>NC_140586.1:567633644-568962811 GCF_964204655.1 Triturus cristatus
CAGAATACACAGATTTGGTAGAGTATCTCCTGGCCAATAAAATAACATCCACTACATCCGATGGGAGAGAGCGAAAGAACTCCGGTTCCCTGGTTCAATCTCCAGCCATGAAGGTGCAGGCTCTGGATGGGGAGGGGGTACAACTGTGAAGGACCGCCTCTGGATAGACTCCACTTGTGATCAGCCAAATACTGCATATTGAGACTGCCCGCACTAACATTCAGTTCTCTGGCCAGGTGATTCGCGATCACGCAAATCTCCTGATCCGGAGCCCAGGACCAGAGTCGCAGAGTCTCTCTGCAAAGAAGCTACAACCCTACTCCTCCCGGTTTGTTGACGTACCACATTGCGGTAGTGTGGTCAGTCAGGACCTGAACCGACTGACCGAGAAGAGAGGGAAGAAAGGCCTTGAGAGCAAAACGTATAGCCCTCAATTCCAGAAGATTGATGTGAAAATCTTTCCTCTGGAGACCAACGACCTTTGAGCTCCAGATCCCACAATGAGCTCCCCACCGTAGAGTGGAGGCATCCGTTATCATGGTGGCCACCGGAGAAGGAGGTTGAAACAGCTTCCCTTGAGACAGGTTGCCCAGAACACTCCACCATAGCAGCTTCGCTGCAGTCTCTCTGGAGATCCTGACCACTTCTTAGAGATCTCCTTTCTGTTGAAACCACTGAGGCAGAGGCACCACTGGAGCGCCCTCATATGCCAGCGTGCATGGTTGAACAGTATGCAGTAAGCGAACAGACCGAGCAGGCGCAAGACCTTCAGGACTGGGACAGCCGCTCCATTCTGAAAAAGAGGAATTATAGCCTGGATGCCTTGAATAATCTGTAGAGGCACGACTCATAGTAGTGTCCAGTAATGCCCCTATGAACAGATTGCGCTGAGAGGGCACCAGGTGAGATCTGGGTACATTTATGGAAAAAAACACATTGAAGAACAGTTGTTTTATCACTTGCAAATGATGTAGCACTATCTCTGGCGACTTCCGATTTGAGCATCCAGTTGTCCAGATAGGGGAAAACAGGAACCCCCAAACTTCTGAGATGTGCTGCCACCACCACCATCTCCTTTGTGAAGACTCGAGGTGGGGAGGAAGCCCATATGGAAGGGCCGCAAACTGGTAGTGTTGAGACCCCAACACTACCAAAGATATTTCCGATGTGACTTCAGGATAGGAATGTGAAAATACGCATCGTGCAAATCGAACACCACCAACCATTCTTCCTTCTGCAGCAGAAGAAGAAGAACCTGAGCCAGGGTCAACATCTTTAATTTCGCAGATCCATTCAGCCGAAGAGCCAGGTCTTGAGAGTCTTCCTGAAGGTGTTCAGGGAGGGGGCGCGTCTGATGTCTGCCAGTAGCTCATTACAGGTCTTGGCTGGAATGTGAGAGAACAATCTTCCGCCTGCTCTGGCTTTGTGGATGCACAGGGTTTCAGCTAGTGCGAGGTTGGCAGTTCGGAGGTTTCTTTTGGGTACGTTGAAGTTTATTCTGTCGTTGAGGTATTTGGGTCTGTTGTTGTGTAGGCAATTGTAGGCGTGCGTGAGGATTTTAAAGGTGACTTCTTCACGGGGAGCCAGTGGAGTCTCCGCAGGTGTTGCCTGATGTGTTTGTGCCGGGGGATGCCCAGAACAAGTCTGGCCACGGTGTTCTGTATTGTTTGGAGTTTGCGGAGTAGGGACTTGTTGATGACGATGTAGAGCGTGTTTCCAGTGTTCTGGTGATGAGTGCGTGGGTGACTGTCTTCCTTGACTCCGGGGCGATCCATTTGAAGGTCTTTCGAAGGATGCGGAGGGTATTGAAGCAGCTGGAGGTGACTGCGTTGACCTGTCAGTTCATGGCGAGTGATGAATAGAGTATGATGCCGAGGTTTTTGGCGTGGCCCGACGGGGTAGGTGGGCTTCCGAGGGTGGTGGGCCAACAGGTGTTGTTTCATGCTCAACGGGTGGTCCAAGGACGAGGACTTCTGTCTTCTCGGCGTTGAGTTTTAGGCAGCTGTCTTGCGTTCCTCTCGAAGTTGAGTTTTGTGGTGGTGGGGTCTCTGGTGAGGGAGGATGAGCTAGGTGTCGTCGGCGTAGGATATGATGTGGAGGTCATGTTGTCGGACATTGGCTGCGAGAGGGGCCATGTAGATGTTGAAGAGGTCAGGGATGACCCCTGTGGGACTCTGCAGGTGATTTCCGTGAGGGTGGAGAGGAAGGGTGGTAGTCTGATCCTTTGGCTTCTTCCGGTGAGAAACTATCAGATCCAGTCCAGGGCAGTTCCTTGTATGCTGGCGTTGTGTAGTCTGTCGACTAGTGTGCGGTGAGAGATGGTGTTGAAGGTTGCAGATAGGTCGAGGAGGGTGAGGACTGCGGAGTGGCCTTGGTCCAGGAGGGTGCGGAAGTCGTCTGTGGCGGCAAGTAGGGCGGTCAACGTGCTGTGGATGCTTCGGAACCCGGATTGGAAAGGGTCGAGGACGGCATTCTCTTCAATGAATTGTGTCAGTTCCCTGTTCACTGCTTTCCCTGCCACTTTGGGTGCAAAGGGGAGGAGCGAGATGGGCAGGTAGATCTTGAGGGCGGTGGGGTCGGCGTGGGCTTTTTGAGTAGGGGCCTGACTTCTGCGTGCTTCCAGTCGTCTGGGAAAGTGCCTGTTGTGAAGGTGGTGTTGATGGTTGGTTGCAGTTCAGGTGCGATGGTGTCTGCGGTCTTGTGGTAGATGTGCGGGGGGCAGGTGTCGGTGGAGGCCCCCGTGTGGATGCCTTTCATGATCGTGGCAGTGTCCTCGGTCGTGATTGGTGTCCAGTTGGAGACGGTGGGCTGGCTGGGGTCTCTGGGGGGCGCCGGGTGTGGATTTTTGTGGGTGGTCGACAAAGTTGTCGTAGTGTTCTGATCTTCAGGTGGAAGTAGGTTCCAAGCTTGTCGCAGAGGTCTTGGGACGGGGTGAGGTCTGTGGCTTCGCTGCGTGGGCTGGTGAATTCCTGAATGACACTGAAGAGCTCCTTGGAGTTGGCGAGGATTTTGTTGTGGATGAAGTTTCTTTTGGTTGTTCTGATTTGGTTGTGGTAGCCCGTCATGGGGTCCTTGTAGGTGGTGTAGTTTTTGGTTGTCTTGGTGTTCCTCCAGTTCTTCTCCAGGCATCTGCTGGCACGCCTGGCTTCTTGGAGATTGGTCGTGAACCAGGCAGCTTTCCTGGGGCGCTGTTTGCCGGGGTTGCGTAGTGGACGAGCTCATCTGCGCAGTTGGAGATCAAAGTGTGGAGTCTTCTGGCAGCGATGTTGGCATCGGAAGCCCAGGTGGGGTTGTCTCAGGTGAGGGTAGAGATCAGTTGCTTGTTGGTAACCTTGCGCCAGTTCCTTCGTGGTGAGTGGGAGGGTGGTTTTGGTGCCTTGGGTTTGTCGACGGTGAAGTGGACGCAGTGGTGGTCGGTGATCGGTCCATGCTGTTACCTTCAGCGACGATGGGGTCCAGGGTGCGTTCCGCTCTGTGTCGTGTGGTGACGAATTGGTTGAGTCCGATGTTGGCGAGGCTGTCACGGAGGATGGTGGAGTTGGAGTCGCTGGGGTTGGCGAGGTGGAAGTTAAGGTCTCCAATGAGTATGTAGTTCACTGATATGATGGTGTGGGGTGCGATGAAGTCGGTGATGGTAGTGGCGAAGGGTGTCCGGGGGCCCTGTAGATGTGGGTTCCTCAGTGTGGTGTTAGGGCTGGTCTGGATCTGGAAGTGCAGGCGCTTAGCGGAGGGGAAGGTTTAGATTGAGGTGGTGAGACGGAGGATGCTCTTGTGGGCGATGGCGAGGCCCCCTCCTGGGTGGTTGGGTCCTTCCTCTGGATCTTGTATCCATCCGGGATGGCGGCGTTGATGTTGGGGTTGCGGAGGTGGTGTTGGTCCAGGTATCCTTGAAGAAGGCGATGTCAGGCGAGAGAGTCGAGTAGGTTCCAGATTTCTATGGCGTGTTTGTGTACGGAGCGCACGTTGAGGAGGTGTAGATTCGAAGAGCACGAAGCCTGGCCGATCAGATTTTCTGGTGAAGGATGAGTTGACAAGAAAGCAGGAACCATTCGGAGCCACCTTGTACCTCCTTGCCACAGACCTGGACACCGCTGGAACAGACATCGGTTTCTGTCAGGATGTCAAGAATGGGTTCAGTCAAAGCCTTGTTAAAGTAGAGTCAAGTTGGCGCCGGTTCAGAACCAGACTGCGCCAGTGACGATCCATCCAGTGGCACTTGCCCCTCCAGAGATTGTACCAGCATTGAAAATCTCAGCGTCACAAGAGGCCAACTCCCCGGAACCATCAGCATAAAAGGCAAGAGGTGCCTGAGGGAAATGAGGTGGCAAACCTTCCAGGGAAAATGACAGCGGACCAATGGGGCCCAACAGGCCCACCAGTAGGATTTGCTGCTCTAGCGAAAAAGCCCAACATCGCTTTTAAAAAATTGGACGGATCCGTACCAGGAGTTGGGAAGGCAGGATACACAAGATCATGCACTGCATTCTGTAAAGCCAGTCGAGGAGGCAGCACATTCGGTTCCAGCTGCAGTGCCAGAGACCCTAGAGTCAGAGGTGGAGTGGCCAGCTTCGGCAACTGTGGAGGCGTTGCTTCTCTTGGAGCCGGTGGAGTCACCAGCCTCCGTGCCGGAGATGGGGCTGGAGTCACCTCAGGAGGAGGAGATTTTGAATCTTTCTGATGACACCTGGGAACTGGGGACACAGACGTCGGCGTCGCATCTTTCGACAAACAATGCTAAGACCCATGCCATTGCTTTTTCTTGTGCTTATTTGACGACCTCGAAGTATGTGGAGCCGGTGACTTGGAACAGGACCTCTACCATCGACCCCTTTTTTGCTCCTTGGCCAGGAATAATTTGTCCTCCCTCTCCTTCAGCGCCTTGGGATCTATGCGCCTGCATGATGAACACTCCCCGACGTCGTGGTCAGACAATAGACACCATAAACAATCTTCATGGGGGTCAGTGATAGACTTGTGGCCCCAACATCCCCTACATGACTTAAAACCAGATTTTCTCTGAGTAGCCATAGTCGATGCTACAAAGACACTGCGACTCGCAACAAGGAAAGTACCAGAAATGGAGAGCCCTGGAAAAAACAGTTGCGCGTCAACAGCATGGAAAAAAGGGACATCAGCACACCGACGAGGTCTTATGGCTCCAATGACGTCACGTGGAGTCACGTACGGGCAGTTCCAATGTGACATCATCGTTGATGTGGGAGAGCTGAGGAGAAAAGTTTCCGTGGAATGCTGCGCTTGGGGGATAATTCAAAAGGTGAGGACTCCACAATGTATCCATCAGAAACACTCCAACAGACTAACAGTACCACTTTCCTTAACACAAATCTAGGTAGTAAACAAATATAAACTGCATGGAGCTTTCAGCATAAAAGCAATGAGCACACACTAGTCTATACAAAAGTAGAGCTATGCTGATCATCAATAATGCT
The DNA here is from genome assembly GCF_964204655.1 of Triturus cristatus. NCBI lineage: Eukaryota > Metazoa > Chordata > Amphibia > Caudata > Salamandridae > Triturus > Triturus cristatus. The sequence goes on from NC_140586.1 coordinate 567,639,095, forward strand.
TTAACCTCACAACCTACTTATTCAGTTTTTTGCTGTAAAATAATGTATGTATGTATAAAATATTTATAGAGCGCACTGCAACCCTACGGGCATCCTGGCGCTGGCGACAAAGTGAAGGGAAGGAGGACGAGGGGTTATGCTCTAGGAAAGAGCCAGGTCTTGAGCTGCCTACGGAATGATGTCACTTCCTGGACCTGTCTGAGCTCCAAAGGGAGATGTTTTGCATCCGGTTGTTCTGCAAAACATCGTAAGTGCTTTTATTAGCACAACTTCTACATAAAATAAACAAAGAAAAGACAAGGCGTCAAGCAAACTTTAAGAACTTGTTATAAAATGCAGTTACAGCTCATCCATTATTTCAACGGGAGCCAATTGTAACAAGAGTGAGTTACCAGTTAATGCAACCTTAAGTCTTTTTAGAGTTGGTTTAGGCAAGTTATGAAGAACCCTTACGGTTAACAGAAAGTGAGTTTATGATTAAAGGGAAAAAGATCAAGGGATAATCTTACCATTGTAAAAGGATCTAGCCTAACGGTATGTCCCTTTGCATGCCTGGGACCAGTAACTACCTTCTTGAGACCCAGTGCACCAAGATGATACAATGACGAGCATACATGAAGTTCGCCACATTGGTTTGCTTAAATGTTGAAATCACCTAGTGTCAACACCAGCTAGCATGTTCAATTAGAGAACAAATCATCAACGCTGTGATCCCCAAGTGGTCCAGAGAGATCACAATCTACATCAACTTAGATTATGTAGCACAATTACTAAAAACTATAAGCTAGCTTAATATATTTAACCCCCAATTTATTCTTTACAAATACTAAAACTCCACCATTAAAACTGTACTAGCCAACCAAATGGAGTAACATTCAGATACAGCAGCTTTAATTCCACACTGAATTGCCTCTTTGCTCAAGTTTCTTCAATTGGTAGGATATCAATTGCGCTATCATCAACAGATAACACACATCATAGGCATGAGCCATCAATAAAAAGGCATTAGTACTAGCTATGTTAAGAATAAAAATATTAGCCTACAAGGTTTTATAAATGTCAGCATCTTTCAGGGAGTTCAAAAGCCCCATAGGAGTGGTAGGAACATTCTGGTTCTACCCAACTCCAGGGCCTCATACTGAAACGGATGTTGACTACTGAATTTCTCTGTCACCATGTCAAGTTGCAGCTGGCAACTCCTTGGCTTCTTTATCCTTAGGTCCAGCACCCCCAACTTTGATTTCAAGCAGCAGAATAGCACCTAAGAAAGGAGAAGGTGGAGAGCTTACTGATGACAGACAGCAAACTTGATATAAACGTATTTCTATACATTGCGGCCCCTCTCAGGTACTTTTCTATCCCGGTGGATCTTTTAAACTTTTTATAGAGCACCAGATTGTTTACATTGTGGTAGTATAATCACCAATTAAATAGCGGGATGAAGCCATAGCCAAGACCACCAAGTATAACTAATGTGTTTCAGAGATGGTGTCTTAGTAGAAGTACCAAAGCAGATGGGGCATTAATTAATGGCCTTTTCCTGAAACAATGGAGCTTGGAAGACTCTCCATGCTGCAGAAGAGCAATGGGCTGAGATGAGCCCTTTACATTTCAGGACATGAAAATGCATTGTCATATACCGGTTTACAATATTCTGGGAATTTCCAACTAATTTCCCCTCACCACTCTACCCTCCATACACAACCCCCAAACTCAGCACAGCTAGAGATTAAGTTCCTATTTTGTCAGTAACAGCAAAAATTGCTTTGCAGCACCTGTGGACTCTGGTTACAGCCTGGCAAACCCTTGAATTACTGTTAAAACTTTAAAAAGTACACCATTGGAAGAAAAAAAAGACCAATTGAATCAGAAATGGTTAGTATGTGTGCCGAAAACAAATTACAAGTAGCTCTGACTAATGAAAGCCAGTTCAAAGCGTAAACAAAATTGCCACAAATATGCTAACAATTCAGCAAAATAACCTAAAAACTACATAACACAAATGGGCAGAATGACATTGCTCTTCAACGTAGCATGTGGCACTGCAAATCTAGCAAGCCCTATATGTGCCCTGTCCCAACTGGATGATGCAGCACATATTAAATTCCGCTAACAATACTTAGTTCCCATCAAGCAGGCAGCACCAAACAAAATCTGTTGAGGGTGATGGCCATTTTAACACTGTTTACTGCTATTTTAGATTACCTGGGATTTCCAACCTATCGCAATTAATCATTCCATTTGTCAGGTCTCAATCGCCCTGCTAGTGGCACCTGTTTAACGTGTACCCATACTACCCTTCCCAGGCTTCAAAAAATCTAAACACTCACTTCCTACGGAGAGTCAATTTTTATCAGGGTGAACTAGTTTTCAGGCCTACTTTCCCATTCTGGTAAGATAGCTTGTGCTGGCAATGATTCGATGTTCTGTTCATCAAGAAAGTGAATGAGTAACCAAGATGCCTTTAAATTTAGGTTTTATCCGGTCACATTTACTATGCGTGTAAAAACAGATCAAATATCAGGTTAGGTCTTCTAACAAATCTTAATTTATTTTATCATAGAGATTGGTGTTTACTTTTCTTTCTCTGACTGTAACGTTAGAGATTTTGTAAAGTAACCTGCCTGACTACAGTGCTGCTGTGTTGAGCTACAGGGAGAGTAAAAGGAAAGGCTGGAGAAGGTCAGTTTTTTTCCAACATTTAAACACCTTGGAAACAAACGGAACAATTATTTCAAAATCAAGTTAGGACAGGATTTTTTTTGTAATTCTGAAGTGTGATGGAAAAACATGTCAACAGAATAAAAGCAAATCAGAACACTATTTGGTGATATGCAAATGTTAAATATTTACTGAAACCTGATCTCCACACATTATTGTAAGTAGGCGACAGTTTTATCAATTAAACTGCAGTTCAGTGGGAAACTGGGGCAATTTCAATGGATGTCTGTGAGCTACCACATTTAGTAATAGGTTCGTGACAGTGTGCTCCACCATGCACCACCAGCTACAGACCACACCCTTACTGGTCTCCTACTGAATAGGGGTGGCTCATTTGGTACACATGTTTTTTGTGTGATGCTCATATGTTTCATAATCCCTATGACTTCAGTGATGTAACATTGACGCCAGGACCACACACACTAAAAAGTTTTCCAGCATACGGATTCTGATTAGGACTGCTGCTCAGGCTCAGGTCGCAGAGATAGAGCTTCAATCAGATGTTAGTCACACTTGTGCTTTTGGTCAATAATAGTGGGCTTCTGTACTGCTCGATTTTCCCGGCCTTTCTTGTGTTAAAGAGGGACCAATATGACTTCAGTCTCTTTCCATTCAAGTTTAAGGGTTAGAGTAGTGTATAGAGCCTATTTATTAGGCACTCCGACATGATCCTGTGTTCTTCCCCATAGATCAGGGTTTGCATACATATCCTAGGGGATAGATTCGTTAGCATTAGGGGTAATCTGTTCTGTAGTGAGGGTATTTGATGGAGCCGTGCTGAATTCAGGCCTGGTAGGCCTTAAACGGGAGAGACTCCATCTTTCCTCCTGCTCTGGCAGCTTGGGATGTTTCTAGGTCATAGGCAGTGTTTTAGTTAGGAGGTGTTATTCGCTTGGAGAGAACCGGTTCAGGCCGGCCCTTATCGAAGGATTGTATTTTTCTTCATGCCGAAGACACTACATCAGGCCGGCCGGCTGGGAACGTGTCCTTGGCACGGGGAGGTACAAGAATTTGGTGGGCGGCAGGTTACGGGCTGGAATTTTCCATGAGGAAATGCACATCTATATTAGTAAAAGTTTGAGGCAGATACTGGCACTTGCTTTTAGTCCATAGGCGGCACCTGGCCGTTAGCAGTAAAGCTGCTACTTATTCCAGGGAAGACAGATGACAAACTTGGAGGTGGAGAAAAACCGAGAAATAGATATTCCAAAGAGAAGAGAGTAGCCGATGAGGAAGAGGTCCCAGTGACTCGGAGAGGGAGACGGGAGTAAACCCGTGATTGCGGAGGTGTGACTTCCAGGCGAAGCCGAGGCGCAGACGAGAAGGGAACCTAGATGACCATTGAGTGCAGGCTACATACGCCCAAGGTGATGTCAACCCCTTACTATTAGAGTGTACAACTTAATCTTTCACTTTTCTTTGCAGGTTATGTGATATGTATTATGTTCCGTGAGTGTGCATGTAATAACTAAATAAAGTATTCAGTTTGTAGTAAAGCAATATGTGCTACGTGTTCTTGTGTAAGAGGGTAACCTATTCTTCTAGTCAGCTGTGACTTGACATGAACAGATGTTAATCCTGATCAGGTAGGTGGTAACTGAATAAGGGAGAAAGGAGCCCCTCGAACTGGGGAACAGGTTGTGCTCAACTAGCCGTCTGTGTGTGATCTGATACATAGTAACACTGATTCCCTTGTTGTTAATTCCCTTGTTGTATGTCGTGGTAATGATAGGATGAACTCGTGCTAAGGCTGCCGTCTGGGCAGGAAGTCCTGGGTCCGTTTGGGACCGCGAGGCTGTGGCTGCCGTCTGGGCAGGAAGTCCTGGGTCCGTTTGGGACCGCGAGGCTGTGGCTGCCGTCTGGGCAGGAAGTCCTGGGTCCGTTTGGGACCGCGAGGCTGTGGCTGCCGTCTGGGCAGGAAGTCCTGGGTCCGTTTGGGACCGCGAGGCTGTGGCTGCCGTCTGGGCAGGAAGTCCTGGGTCCGTTTGGGACCGCGAGGCTGTGACTGCCGTCTGGGCAGGAAGTCCTGGGTCCGTTTGGGACCGCGAGGCTGTGGCTGCCGTCTGGGCAGGAAGTCCTGGGTCCGTTTGGGACCGCGAGGCTGTGACTTGTAGGTCTTGGTATATATAGTAGGAATTCCCTGTCCTTAGGTGGTACATATATGTGGTTATTTAGGTGTAAATAGGCCCTAGGGAGGGGGTAACGTTCTGGTTTGGGTTAGAGAGGCTCTGTTGAGCGGGTTCTATCTGATCCGAAAACCCAAGCAGAACATTTGGCGTCACGAACCGTTTACGAAACCTGTGTGCGTTGTGGTTGTCTTGTGTTTGCTTTCGGCGCGTGCGTGGTTTTGTTTGCATTTTATTTTTGTATATTTGTGTGTATAGTTTTTATTTTTCTTCCTTCTTTTCTTTTTCTTCTTTTCTTCTTTTTCCTTTTTCACGATGTTTTCTAGAAGGTCTAAATCTACTTTTAAGTTGCCCGTTGATATTCCCGGATGGGATTCAACGCCTTATGAAGCCTTGGCCCGTGAGTGGGCTGATTCTACTGGTTTGAGTGAGAATTGGAATTCTTCTTTGGAGCTGGCAGAGCCGGCTAATGTGATTGCTTGTTTGCAGAAGGCACCCGTATCGAAGGGTGAGGAGATTCCCATTTTGGGGCGCAGAGGTTGGATTCTTTTGTCTGCATACAGGATTCTGCATGAGAGATTGTTGAAGTTACAGATATCTCTTAAGGATGTGGAAGCGCACTTTGTTGAGATTCAGAATTCTCACACTTTGTTGCGGTGTCAAAATAAGTTGCTTGCTGATAAACTTGAGACTTACCAAACTATTGCCGAACGGGCGGCTGTGCGAATTGCTCGTTATAAATACAAGAACAGGCGCGGTCGGGTTTCGACGCGAAAGGTGCGTCTGGTTGTGGCGACAGCCGGGCTGGATTGGAATCCTGATGAATGGGATGGTAATATCTGGAACTCGACTGATTCTTGTTCCTCGGGTGAGGAGTCTGCCAAGCGCGAGTCTTCTCGCTCCCGCCATGAATGTAAGTCTGCTTCTCGCACCTTTGATGGTGCACCCAGTGATTACGCTCGTTCTTCGAGTGGGATCAATGCCTCTTACACTGATTGTCCCTCTACGAGTACTGATCGGGCTCCTTGTGATGCTCGTCCCGCGGTTTCTGCGCATCCAGTTTTCCGTCGGAAGTTGCAGCAGTCTCCCAATGCTCCGCAGGGTATTTCTTTGGACTGTTTAGAAGACTTTACTCAACAGGAAATTAGTGATATTTTACAGCGATTTCGGCAGCGAGCTGGTGAGTCCTTGCTCACATGGATGGTGCGCCTTTATGAACTGGGCGCTGCTGGTATTATGTTGGATACTGGCGATTGTTTAAAGTTCTGTTCCTTGAGTTTGGATTCTACTGTGCAGGATCATTTTCGTAACTATAATGGTGTTGGTCAGATTTCTTTACTCCAATTGGCGACTGAGGGTTGTAATCAAAAATATCCTACTGAATCTGACTGGCCTGTGAATGACAAGCCGTGGTATACTTTGCGTGATGCTGCTCAACGTCTCAAAGAGGAGGTGATGAAAACGGCAATTTTTCTGGGTACTGCTGACAGATTGCTTGATGGTTTGTTGACATCTTCTGTGCGGAACCGTATCATTCGATCTTCCCCTGTTGCCTATAAGCAGGTCATGATGACTTTATTGATTAATCAGACTGGTAACGTGTTATCTACGGTTTTGGAATCGGTGCGCCAACTCGGTGAGTTGGGTGAGTGGTTTAAACCTGAACGTCAGTCCCGGCCTGACACTCGTACTCCTGGTGAAAATAAACTTACTAGACGTGATATTTTTTCTGGTCTTCTGGCTGATGGTGTGCGGAGGGAGGACATTGATGGTGAGACTACCGCTCGTTTGTGGGAGTTGTTTCGCAAACGTGGCTTGGATCGAAAGGAGGGTGCCCGGCGTGTTCGGACCACTGAGTGTGATCGTGGTGGTTCTGACGGTAGCGGTGATGACGACCGCCGTGGGCGCTCTGTTCGTCGTGATGATCGACGTTCTGCACGTGATGTGTCCCCCCGTCGAGAGAGAGACAGGGAGAGAGAGGGGGAAAGAGAAAGGGGGAGAACTGACTATGTTTACAGCAGACGTAGAGATGATAGGGATCAATCCCCTGAGTTGAGGAGGAGAGAGGATCGTCACAGTTTGGTCGATCGTAACCCGCAGTACAATGCAGAAGATACGAATCCGTTCCGTACTGGGAATGGATATGAACAGGAGGTACCGATACCTAAGAAGCGTGAGAGTCTTTATCCTGATTTATCCTGGTATACAGAATGCAGTAAGAATGATTAGGAAATAGGTCAAGCTCCGGTACACAGATGGGCTCACAGAGATAATAGACCCTATGTAGATATTGACATTTATTGGAGACATCGTAATATCCAAAGGGCCCGAGCATTGGTAGATACAGGAGCGGAGGCCACTCTTATTCATGGAAAATCGAAGAAGTTTACAGGTCAGCCTTTTACTATTACCGGATTAGGTGGAAAAGAAACCCCTGCAGTTCAAACTTTGCTTGAAATGAGAATAGGTAGAATTCCTAGAAAAGAGTATTCTGTACTAGTAGTGCCACTTCTAGAATTCATAATTGGGATTGATATTTTGAGAGGAATGACTTTGCATCTAGATGACGGATGTTACCAATTTGGAACAACGCATTATATATCGTCCAGACCTATACGGGTTGGTCGTTTAAGAATGCCCCCATACAAGTTCCCCATGCGACAAAAGTGGTTTGTCAGAAGCAGTATCGTATTCCAGGTGGTCATGAGGAGATTAGTACCACTATTCAGGAGTTGGTGGATGCAGGAGTCATAACCCCAGTTACTTCTGCTTGGAATAATCCTGTTTGGCCGGTGCGTAAGAGTGATAACTCTTGGCGCATGACCGTTGATTATCGAGAATTGAACAGGCACACACCCTCTTTGACTGTTGCAGTACCGGATGTTATTACACTAATTGAGAGAATCCAAAAGCATCCAGGTACATGGTATGCGTCCATTGATATTGCTAATGCTTTCTTTTCAATTCCGATTGCCCCAGAGTGTCAGGAACAATTCAGTTTTACGTGGAACGGGCGTCAGATGACGTTTAGAAGTCTTCCCCAGGGCTATGTGCATAGTCCTACGATATGTCACCGGCTGGTGGCAGAGCATTTGGCTGAGGTACCGGTTCATCCCCAAATTCAGATATGTCATTATATTGATGATGTTTTGATCCAAGGCGAAACACAAGAGGAAGTTCAGACCCAATTAGACAGAGTCATTGAGTGCCTGCGTGAGAAAGGTTGGGAAATCAACCCAGATAAATTGCAAGGTCCGTCCCAGGCTGTAAAATTTTTGGGTATTAATTGGCATGAAGGGCACCGTGAAGTGATCCCTCAGGTTAAACAGAAGATTCTTGATTTTGCAGTTCCTAGAAATAGGAAAGAAGCCCAGAGCTTCATTGGTCTGTTTGGCTTTTGGCGCCAGCATATTCCTCATTTGAGTCAAATATTGGCCCCCTTGTACCGGGTCACGCGTAAAAAGAATGCATTTGAATGGGATAAACCACAGCAAGATGCGTTTAGTCTGGCAAAAGAGGCAATTCAACATGCTCTGGATTTATGGCCTGTACGTGATGGTGACGTGGATTTGAATGTGTCTGTACAGGGCCTTTATGCAAATTGGAGTTTGTGGCAGAAACAAGGCAGGAGTAAAGTGCCAAAAAGTTACCTGATGCTGGTGAGCGTTACACACCCTTTGAGAAACAGTTACTTGCTTGTTATTGGGCTCTGGTGGATACCGAGCAATTGACTTTGGAACATGATATAGTTCTGCGTCCGGAAATTCCTATCATGCAGTGGGTTCTGAGTTCGCCGAAAACTCACCGAATTGGACACGCTCAAGAGGCGAGTGTGATTAAATGAAAATGGTACATACAAGACAGGGCACGTGTGGGCCCGAAAGGAGTTGCTTCTTTACATGAGCAGGTGGCGCGAGCGCCATCGACTGAGACTGAGAGTGAATGTTCCGTACCTTTAGCACAGGAGTCTCCTGTCAAGTGGGGTAAGTCTTTTGATGATTTGTCCGCAGCGGAAAGAAACCATGTTTGGTTCACTGATGGTTCAGCGAGGTTTATAGGGATGACACGGCACTGGAAGGCGGTGTCCTATAATCCGATCACACAGAAATTGTTGAGCACAACTGGTGAAGGTAAAAGCAGCCAATTTGCCGAGCTTTACGCTGTTTACCAAGTTTTGAAACAAGAGTTACCTGGTACATGTCATATTTTCACTGATTCTTGGTCTACTGCCAATGGACTGGCTGTTTGGTTGCCAACTTGGCATTCCCATAATTGGAAGTTACATTCCAAAGAATTATGGGGAAAAGAGTTATGGCAAGAAATTTGGGAGATGCTCCCACAGAGTACTGTTACAATCTTCCATGTGGACGCTCACACCCCGATAGATTCTCTTGACAAATTTTTTCATAACATTGCAGATGAGAAGTCTAAAATTGCTGAGGCAGTGGTGGACAGGCAAGATTCTGATATTGCGGGATTGGCGAAATGGGCACACCAGAAGGCAGGACATTTTGGAGAGAAGGCCACTAGCAGGTGGGCTGCTGATCGAGGAATTTATATTCCCTTAGACTTAATCAAAAATGTTATTTTACACTGCCCCGTTTGTCAGCATATCAGACGGCGTAAGGTGCCCCAAATTGTTAAAGGTCATTTACATCGCGGCAAACTGCCCGCTCAAATTTGGCAGATTGATTACATTGGTCCACTTCCCATGAGTAGGAATTGTCAATATGTTTGCACTATTGTTGATACATACAGTGGCCTGCTGGTAGCCCTTCCCTGTAAGCAAGCTACCCAATTGAATACCATTAAAACATTAGAATTGATTATGATGTACTATGGTGTGCCATTCCAAATTCAATCTGATAATGCATCCCATTTTCGTGGAAGATTGGTACAGGAATTCTGTGCGGAAAACAATATAGAATGGATATTCCATATACCCTACTACCCACAGGCCTCGGGCCTGGTGGAGAGATTGAATGGCCTGCTAAAGGACCAGCTGCGTAAGTTAACGGATGACAAGTATAAAAATTGGCGAGACTTTTTGCCCCACGCACTATTGATTTTGTATAATCGTCCTTTTTTAAATGCTGAATCTCCACTTATGCGTTTGTTTCCCCCGAATGTTGAGGCTATGCCTAATGAAATCAGAGAAACTGTGATGTATTGGGAAATTACTCCCGGAGCTTTGGCTCCATGTAGAGCGACCCCAGGGTCGGCAGGTTTAGACTTGCATGCTATGGATGACATTGTTATAAAAAGTAGAGATCGAGTCATCATAGAGACAGGTGTTGGTGTTCAGATACCACCTGGAAATTTCGGATTGATCGCCCCTAGATCGGGGCTGGCTGTAAAAGGCATTCAGGTGCTTGGAGGAATTATCGACAGTGATTATCAGGGAGAGATTAAGGTGCTCCTGCTGAATAGCAGTGAGGTTGACTTACTGATACATCGCACTGACCGAGTGGCTCAATTACTCATAATGCCTGTTTTCAGTGGTGTATTAATGAAAGGCACTGCTCCAACGTTGCTAACTGTACGTGGCCAGAAAGGTTTTGGCTCCACGGATAATCCTGGGGCCAGAGTTTGGGTTCAGTCGCCTAAGAATCCCCCTGAACAAGCAGAGGTCATTGCCACCGGTCAGGATAATACCATTTTGGTTATGAGACCAGGGAGAGATAGCTGGGAAGCGGTCCCGGCTGATAAATGTTATTTACGAGAATGATTAATGCCTGTATTTGGTTCTCTTTCAGATCATTCTTTGGATTGTTGCTGCAGGATGTGTCGGAGCCGGACTGTTTTCGGACTGGTACGACGAGAAAGGAGGGATCCTATCAACCCGGGATGAACTGGGAACCCGAGTGTTGCGTTCCTTCGCTGCATGAGATTCATCATCGAACTTTTGGACCGCACTAGCTAAGAGGGTGACTGACGCCCCTCACTTCTGTTTGACACCGATGAGATCTGTACATGACATCCTGGCGACCTGTCTGGTTGCCGTCCCCGCCTCATTGGAAACTTTAGTTCATATTTTTAATGTCTCGAAGGCCCGTCCCAATATTCTCCTGGGTGATTTTGCTACCCATGTATATTGCCCCCTATGTATTGAATTGCCGAACGAGCAAACCCCCATCCAGTCCCAAATACTTACTTATAATATCACACAAGGTGATTTGTGCTTCTTTCTTACGTGTAATCCTAGTGCGATCTCTGAATGTCTGCGCCTAAAACTAAAAGGCGCCACTTCGTTTACAGCTCACGAACAGACTTTGTGCTTTCAAAGGACACCGACCACATGTGTTTCAGTTCAGAACAATATGACTTGTAATAGTTTGGTAGTTACCCCCAGTCACTATCGCACGATGTTACTACCTGCCGGATGGCTTTTCTCATGTGGTAATACTTCCTGGCCATTTGTCCCTGCAAACATTTCCGGAGGCCCTTGTGCCATTACGAGACTCAGTTTGTTGATGTTCGCATCACATCCGAATGCCAACTCTCGTGTGCTTCGAGATACTATAATGTTACAGGAGGATTGTGACCCATCTTTGCATTTATATTCCAAGTCTGAATACCTTAGCTTAGCTGTTTCAATTATTGGTGTTCCTGCTTTGGCGGTTTATAATGCCAAATCTATTGGGAAAATGGCCTGCTGGATGGTGAAATCTTTTAATCATACTTCTACAATTTGTCTGACATGCTATTAGACGCCCAGGGTGAACATAGGGCCATTTTGCAAAATAGAGCAGCCATTGATTATCTTTTGCTTAAACATGGACATGATTGCTCGGACTTCGAAGGTCTCTGTTGTTTTAACTTGTCTGACCATACACAATCCATTCGTGCTCACATCGACAAGTTGCGTGACTTAACAGAAGAAGTTAGAAAACACATTGACCAGGGCTGGTTTGACTGGCTCTTTAATTGGTTACCTGATATACACATGCTACGCCAAACATTAGGTGGTATTTTGATTGCTGTTGCTGTTTTGATTTCTATCTGTTGCTTTATTCAGTGTATTCCTTCATTACTTCAATTCTGCACACTTGGTACTAGACATAGATCAGTTAGTTTTGTTTCATATTATTCTTCCACAGATGTTAGCTCCATTTAATGAATGTATAATAGACTGAAGTCAAGGGTGAAATGTACTGCTCGATTTTCCCGGCCTTTCTTGTGTTAAAGAGGGACCAATATGACTTCAGTCTCTTTCCATTCAAGTTTAAGGGTTAGAGTAGTGTATAGAGCCTATTTATTAGGCACTCCGACATGATCCTGTGTTCTTCCCCATAGATCAGGGTTTGCATACATATCCTAGGGGATAGATTCGTTAGCATTAGGGGTAATCTGTTCTGTAGTGAGGGTATTTCATGGAGCCGTGCTGAATTCAGGCCTGGTAGGCCTTAAACGGGAGAGACTCCATCTTTCCTCCTGCTCTGGCAGCTTGGGATGTTTCTAGGTCATAGGCAGTGTTTTAGTTAGGAGGTGTTATTCGCTTGGAGAGAACCGGTTCAGGCCGGCCCTTATCGAAGGATTGTATTTTTCTTCATGCCGAAGACACTACATCAGGCCGGCCGGCTGGGAACGTGTCCTTGGCACGGGGAGGTACAAGAATTTGGTGGGCGGCAGGTTACGGGCTGGAATTTTCCATGAGGAAATGCACATCTATATTAGTAAAAGTTTGAGGCAGATACTGGCACTTGCTTTTAGTCCATAGGCGGCACCTGGCCGTTAGCAGTAAAGCTGCTACTTATTCCAGGGAAGACAGATGACAAACTTGGAGGTGGAGAAAAACCGAGAAATAGATATTCCAAAGAGAAGAGAGTAGCCGATGAGGAAGAGGTCCCAGTGACTCGGAGAGGGAGACGGGAGTAAACCCGTGATTGCGGAGGTGTGACTTCCAGGCGAAGCCGAGGCGCAGACGAGAAGGGAACCTAGATGAACATTGAGTGCAAGCTACATACGACCAAGGTGATGTCAACCCCTTACTATTACAGTGTACAACTTAATCCTTCACTTTTCTTTGCAGGTTATGTGATATGTATTATGTTCCGTGAGTGTGCATGTAATAACTAAATAAAGTATTCAGTTTGTAGTAAAGCAATATGTGCTACGTGTTCTTGTGTAAGAGGGTAACCTATTCTTCTAGTCAGCTGTGACTTGACATGAACAGATGTTAATCCTGATCAGGTAGGTGGTAACTGAATAAGGGAGAAAGGAGCCCCTCGAACTGGGGAACAGGTTGTGCTCAACTAGCCGTCTTTGTGTGATCTGATACATAGTAACACTGATTCCCTTGTTGTTAGTTCCCTTGTTGTATGTCGTGGTAATGATAGGATGAACTTGTGCTAAGGCTGCCGTCTGGGCAGGAAGTCCTGGGTCCGTTTGGGACCGCGAGGCTGTGGCTGCCGTCTGGGCAGGAAGTCCTGGGTCCGTTTGGGACCACGAGGCTGTGGCTGCCGTCTGGGCAGGAAGTCCTGGGTCCGTTTGGGACCGCGAGGCTGTGGCTGCCGTCTGGGCAGGAAGTCCTGGGTCCGTTTGGGACCGCGAGGCTGTGGCTGCCGTCTGGGCAGGAAGTCCTGGGTCCGTTTGGGACCGCGAGGCTGTGACTGCCGTCTGGGCAGGAAGTCCTGTGTCCGTTTGGGACCGCGAGGCTGTGACTGCCATCTGGGCAGGAAGTCCTGGGTCCGTTTGGGACCGCGAGGCTGTGACTTGTAGGTCTTGGTATATATAGTAGGAATTCCCTGTCCTTAGGTGATACATATATGTGGTTATTTAGGTGTAAATAGGCCCTAGGGAGGGGGTAACGTTCTGGTTTGGGTTAGAGAGGCTCTGTTGAGCGAGTTCTATCTGATCCGAAAACCCAAGCAGAACAGCTTCTCATTGGCTAATTATAAGGCGGGATATACGGCCCTAGACATGTTCCCACTGCTTTTACCAGTTCGGGTGTTCGGTGCCTCAGTGCTCGGTCAAGGATTTAGTACATTGGACTGCACATGAAACGGGGTCAGTCTTGCCAAAAGCTTCTCCTGTGCTTTTTCAGCTGTGGCAAAGAATCGCAAAACATCAGCTACTAGGGAAGCCGTCTGAGTCACGACCCCGTTGCTTCAATTTCTCTGTGGAAGTGACACCTGCCGGCCTCCCTATGGGACGCTCCTTGCTTAATCCAGGACTTTTTTTTTTTTTAAGGTACATAAAATGTAAAGATTTTACCTACCTCAGATTATAGTACTTCACTGAGAGGTATTAAAAGTGATCATTTTTAAAATTGCACTTACAAACAATCCTGCCTTCATCAGTCCTGATGAATATATGAAGTGAGTGGCTACAGCCAAGGTCTATGGGAACAGTTTGAAAGGACCAATGGTCTGCTTGACCTTTTGTGCTAGCATGAAGTTCAAAGCTCCTTTCACTTGTTAGACCTACACATTTTAACTAGGGGTGGGACAAAAATTCCACTCCGCCTGCAGAGATCGAAGCGTTCTGCCTGCTCCATATTCCAAAGCTCCACCAACAACTGCATGGCGGAGTTTTTTCTTGTGTGTGGCTTGTTGATGTTAAGTTAGTGTGAGAATTTACGCTCTCTAGCGGGATTTTCAGGCAATAGAATGCCTCCCAATGAGATTTCTCAATGTGGGCAGTCACGGCAAGTGGTGACCGATCGCGGTGAGAAAGCTGCTGCTGCTTAAGTAGAAAATCTACTTGAGCGGCAGAAAGAAGTTGCACCTCTAGCGCATCGCACGGTGCCATTCGTGCTGATTTTTCTGCGCTGAACAAGCTCCCAGAGCTAAAAATCCGACTGATGTGCCGAATACTGTTGCTTGCGAATCTTTGGGGAATCTCGCAGAGTTTTTTAGTAACTCCCTGAGTACCACCACCACTAGTTTTAAGGTTGCATTTACCTTTTGCACTTGGACTTTTAGTTCTATCAAATCTAGGCTGCAGCTTACTGACTGTATCGCCCCCTAAGTTTTAATGGCACAGGCCCAGACTGGACTCCTTTGTCTGGGAACCCAGCCAAACTAGGCAAACTCTTAGGGAACTACGAGGAACACTGCTAATTACACTGTTCAAGTTGTATAGTTAGAAAATCATGCTAAGTGAAACTGACATGCTTTCTTTAGCATCTTTTACATGGTTTTTAAGCCCTGAAATACATGACAGTGGTAACTAACGGGTTTCAGGATATGTACTGACCATATGGAAACTTCACTCAAGCCTGCTAATCCAATAATAGAACCATCTGCTTTCAGCAAGTGCACTCAGAACGATATGTATACAAAATATGAAAAAAACATGAAAAAAAAAGTCCTGCATCGGTCACATAACAGTCTACTAAGAACCAAGACCGTTTCTAAAGCACCGGAGCTTAAACGCAGAAATGGCAGAAAACAGGGTTTAGTGCAGTTCAAGTAGGTGTAAGGTTGGAAGTATTGCAGCTCTACAAATACAACTTAACTCCACTTGAGTGAAATAGAATGAAAGACCAAGGTGGCACTACTTCAAGGCTTAAACCAATTTAGTGGAACATGGTGAGATACAGTATTGCAAAACCATCCCCCGATGACAAACATGAAGAGAACATGACCGCATACAAAGCGGCAAACATTATGACTCGGCTGATGCATATTTGCAGTACCTGGTTTGTAAAGAAAAGGGGAAGCACACCATAGATCCTACAATGAATGCAAGGGGAAAAAAAATAAGTAGAAAATGGTCTACTAATGAAAAAAATTCAAAATATAGCACTGATCACAAAGTATCTTAAATAGATGCATGAACCCAATAATAGTTTGGTTTTAGTAAGAAGGAAAATGCTACTTACCCGGTACGCATCTGTTTTTGGCATATAGAGCTTTATAGTCCTATGCTGTGCATAGATTGCCATCTAGTTTTGGGTCCAGATGTTTGCACTTTGTTTTTTCTTTGAAGAAGTCTTTTCCAGTCACAAGTTAGGTGGCTCCTTTCTGTGATAGTGCGCATGGGCATCGACTCCATTGCTAGATTGTTTTCCTGTCAGAGGGTGATAATGGAGTTAGTAAGAGTAGTAAAAGGAGATTTCCATGAATGCATCTATCTAAGTAAGATGTTAATGCAACAGGTATATGTACCCGGGGAGGCGGGTGGGCACATATGACTCTACAGCTCTATTTGCTAACAGATGCATACTGGGTAAGTAGCATTTCCCGTTAGAGGCATATGAGCTGTAGATCATATGCTGTGCATAGACTACATAGCAGTTATCTCTCAAAGCGGTGGCTAACGTGGATCTGTTGCAGTGGTCTGAGATAGTGTACGTAAAACTGCATTTGAATGCACTCTACTATCCACCTTGCAATACCGGATTTTGATATGGGATTGCCTTTGTGTGGTGGAGCAAAAGCGACCAATAGTTGATTTGTGTTATGGAAAGGATTTATTCTTTCTATGTAATAAAGCAATGCTCTCTTTACATCTAAAGTATGTAGGCACGTTCTGCCACTGAATCTGATTGAGGGAAGAACACAGGCAACTCAACAGATTGATGGATATGAAAAGCAGAAATGACTTTAGGAAGGAATTTAGGATTA
The DNA here is from genome assembly GCF_964204655.1 of Triturus cristatus. Classification (NCBI taxonomy): domain Eukaryota; kingdom Metazoa; phylum Chordata; class Amphibia; order Caudata; family Salamandridae; genus Triturus; species Triturus cristatus. The sequence continues at coordinate 567,655,515 of NC_140586.1, forward strand.
GCCCGAAGAACCACTTTATTTTGGTGCATTTCTTAAAAAAAAAAAAAGGGTTCTTCTATAGTTATTGCCTGAAGCTCACCCACTCTGAGTGATGCGATAGCAACGAGGAAAGCAACTTTCCATGTCAGGAATTGCAGTTCACATTTGTATAATGGCTCAAAGGGTGGACCTATTAGTCTGACGAGAATGTTGAGATTCTACACTGGAGCTGGTGGACGTTTCGGGTGAATGACTCTAGAGTCCCTCCATAAAGGCTTTGATAACAAGCACTCTAAAAAGAGATAGAGGTCTATTCTGAAGGTATGCAGCCAGATGTAAGCGTTTCGACGTGTACGCTAAATTGGAACGTTGTAGCTGTAACCAATAACAATGTTTTGTATAGAAGCATCAAGCGGGTTGATGGGATTATTACAGTATATCATAAACCGCTTCCACTTTGCTGCAGAGCAGGCTCTTGTGGCAGGACGTTTTGCCTCTTTGATAATATTCATGCAGTCTGGAGGTAGATTAAGATAGCCAGATTGAGTTGACTGGGGTCTGGATGTCCTATGGCTCTGTGTGAGGAGACTGGGTTTAAGATGTAGTTTTTGGTGAGGAACTACTGAGAGTTCCAATAGGGTTGTGAACCAAGGTTGACATGCCCATGTGAGAGCAACTAGGATTAGTGTCAGGGACGCTTGTTTGAGTTTACGAACCACTCATGGAATGAGTGGGAGAGGCGGAAAAGCGTAACCAAATATCCCTGACCAATTCATCCATAGTGCACTGCTTTTGGACAATGGGTGTGGATAGCTGGATGCGTAGTTTGGGGATTTTGAGGGTGTATTTTCCATTCGTGGATTAGCTGCGTCTGACAAGTGAGCAAATCTGCCATCCGACTGTTCTGCTAGGAGATGTATCTTTTGATGTAAGGCCCACTTCCAGATGGTCTGCGCTAGCTGTGACAGCTGGACAGTGCGTATCCCTCCCTGTTTTTGTATGTAGTACATAGCTGTCATGTTGTCTGAACGAATTAGGATAGTTTTGTGCACTAGCCGAACTTGAAATGATTTTAACGCCAGAAAAATTGCTAGCATCTCTAGATGATTTATATGAAGCTGTTTCTGCTGCAAGCTCCAAATGCCCTGAATTGTGTGGGTTTGGAGATGTGTTCCCCAACCTGTCAGTGATGCGTCCGAAGTCAGTACTTTCTGTGGAACTAGGTCGCTGAAGGGCCGCCCTTTTAAATAGGTTTTGTGTAATCCACCACTGCAGAGAGCGATGGGTGCTGCCGTCTACCAACACTAGATCTGATAAACGACCGTGAGCTTGGTTCCACTGAGGTGCTAAGCATTACTGTAACAACGCATTTGAAATCTTGCATAGGGGACTATAAAAATGCAAGACACCATCATTCCCAGTAACTGCATGAACACTTGAGCTCGTAGGGGGTGTTGAGGCTGAAACTGAGACATCAGGGTTTGTATATTCTGGACTCTGGCTGGAGTTGGGTGTGCTTGAGCTTTATGTGTCTATAGTAGCTTCTAGATATGCCTGAGACGTGGATTGTTGGAGATGGGATTTGGACAGATTTGCTGTGAATCCTAGCTCATGGAGCAATTGCAGTTTTTTGTGTGTGGGGTAGACAGCTGTTGAGCGAGCTGGCCTTTATGAGCCAGTCGTCTAAGTATGGGAAGACATGATTATGCTGTCTTCGTAGATGGGCTGCGACTACTGCTAAGCATTTTGTGAAAACCCTGGCTGCGGTTGTTACTCCAAATGGGAGGACTTTGAATTAGTGCTGACCTGCTACCACAAACCGGAGGTATTTGCGGTGCACAGGGTGTATTGGAATATGAAAGTAAGCGTCCTTCAAATCCAGAGTGGAGAGAAAATTGCCTTGCTGAAGGGGGAAGCACTTGTTGGTGTTACCATATGAAAATGGCCTGACTGAATGTATAGATTTAGTTCTGAGGTCTAATAGAGGCCTGAGAGAGCAGTTCTTTTTGGGAATTAGACAGTAGAGGGAGTACACCCCTGCTCCCTGGTACGGTAAAGGGACTGGTTCTATTGCACCTTTCTGCAACAAAGAGAGAACCTCGTTCTCTAGAAGGGTGAGATGTTCTTGTGACATGAGGTGGGACCTTGGAGGAATGTTCGGAATTGGAAATTAGAAAGTAGAGGGAGTACACCTTGGAGGAATGTTCGGTGGAGTACTTGTAAGCTCCAGGCAATAACCAGATTGGATAATTTGTACAACTCATTTGTCTGATGTAATCGTATTCCAAATGGCTAGAAATTGAGAAAGACGTCCCCCGACAGGAGTGGAATGGTCGGGTGGTATGGAAAGGAAGTCACTGTTTGGAAGTGCATATTGAGTTGCCTTTGCCTCTTCCCAAGAAGGTATTTCCTCTATATCCGCCTCTAAAATAACGTCTTGAAGAGGGCAACTGATTGTTTCCCTTGTAAGAGGAGGAGGGATTGTCTGTAGACGCATTTTTGGAGCCGCCCCTATAAAATGAGCAACAAAAGGATCCTCTGTTGGAAGGTGATTGTAAGGCCCCGATGGACTTAGCAACTTCAGTATCCTTTTACATCTTTTCTAGTGATGTATCGACAGCTGGACGAAAGAGGTGTTCTTTGTCAAAGGGTTGATTAAAAATAGAGGCTTGTACCTCAGGCTTGAAACCTGAAATTCTTAACCAAGCATTTCTACGGAGCAGTACACTAGGGTTAACTGGTCAAGCTGTAGTGTCGGCCTGATCTAGAGCACACCAGATAGCGGTATTAGTTATTAATGTACTCTCTTGAATAAGGGCACTAGCTCTAGACTTATGCTTATCAGGAAGAAATTCAATGAGCTTTTCAAGCTCATCATAATGAGCTCTATCACACCTTGCCAAAAGTGTTTGAGCATTGACCATGCGCCAATGATTAGCTGCTTATGATGCTACCCTTTTGCTCGAAGCGTCAATTAGTTTGGACTCTTTATCAGGAGGAGGGGCTTCCCCTGTTTGAGGATTAGCTCTTTTACGAGCGTTGGAAACTACGAGAGTCCAAGTGTAACTGGCCTTTGATATATACAGGGTCATTAGGTGCAGATTTGTATTTTTTCCTCTACCCTGGGAGTGATGATTCTAGCTCTCACATGGTCTTTAAAGATGTCATCAGTATGTTTAAACATACCCTTTAACATTGGTAATGTTTGTGTAGCCCTTTGAGATGAACTTAGTGTCTCAAACAGAAAAGCATCCTCTAAAGTCTTTATGAAGCTCTACTCCATGATATTGTGCAGCACTGTTACCGAGCTCAATATATCCAATGTTATCATCTGGAGGAGAAGGTCAGGATGGAAATAGGTCTGGGTCATTATCTGGTTGAGGGTCAGCATTTTAATTATCCCATGGGTCAGTATCCTGTGGTGTGTAGTCATCTATATCCCCATCCCCTCTATCCTGTGGGTCAGGTGATGGTGGTGGAGGAGAATGTGAAGGTGTAATGAGTAAATTTGGATCAATGGGTGAAGGTGGAATGTATGGTGGAGAAGGGTTAGTACCCAAATTTTCCTTTTTAGAGGAATGTGGTAGTCTTTTTCTAAGCCCATTTTCCTCTTAGGATGTTTGGCATGAATATGTCCAGTTTCTGGATAAATCACAATCTTCTTCTGTTTCGGATCCAAAGCTTGAATATCGGTCCGAGGCTCTTTAGTTGAAGTACTTTCTTTAGACGCCGGTTTTGGTGTCGAAAGTTTTAGATCAGACGTTTTTGGCTCCGTAGATTTAGCCTTATACACCGGTGGCACGGAAACCAGGTGTTTCGACGCCGAATGTTTCGGGTCGGCACCGGCGTGGGAACGAGTAGAGCCCGAGGCGGAAGGCTGTTTATGTTTCAGTGCCGAACTCGAAGGTGGGGCACTCAAAACCTTCTCTCGGAGCCGACCTTGGCCCGAAGGCAGAGGAGGGACCGGAGTCTTTTTATGGGGAAGATGGTAGGGGACGGAAGTCTCTTTACTCATGATCCGTTGCCCGGTGTGAGGTTGGCTTCAGACACGGAGATGTGTTGCTCCTCCTTTTCTGCTTCCTGCGCTTGTGATTCTTCATGTCCAAACTAGTCTCCGAGGAGATCCAGCGTGGAGCCACTTTGCTGGTACATTTCGGGACGTCGAACCAGACTGTCACGGAGCGTCTTCTTTGATTATACGACCGACACGCGTCACAGTCCTTCTCGTATTCCGGGATAGGCAAAGGTTGCACACTTCGTGCAAGATGGTGCAAGGAAACTTAGCTCAACACCCTGGACAGAACTTGAATGGAGTCAGTTCCATCGACTGCTACCGACCCCGGCGCGGATAGGCCCAGCGGCCTTCCATGAATCTTTCGATCGAAGGTTTGAGTGTAAACAATACGCGGAGAATGGGAAAACTGATCTTCAAACAATACCGACGAGGGTAGTGGATTGCGTGAATGGGGCCCGAAGAACGGTGCCGAACCGGAGTGCAACAATTCACATCCGAACCCGATGGCAGAAAAAAAAAAAAAAAAAAAAAAAAAACAATGAAGTCGATGCCCATGCGCACTATAACTGAAAGGAGGAGTCACCTACCTCGTGACTGGAAAAGACTTCTTCGAAGAAAAATAAAGTGCAAACATCTGGACCCAACACTAGATGGCGATCTATGCACAGCATATGATCTACAGCACATATGCCTCAAACATTACTGTTTTAATAAACAAATTCAATATTGTAATTAGCGAGCACTATGTAGCTTTCCACTTGCAAAGAAAAGTTGGTTGGTTAGGGCCAGGTCCAGTCAGGTGAAACGGTCTATTATAGAGAAGGATAACAAGTGTTGCTTTGCCAGAAGGCATAACTTTTTGTCAACCCTATTTCAAGCACTCAATAAGACACAGACTGTACTGTTTGCACAGGCTAAAAATACATCACTACACACTTGCTACATTGGGGAAAGACTGCAAACCTAAAAGTTGGCAGGGTATGCCCAGACGTGGGTCCCTTGCTCACTTTGCCACTGGATTCAAGATAGCCTGGCTGATGAGGGTTATGAACCTGAAACCGGTCCCAGGATGCTTGTTTCCGGTCCAGGGAAGACATGGCTTGGCAGTTCGGGCTGGACTGTTCCCATGAGGCACAGGGTCAGACTGATTTGCATATGGTATGTCTGAACTGGGGTGGTGGAGTGAGCTAAAGAATGATGACAGATTAAACCCAGATCAGTTGACTGGGGGTGAGTGTTTGATTTGCTCAAGCACTCTGTCCATCATCCCCTTTGGAAAGACTGTATACCTGCCAGGAAGTTTCTAAAGATTGACCAAGTAAGTTGACCTGTAAGCCGAGCAAGGTAGCCAAAACCATTTCAATTAAGGAGTTTGAAGATTCAATAAACAGCACAACTAGAGAACTTGTGATCTGAAACATCTATGTAACCAGAAAGTAACTGCTTAAAATACTATTGTAAATCACATACCAAAGAAAATCAAGTTTCAAGGTAAAAAGCAGTTTATGGCACAATACTCTGTGAATCCTAAACAATGCTATGGTTTAGAAACATTTCAATCACAGAATTCAATGAAAATACATTTAGGTCTGTAACTTAAGGAAAAAAAATAAAGTATTTGAGATCTGCAGGGCACTGAAGTCATGCTACCTTTAATAAGAACTGACTTCATATGAATAATATTCATGTTCTAGAGCTACACACCCGATGCAATAAAAAGGAGTACACCCGAACATCGGCAACTGAATGGGAATTCACATTGTGAAAGCAAGTCCCTCTCCACTCAATGAAGCAGTTGAACTACTCACTGGCCTTAAAAGAAGTCTGAGTAAAATGTTTGACTATACATTATTCATGCTTTCTTTGTTAGTGGATAATTCTTTTTGCAGTAGGTGATTTTAATGGAAAGCAAAAGTAAAACAACAGTCAATCCACCACCACCAACCTTTCAAACGCAGCCAACACCATGCCAAACATCAAACAAATGTAACTTGCTGGACGGAAAGAAGATTCATTTTGCGGTCATACAAATCCATATTTGCTTCTTGAACAAGGAAGCCATTGTCTTCAAATAGAGTTCGGATAATAAATCAAAGTTCAGTGCTTAAGAAAATGACGGTGCGAGGAAGAATAATCCATTACTTTAATAGATCAATTTGAATCATCGTTAAAGCAGAACCTACATTATGTAAGGGATTTGCACATTTTAGGTCATCCGGTCAGGACGAACACTATAGAAACCACAATTGAACTAGTTGGTGAAAACAATCAGGGAGGCCACTGACGTTTCAATAAGTGGTCATAAAAATACTTTTTTTTTTTAATACTTTTGCACCATCATTGCAATCTCTTTCCACAAAGCTACACCTACACTGTATGACGTCTCCAAACTTTCCACAGGTATAATACAGTAGTGCAGCACATATGAACTAGTCATTCCAAGATGGAACAAAAAGTTCTTTAACTTGAGTAGTCTTTCCTCAATTTAAAACATACATCTTAACACATACAGTCTCTCGATGATGAAGAGGCAAACAAAAAAAAAAATCACAGCAATTGCTGTTGCGATGTTTTCGCTCATCATCCTTTACTTAACAAAATGTTTCAGTGGGACACAAATGTAAAAATGCTAAGGAGTCTTCATACTATTTTATATTTTACAACAATCCATGCAGGCGCTCCTCTTAAAATATTTCGACACTAAATATGTCAGGATGTAGCACGCTTCTTTAACTGATTCATTGCACAATGAACGGAGACATATACATTCTGTTCTTGAGTTTTCATGTAAACACTGTGCATATAAATCCTTATGATGTACAAAAGAATCGCAGCTGCCCCAAAATGCAAACCCCCGTACATTAATAGGCCAAGCACAGTCATGCCAATGTTACAGACGATCCCACTACACAAACAGTAGAATTCAAGGCATTTACGCCTCATAAAAAAATTAAATGTGGCAACAGCCTAATTAAAACATTTTAGTCATATGTACAGAATGTACATTTCAAAAAACACCTGAACAATAAAAATGCAAGAACAGCTGTCTCACCACGAATTAAACTAAAATAGTTTTGTTTTAATGAACAATGCATTAAAAGGAATTACAAAGGCACTTCCCTACACAAAATCTGAATTGAAAATCTGCAGGCTAGGAATGCAACTACTGCAAAGTAAATCGACTTTATGTGGAAGGGCAAGGATGGAATTATGAAGGTCGCAATCAAAAACATTTGGGATTCAATGTGATCCATTAATGAGCAGTCAGAATCTCGTCTTTGTGTCTATGCTGCTTTTCCTGGCTTCCTCTTTCCAGACTTCGACTCCTTCTGCGATCATGCTTATTTGAATGGTCCTTGCCATCACTGTGATCCCGTTTGTGAGACCGATCCTTGCTTCTACTCCGCTTATGAGGCCTTTCTTTGCTCTCACTATGTTCTCGTTTCCGGGACTTTTCAATAGTGTCAGTTCTGCCCCTACTTCCGCTCCTACTGTGCTTAGACCTCTCTCGATTGCCATTTTTATGCTTACTTGATTTTTCTTTGCTTCTACTTCTGCTATGCCTACTAGCATTCTTACTTGGGCTTCTGCTCTTCTGCTTTTTATCTCTACTTTTACTCCTACTGTGTCTTCTTTCTCTTCTTGTATCTTTTTTGTCATCTCGATGCTTCCTGTCATCTTTCTCCTCTTTATGTCGTCTCTCTTCACTTTTCTTCTCTTTTGACCTTTCATGCTCTCTTGATTTTTCGGTATCTCTTTCTCGCTCGTTTCCCTTTTCATAATCGCGGTCTCTACGCCTGCTTCTTTCATTTTCCTTCTCTTTATCACGGCGATCAAACTTTCGTTCATGACTGCGACTTCTGTGTTTCTCTCTGCTTCGGCTTCGCCTACGGTCCAACCCACGTTCAGCACTTCGGGAGTTTGGCTTATCTTTCGTTTCACGTTCTGCTCGCTGCCGTTCTCGCTCTCGTTCTAGTTCTTTATCAAAGCTAGTGGACCATCCATGTCCTTCACGATGGCGACTCCTACTTCTTGATTTTCTTGGAGACCTCTTAGGACTTAAAGACCTTTTCGGAGACCTATGACATCAAACAGAATAAAGAAATTCAGAAGCTGTGGACTGCAGTTAGAATACATAGGAAAAAGATACTCCACAGTTATTAATTTACCTTTCCTAGCGTAACATACTTTGGATTTTAAAAAAAATGGTGAAACGTTAATCTTTCCGATCCATCGATCAAGAACTCCTACCTGCAGAGTGCACAGTATTTAACCCTTCACCACAAGTTAGAAAGACAAGCCATAGGCAAAATGGGGATGCTGTTACATTTAAACTGTTGGTTTGTACCTAGTTCATCTATGCATGTACTCTCCCCCCCCTACACATGTGTTAAAAACACACATATACTCGTGCTACACCTCCCTCCCCCAACAGCATAAAAACAGGAAACCGAGACAGCATAAGCCCAACCAGTCTTGGAGTAATACAAATGCACATATTTCACGGTCAAAAGCAGGACTCTTTTTGGATGATGTATCAAGAGTCAATACTTACCAAACCCTGGTGGAGCAAGTTGTATTGAGAAATGGGCATGGCTTTAAAAGCATGCTCCCTTTACTCTAGTAGAAAAAGAAAGAAGGTGAAGTGGGATACTTCACATATTTGTCAAGAATGTTGTCAAATTTGACAATAGAGTTTTAAACCTGCTGCAATGTTTTTTTTTTAAAGGGGCAAGAAAACATCTTGATAAAATCAGACCATTCTGGAAACAAACTGTTTTAGGCTTCTCCCTTCAAAGATACCCAAATGGAGGGCCCTGCAGATAAAGATGATATCAAAGGTTTTCCACTGGTCGAGCAACATGTTACAAAAACGGACGAGGTGAATGCATATAAGTATCCTAGACAACATTTGAAATTAAATCTAAAGTGGAATGAACACTTTGATTCAATTAAAATTAGGTTCACATCAGCATTACGTGTAATGGTTACATTTATATAATAAATATTTTGGGCTTCTGCTGATTATGCAGCTCATTGCCTATAAAGGAAAGATTCCACTCATGAATCTCTATGTTTCCGAAGTGTTACATGTGAATTCATGAGTAACATGGGAATCATTACTTATCAACTGTATGAAGAGGTTATTAAATGTGGCCCCTGGAACCATGCTTCAGGTCTTTAGAGGCAAACTGAATATCCCCTCCTGGTCGGATACGGCAGGGGTATATATGCTATGATTTTTAAAAACCTCACTAAAAAGGACTACATATTGGTGTTGGAAGGACACCTTAACGAGTGAAAACATTTGTGCAAAGAACAGTGTATGCCGTGTAAAGTACATGGAGGGGGCTGACCAAGCTTCTGACCTAGTCAGAGGCTCTCTGGTCAGTGGCCCTCCGCCCGTGCACAGTGCCGGAGGCTATTGTTATGCACAGAACACAGTCAAATTAGTGAAATAAGCACCGAGGGCCTACTACAATCTAAAGAAGCCTTGAATCGATTTGCCTTAAATATTTCTAGTTATAATTAAAAAAAATCTTTAATTAGCAAATAAACTTTCAATTTCTTTTATAATGGGAATTTAAGGAAATGACAATATGTTTCACTATAGTGTGAGATTATGCAGCCATTACCTAAGAATAGAGGTTTCAAAATTTAGATTACAATGTATCCACTATTTCCTATACCGGATATAGCTTGCAAATGAATGGTGGAAAGTGTACATGTACGCTTGGTGATAAATGAACAAGCATTTATGTACTAGATTGTGTCCTATGCAAAAAATGTTTTGACAGCCATTGTTTAAGGTATACTGACAGACAGCATAAATTCCTCTTGTTCACTCAGCCACAATGACATTCATACAAGTGAACTTATTTAAAAAAAAAAAAAATCAAGCTATTATAAACTTAATCACAGTAAAGGTTTCAAAGGAAACAAATACTTTACCTGTCGATGTAGTTTTGCAACTTGAAGAATTTTCTGGATTCACATGCTGAGCATTATTCCGCCATCTAGTGGTTGGGTCCCACCTTTGGCTGCCATCTTCGGATTCTGTTTTTTTTCCCCTCCTATTGTCATCTTACTTAGCGGAGGAGGGTGGGTTCGCTAGTGAATCCACAAAATTCTCCAAGCAGCAAAACTACACCGACAGGTAAGAAACTATTCGTTTTGCAGTGTGAATCTTTTCTGGATTCACATGTTGTGCATAGACTTTGAAGCGGTTTGCTAGTCTTGTGGTGGCTGGGTGGAAGATGAACTTTGGTTCGTAAATAGATGTTGTACGATCTTTTGTCCTAGTTGTGCTTCTTTGTTCATTTGAATGTCCACACAGTAATGCTTTATGAATGTGTGCACTGAAGACCATGTTGTAGCCATGCAGATGTCTTGAATTGTAGCTAGAAATGCAATAGTTGCTCTTTTCTTTCTGGTTGAATGTGCCCGCGGGGCACCTTGTAGGGTTTGTCCTTATCTGTGGCATAATTGTATGGCTTGCGCTATCCATCTTGCAATAGTGTTTTTGATTACTGGTCTTCTCAGAAAACTGTTTGCAAAGGATACAAATTACTGTTCTGTTTTCCTGTATTCCTTAGTTCTTTCAATGTAGTACATGACTGCTCTACTTGCGTCAAGTGTGTGCAAAGCTTTTTCAGCTTTGGTCTTTGGATTTTGAAAGAAACTTGGTATATTTAGACTCTGATTTATGTGGAATTTTGATCCTACCTTTGGTATGAATTGAGGATCTCTCCTCATGCCAATCCTGTTACTATGTATTTGGAAGTAAGGTTCCTGTAGTATTAGTGTCTGCAGTTTGCCAAGGGATGTTATTACCACTAAAAAGGCAGTCTTAAGCGTGAGCATTTGTGGCGTTGCTTTGTGTAGTGGTTCGAATGGTGCTTTCATCATCTGTGCTAGAACTACGCTCAGGTTCCATTGGTTCTGGCACCATTTTTGGAGGTGCAATTCTTTTTGGCCCTTCTAGGAACCTTTTGACTACATATGAAGTGAAGAAACTTTTCCCGGTTTCGCCTCTTGTATACGCTAAAATTGCTGCTAAGTGTACTTTTAGTGATGTATAGAATAATTTACATTGTAGTAAATGTGTAAAGTACTTTAGCATAGTCCTTTCTTTAGTAATCTACTTTGAAGTAAGTTTTTTAAGGCACCATTGTGTACATCTTTTCCATTTAGCTGTATAACATTTTCTTGTTGTTTGTTTCTTAGCTTCTCTTAGAACAGCCATTGTGCTTTCTGGTAGTTTGAGATGTGCGAATTCTAAGTCCTCCGGAGCAATGCCGCTAGGCCTAAGCTCTCTGGTTCTGGGTTTAGTACTTTTCCGTTTTGCATTGTTAGCAAATCCTTTTTTGGAAGATTTGCCTTCTTCCTTGAGACATCTCCATTATTTCTGAGAACCAAGTTTGTCTAGCCCACTGTGGTGCGGTGAGAATCATTGTCATTTTGCTGATTCTGCAATTGCTGATCACCTTGTTCAGTAACTGTATTGGGGGGATAGCGTAATCAAATAACCCTGACCAGTCTATGCATAGCGCATTCCCTAGGGACTGTCTGCAAAGTCGCCTGGATACGAAGTTTGGCATTTTGCTTTGTCGGGTGTTGCAAATGGGTCTATTTGGGGTGTCCCCCATTTCCTGAAAATCTTTTGCAGTTCTGTCCGATTTAGTTCCCACTCGTGGGATGATGTGGTTTGTCTGCTCAGTCTGTCTGCTTCTATAGTGTCTTTACCTGGTAGGTGTATTGCTATTATGTCTATTCCCCTTGGGATTGCCCATCTCCAAATCTCTTGAGCTAGCGTCGTGTTACAGACTGAGTTCCTCCTTGTTTGTTTATGTAAAAAACTGTTGTGTTGTCTGTTTGTATCAACACCCTTTTCCCGTACATCTCTTTCTGAAAGACCTTTAAATCTAAGAATACTGTTTTAGCTCCAAGATGTTGAAGTGTTTAACTGCATCCTGCTGTGTCCACAATCCCCTCACTTTTAGGTTGTTGATGTGTGCTCCCCACCCTATCAGTGATGCATCTGTTATGGTCCCTGTTGGAGGTGGTGGTGGTGTGAAAAGCCTGCCATGTGCTATGTTTGTTTAGTTCCACAATGCCATCTCCTGATGAACTGTGTGACAACAACTAGATCCTCCCAACTCCCTGTTGCCTGTGACCATTGTGTCTGGAGCCATTCCTGAAACTGTATCATGTGTAGTCGAATGTTGGGAATTAAATGAATGCATGAGGCAATCATTCCTAGTAATTTCACCACTGTCCTCACTGCCAGATGATGCCCCTTCTGGTATAGAGGAGTCTCCTTCAATAAGGCTGATCTCCTTTTCTCACATGGGAATGCTCTCCCTAACACTGTATTTATCTCTGCGCCTAAGAACACCTTTATGAGTTCTGGCTCTGGTGAGGATTTCTCCCAATGTATGGAGAACTCCAGTTGAACTAGTGTCTATCACCTGTCGTATATGCTGTTTGCACAGACTAAGAGTTTGCTCTTACTAACCAGTCGTCCAAGTAGGGGTAAACATGAATTCCCTGCCTTCGGAGATGTGCTGCTAGGCCCTCTGTAAACACTCATGGTGCAGATTTTAGACCGAAAGCCAGTACTTTGAATTTGTGGTGTCTTTTGTTCACCACAAATCTTAACAGCCTCTTGTGTCTTTTGTTCATGCGGGATGTGTAAGTATACATCCTTCAAGTCTATTGTGGCCATGTAATCTCCTTGCAAATGAGGTAGCACCTATTGCAGTGTAGTCATTTTTGAATCTTTGTGTCTTTATACATTTTTTAGAAACCTTAGATCTATTACTGGTTGTACTGTTTCATCTACTTTTGGAACTAGGAAGTATCTTGCTCTATTGCATGTTTCCCCTGAAGTTCCTGCACCTCTTTGACAATGGTGAGATAATTCTGCTTTTGAATGCATCTTTTGCTTTGGTCTCCTGTTTGGAGGTTTTGTTAGCTCTACGCAGTAACCGTACTGTATTATGTTTAAAAGCCATTTGTCTGTGGCTATTTCCTTCCATTTTTGCAGGAAAAATCTTAGTCTGCCTCCTACTGGAGCGGTATGTTGGAGTAACTGTAAACTGACAGGTTTTTGTATATGTTTTTCTGTGTGTACCCTCACTGCTGTTCTTCGGGAGTACCTTTTTTTGAGCACAGTCACTTAGTAGAGGTTTGTTGTCCACCTCTTTGTGGCTGTCCTCTGCCACGTGGACACCCTTGAAAGGATTGCCTTTCTTGTTGGTATTGCCAGCTCTGCTGCTGTCCTGGCTGCTGACCCTGGCTTGCCCCTTGGTACGTTTGCTGGTAACTTTGATGTGAGGTAGCTGGTTGGTGTGTACCTCTCCCTGCTGGTCTCCTTGATGGTGTGCCTCTACGCATGCCTCTGAATTGAAGAGCACCCATGGATCTAGCGGTCTCATTTTCCTTTATAATTGAGTTTTTCATCAACCACACTTCTAAACAGTTGTTCTCCGTTCAATGGCGAGTTAATTACGTTACTTTGCACCTCTGGCTTGAAGCCTGATATTCTCAGCCATGGTTGCCTTCTTTCTGTGATACCACTCATCATTTGTCTGCTTGATGTTTCTGCAGCATCTAGGGCTGATTTTAAACATGTATTCACAATGTTTTTACCCTCTTCTACCAAGTGGCTAGCTCTTTTTTGGAATTGTTCAGGTAGATTCTTTAACAATTCTCCTACCTCCTCCCAATGTTGATAAGCATGTCTGTTTAGCAATGCATTGGAATTAGCTATGCCCCATTGATTTGCTGCACTTCTTTCTACCTTCCTCCCTACAAGGTCCATCCTCTTGCTTTCTTTGTCTGGGGGTGGTCCCACTGTTGGTACATTTGCTCTTTTCCGTGCTGTGGAAGTAATACAGTCAACTGGTACAGACCCTCTGATGTATATAGGGTCCTCAGAGGAGTGCTTATATTTCTGGTCTGCTCTTGGTGTGATAGCCTTGCCTGTTGCGGGCTCCTTGAATGCCTCTTTTCCCTGGTCCAGTACACTTAGCAGCATTGGAAGGAATTGATTTGATTGTGTTGGCATCAAAGTCTCGAATAAAAAACATGATTACTTTTTTTCTTCCTCCAGCTGAACTCCATAAGTTTCTAATCACCTGGTTATACATGCCAATGTCATCTGGGGGTGATGGCCTCAAAGGATATGTTTCTACAGCCTCCTCAGGTGATTCTGTGTTCATATCATGCCATTGGAGGTCTTGATTCTCAGAGACTGCGGATTCGGCATGTGATTGTTCATTTTCGACGTCTTCACCGAAGAAGAATGATTCTTCCTCGGATTCTTCAATCGGCTCAGGTGTTGTCGGTGCTATTAGCTTCGACGGCCTTTTTGCCTTCAGTACTTGTTGTTTTCTGCGGTATCTTGAATTGTTTCAAGCTTTCGTCTTAGTCTTTTTTACATTGTAAAATATTATCCATTTCGGCTTCAAGCCTCTTCCTTTTCTCCATCTCGGGCGCTTGTGTTTCGGCGTTAGGACTTTCAGCTTTTCGCTTCGTGCTCGTTGGAGCCAATCCGGTCGTCGACACTTGCTTGGATTCTGAGGCATCCTTTTCTAGTCTGTCCTTCGACGTCTCTCTTTGAGGGTCCTTGCCGTTCCAGAGTCCTTATTCAAGGATGCTACTGTGTGTTTTTGCTTGGATGCCGCGTGCTTAGACGCCGAGGCTCCCTTTGAAAGTCTAGAGTCTGATTTTCTAGTTTTTTTTTCAAGGTAGACTAGTCTTACCTCCTTCAAAGTCTTCTTCTCAACCTCCACGACCGAAACATCTGTCCTTGTCGCCTTCTAGCCCTTCGGCCTTGCATGTTGTAGTTGGCTCGTCGCGGCCTTTCTTTCACCCTCAACGTCTTCGGGGTGACGACGGAGCACATGTTATAGGCCTCGCTTCGATGATCCAGTGGTAGGAAAAGGTTGCAGACCAGATGCTGATCCTTATGAGCGTACCTGTGGCGACAGTTCTTGCAAAACTTGAACTGTGTCTTGTCCATTACCGCGCACAGGGAGCCCCCTGCATGCGCATTCTCCGATCATTGTCGAAGTTTTGTTTTTTCACCTTTCGTTGATCTCCAGTCGATTTGTATTGAAACTTGAAAGTAAACTTTCTACTGTTATTCTTGAGTATTTTCCTTATTTTCGTCGATCCTTCTCTCCAATCTTGGGAGCTCCTTCCGTATTGATCCAGACCTAACGGCGGAAGGCAAAATGGTACTTACCAGTATGCATCTGTTCTTGGCATGTAGAGCTGCAGATCTACACACTGTGCATAGATCGCCAGCTGGTGTTGGGCCCGGATGTTTGCAGTTGTTTTTCCTCTTGGAAAGTCTTTGGAAGTCACGAGGTATGTGACTCCTCCCTTGGATCGTATTGCGCATGGGCTTCGGATCCATCCTCAAGATTGTTTTTTGCCAACAGGGAATGATGGAGCATAGTAATAAACAGTGAAGATGCCCATGTGTGTTGTATCTAAATAAGATAAACTGGAATAGATAAAGGTAGCCAGGGAGGCGGGTGGGCGTGTGTAGATCTGCAGCTCTACATGCCAAGAACAGATGCATACTGGTAAGTAGCATTTGCCGTTCGAGGCATATGAGCTGCAGATTACATACTGTGCATAGATTATATAGCAGTACCCATCCTTAGCGGCGACCACCAGTATCTGGTGCAGTGGCTTGAAACAATGTTTTGAGTACAGCCTGGTCCACAATAGCTTGTTGCTTAGTTTGCACATCTACACAATAGTGTTTAGTGAAAGTGTGCGGTGTTGACCATGTAGCTGCTTTGCAGATATCATCTAAGGGGATGTTCCCCAAGAATGCCATGGAAGCCTCTATCTTACGTGTAGAGTGGGCTTTAGGGGGAACAGATAGCGTTCGTTTTGCCTTGTGGTAGCAAATCTAAATGCATTTGACAATACACCTAGCTATCCCAGATTTGGAGATGAGGTTGCCTTTATGTGGTGGTGAGAAGGAAACGAACAGTTGTTTTGTCTTACGAAAGGGTTGTGTTCTCTCGATGTAGTAGAGTAAGGCTCGTTTGACATCTAATGTGTGGAGAGCACTTTCTGCAACGGTTTGTGGTTGCGAGAAGAATACGGGTAGTTCCACAGATTGGTTTAGGTGAAAGGAAGAAATGACTTTAGGGAGGAATTTTGGATTCGTTGGAGAACCGCCTTGTTATGGTGCATTTGCAGAAAGGGTTCTTGAATGGTGAGTGCTTGTATCTCGTTGACCCTTCTGAGAGAAGTGATGGCTACAAGAAAAGCAGTTTCCATGTTAGGAATTGAAGTTCACATTTGTGTAGAGGTTCAAAGAGAGGCCTCATTAGTCTTGTGAGAACGATGTTTAGGTTCCACACAGGTGAGGGTGGCACTCTGGGGGGAATTATTCTTTTGAGGCCTTCCATGAAGGCTTTTAAGGCAGGTACTCTAAAGAGTGATAGATGTTGCCTGTTTTGTAGATAAGCTGCTATGGCCGCAAGGTGCAGTCTAATAGACGTGTAGGCTAGGTTGCATCTTAGTAGGTGTAGTAAATAGCCTATGATGTGTTGAATGGACACATCTAGGGGATTGAAGTTATTGTTGTGACAATAGATCACAAAACGTTTCCACTTGGCTGAGTAGCAAGCTCTAGTGGTAGGTCGTCTAGCTTCTTTAATGACGTTCATACAGTCAGGGGTAAGATTAAGATAACCGAATTCTAAGATTTCAGGAGCCATATCGAAAGGTTGAGCTGAGCTGGGTCCGGGTGCCTGATCTCTCCATGGTTCTGGGATAAGAGGCGTGGAGAGAGGTGTAACTTTTGGTGCGGTACTACAGATAGTTCCAGCAGTGTGGTGTCAAGTTGGAGCTACTAGGATGAGAGTGAGGGAGTGCTGCTGTAGTTTGCGCACCACATATGGAATGAGTGGGAGAGGCGGAAAGGCGTACGCAAATCTGCCTGACCAGTTCATCCATATCGCATTGCCATTGGACAATGGGTGTGGATACCTGGCGGCGAAGTTTGGGCATTTGGCGTTTTCATGGGTGGCGAAGAGGTCTATCTGTGGATGCCCCCACATTTGAAAGTAAGGGTGAAGAACTTGTGGATGGAGTTCCCACTCGTGGATCTGTTGTGTTTGTTTGCTCAGCAGATCGGCCATAGTGTTTTGGACTCCTGGGACACGTTGGGCTAGGAGAAAGATGTTTTGGGGTATGGCCCACCTCCATATGCTTTGTGCTAGGTGAGAGAGCTGCGGAGAGTGTGTGCAGCCTTGTTTCTGTATATAGTACATGGCTGTCATGTTGTCCGTGCGGACTAGGACGGCCTTGCCCGAGACTTGTGTTTGCAAGGCCTTTAGGGCTAAGAATATGGCTAGTAACTCCAGATGGTTGACGTGGAGTAACTTTTGTTGAGGTGTCCACCTGCCCTGCATGGTGTGATGTAGTAGGTGAGCTCCCCAGCCAGAGAGCGATGTGTCCGCTGTGAGTACTATCTTAGGAATCCGCTCCAGGAACGGTCGCCCTTCGGAAAGGTTTTTGGTGGTCCACCACTGCAGAGCGCGATGGGCACGACCGTCTACCAACACCAGATCTGTCAATTGACCCTAGGCCTGGTTCCATTGGCGTGCTAAGCACTCTTGGAGATGACGCATCTGGAGTCTTGCGTGAGGTACTATGAATATGCAAGAGGCCATCATTCCTATAAGTTGCATGAACACTCGAGCTGGAAGAGTGTTCCGGTTGAACTTTGGCGCTTAGAGCCTGAATGCTTGCTATCGTGGCAGGACTGGGATAGGCTAGCGCTTTTGAGGTGTCTATGGTGGCACCGAGGTATTGTTTTACGTGGGACGGTTGCAGATGGGACTTTGCGTGGTTTACTGTGAAGCCCAGTTTGTGAAGTAGTTGGATAGTGGCGTGAGTGTGATGTACACACTGGTTGTATGAGCTGGCTTTTATGAGCCAGTCGTCTAGGTATGGGAAGACGTGGATGTGTTGTCTTCGCAGGTGTGCTGCCACTACCGCTAGGCACTTGGTAAACACCCGTGGTGCTGTGGTGACTCCGAATGGGAGTACTTTGAATTGATAGTGTTGACCGTCGACTACAAATCTGAGAAACTTCCTGTGAGCGGGGTGAACAGGAATGTGGAAATAGGCGTCCTTGAGGTCTAGGGTGGCAAGGAAGTCGTTCTGGGAGAGTAGGGGGGGGGGGGGGGGGGGAGTACCTGCTGGAGTGTGACCATGTGGAAATGGTCTGAGTATATAGTGGTTTAGGGGTCTGAGGTCTAGTGTCGTCCCTTTTTGGTATGAGAAAATATAGGGAGTAAACTCCCATGTTTTGTTGGTGGGCAGGAACTGGTTCTATTGCACTCTTTTGTAGGAGGGAGATTACCTCCTGCTTTAGAAGTGACAAATGTTTGTGACATTGGTCGCTGTTTGGGTGGTATGTTTGGGGGGGGGGGGTGTAGATGTTGGTTCGAGGCAGTAGCCTGACCGAATTATCTGTGTCACCCATTTGTCTGAGGTGATGGTAGTCCAGACAGGAAGGAAATTGTGGAGTCTGCCCCTGACCGGAGTGGGATGGTCTGGGGGGGAGTGGAGGGAAGTCATTGGGCGGGGGTGGAGGCAGAGCGGGAGATGTTAGTTTTCCCTCTGCCTTTATTGTTGTTACCCCTGTAGCCGCCTCTCTGGTAACCCCTAGTGAAGGTGGATTGGGTAGGGGCCTTATAGGAAGTGGATGCGCTGGAGGAGTAGCCTCTGGAGTTGCTTCTAAAGGAAGAGGGGCGAAAGGAGCGCCTGGGAGCTTGCAACTGCAAGGCTCCCACAGATTTTGCCGTGTCGGTGTCCTTTTTCATTCTTTCAACGTCGACGTAGGGGCCAAACAGATGTTGCTCGTCAAAGGGGTGGTTGAGGATGGAACTCTGCACCTCGGGTTTGAAACCTGAAATTCGTAGCCAGGCATGCCTACGCAGGAGGACGCTGGTGTTAATTGCCCTTGAGGCGGTGTCAGCTACATCGAGGGCACCTGGAATGGAGGTGTTGGTGATGATTTTGCCCTCCTGGATTAGCTCGTTGGCCCTATTTTTGTATTGGTCAGGAAGGTGTTGCATTATGGGTTCCAGTTCATCATAATGTGCCCCGTCATATCTTTCTAAAAGCGCTTGTGTGTTTGCAATGCGCCATATGTTGACAGCCTGTGATGCAGTTCGCTTGCCAGAGGCGTCCAGGAGTTTGGACTCCTTATCGGGTAGTGGAGCCTTGCCTGATACCTGGGAGTTTGCACGCTTCCTCACATTGGAGACTACTAGGGAGTCTAGTGGTGCGGGGCCTCTGATGTAGGTGGGGTCTGTAGGGGCGGCCTCATATTTCTTTTCAATGCGAGGGTTGATGACCCTGGCTGGGTCTTTAAAGACCTCCGTTGCATGCTTTAAGCATGGGTAGAATGGAAGTAGCCCTCTGTGTAGTGTCAAAAGTATCTAGGAGGAAGTCCTCTTCCACGGGGTCTGTATGGAGATCAACTCCGTGGTAGTGTGCAGCCCTATGGAGCAGTTGGTTAAACCCCATTGTGTCTTCAGGGGGGGATGGTCTTGAAGGGTAAAGGTCATCCTGCGGGACGTTAGGGATGTTTTAGTCGTCCCATGTGTCTGGGGAGCCTGTAGGAGTGGGGTCCCCTGTGGGCTGGTTATCCGGCCCATCCCTGTGTCGTCGTAGACGTCATCATCCTCATCAGGAGAGGGTGTGGGAGAATGATGAGTTGGGGGGAGGTGGAGGAGGAGGAGGAGGAGGAGGTAAAGGCAGTCTCAAAGGGGAGGTAGCAAAGTCTCTTCTCTTTGGAGGTGGAGCAGGCTTGTCCCGCGGTCTCTTTTTGATGCTGAGCATCAAACGTCCAGTTTCAGGGTCCTTCACAAGTGTTTTTTGTAATGGATCTGGCCAAAATAGTTCATCTGTGGGGGGCCGATCCTTCGGTGCCGGAGCCGTAGGTTTCTTAGGCTTCGGCTCTGCATCGGTTTGTTGTTTTGAACCATGGGCTTTCGAAATGTCTGTTTGTTTCCTCGGTTCCGAGATGACTTTCGGCTTCGAGGTGTGGGTTTCGAGGTCCTTTGGTTTTTTGCTCGGCTCCGGAGATGGTGTCGGTACTGAGGAGCTAGTGCCAGTCTTCGGCGCCGAGTGCTTCGGGGTGGAGCTCGGCATGGAGGAGGCAGTCTTCTTTTTCAGTGCTGGTGCCGTGGAGTGTTTCTCGGCACCGACGGCAGGCTGGCTCGAGCCGCCGGAAGGCTTGATGGGCTTCTTAACCAGACCCGAAGGTGAGGTATGGGAAGCAGTGTCTTTGGCCGTGCCTAGGCCGAAGGCGTGACCGAAGCCTTTTCGATGTCGTCGAGGGTGGGGGTCGATGTTAGTACTCACGCCACTCTTTGCCGGAGTGATGTCCTCGACATCAGAGTCGTCTGCTTCGGAGGCGCTGACGAGGCCCTCTTCGGTGTGCTGCTCTTCCGGAACAATAGACGCCTTCTCCGAAGATGTCGTCGGGGATCGAAGTCGACGAGTGAGCCATTGTTCTCCTCGCTCGTCGGTCCCGAATAGTCTTCTTGGAACGGAAGGATTTGGGAGCCGGACAGTCTCTTGCCTCGTGTTCTGGGGAGAGGCAGAGGTTGCACACCTCATGTAGATCGGTGTGGGGAAATTTTGACCCACATTGAGGACATTTTTTGAATGGCGTCCTTTCCATCAGCAGGACAGGAGGCCAGGTAGGCCCGAAGGCCTTCGTCGACGGCCGGGATCGAAGACTTCGAATGATGAGTCGCGTCGAGTGTGGAGATCGCGATCGAAACAATACCGCGGAAATGGAAAGGATTGCGCGCCGATCAGAAGAGCTGAAACGGTTCGGAACCGGAGCGCAAAGAACACATCCGAGCCCGATGGCGGAAAAAAAAACAATCTGAGGATGGAGACGAAGCCCATGCGCAATATGATCTAAAGGAGGAGTCGCATACCTTGTGACTTCCAAAGACTTTCCAAGTGGAAAAACAACTGCAAACATCCGGGCCCAACACCAGATGGCGATCTATGCAGTGTGTAATCTGCACCTCATATGCCTCGAACATTCTAAGTCCTCTGGAGCCAAGCTGCCAGGCTTAGGCTCTCTGGTTCTGGGTGTAGCACCATTCCGTTTTGCAGAGTTAGGAGGTCCTTCCTGTTAGGGAACTCGTGCCTTGTGACATTTCCATTATCTGTGAGAACCAGGTGCTATGAGGATCAGTGTCACGCGGCTGATCCTGCACTTGAGTACCTTGTGCAGCAGTGGTATCGGGAGGAGAGAAGCGTAAGCAAATGTCGCTGACCAGTCTATCCATAGCGCATTCCCTAGGGACTGTGTGCATGGTTGTCTGGATGCGCAGTGTTGGGATTTTGCATTTTGGGGTGTAGCAAATAGGTCGATTTGCGGAGTCCCCCACTTTTTGAAGATTTTCAGAATTTGATTGATTCATCTCCCATTCGTTGGATGCTGATGTTTGTCTGCTCAATCTGTGCTTCTACATGGTCCTTCCCTGGAAAATGAATTGCTAGTAAGTCTATGTTCCTTGGAATATCCCATCTCCATAGCTCCTGGGCTAGGGTTGACAGTGTTAATGACTGTGCTACTCCTTGTTTGTTGATGTAAAACATTGTGGTTGTATTGTCTGTTTGGATCAACACCCTCTTTCCGTAAAGCTCCTTCTGAAAGGCTTTTAAGGCTAGGAACACTGTTTTTAATTCCAGGAAGTTGATGTGCTGTATCGAATCCTGCTGGGTCCATAAACCCCTCACCCTGAGGTTGTTCATGTGGGCTCCCCGCCCCAGCTGGGAAGCGTCTGTTGTAATGGTCACTGTAGTAGTTGGATGTGTGGAAGGTCTCCCCTATGTTATTTTCTTCCTGTTCCACCATGTCATCTCCTGAAGAACTGTGTGTGACAACCACTAGATCCTCCCAACTCCCTGTTGCCTGTGACCATTGTTGTTGAATCCATTCTTGGAATGGTCTCATGTGCAGTCGAATGTTTGCACCTAGATGAATGCATGAAGCCATCATCCCTAGTAGTTTCCCCACTGTCTTAACTATCAGAGCTTGCCCCTTGCGGTATAGATGTGTCTCCTTCAGTATTGCTACTGTTCTCTTTGTGCTTGGGAACACCTTCCCTAATGTGTCGATTTCTTCCCCGAAGAATAACTTCACCTGTTCTGGTGTTATTGATGACTTTTCCCCAATGTATTGAGAAACCGAGCTGGAACAAAGTCCCTATGACCCTTTGTATGTGCGGTTTGCAAAGGTTGTATGTGCTTGCTCTTACTAACCAATCGTCTAGGTATGGGTAAACGTGCATTCCTTGCCTTCTTAGGTGGGCTGCTACTGCTGCTAAGCATTTTGTGAACACTCTTGGTGCCGACTTGAGTCTGAACGCTAGCACCGTGAATTGGTAGTGCGTTTAGTTGATTACAAATCTGAATAGGTTTATGTGTCTGTTGTTCATGGGGATGTGCAAGTAATAGTCCTTTAGATCTATAGTTGCCATGTAGTCCCCTACCTGTATCTGAGGTATTGCTTCTTGATAGGATGTCATTTTGAATTTGAGTCTTTATGAACTTGTTTAGGAACCCTAAGTCTAGTATAGGTCTTAGTGTTCCGTCCACCTTTTGTATGAGGAAGTACGTTGAATACACACCCTTGTGCTTTTCCTTGTAAGTTCTTCAGCTTCTTCGAGCAAATGACAGTTCTCTTTTTGAATGAACCTTGTTCTTTGGTTTCCTGCATGGTGGTTGTCTTGCCAGTTCTATGCAGTAACCGTATCGTATTACGTTTAATATCCATTTGTCGGATGTAATCCTCTTCCACTCCTGGAAGAAGTTTGCCATTCTGCCTCCCACTGGTGTTGCATGTTGGAGGTATTCCTTGTTGTTTGGGACCTGATGTTTTTGTATGTCTATTTGTTGTTGCGCCCTCTGAGATCTTTTTAGTGTGCGCGCCAAGGTTGTAGTGCAGTCACTTGGAGGTGGGTTGCTGTCCCCCTCTTTGCTGTTGGCCTCTCCCTCGAGTGCGCCCTCAAAAGGACTGCCTCCCCTGTTGGTATTGCCAACCTTCTTGTTGTTGACCTGGTTGTTGACCCTGTTGCTGACCCTGGTTCCCTCCTTGGTAACCTTGTTGAAAGGTCTGGTGTGAGGCTACTGGCTACTTCTCTGCCTGTTGGCCTACGCGATGGTGTCCCCCTACGCATACCTCTGAATTGTAGTGCCCCCATGGACCTTGCAGTTAAATTTTCTTTCTTCAGCTGTGTTAGCTTGTCGTTCGCAGCTGTTCTCCATTCAACGGGGTGTTCAAGAGGTTACTCTGAACCTCTAGTTTGAATCCGGAGATTCGTAGCCAGGCGTGTCTTCTCTCCGTAACCCCGATCATCATTTGCCTGCTTGCTGTCTGCAGCATCTAGGGCTGATTTTAAACATTATTAGCCATGTTTTTCCCCTCTTCCACCAAGTGGCTTGCCCTTCTTTGGACCCAGGTCTCGCAGATTCTTGAGCAGTTCGCCTACCTCCTCCCAGTGTTGGTATGCATGCCTATTGATCAATGCGTTAGAGTTGGCTATGAGCCACTGATTAGAGGCACCTTGTTCCGTCTTCCTTCCTGTGAGATCTATTCTTTTGCTCTCATTGTCTGGTGGTGGGCGCATGTTAGTTGGTACATTAGCCCTCTTTCTGGCTGTGGAAGCTATTATAGAGTCAGCAGGCACTGAGCCTCTGATGTACATTGGGTCCTTGGAAGAGTGCTTGTATTTTTTCTCACCCCTTGGTGTTACTGCCGTGCATGTGGCAGGTTCCTTAAAGGCTTCCTTTCCCTGGTCCAGCACACTTGGGAGCATGGGCAGGAATTGGCTCCTTGTTCGTGTCTGATTGTACATTCCTATGTCGTCGGGGGTGAGGGCCTCGAAGGGTATGTATCTACCCCTTCTTCTGGCAAGTCTGCGTCGAGATATTGTCACTGCATGTCTTGTGTCTCCGAGGTCGCCGAACCGTGATAGGTTTGGTCCTCTTCTTCTCCCTCAACTTCGAAGTAGTATTCTTCTTCCTCCTCTTCGATTTTCAGGCTCTCTTGGCGCTTGTCGACATGGAAGTCGAAGCTTGCCTCACCATCTCTTCCTTCGATGTCCAGGAGTCTCTCGTGACTGCTCTTCGATGACCTTGTCTTATCAAGGGTTTTCGCCATCTGGGGGACCTTGTCAAAGGAACCGACGGACTGTTTGTCCTTGGATGACATTGCGGTCGCCGTACGTTTCGACGCGGGGCTGTTTTAAGAGGACTTAGAGTCACTCTTTCGGGGCTCTGTCGACTGTTTTGGGGTCGCTGTCTCTTACCTCCTTCCGAGTTTTTTTTTCCAGCGTGGACGACTTGGACGTGCGCATTCTCCTCGACCTCAGGCCCTTCAGCGATGTTGTCCTCTTCCTCGCTGGAGAGGCCCATGTCTCGCAGCAATGGTGGTGGTCCTTGACCCTGCCGGTTGTAATTAGCTTTTTTTGCCTTTCCCTCACCCTCAAGGTCTTCGGGGTGAAAGCAGAGCACGCGTTGCACTCTTCGGTGCGGTGGTCGAACGGGAGGCAAAGGTTACAGATCGGGTATTGGTCCTTCTGTGCATACTTGTGGTGGCAATTGTCACAGAACTTGAATGGTGTCTTGTCCATTACAGCGCCCAGGGAGCCCCCTGTGTGCGTATTGTCTGTTAGACGTCGAAGTTTCGGCTTTTTTCCCCCTCTTCTCTGCGTCCCGGTTCACCACCAAAAAGGCCGGTGTGTTGATAAGTTATCCTTTTCTTCTAGCTGATTTTCGTAGATTCTTCTCGCCAAAGTTCTGGAGCTCCTTCCGTTTCGATCCAGACCCAATAGCGGAAAAAAAGATTCTGAAGATGGCGACCAAAGGTGGGAGCTTCCAGAGGAAGCACGTCGATGTCACAGAAGGACATCAAATGACGGCATGGCGACACCCACCAGGCCACGAAAAAAAAAAAAAAAAATGCACGAACAAATTCTACAATTCCGGACCCAACCACTAGATGGCGGAATAATGCACAGCATAGTGGATCCAGAAAAGATTCACGCTGCAAAACTGTAGTTCTCCAGTATTGGAATCTTTCTAGACTCCCGTTTGAATTATTCACCATGGTCGAGATGGGAGTCTCCAGCACCATACAATAATACAATGTTAAAGATAGTGCATGAAGGCCCTAAAAACAAAAGTTATAATTAAGCCAATCAGGCTGCTTTGTCCTCTAGAACACTCCTGACAGAAGCTCTAGTCCCTCGGATTATCCATTGCACGAGTGCTGGAAAACCACTTAAAGGAGGCTTAAAGGAGCTTCTCAGAAGAGGGGGTGTGTCCCATGTGAATCTATGAAAGATTCCAGGACTAGAGAACTACAGTTACAGCTAAGTAACTTATTTTCTTACTCTAGTATTGGAACTTTCATAGACTCATGCCTGATTCAGAGTATAGAGCAGTAGTGAGGCACACTGAACTGTGAGCTGTATACAATTCTATAGACATTCCTTTTACATAGAATAAAAAAGACTTAACAATGAACATCTCTTATGATATTCGCTAAAAATATGGCATTTCTGTATGCTGCAAAGACAGAAGAGACATTTATAGGCAATGTGTGGAACCAGTAAGAGGTTGGTTGGTTCACTCTGCTCACTTCCTCTGAGTTAGTTGTCGCAGAAGACTCCCTCCTATCCCTGCATCCTCTCATATAACACTATTTCTCCCTCTCTCCCACCCTTTTTGATCTTTCCACTATCCTTGTTAACTCCCTGCTACTCGATCTTGAATTATTTCTCCTTTACCCTATGTTAATCGCTATGATGCCTTTCCCTCTCTGCCTTCCTTTATTTGTGCATTCACTCTGAAATTTTCCGTGAAAAATGTTTAATTTATTATTGTTGTTAACTAGCTCTTGTTCCTTATGTAAAGCGCTCTGATACCTTCGGATCTAGCCAGCGCTATATAAAACACAATAAATAAAATAAATAAGAAAGAGGAAGCTCATCTTTACAAGAAAAGAGGTCTTAGAACCACTTGGCCTACTGCAACAGACCCTTGAGGAGTCAAATCCAGGCAGTATTGTTGTGTACAAGAAAACATTCTTCCGGGTAGCTGCTCTGCAAATATTATGGAGTGGCACACCAGCAAACAGTGCCGCTGAGGTTGAAATAGCTCTTGTAGAGTGGGCATGCACAGAAGTAACGAGTTTCCTGCTGTTTGGTGACAAAAGTGAATTGCAGCAGATATCCATCTAGCACTGCTGTTTGGAAAGGGTTTGCCGCTTCCCTGGGGCACTGTAAGCCACAAACCCATTAGACTTATGAAAGCTCTACAACGAGGCTGTGGCTAAAGTGTAAGGGAAAGACAGGGATTCCTAGTGGAGGGCGAGTACCCATGTCTGATTTAAGACAGGGAAGGGGCACATCGGGAGCGAGGTGAAAGACAGGAGGCACACTGACATGGGGTGGGGAGGGAGGGGGGAGGGCCGGTAGCTCATTCTCCCGGTTGTTGGCTGGTAACTTTGTGTACTAAACATTCTTTGGCCGTGGAGGAAGCGGGTTTGTACTGTGTTGTTGCTATGAAAACAATAAAAAAATGTTTCAACAATAGACTTATGAAAGCTCTTGGTCCTGTCTATGTAGAACTTGATGCACCTCTTGATGCCCAAACCGTGAAGAGCCCTTACAGCCGGTGTTGAAGGGTTGGAAAATCAGTCTTCAAAATCAGCGGCTCATTGAGATGGGAGTCCGAAGAGACTTTAGGGATAAACTTTGGGTTTGTACGTAGAATTGACCGGTCCTCTCTAAACTGTAGCAAGAGTTCCTGAATAATGAGTGCTTGGATCTCACTGACACTTCTGGCAGATGTCAGGGCCACAAGGAGAGCAACTTCACAGTACAGGTACGTTTAACTCGCTCTGTCAACGGGCTCAATTAGGTGTTTCATGAGCTGCGATAGCACAATGTTCAGATGTCAAGATGGAGTAGGAGGTTTGGCTGGTGCTGGAAGAACTGCTTAATTATTCTGGAGAACCATAATGAGGGTGACCTGGCTGCTCGGCTGAATCGAGAAATGGCCGCCAGGTGAAATCTGATGGATGCATGCGCTAAACCTGAACATGCCAACCACAATAGGAATGGTAATATATTTTCCGCACCAGTTGACACCATAAAACAAAATCTTTTCCACTTGTGAGAATACGTTTTGTTAGTACGGTCAGCTCTGGCCCTGGAATGTATCTCTCCGAATTCAGGAGGGATGTTCAGATGGGCGAATTCATTGTGCTCAGAAGCCAGGCCGAAAAAAGAAGAGAATCTGGACTGGGTGTAGGACTTGACCAAGACTCATCGTTCGAAGAGAAGGCGAGACCTTCAGATGAGCGGTTTCTCCGACAGCAGAAGGGGTTTTGTAAATCAATGTTGGCAAGTCCACATTGGGGCTATCATTATCACTCTGCAAGGTTCGATCTTCATCTTCATGAGAACCTTTGGAATCAGGGGAATGTGAGAAAGGCATAAACAAAGATCCCGGAACATGCCATCGAAAATGCATTCCCCCACGATTCTGAATGGTGATGCCAGCTTGCAAACAATCGGCATTTGGTGTTCTGTGGGTTCACAAAGAGGTCAAGATTGGGTTTCCCCCCCATTGTTTCCTGATTCAGTTCCCACTTGTGGCAAGAGGACTTCAGTCTGCCGAGAGTGTTTGCTAGCTCTTTTTTTTCCTGGGACATGCTCCGCTCGTAGATACACTCCATTTTGGATGGCTCAATCCCACAAGTCTTGTGATTCTCGAGAGAGGAGTGATCTGGTACCTCCCTGTTTATGTAGTGCATCGTTGTTGTACTGTCCATTCATATGAGAACCTCAGAGTCATTTTGTCTTGGGGAGGAAGCCTGCAAGGCCAGGTGTACTGCGTTTAGCTTGAGGAGACTGATAAGGCTTCTGCCACTTGCCACTGCTCTGTAGGTCTGGATAGTATGTTCCCCATCCCTCCAAGGAAGCATTGGTGGTAATGACCAAACGAGAGGTTTGAGCTAGGAATCAAAGGCCACCTGAGAGGTGTGTCTGCTGAGTCCACCAAGCTAGTTTTGATCGTGGCTGGAGTGACTTTGATGAGATCGAACAAACCTGTCGCTTGTACCCATTGGATGTCTAGTTCTTCCTGGAGGGATCGCTTCCTTAGCCAGCAGAACTTAACTAAAGTAACGCATGAGGACATCCTTAATAATGACTTGTAGAGGCGCACTGAAAGACTCTTTCTGATGGACTTTGCCAATGTTATTAGCTTGACTTGTGTTCCTTTGCGTTCAAAACATTTTATTGAATTTTAAAATAGATCAACACAAAAAAAGCTGCAAACTGGATACCTACACAAGCTTATTAATTAATATTAACAATGGAATAACAGTACCTATATACAAAGATTAAATAACGTCTAATATATAGGAAGTAAGAATTGTAACGAAAAATTAAGTGAAGAACAGATCATCCATGTACAAAAACTAAGAATAGAGCTATTAACTATCAAAAAAACTTATAATGATGGAAATAAAGCATTAACAAGGAATTAAAAATGGGTAGTTATATAGTGATCAACTGGTTTCAAAAATCTATGATACACAGAATTATTATGAACACCACCAGATAAAGATAGACTAGCACCTCTCCTAGTAAACACTATCCATGACCACCATGTAAGTCCTGATAATGAGGAAGAAGCTTTCCAACTAGCCGTAATAGATTTAAAGGCTTCTAAAACTAGAAAATCAAAAAGTTTAGATTCTAGAACTGACATAGAAAGAACAGCAGATTTACAAATCAAAGTGGAATATGAAACTGTTTCAGAAAAACTGAATATACATTTGATAACATCCCAAACCTCCAACCAAAAATTAAATATATTACATTCATAACGCGTATGTTTTAACGAACCTGTATGTAATTTAAAATGCCAGCAAATAAAAGGCAAAGGCTTTGCTTGAAATAACTTTAAAGGAGTCCGTAAACAATTAGAGAATATAAGAATTGGTTTGAAATAATGACACAGGAAGCCATCCTGAAATCCCATTTAACCAGACTTTCTGCCAAATATCTTGTGATAATGGTAATTCTGTATTACAGAAATTAGAAATCATACCAATATTACTCCCTTGTAAACTATACAACTGCTTATAGATTAAGGATATAGCATGAGGTTAGGTAGTCACTGTTTGAATATAAACTTAAGTCGGAAGTATTATTGGAGGGAATATTACCAGAAAAGGAATCTAAAATAGAATTAAATAAGAGCTCGTATTTGGAAAAATTAGAAGGTAAGCCAAAATTTTGTTACAATTTTTTAAATGAGAGAAAGGCATTATGGTATAAGGCTTTAAGGAATCAAATACCATTATTTGTCCAAGCCTTCCAAAAAAGTACGGTTCTGAAAAGTTTTAACTGTGGATTATACCATAAAGATATTTTCTAGTTATGGGAGACAGGAGATTGAAATAACGAATCTAAATCATGGAAGATCAGTTTAGTGGATTTTAAAATAACAGATTTAATTAGTTAAATTTGATGTATTAGACATTGTCATTAAAGTAGACATAGGAAATGGTGCTATTAATTCTTTTTCTATAAGAAGCCATGCGGGAGGATTAGTAAATTGTGAATGAGTGAACCAAAAAATAACTTTGCTTTAATATAAAAGCTTTGCTCACCCGGGGCTTGAAGATCTTCCGTGGCCGGAGACGGAACCGGCGCCGGAGATGGAACCGGCGTCGGAGTCCGAGCTGGAACCGGTGAAGCTGGAGACAAGGAGACCACTGGAGATGAAGGACCAGCAGGCGAATCCGGCACAGGAGAAGGAGAAACAGAGTCCTTACGACGCCGAGCAGGTGACTTCGGCGCCGAGCTCTTATCAGAATGGTGTCGAGACGAGTGCCTTCTCTTTTTCTTATGTTTCTTGGCCCGAGAAGTATGTCCCGAAGTCAACTTCGACGCCGACTTAGATCTCGATCTTCTCCCTCTCTTCTCCTTCTTCATTTTTGCAATGAAGAGTTTTGCCTCCCGTTCCTTAAGAGCCTTCGTGCTCATCTTCCGGCAGCTGGTACAGCCATCCACGTCGTGGTCCGACGATAAACATCACACACAGTCCTCATGAGGATAACATCACACACAGTCCTCATGAGGATCAGTGATGGACATGTGCTTGCCACACTCCCGGCAAGGCTTAAATCCAGACTTTTTTGTCGACATCCTCGAAAGAGAACAGGAAAAATAACCAGAATACACAAAGTATCAACGACGCTAACAGCGATTCCCGAAATCCGTTGGCTTTGACGGCGCGAAAAAAAAGGGAACTGACGTCATCACGCAGACGAGGTCTTCTTATGGAGCCAGTGACATCAGCGGAGTCGCGAGCGGTGCCGTTCCTCTGTGACGTCGTCTTCGACCTCATCGGCGTGGACGGCTACAAAAGTTTCCGAATGTTGCTGGCGCAGGGGATATTCACAAGGTGAGGAATCCACTGGCAGATGTATCCATCAGAAACCCCATAACACCCATTACATTTTACCATTTTCAATATATTATAACTGATGCAAGGAGTTTTATTATTCCAAATGAATTTTATATAAAATGACCTAGGGAATTGAGTTGGTAACATAGCAACAAGATAAAATATTTTGGAAGCAATTATTTTAATTGAATCCATTTTCCCGCACCAAGAAAGATGTAAAGAATGCCATATGGATACTTTTTCTTTGATATAATTTATAATGTCACAATTTAATGTGAATAATTTTGTAATATTATGGGGGAAAAAATGCACCTAAATATTTAAATTTCTCCCTTTGCTAAAATATATCTTGAATAGGCATCATGTCAGGCACACAATATACATTTAAAGGAAAGAAAAAATCCCTGTTTTGTTTGCATTTAACTTGGATCCAGAAATTTGAGAATATAGCGATATTGCGTGAAATATGGGAGGAAGGGATGACTCAGGATTACTAATAAACAAATGATCATACGCATAAGCTGTTTTTATAGTAACATTATTAATATTACCACCATTAATATCTGTACATTTTCTAATAGCAGTAAGCAGAGATTCTAGAAGAAAAAGTAAAGGAGACAAAGGACAGCCTGGTCTGGTTTGTACCCCTAAAAAGAAAATTGATAAGAAATATGACCACTCATAAAAAGTCTAGCAGAAGGTCTGGTATAAAAAGCAGATATCATGCAAATAAATAACTCAACAAAATTAAACATAGCTAGTAATTGAAATAAAAATGGACAATTAACTTTACCGATGGCTTTTTCTGCATCTAATGCCAACATTCCACGAGGTTCTAATAATTTAGGTCCCAGCTCAATAGCGTGAAGCAACACTCTGGTATTATTTGCAGAATATCTAAGTTTCATAAAACCAGATTGATCAGGATGTACAATAGAATCAAGCACAGAGGTCAATCTAGTTGCAAGTATTTTGGCATCAAGTTTACAATCTTGATTTATTAAGGAAATTGGCCGATAGTTTGGAACAATACTGATATTTTCTGTAAACCACAATTGTGCAAAAAATTGTCAAAGAAGAGTCAACAGATGGTTGATTATATGAAGATTCTTTATAAGTTACAAATTCATTAACAATATCTTAATGGGATAAGGCCACATTACCATCAACACCATGGATCGCAGTGATAGGAGTCAAGTAATTTGCCAAAAATCTACCTGATGTATTAGCATTAAAAGAAAATTTGGCCTTATTATTGGAAAGTTGCATACCTGCACGTCTACTTAAAATGGAGTTGAATTCATAAGTTTTTGTAGTTGCATTTTGTATGTAAGATCATTAGATGAAATAAATCTCTCCAATTTTGCAATTGGTTTGTCCAAATCTTTAATTTTAGCATGAAAAGATTTGTTTTCATGAGCCATAAAGGAAATGGTTACACATCTCATATATGCTTTAAATGCGTCCATTCATGTTACCAAGTACAGAGTGCAGATAAATGTTTTGGTGTATTATTTTCATTGAGAACAGTATGAGTGTTCATACACCATCTGGACAGAGTAAAAGAGTTGGGGTGAACTGAAAAATAGCTGAATTAAGAGCATGGTCAGAAATATCTAGATTATGTAGTAGAAATTGACTGAATTATTGTCGGGATACTAATAAATAATAAGAATTATGAGGATTTGAGAAAAAAGTAAAACATTTTTTACTTGGATGGTGTAATCGCCAAATATCAACTAATTTAGTTATTTAAACAAAATATTTTAAAGCGAAAAAAAGCTTTAGGTGGGCGATATTTACATTGTGATGATCTATCTAAGAAAGCATCACATATTAAATTAAAACCCCCTCTAATAATGAGTTTGAGCACTTCTGTGATAAATATAAGAACCACAATTTGGGTTCATCATTTGTTGGCCCATAAACAATTAAATAAATAGGTGTAGTATCCAATTTAATTTTAACAATAATGTACCGACCTGTATCTGAAATTTTACTCCGTATTTGAAAATGTCTTTTTTTTGCAAAAAGGAGAGCTATTCCTTTTTTCTTATTAATTGCAGGTGAAGAAACTATAGTATCAACCAATGTTTCTGCATTTATTTTATCGTCAATGTATCTCCTGTAAAAAACAATTCTCCGTTTTCTGACTTGCTAAATTAACTGATAAAAATTTAACAGAGCTGAATCACTCAATGAAAAGGATAGGGCGCTCCAAGACCTACTTCTAATAGCAGCGGTCAAGATTGTACTCAGCAATTGGAAGGACACACGCAAAGCCTCCTTTAATTGCTGGCTGAACTGGGTCACTAACCTACGAGGGGCTGATAATGTAACTCTCCAGAACTCACCGTGGAAATCTTCCACCAGACATATTTGGGACACTCGTGATCTCTACTTTAGCTCACACAAACCACCATGAACCACACCAATTGTAAAAACTAACCCCACCCACAGTCTACTTACACTAATGTTCGCTTCTCCTAACATAAGTCAGCGCTCTAGAGCCATTAGTTGAGGCAGATTCCTAAGTGGTCTGTACTATGTGCTTGGGCTGATCATTTGGATACCTCATGGCTTCGACAACAGTCTTAGTCGCCAGTGTGGTAATACTCCGATACTACAAGTGTTTAATCTGTGATTTACCGCCATATCAATCTGTTTAACAGGGACATCTGTTTGCCATTTAATTATGGTCTTATTCTTATTGTTTATTTTCGTATGTCCCTCATTTGTAGTTTTGTACGTACTGTTTTATTTGGAAGCAACCAATAAAAATAAAAAAACTTTTGAAATACAAATTTAACAGGATGTCTTAATCCTTTAACATTGAAAGAAACAATTTTAAAGGGATTGAAATTAGCCATAGGTTAATAGAAAAGCCAGTAGAAAAGGACAAATCGCACATCAAAAGTAGCTCTAGATAAGATAAATAGGGAGAAAAGGAAAGACAAGGACAAACATACGCAAGACAACATGAGACCATAAATAGAGCATAGAATCACACACACCCATGACCAAGAATAACCCACCAAAAAAGAAAGCCCATATAGCTAATCTGAAAAAAAGGCAAGTTAAATTGAAAAGCAAGACCTAGAAAAACGAACCAGAAAAAAATGAATAAAGTCAAGTATTTGTGCATTTGTTTCCATGGACACGGATGATTGATGATCCAAGAAAGTACATAGTTCTTCTGGGCGTTGAAAAGATTTTGAAACACCTTCTTTCCAGATTCTCAAAGTAGAGGGATCGAAGAGACCATACTTGAAACCAGAGGAGCGTAGTCGTGGTCTCATGTCAGTAAATTCTTTACGTAGTTGAACAGTTTCTTTGGCAAAGTCTTGGTGTATGTAGATTTTATTTCCATTTACCATTAAAGACAGAATTTGTCTAGCGGCTTTCTTAATCATCACCAAATGATTAGGGCGTAGAACTTAAAGGATCATTTGCTGTGGTTTGCTATGACGAGGGTTTCTGTGAGAAGGAATGCTATGCGCTTTATCGATTTCTAATTTCTCAGAAAATTGCAGCTTTAACAGACCCAGCAGCAAAGTACTGCCTACAATCATTTCCTTCCAAGTCTTATGGCAGATTAAAAATACATAAGTTGTATTGACGGTAATGATTTTCTAAATCCAACAGTACCTGACTCATTGGTTAAATCTTTGCTACCATAGGTGTGAAGCTATCAATTTTAGCTTTATTATGTCGGATTTTAATTGAGTTATACGAAATTTTCATCAAAAGACTAGCCATGTCTTTACGGATTTTTTATTTTACTTCTGACACAAGAGTCAGCATTTAGACATACAGCTTGAAATTCTTCCAACAAAGTGGACAAAGATGGTTCATTTGAGTCCACAATCTTAGATTTCACAGGTGGTGAAGAAATAGTTGGTTTACGTTTGTTATTCCCTGTAGAGATGGTTTTTCCATCAACTTTACTGAGTTAAAACAAATATATATATATATATATATAAAAATAAAAATCACCCAAAGTTAAAATGTAGAAGAAAAACAGATATTCAAGTAATGGAGCGCAGCAGCTGAAGCTGACTGTGGGAGTGGTTCCAGACCTCCAGCCTCTCCCTTTCCTGAAGTAGAGCTCAGCTCTCCTGACAAATCTCAGATGAGCAGCCGGTGAGAACAGTAGCCTATAAAAAAGCACCAAACCTGTCACAAACGTCTTCCAAAACCTGCCAAAGGAAAGCGCTGGGGTGAACAAGCAGTATTCTGGGCAATAGGTATGTAGAAAAAAACCCTAATCGTTTAAATAAGCCGTCGGTAATTTGGGCTACTTAGAGGTTCAGCGGGAGGCAGCCATCTTGGTTTGCGTGACTCAGCTCGACTTGTGTTCTAGATATTCTTTGATGGTTGTGGGCTTGACTTTTTCCAATTCAGAGTGAGACCTAGCTCGTTGAACAGGACTTTGCAAGCGTTTATTGATTCTTATGCTTCTTGACTGATGTGATTCCTTTACGGAACCGTGTGGAGAGGCGGATTTTGAGCTAAGCTAGTACGCCGTGTTTGTAGAGATTGAAAGAATCTACGTTAACTACACATTGCAGTTGGGGGTTACGATTAATGGGCTCCCCCGTGATTTGGCATTCGGTGATTTTGACCCTAACGATCACATAGTCCTTTTTGATAGAGACTAAAACGCTGATGATTCTGACGGTCCGACAGGGATTCCTGCCCTAGTGGTGTTTCCCTGGGAGAGATATCCTTATAAACCCTAGTCCTGATGAGGCCTAAAGCAAGTTGGGCTGAAACGCGTCGACTTTTTTGAATATAAAGAGCTCCCAATAAATTTAAATCATTTGTGTTATAGACATACGAAGAACTAATAAACTGTTTAGAGAGGTACAAGTGGTGTTGCCTCCTAGTACTGCTGAGTGGGGCTACTTTATATAAATGGAATGCTTATAGTGAAAAGGAGTTAGCATCCATAGACATATTTAGGGGAATAAGGAATGGATAAGATGTTCCTTAGTTATTTAGATTTTGCTTTTTTGTTTGATTTTTGTCCAAACTTTATGTACAATTGAATAGTTGACATTTCATATGTATATTGATTAAAATAAGATGTGTTGAATGAAGCTGTGTTCAGACAATTATATGAATACATGATTTACCCTTAGTAATTTATCTTGAAGGAATAATTTATGGTATCCTTCACATTATTCGAAAAAAGTATATGATCTGTTCCATCGCATCAATGTGTTTTGATTATTATTGTATTACCCAGATGCGGCTGGAGTATTGGGTTACCCCTGTGTATATACTGTCTTGACTGAAATTCGCCTTGACAAGCCAGTTATCCAAGTACGGGAACACCTGGTGTTTTTGTTTCCTTATGAAGGCTGCTACCAGAGCCAGACACTTGATATATATCCTGGGGGCTGACTTTAGACCAAAAGGAAGAACCCTGAACTGGTAGTGGCTGCCGGCTACTGTGAACCATAGGAATCTCCTGGGGGATGGATGGGGATGTGAAAATAAACATCCTGCAGGTCAAGAGTGCACATATCTCTGTGGATTAGATGTAGGAGAATATCTTGTATTGTTACTATGTGGAATGAACGTTTGAGATACGTGTTGAGATCTCTAAAGTCAAGGATAGGCCACCATTCCTTTCACTTTTTGCGAATGAGTTAGAGATTTGAATAGAATCCCTTTCTTTGTTGTGAAATAGGGACCCTGTCTATCGCTCCCTCACGAGGCATGATCTTGACCTCCAATTTGAGCAGTTGTAGATGTTTGGGAATGGAGGTGTGCGCTGGGTTTAATGGTGGGTTCTTAACGAATTCTAAGGTGTGGCCGAAATGAACAAGGTCTAGGACCCATTGGCACGATATGATCGCTTGCCAACGTTGGATAACTGGGATATTCTTCCTCCTAGTCTGAATGGTGAAGAGATAGAGATAGGGATAGCCAGAGCCGGTCACAGTTCATTGGCAACGACCAGCGTCCTTTCCCTGACGTGTTGCTCTTCCTCTAGGCACAGGTCTGTAGTAGGCCGCTTGAGGTGGTCTCTGGGAAACTGCAGATGAAACTGCTGGGAGGTGAATGTGTAGGAGGGATATCGGTACTGCGGACAAACCTCCTCTATATGATGGCATGCCTCTTCACCTGGTCCCACGAAATGGCATCTTAACTGTAGAGTCCTGAGAGATTTAGTCATCTCTGTGTCAGTTGTTACTGCTTGCAGGGCTTCATTGACATGCTTGCCGAACAAGGCCCTCCATCAAAGGGAGGATCTAAAATTTTATTTTGTACTTCAGGCCTAAAGGAGGCAACTTTTAACCAGCCCTGCCTTCTGAGCATTTGTGTGATTTGGAATGCGTGAAAACACGTAATACATCTTTACTTGAGAATCGGACCGTGGGAGGAGTACAAGTGTCTATGAAATTATTAGCCTCCTGGCCACGTATAATTGCAAGGAGACCGACTGATTGAGCGACCATTGTGCCCTCGTGTTGCCTAGGATTTTCTCAAATTTTAATTGACAGTTGCTTCTTATTGTTTTTGTACTGATGATGACCTGCCAAATGACTATGGTAGAAACGCCGTTGACGCCTTCCCTGGTCAAAAATAAAAAGAGGAAGCATTGAGTGTTAGGTTTTTGTGATTCCACAAACTTGTCATTGCATTTAATCGGTTTCCTTCTTTTGCCACCATTATTATTTATGTTTACAAAGTTTGTCCTTGTTACTGACATGTTTGTGTAATTTTAGGAGCACTTTTTATAATGTGTATTTCTACAAAAATAGAATAATATATGAGAAACTTTTTTTGAAAATGTTTGAAGGGTACTGAATCGTTTGTTTGCAGAGTAGTCATCATCGATCTCACGGACATCAGCAGGGTTGTCAACGGCTTAGTCGATGAGATGATCAGGGAAAGCTTCAGGGTCGACGGTCTAGTCATAGATGCCATCAATGACTATCGTCATTGAGAAGGAGGAGGACAACGTAGTGATTGTAGATGTCAATGATGCCACTGTATACATTTTCATCGTCGGTGCCAATGACTATGTTCTCATTGACGGTAGGGTGCAATCTGTCGGCAGGTGGAGCAGAGGAAGGCTTTTTGAATGAGTGACTGACCTTAGGAGGTGGCTCAGAGGATGAGAATCTAGCCTCTTTTGAGGAGGCAGAATGTTCCTTTAGGTACTTTTTTTTGAAGAAGTCTTAGGTTTGTGAGTAGATTTTGAAGGACTGCAGGTTTTGGAAGACCCAGGAGTGGGCTTGTTTTAGGCTTTTCTTGGCTGCTCAGACAAGAATGGGGTGATCTCTCCCTCTCGAAGAGGAGTCGTCACCACCAGAGTCCAAAACTGGCACTTTCCTGGTTTTGAGCTTTGGAGACATACCTTACAGTCCTTGGCAGAATGAGCTGGGTAGAGGCAATAATGCAGTCTTGCTGTGGGGCTTCAGAGCGTAGTCTCTTTTTACCTCGGGTATTGTAGACTCTGAAGAGACTTTCTCCTTGTCGGACATGCTGGTTAAATGAAATCCGATTTCTATGGATGAAAACACTGTGGGTAGAAGGTAAATATCCCCACAGCACCCGAGTACTGGAAATATCTAGAAACTATCCAAGTAGGAAAAAAATGAGAGCTCAATAGAGACCCCCTAGAACGACATGCGGTAGAAAATATGAGGGATTGGAACGTCTCTCTGGAGTGTTCTAGATTGCAAAGCAGCCTGATTGGCTGAAGTACAAGTTTGGTCTTTTTTAAATAGGCTATGATAACTTAGAAGGAGAATGGCCGAAACTCACCTCTTCTGAACACAATTACTAGACGACAGACACTCACCTTAACACAGAGCTTCTTTGATTTCCTGCCTATACAATTTTGGGGTTGCTCAACGCACTCGCCTTCCAGCTAAAATCCCAGAGGGGACAACAGACTGGATTGGTCTTGGGGGCAGCCCTACAGACAGCTTCCTACCCACCATGGTTGTCTCCAAATGCCTCCGGTACATACTGAAGTTAGAAAGCCCCCCCCCCCACCCCCCCGAGTCCGGAATAGCTAACGGGGCTGCGGTAAAACGGCTGTGTGGGACGACGTAACTGGAATCTCTGCCTGCCAGGCCACCATATTCCAGGTGCGGCGGCGCTCGCACTGAACGCTGGTGCCCCGTTGGGTGCCCTGCCCGGCTAAAGCGGAACCAGGAGGTGGAGACACGGCCGCAGTGGTGATTCATGTGATTCCAGGGTCGAGAGGCCTGAGAGTTCACATGTGGAACACCGAACTGGCTGAGAGGAGGAGCAGTTGTGGACCCGAGGCTCCCGGGACCCGTTCATAGGATCGGCCCGAGGTGAAGTGGGTCTCCGGGGGCACATGTGCTGGAGGGGACTGAGAAGCCTGGCTCCCAGCAAAGTGGGGAAGGAGGGATCCTGACCCTGATGAAAGGGGGGTATCCTGGAGGCGGAAGGGCAGCTGCCGCTGTTGAGAGCCGCTCTTGCCACAGAGAGCACATTGTGGAGAGGGGAGGCCCCAGAAGTGAATAATCCGCCAGGCCTAAAGACGTCTACCCCAAGCGAAGCAGGGAGGTGGAGATCCTGACCTTGGTGTATGGGTGACACCTCAGAGGCGAATTCTGGGAATGAGGGTCTGGTGAACAGTGGAGTACACTGTGTTGCGGCGGCCCTCGAGACTTGACCCTGCGATGACAGGGCCAGTAGTAGTACTGACAGCCTCTGGCG
Source organism: Triturus cristatus (assembly GCF_964204655.1). Lineage (NCBI taxonomy): Eukaryota > Metazoa > Chordata > Amphibia > Caudata > Salamandridae > Triturus > Triturus cristatus. The sequence continues at coordinate 567,694,801 of NC_140586.1, forward strand.
ACGGATAGCCCCCGCCTAGAGGACTGAGATAAGTGGAGTGCCCCCTACCTCAACAGTGAATGCCAAAGGGGCGCTGTTGAAGGGCTGCCAAGAGCGGCTGGCGAAATGACGGATGGTTGTTCCCCGGGGGCTGGGAGATCCTGATAGCCGGGCTGTGGTGATGGTGTAGCGCACTTAGTCGTCGCACTGGTGATGGATTCTGGGGAGGGTTGCAGGCTTTAGGCCAACCACACACGCAACACCAGATGTGATAGCGGAATTCTGGAGTGAGGAGACGGTTGGAAACACTCCCGGGCTCAGCACCCAGCCCTGGAAGGCGGCGGATACGTGTCAGTTGAAAAGCACGTGGGGATCAACCTGTGGCTGTCCGTAAACCTAGGAGGACACCTGAAGTGCTAGGTATCTAGGGTGCGCCACGATTGGCATACCGGACGAAGTGCCAGGTTGAATATTGGACAGTGTCTATTTTGGTTTCGATAGTACCTTTTAGGTCCGTTATGGCAGCCATAATGTCAAGTCAGCGAAGGTTCTGCTGCCCCGGTTTCTTACGTCTGGGCTCCTGGAGCCACTGTACGGGGGATTTAGGACTGCGTACTTGTCCATCTTGTTTGCTTGTATTGTGAATGAGGCCTTTGGTGTCACCATTTCCTTTTGAGTCCGCGGCCGGTGAGAGTCCAGGGACACTCCTTTGGTGTGTTCAATTTACCCCCGTACATCTTATCAGCTCTGGGCCTCTCTCATTCGTCTTGTAGGTCCAGGTGCCCCCCCCCCCCCCCTTAACCCCTCCACCCGGCCTGACGATTGTACTATCTAGACGTCTCACCAGTCAGCTCTTTTTTCCCTAGTTTCTGCGCACTATCTCCGGGCCCCCCTCCTTAGTCCTGTTGGGCAGTCTCTTCAGCTGCTAGGAGGCAGAATCAGGACTCCTGGTTTGAATGTCCGCCTGGGAGTACCTCTTGTTGACTGCCCTTCTAACATGGCCACTCTTTGGTAAAGTAACTCCCTCTATGCTTTTTCGACTATGTCTGGCTCCGTGTCTCTTACAGTGGTCTTAGAGTATCGGGTTCCCAGTCTGTCGAGTGTACAGAGTTTACTGTGTGCAGCCTCACTTTCTCTTACCCTGGAAACTTCTAGTCTGCATGAGCCGCCAATCCAATCGTTTTACTCAATCTGGATCAGGCAGCCCGCTGCGCGTTGGGCTGGAGCCAGCCTGCCGCCCCCCGGCCTCATTTTTGATCTGAGTCTCGGGCCCTGCAGCGGCGTCTCTCTGCCACCCGCAGACTCAGGGCCTCACGCAGCCAAGGCCTACTCCGCTGGTCCCCGGAGACTCAGCTGCTAACTGTCCAGCTGCTTTTACAGCCTTGTGCGGGAGATGGGGGTTTCTCCCTGGCAGTTGCAAGTCTTGTTGCCCTGATTTAGCCCTCTGATATTAGGGTCAGGCTTTCACCGCTTCCAGGCCCCTCGCTTCTCTGGCCTCTCACGTTTGTTGCTGGCTTTCACGATGTTCTGGCAAGTTCGATTACTCGTCGGGGTGAGATGTTCACTGCTGCGCTCGTCACCCCCGTGCAGGTCCGGATTCATGGACAGATGTAGGGCTAATGCGCTATTAAGCCCGGAGCTCCAGTAGTGTGCGGTCATTACAGGCGGCTCCAAGCCAGGTCAGGCACTCAAAATGAAATCCACTGCGTCACTGGGCAGATCACCTTCGCTCAATATCTATGCACGAAGATGAAGGTTTTGGCTGGTAGGGTTCAGAATCGCGCTGTTGATGGGAGAGCAGGTCCTCCCGAAGAGGTAGACTGAGCAGAGGCAGACAAACAGATTCAGCCAGAGTACAAGACCCTCCTGGCCAAGTACAGCACTATTAGTCCGTTACCTCCTGACTTTGGCAGAGGCAGGAATACCCAAGACAATGTCATAGTAGGTGCAACATGTATTCCAAAGAAACATGAGGGGGAAATTCTAGATTACAAAGAGCTTGACAATGAGTGTTTCGGTGGGCGCATCCTGGCACAACACAAATTCCCACATGATGGTGGTGTTGTCATTCAGGAGTTGCGCAAGAATGCCCTTCAAAGAAGGTAGGAAGGCCATCAGAACCAACTGGATGACAGTTCCAGAAATATGTACAGGTTTGCTAGGTTTCCTTAGGTGCCAAATAAGTTAGTCAAAAGTTCACAGCTACACACTTAGCAAAAAAGTTTGAGTGGAAAATGGGATGTATCCATGTTGCATTTTGGGTGGTTGCAGACATGAGGCATACCCACACAAAAGAGCTAGCATTTTATTTTTTATCAGAAGACACGTGGGAGCATAGAATCATTTGGCTGCGTTATTATCATAAGACACGTGGGAGCATAGAATCATTTGGCTGCGTTATTACCAACTGGATTTCACTGCATGTGTGCCTTCCAAAGGTAGGCCAGTGTGTAAGACTACATTAAAAAAATACTTTGCAAATCATACGCTATACGGATGGGTACTGACAAATTCAGTGATGTACAAAATCATATATTGTGCTCACTTAAGAAATACATAGTTTTTGTCTACTCATTTTTCACTCTACTTATTTCACCATATGAATTGGTCTATGCTCGGTACACAATGAAAAAGCATTGTACAGTGCAGCTCAGTTGTTGGCTCTGGGTTCCTTCGGTTCTTGTAAAACCTACAAACCACGTATATCACTGCAACCATAAGGGCCTAACGGATGAAATGGTATATGGCTTCCATAAAATCGCCCATTGTGAAAAAAGTTACATGAAAACGTTGTCACAAATGACCCCTTGCCAAATGCAAACTTTTGTACACTTTTCAGAAATCAATAGCTTTTCTGGATCGCCCATGAGTTTCACACTGGTTTCCACCACAAACTGGAATTTATGCTGAGGGCCAAAAAATAGGAAAAAAGGGCTACCTCTTTAAAATAAAAATGCCAAAACTGTGGTAAAAACAAAAATATAGGTTTTTTGATTCATCTCTGCATGTTCCTGAAAGCATTTTGTGGATGCCTTTCTAAAAGAAGGGGGAAAAACAGACTTTTACCAGATCACACTCCCCCCCCCCCCCTCCCTAAAAAACAGAAATCTAGATATATTTGGTCTATTTTCACAGTCCCCTCTAAGAGAATCCACAAACCCTGGGTACTTTTAGAATCCCCAGATGTTGGAAAAAAGGATATGGGGTTGATACAGCAGCGACGGGGTTAATAAATAATTGTGAGCACAACATTTTCATGACTGGATTTATCTGAAACAAATGAAATGGCATTCCATGAGTGAGAGCACATGTCCCAATTTAGTAAATGGTCTTTAATGGTGAAGAATTTCCCCACTAGCATCTTAAATTTTAATCATTGTTGTGTATAGCTTTCCAATATGGCTGCCAGATTGTCAAATTCAACACTGCCACAGAGTGGAATGGGATCGTCATATTGAAGTAATTAAACTGAGGGAATTCGGTTTCACTGGAATGCTTGAGGCGGTAATTGTGGCATGTCTTAGGGAAACCTCAAATTTTAGGATAGCACTAGTTACCTCAAGGTAGAGGTCTTAAATCTGAGGGGTGCGACCCCCACAGGACCGTGGAGTCCTGGGAAGAGGGTTCCGCATCCCCAGCTTCACTTGTCCCTAGCAAACCAAAACGTTTTCTTTCCTTTTGGAAAAAGACAGCGGGAGGGCTGATTTAGATAGTTATCAGCTGCTTGCCTGCATGAAATGCAAATGTGCACTGTGTAAAGGATGCTTGGGAGCGGTTCTGGCTTTAATTGATCAAATCACTCCAAGCTTTGTGATGAAAGTTTTTTTTCTTTTGAGTGGTAGTGCAAATATTTAACAACTGGGCTGGGAAGGCTTGCTTTTAATTTTAACTGCATTTACACAGCCCTTAGTACCCCCTAAAGATGTGTTGAAGTGACAGTTATGTAAAAACAAATTGCATTACATACGCTCTGGTATTACTAAAATCTACCTTTTGGAAAGACCATTTTATCGTAAAACTATTTGCACGTTTTGCAGCATTCAATCTTTCACTGTGTGTAATGCAAGTACAGACTTACATATTCACAGTGCCTTCTGTCACAGGCTGTGACCTTGTAGCACTAAAAAATACACATTATTATTCTCCACTGCACTAATCAAGAATTAATTATGTGGCTCTATGGTTACATACAACTCTGCAGTGCATCAACTAATAGAGGTTTCATAATGTACTACAGTGCATTTCCCATAAATTTTTACATTTATGATTTACGCTGCCCATTTTTTTTTTTACATGTAGCTACCTGATGGTGAAAGACCAAAAAAAAAAAAAAAAAAAAAAAAAAGTACAGAATATTTTGGAGCTTATTTATGAAAGGCTTGCATCGCCAGAGCATCACTTTTTTTGACGCTCCAGTGGCGCAAGTGTCTCAACCATACCTATGAGGCAGTGTAAAGTCACCCTGAATGACTTTGCATGGCCTCATAGATATGGAGTAAGACATAGCAGCACAAGTCACTGCGTTGCCTTTCTCTGCGTCAAGGAGGTGGTCCATGGGCTTTGAGCAGGGTTCCCACGCAACACAGGGATTTTGATGCTACCCCATATTTACAAAATCATGTAAGCCCGGGGAGCTCCAAAATCAGACGCCTCCCCAGCAGAGGCATAAAGAGGAGAAATGTTTTAATTTCTCCTTGTTTTTTCCTCTTTCCATGAGTGCTGCATTTTGCAGGTCACGTAGAAAGAGGAAAACGCCTCTCTGGGTTGTTTTTGTGAAGAAAGGTGCCCCTTTCTGTACAAAATCAACCCTGCCTATATTGGTGCAAGGCAGCAATTTGAGCACCAACGCAAGAGAAAAGGACAGGAATTAACCGTATTTCATAAATGAGGTTCATTCCTGCCCTTTCACATTCACGTAGGGCAGCGCTGCAAGAAGACTTGCGGCGCTGCCCTACGCCAATTCCTCATGAATGAGGCCCTTTGATTTTAGCTACACCTTTGACTACGCCCCCACGATTATTGACCTTTGGTTTGCTAAACACTGTTTAATATTATTTCCCCACCATAAAAATTATTTGCTGTGGGAATTGGGGGCGTTTATGGTTGTCAATAGTTGATGAGTACGAGATTCAAGAAATTTTTGTAAGAAGGGGGTCCTTACGCCTTAAAGTTTGACAAGGGGGTCTCAGCATCAAAATGTTTGAAGACCTCTGCCTTAAGGTTAGAGATTTTTCCAGTTTCTAAATCCCTTGCACAAAGCTTCAATGCAAGCCACAACTCACTTCTTTAGTAAAAATGTCATGTAGATTCTTCACATAGAGGTGAAGTCACTGTAGTTGGACATTTTAACAAGCTACAATACTGGCAAATTAAGGATAGCACATTTATAGTGAATAAAAAGGTGCCAAATGAAGTAACATTAGATGAGTGCATATCACGTGTACACAGTCTGCATTCCGTTATATTACCTATCACCATTTAAGTTGGTACATTTATATTGTCTAAAATTAGTTTGGTGAGAGGAGACAAGCTTGTGCACAACACAGAAAACATTCATTTTTTGGTATCAAACTATGGTCTTTGGCCTGCTGCTCATTTCCAAAGAAGATTTTCATTGAAAAGAAATAGTTCTACAGTTTTTTCCTATTTGGACTTGGAGTGGGAATCCCACCCTCACCATTACAGAGTACATTATCAAACACAATCAGAAAGGATATAAATTATATAACCTTGAACGTCTTCGTTCTGTATGTCGCTCAGTTTCTTCTGCTTCTTCTTTGCCCTCCTTGATTTGTCTAGGTTTTGTTTTTATAAGCTGGTCAATCTGTTTTTGAACAGGTACAGGGATTCTTGGGAACAAGGTGGAAAACCACTCAAGTTTTGTGAGAAAAGAGCGAAGCATTACCCCAATAGTCATAATACAGCCTCCACCAGCCTTCACATCTAGGTCCTGCAAAAAAAAAAAAAAAAAAAAAATCCACATCATCAAGAAAAAGAGCACCTTCATCATTCACTGCAAATCAATATTCTTTTTTAATATTACCAGTTACAGGATTGCTGAAATGTATTAAACTATGACATTTTTAATCAGGTAATGCTCTTTAGGATTCATTTGCATTCTTAATAAAAGTTATATAGAAGGGCAGGACCCACAAGTCTACTGATATCTGTGTTGCAGGAGCAGTTTTATTTTGAAGCTAAGTTATGATTTTGTTTTTTAATACACCTACACAGAGAGACATCAGTGACTCATTTAACTGTTGGAATTTTTCATGTCCTGCCTTGTAATCATACAAAATGGTTTGTGAAAAGGGTTCTTAGTACAGTAACTGAAAGCAATAGCAAACCAACTGCCATGAAGCAGCGAGGTTTCCAATTTAGGGTTGTGTATGAAATAAATAAATGAAAAATATTGGTAATGCATAATCCATGATGACCATTGTCTCTGAAAAGTGTCATTACCGCATGAAGGCCTTCTGGATATGCCCTCTCGCAGCTCAGGACATGTTAGTCAGCTATTGTCAGTCCAAAACCTACAGTGCAAGCACACAAGGAAAGTGAGATTCATTGTTACCTAAACATAAACAAAGAATTCTGCTGCTTGCACTCACACACATTAAGTGTTCAGTTTTATTTTGAAAAATATTTGAAGCTCAACAGATCCATGGAAAGAGTGAGCTTATTCAAGTACGAAGAGATTAATAATTCCACTACATAGCATGCACCGATCCATACTTAACCTCCTTTTTACATTTAAACAAGCAATTACATCCTTTACACAATGTGGCCGTTAGTCACCCATCACATTCAGCATCTAATCTTTACATTTCCTACCGATCAACTATGGTAAGAGCTTGGTGCCATAACTTTACTTTCTAGCTGTCTTGTTTATATGCCCAATGAACATAAAAAAAGGCAGAACACACTAAACATTTTTTTTTATGTTTCTGGTTACCGGGAGTAGAGTCCTTTAATGACAGGGTAAAAAAGAAAGAGGTCTGATGTATCAAGTTACATTTTGACCGAACTGCAATTTTCAGGAACTATTTTGAGGTCAGTCTACACATCACTTGTAGAAATCATTATTTACCTCAGCCGTTCAGAATGTCACTTTGGTAGCATCAATGTATAGTGGAAACCTCCGATCGAAACTATCACCTGTAAAATATTCCCCCGACATGATCTCGACCAAAGGTACACATTCTTTCCATCCACTTCACATTTTACGTTCTATTTTGGAGTAATGCTAGGGTAGCGCAAAGCTACACGAAAAGGTGGGCTCACGTAAGAGTGAATCTCCTAAGTGATACGAGTGTTGTAGAATACTAATGCTTGCGCTTTTTGTGCTTTTCAGTTACAAAACCGCGTTGAATCTGTAACTAAAAAGAAACAAAACATGCAAAAGTGTTTATATTTTAGTCAGAAAAGTGAGGAAAAGAAGCAAATGGGTGGAGCAGAACTAACAGGGAGGGGGAAGATGGAAAAAACACAGACGCAACACAGGAGGGCTGGAGAGAGGTGAAAGCAACACAGGTGAAGGTAGATGATAGGCGAAAGCTGCATGAGGAAGGACAGGAAGACCACAGAAGCAACACGAGGCTTGGAGGAAAGCAACACAGGGGAAGGGAAGGAACAAGAAGGAAAAAGGAGGAACATGCGGGTTAGGAGAATCAACACTAAGGGTGTGGGGAAGCAGTGCGGAGAAGCAAACAGGTGAGAAAAATAGGGAGAGGAGAAGTACTCTGGCAACAAAGAGCAAAAAGATAGATAGAGAGAGAGAAATATAGATAGAGATAGAAAGAGAGATATAAAGATAGATACGTAGATAGAGATAGATGGAGATAGATACGTAGTTAGATGGATGGAGATAGATAGATCGATAGAAAGATAGATGTGAACCTGTCGTTTACTGGTGCTCATGAAAAGCGCCAGTGTTGATGATTGAGTGCCGGTACTTGGCACCGGAAACCACATGTTCAAATTAAGCACTGCATGTAGTGTTCTTCCACCTGTGGTTGCACAGTGTACAAGCCAATCAACTAATTAGCTAATCAAATTAGCAATTAGAAGACTTTGCCAATCAAAAACAAATGTAGTTTAAATGTAAATCAGCAACAATTATTTTGATAATGCTTTCCCACACATTGAGCATGTATTCTGTATAATAGCACGTGCAGCCACATACACCACACTAAGCCCTTTACAACTGCAAAAACCACTTCAAGTTGCCCAGCACATAACCGTTTCTTTTGTGCGGCACAGGATGCCTTGCGTGCACTAGCGTTTTATGTGCAAGTATCAAGGTGTTCAGTCCTCTCACCACTTTAAACAGCCATGCTGACTGAATCACAAAAAGCAACAATGAAACCACAATTGATGTGTTGAATCACAGTTATTTTTGGGCACCCTACAATGCAGCACTTCTTCCTTACACACATTGACTTCAAGTTCGCCTGCCACAAAAAATCCCGCAGTATGTATAACCGTGTTTGACCGAATTAAGGTATGTTTTTTGTCCGAAATCTGTTTTTGCCACTCCCCAAAAGGTCCCTTGCTTTCTCTTCGTATCGTCAGCAACACCTTCAGCTTAGTGTCACATCCGCCCGCCTGCACCTTTATTACACTCTTATAAAGCCAAATTGTGACGGAGCAGTTATGGGCTGTGTGCTCGGTTAACAAAATAAAAACAAGCATTGGTAAACACGAATGTTGATCTGTTAACTGTGACAATATCTGTAAAGCATTGTTTAAAACAAGTAAAAGATGTAGGTTTTCATTATTTTAATCCAACTTCTTCAAGTACCTATTGTAGCTGTTTAAAGTGAAACTGGGGCACAGGAGCTTTTAAAAACAAGCACTGTGAAAGTCAACAAGAGCAGCAAGGGCACTTACCTAAGAATCTTCCCTGCTCTAAATGCGCCCCTCTCCACTCAATTGAATAAGAGCAAAAACAGCATACTTAATGTGCGTTTCGGTGCTCGAGATGGCAGTGTTTCCTAGGACTACAACACCATTTTCATATGCAGACCAGGAGCCATTCAACATATAAATGATTCATGTATTTACAGAATGGGAGAGGGAGGCATCATCTTACGCACAAAAAGCATTACAAATACAACTACCATTTGCCCAAATGCACCGTATAACAACACAACAAAGTCTGTTGTATGGAAAACCCTTACCAACAAAATAAAAACATTTATCCCGTGGGCTTATTTCTCCTAGCGATTTGAATTGGGCATAAACCAGTTACAGTTCATGCTCATCCAGTAAAGGATGTCACTCGGGAGAGGAAGTTTCATCTGTAACAGAAGCAAATAGGTGGTTTTGTTTTTCATTGCTGGCAGAGGGGAAAATAATATTAAAGGAGAAAAAATAAAAATAATAATAAAACTGCCCGTTAAACAAAAACAATGACAGAAGAAAATGAAATTTGTGCCCGTGCTCTGAGTGGGGTGAGAAGAGCCTGAACAGACACCCTCAGGACAATAGTGACGGGAGACGCATTCACCTCTCAACGGTGCTGCTGCGGTTGTTGCTGGGCCTGGGGAGGATGGGCCGCCATTTGACAGTCGCGATGCTAATGGTGCCGCCCAGCCCTCGCCGGAGCGCCGCGCAAGGCTCCGAGGCAGCGCTATATGGAGCTAGGTTTCCAGGGAAGGCAGCTCCGGCAGCAGCGGGCGGGGTAGGAAGCTGGAAAGGAGGCGCACTGCTCAGTGAGTCCTCGGCACGGCGGCCATTTTAAGACTGGCAGAGAGTTCGGGAACAGCTGCCCGCTGCCTGGGCCTTCGACTGTGATATAGTCCGTGGAAGGGCGGGGGTAGGAACGAGGTTGCCAGAACACCCTCGTACTCCGGTTTACCAAAGAGGCATCGCATCTGTGGACTGCTCTCCCGTAACGGCCGGTGCGCTTTCCTCTTTTAGAGCCGTCCCAGTTGGACTGGCTCACGAGCCGTCCCAGTTGGACTGACTCGCATGACTGGTTTCTTATCTCTATGGGGCCATGTGTTTGGCCCCATAAAGATAAGAAAACCTTTTACCCAAGCAGTAAGTCGGGGCAGCCAGTCCAACTGGGACGGCTATAAAAGCGAAAAGTGTACGTCACGAGACGCTCCTTTCCAATGGCTGGCCACCGTTTAGCATAAACGGTGACGCCAGCCAATGGAAAGGAGGGGCAGGGCTTAAAGCCCACTAGAGAAATCTAACCAAAACATTAAATCTCGCCAGGCGCAGTGTATGCTCCCAGTCCTTTAATGTCCGCATTCTCCTATGGAGCTACAGGAATCAGTTCATTCAATGATCCGTACATGAAGTCTTCCAGAACCTTGGTTTTGTTCAACACAACTGTGACAGTTCAGGAATTTAAAAAATCTTGTAAGTTGGAACAGATCACCCTTCAAGAGGATTTCCCACCCCTTAGAACAGCTCCATTTACTTTGCTTACGGAACATGAGGGGTAGCCAGGAAGCACCTTTAGACCCGCAAGTTCCTGCAAATGCAGACCACAAGGAATAAGGGACTCCTGGGCTATTTCACACAGGCAGCATTGCTGGTCCACACTACCACTTAGGTATCCGTAATTATGAGCCTTGATACAGCAAAACCTAGGCTGAAACAGTTGTGTTCTTACAAACCAGTTGTCTCCAAGGATTAGACCTGCTATTGATGTCCATGCAATAATGTTTTAAAAGTAAAGATCTGGCACCAACTTTGCTCATTTCTACTTTAAGACATTCCTGAAATTGATTACCTTTACAGTGATGGACCATTCTACTACACAATGCTCATACAGGCAAGGTTTCTCTCGCATTCTCTCAGGAAAAGCACAAAAATCACACAAAAGGTACCCTCTATCAAAAAACATTCTATCATGTAGACATATCTTCTTAAACTTTCCGTATGCTTCTTTCACTGAAAGCTGCTGAGAAAATTAATGGCTTTTTCATGAATACGTGCCTCTTCTCTAAAGATTAATCTCACACCTACCGGTCTGATGTTGCTGGATCTTTAGCACCAAGTAACCCAACACAATTAGTGAGCTATAAATCATTATAACATATCAAAATAATAAACGTGTGGTATGGAGAACTGTAAAAAAACTGAAAGCAACATGAGTTTGCCTATATAAAATTAAAAATGACTTTTGAAAGTAAATTATACCGAGTCATAAGAACTTAATATCAAAGTGCAACTATAAATAAAAACTCTAAAAACAAACATTAACCCGTCTGATTTTTCGTTCAATAAATCAGGTTCAGAAGAAAACATTTGTCTCACAAATGTGCATAAGGCCTATAAATTTAAGTACACGTCTTGCGTCAAACAGTAAGTCATTTACTGAATCATAATATATAATAAGTTTACGAATGGATTTAAAATAAGGTAATGGATATGAGATGTTAATCACACCTGGGAAATGTTTTTGCCATCATAGTATATATTTCCAACTCTAAGAGAAACTTTTTGAAGAAGATCACAGGTAAACAAATTAAGCCTACCACAGAATGGATACTCCTAGTGGGTTTACACCCTTGTCCACACACGGAATAGAAAACCATTTTCCAGAAAAAAACAAAAAACATTGACCAATATCTCAAATTCTGCACTCACTTAGCAGGGAGGGCCAAGTCGCTAGAGTCTAGGGCCTAGACACAGTAACCGTTTATGTTTGCTGTGGACGCCCCCTCCATATAACTAGTGTCTTGCATGTGTGCTTTAGGAGCTGTTGCACTGCCAAAAATGCAGTCTGAACAGAATAAGAACGTGTGGATCCTTTGGAGAAATGGCAGTGTAGTCTCGAGCAGGTTGAGCTGACTGTTTACATTCTTCACAATTTTGGTGACTTGGGGAGGAAAGAATTGCCCAATTCTGCAACTTTTTCGTTAGTCTGATGGTCTCTGTGGTTACTGCCAAGTGAAAGATAGTTCTGTCACATCAGTTTAGTTTACAATGTGAAGGACTTCCTGAAAACAGAGCATGAGAACAAGTGAAAAAAATAAAGTGTATATAAATCAATGCAAGACAAAACTGATTGGATACCATATTGGATAAACTCCAGGAATAAACCTTTTCCAATGAATGATCGTAGCTTCTGGCATACTTCAGCTTCTGCTACTTTCTTTATACATTGCAGATTGGAAATTTAACAGTATGTTTGCACTAACAGACAAACCAAGCTTGGGTTTTAGGTAGGGTCAGTAATACTACTTTTTTCAGCGATTCCCGATAGGATGCCTCTGTAAAGAGGAATTACCAAGAGTTTAAAATGGTACTGGTCATTTAGTTAACTCACTGTTTAGCAATGTCTTTATATTTTTAATAGCTTACTAGATTAACTCTAATGTTAAAGAGGATGAAAAGCATGCACTAGCGTTACTTTCCAAGTGCACAAGGAGTGTGGGCTGAAGCTTTGAAATTGTAAATGTCTGCTACAAAACGTTACGTGAAAATTTAAGATGCACTTTATTTTAAATTTCCACAAAGCTCTTATTTCTGTTATGTGTTAGAAATCTCAAGAAGAGGACTGCAGGGTCCCTAATAACCACAATCTTATACAGGAATCTTGACTGAAGCTAGTACTATATAATTGGTGGACTGGTATACTGGGTACATATTGAGTTCATCTTTCCTCAGGTATTAGTAAAAGAGCACTTGTTATCAGAACAGCTACTTGAGGTCTTTTTGCTTTAACTAGTTGTGGTAATATGCCAGCACCAACATGAAAAGGCCATTTGAAATGAGCACCATGTATATGGGTAAGAAAAACCTAGAGGTGATCAAGAGACACCTAACCTAGAAAATACCTTTTACAACTGGATATATGTGCTTTTATTTGCGGTCTCAAGCTATGAAGAACCTGGTGGCCTAGGAAGACTAAACGACAGACGTCTTTTTACTATGGCAGGAAACATAATTCAATACAGGAAATCCCTCAGACCGGATCATCTGTACTTTGACTTTACGAATATATAAGACAATGCACTGTAGAAATGATACCCCAACGATAAATATTACTTTTCCCTATACCTGGTCCTTATCACTGTATACCATCTCTCAGGAGACTAGATCTTGCAGACCCACACTGCCGAACCACTGCACAAGACTGCCACTACTAGTCTTTCCCTTCTACTCCTCCTAGTCCTCATCTGCCCAGCTCAACTTTGGTTTGTAATATGCCATTGTTCACCAATCACCTCTATCAGTGGAACTTCACCTAAGGTCTAATGTGTCAGTCTAACACTATGTACAGGTCAAAGTATTTAATCCATGAACAAATACAAACAATTAAATAAAAGGAGTCTTGCATACTTTTTTTTTCCATTGGGAATTATTTTTGAAAATGCCTGCGTGTAATCACTATTGAGAGGTACCCCCAAAGAGTAGAAACCTACAAGATTTAGAAAGGTTTTACTTAACTTTAGCTAGAGCTTGCCACCATCTTTTTGACACTAATAACCGTGTAGCAGGTGTTACTACGGGTTAATGCCATAAAAGCAGCTTGAATGGAGGGTAGTTTTACCATTGATCTTGAAAATTTGCAGAGGACAGACCCTGGAGTAAGCAGGCAGTTATAGAGATTGAGCCAAATAATTTGAGCTCCAGGAGGCAGGCAGAAAGTGTGACTTTATGCTCTCTTTCCCTTGTTTGCACACAAGGAGGTGTTTTAACTTGAATTGAGTGCATATTGATTGCACTACCCTCTGCATCAAAAAAAAATAAAGGATAAATTAAGAGTCCGGATCCACACCAAATTATTGAAGAGTGTATCTCCGCATTCACATAGGAGCCACACCATCACGAGTGCCGTAGCACTGGTGAATTATAAATATCAGTGAACAATTTAGAGAAGGGAAGAAAATTGTTAGACCCGAGGAAGGTGGCTTCATTTATATAACCCACCGAAATGCACCGACGCAGAAGATTTATTTGAAGAGAGTCAGCAACTACAAAAAAAGACGGGGAAGCTTTACCCCTGCGGGGTGCTGTCTACATACGTTTTCAAATTAACAGTAGTAAGACAAATTTTACTGTCTGTTAGTTCCCGGTCCAGTGAGGTTGTTCATTTGTGTGTGTTTGTTTGGAAAATCTGTTAAGCGCACGTATACCGAAAGGTCTCTTGGCGCTGTAAGGGGAGGGAGAACCTGCCTACGGGCTACTAGCAGTAAGCTAGAGTGAACAACCAGGTTTTCATTTTTTTCCTGAAATTGGTGTACTCAGGTGTTAGTCTAATGTCTATTGGCAGGGAATTCCAGAGAGGGGGGCAAGGACAGAAAAACGGGAGCCACCCGTTCTCTTGCGCTTGAATCTTGGAATCGTCAGCATAAACATCGTGGCCGATCTGAGATTCCGTTTGGGGAAATACCTTGAGATCTTAGCAGAAATTAATTTAGGGCCCTTCTCACAGAGGGCATTGAAGACCATACAGCCTGTCTTAAACATGGTCCGCTGAGTCACCGGGAGCCAATGTAATTGCTCTAGATGTGGTTTGATGTGACTTGGTTGCTGAAGGACTAGCCTGGCCACTTGATTTTGTACTAGCTGCAGCCTATGGGTCTGATTAGCAGGGAGCCCTAAGTAGATGGCGTCAGCGTAATCCAGCCCGGACATGATCAGGGCGAGCATGACAGCCGTGCTTGCTTCCCTGGTAAAGAATTTCCTAATTTTCTTAAAAGTCCTCAAATGGTAAACGCAAGATGAGGTAACAAGGTTGATCTGTTCATGCATGTATAGCTTGGCATCGATTTTAATCCCTAAACGTTTAACCAAATTTTTAGGGATAGGTGGAATGTCCAATGCAGCTGGCCAGTGTGCTGGCGTCCACTGATCGAGTCGATTATTAGAAATAAATATCTGTTTTATCAGAGTTTAATTTGAGATAGTTATGACTCATCCAGTCTTTAATGAAGAGCATAGTACATTGGAAGAAATCCTTAGATTCCTCCGTCTCGTCAATTGGAAAGATCAGCTGTATGTCATCAGCGTAATTGTATACCTTCACTCCCCTGGTTTGCAGAGCATGAATTGGGGGCTGATCTAGATGTTAAACAGTTGTGGGGAAAGAGATGAACCTTGTGGTACACCACATATGGAATTGACCCAAGCAGAGGCAAAAGAAACCAGCCTAACAGACTGGGTGCGTTCCCCTAAAAATGAGAGCATCCAGTCCAGTGCCTTATCCCTCAAGCCCGCCGCTTCCATTCTATCCGCTATGATGTGATCCACGGTATCAAATGCAGCGGATAGGTCTAATAAGACAAGGGCTTGTGTGCACCCCCTATCTGCACCCTCTTTCAGATCGTCCACTACGCTCACAATAACTGCTTCGGTGGAGTGTGATGATCTGAAGCCTGCCTGATGGGGGTCCAGGGAATTAGTTTCTTCAATGAAGGCACAGAGAAGTTTTACAACATGTGCCTCCAGTATATTTGTCGGATAAGGGAGGAGCGATATTGGTCTATAATTGCTCATTAAGCTGGGATCTACCCCTGCTTTTTTTTGCAGTGGGACCAGCACTGCCACTTTGAAGGCGCGTGGGACCACCCCTTGCTCTAGAGAGGTTTTGAGAAGAGTAAGATAGGTATACGGAAATTGTGTGAGAAGGTCTTTTTGTATCCTAGCGGGGCAAGGGTCATTGGGGGAACCTGATTGTATCTTGTTTCTAAGCTCTACCAGCCGATCCAAGGTGACATTTTGGAAATGAGACAAAGTTGTAGGATTCATGAATTGCTCATGAGATTTCCAATCCTGAGAGGTAAGAGGAGATAGAATTCTGGATGTTCTTAATTTTGTCAACAAAGTAGGTGCTCAAATTGTCACAAGACCTGTAAGATAGTGATGGTCAGAGTGACACGGTCTGCACTAGAGAGTTCTCTAACTATTTTAAAATGTCCTTAGATTTATTTTCAGAGCCAAGTACCCCGTTTGTGTAAAAGGCATTTTATGCCTCCACAATGGCTGCTTTGTACTCAGCGAGTGCTTTATCATAACTTTTCTTTTCTGTTGGGGGAGTAGCTTCTCCTCCATTTTCTTTCCGCCTGGCGGGTTTTAAGTTTTAACTCTGCGGTGAACCAATAAGAGGTTTCATGCCGCATGGAACCCCTCTCTTTCCATTGTAATGGGGCATGCATCTCGCATGCACCTAGTTGTCAGTTGGAGATGGCTCTTTCCAACTCATTAACTTGTCCGTTATTGGAGGGATTGTAGAATTCAAGGAATTGAATTCTGGTAGGCGAACAATTCCAATTTCTAGTCAGTAATTTCGTGTTACACAACGTTTGTGGTAAAGATAGACCATTTATAGCAAAGTGTATCGGGTGGTTATCTGACCACACACACGGCTTGACCATTAATTTACGTACCAAGAGGTTTGAGGTCCATAATTGGTCTAAAGCATGCCCTTTAATGTGGGTGGGAACCGTTATATGTCCTTCAAGATTCAGATTATTTAGTAAATCTGTGAGCTCCTTGGAGCCCCGGCTCCCCTCTTCCTCGCTCGACCAACAATTCAGGTCTCCAATTACAACAGTATTTGCATAATCTATAGCGAGTGGGGTCAGGTAATTAGCTAATTTTATGAATTGGTGTTTATCGGACAACTTCGATGTTTAACAGTTTTTATATTTTTTTGTATTGTTTATTACGATATGTAAATGTCTAAATGTTTATTATGATATGTAATTTTACTGTATATTTTCACCTTATGTGATATGATCTATTAAATATGCACAATTGTAATCTTGGGAGAGTAGTGAAACATTAGATGTCCAGTGGTATGATTTTTTGGTTTTAACTATTAAGTTACATAGGAGCTCTATCCCTTTGGATTGTTTGAGCCCCTCTCCTTGGTTTCAAGGTGTTACTACTACTACCAAAATTAAATCCGAATGAATCAAAAGAATTCAAGGCATAATTGGCTTTGCCAGGATTGCAATTATTGGCCTTCAGGTCACAGACAGGTGCCAGCTAGTTCAAAGAACAAGGAGTACCTCTGAGGTAATTTCAATTAATCAAAATGAACACTAGTCCAAGGTCCAAACTAACACTGACCGGTCAGGCATATTTTGGTAGAATATTCTGCTTAGTTACGCAATGCACGAATGCTGTGCGCATCATCTTTCCTAACAGCTTTGCGATCCGCAAAAGAACAGCTCAGAACCTGAAAATAAAAACCCTAGTGCAAACCAGGGCCGAAGTGGTAATACTTGGCCAACACTGGTGCCTCTGTTACTGGGCTGTGCCAACCTTTCCAGGGACTACATCACCTCATCAACTGAGAGCAACAGGACACCTGTCAATTTTCAACTCACTTGGCTTTTCTAAGGGTATTCTGAATTCAAGAACGCTGTACGACATTTTTGGAAAGTTATGCGAAATTACACTTAATTACGCAAAACTCAAAAAAACATTTTAGAGCAAAATGAGTCTTTACAACACAAAGTGAAAATCACATTGTGCCTGTTCGCGTATTGACATAAGCTACACAGAATGCCTGTCTATTGTCATCTTCTGGATAAGTCATGGAAACTATTTGCTTGAAAGACACTTCTAGTTCCAGAAAAAGTGCACATGGGTGTGCAAATTCTTGATAGTCTTTCTTCTATTCATTTTCTACTCTCCAGCTGAAGTGATATAAATCTATTCATCTGCCTTGAGATGATTCCTTTTCAAATGGTCTATTTTTTTGGCCAACTAATTTTGTCTTACCTCTCAAGAAGTATGTATGCACTGGACTCTTTATGGTGAACTTGTTAGTGACCCAAAGCGTCAAATATGTTTTCATATATTTGCTTTTTTCTTTCCACAGGAAAGGCTAAAGGATATGTTCAGTATCAGAGTTTGGATGATGCCAAAGCTTATACTAAGCGCATAATCTCCTTAAAACGTAAACACAGTTGGCTGCCCAATATACATGTTTGTTCATATATGGCGTTTTCTTGAATAGGTAAGAAGTCCAAACTAGCACAATGCTGGAAAGGAACTTATGGGGTTTGATGTGCAACACTTGTCTAATATTGGGGGAGGAACCTCAAGTTGAGGTTGCGTGTACAGATGCTAGTTCATTGTTTCTACCATGTTGCATGGCAAGACATTTAAATACAGATTACGAGAAAAAAAACCAATGAACAATTTAACAGAACTTGTCAATGTCTGCATTGTGAGCTGTGTTAGTGATATTCGAGGTAAAAAAAGACGAAATAAAGCACAAATGGAGGGGGATGGGTTAAAAAAAGCAAAAAGAAACAGGTTCGGATAGTGAAAGGGAGGCTGAAAGTACACTGGGCCATTCAGAGATCGAGGGAAAGGAAGACAGGGATGACGGAAGTAGATAGGGATGAGAAGGAATAGACTAAGAAGGGAAAAAACAATAAAGGAAGAAGCAGATGAAGGCCGATGAGAGAAGGAAAATAACAAAAGGTATACAAGTAAAAAATGGCACTGTGTAAGGAACGGTGGAATAAAATAAGGTACACAGTAGGTTAGGAGTACTTGTAAACATGAATGAAAATATTAAATAAAAAGGAAAAATCAGGGAAGGAAGTTCTAACAGAATGAATAAAGGGAAGGAGGGATAAATATTAATAGGGAAGAAGGTACAGAAGGTGAAAACAGAAGAAACATCAGTAAGGAATGGGATACCTGAAGAAGGAATGGAGGATGGGGTCAGGAAGGGAAGGGGGGGGGGGGGGGGGGGGCAGAAGGGGAGATCAAGAATAAAAAGTATGATATAAGTGTACCCTCTATACTGACCATCATACTGCTCGATGCTACTGTTGATGCTCCAGAATGATAATACACACTTTATTTGTACTTGAATGTATGTATATACAGCTGAACTGCCTATGTACTGTCTTCGCTGTTGCGTTTCGTTTTCTAATAAAATTGTAAAAATAAAAATAAAAAAGAATAAACAGGATGGATGGAAGAAGGAATAAGATAGCCAAAGGAAAATATAAAAATGGGGTACGAAGGCTGGGGGAAATAAAGAAAGGAACGAATGAGAGGAAAGGGAAGAAATGTGGCCTAAATCGTACTTACTAATTATGGAATCAGAAAATCAGGGTTTTAATGGCAACTTATCCATCTGGATAGAATTTGGTTATTTTGGTACTATCATTTCATTGGTACTGCAATTTGTTTTTGCATGTATCTGCAAGATCAGGAGCACTTTGAAACATGCCGTCAAGTCTTAATTGCTACTTAAAAAGAACTTAACTGCAAAGGAGGAATGATGTTGGCAGAGATGCAACTGTACTATCCGGAGGTAAAACATTAAAAATACTAAGTGTTATTACAGTCAATAAAAGAATTAACTTGTTGAGTCCTGCTTTAGGTTTGAGTGTGCTATTTTTATGTCAGATGACAGCAGAGCTTTTGCTAGACATACTGAGATCAACTTTAGAAAAAACTTCCAGGAGTACTACAAAGAGGGTCTTAAGCTCCGCCTGCATGACGATAGTCAAGGCTACAAGTTTTGACTGGGCAGGAACTTTGCGTTTCCACAGTAAACTAGTGCTTCCCCTCTGTGCAGCTCTGATTATTTTGCTCATTTATCCAGCTGCCTGATCCAGCAGTAGTATGGTTGCTCGAGCCTGAATTTCAGGGGCACACACTTGACATTGTAATGCTGTTAAAGTGTCTTGCGTAACTAGATAGGTTTACAGCTTGAATTTCTTTGCGCCTTCTCCTGATTTTTTTTTACTGTTTATGAGGTTACTACAGCTTCACTTGCTTGCAGGTCATTTAATCGGCTGCACGCCACATCCCACATGGCCATTTCCTCTAAACTAGACCATTATGGAATGCTTTGGTCTATAGTGTTTCACGGTTTTACCCTTCCAAGATGGATAAACGTGGCGGTCGTGCTGCAATTTGAAAACAACGATAGATTGTTGCAAGAACACCACTCACTGCTATGTCTTTTTTTTTTTTTTTGCAAGCGTATGCCTGCCGTGGCATACTTTTTCCACTTGTATTCTTTTACATTATCTTGCATATGTTGCCGAATTTGCATGTGCTTTATTATGGTTGTGCCAGAGTGAATGCAAGAATAAGTCAGTGGATCGGTGAATAGTTGCATGAGTGTAAAGATGAGTGACGTGTGCATGTATGATGACTTGAGTGTCTAAATCCTCATAAAAAGCTATTTGATTCATAAGACAGTGGCATTGCCAATCTTTTTAATATTTCACAGGATTCATGAATAAGAAATCATGAAGTGCCCCTTACCCCATCCCCAGGGGTGAACTATACGTATAGATAACCGTAGGAAGACTAAAGACCTTAGAAACCGCTTTTTATTTTAGTAGCTCAAGATATTCTAGAATAAGTGCCCATTGATTGTTCTGGTTTGTTCATTCATTAATCTTTTTTGGCAGTACACACTTTTAAGTTCATGTGACAAAGTGTGGAACACTAATAACCCTTAAACTACCTCTTACTTGATTTCCATTCTAGTGGTCTTACTTTCAAAATGGTTGAATGCCTGAAATAACACATTTTAGAAATATTCTAAAACTTGATAGAACTGCAAACACTTAAGTTCAAATCAAAATATTCGGTTGACAGAACAAAATTAATAAAAATGAAAAAGAAAGAAATATTACCCTCTTGGACATACCTCTTCATCATCAAGGAAGTCTACATACCAATCCCATAAATCTGTAGGTGGCTGTGTATACCTAGGATGCAAAAAGGAAAAACTATTTAAGTTTAGGATACATACTTTCAGACTGCCAAATCAAAACAAATGATTCACTACTAACCGTATATACATAAATCCTAGCGCTCTAATATAGGGAGAATCGGTATGTGTGATAAGGCCCATCACTTGCTTGCGCGTGAGTTTTAAAGTGAAAAGCTTGTATAATAGGCAAAAAGCAGTTGAGACAATCCCTCCAGTTCCGACACCACGGACCTAAAACAAAAGAAAAATTATTTGAAAAGAAAAGTTTCTTAAATTAAGTTTTTATATATACTTAAATGCAATACAGGCAGCACCTATGATTGTGACCTTAGATTGGAGTATCAAAAGAAAAAAACGATTCTATCTGACAAATAGTTTAATATCAAACAGGAATTGCCACAGTACCTATACATGCTAATCCGAGGATCACAAATTACATTCTTGTACCAAGTTTGCATTATGCCATTTAAACTTCTTTGACCCTTCAAAAGCTGATGTACTTCTTCTTTGGTAGTCAAATAAAGATACCATGTAAGAAAGTAGCAGCCACTCTACAGGGATTCAGTGGTTAAAATGTTGGTAGCATTCACAAGACCAAATAGAGTCATTAACACAATCATGTCTTTAAATAAATTTGAAATGCCAGTATTTAAGATGCAAAGGACCACAAAGACCTACAATCAGTTGCACATGTGGAATTTTGATTTGATAATTATAGTACAGGTGCTCACCAAACCTGAAAGGGAATGGAGTACCTACTCTAACAAAAAGTAATGACTTGCAGGGGGTTCTTCCAGGTTGAGCACTCGTACTTTGCATGCAAATGATCAGTGGCACTTGACCATAAATACGTAATTATTTAGCTGTGTGCTCATGCCTAACACACGTACATTCATGCACGTTTGTCTGTTAAAACAGTTCCATTATTGATAAGCTAAAGACTGGGACCTGCAGGTCATGGACATGCAGGCTAATAACCAGCATGCATGTGTTATTGGACCTACTACATTTAAACAACTCGTACCAAACTTTCATTCCCTCATTTTTGAGTTGTCATTTTTAGGTCTCGCTGAGTCAGCGCATGCGCTGCTCTGCGAGAAATTTAGTGTGTGGGTTTTTCAAAGTGCTGCCACAGGCTTTTAGTGGCCTAGCGCTTGCGTTCACGCGAGCGTGCACGCGCGCAGTCGCCATCTGTCTTTGATCGCGATCACTTTCACGGCCGCGCGGCCACTGCTTGGTTTTTTTTTTTACTTTGCGCCTTATGGCGATTCGTGTAGGTATATTCCTGAATAATTACATAAGTGGGATGCCCGGTCCGTATGTGTCGGAGGCCTCGATAAAAAGGCACAAAACCCATGTATCTTTTCTTTTTAATAGCGCCTGGACAAGGCTGGCCAGCTTATCTTATGGAATATTTACATGGTAGTTACATTCTAGAACCGGAGCTTTGGACCCATCCCCCGTGTCTGTTTCCAAGGCTTGTGTTAGAAGAGCTGAATTTCTTTATAGCGCCTGAGGTTGGCTCGCTTATAATATGGAATATTTAAATTTTATTTCGACCCCACCTCCCAAGCGCTGGACCTGTCGCTGCATGTGTATGTGCGAGGCTTGTGTTTTCAAGAGGCAAACATATTTGTACACCACCTTTGGAAGTTGCTGTGCTTATATTATGGAATCTTTCAATTATAGCTGGAACCTAGGACAGGAGCCTTGGACTCTAGGATCCTATGTATGTCCGAGTCTTATTTACTTACACAAGAGCCGCAAAAACATGACACTTTTCAGCGCCGTTGTTGGTATTCTGATGTTATTCAATTTATAAAATATAATTTCTTACCAGAAATGCAGCTTTGGACCTCTGCCCCATATGTGTTTGTCCAAGGCTTGTTTTAAAAATGGGGCAAACAACATGGCTTTAATAGCGCCTTGTGGAGGTCAGTATTGTTCCATTTAAAAAATAATTACATTATAGTAACTCACCGCAAGTCGAGCTTTGGACCACAGCCATATGTGTATCTGCCCGTTGCCTTTGTTAACTAACGGCCAGAAAATATGGCTCTACATAGCGCCTTGTGTTGATGAATTTGACTAAATATTGAAATTATAATTTCATAAAGCGTGACGTGCGCGCTGTCATTGGGGTGTGTATGTTTATATCACCGGTCTTTTCTAAAGTAGTCCACATATTAGGTTTAGTGACGAAGAAGTGTGTCTAAATATACCATCATTACATCAAATTTAACGTGTTTTGTGCTTAGAATTTCTCCTAAAACGTCCGCCTCTCAATAAACGGAAGTGGATCGTTTTAGCATCTGAATTGTTTTGTTTTTGTTCATAAATTGTGCACCTTTATAAATTGTAGATTTATCCGTTTAAATTTAATTTTGTGTAGCAATTTGCATTATTAGCATCTAAAATACAACTATAATCATGAAGCATGCTTGTATTATAAATTATTGTGATTTTTGCGTCGGTGCAAGGGTGCTTGTGGAGGGGTAGGTGGGGGGCTGTGCAAGTACAGTCAGCGTCTCTGAACCGTCGGACTGACAAGGTGAGAGATTCGGGGACACAGAGTGGAAAGAAATTTCATGTTTATAGCGTAGGGTCTCGGGGACTTGTTAAGTGATGTTCGACCGCAGAAGGGAATTGAGGCGTGTTGTGTAGGAATGCACGAAAGTGCGTGTGTGCACTGCTCTGTTTGCCCGAGTAACCAATGTAAATCCAGGATTGTTGGCTTTGCCAAGGCTTGTTTCTGACGCTATCGTGAACATTGACGCTATCGTGAACATTAATCTAAGTCTTTCTACTTCCGTTTCTTGTTAAACATGGTTATTCTGTGATTCGATAATCCGACCTAGTCTCTGTCGCTGCTAGTATCGGACATTGTGGAATTAACTGCAGGCAAGTTTGGGATGGCTGTAAACAGGACTAGAGTCAGGGGTACACGCGCGTGGACAGTGTCCATCCACTCTTTTCACAGGGTGGACGCCATCCACCCTGCAAAAAAGTTGAGCCCCACTCTAAAATATGCTGAACTCGTCCCGGTGTAAATTTGAGACACCCGGATTCAATCAGTAGCACCTGCTCCTTATCTGCTTCCCTTCCGAGCAGCAACGTGCAGACGGGGAGAGGGTTTTGTTATTTGAGACAGCTGGGCCATAACAAAGGCTGAACTTAAGGGCCCATTTGGTCTTCTTTGTTTCAGTATGCCAGCTGGTGGCTGCCTGTAGCCTCACACCTAGATGTAAATGCTGAGGAAGGGAAACAAGCGGCGCAGCTTGTTAACACTTCAAAGGCGCATAAGAGAGGCACAATGTTGACTTTGTTCGGACCTATACAATACATATTCCTGCACTGTAAGAATGTCAGATGTGTTACTCTGTACCAGGGTAAAATAACAATTTAAACACCATTTTTTTAAAATTTGTTTTACAGTGCTATCCATCCCAATGTACGGTGCCAGATCACTTTACAGCAAACATACATATTGTCAATAAATCACACAAGTTTGTAAATCATTGTACAGGATATGTTACATAAGACGGTGAGGGTTACTGGGTGTAGGAGTCACTTATCCTCAATAGCTCACTGTGCTATACTAGAAGGATTACAACGCAACTGCATGTAACAAAAGGATCTCTGTGTTCAAAGCAGTAACCTACTTACCTAGCTACATATAATAAGATCTGCCATCTGCATGTTGCATGATGTGCTTTGCAGGAGGCGCAGTAACCCTGTATGCTAATTTAAGTCAAAACTAGGATTGGACAAAAACAGATCTTTCCATGAAGTGTGTTAACCACCAGGCAAAAAAAGCAATCATATCTACATGGATACGTGCTGCACATGGAATATTATGCCTGGTGGGGTAGGCTGGCAGCATAGTTAGTTAATCCTTGGGTAAAGGAACCGGTCACTTCCTGCAATGCCACACCCTGTGATACTACCTAACTTGGAGAGTCCCCCCCCCCCCCTCCCCAATTATTTTTTTTAGGACTTGTGCCCTGGCTGTAAATTACAAATGTGATTGGAGCTCCTTTGTATATGAATGATTTGTTGCTTCTCCTGGAGTGTATTGCAGTTCTTTCTCGCTCTCTCTGCTCCCCTCCCCCATACGAAGGTTCTTGGAGACAGGAGAAAGAACATCTTTTAGCCAGACTACAAAATCAGCCTTGTTTCCTCAGAAACTGTAGCTGCTGCTAGAGCAGAAAACAGGCAGGCTGGCCCTCTAACACGCACAGATGTACATTTCTAAATCCACATAAATGCTGGCAAAGGATTGCGTGTTGGAGCAAAAATAAAAAAAGAAAAAAATAAAAAGATTTTTTTAAAAAAAAACCTATCCGACCACCTATCTCCTCACAGCTGCTGCTGTGTATCGGTGCCACCCCCTCCTCACACTCCTTTTCCCAAAGAAACAACTGTAACTTTTACAGCCAGGGCTGAACGATTCAAACCGGTGGGGAAAATTGTTTTAGGCTGTTTCAAGTCTGCCCACTGGTATAACAAGCATTTGCAATGCAACAGGTCTCGCATTTGTTGGAGTTGGAGCTATTGACATTGTAAATGCCAATGTTTGTTAGTTATGTTTTTTAAGTGGAGTGATAATTTAAATAAACAAGGAACATATTAACCTGTAATAATGTGCTAGAATCTGTTGGGAGGAATATGGTTAAAGACCAGTGTGCAGGGGGGCGTGGCTAGCGCCCGCGAGCAATGGCGGCTTCCTCGTAGCTCTCCCGGGCAACGCGGTGAGGAGTGACCGCGACGAACCTCCCGGCGTCTATTCAGCATGAAGAAACTACGAATTATGCCTTCGGAAAGGCTGAGGCACGGCTGAGCTGTCTTTGCGACCTCATAATTGCCTGCAGTTGGTTCTTATCTTCGTCGAAGGTCATGAAGTGATTTCGCTCGCAGCGTCCGCCATTTTATCACAGCGCTGACGGAGCTTCGTTTTTCAGCGCGAAGATGCCTCAGGTACTGAACTTCTCGCTCAAATGGAAGTAGTGACCTTTTTTTTTTTTTCTTTTTCCATCTTGATAGCCTGTTGTACACCTTGCTGAGCCCTCTTCACTTCTGGGAGAGGTTTTGGCTCTATTTGGAGCCCTTTCCATGCAACTTGGAGCTTTGTTCCTTATGGCTCGCCCCTTTTCTTCATAAATTCGCTACATTTTGTGTGAGCATTATTTTGATGACTTTTTTGTTCTCTACTATATCGGATATGGCCAGGTCCTATGCAACATGTTTATATATGTGGAGTTCAATGTACCTGTGACCGCCATTTCGCTGATGCTTCTGATTGCGCCCCACTCTTCGCAGCCTTGCAGTGGTATAGAGTTTTTAACGAAGCTCTTTGTGGATTATTGCTCCATTTAGCCCTGGCTCTTTCAACTTGATTGCCACAGTACTGATTTCTTCACGCTTTTGGATGTCGCTGTCTCTTTTTGCTGCAGTCCTTTTTTCCTCATTTTGTCATTCTTATTTTTATTTTTACTATTCCATCTATGGGCAGATTATCTAAGGAGTTACGCAAGCCTTCCCCAACTCCACGTAAATTTCTTCTTCAAACGGGGTCTAGATATAGGTGTCTGGAGATGGATGACTCCTCCGACCCCTCGGCTAAAGGTTCTCCTTCTGCCTCAGCTCCGCATTCTAGTGGCGTCATTAAGGCTTCCACCAAAAGACTAAAAAAGGACCCTCCTTCTCCTCCCAAACAAACCTCATCAGTAACTATGGATATCCTTTTGGAAGAAATTAAGTCCTTGCGCCCTTTTATTGAAGACACAAAAACCACTCTTGAGGAAACTAAATCCACTCTACAGATGCTCTCCGACAAGTGGTCAAATGTTGATGGTCGTGTAACCCTTTTAGAACACCAAGTAGATACTCTTGCTTCCTCTGTTGCCAAGGTTGATCCATTATGTGTTCAAGTGTCTACACTCCACAAGCAAATTGAGAACTTGGAAAACAGAAGTAGGAGAAATAATCTCCGCATTTATGGCCTGGCGGAAAATTCAGAGGGATCTGATGCCTTAGCATTTTTTAAATCCTTCCTACCGAAGATTCTCCAGCTACCGGATACCACCTGTCTTAACATACAAAGAGCTCATCGTCTGGGTCCTCCTCCCACTGGTTTTTCTACCACTCAAGCAAAAAAGCCGAGAGGTGTTATACTCTATTTTTTGGAATACACCGATTTACTCACCGTCCTGTCTGCTGCCAGGGCACTTCCTCGTCTCACTTGGTCTGGTAATCGGCTTTTTTTCTCACAGGATTATGCAAAATCCACTGCAGATCGCCGTAAGGACTTTCTCTCACTTAGACCACAGCTCCGGTCTATGGGAGCGAGATATGGTCTTTTTCACCCATGCCTCTTCAAGGTGACTTTCAATAACAAGACTACTACTTATGATGACCCGCTGAAACTGAAGAGCTTTCTCTACTCTCACAACGCTACCAGTATGGATACTGCTGCTTCATCTAGTTCTTAATTTTTGATTGCATTTACCTGTTTCGTGTTATTGCCTCTGCACTTTGTTCCTGATTGACCTTTCATGAATGTTGCGTTTACACAGTTTTTCCAATTGCTTATCTCTTTGTCAATTGTATATCTTCTCTGTATTTAACATTTATTCTTTTTTCCCCTTCGTATAGATTTCTTCCTTCATATCACCATTCGCCTTCATGCCCCTGGAGTTCGTTGCGTCTGTCCTCCCTCCCCGCCTTCCCTTGGGAGCCTAAGACTCGTCGTTGTTCTATGTGGCCTCCACCCTCCTCTCGTCCTGTTTGTTCTCGATATTATGTAAGTTCATTAATCTTCCTCTTTTGTTTTATTGTTCTCCCCTTTGTCTGTCTTTCTTCTTTATGCTCTTTAGGTCTTTTTTTCTTCTTGTTCCAGTCCTTTCATTTTTCTTCGCTCTTGCTCTTGCTTATGCTACTGCCCCTTGCTTTTATTTCCTCTCTTTTTCCTCATCATGAAACTGGTTTTCACTGTATGACTCGTTGCGTAAATATTTTTCTTTATCTTTGCTGTCTCCTATTAACATACACATATGCTTTTAATATCCTTTTTATTTTTTGTTTATTTTTACGCTTCTCCTTATTTACTATATTGTTATGTTCTTTTATCATTGATCAATGCCTTTGAAAATATTGTCTTGGAATGTCAGAGGTTTACATTCGCCAATTAAAAGACAGAGAGTGTTATCCCATTTGGCCAAACTTAATGCAGATATAGCGTGTCTGCAGGAATCACATCTATCGGAAGTTGAATCTGTTAAATTAAGAAGGGGTTGGGTGGGTGAGGTATATTTTTCTCCAGGTGATGGCAAACGTAATGGTGTTTTGATTTTATTTAAAAAATCTCTTCCAATCCAGTCAGTAACGCATACCGCTGATGCTTCAGGTAGATGGGTGTTAGTTAATTTTAATCTTGATAATGTTCCTATTTCCATTTTAAATGTGTACGCACCCACTTGTGGAGACGCCTCCTTCTGGTCCTCCTTAGCCCCGCTAATCACTCAATACTATGTTGATAACTTCATTCTAGTAGGTGATTGCAACGACGTTTTTGACCCCTTTTTGGACAGGCACTCAGCTACCGCTTACATCCCTCATAAATCACAAAAAAGTTTCACTCAACTCATTGCACAATTCAAATTTGCTGACGCCTGGAGACTCTGCAACCCCACCTCACGAGAATACTCTTTTTTCTCGCCCCCTCATCACACTCAGTCTCGACTAGATTACTTTTTTCTCTCACATCGTCTTACTCAGTCCCTTGTTTTTTCTGATATTGGCTCCATTTTAATTTCGGATCATGCTCCAGTCTCTATTACATTAGATGTATTGCAGAAGTCTACTCCCTTCAAAAAATGGCGGTTCAATAATGCTCTCCTCCTTGATGCACAATTTGTTTCTTCCTTTACATCCTTTTTTCATGAATATTTTTTGCTCAATCACACAGACGAAGTTCCATTCCCTGTAGTCTGGGATGCTTTCAAAGCGTCAGCCAGGGACTTCATTATCAATTATGTCTCTCATAAGCGGAAGAAAACCCAACACGACACTGATGTTATTCTTTCTAGGATCAAACATTTAGAGCACTTATATTATACCTCTAAATCAAAAGATCACCTAAACGACCTAATTTCTGCCAAACTTCAATTTAACAAAGATTCCACATTCAACGCCTCTAATTTTCTCTTAAAATCCAGCGCCAAGTTTTATGGTGGACAGAACAAGGCTGGTAAGCTGCTGGCTAATTATCTAAAGATCAGACATAATAAAGTTAATATTGAGTCTGTCTATGGTCGGGATGGCTTGCTAAAACATAATAATGAAGACATCTTACAAGAATTCTTACATTTTTATGAAACATTGTATTCCTCTGAAGCAACTTCGTCTGGACAATCCATTTCCCAATTTCTCTCCACCATTTCTAGTCCTTTTGATACCCCTCCAGACCTATCTTCCTTAGAATCTGATCTTACTCACAGAGATCTTCTTCAGGCTCTTCCCGCTCTCAAACATGATAAAGCTCCTGGCCCAGATGGTTTTACTGTCGAGTTCTTTTCCCGTTTTTCAAATTTGCTAATCCCCAAATTGCACTTGCTTCTCTCTAACTTTCTTCTAACTGGCTCTGCCTCTTCCTCCTTCTCCGATGCTCTTATTTGTATTATCCCAAAACCGGGTAAAGATCCACAGTATTGTAAAAATTACCGCCCTATTTCTCTAGTAAACATCGACTACAAAATTTTCTCTAAGGCATTGGCATTGCGCCTAGAGTCTCTATTACCCGAGCTTTTAGGAAAAGAACAATCTGGCTTCGTTAAAGGCAGACTGTTATCGGACAACACCAGACTGTTTTTTGACATTCTCTCTAAGACTTCACATCACCCTCATTCCCTTGCAGCCATAGCTTTGGATGCGGAAAAAGCTTTTGACCGAGTTGAATGGCCCTATTTGTTTCAAACTCTGAAGTGGTTTGGTTTTGGACCAAAAATTTCTTCCTTGATTTCTTTTCTTTATTCTTGTCCTAGAGCTGCTATATCGGCTAATGGAGGTTTATCTTCTTATTTTTCATTAGGGAGAGGGGTTAGACAGGGTTGCCCACTCTCACCCTTTTTGTTTAATTTGGCCTTAGAACCCTTTCTTCTGCGAATACGTCAAAATGACAATATACATGGTTTCAGTTTTCATGATTCCAACATCAAAATGGCAGCTTATGCGGACGATGTCTTATTATTTATATCTCACCCAGTTACCTCTCTTCCAGCATTCTTAGACGAAGTTCATTCTTTCGCTCACGTATCGGGCTACAAACTAAATAAAGACAAATGCGAAATCCTACCACTCACTAAAGTGACTTTCAAGGATGACTTCTCGGCTTCAGGTTTCACTTGGAGCCCTAACTCTATTAAGTATCTAGGCCTTCATTTTCATTCCTCTCTTTCGGGTACGATCACCAAATCTATGGAAGAGTGTATACAAAAATTAACCACTCTTACTAGCAAATGGCATCCTCTCTACTTGTCATGGTGGGGACGATTAGACACAATAAAAATGATGCTCTCTCCCATTGTTTTATTCACTATATCCAACATACCTCTTGCTATTCCCTTAAAATATTTCAAGAAGATCAACTCTATTCTCTCTTCCTTCTTATGGGGTCATAAAAAATCCCGTATGTCTTTGTTTAAGTTAATGCGCTCTAAGAAGGAGGGCGGGGTGAATTTTCCAAACTTCACCTTGTACCATAAATCTTTCTTGTTACACCAAGTTTCCCATTGGATCAATGATGTCTCGTTATCATCTCCTCTCTGGTTGACCTTAGAACAGTCTTTTATTTCTCCTTTTTCATTCATGGAATACCTTATGTTCTCTCGTAGACCTCAATCTATTTCAACTCCTATTCTTAAATATACCTCCAAAATCTTTCCTTGTTTATCTGATTCAACCTTTTTTGACCAACCTATTTGGCATAATACGTCCATTTTAATCAACAACAAGCCAATTTTTTGGAAGCCTTGGAGAACACGTGGTCTTATTTGGGTGAGGCAACTATTTCACCATGCTCAGATAATTCCTTTTGATTTAGTTGCCACTTCTTTCAATCTTCCTCTCGCTTTTCGAACCAAATATTCATTGTTGTCACAAGCATTACAGCACGCCTACGAAGTCCATCTTGCTACACCTTCCTCATCAATCTCCACGTCGTCCGCTGCGTCCTCGCTGAATTCTTTACTCCATACTCAATCTAAAGCTTCAAAGATTTATGCTTTTCTTCACACTTTGTCCTACCCCCGTATTAAAACTAGTACAGAGGAACATTGGGAAAAAGATTTTGAAACCTCATGGCCCACTGTATTATGGGACAAACTGTGGTTGAAAATTCGCAGATCCTCCAGGGCAGCAAATACTACTCAAACATTATTTTTTATTTATAACCGTTTATTGTTCTCACCACTCACTCTCAGCACTCACTTCCCAGATACCTCTGACAAGTGTTGGTCCTGCTCTCTACCAGGTGCAGATCTTTTCCACATGCTTTTTGATTGTCACTATGTTCTTACTTTTTGGAAGCGGGTTTGGTCTCAAATTAATACGATTTTTTCCTCCATTCACCCCTTTTCTCTATCTCATATTTTTTTAGGAAGCCTATCTCCCATCTGGGAGCATTGCACTTACAACATTAGGATAATTGATTTGCTATTGGCTGTGGCATTTCAGCAAATCACCAAAAACTGGAAGGATTTCAGCAATTTATCTTATAAGGCTTGGTGGTACGCTGTTTGCTATAACCATAGACTAGATACTACTTTTGTCCATCCCTTAACCTTGCTGTTAAGCGAAGAGAACTATGGAGCCCAGTTACAGACTTTTTTGACTCAAGTGCTTGTACGTCTCTGTCTTTAACCCCGATACAGCAAGAAGTTTCTAAACCTCCATGATTTCCTGTTCCTTCTAAACAAGGTACTTCTTTCTCGTTCTTTCTTTTTTTCTTCAACTTTGCTACTGATTATATTGTGTATTTCATATTCCTTTTCAATATTTTATTTCATGCCAATTGCCAGTTTTTGCTTCTATTTATTCTTAATCTCGAATGTTTCATAACATAGCATATGTTATTGTGATTACTTAAAATGCTATTTATCCATTTTTGCTTATTTTGTTTTCTTGTTTTATATCTTATTATGTAATGTTTGAGCATTTCTTATTTCAATAAAACTTTTCTGAACTTAAAAAGACCAGTGTGCACACTGATGAGAGGCATGCGAGTCCAGGACAGTGTCTCCTATGAATGAGCAGTGCGGACCCTGATTAACAGTCTCTTAATCATGCAGTTTTGCCATCTGTACTAGTCCTGTTATCAGCGCTATTCTTATTGTTGCCATCGGCACTAGTCTCATCGGCACTACTCTCGTCGGCACTTGTCTCCTCGTCGTCGGCACTCGTCGCGGCGGCACTCGTCTCGGCGGCACTCGTCTAGTTGTCATTAGTGTTATCAGCACTAGTCCCACTGTTATCATCAGTGCTATTCTCATGGCTGTCATGGGCACTAGTGCCATTGTTATCATCAGTGCTATTCTCATTGTTGTCATGGGCACTAGTCCCGTTGGTATCATCAGTGCTATTCTCATTATTCGCATCGGCACTCGTCCCATTGTTATCATCAGTGCTATTCTCATTGTTGTCAGGAGCACTAGACTCTGTAACAGTCACCCAAGTATAAGGTCCGTGGCCAGCTGCATATCTGATGGTCACTGATTTACATTGGTAAAAGGCTTCTGCTCCGGTCCACCCCGCCTGTAGCACAGCGCCTCACTGTGAGGACAGAGGACGAGGTGTTAAGAATAAGAGAACAGAAAGCGCGCCAGCAAGAAAGTAGATGAGGCACATTCAGGCTAATGAAGTGTCCGAGACCAATGGAATAGGAGGCAAAGAAACACTGAAGGCAACGCATCTCCAAAAAGATCAAACAATAGGAACCGGTGTGTCGCACACTTCCAGCTGCACTCACAGTTTTGATTGCATTTACATAGCACTTACTACCAGTGGCGAGGCGTCAAGTTATGCATGACATACTAAATAGCCCACACTCCCTCTCAGAAGTCACCCCACTTACATTTACTGTCACTACCTTCAAACTTATACAGAGCTCCGCAGTCTTAATATGGCTCACTCTACTGCACCACGCTTCCCTGTGAAATGGATAAAAAAAAAAAAAAAAAAAGAAAAGAAGCCTGCGAGTGGTGCGCGCGCCACAGCGAGACATGTGCTTTCAATTATCACGCCCGTGTCTGGGCACGATAATTGAAACCACATGGCCTTTGGTCTGCGTAATAGACACCAATAGGCCATGCGCCTGCCTTTGGCCTATTAAGTGCCGTCTTAGTGAAAAACACGCACGCAAAGGCCAATAGCAGGACACAAAAGGAAAAGCACACGCACAAGCGTGCGCAATTCCTAGGGCACTCTGAAACCCCATTTTTAGCTACTAAATGTCTCGCGCTGCGCGAGACCTAAAAAAGTAAAAGATGGCTAGAGATGTGATCCAGTTCTTTTTCTTCTCCCATTTATTTTTCCACAACAGTGCAAAAAAGGGTCAATTTTTTTTTATTTCTTTCTAAGACTATTCATGACAATCAGGCAGGCAGAATGTGGACACCGCATTTTCATTTACTTTTTTGTTTCACTTTTTTGTGAGTCAATAACACTTGCAACTTTGTTTCCTGTGGCATTCAAGTTGCATCTCAATACAATAACATGATTTACTATTTACGGAGCTGGTCAGCCCTAATAGCCACCTTTTGTCACACTTCCCTGATCTTGTTTAACATGTTTTTTGTATGCCTTTTATCAGCCTGTACCAATACCCTCACAGCCACGCATTCCTGTATACTTATTTTTAGGTCTCGCCAACGGAGTGCGCATGCACTGCATAGGAGACCTTTAGCCGTCATGCCGCTGTTTTTCCAAGCACATACTCGTGCTTGTGGTGGCATACGCCTTGCGGCAGTGCGCAGTGGCGCGCCACAAGCACGAGTATGTGCTTTGAAATAGAGCAAACAGCTGCTACTTAAGGCGCGTGTGCACTCCTCACCCCTCCCACTTGTTAACTTTGCCTCCCAACGCTCCTTCTTGTGACACTGCACAGCCGGCTGACGGCACTTTCATTTGTAACTTTTTTTTTTTGGGCACGGCCCTCAAATTCATACTGGATTTGTCAAAATACTGAAACGTGCACTTCAGGGCTGCCACCCCAAGGACGCAAAGCAACTTTACTTTCTAAAACATGTAGTTGATCAGCCAAATCTAGTGCTTAGAAAGCCGTGCATGCTTTTTAGAGTTGCATTAATTTTAGCATTCATCCTAACAATTACATTTTGGACATAACATTGGTAATGCTTATCAAACGAAAAAGAAGAGGACTGCTCGCATCTCAAATGAACATATCAGTGATGTCCATACAGACGAAAGAGAATTTAGATTCAATAATAAGTCCTAACCATAAAGTTAAAGGATTGCAGAGCAATATGCTGCTTCAAAAGACATGCGCGAAATTACCGAACTGATGCACAAAAATCCGTGCACTGATGTGATGTGTAATCTTCGGAATAAACGGGAGTCAAAATGGCCATCGATTTACAAGACGGGTTGTTCAAAACTAAATTCGGCGTACTCTTATTTTTCCATTATCAAATTGGTGTGTGGCGAAAGCATCTAGATCTACCCAACTGTTGGTGGTAAAACTTCCACATAAAAACACATGCAGGTGTACCAATGGAACACATGTTTCTGAGCGATGTGATAACTAGCCTTTCAAACAAATGCCAAAACGCAGCATGGCAGGTGGCTTTCTACTTAAAGGGCAGGGTAAAAAAAATAAAGTTGTAACAATCAACAACCATTTAATTTGCCATCGGATTCTCGGTGTACCATTTGACAGCGCACAACAAAAAAACAAGCATTGGCATAGCAAATAGGTCTCGCTTTTGGGACCTTAAGTATTTAGTTATGCAGCAAAATATCCTTGGTGCAACAACACCAACTGTTGCATGGCTAAACACTTATAAGGTGCCAAACGCGAGACCTATTGGCTATGTCAATGCTGGTTTATTACAGGAATCTAGTCTACCTACCCCAAAACAAAAAGCATTTATTAGTATAGTTCTCAAACCTCAAAGAACCTACATAAAATGAAATCCTTCAGCCTATGTTTCTACTGAAGGTAGATGCTAAAATATTGGCTTGATTAATGCTCAAAAGGTTAACCAAATTATTTCTAAAACTCATTCATCCACATAAAATGGACATTATTAAAGGGAGGAATGTTAGTGATATGACTCCTAGTTAACATTACTGTTGAGACTGTATGGCAAATTACGTTTTGGCGACTTATATAAAAAAAAATGTTTTGGGCCATAGAATAATGAAATGTTAGGGCCAAGGTAGTAAGGCAGAATGTTCATCGTTAAAGGCACCCGACAGGCTTTCCTATATCTCCCCTTTTATAGCGCCTTAGAACCATTAGCATACACCAGGATCCCATAATACAACAGCAGTTCATATTTATGTTTTTAAAGAATTTAAAAAAATGTTTATCTGCAGATGATGTGTCACCCACCAACTTACTCATACGTTACCCTATAAGATTAGAAAATTGTTCTACATGCGCTATAAGGATACCCCCGAGGTTATGCTTTTTGGTGACTTATTCTCGACTACCGCCCCAGACAACTTTAAATACCTAGGTATACAAATATTTAGAACCTCCCAAGACCTTATAGATGGCAATTTGTTGAATGCTATTTCATCACTCCGAAGCCAGGTCTCTTTTAGGACCTCGCTGCCCCCGTCGGTGATGGGTAGAGTATCCATTTCTAAATTGGTGATGCTTCCTCGTCTCCTATATTTTTTCACTAACCTGCCGATCACTATCCCGGCCCAAATTTTTCGTACACCATATACACTCCTTTTAGAACTTATTTGGGGCAAGTGGAGTAGGAGGGTCAGCCTTGCCAAGTTACAGTTTCGACTTGAGGACGGAGGACTTGGAGCCCCGTATTTACCAGCTTATTATATGGCCAGTAAAGTGGTTATCTTATTGGCTAGCGGGACGACACATTCAGGAAATTGGCTACACGTATCAGCTTATTGACTGGGGTATCCTTCACAATTTACTCCTGCCCCAAACTAGGATGCCACCTACAGCTCCCCCTTTCTAAAAACTGCATTGGAAGAAGGCAATACACCAAAAGGGCCCCCCCCCCCCCATTCTCCCCCAACATTCCCTTTCTGGGAATACCTACTACTAGTTTAATCGCGAAAAGGGCTTTATCCCTATGGGTTCAAAAAGGTGTGTCGGCAATTGGAGCATTATTCACTGAGGACATACTAGCAGATCACGATAACTTTGTCCGTACTCAGGGGTCCCACCCCTCCCCCCCCCCCCCGACACTTTCTTCTACACGCAGCTATCTCTCACTAGATCAAACGCTGGTGGTCCCCTGACGGGATTGAACCCCCCCAAGCATGAACTAATATACGCAACGTCTCTTATGGGAAGGGGACGCCATCTCACTCGCTGGCTATACAGAGGTATTCGAACACACTCAGGGATACCGTTACTGCCACTCCGTGTTAAATGGTCGCTGGAGCTGGGTAGAGAAATGACAGACAAGGAATGGTCCTCTGTTTTAGAATTTCCTAAGAAAGTGTCCTGCAACGCTAAATTTAAATACATACAGTACATGATTTTACATAGGGCATACCTCACACCATATCACCTTAATTGCATATTTCCTAACCTACAACACCTACTTCATATGCTATGGGGGTGCCCGCGTTTACACATACTGGCAAACTGTTGGTTACAGATTGCAGGAAGTCACCGGTACGACTGTTTGGTCATCGGCGGAAAGCTGTCTGCTGGGACTGCATAAACGACCCAAGAGGCAGGAGGTCCAATATAGATTTGGCAACTTGGCTGTGCTTATAGCAAAATGTGCTATCACAATACTGTGGAAATCTGCCCCCGCCCCCCCCTACACCTATCTCATGACAGACAGAAATGGTCTGCAGGGACACCGCTGAGTACGATTATCAGACAAGAGGAATTTAGGGGACTACGCAAGATCCCTATCTCTCTGGATTGGGACCACATGCTTGAAACATTCAAAGCCATTGATATGCTAACCCCTCCAACATCGCAGATCGGGCCCAGCCCAGCCCACCCCCACATCCCCAAGAGCTGAACTATCTACTACCCAGTAACGCCATTTTCCTTTATCTCTGAGGACCTAGAGATATATACATATGTATGCTATGAAACTGTCTTACTTACTGTGTGGATACAATCTTTATTTGTGTCACGCTATAAGTTAGTGGACCAGGAATAGGGGGTTGGGTTAGTTCTAAGTTTTCGTATTAAGTTTGTAAAGTATAGTCTGTCAGATATTTATGGGTCTGCTAATATTCGGATATCTTACTATATCAATGGACTGTCAGTTCCTTATCTTTTGCTCCTTAGATAAAATGACACCGTCTTGATATGTGTTCTTGGATACGAATGTCCACATTGTCATTTACATCTTGGAAATAATTGGTGTATTCATGTTTGATACCTTTTAATTACTAGCGGCCAATTGTCTGGAAGATGTATCACATTTATTATGCTGCTTGAAAACTCAATAAAGATGTGTTAAAAAAAAAAATAAGATTGGAAAATCAAATAGTCTAGGGAAGGGATATTTAGGCACTCTTTTACAGTCTACCAGAATGCAATTTCAAAAAGTTTTTTTCTCCTTTTTCGGAGCTGGCCTTCATATTTAGTACTTCCGGCCTGGGAGCACCCCACAATGCCCAGGCTATTTTAAATGCTGGTAGGTGCTTGTGGAACCACAATGGCAACGGCAACACCAACAATCAAGTCTTATGGAGGGGGCCACAGGGAACGCAGCAGCCCCTAGGGGAAAAAATAGCACACACCTAACCACATGCTTTTGGGCATATGGGAACGAACATGCAGGAAAGGTTTTTCCTCATTTACAAAGCTCTCTCAGAGCCAAGCTTTTGGTCTCGTGCTTTGGAGTGTGGGGACTCCTCGTGGTTGGGCCTATGACAACATTCTATAGCCTGAGGGATCTAAAAGAAAGACGGACACGTTTGAGGTTATTTTGAATAAGTTCTGATGTTTTTGGCCATTCTTTGAGTATCAGTCTCCACCCAGGAGTAATCTTTTATTCAATTTGGCTAGCACTGCTTGTGAGGATTACAGTATACAAACTGACTTCACTTAGAATTTGAAAGCAGTGACCCACACTTTGCTCTAACGCTCTCGAACAGCAGCCACTACTTTGACAAAGAGAACAGAAAAAGGTGCATTTAACCTGCCCATTTGTGACACAGTACTCCTACTGGCCCAGAATATTTCATTAGGACTAGTGAATGCGTTGTGTCAAATAGACATATTGTGTTTTACTCTGCCCGCTTTGTCTGTCTCATATTCTTTGTCACCATTTGTCCTCAGAATGCCTGGTCATGCCTCTTCTTGTGTTTAGCCCCCCCCCCCCCCGGCTTGGACCACATACTTTTAAATATCCCCTGCACCAGTTTGTATGACCATTTTAGGACCATCTCTTCTTCAGCTCGTGCTTTTACCAGCTCCGTCTCCTATCCACACTCATCCCAGCCCACAGATGACTTCCTCCTGCTCATCTAGTTGCTGCTTTTCGTTTCCCCCACCTCCTCTGTCGCTGCTTGCTCCCTCGCACCTCCCGATGCTTGCACCGTCCACAAATCACCGCCGCCCCATCACCGCTTTAAAGCCCCTTTGTAGTCGGTTTCGTTCTAGTGAGTGGTGGTGTTCTGTCTCAATGTCCTTTTAAGTGTATAGCTGATGTGCCAATTGAAGTACGCGTGCACTGATGCCATTACTTGGCACACGTGTAGCCTATATTTATTTTCCATGTGTGGCTACTGTGTGTGAGCGCGGGTCTTTACAACATAGGTGGACGTTCGGCAATGCTGTTTATAGTGGTTATCACAGAGCATGTCAAAGCTTCTGAAGTACTTGCGTCTTCTGCTTTAATTGCATAGCCACGTCCTCCTGTGCGAGATGATTGAACTGTTCGTGTTTCACCTTCTTGTTTCTCATGTCATAGGGTGGGGCACTTTTCAAATTTCTTCCGTTTGAACACTTTCTTGCTAGTTCCGCATTCACCAATGAAGTGATTCTGTGCACCATTGTCACTTAACTTGAATTCTCTTCAAGGAGCCAGGCGGAGACTTGATGTCATCAAGGTCTGCCGGCCAATGGATCCGTGGTAAAAGTAGTCCTTTTAACATAGTTGCCAATGAGATGTATATCCTCATTTTTTTGTGCAGTGTTATATAGCGCCAACACCGCCAGAAGGTAGTGGAGTGCTTTAAATTAGCACCAGTTCCTTTACAGAAGGGAACATTCTTTGTAGGCATAGGAAGATAAAGTGATTTGCCCAGAATCAAGGATGTTAAGCAGACACCGAAACTTGAACCTGGTTTCCCAACTCCAGCAGCTGTGGCCCTTACACCACATCCTTTCCCCAAAAGGATGCCACATAGTCTTCCTAGCCTCGGACTCAGTTCCACATTTCGGGATTATGGCCAAATAACTGAATCTCCCCATCATATTGGGATGGCCTTCAGTCCGACAGTTTCCATCTCCCGTGTGGGGTCCCTCAGGGATCAGAGCTATCACCCACGCGGTTTAACATCTATGTCACCCCTCTGGCCAGACTCATTAGGAAGCATGGTTTTGCCCTAGTGTCCTACGCGGACGATTCCCAGATCATAATATCAACGACCAATCAATCAGATGACACAGCTGTTAGATTTCACATGTGCCTTCTGGAAATTATGACCTGGATGAACCAGAGCTTCCTGAAGATCAATACAGACTAAACAGAGATCCTCGAGTTTGGCCAGGGGCAACCTCTGTGGAACGACTCCTGGTGGCCCCTGAAGGCTGGTGAATGCCCCTGCCCTGTGTCCAAGGTGAGAAACCTTGACGTGCTGTTCGACTGTCAGCTAAATTTCTCGGCCCAGGTGAACAGCCTTGCCTCGTCATGCTTTTTCTTAATAAAGACCATGAGAAAGATATTCCCTTTTATTACGTCAGAGCTACGTAAGACAGTGGTGGTGGCGCTTCGGCTGTCCAAGCTGGACTATTGTAACGCCCTACTGCTGGGGATAAACAAGGCCCAGTTGAGTAGGTTACAGTCTTTGCAGAATGCCGCTGCGAGACTGCTTTTGGACATTCCTAGGATCACTAAATCTTGGCGGGAATTAGAACTTTACACTGGCTCCCCGTACAACAACGTGTGGAATTCAAGGCGTTATGCCTGGTCCATAAAGCAGTCTTCGGGGGAGGAGCCAAAGACATTCAGAAAATGTTGATTCCCTATATCCCCGGCCGTGCCCTAAGATGCAGTACCCTGAATCTTCTTCAGGTGAGCAGGATTAGGAGAGTTAGGTGGGGTGGAAGAGCCTTCTCAAACTGCACCGCAAGACTCTGGAACAAGCTCCCTCTTTCTCCAGATCTGTGCCAAACCATCAACGCTTCAGGAAGGGCCTGAAGACATGGTGGTTTTAAGGGAGTTCTTGCTTAAGAATGATTTATCTACACACTTACCAGCGCCAAGACACTTCGGCATTCGAGCGCTTTAAAAACTCATATCCTACCCTATCCTACAGCCCAGCCTGTGAAAAGGTGAGAGAAGTTGAGTCAAAGGAGAAGCTGCTGCTGCATCCTCGTAGGGGCCAGTTGCATGTGTCTAATGGATCATCTGTGTTTCCTTGCTGCATGAATCCCAATCCTGAACGCCCAGGCCTCTCGCCGAGCATCACTGGCATGTTAAATGCAATTGCTAGGCCTCTCCAATGTTTTGGAATAGAGCGCAACCCGAAGGTACTGCAGCAGAGGAGGGTGGACTGGAGGTCAGGGGCCCAATGGTTAAATGAACATGCAATCCTGAGAGAGAGCGTGCGTCCTTGTTTTTATGTGAATGAGCATTAGCAATGGTTTATTCATGTAAAAATGGAGACATTTATGTATATGCAAGTATGTGCATATTGGTGTGATGGCCTTTTGGTGTCAACCATAACAGCATGACTGCCAACCTGAACATAAAGCTTGCATAATAATAATGCTTGTTCTTGCCATTTTGGTGCCATCCATTATAGAATGGGGATAATAAAGGCAAAAAGGTCTTGCATAAGTCCATGGGAACTATTGCAATTTTGGGGCATTCTTTCGCAAGATGCTGCCTATCCCCTTACATTTTGGTGGCAATTCTTGCAACTGTGCGCCATTTGTGGCGAGATGGAGCTGAATCTGAGCCACCACTGGCATTTACATTGAAATTTCTCAGCAATGAGTTATCCATCTCTTGATCATAGTGGTTGCAGACCATATGTATGTGTGGCAGCAGTACAGGTGCGCCTCTTATACTGGATTTATCAGACTGGTCAAGATCGGCTATTAGAACAAATAATTTGAAAGGCCCCGACAAGACAGACTGGAAATTGACTCCAGAATTTACCTACTGTCCGTGCAATTACATAGATTAGCACTAAATTCCATAGAAAGTTAACATGGAGTTGAATTAATGTGGCCTGTTCTGTTAGTAGCAAATTTAAAATTAACAGTACAGACAATTAATTGGGAGAAAACATTTGAATGGACAGCAAATGCCTAGTAAAAACATAAGAAATTACCATACAATTACTTTACTCTGCGCACATCTGGCATCATATATTTGGCTGAATCTGCCTCTGCTTATTCAGATACAAGTACTAAGGGCTAACAACTGCAAATTAATTTGGATTCACCT
This sequence comes from Triturus cristatus, assembly GCF_964204655.1. Lineage (NCBI taxonomy): Eukaryota > Metazoa > Chordata > Amphibia > Caudata > Salamandridae > Triturus > Triturus cristatus. The sequence goes on from NC_140586.1 coordinate 567,736,339, forward strand.
GCAAGCACCTTCAATTAATTTGTAGCTTCAACCTAAAAAAAACAGTTCATTTATTAAACTGATTTGTGGTGGCCATTGCTGTACTGAATTTTGTGGAAAATGGGACAGCGGGACTCCTATCTTATTTTTTTAAACTGAAAATGGTCTGTATTCCACATAACGGACATTGTAAAAAAAATATATGTGCGATGCCGCCAGCAACCTTGAATAATGTAGAGGGCTCTGAAATTGTGATTTTAAGAGGCAAACCAAAAACAGCTGTAGTCAGTACCACAATGACAACAGTACAATCTACTTTTAGTGCTGACAGATTTCACATTGCAATGTAAAACAGCTGACTTTAATACCAAGATACAATTTTTTAAAACGAGCTACAAAGCACAGAAAGCTGCTGAATGCACGTACTTCTACTTACCCCCCCGCACATCCCTGTCTGGCCTGCTGTTTTCCTGCTCCCCTTTTCCCAGGGTTCTACATGTATAACCTTGAAAGAAAAAGAAAGCAAGAGGTCAGTGACCATCATCTGGCAACAAATACACATACTAGCATTAATGGATGAAAACCCCTTTAAGTAGGTTATACACATTTTTAGTATAATTAAAACGACATGGTTGACCAGACTCAAAAATTACTCTTGAAATGAGGACCAGTTTGTTAGAAGAAAAAAAAAAGACTTGTGCTAAATTGTAAATCAACTTACTTAATAACTTAATATGCCCATAGTTTTAGGATTGTCTTCAAATAGGGTCAATTGTCTGTATAGATTGTGTAGTTTTATGAACTATTTGGTACTCATTAATAATCAAATTTCTCTGAAGATTTGTGTTCCTTAATTCCCTAGTAAACTTAGTATCTCGCCCACAACCAAGCGATAAGAACGAAAGCTAAATCAGGACTAATGCAAGGTCACTTGCCAGCAGATGCCCAAGAATGCAGCTTCCTCTTTAGTTAGTAGTCTTGAATGTTGAACACCAAGTGGGACTGGCTGAAAAAAGGAGTGCATTAACAGATTAAAAAGGCAGTGTTTGAAGAATCACAACACGTCGGATTTATGTTGCACTGGAAGAAGGACGGTAGATAATCAAGCTGAACAGGCAAAGTGTTTAGCAATTGGTGGCACAGTGTTTTTTTCTCGATAAGTACACATGGCTTGGAAAAACTGAGCCGAGTCACGTTTTGCTCAGCTCTTAATAAATTATTATACGATCTGTAGGAATGCGAGAGAAAATAGTGATCTTCTTAAATACCGCAAATGAAGCTCTGATGTTTGAGTCAACACACAAAAGAGTCTATCCTTGTATGTTCTTTATACAGGCTTATTTGTACTATTCGGGTTCCTACACTAGCACCGATATGAATATAGCCCTTGAGTATTTTTGTTATCAGAGGGAGACTAATTACGGATGCCAGAGGCCTGCAATGCCGCTGTCTGTAATCTTTATGGAGACCCTGCTGGGGTGGGACTAAACCCCCCAGCATCCACCCTGCTAGCTACAGGAGAGGGCCGACTGCTGATGTTACTAAAGTGTACAGGGACTCCCACAGCACAGAAGGCCAATTATGGCCGTCCAGAGTGGATATGGTATTATAGACCACCCCTCCCGTTTTGTTTGTACTGTCCTATGGCAATGTCTGTGAGAATATTCTGTGGGCTACTGTATTTACTCTGCTGGCATTAAGACGTGATACCTGGCATTATGGGCAAAAGAAAAGGAACATGTAATAAGGACCACGGGGTGACTTCTTCCTGCACTATCGTCCCTAAGCTCAGTGAGGAATCTTCAGTTTCTCCGTCACCCATACCCCCGCCAGCCGACATGTGTACGAGCAAGACCCGGAGAGCTGCAGATAATTTAACATCGTCAACACCTCAAAATTTCAAAGGGTTCACTGAGGATTCTGTCTGGGCCTCGGCTATACAAAACGTTAGTGTTTCATTAAGAGTTTTTGAGTCCTCTGAGGGAGAAGCTGGACAAAAGCAAATCAGCAATGGGGAACATTTTTAATTTGTGTCAGCAACAGCAGAAGCCTGTTGCGAACGAGCCTAAGAACATAATTTCAACCGTATCCAGCTGTGATCCCCCACGACTAGCACTTACACATCCAGCGGACATACTGCCCTTAAGCTGTCCAGGCAGACTTCCCAGTCTGGTGCTTTTCCAGATGCTCCAGCCTATGCAACAGGCCTAACTAGTTCTTCTGTGCCCTCAGCTATATCTTGCTCTAAAGTGCGAGAGACCCATCCTATACCTCGGTCTCTTCAGTTACCTGTGATTAAACTTCCCCCTGCCTGCTGTCCATATACTTTTGTTCTGGGCAGTGTCTCCTCATTGTTTAAACTCTAATAAGGAGTCAACTAATCAGCTCCAGAACGAGGTGTGCCATTGGCTGGTGAACCAGTCCAACTTCAACATACAGGAATTTAAGAATATTTTGCTGGCACGGTCTGTGGCATGGATTGGCCCCTCCACTAAATCTAGTCAAGGGGACTGTATCATTGTCAACTTGAGTTACCCAGAGATTACAAGGAAAAATCTGTCCCAGCATTATCGCCCTATGTTAGGAATAGCAATGTTAGCTTTCTCCCTATGCCTTTTTCTATGGGCCCCCTCATCTTGAACAACACCTAGCCTTGGGTCCCATCAGGTCATGATACTCGGGTCTGATTATACATTTGGCGATTATAATATATGTAACAACCAGTTCTCACTGCTAATGGACCTTGATGGTCTGGACTGACAGTTTATTAGTCCTCAGAATATGAATTTATGTGCTGAATATAGTGAACCGATATAGGGGATGTTGGCTGAGGCTTCTCAGTCACAGTGTTCTGAAGCCATCTTTTGTGCTCCTTCAAATCAAGGTTCATATGGCTATTTGTACCCACCTATCTTCATGAAGTGTCACTTTGCCTGTTGAAGGTGCTAGCCAGGGGGGATGCTCAACACAGGGGACAGAATGTCGGGGGGTCAAGTGGCAGTAATTATTTTACATTAAGAAGTTGGAATGTGGCTGGGCTCAATCCAGAGTGGCTGTCTCATTGATAAATATGATTTTGCAGGAGACTTGGACAGTGTTACCCATAATGTGTAAAGGATTTCGTGTTATTCTTGTCCTGCTACGTCCTCACCCCATGGGAAAGGCATTGGGGAGGGGGGGCTCTATCAGGGTTAAACGTAACCTTGGAATTAAAGTTTTTGTTTTAAATTCAGACAGGCTCTGCTTATTTACGATTGTTTCAGCTCATCAAGGTTCTGTAAGGTTAATTTTTACAACAACTGTTTTTTAATTATCACTGTCATTTGTTTGATGGGTTATTTAAATTATGGGCTTGAAACCTTTGTCGAAGGACAAAACCTCTCAGTCATGAGTCTTAATATGTGGGGATTTCAATGTGAAGATGGGCAACGGGCTCACAGAGCTTGGTTCTTTGAGCTCTGTTTTAGGTTAGAGTTGAGGGACTGTGTTGTCCCGGCTGGATATTGTAGATGTAGTTAAGAGGTGTAGCGCAGCGGCCAGGGCGACTGACTCCGGAATCTGGGGATCACGGTTCGATCCCCGGCGCCAGATTAGCCCAGCACCATGTGACTCTGGGCAATAGCTTGCTTAATCTTCCCAACGGCCCCCAGCGCCTAGAGACCCTTATGGGTGATTGTTCGCGTTTTACAAATGTGGATTATTATTATTAACTATTTCAGGGTTCCTGTGCAAATGAGCCAACATATAGAGGACGGGGATCGAGCGTCAACTATCGATTATATATTTGCTTCCAAATATTCCCTGCAGTGGTGTCTGAATGGCGCCGTGATAGAGACTCAATGGAGCAATCATAATGCCTTATTAGTTGAGGGAGCCTACTTATTTTGTAGGGACAAAACATGGTTAATCTGTGATGATATTAACAAGCATTCCAAAGACAGACTAAAGTAGCGTGGCACCCAAAACATCCCACTGCCGTGCTGAGCTGTCTTCTCAAAAAGAACATGCTAGCGTTTTTTTGTGGTGCCAAGCGATGGCTCCGGGGAAGTTATTCATTCGATATCAATAACTATGACACCGATAAGCATTTTTTTCTCGAACCCACGCAAACCTGTCTTAGAGCACCTGCGATGGTTCTATGTGAATTTTCAGCTGCCAATCATCGCATGAGAACAGCACTGGCGGGGATTCCCAGGGATGTCAAGGCAATCCAGGAGGCTAGGCATGGCTATAAATTGGCTATCAACGAGAGCAAGCACTCCTTGTATTGAAAAGATTGGGAAACCCATGAATCAGCCGCTGCCCAAAATTGCAGCAAGGTATTTTGTGACATAGTTAATAGGCTTCAGCATCGAGATGCTCCCCCTATTCAACTTCCAATCTGCAATATCTCAGGCAGGAATGGGTTAAGCATTTTACCCATTTAGATCAACTGGAGAAAGATGGAAAGTGTGAAGGTATATTGCAACAGCATCTTGCCCAATCCACCTCCTCCAAGTTACTGTACAGGAAGTAGAGGACGCAATCCAAACTAGTGAAGGCGGGAAGGCGACTGGTCCAGATGGGATCCCAAGGATCTTCTCAAATGTAATTTGGATTTATGGGGGTCACTTAATCACACATGTATTTACTAACTCTTTGTGTAGTAAGATTTCCGAGTCTTGGTCACTACAATCGAGCAGATCTTCAGGAACGGTGATAGCGGGTCGTCTAAATGTTATAGATCAATCTACCTGGTAGACAGCTCTGTGAAAGTTCTGAATCTTCAATTGACTGCAGTCAAGGCCACCAACAATAAAATTCTATCCCCTTCCCAGGAAGATTTTCGTCCAGGTACAGTGGAGCAGTGCTTAAATTTACACCAGATAGTGAGCAAATACACTATCACTAATCGCTGCCCACTGTACCTGGCTTTTATGGACTTGTCAATTGATTTGGATTGTGTAAATAGGCGTAAATCGTGGTTGATGTTAATCAAATTTAGGGCAGAAGTCCCTTTAGTCAACTTTTTACAGTCTCCATGAGCAACTAGGTGCTAGGGTACGATATGGACAGTCAGGGGAACTCTCGGATGCCTTTTCACTAGCTAGTGGGGTACGTCATGGGTGTGCGTTTGAACCCCTGCATTTTATTCTGTATATTAACTATTTGAACACTCATAGCGGGTTCTACCGAGGACGTGCCAAAAATTGCCACCTCTGCTGTCCCGGCATTATTATATGCAGATGATGCAGGTTTGTTGGCTAGAATATCCAGGGCACTGCGTATCTTAGTAAAATCTTTCGTGCAATTCATGTGCACCCTCTACATGAGCCCTAACCGTGGGAAATTCCATATAATGGCTTGTGGGCCCTATAGAAAAACACTGACAACCGTTAAACTGAATGAGCAACACCGTATGGAATTTTTGCTATATGTGCATAATGTTTGACTCAGACAATTCCTGTCAACCACAAGTAAACACTGCGTGTCTGAGACTTGGAAGATTGGCAGGCTACCCTTTTAATTTAGCCAAGAAGAATGGTAGGCCCACTATCTCCCCCTACCATAAAGTTTATAAAAATGCAATGTGCCCCTACAACAACATACGGAGCAGGGGAATGGGGACACTATAATGCTTCTGCCAAACAGACAGAAGGAAACAGAATCTGTAGGCAGTTAATTAATCTCCCGCCTCCTAATGCTAATGTTATTTTGCACTCCGAATTGAATTTTCAATATATTTTAGATACCATTAAATACGCACCTCTCCTGGTCTGGGTGAGTGTGTGGATTAACAATGATGCAAGCTTTAACAGAGCAGTAATAGTGGATTGCCTTAGCCAGGATAAGGGGCTCTCTATTCCTTGGTTGAACTACGTCAGCAAATCTTTTGCTGATATTGGTCACCCTGGACTGTTTAGTACCCCTGGTTCAATTATTAAACAGATAAGGGGGTGGTCGAGTCTAGGTATACCGAACGTACTTCTCCAGAGAATACAAGAAGCTATTAGTAAACATACTATCTGTAATTTCTACTACACTCTTACGGCAGGAGACACTCCACTGTATCTTACACTGGTACTCACGTGTTGGGAGAGGTCCCTTCTTTTTAGATTTTAGACGAACAGTCTGGCGCTCAGCGTGCTTTTCTGATGAAGCAACGGTGTGGAATAGCTTGTTGCCCCCTTGCCCTCGTAATGGTATGGCAGAGCAATCTGTCGCACTTTGCTATATTCTGCAAATTGTAACCACAATTCTTTTCAGCTCGGTCTTAAATCCACACTGAAAAACTAGCCTCTCAGAAACGTACAGAGGCTTTAATCTATCTTCAAATGCTAAATAGCCCAGATATTTGTTATAGTGTGTACTTTTCTCTGAAAATGGTCATCCGTTCCAGAAAGCCTATGGAGGGGAGTTAGGTGGGCAGGCCTGGTGTTTGCCGAATTAAGGTATTTTATTCATAGTCGGCCATGTATATATAGATGGATTTTTACTGGTTTTTGAAAGGTACATAATGAGAATGTTATCTGATGGATCATTTGTTATGACTACTGTTTTTAAAGTGATAATGTACTGCTGTGATTTATCATGTGCTTTCACAATCTTTTTCTAAAGATCGAATAAAGATTTTGAAGGCCCTAGAGTATTTTTTATCAGAGCATCTAAAGGTTTTTTGTTTACTTCTCAACCACAGTTGTAACAATGGAATGAGGGTGTCTTTCAGCTGGTCTGTGAATTCATGTTTAAGCATAGGTACTTTATTTTGGAGGGCCAGTATACTAGCATGCTATTCGTTGGGGCACGCTATATTGAAGGGGCACTGTAAATGCAGGCAGAACAGTCCTTTGCAAAGAGAGCAAAAAGGAAGGCTACAAACGTACAAGAAAATGCTTGTTGTGGGTCAAAGTACCTGCCAAGAGATCAATCCTATTTGGGGAAAGCAAGACTTGGTAAAAGATAACACGATTATAGATGTTGGCACTTAGTGAACGGGTAGTACTCGAAGAGAGCATTCTTCTTTGGAAGAGGGTATGAACAGCTTCATCAAGGAACGAAATCAGACTAGCAATGGAAAAAGCAAAACACCAAACTAGATGCGAAGATCTAGAACTCTAGTCCCACAAACTTAAATGCTGAATTAATAGTAATGTCCCACTCAATTGCTCTAGATCAACGTGAGCAAGAAAGGTTCAGAAACCTGAGGCGATGTTCTTCTGGGCTACAATTTCATTCTGGTGAGTGAGCGGGCTGGAGACTACAAAAAACAGGAGTAATCCCTCTAAAAAGCAAAGAGACAAGATTATACAAAACCAACCAAGCACAGTAAACTATGTATTGCACTGAGATCAAATTCAAAATTAACGTTTACAGTCTTTTTTTGTATATCAAAGAGTTGTGTTTCTTCTGCCCTCGGAGTAAGCTGCAAGCAGTGAAAAGGTATTTGCGGAAATTAGAAGCTGTGTGCCGACCACGCTGACACTACAAAGGAAGCTTTAATACTCGCAGAGTTGGGGGGGGGAGGGGGGGGTGTAAGTAGAAAGAAGGTGCAAGTCGGTGTAATTCGGATGTATGCAATTCCCCAACCTTGTTGGATCGAGAAGGAAAGTTTGACACCAGTTTGGGACAGGTCTGGATATAAAACAAAGCAAAAACCTAATTATATGACTCACCTGCTTAAACAATTGTAAGGAGTTTTTCTGTACTATTGCTGGAATCTGTCCACAACATAGGAGGTCCAATCACAGTAGGAGGACTGAATTTTCAAAAGTCAGTGATTTTTTGTGTTTGTTGATCTGGTGCTGCATGAACCTGCTTAGATTGGTGGTATTTTAGGAAAATCTGTGGACGTTTGTATTTAGCGTTGTCAAGAAGGTGGAGTAAACCATCATAGCCACTGAAACAATGTTGACTTGAGCAAAATTCCCAGCTGAATTGTGCATATTGTTGATTAAAACCTCATTGTGCACATCAATATTATAAAACTGTGTACAAGTGACAGCAGAGGAGTGAATGTTTTAATGTGCGAGGAAGCTACAACTTCTGTACATTATGTTTAATCCACATGAATTTTGGTTGTTTAAGGCTTGATAATGTCCCTGGTATTGTTTTATATAAAGTATTCGGAAACAAAAAGAGCAATAAATGAACAAATTTCCTACGTTCCCATGTCCAGGCAAAGTGGTTTAAAAGGGTAAGAAAATGCTCCTGCCATCACTAGATTGTGTGTAGATTATAAACTCCTAAAAGCCAGGCAACAACCAGATTACTCCTCCAGTCATAACACAGGAAGTAGTAATGGGGTTCTTTACTGCATATAGCATACACCGATTGGTCTTTGTGCAAAGCATTGAATTATACACTTTAATATAGTCAGGATAGTTATTAAATGTGTATGCACGCCTACATAAATTTAACAAAACAAGCATGTAAAAAATGCAGTTTCAGATTCTATCCATTTGCCTTAAAACTTGGTGCCTCCATCCTAGATTTTAGCAACAGTGAACATCTCCTTGCATCAATAGCACTGATACTGGTCTATTTGGGGTGCATCTTCGGTTTTGGTGGACAATCAGGGGTGTGGAATTCCTATAGCCCGACGACCAGGACATATTGTTTGGTGCCAAGGACAAAAAAGATTTCATGTTTCTTTTGCCCTTGGGACAGGGAGGCCCAACACCATGCAGCACTAACCCTTTGGCTGCCAGATTACAGTATCACATTATGGATCAGGGAAAGGCACTGTCTGTAGTTAAGGTAAGATTTGTGTCCGTATGTTAATGCTGTACCAACTCGTATTTATAGTTCATTAATTCATAGCTTTCATTAATAGGGTGAGTGCTTTAAGTAAATGTAAGAACAGACTGCAAAACTGAGTGGTTTTAGTATAAAATAAAACGTATTAAAATGTGTACACACGTTAGAACAGTTTAACAATATGAGACTACATATAAAGCTTTCAGTATGCTCTCCGATTAGATGTGAATATATTCAAAAGCAATATTGATCACGTATTCAAACCATACTATGGTAAGAGGTCTGGCATAATCAGAGGTTCTATTATCGGGGCCCTAATATAATGAGATTGCTGCCATAATGCGTTGCTGCACCGCATGGCATCAAAGGGACAAGTGGATTTTGTTACAGGACAAGTAGATTTATGAAGCAACCTGTCCCACTGACAAGTAGATTTTTTATTAAATCCCACACCCGATGCCGTATGACATTTTCTCAGAAAAGCACCATTTTAGAACATAGATTTGTTGCTCTTGAACTTTAAGAGGTAGGCTGTCCACCACAGAATAAAGGACAGATCAAGCTATGTGGGTGCAAAGTTACCAACAAAGCATTTGCGTGGTGCACAAGGTAAATTACAAAAAATGTGAAGCCCGTTTGGTGCGCCCAGGAGGGGATCTAGAGTCAGCCTATGGCAGGGAAGGAAGTTCTAGTGTGAAAAGGAAGGGGGATTGTTTCTGCAGAGGCAGGCCTGCAACATGAAAGAGTTAGACAATGGAGTGTTTCGTGAAAAAATGGGGCTCGAGATCTTTGAAGAAATTAGAAGGAAGGCGCTTTGTTGAAAGCTTGTGAGAAGTGTGTCCCAAATGTTGCATTCATAGGATGAAAGGGGCAGATACCTCGCCTCCACGGCTCTAGACACAGGCATGCGCAGTCTCTAAGAGACATGTTGTATATACGTTATTAGCTTTGGTCCGCCAAAAGGCTTCCTGCTTGCTGGCTCCATCGCCGCTCTCCTATTCTTTCTCCCCATTTGTCTATAGCAAGCATGCATCATACCTCTTCCTGTGTTTAGCCCACCAAGAGCATGGACCGATTACTATCCAGGGGTGTGGAATTTAATAAAATATCTACTTGCCCATGGGGCAGGCTGCTTCATAAATCTACTTGTCCTGTAACAAAATCCAGCTGTCCCTTTTGTGCAATGTAATGCGGCGACAAATTATGACAGCAATCTCATTATATAAGAGCTCTGAAATAGCCTCTCTGTTTATGCCAGGGCTCCTTCATAGTAGGGTTTAAATACCAGCAATTCCCTTATGTTGCCACGTTTCTGCAAATCTACATACTGGGGCTGAAGGTAATGGTAATCAGTAGTTCTAGGGTTGGAAGGCCCTACTGAGTCTGTGCAAATCTACTAACTTGCATGTTTTAAGAGTTTTCACCAACTCTTCCCTTATTTTTTCCCATACTGAGAAAGGTTGGATATTTACTCCTGACAATGGCAGACCTAAAATTTCTTCAAGGATTGGGAAATAAGTGGTTAGAGGTAAAGTGAACCTGCAAACTCAGATTTTAACATGAGCAAATCTACACCTGCATTTTTGATCATGCGAAAATGCAGTTCACAAATATTTTCTAGGAGTACTATTTCTTGGCCTACTTCTGTAAAGTCTTGTGAATTCACGAAAGTTGTACATCTGCACTTAATCCAAGGACATGGGTGCACTTTATTTAATAATTGGGACCCTAATTAGGTCTGGCGTTAACCATGACCCTTTTGTGTGTATTAAAATTTTGTCTCTCTCTTTCGGTCTATCAGCTAGCTTCACTGGGAGTGACAGCATTCTGCTCTGTCACAAGGAGCATATTGATACAGTCGTTTTGTTCAGTGCCAGGAACTACTATGCAATGTGTGCTTTTTGAGACCAAAACAATTTTTGCTTTTGCCAATGTTTGTTATAATGGCAAGGGCCCAGCAGCTCCCACACTAATAATGTTTTACAAAAACCATGCCAAAAAAATCACGCATTGACAAAAGGCTGACCAACAATTACAGATTGCTGGCTTTACCAATGCTGGTTTATTTTTGTTTCCCATAATCTTATTAAAACTAGTTCCACTTATTTTCCATTATTAATATTTTGGTAAATACTAGCATGAATCAAAACATTTTAGTAAATGATGCTGCATTTTTTCAGTAGTTTAGCCAAATGTTTTTGCATGTTTTGTGAACATTTTATTTTGAAAGCAAAGAATCATCAAACTTGCTTTCAGGCTTCTGCAAATATTTGCATGTAATCAGAGAGCATTCTGTGAGTAGTATACATATCCACATATTGTTGAACTTTGCAAATGTGTGGCACATTTTTATACTCTAACCACTGTCAGTAGAGCAGTCTGAGCTTACAATATTTACTTAGAGAGCTCACCCTAATAATAATGTATTTGCATTAATGAACCATAAATACAGGTTTGAACAGCATTAACACATGGACACATTACCTTAACTGCAGGCAATGCCTTTCCCTGATACATAATATGGTACTGTAAACTGGAAGCCAAAGGGTTTGTGCTGTAGGGGGTTGGGCCTACTTGTCCCAAGGACAAAATACACACGAAAACTTGTTGCCCTTGACACCAAACAGTATGTCCTGGGCTTCAGGCTGTAGGAATTCCACATCCCTGACTATCCATCCACAGATCCCATTTTAACCACTGTTTTACAGACTACTTTTTTCTTAACACACGCGATTATTTTTTCCACTCGCTCTGTTTCTGTAAACGGGCCTGTAAATCTTGTTCCTATCTTTTCACATCTGCGGTGTATTCAAATACTGAGGTCAAACGTCAGACGCTGATTTCCAAGGGCACCTGCTTACTTTCTCAGACTTCAAAATAAGAGGATTTGCAACCCATGGACATTGTTTTGTATTACTTGTCTTGCTTATTCTGGCTTTGTAAGGCGGTACCATAGTCTTTTACCATTTACTTTTTACTTATGCTGTTACATATGCTTCAACGCTCGAGGATTGGGGGTGCTGCCATTTAACATCCCTTTGAAAGCGAACTTGGCGGCCTCATTTTTGTGTGTTAAATTGCACTTCAAAATGAAACTCTGGTCTTGTAGATGAACGTGTTAGACACTAATTTGAGATTCTCATACGCTTACAGTAACTGGTGCTTACAAAGCTTTTGAAGGTGGGCTCGATGGTCTCCTTTCCATGGGTTTTTATACGCTTAAACTGAAACCTAGAACAGGAGACAAGGGAGACCCTACTCACAAGGAACCACGGTAAGTATTGTATAAACAGTAACAGTGGTTCCTGTGGGAAAATATAAGTATTGGTGTTACTAGTATGCGCAATCGCAATGTAGGCAAGGGTTAGGTCGATATCCAAAGGAGAAAAAACCATATACAACTCAATATTTGGTACGAACAATAGATAATTATGTAAATATAAATGCGATTTATATATTTTTTTTAAACTGTGCAATGTGTCCTCCGTTTACATGGAACCTAAGAAAATGGCGACATATATACTTGGTTTCCAACATTTGTAAAAGTCGACGATCAGAAGTAATTAGTAATAGAGACAGCGTCCTTATATAATAATAGGCGCTGATGAATGGTTCGCTTGGCTTTTGTCTACGGCGTTTCGACCCCATAAGAAATGAGGGGTCTCTTCAGGACCTAATAATATAGAGACATACGAGACGAAGAATTATCTGGAAGCGCGATGGACGTGCACCTCAGGAAAGTGAGACGTGTAAAAAAAAAAAAAAAAGGGTTACTCACATGGGATCGGACATTCCTTTATCTGTTCATTACACACATATTCCTGAGCTAGATACGTTAATCAGGGAAACTACCACGCCTGGCTTGCAACAAATGAAACAACCAACTGTAACCTTCTGAACCACAACAAATTATAAGAATCTGCAAAAGGTGAAACTGACTAAACAAGGAGACAAAACACTGGAACAAACTGCCAACAAAAGGAAGAACAAGGCGACAGACCAATATAACAAGACTTCTAATAGGAAAGTGGCACTCTACGCCTCAACATAGTGTTATAACAGGTGTACTTCAAATCTCACTCACCCGCCAAAAAAAGAGTCTTGTAAATGGAGCATATACGCTGGTCAATCCCAACTCGTCCCACAAAAGGCATACAATCATTTTTACTTAACAAAATATCGTCACACTTGAAGATTAGCTGCCTCCAAATCATAAGCGACAGAGATAGACGTTTAGCGGTTGGCTGTTTTCTAACTAGATTTAAACAATACACTACAAAAAAGACATGCAAGGAAGGCAACGCGCGTCCCATAAGGTGTGTCCAAAGTAGGACCAGGAGGGCTGCACCCGAGCCAGATTTTCAGGATCACTAATCATATGAACGATTACCAATAATACTTGATCAGTTGTCTCTATATACCATCGAAAACGATCTGGAACTGAATTTTTTAAAAAAAAGGGCAATCAGCTTTGGGCAAAGGAAATATCAAGGTGGTGGTTGGCGATATAAAAGTAAAAATGTTGACAGAGCCCCTTCTTACAAGTATCTGGGGGTTCACTTGGACAGAAGGGGAACATTCTCTAAACATAGAGACGAGGTAGAAGCCAAAGCCCTGACAATCCAGGTGGCTTTTAAGACTCTTGCAAGGCAACTATCTGGCCCTAGTCTGACCCCACTTATATGTGTCATGAAGGCAAAAATCATCAATTTCCTCACCTATTGCCAGGAGATCATGCGGGGTAAAGACAACAGCCACGTAAATAAAATAATAACAAGAACATTCAAACAGGTGCTGGGTTTACCAAAATCCTCATCTCCCGCCCAAATACGTCTCGAGTTTGGTCTTCAAGACCATCAAGCAGTAGGGCGTGGAGCGTATATCAGGCTGTGCAATAAGTTGCGTACCTCCGGAGAAGGAACCCTGGAGGCTCTTTTGTGGGTGGAAATCTCAGCCGGACAACTTGGCAGTTCATTCCAGCGCTATCTGCAAGATTCTTTAAAACTCTTAGACACAGAAGAAATCTGGTCCTCTAATCGATCGCAGCTGGCTCTTAAAATTCACATCAAAAGAAATGTCTGCCTTTGGTCCTTTCATTCGGATAGAGCCCAACTGGTGCAACGTAAGCACGCCTGGTCAATTGTATCAGGATTCAAGCCAGGGATTATGGCACCCCACCTGTCATGGTCCTATTCAGTGCTGCGGAAAAAAAGATTTTTGGCCCTCAGAATGGGTGAATGGCCATTCCTGTACCATCTGCCAGGATGGCGTTGTGCAAATCCCAACGCAACGTGCAGGGGGTGTGGGAGTAGCCCAGAAACAATCGAGCACGTGGTATGTCTATGTCCTGCAGTCCATGACGATCGAAAGACCTTGTTAAAGAGCAAATGGAATAAACTTGCCATTCGTACGTGCCGGCAAGCCATCCTTGCATCAATGAATCCGGATAATCCACAGCTCAATATCCGGTTCACCAAGTTCATCACAGGAACAGCAAGAAAATGTATACACCGCGAGCGCCAGCAAGCCATTAACGGTTAATTATTAAAGGACAGATTAAGCCCCACACTGTTTCACTTGATTTGCACACTCGTCCGCACCACCCAAGAACAGTAGAACACGGCCTTCGGCGTACGGTCCATCTTGCTTTCCGTGTAATCTTGGAACCTCCAAACATTGTACGCAGGGACTTCACAATATAAACGGACTCGCACCACTAGGGCCTTTACTACAAACACAGACTCCTATTACAGTATTATTAATTACTAATGTCTGCCTGCGGCCCTAGTAGATGATAAAATTAAAATGGACGATTATGGCCCTTAACTGTTCTTTAATCACTCTTTTAAAAAAAAGGGGTCGTACCGTTTAGATGAGTTAATACTTTTGATCATTATAAAAAACAGGTTTCTAGGATTTTAAATTATTTTATGATGAATTCTTGTCGTGATGGTACAAATGTAAATATTTTAATAACTATTCTTGATACACGTTTTTATTATGGTAGCATGTTCACCATTGTAATGATTTTTATTAATCAAACAATAAAGTATTCTGAGATTAATAGTTTGTATGTAAATTTGTCAGTGGCTATGACAAGCAGACATAAATCTAGCCAATCTTAATCCTAAATGTAACACCACACTGTGTTAGAAGTAGCACGGTCGACCTGTGGGTTGACAATTTGTTCCGTTATTCCTGCCGACTGGAACCACAGAAGCTGCTTTTATAATTCCAGATTAGCCAAGTATCAAAGCATAAAATCCTGAATGTGCATTCTCGACGAAGCGCTCCCAGCAACTACCAACGCTGCCTCAGTAAGAACACAAAACCCAGATAAAACATCAAAGTAATGGAACAGAGCTCGAAATCCTTGTCGTGTTTAAGGAGAACAAGCGTACGTTAGTATAAATAACTCCATGCAATAGGACCCCTACCACGCGTTACCCTTTTTTGCCAAAAAAACTCGCTATCATGGAATTTTTAGACCATTACAATGTTGTTACAAATAAGACCACATAACGAAGTGTGAGATTACAAAATAAAAGAATCAAAAGGATTAGACAGTATGAATGCTTACAACTTGAAAAGAAGCAACGCTGACGCTGTGAAATGTTTATTAAACACAACTACTGGTTCAGCGGTGAAGCTGTACAACCGAGCTGGGCAAAACAGCCATGCGGGATCGCTCACCTTGAAGTAAATCTCGTCCACTACCTCGTGGTAGGTCTTCAGTTCGTAGAGTTGCACCTTGAAGTATGGCGAGGATAGGATGTTGGTGAGGATCATGGGATTCAGGTTCATGGTCTTCTCGTTGCCCCATAACGGCAACACGTTGCCCTGCTTCCCGGGGGGCTTGTTACCGCCCGGCTGTAGGCCGACCCCCGCGCTGCTGTTCGACATCTTTGGTGGAGGAAGCTTTTTCGGCCGTTTCACGCCCGAGAATCGTCAATTAGTTGGCTGCCATTAATCCGGGCGCCAAGGCCCAGGTTGGGATGCTGCGGCCTCTCAATCCGTTCCTGAGGAGTCAGGCCGCGAACAACCGCGCAAAGTGAAAGCGCAGGCCTCGATGTGGGAACTTTAGCAGCGCAGAAATCGGAGGTCACGAAGTGCGCTGCCGCGGGGGATTGCTTGAGAAATTAACGGCGCTTCACGTAATCCAGAAAGAAATTTGCCGAAATTATCGGTACGAAGAGACCAGATGCTTATCCACCAACTGCTAGCCGCACCATCAAGATGGCGGCCGAACCCGGAAGTGACACAACGGAACAAAAGAGAGACGATGGACCAAACCGCCGACCTCCCGCAGTTAGGCCTCCTAGGGGCTGCCATCTTGGCCTGTTATTTCTGCTAGTCGTCTACGAAATCCGAAGTACTTCTGCCATCTCTCAAACAGGTCGTCAGAGTTCTTTAATAATTCGCGTAACATTATGCGTGTCATAATGCAATTTAAAAGTGTCATAATGCAATTTAAAATAACTCAGCGTTGGCTATTGAACGCCGACCGCGCTAGATCTATTACTGTATAGTATGTGTTTTAAGTTTTATCAGGAAACGTACATGTACAGTCTATGCATGTTGCCGCTCCATGCGTTTCTATTGCCGATTTACAAGATACATATGTGCAGTAGAACTAGCACTTCCTTTCGCAGATGGGACAGGGTTGTACTTACCTGTGGGCGGAGCTGGAGTTAAGCCCACCTCGACAGACAGCTTGCTTCAGCCTGCGCTCGTGGGCGGGTCTTAACGCCTTTGGCAGCAGAGTGAGGATTTGGGCGGAGAGTTGGCTTCATGAGGAAGTTCGTCAGGTTAGCTAGAGTCAAACGCTGTGCTTAGTGTGCTTGACAGACCCAGAGGTAATTTCGCTGTACTGTTTATGAGAAATAGGCTCGAGAGGTGTCGGTTTCTTGGGGTTCCTGGTGGTGTGTAGGTTGCATACGTTTGTATTGAGAATGTGAAAGAAACGTGTCTATCGGGCGCTTTGTGAAAGCCGTCTCGCTCTTTTTCTGTGTACGTATGTAGAAAGACTTTGTTTTTTTTATTAAAAATGTTTTATTACAACTTGCCATGAAAAAAGTCTCACATTCTCCCCGCTCTTTAGTTTTCTATCGGGTCTCTAGTGTGAGACACACGTTTGTTTAGTTGTTTTCTTTCGTTTGGTTCACCTCTAGCTAAATCATGCAATTTTTCCACTTTAAAGTAAGAATGTATTAATATGTTAAGTCGCAGCGTGTATATTTACGCCTCAAAATATTTTAGTCACTTACAACTTAAAAATCAGACGGAATACTATAACGTTCAAACAAATACTCCTGTATCGTATTGTAAAAATAGCATTTGAAGTCTGAAACGTATTTTAATGCAACCTTTTAATTTTAAAAATGCTACAGCATGCCAATTACATTGCTTCCTTGAGTTAAAACGGTTTTCGTATATCTCCTCCAATTCATGTTGGCCTTGAACCGGATCTTTAAATGTCATAGACATGTTCCAGAGGAATGGACACGTACAGGGGTCACCTTATTTTTTTTTTTTCCAGAGTTTTATATAGCGCGAACTTGATCCTTTACACAGCACCAGTTACCTTGCATGAGGACACACATTCATTAGGTCTCGCCTGACCCAGCGCATGCGCTGGTCTGGCGAGACATTTTTTGAGGGCTCCAAAAAGTGCTACCAGGCCAGCCTAGAGCTACAGTGCACGTGCGCGCGCGGCGCTTTACCGCGATTAATTTCACTTTCATGGCCGCTTTGATGTTCTGCGTGAGGCTTCAATAGATTGCAGCAGTTAAAACAAGCATTGGCATAGCCAATAGGTCTCGCTTTTGGGACCTTATAAGTGTTTAGTTATGCAACTGTTGCATGGCTAAACACTTGTAAGGTCCCAAAGGCGAGACCTATTGGCTGTGCCTTTATTATTGCGCTGGGAGTAGTAATCCATTCATATTTGCAAATTATACTCGCCTGAATAGCTTTAATAAAATCTGATTTCTTCTGCATTAGAAATGGGAAAAAAGCTAATTTGTATGACGTTTTTCCTCCTATTTATGCTGCAAATTGTACATGGGCGACCAAGTTATTAAAGGTGAAAAATGTGTTTTTCTATGAAGTGTTTTCTAAAACTGCCTCTGTAATATGTATCAAATGCCACCAACTCTGTCTTTCCTATCTATTGCTCCTTCTGTTAACCCCTGATAAGTCGATAGTACCTATTACGTGCTAGAGGGGCTGTGGTGCAAAAGTGTTTCACTAATCCAATAAAACATAACATATGCAATAGATCGTTATAATTCTCGTCATGGCATCCATCCGAGCTAGTTTTATTTGCAGTCCTCGTCCTAGCAACATGCCAATGCTGTGACAACATGGATCCTGCTGTTCTCTTTGTCTTTTGTGATTAGGATCACATTTGGGGGATTCATACAAATGAACTAAGCTAGCGTCAAGTTCCTCCGCTATGCAGCTAATTAAATCAACATACATTAGTCGGGACTAGCTGCATCTTTCCACAAAGAGGCATGCATAACAAGCATTGGCATAGCCAATGGGTCTTGCCTTTGGAACCTTATAAGTGTTTAGCCATGCAACAGTTGCATAACTAAATACTTATAAGGTCCCAAAAGCGAGACCTATTGGCTTTACAAAGCGGCCGCGAAAGTGATCGCGATGGTGATCAAACATCAAAGCGGCCGTGAAAGTAATCGCGGTAAAGCCCGCGCACACATGCACTGTAGCTCTAGGCTGGCCTGGTAGCACTTTTTGGAGCTCTCAATAAGTCTCGCCAGACCCAGCGCATGCGCTGGGTCAGGCGAGACCTAAAAATGGTACAGCTGAAAAGAAGGTTGCTGGAGAAAACACTCTTCAAGCCTCATTGGCAATGTAATGGTTTTCATTCACTGCTGTGTTTACCTTCCTCCGTCAAAGTTTTCATTAGAACATTGCTTCATAAACCATTTTAAGGTTTTTATAGCAAGCTGGAATAATTGTATTAGGCTGAAGACGAGGTTAATGTCTCCTTCCTAACCCACACACACTCACTGGTTCAGCACGGATTTGTTCGCTGGCTGATATCCAAATGAAAAAATTTGATTAAAATGTATTTAGTTTGAAGTTCAATAACCCAGTAACAATACTCTTACAATTTTAAAAGCTCTTTCAGCTGTAAAACAAGATGGAAAGGTGTTCGAGCTGTGCAAAACTTGTAATGCTTGCATAATTTGCAAAATATCCTAAATTTCGCATTACATGGAATATGCATAATTTTGGGCCGCATGCAAATATGACATATCGCACACTTTTTTGCCTCAGGATACTGGATGAAGCAAACAATTTGCCTCACCAAACATTTCCAGGTCCAGGAAGATCCACACAACAAGCAAGCAAACGCACAACTAGATTGGGCCCACCTGGTAGTCCAACTGTAAATGACAAGTGGACTCCGATGTACCTATGACCACTAAGTACAACTTCGAGACAACACAACAATGGCGGATGAAATAGACCACTTGTGACTGGCATTGGACCTAGTAGTACGAGCCCCTACAGAATGTGATGCTATCGGACAGCTGAATCAAAATTGTTAAGCTAAATCTGCTATTTTTGACCCTGACCCCCCACACTATACATTATTAACACCTCCAGCTAAAAAAACAAGCATTTGCAATGTAATCGGTCTCACCTTTGAGACATTATGTATTTAACTATGCAGCACATTAGCCTTGGTGCTGAAACATCTACAACTAAGACCCAGAATTAAAAGTGGCTACTGTGCACATATGGTAGAATTCCAGATTATTATTATTTTTTAAACAAAGCCATATATTGCCTCCTAATCGCCTTGAATAATTGGGTGAGCAGTTATTTTAAAGAAGAGATTTAAAAGAATTCATTATAGCAATGGCACATATTTTTGAAACTACCGAATCTTGAATAATTCCGGTAGGACAAAAAACCCCATATATAAACACTACAATTACATTTCTGGATTATGCTGTATACTTAGGTGTGAACGAATCACATTTCGGAATTTTTATTAGTATTTCGAATTGTTATTAACAAACGGCATATTGGATATAAATGGAAACATTAAACCTGTTAGGCATACATGCACATTCTTAAGTAGGTTTGGACAAACGTGGCCCCCATCTGCAAGCATTTAACACTGCTGTCCATAGATCATCGTAGAACCACATGGCACCACCTATTGGCACGCTGCAGCATTGCTGAAACAATTCACTGGCTATAAACTGCACCTGCGTGATATTTTTAATGTGAGCAACCTGTAGTTAGAAGTATCCATTAGAAAAGCTTAACACTGCCTAAAGTCTTTATAGAAAGTAACTACAGGCAACACGGGAGCAAACTAGTGCCCTCGCCTTAAGCCTTATCACTTTCTCTCAATACATTATTGTGCAATGAGGTCTCCTACTATATTATACTAAGAAATGACCTACGATTTGGCAATTTTCATTTAAATAGTCACTCTTAAAAGAGCAGTATTGAACAGGAACCAATACCCTGTCATCTAGTCTCTTACTTCTAATCTAGGTCCTCCTACCCAGTTTTTTAAGAGGTATGAATAAAAAAGTTGGGGGGGGGGTGTCTCAAACATGGGCGTGGTCCTTTCCAAGACATGTGGCATATGTAGATAAGATTGGGGCTTAAAGCATGGGAACTAAAATCTTCTGCTTCACACAGTGTGGCATTTGCCAGTATGTGGTGCCACTGTGAGTTATTGATACATCCAGACATATCCCACAACAATCAATATGCGCTTAAAACAACCAGACCTATTAGATAGGACATTGAGTTAGCAGGTTCATATAAATGAGTAACAACAATGTGTTTCCGGGAATAATTTGAAATGAAAATGTTTCAACCCATAAAATATTATATATTAAGCATTGCTAAGGTCTGTGGAAGGTAGTGTTTTTCACTCCTGTTCTCCCAAATAACTCACTTCCCTTTGTAATCTCAAATTCTGTTAAACCCTTATGTCCTTTTGCGACCAACCGCTTTTATAAATTTCCTATCTGCATCATATGTCATCTCCTTCCACAAGTACTTTCTTCAGTTACAACCTCCTCACCATGTACTCCCTCATATACACATACTCTAATAACCTATACACACAGCGTTTTCTTTTCTTTTGGGGCTGTCAATATTTTGACAGCTGCGCACCTCTGCATTACGTTCACATAAAATGGTTGTCACATTTGCCTAACCGTGACCATTGCTTTGTATGCTCTGCAGAGGAGCCAAGGGTTGGGTGAAGGTATAGTATGACGTTCTTAATGAACCACTAACAGGCACCGTGAGAGACTCGCACTGCCTTCAACCTCAACTCCAGAACTCTGAATCGTGTCCCTCCATGAATATGTATTCACACTCAACTCGCGCGCTGTGCAAGTGTCCTATGTTGAAAAAAAAACCAGAAACAACACTTGCAAAAACTTATGAAATGCAGGATGAAATGGAACATCTGAACGTTAAATAGGGGATAAATGGCTTACATCCTTGGGAGTTTTTACAGACACTTGAGAAATCGATCAATATTTGTGTCTGTAAAATTAAGGATATGAAAATGGGGCCAGGTAAAGACTCGTTTCAAAGTCAGCTTTAATTACTGCCGGGTCTGTGATCTGGCAAGAATGGTTCGGTTTATAAGCCCTGCTCCTACCTCCCCTCTGGAGACTTAGCATTGAAAGGTCTGCAAGAGTACAAATGAACACATAAGTTCACGTTATTATAGTACACGTGACGTTATACACGGACAACTACAGCCCTGTAAATAACAAGAATTGGCATAGCCAATAGGTCTCGCTTTTGGAACCTTCTAAGTATTTAGTTATGCAGCACAATTTCCTTAGTGCAACAACATCAACTGTTGCATGGCTAAACACTTATAAGGTCCCAAAGGCGAGACCTTTTGGCTATGCCAATGCTTGTTTTGTTAGGCACGGGGAGATTAAGTAATTTACCAAGAATCACAGCATCATTACCGAGACTCGAACCCAGTTCCCCCAGGTCCGAAGTCGAGCGCCCTAACCGTTAGGCCAACTCCTCTCCCCACCTTAAATATTAGGAGTGCGTGCTGAAATCGAAAAAGCAAAGCACATTCCTTTGTTTTTTTTCCGTAGATTTCCTTAATATTCTGGGCTTCGCTGTGTTTTTCAGAATTTTTTGAGCGAACGGTGGAGCATGATTGGCTTAAAGGTACATAATCGCAAGTCATCCACATAAAAAGTAGTTGTATTTGCATTGTCTAATTGCTAGAGATGTGCACAAAACTGATTTGCTTTTTACCAGCTCACTTCTTTTCGCTTGAATAAGAATGGCAGTTTGGGTAACTAAGTGAGGTGTTTTACCCCACTCTTCATCACAATTTGAAGGGAAAGTGACTTCTCCCAAAAATAGTTAATAGGCTTAATTTGCTATTCTAACTACTTCAGTGGAATTTTTTTGGGAAAAATTAAACATTTCCAGAATATTAAAAATTACAAAACAGTTGAGATGTTGTAATATAGCCTCTCTGTGCAATCCTGCTAGCTGTGGTTTTGTCAAAACGGGTGTACCACAGTGACGAGGAGGAAGAGCAAGATGCATGTAAAATCACTGTGAAGGGAACTATGTGTTGTGGAGAAATTTGAAAAGGTAGGGCGGGGCAAGCTACTGTTTTTTAATCGGACAAGATGGTGGTAGAAGAAAACATAAAAGTAAGAGGATGGTGAATAAGGCATGATTTGGACTTTGCCGGGCTGGACTGTCAGCATTCCATAATAAAAACATTTACCCATCATATGTATCACCGGTCAACTGCCATACACATCACTGGGGTGGTGTGCAAAAGAATGATGGATTTAACCCAGATCCTTGTGACTGGGGGTGAATGTTTACATTGTCTAGCATTCCGTCCATCAGTTGTTTCTTTTGCATGTGTCGCCCTAAGTGGGAAGAGTATGCCCAAACGTTCATGAAAATGGCATTTATTCAACTAAATGATTAAAGCCAAGCCAGTCTACAAACACGAGGTGTGCTTTCAGAATTATCTGAAAGCACACGTTCGTGTTTTTAAACTTGATGCATTTCTTTTCTAAATAGAGCATGGCTGTGGGTCTGACTGTTTGCCTTTTGAAAGTATTTATGTTAAATGCAGCCCTTGACAGGCGCTGTGATTAACACAAATACTTTCAAAAGGCCCACAATCGGCCACGCTCTGTTTAGAAAAGAAATGCATCAAGTTTAAAAGCACAACGTGTGCTTTCGAATGATCCTGAAAGCACACCTTGTGTTTGTAGACTTGCTGCATTTCTTTTCTTAATGCAGCACGACTGCAGGGCTGGTTGTAGGCCTTTTGAAATAATTGATGTTAATCACAGCGCCTGTCATGGGTTGCATTTAACGTAAATTCTTTCAAAAGGCAAACCATCAGCCCTGCATTTAGTAAAGAAATGCCGCAAGTTTTATATAGTTCAAACTCAACCTTAAAGTATTGGAGCGCTTTACATGATTTATTATTTATTTCTTTTTTTATGGTATGCATGGGGACATTAATTGATTTGCCCATAATAACAGGATGTTAAGCTGACTGAGACTCAAAACGCATCTCCTAAGTCGGCAGCTGGAGCATTGGGCCACGACCTCTACCACAAGAGCGGAAGCATTTTCAATTTGATATACAAATTTATACAACAAACAACCATTGACAAAGCCAATAGTCCTGGCTTCGTGTAGGTGTATTGTTGCTTGTATTATATATCTGGATGCAATGACAAAAGAAGCAAAATATCAGTCGAGTGGCACACTATGCTAAGCACAGATTTTTAGCTTAATTGCATTTAAGCCACACCCTTAATTGCTTCGGTCACGCCCCTTTGAGAGACTCCCTAGTTTTTCATCCCACTTAAAGCCCTGCTCTACACGTGTGGTCAGGTTATTGGCACACTAAGCCCTGGCTGCAGCTCACAGAGACCTTACTCTGCCGCACACAGGGGAAAAAAATTAGAGGGAACATTACTTATGTGTAACAGTTGTTGAATGCATCTCTGACATGGTGTAAAGTATAATGGGCAGATACCAATATTAATTGTTACTTATTGCTGCGTAAATTAAAAACAGTAAAAATATATATTTTTTTAAGGTGGTGTAAGGGAAGATTTAGGCTGAGGTAAGATGTTTCTCACAAGTCACCAACACACAAGCCTAGTCTCAATCCCAAATGCGTATTCAATTATTCTTCTGAGTGTATTTTAATGAAGGTGATGTCCCTTGAACTATTTCACACTAGTAATCAGAAATAAATCATTATTTAGTTAGGAAGAGAAGCAGTCCATAACATAGATTTATATCTCTGGTAAACAGAAAGTGACTTGGAACAGAATACACAGGAAATGTATAAAAAGTGCTGGACCTTTCAGAAATCATTTTATATAGTAAATTGTACCCTTAAGCTTTTACCTGCTCTTCAGTGCCTCTTTGCTTCCCAATAAGATTTGTTCTATACAAGTACCATCATAAACAAACCATACATACACCATTTCCTTTTGCCTGCTTCAACAGGACTAAAAATAAAAAGTAGAGCAATTTGGGGAATCATCAGGATGAGCCCATCTGTTCTAATAGGAGGATTTGGACTCAGAAAGCTATTGTCAAACCTCCTTTAATTGACTCCGAAGCCTACTTTTTTTTCAAGACTTTATTGATTAAAGCAAGGATACAAACTGCTTGCATTAGAGACTGTCATATATGCTCCGTGTGCCATAAAGCTCTCCTGAGCATACAGTGTGTGATTTCACACGCATCTCCTCTACACCGGAGGGTTCTGCCGAGCACAGTGGGTGTGCTGTGAATTCTGTTTGTTCTGAAGCACAAACCCCCAGCCCTGCTGTCTTCTCTCACACATCACTTAAGGGTTACACTAGCTTCCTCTGGTACCTTCTGCTTGCCATGTCCCCAACCCACTCTTACCATGATAATGCAATGATCTTCTCAAGTTGGATGTTCTTGCGGCAGCATTGAAGGGCATAAGGTGAAAGTTGAAATTGCATCCGTATAGGGAAATGATATCTGCGGAATCTTCCGACGCACACAATATCACCATCTTAGCATGGGATAAAGAGCAGTAGAAAGGAACGTAACTACATTAAAAATAAAACTCTTGGTTCTTTTATTAGAGGTACACCACCAGTGCCACACAGACACCTGTCAAGGGAAATGGTCACATAACCTTTCAGAAAAGGATGGCACCCTCTGATGGAGGACGGAAGTGCTTACTGAGAAACCCGAACTACAATAAATATGTGCAGCCTGGTGTTCGCGTACGGGACGGCCGAGCGCAATATCTTCTCCGTGACAGCCAGTAGTTGAAGCGATAAAGAAATTTACCGGGTGCCACACATTTGACACAGAGCGACAAGAGCGAGAGTGCGATCGGAAGTAATAAAGCGCCAAACTGCATCTGCATTTTAGTAAGTTGGATTCTCATACTCTGGACTGCATGCGTGTCCCTCCTCCCTCCCGTGGCAATACTCCATGGTAGTTAACTTGTAAGGAAAGGTGGGATATGCACCAACCATCAGCCATTATCACACTTCCATTTTTAAATGACACACACAAATGCCAATCCTAAACAAAAGAGGAGTCAGACCACACAACGCACATACAACCGATCGCCTGACAGCGCATGCGCTGTTTAGGCTTGACCTAAAAAAAAATCACAGGTACTTTTATGAATGGTTGTGAAGTATAAGTAGATCTGGGGTTGCAGGTTTACTATTTTCCCAGGACTTTGACTTTAGTTTTTATTCACCATGGTCTACATTAGGAGTTAGACCTGACTTGATGGGAGTCAAGATGGCGTCCGACTGACAGCACCGCTGTGGTGCTCCGCCGAGCATCCCTGTGTGAGCAGAAAATACATGGCTGTGATGCGGTTTTGAAAATCGGATACCTTGTGGAGGATAAGGTATGCTCCATACGGACCCCCCTAGCGCCCCGTATGCTCCTCTTACCGGCACCCTGAGGCTCGAGCTGCAGTGGCTCCGTCACCGCGAGGACGCCCACACATCTCTGGCATCCTGGATCACTTCTACCCTGTGTGCGCCCTGCCTGACATCGTCTGATGCATCAACACAGCGGAATCGGAGAGACGCTGGGGGAAGCAGCGGCCCTCTCCTGCCCCGCAGAAGAAACCGACAGACTCGTGCAGGCAACACCGGCAAGAGGGAACCTGGACCTTTATCAACCGGCACCCTCGTCGCGCTACTATTTTTCAGTGCTGGACAAGGCAGCATGACCGGGAAGGGGGCGCGTGGTGGCAAAGTGAGGAAAGCTCTTACTCCCCCACCCCCCCCCCTTCTGGTGAGCGCTGCGCCTATACTGACCTGGCAAAAAAAGCCAGATGCCCTGGAGGTAAATCCAAATGCGGGGGGAGAAGGGCGAGAGGACTGAGTGCATGGAACAAAAAAGTACTGAAAGTGAGATGGCAAAACCGGTGGTATTTAAGAAAAACACCACACGGCTCACCAAAGACAAATGGCAGCCTACAACCATTAATCACCTCAAGTTTTGGCTCCACAATTAAGGCAGTGAACGGCTCCACTGCAATGGGAAGCTGTTCTGGCGGGTCTGAGGCGAAGCTGGCGCAAGGTGAAAAAGGGCAGTGTGAAACTTGGCAGCCTACGTTGCAAGAAGCCATAAGTGTACCACAAACCCCTGATAACGTAATGTCTACGGTTGCCACCGCTCCTTCAAACCTGACAGAAGGGGGCTTGACAGAAAATACTGAGAGCCCCAGTAGATTTACCAGCAAGGCAACCCACAGTCCAACCCCCCGAGCGGCGCCCTTGAATTCTTCCAGCAATGAGCAAGCCAGCGGCCATGATCTACAAGTCTTTGTGTTGAAAACGCCTGACAACCAGGATAAATTCTTTTCCCTTACCGAGGAATCTGAATTCTCTGACATTAGCATCTCCGTTTCAAGCGGAGAGGAGGGAGCTAAGTGGTACAGCAGCTCAAACACTGATCCTGTGAAACACAAGCAGCTCTCCAAAAAGGCACAAAAAAAAAGAGCAGGGACCAGCGTAAAAAAGACTACGATTCTTCTGACAAAGAAGATAACACCGAACTGAAGTGGGACTATGAAGAAACTGCTCTCACGGTATTCTCTAACCCCGAATCAACCTTGGGCGGCAATCAGACTATCATGGAAAGCACCAAAAAGAGTGAGCACCAGGAACACTGCGAATACAACAAGGAACCTGCTCTAACTGACATCTTACAGTCTATTAAGAGCTTCCAAGCTGAAGCTAAAGCAGACAGCTGTAGATCTCGCCTAGCTGCAAAGAAACTATAGGGGGCAGTCAGGAAAGTAGTAAAGACCTATGCAGAAATTGCTGACCGCATGACTTCAGTTGAAGTAAGAACTGAGCAACTCGAAGAGGATGTCACTAAGCTAAAAAAAAAACGATGAGCATGAGGGAATTGTTAAGGACCTGATGTGGAAGGTAGAGGAACAAGAAAACCGGCAGAGGCGTAACAATCTGCGATTCCTGGGGGTTCCAGAAGGAGTCGAAAAGGATGAGCCTAGGAAGTTTATGATTTCACTCCTGAAAGGGGCATTTCCAGAGCTGCAGGATTGGGACTGGGACAAAGAAGTTCAAAGAGCTCACCGGTTTCTTTTGTTCTCCAATAAGTGGGACCAGGCATCACAGCAACATCCCTGGGCCATGCTGGTATTTTTTGGAAATTTTTTGCTCCGGCAAGTACTCTATGATCTGGCTAGACCCAATAACAAGCGATCATTTGAAGGTATAGCTTTTTTTTACCCGACCAGATTTTGACCACGCCACGGTCGAGCGCAGGTGGAGACTGCGGCAGCTCTTTGATCCCTTTCAGAAACTGGGGGCTACGGTGTACCTACAGTATCCGGCTAGACTCAAAATTGTTTTTCAAGGGGCTACACAAAGCTTCATTTCTGAAATTCAGGCCAAAAACTGTTTAGAGGAAATTGCAGGACATCAACAATGATCGCTTTAGCAACAATGATAGATGGTCCATTGTAGGTGCACACACTCGGAAATCAGATCCCATGTCTGTATTCTCTTTGTTTTTCGTCACTGAATTTTCTCTTACCCCACTGTGTGCATTATAAGATGGTTGGTGTTATGAATCTGATTAGACTTGTATCCTCATAGCCATAGTTACTACAAACTCTTTAAATGGTTCAATTCACATGGGGGGGGGCTTAGCTGGATCACGGGGGGATAGGATGACGGATGTCAAACCCCTGGCCCAGCAGCGGCCTGGTAACCTCCAAGATTGGTGGTGGGTGGGGGGCGGAATAGGGGAGAGGGGAGCGGATGGGTCGGACAGGTCACCAAAACAAACAAGAGCAAGCGTTTCAGGGAGTACAGAAGGGCAGAGGGAAAATGGCAAGAGGAGTCGATTTAAACTCAGCAAACTAGACACTCGTGATGATATCTCTAGGACACTTATCTCAAAAATATGGGGAGGTTAAAAGTGTTATCCCTAAACATCTGTGGATTGAACGATAGTAAAAAAAAGGCAAATGGTAGCAATAGGATTACGAACCTGGGGGGCGAATATTGTATGCCTCCAAGAAACGCACATAGAGGGTTCTCAAAGCCATATTTTAACACATTAGGGTATAGGTTGGTGTGCGCTACTTCACAAGGGGCACGGGTACGGGGGTGGTTGCAATTTTGGCAAAAGGCAGCGGGTACGTTTGTAACCATTCTAAATCCGATGAATTTTGTCGATGGGCTATTACGGAATGCCAATACGGAAAGGGTCAAAAGCTGACTATGCGCTATATATGGGAGCAATACGGATGATCCAGCTGTTTTTGACAATCTCCAATGAGCTCGCGCATTGGCCTCTTCCAGTAATGGTCTGTGGGGACTTTAACATCAACCTCCTGTCAGATTGGTCTCTGAAAAATGACTGGCTGTACAAAGGCCGTAAACTGAAGGTATTTAGGTCTCTGAAAAATATGTGCCTCGTACACGGACTAGTGGACGGTTGGCAATCATCCAACGCGAACGACCCAGGGCACACTTTTTATTCTAATCCACACGCTACACACGTAAGAATTCATTATGTTTTAATGTCAAAACTCACTCCAAAGTAATTGTCAAATCGAGAAATTGCCTCGGATATTATCAGACCACAATCCCCTAATCTTTACCCTGGTCATTGCACCCGTAAAATCAGAATCTACACCCTGGACCTTTGAAAAAGCCCTGCTGATTGATCCTAAATACTGTACTCGTATGAGAGATTGGATCCCCAAATTTCTAGCCGATAATATCGGCAGTGCCTCAATTGACATAGTTTGGGACACCCTGAAGGCAGGGATACGTGGAGAGACGATGCAGTATTCTTTAAGGGCTAATACGCTAGAGAGGGAAACTATGCGGAGCTTACAGGGCAATCTCAGGCTGGCTGAAGAATTGGTCAGAGCTACAAGTAGGGAAAATGCGGCCGAAGAAATCTCTAGATACCCAAGTCAGGTAGCAATTGCTAAGGCAGCTATCCCTAACATCTTTATCGACAACTCAATCAGGAAAGCAACCTCTCGAAAGGAACTGGTGTATGAAGTCAATGAACAAGTGGGCCACCAATTAGCAGTGCGAATGCGACAACAAACCACTTCCAATCTGATCAGGGAAATAAATGATCCCGTTGAGGGTCAATTAAATGGTCCGGAACTCATTAGAGAAGCATTTTGGCGGTTCTACAGAGATCTGTACACAGAAGAAGGTAGGGGGGACTTAGCCGAGATTGAAAGCTACTTTGATGGAGGCGAGCTTGAGAGGCTTGAGCAAGAAGACCAGACCATGTTGGAGGAACCCCCTAGCACAGATGAAATCCTAACCACCGTCCAAAATCTTCTGAAAGGGAAAGCCTCCGGTTTGGATAGCATCCCTTCCGAGTTTTATTCAACGTTTCTGGAGCAAATCAAAAACACTTTGGTAGAATTAATTATACACATATTTAAAGGCGGCCATCCTCCAAACTCCTGGTCTAGAGCTAAAATAGTTATTTTCCCCAAAGAAAAACAAACCTCTAGAGCAGCTAGGATCATACCGTCCCATAACTCTCATCAATGCTGACTCGAAAATATATTAGAAAATTCTGGCCAGCAGAATCGCCCCTATGATACACAAAGTGATCACCAAGAGCCAACATAGCTTTGTGCCAGGGAAATCAACCATCAACCACATTCAGAGAGTGATCACGCTACTTGATGGTACGGAGACTGCAGGAGACCCTATGGCATTGATCCTTCTCGACGCCGAGAAGGCTTTCGATAGGGTCTCCTGGCAGTTTCTTTGGAACTCTGTCTAAGGCTGGATTCAAGGAAGGCTTCATTCGGGCAGTACAAAAACTGTATATTAACCCCAAAGCAGTGGTACTGGTCAATGGAAGTTTAACTAAAGAAATCACAATCTCCCGAGGAACACGCCAGGGCTGCCCATGCTCACCATTGCTTTTCGCAATATACATTGACCCTTTGATTCGCCGGCTAGAAAGGAATAGAAACATTACCCCTATCGTGTTACAGGGATACTCAACAAAAACACTCGCATATGCAGACGACATTGCTGTCGTCTCCACTGATCCTACGACAGCCATGCCTGCCATTGAGAGAGAAGCTAGCAATTTTGGACTAGTCTCTGGCTACGCGCTTAACCAAGGGAAGACACATTGTCTTGAACCAAAAAAGCAGTATGGACGATTGTCGAGTGGTGGACAAAGCTACGTACTTGGGAGTCGCCATCTCCTCTGATCTCAAGAATTTGTTAGACATTAACCTAAAACCAATGCTGTGCTCAATACAGAAGGATCAACGCCGTTTAGACAATCTTCATTTATCTATTATTGGAAGAGCAAATGCAGTTAAAATGTTTTTTTCCCTAACATTTTATATTTGTTCAGAGCAATCTGTCTCGAATTCACAAGCCAATGGTTTAAATCGATTGAACCCACATTTTCTAGTTTCACTTGGGCATATTCGCAACCCTGGCAGGCCTATAAATTTCTCACACTCCCTAAGGACAGAGGAGGGCTAGCTCTCCCCTATCTAAAAGCTTATTACTGGGCATCAGTGCAACTCTATAGCAGGGAACTACTTCAAAATACGGGGACAGGTGGGGACGACGATACACCATCCATATTCCGACTCATCCTGGACAATACAAGTAGAGGGTATCTATGGAGACATCTGCATGATAGCTACCACAAAAAAGTCAAGTTCAAAACACTCTATAGTGGGTTTAAGGTTTGGAAGGTGGTAAGGAAAATGTTAGGCTTGGGGCAAATGTCACACTATACCCCCTTAATGGATAACCCACTTTTTAAAATATCTGCAAATCAGAGATTTTCTGTTACGCAAGCCAGGGGGGAGGACACTAGGCGAAAAAACAACTTTAGTGGAGACAATCATTCACACTAGGAACCACACCATTGGCGGAGTCTACGCCTCCTTAACCGCAATGTTCCCTGATGATTTAGAGAGAACTTCACAGAAGTGGCAGAGAAAACTAGATATATCATCCGAGGGATTTTTGTATGCTTATGAGCTAGCTCAAACTATCCTAATTTCTACTAAGCTCCAGGCACAATTTTGCAAAACCTGCTTCTTCTTCTTATACTACACACCAGATAAAATCGCCAAGTGGGGGAGCGGCAAGGGGACCTGCTGTCCGAGATGCATGCAGGTTAATGTTGACTCTATTCATATTTTTGCCACCTGCACCAGATTAAGAATCCTAAAACAAGACATAGAGAGATTTTTGGCGTCTGTTCTCCATAGAGAAATCGTTCTATCGAGTGAGTTAATCTTACTAGGGCCGATGATCCGAATAGTCCCGGCAGTGGCCACAAGCTTCTTTTTGTTGCAATGGCGGTCTTGAGATTATGTATTGCTTCGGCATGGCTAGATCCTATAGCACCCTCTTTCCAACAGTGGCTAGCTAGATTATTAGCCATATCTAACATTGAGGTTGCCATCTACAAAAGGAAGGGTAAACAACGGCGTAAAAGGGGGCTTAGGATTTGGACTCCTCTTACACAATGGTGCGTCGCACAAAACTAATGGGAGTTCATTGTATTTTCTCTTTGTCTGTTTCTTTGTTGTTTTCCTTCTTCCCTTTTTCCAAGTGACATACTTGCTCTTGGAAAATAACCAAATGTATGAATATGATGAAGCAGATTCCTTGGCAAAGTTAGACTGTAATGCTCATGAGTTAATGTGTATTATGGAATCAATGGTATACCTGTCCGTCTGGGGGGGATAGGGGGGGGGGGGGTGCTAAAAGATGGAAAATTCTGAATCAAGATATTTAAAAAAAAAAAGAAAAAAGTTAGACTTGACTTAATCTCGCAATTCAGCTCTCAAAACAGCAGCTGGTGTCCTGCAATGCATGGAGTAAAGTCAGACTGATGCTGCTTAAAACGACAGGGCTATATCACCTAAAGTGAACGCTTTTGGTGGCCACAGTTTTGGGCGGACATTTGTCTTAAGTGGTTAAAGAGCTGTCAAAGTGCGATTCTACCACCTAAGAAAGTGGTAACTGATTGCTGGTCACAGAAACTTAGAAGGCATGAGCTAATTTTGGCTGGAAAAATAGCAGCGTGTTCTGACCTATCTAATGTGAAAACATCTTATGGTACATCGCAACAAAACAGTACACAACTCAAAACTGCAGTACAACAGCATCAAATCACATTGCAATAATGCTGCGCAAAAAGACAGGTGCACAAAAAACACAGCACTAACACCACAAATTGTCTCACAACAAAAGTGCACAACGATCTTACCACTCATTACCACCTCCAGAATCCTGTTTTATACCACTGTGGTAAACAATGTTAACATCAAGCACTACTTTTGTAGCGCAAGTCAAAACTTTTTTGTGATCCGGCCCGAAGTGTGCAATGTAAGCAAATCCAAGAGTCTGGTGTAATAAATAATAGCAGACCTTTCATATTTTGGAGTGGAATCACATGTAACTATATTTTTACTGTGCAACACCTCCACAAGACGCTTGGACGGAATACATGTTTAAGAAATAAGTGTATAAAAAAACTTTGTGCATGATGTGTTCTTTATGGCTCACTACGCATGAGAACCTACTGTTTTTTATCTTGCTGTTAAAAGCATTTACAGTAATGCTATGCAGCAAAATATAGCTCCTCTTCCTGTCACTGTGAAATACATCAATTTATCCATCATGGGAAAGAAATTCTGTACTGATACTGCAGACACCATGCTTCAAATATGCCCCATCCCAAATACTTCCCCATACCACCACACTGTAGATGCATGTAATAAGGGTGGTGGCGGTGTCCTGCCTTCTTGTTTAATCCTGTGCGTCTTTTTGTAAAACTAACATAATCAATACAATAAGTACTATATAAGCTCGCATAACCCAGTTGTTCTAGATGTGTGCTTTGTTTTTATACTGCTCGATATCTGGCAGCATCTGCTGCTTTGAAGGTAGCCCTGCCAGGAACAGTGTCATTTTAGAAACATTGGTTGTAACAGTAATCTGAGTGGCTGGCACAAATATAGAAGTGTGCAGCAAGTACCTCAACAGAGTGAAAACCTATACCGACCTCAAGAGCGGTAGCTGGAGTCTTGCCCTTCTGCTATGGCATTTAAGTCAAATGTTGGATTTACAAGCACAACACAGTCGTTTGATACAATAGCAGGTAATTATCCTGTCATGTATATTTTGCTCCACCCCTTTGCCAGCAGGGTGCTATGTTCCCAACCCACTCTTACCATGATAACGCAAGGATCTTCTCACGTTGGACGTTCTCGTGACAGCATTGAAGGGGACAATATGAAAGTTGAAATTCCATCCAGATACGGAAATGCTACCTGCCGAATCTTCCGACACACACAATATCGCCATCTTAGCATGGGATAAAGAGCAGTAGAAAGGAACATAACTACATTAAAAATAAAACTCTGGGTTCTTGTACACCTCACCTGTCAAGGGAAGTGGTCAAATAACGTTTAACAAAAAGATGGCGCCCTCTGCTGGAAGACTAAAGCTCTTACTGCCAATGCTGAACTACAATAAATACGTGCAGCCTGGTGTTCCCGTACGGGAGGCTCACCAGCCGAGTGCAATATCTTCTCCGTGACAGCCAGCAGTCGAAGCGCATAAAGATATATACCTGGTTTCACGCAGAGCGAGACTGCGATCGGAAGCAATAAAGCACCAAACTGCACTTTCATTTCAGTAATTTGGATTCTCGTACTAGGGACTGCGCACGCCTCCCTGCGTGCTCCCGCGAGAATAGTCCATGGGAGTTAACTTGTAAGGAAAGGTGGGGTATGCAAAAACCCTCCGCCATTAGCACACTTCCATTTTTAAATGACACACACAAAGGCCAATCCTAAGCAAAGGAGGAGTCAGACCCCACAAAGCACATACAACAGATTGCCTGACAGCGCAAGCGCTGTTTGGGCTCGACCTAAAAAACCAGTAGTACTGCAGGGGCTGGGGAAGCAGCCGACGAGCTATGGGTAACACCAAGGAAAGCACAGGAGCAATGATGTGAAGGAGAAGCAGCACATGAAGAGAGAGCAAGAAAACACGTCCTCCAGTGAAGTGTCGAGAGAAAAAGATAAAAGTAGTTCCCTGATTG
Organism: Triturus cristatus; assembly: GCF_964204655.1. Lineage (NCBI taxonomy): Eukaryota > Metazoa > Chordata > Amphibia > Caudata > Salamandridae > Triturus > Triturus cristatus. The sequence goes on from NC_140586.1 coordinate 567,770,740, forward strand.
TCAGTCAGCGATGCAAGAAGTCATCGAGGAAAAAGGATGTTAAAGTAGCTACAAACAAAAGAAGAGGTAGGAAAGACACACAATTAGAAACAAGCAATTGAGATTGACAAGAAAACCAATCGGTGATAAGCTATGGGCCGACTAAAAGCCCTCATTAAATATTGGTATTGTACACAATAGGTCTTTCGACAAAAGCTGTCTGTAGGCGAGACTTCAAAATACTTTTTTTAAAATAGATTTTCTGTAATAACAGTACAACAACATTGAGTCATGCCATAATTCATTATATCTTGGTTAGCAGTGTTTACAAAGAGTATATCCGCATTGAGGCTTATTACAGCTATAAACAGGTATGTCTTCCTTTCAGAGTGACCGGGTTGAGAATAGGTTATAATGCATTTTCATTGCGCTCCAGTAAGTACGCAGGAAGGGGTGCCCAAAAGTCCTTCGGACGTGATCTGGTCGGCAGCTCCTCCTCCTATGTCTTGAGAGTGTCTGCAATACACTAGATCTTTCAGCCATGTCTTAGGCGCGGGGCATAATGTGGTGTCCCAGTGTATGGACACCCTCTGTTTTGCCATTAGCAGTGCTATCGCCAATAGCTTTTTCCTTGCTGGTGGTATCTTACAGATCAGACCCAGAATGCACACCCGTATAGAACACTCAATCTCACATTGTACGACCTCACTCAAAATTTCCGTTACATTTGCCCAATATTCTCTTACCATCCCACAATTCCATGCTAAGTGTGTGAAGTCTGCTTCCTGCATCCCACATCTGTGGCAGACAGGCTCCGCCCGCAGACCCTGTCTCCAAAGCCTCTGAGGTGTGTGGTAGGGCTGATGGAGATATTTGAGGTGGATTATGCGTAAGTTGCAGTTCAGTGTCAGCATGTCTGTGAGGCTGTAACAGGTTGTCCAGTCGTCTTGTGTGAGTGGCGTGGACAGAGACTGGTTCCATCGTGTTAAGGCTCTGGTAGTGGGTTGTGCGCATTCTATCTGCATAGCGTGATATAGTCGGGCTACCAGGTGACGTCTGTTGGGTTCTGTTATTATTGTCTGTAATGGGGCTAGAGCTGGAGGTTCCTCAGGTAAGTTGGGGTATAATGATTTGATGGCCGCTCTTATCCTGTAATAGATGAAGCGGAACAGTAATGATTGGTTGATAATGTATTGTAATGCGGTCATTTCCCCAAGTGCCCTTCTACGTATAAATCACTCATTGTACTAATGCCTGCGTCACGTAGCATAGTGATGCTTCCAGCGTCTTGCACTGCTGTCAGCGCAGGGTGGTTAGCAAGGGGCATATAGCGGTAGTTTTTGTCATTTGTCCTAGTTGTCGCCATGCATCCGTGGTGGCCTTTATGGTGTTCATTTCAGAGCGAGTGACATCCCTGCAATTGTGCGGTAATATGTGGCATAATGGTATGGGGTAGGCATCGCCCTCTTCCACGGCCAGATGAGGCAGGTATTGCCGTGGATGATACCAGTATTGAGCATAATGTGCCTGTGCACATAATAAAGTTTAAAGTTCGGGGCGGCAAACCTACCCTGATTATACGGGAGCGACAGCGTGTCCCAACTGATTCTTGCTTGTTTTCCCACCCACACCAATTTGTTAATATGTGTTTGTAGTGTTCTAAAGAAGTATTGCGGTAGGGTGATTGGGATGTTGGTGAAGAGGTATAAAAATGTTGGCAGTACCACCATTTTTATAATGGCTATTCTATCTGCTAACGTCAGGGGGAGTTTGATCCATTTATCCACTTGTTCCTCTAGTTTGACTATTGCTCTCCCCTAGTTCTGGCTGATGACTACCGCTGGGTACCTGTGGATCAAGACGCCCAAATATTTTACAGGGTCTGTCTGCTACTCCAGGGGGTATTCCAGGGAGCATGTTTGCGTATGCTCAGTAAGGGGGATGATCGTGAATTGGTTCCAGTTGATTTGAAGGCCAGAGAAACCCCCAATTCCAATGTATTCCCACAGAAGCTGTGACAAATAGTGCTGTGTGTCTCTCCCGTACAGCACCATGTTGTCTGCGTACAGTGATAACCCTATTTGGCGTTGCTGAAACCTAAGTGCCGCGCCTGCATATTTTTGTCGGACTTTACAGGCCAGGGGTTATAGTGCTATAGTAAAAAGTAGTGGGGAGAGCGGACAACCCTGTTGTGTTCCGCACCTAATCGGCACTGGCACTGATATCTGCCCATTCACTTTAATTCTAGCAACTGGCTCGGTGTAGAGAAGTCTGATCCAATTTAAAAACCTATCCGGCATGCCCATCCTGATCATTGTGGCAAACAAGTAGCCCCACTCAACCGAGTCAAAGGCCTTGGCTACGTCCAGCAGGACAGCCGTAGCCTGCGACTTCGGATTTAAAATATGTAAAAGCGCAAATATGGTGCGTATGTTATGGGAGGTCGAGCGCTCCGGAATGAATCCCGACTGATCTGGGAGTACAATTGTGGGCATTAGGGGCGTTAGTCTGGTGGCCAGCACCGTGGCTAATATTTTGACGAAAGTGTTTAAGACTTCAAAATACTTGGCTAGGGTTTAAAGTCGGAGTGTGTGTATCTGTAGCAAGGAGCATCAGACATAATATTTGCATCATTTAAGTATTACAACTAATTTCAGAGCCACTACAGTTTTTTTTTTTAGCAATACAGTCCAGGTTCATTTACCCACCTTTTAATATAAAAGAAGCTGGTAATCAAAGTATTGTAGTGTCTGTAACATAGAAGGATGCCTTGCCAGATACAGTGGGGATATGAAGACAGTAATAATGACCCCTCTTCTGTGCTCCCCTTCAGGCACATGGGCAGCATCTCTGACATGCCCAGTCTTTCTTTATTGTTGGAGTGTAGACCTCAATTAAGGATTTTGCTATCTAATTGTTTCCCCCACAAAATCAGTATTTAAGGCTGCACAGCTCCATGAATCTTTGGAGCTCTATCTCTGCTATGGTCTTGGGCGAATTGCATTCTTCAAGAGAGATGACACTGACCGACAAAGAAGGAACTGAGTTGCTGAGCATGGGGACCTTCCTTGGTGGGTGTCCCTTCGGTCTCTTGCATCACACCCAGGCTGTAGTGAACACTGGACCCAATAAGGTGGCAGTATGAACCAAACATTTGTGAGTGCCTGGCTTGCAGATTAAGCACCATAGAGTGTGGAAGATAGATGGATTGAACCTGCACTGAACACCCATTGAGGACCCAGGACTAGAGGAAGTCTTGGAGGGCTGCAACAGGGTGAAGGAAGCCGTAAAGCTCCAGTGCCTGAGATGCTCTTTGTTAAAGTCGTATGCATGGCAGGTACCTGTTGGATTTGTATTGCTGATATGCAGTCCCAGTGACAGGTTTTAAAATGTTTGAAATTCTAGTGCACCAAGACATCTTCTTAAGCCTGGGTGTTGAAAGGGTGGGAATGGTACATTTCGTAGCATGTCTATGATAAATGATAGAGGGGCTGATGCATATTGGCCAATCTATCTATTCTCATTTGCATGTAGTGTTAGCACCAGTTCCTCTCTTGCTCAGCACTCTGGTCTAAGATGAGGTCTCAGGGGCTGGTGAATGAATAGCATGTAGATGATAGCATACCTGTTCACTCAACTGTTTGTCTGAAACAAGCACAGAGAAGTAATTCCTGGGTTCTGGAAACTGGGTCTGGTGTGCGTAGACTCTGTCATACACATGCTGTATATGCACTGGTCACTGCCTCTTTTTTCAACATCCTAGGTCTAAATGGATACCTCAAGGGCCCAAAGGAAGCAGGGGTCTATGCAGGAGCAGCACATATGATAGTGCGTATGTGTATCAAATCAACACTCTAAAAACATCCTTGCTGCGGTTTAGAGAGGGGCCCTGCAGAGTATGCACGCTGTTGTGCAGACTCTGCATGCTCACTACAATTCAGCTGCTACATTTTCTCCAGGTTCTTTCTCCTTCAAGTTTGTAAAAGAAGAAACTTTCCAGACTCTGAGAAGAGGGATTCATGCAATTGATCACACTCAAAATGTATGTCTCCCCAAAACCCGGGACTGATAAGTCTTTGGTGATATCTCATGCACACTAGCATACATTTGCTGTATATATTAATTGCACTGGCCTTTTTCTCCTTTGCTTCTGTGAATAACCCTCCCAGACCCACTCACTAGCATCACCTTCTATATCCATGGGTGTCGTGTAGTTCCTACAAATCTATATAGGATATACGCATTTAGACAATATAAACTAAGGAATTGGTGTCCAGACTGATTCCAGACACCCCCCAAAGGATATGTTAGTCTGTCGACCAGTTAGCACACAGTGCCACTAGAAGCCCCACTTCCTTACCAAGGAGCAAATAGTTTCTGGCAACTATCAAACATGTCAACCCTGACCCCTGAAGGATTGTGGAAACAGTTCAGTACTTTTCGCTCAGTCACTCATGCTCACCTTGTCTCAGAGAGATACACATAATAAACGGTGGGGACATTTTCAAAAAGTATTTATTGAACCAGTGTCATTCTAGTATAAAATACGTGTGCTGCAACTACCATTAGACAGAAACCTATGTATACGGTTATAAGCACCAACAGAGTAAAGAAAAGGTAGAATACTACCATGGTGCTAAAACAATGAATATATGCAGGCATATAGGTACATGGCAGTAATCATGAGTACTCCTAAGATGCAAACCCTAACTAAGTGTACCTAGCATGTATATAGCCAAGAATCCCCCAGGAAAGAGCCAACCCCATTACCTGTTGGGAGAGAATGAAGGACCCCGCCATGGTCTCGAGACGGACACCCCTCAAGGAATGTCAGGCCGCTGCGTGCTGAGTATCTGTGTGCAGGGACCTCAGCGTTTCGTGTCAGCATGAAAGTTTCTCCTCTGGTTTGCACAGCAAAGATGTGGTACTTACATACCCGAAAGCTACCTACAGGGGTTATCCCTAGATTTGTCATTGTACTGTGTGCTTGTCCGCCAAGGATGACGAAAGTGGTGACTTTTGTACACAGTTAGTATGCAGAAGATAGTAATCCTGCTGTGATACTAAAAATCCTCATACATAATAAATGAGGCTAGTTTTCGAAGAAAACCACACATTTATTCAGCACCTAACTCGGTAAAATGTTGGCACCAGAGCAGTTCTGTAGAGCAAGGTAAGACAAATGTAGGTAAAAGGTTGTGCAACTGCCTTTGCCTATATTGGGGTTTATAACATGGCCACTAATCACAGGAGATCAGGAAGATGAGCCAGTGAGTTAAAAGGTCCCCACTCACCTGTGGTAGTGCCTTGCTTGCTCCTTGTTGCAAAGCCAACTCAGCCTTCCATACTTCCATACTTCCAAGGTCAGTAAATTGAGTCTCTGTAAATCTGGTAACAGTACCAACTCGTATGTAGGAAATAGAAATAGTACCAGTGTGATAGAAATAAGTAATTCATATTGCATTTACTGAATGTGGTTGATAAGCCTATATTAAAATAGTGTAAATAATACAGTTCATTAGTTATATATTCGACTGCATAGTCTCATAAAATGAGAGGTACTGAAATAGACAACATCATTTAAGAGAGAGGAGGAAAGTACTGTTTTGTCTGAGCGAGGATTAGTATACACAGTAAGATGATTGAATCATGCATACAGGTTTCTGCACTCTCCTTTATCTTTGTGTGATACAGTAACCTTTGAAGTTTGATTTATGAGTACCATTAAACACATTACAAGATTCTTCTGATGAGATCAACTTTGAGGATGACCCTTGAGCGCTCAAATGACCTATATATCTATATATATATATATATATTCACTGAAAAAACCATAGGTTTCAGGGGCGTTATAGTTAGCTGGACTTTTCACTCGTACAAAACCATTGAAATTCCTCCGTTATAGTTAGTTCAGCTAACTAGAACTTGCGCACCCGCAATGCACTGCTGATGACGTCACATATTACATCACTCATGACATAGTCAGTGACATCGCTCATGACCTCACTGATGACATCTCAAATGACATCACTGATGACATCATCCAGTGAATGTGTGTTTTTCAGAAAATTACATATGTTTTAAATGTGTATATCTCAAGGTCGATGGAAGAATAAATGGGTATATAAGTGTCTAAATGGATGATTTGTTTTTGAAGAATTGATTGTATAACTGACTGATTAAGTGTATCTTAGTGAATACATGGCTTAGCGAGTAATGTTTAAATGTGTAAATATCTGTATCAGTCTCTCACTTTGTGTATAAGTGGCTGCATGGGTTGGTGAGTAGCTACATGAGTGTCTACATAGGTTATTAGTTGGTTTTTTGAGTATCAGTATGAGTGCGAGTGTCTGTATGGTTCGGTGGGGGGTATTACGTAGTGCATAGGTGCATGAATGAGTCACTCACTGTTTGTATGTGTTGAAGACAGCATGTGTGCAGGACTGTATGGGTGGATGAGTGTGTGCATGGGTGTGTTAGTGAGTGAATGACTGTCTCAACAGTGTCTTTATGAGTAACTACATATGTTTTAAACTAGTATATGTGACTATTGGTGTATATAAGTGAGTATATGTGAGAGTGAGAGATTGAAAGAGTTCCTGTATGAATAAGTATGTGTTTCTATAAGTGATTGTTTAAAAGACTAAGTATGTGTAAGTTTCTGTAGAAGTAAGTGTGGTGGTGTGTGTATAACTGTATATGCAAGTAAATGGATGTTTGATTCTTTATTAGCATGAGTGACTGTGTGTGTGAGTAACTCTAGGGATGAGTGGCGTTGTTTAACAGGATATATAGGTGTACGAGTGCATATGATCAGTGAGTACATGTATGAGTGACTGTATAGGACTGTTGGTGAATGAGTGGATGTGTATGTGGATCTTAGAATTACTGAATAGGTTGTTGTAACTGGTATTGGTATGTCCATTGTTTTGAACATTGTAGTTTCTATTTTTGAATGTGTGTATCAAAGGTTATATTAGGGGAAGAGGAGGTCTGCCACTCTATCACAACGATGATGTTATCAGTGATGTCATCAGTGATGTCATCAGTGATGTCACTGACCATGTTATGAGTGATGTAATATGTGACGTCATCAGCAGTGCATTGCGGGCGCGCGAGTTATAGTTAGCTGAACTAACTATAACGGAGGAATTTCAATGGTTTTGTATGAGTGAAAAGTCCAGCTAACTAACGCCCCTGAAACCTATGGTTTTTTCGGTGAATTTCTAAGGTTTTTTAAAATGCTAATTCCTAACTATAACGTGCCTGAAACCTATGGTTTTTTCAGTGAATTTCAAAGGTTTTTTAAATGCTAATTTCTAACTATGCCTACAGAGATAGGACATGTGAAGAAAGAAGAAACAACGCACAGAAAGAAAAAAAAGAAATGCAGAAAGAAGCAACAGAAGTCCTCAAAGACGAAGAAAAGTGCAGGAAGAAGGATAACGTGCAGAAAGAACAAACAGAAGAGAAGAAAGAAGCCTTGTTGCAAAATCATCCTGTACCCTCAACTTTTTCAGACGGATACTGGTGGTAACTGAGTCTGACTAACCAGTCCTAGAGCCAGTGCTATGTTAAAAGACACTCCGAATACAGTGAAAACACCTACATACACTAGGGAACACTATGCGTTGGGGTCCCCCTGTGATCAGCATGACCTCCTCTGTAAGCCCCTAGTATATAATAGGGCAGGGTATTAAAACTACCTCTTAAAACGTGCCACAGGGCGTGTTTGCACACGTCACCTCAGGCCCTGTCCCCTCACTTCCCCACTGTGTAAACACGCCCTGTGGCCGTTTTAAGTTGGAAGATTAAGTCCCCTTGAATCCTGAGGGTCCCTAGGGTCCAACTAGACCACAAGGTACCTCCAGTAAGCGCCACAGAGCTGCGTTGCAGAGAGATGTAAAAAGTGGCACGGCCTGGACCACCTCTCTGCAACGCAGCTCAGTGGGGCTTACTGGAAGCACCTGGTGGGCTAGTTAGCCCCCAGGGGCCCTCAGGATTGAAGGGGAATTATTTCCCCAACTTAAAACGCGCCATAGGGCGTGTTTGCACACGTCACCTCAGGCCCCGTCCCCTTCCTTCCCCACTGTGTAAACATGCCCTGTGGCCGTTTTTTAAGTTGGGAGATTAAGTCCCCTTGAATCCTGAGGATCCCTAGGGGCAAAATAGCCCACTAGGTACGTCCAGTGCTGCAAGGAGGGGGCGTGGCCTCCAGCGCAATGCCGGTCTTTTATTTTTTAAAGAAGGAGGGCTGTGTGGCCCCCCTTCTTTTTCTAATTTACTGACCCTGGGGACCCCATCCCCCAGGGCCTGCACCCTAATTTTTTTTGTTGAAAAAATTAATTTGGCCCTCCCAAGGCCTTAATCGGCCCCGGGGACCCCAACCCCCGGGTCATGGCCTTTTTTTTTAATTTAAATTCTTTAGGAGGGGGCTGCGTTGCCCCCCTCCTCAGGCAACTTATGGCTCCGGGGACCCCATCCCCCGGGGCCGGCCTTTGTTTTTTATTATTTTAAAAATATATATATTTATAGAAACACCTAGGACATGCTGGACAAACCGTATGTACCTATCACCATGACGATTTGCGTGATATTCATTAACAGGCGACTATGCATAGAATGAATCCACATGGAATGTATTTACACCGCTAGTGAAGCTCTGACGTGTCTGACGCCCTACCGTGCCTAATCCCGGCGCCCCCGCCGGTGGGTACTCTCCAAGTAGACACCCTTGTCGTTTATTTATACAAACATGGGTAGCTATTGACGGGCACATTTGATATACACGCACACCAAGCCATTCAAAGGGGATTCGACAAAAATTCGACCAAACTATGCAAGAAACCCCCCTCACGGTTAATAAAAAACACATCCACCGCCGGATGTGTAATACTTTTTATTTTACTCTCTGGAAAGGAGACGAACCTCACTTGAGAGTCACAGCGTGCTCCTGGCTGAGCCCAATGCTGTTACACCCACCAGTGCCCACCGATTGCCTCACACCTCTGTGTTGTATTCCACCAGCTAGTGCGTATGCTATGACACTCTCTAGCCCATGTGCACTGTAATACCACCCCGTGAATGTCATGCCACACTTGCCTTCGCACGGGTTATATTGCCCCATCTAACGTGCCTTCCTCGATGTGTATGTTATAACGCACAGCGCTATGCCATACATATTACAATCTGGGATCCATATCTTTGTCACAGTGCATATGCAACGTTACACTCCCCAGCACATATTTTATATTACAACTTTAGAGACTAGTTAGGTTACACAACACTGCCCTGTGCATATTACACTCCAAGGCGCATATCGCATAGCACGCGCTAGTGCCTGTGCTATCTCGCGCTCTCCAATGAATCCGTCATTGCGCACAATGTATTGCATATTATATTTCACGCCCCGGTTCATCTTATATCACACTTTTTGGTGCATAGTTTATACCATATACTACATCTAGTTTTCATTTTCAATCGTGCTCTCAGGATTATGTTCTATAGAACACTGCGTCCACCTACCCTTTTCACGGGCATTACATCTTGCGATGGGGGTGGAGGGTCAGGGGGTGTTTCTGCCAAGTGAGCCCGGAGTCACAGTCACAAACGTCCTCTTCTTCCTGAATAAAAGTGAGATTATGCTGCATACTTGTTCAGATTTTAAGTAGTTCGCACAGACACACATTTTAAAAACAATAAAGTTCCTAATACCCACCTTCTCTGAACAGTTAGCTTGCTGCCCCATCCCCCTCCTCCCTATCCTCTGTTGTCTGAATCCATGGACTAGCCTCCTTCCTCCTGCCATGCATGGTCTGATGTGCTGCCACTGCCCTCCATTTAGCATGATGTACCAGTCCACTCCTCCTGCCCTCCATTGCCCAATTCTATGGCCCATCATTGACCTCCTGCTTAGCCTCTGTGCTTAGCTTGCTGCCCCTATTCTCCTTCCCCCTGCCCTCCGATGTCTTTGTGCATGCCCCTGCTCCATCCTTTTTGCCCACCATGTTCCATGGACCTGCCACTCCTATCTACTCTGAGTGTTCTGTTGAGCTGCCACTCCCCTAGCACCTGCCTAGCATTGTCAGATGACTGTAACCTGTCCCTGCCACCTCCACCCTGCCTGTCCACATGCCATGCCCCTATCCCCTTTCTCCTGTCCTCCATGGTCCATTTTACTGCCACACCCTTCTGCCCTCCCTGATCTGTTGTGCTGCAACTGCTCCTCCTGCCTGCCCCGCGCGGTCTGTTGTGAGGCCCCTTCCCCTGAACTCTCTTGTCTGTGTCCAGGTCCTGACCCTCCCTTCTATTCTCCATGGTCCTTTGTGCATGCCCCTGCCCCCTCCTTCTTGCCCATCATAGCCATTGTGCTGCCACTAACCCTCCCGCTTGCCATGCATGGTCTTCTGTGCTGCCATGGCCCCTCCTACCTTCCCTGTGTGGTCAGCTAGCTGCCCCTGACCCCCTCCCACCTTCCCTCCATGGTCTGTGTGTATGCCACCATAGTCTCATTGTTGCTCTCCATGGTGTGTCTTGTTTCTAGTGCCCATCCTGCCTGACCTCCATGGTCATCTTGCTGCTCCTGCCCTGCCACCTTGCCCCCAGCCCTCTGTTTCCATGTGCAGACCCCCTATTCCCTCCCTCCTGGCTTGTCTGTTCCATTGTAATGCCCCTGATCCGTCCCTCCTGCCCTTTATGGTCTGTTATGCTGCAGCTTTCTCTCCTGTCTGTCCATTAGGGTCAGCTAGCTACCATTGCCTCTTTCCCATCTGTTCTCTGTTGTCCATGTGCATGGTCCTGTCCCCTCCCTATTGCTTTCTATGGATTGTTATGCTGCACTCCCGTCCCGCATGCGCTGTGTGGTGTATTGTGCTGCTGCAAACCCTGATGCCTGCCCTGTAGGGTCAGTTTGGTGCACCTCTCCATGTCCCTCCTGTCCTCTGTTATCCGAGTCCATGTCCCTACCCCAATTCCTCCTGCCTACCATGATTCAATGTACCATACCTGCGAACATTTTGAACTTGGTAAGAGGGAGATTTTGAAAAAAAACTGGGGTATTGATTTTCCCCTTTGAGTTACATTGAAAAAGAGGAGATTGTAGACAGGACGTTTCCTGGCTGAAACCGGTCTGTTGGCATGTATGGTTGTACTACCACTGCCTCTTCCTTCTGCCCACAATGGTCTATTATATTGCCACAGCCTCTCTTGCCAGTCCTGTATTGTTGGTTTGTTGCCCCTGCCCCCCTTTCCACTGCCCTCCATAGTCTGTTGTGCTGCCACTGCCCTTCCTGCCTGCCCAGTGTGGTCAAATTGTTGCCTCTGCACTCTCCTACCTGCCTACAATTTTCAGAGTCCGTGCCCCTGGCCTCTGCCTCTCAACAGTATCCCAATGAACAACTAGATTGCTAACATTCTATATTTATTACAAAAGTGTGGAACGCCTGACGTCATCTTGATGTAATCAAAACTGTAATACCTAGAGTATTTCCTTTAGAAATTACATATATGAGAGAGTCTTATTTGCATCAAAAGTATGGTTAGTGCTCTAAAAAACTTAAATGAGGACATATTTTCTGAGTTTTCAAATAGCGACAAAGAACTTTTAAATTATTTGTAATCTTTATGTTTTTTTATCCAGTTGACCACTTGATTAAATGTTGCACCTTGGCAAGAGGATGTGGTGTTACTTCCAAAGCTGCAGACTTTGCAACTGGGGAACCAGGTTGGAGTTTCTGTTTCAGCTCAACATTCTGTGATTGTGGTCAAATCACTTAATCTCCCCATGTCTACAACCAAAATGAATTTGATCTTGTGTGATGTAACCAATGCTCATGTAAAGCATTCCAATACCTGACAAGTCTGCACTATATAAAACTGCAAAAACGCAAAAAATAAGTGTTTTGCACACTTCTGTCATTGGGCTACATCTGGGTGTTATTTGTGCTGCATGTAGGCTCTTTTGTGTCTGGTGGCCATCTTGGGAGATTTATTTGTTATGAAGTTTCCTAATTTCCTCATTTACTGCAGTCTCCTCAGTAGGAAATGCTTTCAGTTTTTTACTTTGATTCCATCAAGAGGGTATTCAGATATGTCACACATTTGCCATAAATTCTGAATGTTAGCACTCTAGTTGCTCATTAGATCACTGTAGTAAAACTACTGCTCACCAGGGAAGTCTGCTGCTGGTATTCAAAGTGCATGTTTCAGTCTGCATGTCAGAATTTGTTTATGAAATAGAAGAGGATTTGAGAAGTCAAAATGTGCCCTAATTTTTCTTTCTGCAGAACTAATCATAATTTCTATGGCAAAATGAACCCCCTCATTTTGTTCCTTTGTAAATTAAATGTTTTAAGTGTTATCACTTTATTCCAATCAAGATGGCTTCAGGTGTGCCATACTTTTGTCATAAGTAAGACTGTTAGCGCTCTAGTTGTTCGTTAGAACACTCTGGGACATTCTGTCATTGGGCTATACTTGGGCTACATCTGGGTGATATTTGGGCTCTTTTGTCTCTGGTGGCCATCTTGGGAGATTTATTTGTTATGAAGTTTCCTAATTTCCTCATTTACTGCAGTCTCCTCAGTGGGAAATACTTTCAGTTTTTTACTTGGTTCCATCAAGAAGGCATTCAGATGTGTCACACATTTGCCATGAATTCTGAATGTTAGCACTCTAGTTGCTCATTAGATCACTGTAGTAAAACTACTGCTCACCAGGGAAGTCTGCTGCTGGTATTCAAAGTGCATGTTTCAGTCTGCATGTCAGAATTTTTTTGTGACATAGAAGAGGATTTGAGAAGTCAAAATGTGCCCTAATTTTTCTTTCTGCAGCACTAATCATAATTTCTATGGCAAAATGAATCCCCTCATTGTGTTCCTTTGTAAATTAAATGTTTTAAGTGTTACCACTTTATTCCAACCAAGATGGCTTCAGGTGTGCCATACTTTTGTCATAAGTAGGACTGTTAGCGCTCTAGTTGTTCTTTAGAACACTCTGGGAAGCTGCAGTAGAACACAAAGGAATCCACTGACAGTCTCTGCCCTTGTTGGATGTACATGTTTTACTGAGAATGTCAGACTTCATTCTCACATGACTGAGAAAGATAATGTGAATTTACAGAAAATATGCTCTGTTAGCTTATAGATCACCTTCCAAACCTCTGTGGGAAAAGCATGAGAAAATAGTTTTCTCTCAAACATGATTCATGATATCACAGCAGAAGGCTTTTTCACATGGTAAAATCACCTTAGAACACACCACAATTCCTAAAATGAGTATGGTACCATCAACAAATGATTTATAATGTAACTAAAGTCTTAAAGCCTTCTATTAACTGCAATGCTTTTTAATGAGGTGCTATCATGTATATTGGTCCCAAGATGGCTGCCAACACTTCTTGGATGAAGTGCTGACAGCCAATCAGATCTCACGATGAGATGTGTGGTTAGGCTCCGCCCAGATATATATGTGATTTTAATTTTGATTTTCTCGAACTACTGAACGGATTTACACCATTTAAGCAAAAGGCACATGCCTGACCTGAGGACTACCTCTTTGCCAAATTTCAAGTAATTCTGTTCAGCCGTTCGGGCTGTACCTTCGACTAAAGGTCCTATGGGAAAATGCATGGGGAAAACGCGTTTTGGGACCCCCCCTTTTTTCTCAGCCCCCGCTTGACGAATCACCCCGAGACTTTCAGGGTAGGAGCTGAGCGGAGCGCCCCATTAGTTTTGAAAATTTCACGAAGATAAGTCAACCGGCGCCAAAGTTACTCAAAATAGAATTTTCAGATTTCCTATGGGAACTCGGTCCTAACTATAACTATCTACTGGCAACCGCCAGTAGATAATATATATATATATATATATATATATATATATATATAATAATTTAGGACGATTTATTTGTTGTTTGGAAGGGCACAGAGAATGAAGCACAAAAATGTAATTCGATCAATTTACATTTTACAGCCACTATAAGTAGAACGACAGTCAATTTTTTAGACACAAAGGTATACATAGAGAATAACCAAATTGAGACAATGCTTTACCGCAAAGAAACTGCTGGGAATTCAACCTTGCACTCCAGCAGGGCGAGTTCCGTATAATTCTGGAATACAGTAAACAACACAAACAATTGCGTATTATCATCAAACGCAATTGGCCATTAGTTTTGAGTGACCCAGTAATAGGATACACTTTGTCACACAGAATATCTATTACGCACAAAAGGGCACCTTCAATCAGAGATGTATTGATGAAAACAAATCCTGAATTGATAGGAAACTGCGGCTGGTTAAAGACTCACAAAGGCTTCTTTAGGTGCAAGACATGCAAAGCATGCCAACTGGGTATTAATAAAACCTCATATGTGACACCATTTAGTCCTGAAGAAATCAAGATAACCAAACTGCTTACGTGTAAAACAGAGTATGTTGTTTATGTTCTGGTGTGTCCATGTGGGCTACAATATATAGGAAGCACAAAGCTACAGGCCCACAAACGAATATTACAACACACCAGGGCTATAACCAATCAAGACACATACCCTGTTGCAAGGCACTTCAGGGAATACCATCAGTCTAAGAGTCCAGATTTGAAATATTATCTCATAGACTCAGTACTCCCGAGTAGGCGAGGTGGCAACCGAGAAGCTAAATTGCGAAGGTTGGAAACAAGATATATTCTTGAAATGGACTCTGAGACACCGGGAGGCTTGAATAACACCGAGGATATGTATACCTGTCTATAAAATTCTATAAAAAAAGTGTATAAAAAATCTAGGTACTGTTTAGCATATTGCAACTCAAATATTGATATACATATATTTTTTATACAGTATTGGTATATTTTATGGTACGTTTTTAAGATATTTATATATTTATTTATATATATTTATTTATATATACATATATTTAATGTTTGGTATCTGGAACGTACATGACCCAATCTACATAAATATACAAGTTCAAGCTGTAATGAATATTTTTGTACTTACAAAAACTGATCTACTTTTGAGATCAAAGAGAGATATAACCTGAGGTGGAATTAACTTGTATAAAAAAAAAAAAATAAAGTCTGTGAAAAAAATAAAAAAATCGATGATCTAAAATTGATATATATCACAGATAAAAAGGAAAGGACAAAGTAAAAATATAGTTAGAACGAAAAGGTAAATTATAACTATAATAACTTAAATAAGATAAGGAAGATTACAAGTGAGGGCAATCGATGATTAAAATAAAGTGAGGGGGAAGGGGAAAAGAAAAGGAAACAATGGAAGAAATAAGGGGAAAAGTATAAATAACCCCCCCCCCCCTTCTTTCTTCATTTCAGCACTTTAGCACTTTTTTACTTTGCACTTTATTAGGCACTCTTTTGCACACAAGGACATATGACAATATATATTCATCAATATTGTCTGTACAATATAAGGGTTTAGTCAGGAATTGAAAAGAAAGAAATTGCGACACAATATATATACCTTTTTTAATGATATTATATTTCGCACAAAGTCTTTTTTATGTCTTTATTGACATGCTGCATTTAAGCAACAATTCATCAACAGAGGGAATATTTAAATGCCTTAATATTGAAGCAGGATCATTCACCATAATTGATGTGTAGACAAAAATTATTATGTCTATATTTAATGGTGATGGCCATAAGAAATGACTTCACAAAGTAGCAGTATGAATACTTGTATTGTATTATATATTTATACAAATGTGTGAAAATAATGTGATACATACATCCTTCGCTTTTTCTTCAAAATAATCATTCTAATGCATTTATATATGTACTCCAAAAATGACAACTATATTCCAGCATTTAAGCCATGACAAAATTGGTTGTAGGGAACTTGGATACATATATGTATTTTTTCCATGTCCTTGATCATGTGCTAGTTTTAACCAATTACACAGCACTGTCACTTTAAAATGTAAAGCAGGACCAAAAAAATGTTACCATGTGATCAAGACTCCTGGCGAGTTGAAACGAGTCATGGCGGCATCAATAAACAACTAAAGGAATGCACAAAACTTGTGGTCTGTGTCCGTATGCGGCGAGGCAAAAGCGAAGAGCTTGCGGAAAAAGTGAGATACACACACACACACCAAACGGTCCCTTACTGCGGAATACTACCAAGCATAAACCATAGAAGTAAAATGGATTATACGCCAGAAGATCCAAATAGATATATATACATTTATTTGTTCAACCATATGACACAAAAAAATAGTGGAACAACGGAACAAGAAAAAAGAATTTCAGAGCTTAGACATTTTCTATTGACTGTAGAAACAACAAGCAGGTCATGTCATATCAGTTTAGATTATCAATGCTATCCTAACTTATTTGCAGAACATTTTCATTAGTCATAGTACTATTTGTCAACAATGTTTCAATCGCTCCATAAAATATGGGAGCCATCATCAGGACATAATTCAATATGCCAAAAACAAAAAATGCATGTAAGAGAGATGAAATAGAAAGAGAGGAGGAGATTAAATGGAAAGAGGAGAGAGATGAGGAAGAAAGAGGGTCAGATATCCTGTAGAAAGAGGAGAAAATGCATGAAAATTGATTATCAATGATTGAGCCATAGAGAAACAAGACGACCAATCAATACATGCATGTGCGTGGTCAGGTGTCAACCAAACGTGCAGCTCGCTGTAGATCATATTTGCCAATACTGCAAGGTAACTCGTGCTGGTGAGAATGTTGTGATCCCAATTAAGGGCAAAACTGGGTAGTTTAAAGTGCAATTGTAAAAGAAACTGGCATAAGGCCATCACCTTTCTCTGAAACACCAGACTCTGTTCAACTGATTAGTTCCAGTCTAGCTGAACAAGTCTAGCAATGCTAAAATAAATGTTAGACTACAGCTAATTATTTACATGCTACCTGAAAGCTGACACCATTCCAGTTGGCCTCCAGTTTAGGAATATTCCCAGTGTCTTCATCGATGAAAAAAATATTTACATGGCTGCAGCTTCATAGGAATCGCATGTTCCCGGCACTAGATGGTGTTTGGAATTTACTGCAAATGCAGCATACCCCAAAATTTGTTGAGGAAATTAGTGACTTGGAAAAACAAATTAAAGAATCCGGTGTCATCTGACATTAAGAATTTGCTTGAAAAGATTGAGAAGTCTATAGCATAACAGAATAAGAAAACCACCAAAGTAAAGAGTCATTAAAAGCTATAGAATTGAAAGAACATTTCCCTATCCTGCTGACAGCGTCAAAAGAGGGTCTACACAAGACCTACCTTTGGGCGCCTTTGGGGTGGACATAAACAAAACAACTTAGTTGCATTCTCAGACATCTCAGCAAAATCTTCAGACAACTATGAAATAGGTGAAGGGACACTCCCAATAGAAAGTGAGAGGCCAGGGATGAGCTCGCGGACAAGGGGGTGGTCAGACACCGTGCTTGTACAGTGCACTAGGGGAGTGTCAAACATGGCAGAAATATTACCGATTGTGATATGTAATTGCTGCCCCCATACAACCCGATCCACGATGAGCGAGTTTCAGACTGCACCCATCTTTAATTTATCCACTTATCTACTTTCCAGAGAGGAAACTTCATTACTAAGTAAGGGACTCTCCTTCGTTCCTACGACACGGCCTAACTTCCTTGAACTCCAAACCGAAATGCTATGGTTTTTCAAAAAGATTTGCCTTCATGCCTTTTTTGTTGATAATCCAAGCCTGCCCTATACTGCCAATACACATTTCTGACCACCCTCCACTTTCTCTCCTCCACACAGTTGTGTTCCTCCTGATGTACACACCTTCGAAAAATTAGTTCTGAATGAAATTTCTAGTTTAGAGCAGAAACATAGTTTAATTCCATATAATTTGTCTAGCACAGGGAAAAATGCATTGAGTAGTCTTAAACTGGATCGTTCCTTAGTTATCAAGCCTGCTGACAAGGGTGGACGTGTGGTAGTTCAAAATCTAGACTCGTATAAACCTGAGATTCTCCGGCAACTGGCGAATCTTGACTATTTCCTCGGACTTAACACTGATCCCACCAAAGACATCCTGAGACTTATTCTCAACGTCACTGAAACCGGAAAATCGGAAGGCTTTCTGACCCAGAACAAGTTCATATTCTTTTTTTTAAACTTTTTATTATTTTTGTTGTGAACAAAACAGCAAGACACTTGAGTAGACATTTTACTCGTATCTTTTGACAATACAACATCCCACTCTACACCCCGGACCGAAACGGCTTATCGGTAATGTGGTCCATAGCCGGCATCAACTTTTCCCATTGCCGCCCCAAAATCTACTACATCAATCTGAATCAGAGGTGTCATCATGTGGCGTCGGTGGTGGGTCACATATGCCTCCCCTGAATTTGTTCCATGCCCCCCATACCTTGTCCCACTTGCGGGGGCAACCCCGCCTGATAAACGCTGAGCGCTCAGCAAACATGGCCGCGTCCATATCTCTCCCCCATGCGGTCAGTGAAGGTACCCCCCCCCCCCCCCCCACCACTTCTGGGCTATGTTCCTCTACGCCGTCATTATCACCAGCGTGGCCCAGCTCTGGGCCTGACGACTGAGGTCGTTGGGCTCCCACACATTCAGCAAGCAGCGCCGGGGCTCCGGCACCAACGCTACGCCGCATGCCTGCGACATTGTCCGCATCATCCGCTTCCATAAATCCTGGATTACAGGACAGTCCCAAATGGTATGATAAAAAGTGCCTTCCTCCCCACAACCACGCAGGCAGAAGGGGTGTGATGCTCTGCCTATTTTATGTAACAAATGTCTGGTATAGTACGAACGGTGCAAAATTCGGAGCTGCACCAGCCGCAGCCTTGATGGTATACCCGCCTCGCGCGGCGAGGCCAACACCTCGCGCCATTCCGGATCGTCAAATTCGCCGATCTCATCAGCCCACTTCTCCCGCAAGGGCCCCATGAGGTCTGGCATGTTATTGATAAGCTTGCGGTACGTGAAGGACGTAACCTTCTTAGGCATGTATTCCGTCAGTAACCTGTCCTCCAATGGGGATGCCTCCGGAACCTCCCCGCCGGGAGCCAGTTTTGCGATCAGGGCATGTTTGATCTGAATGTACCGGAACCATTCCGAGGGGGCCAGGTCACATTGCTGCTGTAAGCGTGCGAACGGGACGACTGTCCCCTTTTGCCACATATCGCCTATCACCGAAATTCCAATGTTGTCCCAACCATCGAAGCCCTTACTATCCCTCAACCGTCCCAACTGCTTTGCATCCCAGAGCGGTGTGAGTTGCGTCAAAACCCCCCGCCACCCCAATTTGGCCTGGGCCGCATGCCAGATAGACACAGTCTGTCTCAGGGGGCCAATCCACGTCGGCACCAGTCTCCCATCATATAGTGGCGACAGTATGCCCCTCTCGCCCAATATATCTCTATCCGCCTTAAACGCCGGGTCCGACTGTGGCGCGTGGAGCCATTGATTAATGACCTTCAACTGTGCCGCCCAGTAGTAGAGTTGAATATCAGGGAGCGCAATTCCCCCATCATACCACCCACAAACTAATTTAGACTGCGCAATTCGCGCCGGCCTGTTGCCCCATAGAAGGCTAGAGACCTGCGCCGCAATCGCACGGAAGTAGGCCGGGGGAACCGGATACGGTGTGTTCTCCAGCACGTATAAGAACCGTGGCAAAGCCATCATTTTGAAGAGCGCTGCTCTCCCCAATAGGGTCAGTGGCAGTGCTCCCCAGTGATGCACGTCCCGCTTGAGGCGGTCCATCGGGGGACACAGATTGCGCCGGAAAAACTCCGTCTGATCCAACGTGATGTGAACACCTAAGTATTTGAACGATCCGTCCGCCACATGGAGCGGATACCCCGCCGGCAGCTGCGGGGTAGGGCCATGCAGTACGAACAGGACGGACTTTGACCAATTAATCGTGTAGCCGGACGCTCTACCAAAGACTTCACAAATATTAAGTAGTGCTAATATAGAACGTCTAGGGGAGGACAGATACAGCAACACGTCATCCGCGTACAGGGAGACGCGGTCCTCCCAGCCGTCAGACCACTTGAGGCCCCGTATCATGGGCTCCCAGCGTATCCAAGCCGCAAGTGGCTCAAGTCACATGGCAAAGAGCAGTGGCGACAAAGGACAGCCCTGGCGCGTGCCACGCGTCAGGGGGAAGTCCTCCGACATATGTCCATTGGCTGTGACATGGGCCACTGGGTTAGTGTATAGGAGTCGAACCCGGGCGCAGAGTTTTGGCCCAAAGCGCAGATGTAACAACACTGCAAAAAGAAAGGGCCATTCAACCATATCTAACGCCATTCGCGCGTCCAGAGAGAGAAGCACCGTCGGCTCACGCAACCATTCCGCCCGGGCCAACACCCCGTGCAGTCACCAAGTTATGGGATGTACTTCTGCCGGGCATAAAGCCTGACTGGTCTGGGTGCACAATGTCGGACAAGTGCGGCGTCAGTCTGCTGGGCAGCAGCTTCGCGAGGATCTTGGCCTCTGCGTTAAGCAGCGATATGGGACGATAGGAGGTACACTGATCGGCAGGTTTACCTACTTTTGGAATCACCACAATGGTGGCGTGCGTTGGTCTAATGGGAGATCGCCGGATCGCAAGCTATGGGTAAACATATTTAGTAAATGTGGGGCAAGCGTCTCGGACAGCCTCTTGGAGTTCAATCGGTATGCCGTTAGGCCCCAAAGCCTTACCGGGCTGCAACGCGCCAATAGCCGCCTGTATCTCCTCCAGCGTGAGTTCAGCTTCCAGGGCCTCCCGCGCTACCGGCGCGAGTGCGGGCATCTTGAGGTCTCTAATGTATGTCAGCGCCTCCTCCACTGTCATAGAGGAAGCGGAAGAGTAGACCCCCCGAAAATGTCCTGCCAGAGCATGCACTATCTCGCGCGAGTCGGACGTCCTGTGTTAAGTTGCGCAATCCACCTATCGCCACTGTCCCGCTTATCAAGCCACGCCAGCAACTTTCCAGTTTTATCGTCCACGTCATAAACTGTGTGCCTCGAAGCTTCCAGGCGCTGTCTGGTGCGTTCTGCGAGGTGCTCCCTATATTTCGTCTGCACCAATCGCAGTTCGTGGGAGGCCGCGGGAGACGGGTCTTGGGCCTGGTGGGCCTCCGCCGCTTTAAGCTCAAGCTCCAGTGACTGCAGCTCAGAGAGCTTTCCACGCTTGTACTCCGCAATAGAGGCCATAGCCTGTCCCCTAACGACCGTTTTGTATGCCTCCCAGAGAACAGCAGGGTAATCAACCGAGGCAGCATTTTCTTGGAAGTAAAGGCTCGTCACCTTCGCTATTGATTTGCGAATAGCAGGGAGCCGTAGGCAGCCGGGATGCATCTGGTAGATGCGGCGCCGCATCAAGTGATAGCGGGTGTACTGCAAGAGTATCGGGGAGTGATCCGATATCCCTCTAGGTCTAATTTCTATACTATCAATATTTTGGAGGCAGCCAGACGACCCCAGAAAGTAGTCTATGCGTGTTAAGCTATTGTGCACCCCAGAGTGATACGTGAATTGCTGCGTCGCCGGGTGATGCAGCCGCCATAAGTCCGTTAGCCTAATTGCCTCCGTAAAGCTCTCAAGACGCGAGACTCCCCCGCCCCTCGTCCGTGGAGGACACCGGTCATGGAGGTCGTTCATCACAGCATTGAAGTCTCCGCCCATTATCTCCTCCCCCTCCGTTAAAGCCAGCAGAAACTCGCTGAGCGCCGTGGCATGCAGTGCAGGTGGAATATAGACACACTATGTTAAGGGGCTGCCCCTCCCATTGGGTATGGATCGCCGCAAATCTCCCCGACCCATCAGTTTTAACATTGTGCAGTATTAAGTGGGACTGTAGGCGCACCAGTATGCCCACCCCCCTAGATCCGGAGGTAAATTCAGAGTGTGTCAACATCTTATAGCCCCATCTATCCATCGCTCTGCTAGCGGTGCCAGTAGGGTGGGTGTCTTGAAGCAAGACCACCGCTGGGGCGCATCTCTTAATACTCTGCAGGACCAGTCCCCGTTTGATTTTGTCTCCCAAGCCCCGCACATTCCACGTGAGTAGGGAGAGAGGCCGCACCGGGGTCAGATTGGTTTCAGTGGGTGTGCCTTGCGTTAGATCTGACATTACGGCAGGTAGGGCAAAAGGGAGCAAACATTGCGGCAAAACCGGTGTAGGACATGTGTAGTGCAATGAAGGCGTGCATTGTGTGATGTAAGTGTCATTGTCATCAGAAACTCAAACATAGCAACAAAAACAGTGAAACAATCCCCAACCCCCTCCCTGCCTCCCTGCCATACGGACCTAGAACTGCCCGCCACCCCAACTCAGCAGAGTGCTCAAACCCCTTAACCCCAAACAGTACTTGCGTGCAAAGGAGCGGGAGGTCCGAGGAAGACCAAGACATCCCCTGCCCCAAGGTCCCATAGATTGTTCGATAAAGTAACATGAAGCAGGCCACTCCGGTGGTAGTAGGTCTCTAAGTTCACCAGGCATTAGCGTGTCTAGAGAGGCGCAGTAGGAGCTCTTATCCGGCGGGTCCTCCCCCCCCCCCCCCCCCCCCCCCCCCTCCTCCGGCCGCCGGTCCCGACCACCAGGGTCCTCCGAACAAGTTCATATTCTTGAACAAAAAACCCCCAGGACACCGGTGATTTCCACACTACCAAAAGTGAACAAAGACATGCTATTCCAGCATTCTGTGTACATTGAACGTCGTGTCCTTAAATGCTAATGTTCCCCAGAAAGAGGGCTTGATGATTATTGAAATAACCCGGGAATCAAGGACTCACTCGCATGGAGTTCCCACATCTTTTTTTCTTACATTGCTGGAACTTTGCTTGACTCACAACGTTTTCCAATTTGACGGAAACTATTTCCAACAGAACAAAGGGACAGGAGTTTTTTCCCCGAACTTTGCTATACTTTTCATGTACCATCTTGAAACAGATATTATTTTCTCCCAGAATAATCTGTTTCACCACGAGATTAGTCACTGGAGATGCTACATAGATGACATACTTATGATCTGGCATGGCTGTGAGAACACCCTTCTAAACCTTGTTCTCTGGCTTAATACTCACTGTAGTGGGTTGAAGTTTTCCCTCACCCACAGTAGATCTGGAATTTCCTTTCTGGATCTACTTATCAAGACATCTGCTGGTGAACCTTTTACATCTTTGTTCCGCAAACCCACGTAGAGGATTACCCTTCTCGCCTATACCAGCTATCACCCATGATAGCTGGTATAGGCAAGAAGGGTAATCCTCTACGTGGGTCACCCAAGGGCCCTGAGGGATTCCTTACCATTTTTATAGTTCCTCCGTCTCTGGAGAAACTGCTTTCTCAAATAAGACTTTTTTTCTGAAGACAAGACCCTATCCGCTAAACTACAATTCAGGGGCTACCCTCGTAGACTGGTCAGACAATCCATGACAAGGACCAGTTACAGTCCAAGGGATGTACTCTCAGCGGCTGCTCCTCCGCTAAGGCGGAGGAGCATCGCCCTACTTATCTGTGAGCAGTTCAAAAAATAAAATGATAATAATGCAATGTTATTATAATTTTTTTCCCATACTGACTTGGGTGCGGGCAGGACTGGGCTGGCCAGACCGGAGGCGCAGGGGAGTAATAGGTGCTCTAAGTGCGCATGACGGTTTGGCCGTCCATCTTATGCCGGCCAAACAGTCTTGCGCACATAGCATGTTCTCCACCCAATTGTATTGCACAGCAAAGGTGGAGAACCTGCACAGGCTCCCAGTCCCTGGCTGAGCACCGAACCACAATGCTTAGACCAATCACGACGCTGCTGTCATGCTGATGACAGCAGCGTTGTGATTGGCTAGGGTATCCTGGGAGCCTGTGTACTTCATGGTTCTATGAGTCCACCGAAGAAGACCGAGAGGCAATGGCCGGCCTGCAGGTAAGCCCCCACCCCCCCTGTCCCGCCACCCCTCTAAGTAGCAGCTGCTACTGGGTACTCTTGACACCCAAAATCAAAAAAGACCATTACCGCATGGCTTGTTGTGTGACTACATATTCCCATGTTGCTAATCTGGTAAATGTATACTAAAACACTGGCCAGCCTTGAACTCTGGCACACTTCAACTGGAGTGACCCTTATTTGCATTCTGCAAAAGTGGGAGTATTAAAGACCACTTGGTCATGGCCAGCCTCCCCATCAGCAAACCAATTCAAATCTTACCAGAAACTTGGGGTATGAACCCCCGGTTGGGACACTAAATGTGGTAGTTGCAGTGTCTGCCCTTTCACTATTGAGACCAAGATTTGTGTACATAATAATGTAAACATTGTGTTGAATTAATTCACTAATTGCAATACCATGAATGTTATATATGCCAGCGCCTGCCTATGCAATCAGATTTGTATAGGGTAAACTACCCTGAAAGTGTGTATTCGGATCTGCCAGCACAGAAGCTGCATTCGTTGCAAAGTCACCAACGCACCACTGGTGGACCACTTTGAACTGAAGGGACATACAGAGAATGATCTGCGCTGGCAAGTGATCACTGCGGTAAAAACCCCACCTAAAGGGGCAGACATGACCTTACTACTCAGCAAGGAGGAACTCAAGTGGATACTCCGCACTAACAGCTCACACACTGGCCTAAACCGAGTGAAGGTCGGGCCTATTCTACTATAATCCTTGTTACTTTAAGGACTACATTGAGATAGTTGCTTGTTGTCATTCTCCTTTAATGTTTTGCAATATATGCCATTCTTAAACAATACGCAACGTTCCTTCTTTTCCATACTTGCAGGCATGGGGTCAATACACTGGTCCTATAATAAAATATATTACGTATATGGTCAATTGCTCAACCAACTTTCTCTCCTGTGGGCCTTTCTGTTCTCTGAATAAAGTCAACTAATTCTATTTTTGTATATGCTGTACTATATGTAAGTTGAAAATATTTAACTCATGTGCTTTGAATTGGTTCCCATACAAAATTTTAATATACATCTTTTGCTTTGACTATGACCAATTCCAATATGGCCAAATTATATTTTCCTATTCTTGGCAATCTGTGCATGTAATCCCTCTTCGCTTTCTGTTTTCTCACAATAAACTCATGCGCACCACATTCCTCATTTGAGAGGCTGTATGTAACGCGCCCATGCACTCTTCCGATGACCGCAGTTTGCCATTCCCACACCACACAGTAAGTTGTGCACTTTCACCAGTGCGCATGCTCATACTTTAGCTCTTAGCAATGCCGTCTCTCACAGCGACATATTGTTTGTTGTATTCCTGAGTCTTGCGTTGTCCTTATTTCTATTCCTGCCCTAGTTTCTCTATACTAGTTATAATGACTCTGCACATTTGGCACCTGTCCCTTACTTTTGGCAGTTGTTGCCAGGTTTACCTGCATTCCACACAATAAACAAACCTTGCTCCATCCTGCCTTGCTTGCACCTGTGGTTATACTTTTAATCTGTATGCCCTTGACGTTCTTCAATTTCTTTAATTTCGATTGGTAGTCCTTTCAATTCACCGCACCTTTCACAGTTCATTTAAAATCTGTGTGGGGCCATCATGGCGGTCACTTGAAGCGTTAGCTTCACTGCGAACCACCCTGAGCGGCTGACATCCGCAACAGCTGCAGCTTCCCACATCACTCCTCATCTCGACCGGGAGGGCCCCCGGTGTCTTCCATGACACTAGGTGGCCACCAAACAACTGATCTGCTGTGTCGCGGCGCATGGCAAGGCCTGCACAGCTGCAAAAAGCTCTCCCTGAATTGGATAGGCCGTCGGCACCCGGGCCAGGCCTGTGACGACTCGGAAGGGTGTAGAGCATCACTGCCCAACCCCTCCCCGCGGACCCGAGCTAGACTGTGGTGGGGGGACTTTTGCCTTGCAACGAGGCTGTGCGGTGCTTCAGAGTGCCCACACTGCTGCGACCAGGAGGCCTTGGCCGCCCTACCTGATCCGTTGCCCCTGCCTTGACCTGTGGCGTCTCCCCGTAAGGCCTGCGGGACTGTGCCGTCGTCTCTGTCGGGACCAGGGGACAGACGCTGTGCCGGTGGGCAATTGATGGACCGGGGCCTGGTTCGACCTGAAGACGAGAGAGAAGCGCCTGGAGCTGTGGGCCCACCATGAGCCCTAGCGGGGACTGTGGCAGAGGTCCCCCTCTCCTGGCACCTCAGGGCCCCATGCAGAGACTGCTGATTTTGACCTTGCTGCACAGATTGGTGCAGGGTGGGAACCTGACACCCCTCATAGTGGCAGGCAGTAGGACGCACACCAGTCTGCTGTGCAGCAACTCACGCGGGGGAGTTGAACTGGTGCCTTGAGACTGAGGGTGGCCCTCCCTGGCATGGAAGCAGGAATGGCCTGATGGTTGGGGGCTTCCCCCCCGATGGGCCCAGCTGGTGGCACCCCTGGAGCTTGAGGAGGCCGGCCTGTGTGGACCTCAGACACAGCCATTGGATCGCCATGGTAAGGCGGCGGCCGCCCCCATACACCCTACGTGACCTCTGCTACGCGGACTGCGTTGTCCTTTCGGTCCGCCTGAACTGGTGCGCTGGGGCCCGGCGGGGGGTAGAGACCCTGAGGCGCAGGTCGAATGCTGAACGGACCGGGCCACCCCTGGCGAGTGGCCCCTCCTGGTTTCTCCCGGGCTCCGGATCCACTTGATCAATCCTGCCCTTGGACGGAGTCCGGAACGATGACCTGCTGAGTGCACCCTGCCGTAAACTGGGCTGATCGTGACCCGGATCACCTTGCGCTGCCCTTAGAAGAGCTGAGAATCTGGCTGAGGCCCGGGATCATAATTGCGGTGGTGCCGGGGGGGATCCCCGAGGCTGCTTCCCCTCTCCTCCCAGCCACCCCTGTAGTGTTTACGGTCGTGGGACAGCGGGGAGCATTCTGTCGGTGACTGCTGAGGTAGCTGAAGACCTGGCTACGGTGGGGGCCCTGATGAGGACTGGCCGTGGTATATCAGAGGGGCCCTCCTCCCGATTGAACCTTGACATGCAACTGAGGCCTCCGGGCGGGGGCTGTTGATATCCACAACGATTGGGCCCCGGCTGAGTCATTTGCATCATAACGAAGGTACATAGTGGTGCAGACTCGAGCGGGTGAAGCCCACATTTGGCGGCCGGCTGCTCTTTTCACTCCTACCTCCTGTAGCCCCCCTTCCCTACCTGTGTTTGAGTTCCTTTTTTGGGACTGTTACACGGCTATCGCTAGACACCGGTACAAATACCCACATCTCTGCAGACTGTAAGTACATTTCTTCCTTGTTGAATTCATTGTTTGGGGCAGGGCGGGGCGCTTAGTCAAATCCCAGGGGAGACCCAAGAAGATAATATCTGTGGAGGTCGATTGGGGGCACTGCGCAGCGTGAGCCCTGAGACATAGCCAAGTGCAAACAAGATCCACTTGTGGAGGGCTCAATGTGATGATGTCGAGGCATGACAATGGTCATATGAGACGCATATAGCCAACGGGATGCCCAAAAGTGGGTAAGAACACTAGGCGTTGAAAGCTTGAACGGTTTGTTGCGCCCTCCTCGGTGGTTACCACTGGCAGAGCGAGACAGCTGTGGCACATGACGGTGGGGCAGACCTTGCTGCGTGAAGCAGACGTCGTACATTGAGGGACCTCAGCGACGACCCACACCAGCGTGAGCTAAATTGCAGCTTCTCAATTTGGAATGGGCCACTGAGTTAATATCATTGGTGTTGAACATAGGCCCTGAACCCACTTGAACATACTCTGAGTAAATAACAGAAGTGCAGTTTGGGTTACCCAAACGTATAATCGAATACACCAACTCACAGGTATTAATGGGCAGAGGAAAGCCGAGAACGACCTCCAGATCAGGGAGGGCTGGGTCTCTCTCGCCGACCTCTGAGCACTCCTCCGGACGTTCATAGCAAGCAGATGACGGAGCGGTCCCTAATCCCCCAGTGGATACATTAGATATGATCTTGCAGGAGATAAGGGACTCAAGGTCTGCGTTAGAAAATCAATTGGGCACGATCTCAGTGGACCACAACTTACTTAAAGATGACCATAGAAAATTAGCTGATAAAGCTAAAACTACAAATCAAACATTGGAAACGATAGTACCACAAGTGAACAGTCATGATGAACAATTCAGTCCAATGCGCCAGCAAATTGAATCCCTACGGGATTGTGCGGATGATGCAGAAGGTCGGGCTCGATGAAATAACCTCAGAATAGTTGGATTCCCGGAGGGATAAGAGGGCCCTAACCCTACGACCTTCATAGAAAACTGGTTGCAAACTAGTGTGGCCCCTGCTGGGCTGTCCGCGCAATTTTACTGTCGAACGTGCTCATCGAGTCCCCACACGTCGGCCTATGCCTGGTGCAAACCCCTGCCTGATATTGGCTAGAATTCTGAATTATAGAGAGCAAGACCATTTATTGCAGGCGATGAGAGACAATGGCCCGCTACATGTGGATAATGCTAAAATCTCGATCTTCCCCCGACTATACTCTAGCTGTACAGCATAAACTTTTTTCATTCATGGAAGTTAAGGCTCGGGTCCGAGCAGCAAGCCTCACGTTTGCATTACTGTTTCCAGCAAAATTGAAAGTCATGTATAACCAGCGTTCTGTATTTTTCGACACGCCGGACAGTGCCTGGGATTGGTTGGACAGAAATTTCCCAGACACGCTGCCTGCCAGATATTTGGACTCAACACAGCCGAAATCACAACGCGCACCCGGAGACGCAGATGGGGTCTCCTCACACAGAGTACAGGATCCAGTCCTCCGCCTCAACAGCAAGTGATGGAGGGCAGGCAGGAGGCCCTCCGGTCTGCCACGGCCCTCCATATCTCTCGTCCACCTATCAGCACAACTCCTTCCGAAGAGGTCATTTCGGACTCTGGCAGAAGTGTCGCACTGTTCCCATCGGAGTCCACGCACCTCAGCAATGATCCTTTGGGGTGACCTGTTTGTGCATATAATGGAATATGGTCCCCAACTAGTTAGATTGTGAAGTATAAGCTTCCCATGTAAGCCATAATGCTGACTCCCAAAATCATATTAACCAGTATCTACATTACTATGCAGTATAATTTATGTTTTTGAACACGTGAAAGGGAAGGATTGGTGAGTTCCCTTGCCTGGCCTGTTCTGGGCGATTTAATTCATTGAATACTGTTTTTGATAGGAACGGTATATGCAACCTCTCCTGAAAGTGTCAGCAACTGTTTAAAGTGTATTATGTTGATGTTTCGTAAACAGTTTGGTCGAGCGAAGTTGGATTGTTGGACCCAGTGTTGGGATTAAAGTTGTATTGTTTGTATTATTGCCACACAATCCGATGTTGGGGTGAGGTGCGGGGGGTGGGATGGGTGGGGCCTAATTAATGCGCCCTGATGGTGTAGACTGCCAAATCTTATACTATTACATCCTGGAATGTTTGGGGAATGGGAACGATGCACAAGCGGCATAGAATAGCTGCACAATTACATCGCCGTTAAGCCCAAATAGTATATCTCCAGGAGACATACCTACTGCCCTCAAACTTTGAAGTTACAGAGACGCTGGAGGCGTCAATTTTATGCACCAGCCTATTCCGCCTTCTCTAGAGGGGCTGCAATTTGGATATGGGCGGGACCCCCCTTCTCCCTCAGTGAGAGTAAGATAGATGACCAAGGAAGATGTGTGTTTATACGGGGGCATTGGATGGTAAGCAAGTGGTGTTGGGTTCCATTTATGCTCCAAATGTGGACCAAGAGGCTTTTTTTTATCACGAGTCTCCTGGGCGCTCTCGAACTGGTTGCAGTACCCATGGATATTAGGTGGGGACCTCAATGCAGTGTTCGGTGTCTGTCTAGACTGCTCTTGGAGAGGTGTGGCTCACTGGTTAGAGGCGGCAGATCCGCAAGCAGAGAATCGGCCAGGGACCAGGGTTCAATTCCCGACGCGGCAGGGTCGTGGACCAGGGTCAAAACGGACTCGATAATTCTCGCCTCGGTACCTACTCTAACCAGGAACACACTCGGCAACTCTGGGCATTAGCTTGCCTCATCTCCACAACGGCCCCCCACATTCGCCGGGGATGCCTGGTTTCACCTTGGAGATACCCAGGAGGGACCATCTCACAGGGATAGCCAGGACGGGTTCCCCAGCGGTCTACAGCGCCACGACGCCTCAGGGCAGCAGTGCGCTTTACAAGACACTTACATTTACATTTATGCCCCTCTGCCGAACACTAATGCTCACTCGCAAGCGGCTGCTTTTAAAGCGATGGGCACAGGGATGGGATTTACTTGATGTCTGGAGATCCCTGCATGTTAACATGCGCGAATATTCCTTTTATTCCCACCCGCACAAGTTGCATACTAGTGTAGACCACGTCCTATGTACACCAGACTTGTCCCCGACCATTAAGCAATATAACTATTTGGGCAAGACCATATCCGATCCTAACCCCATAGAATTAATGCTAAATTGGGGCCGATCTCCCGCACCTATCCCCACATGGCGATTGCAGCCTCTACATTTGGAAGATCAGGTGTTTCGAGCCACATGGACTACAGCCATTCCCCCATTTTATGCAGTGAATGAGGGCACAGCCATGACCAGATCCTTAGAATGGGAGGTCTTTAATGTAACAATACGGGGAGTCGCCATAGGATCCTTGGTGGGAATTAGGAATGAGACGGTTAGAGATATATCGGAACTAGAAGGTGTTTTGAAAGCAAGAGGTAGCAGCCGAAGTAAGCGAGGAAGGGGCAGAGGACTTACAAGAGGCCAGGATACTGTATGCAGAATTATTGGAACGATTAAGGACGATTGACATGCAAGCGTACACACTTCACATACACGCTGAAGCTGATCGAGCTGGCACATTGTTAGCGCGATTGATTAAACCTCAAACAAACCATACTGGCGATAAATAATGCTCAACGCACATTGATCACCTTCCAAGAATACTACACAAACCTGTACACTGCTTCGTGTCCCCCCCCCCCCCCGCCCCCCTGAGACATGTCAGACACAATCACTGGCTTTCTTGCAGATATAGAACTTCCCACTATTTCAGACTCGGAGTTGGCGGCTCCGATCACTACAGCAGAGATCCGTATGACTATAAGGTATTAGCCCGTAATAAAACTCCAGGCTCGGATGGGCTCCCTATTGAGTTTTATTCCACTTTTGCAGCAACATTAGTTCCCAAATTGCTACAGCTCTATACAACCTCGCTCGCTGAAGGTTCATTACCTCCCACCACTAGGGAAACATTAGTCACATCCCTTTTGAAGCCTGACAAAGTCCTGACTGAACTTACGTCCTATAGGCCCCTATCAATCCTTAATTCTGAATACAAAATACTTAGTAACATTTTGGCATCTAGATTACTCCCCCCTACTTCCCAAATTAGTGCCATAGATCAATGTGGGTTTATACCCAAATGCAGCACCTCACAAAATATTCGCCGCCTGCATGCTTTGATCCATGCAGCCTCGTCATCAGCATCGTTCGCTGGATGTTTATCGTTAGATGTACGCCAAGCTTTTGATACCCTGAGTTGGCCATATATTATGGCCGTGTTAGCTAAATTTGGACTTCCCACGACATACTGCAATTGGGTAAAATTGCTATACACTAACACTACTGCCCGTGCCAAGAATGGGTCCACTATCTCACCCACATATTGTGTTTCTCCGGGAACACGCCAAGGGTGCTCCTTGTTGCCCTTATTGCTTGTACTTGCATTGGAGACCCTAGCACAACGCCTGTGTCATATTATGACCCCATATGGTATTCCGATAGTTGTCACAGTCCTTTCTGTGTCACTCTACGCAGATGACATGTTATATTTTAAAGATTTGAACAAAAATATGCACGCCATAGGAGCAGTGTTTTCACGGTTCGGGGAATATCCGGATGATATCTTAACGCCTTGAAATCGGTGGCATACTCCTTTTACGATACGTATAATCGACCCTATTTACAATTTGGGCAGATGCAGTTCAAGGTGGAACCCACAACTTTCCAATATCTAGGAATACCCGTCTACAGGACCAGTGCGGACACTATAGATGGGAATGTGGTTAGGACTATTAACTTGCTCCGTTCCCAGATCTCGTTTTGGATTACCTTGCCATTAACTGTGGCGGGTCGATTGGCCGTGTCTAAAATGGTCATGTTACCCAGACTCCTATATCACTTTGTGAACTTTCCTGTTATTCTCCCGGCATGGATTTTTAAAACGCTGGATACCTTGTTAGCGTCCTTACTGTGGGGAACGGGTAGAAATAGGCTAGCATTGGCCAAAATACAGCTTCCGAGTACCGCTGGTGGTGTGGGGGCTCCCGATTTTAAGGCATACTGTATAGTAGGGCAACTACAATGGCTGGCATATTTGCTAGCGGGCCATAATTTATTTGAAATATGATATACTCCGGACTGTTTGCAGCGTGGTACCCTACAGGCACTGCTATGTCCTGGGGTTGACAAACTGCTGGATCCCCCCCTTTCTCTTGCATATAGCAATGCATTATTGGACACAGGCACAAAAATATGCAAAAATATTTTTCCCATATGCCCCAAATATCCTGCTTTGTGGCCTACCCACCAGACAAGGAATATTATCAAGGGCTCGGCTGCGGAGTTGGACCCAGACTGGTACAGAGACAATCTGATTTATTCTTGGGTGGCAACCTGATGACCCATGATGAATTTGTACGCACTAATGCAGTACCAGAATCCCTCGTTCTCACGCATGCAGCAATCACGCAATTCATCCGGAAATATTGGTTGGTGGATCAGAAAGAACCACCCATCTTTCAATTGTTGAAGTCCATTTACATAATGGGGCATGGCCACCACCTTGATGACTATACTGAGGGCTAAGGGAACATCTGGATACTCCACTACTGCCTCTCCAGCAAAAATGGAAAGGAGCCCTGGTAAGGGAATTTGATGATAGAGAATGTGCCTTAATGTTAGAGCATCCTAGACGGGTCTCTCGTAATTTCGGACTGAAAACAATACAATTATTAATACTACACAGGGCTTATCTCACCCGAGCGCAATACAGAAAATGTTCCCCACTTCCTCTTCTGGCTGTCCAAGATGTCCTGGTCTTGTCCTGTACTGGGAGGGTTTTGGACAGAGGTTACGTAGAGCTTATCATTATTAACAGAGCACTCCCCTTGGAATGCTATAGAGGTCTGCCTTCTGGGCCTATCCCCAAGAAGGCGAAGCTACAGCGCCGCTTTGCAGGGTTAGCCCTGATGCTTGCAAAAAAGATTGATTACCGCGCTGGAAGTCCTGCACAGCACCGCGCGAAGGTGAATGGAGGGAGGAAGTTCTTCGCTGGGCCGTGGCGGAAAGGGAAGCGCTTCAAAGCGAGGAATATAGAGGGCTGAGAAAAAGACCAATCTCCCTGGAATGGGCACAACTAGTAGAACATTTCAAAACGGACACAGAAGAAATGTTGGAGGGCCCCCGGGACACACTGGAAGACCATAATGATGATATCTGATTATCAATACTACGACAATTCTGACTTTTGGGTTTGCTACCCCCTCATCCCTTCTCCCCCCCGCCTTCCTTGTGTCCCCCTCTCTCTGCCCTTCCCTCCGATATCTGACACAACTACCTCGTAGTACTATACTCTAGCGACGAGGTACCTAGAACGCAGCGGCAAAGTTTGTTGTTCTTTTTTGGGAGGGTTGTTTTAGGGGTGGTTCTCTAGCAGGAAAGGGTCATGAGTAGTTATAAAATGAAGCTTAATGATTGTTGAAATACAACTGGTTCATAGTAGTATCATTAACATGGTCACAAATGATAAGTGTTATTGCGTCGTAAGAAATGTGACCAGTGTTTGGGAATATGAATAGACATGTACACTAAGTCATAAGAAATGTTCAAAAGAAAAGAACTCCAATCTATGTAATGTATTTGAATCATTTTTAAAGCTCACAAAATGTGTGTTTAAAAAAAAAAAAACTTCCCCCAGCTCACTCCACCATCTCCAGACCCACTGGGAGGGTGGAGTGGGTCCACTAGAAGAAGAGGATTGGCACCCTGATTGTTTCCCACGAGCTCACCAACTCTTCCAAATTGCGGCCAATACAAACTTACTACCTCCACGAAGCTTCCCTCGCCCCTTCACATCTGCTCATGGCTGGTCTCCGGACTGATGCCACCTGCTCCTGATGCGCGACTGCGCCCGCAGACTATTTCCACATGGTCTGGTCCTGCGTGACAATACAAACATACTGGGCCGCAGTAACAAGAGAACTGACAGAGGTGCTGAGGTGGGCGGTTCCCCTCTCTCCCAACCTGAACCTTCTGAGAATAGCAGAGGACGTGGGGGCACGAGGGCTGATAGTGCCTTCCTGGGTACGGGCTTTCTGGTTGCAAAGCATGACATTGCGACAAAGTGGCTGTATCCCTCTCGTCCCTACCATTGCAATGTGGCGCAGCGAGGTTGACTGGTGTGCCCATCAGGGGAGGGTGGTGTTTGAGGCGAGAGGCTGTCCCCAATAGTATGGTCGTGTGTGAGGGAAGTGGCTGCACCTCTGACTTACTGTATCCAAACTGCAGCTCCGGAGAGACTCCATGACCTATATATGTTTATGTCCTGGTTCGCTTGGTTGTAACTTATACATGTGATACTACACGCTCAACTTGTGCCTTGTTCTCATTAGCCATACAGTGACTTTTTAAAACGCAGCAAAATTGTTTATCAAAAAGAAATCGGCATGGGCACTCGCCATCCCTCCAGGCGAGTGTCTCGCGTATTCCTGCTTCTTCATATATTGATCTTTTCTTAATGTAGTCTCAATATGTCATCATATTCTAATTTTGAGTTCAGGGTACAGCGGCAATATAGGTCAGTTTTCTTTTCAATTCTATTTTAAACTACCCAGTTTTTCCCTTAATTGGTATCACACCATTCTCATCAGCACAAGTCACCCCACAGTATTGGCGAATGTGATCCACAGTGTGCTTCACATTTGTTTGACACATGACCACGTACGTGCATGGATTGATTGGTCGTCTCATTTCTCTGTGGCTCAATCATTGATAATCAATTTTCATTTCTTTTCTCCTCTTTGCCGGTCATCTGACCCTGTTGCTTTCTCCTCTCTCTCCTCTTTCCATTTCATCTTCTCCTCTCTTTCCATTTCATCTCTCTTACAGGCATTTTTAATCTCTGGCATATTGAATTATGTCCTGATCAAGATCCCCATATTTTATGGCAGGATCGAAACGTCGTCGACAAATAGTACCATGACTATTGAAAATGTCATGTAAATAATTGATAGAAATGGTACTTTAAACTGATATGTGACATGACCTGCTTATTTTTGCTACAGCTAATGGAAAATGTCTGAGCTTTGAAATTCTTTTACTTGTTCCGTTGTTATCCACTTCATAATGTTTTGTGTGTTATATGGTTGACCCCTTAAAATGAGCAGTGTGCAGTTAAATTCTTTTGATTGAAGAGGACATGTGAAGAGATACACTGCTAGGCATCTCTCTCCACTCGCTAGGCTGTGATTCATTAGTAAAATCATAGAGCACAGCTCATACTTGTACTATCACATTGCCCTTCTTGACCTTTAGCTTTTAATGGGTGTATAATATAAATCTCCCATTAAAGATATAGCCTGTTTTCAAATGCTGCATTATGAAAACAGGTTTGCTGCCTTCCCCTCATACTTGGCAATAATGGCTTTGTCTTGCTTCCCAGATTACAAACAGTTAGATAAATATCACATAGCCATTATAAACTGTTATGTCCTATTACAAAATCTAACCATTACAGAATAAAACTCCAAGCTACTTTAATTACTATTACTGCTAACTATTTTAAAATAGTGAAATAATGAAGAGGGCCAGACTTATTGCATTTGTAAGTAATGGTTGCTTACTCATCTTAAATGCTGACTTAGGGCCTGATTTAGATCTTGGCAGAACTACTGTGGTCACTCGACGACAGTTTCCAAGTACTCTATCATGCTGAAGGAATCCCGCCTGCCTTATGTAGATATATACAGGCTGAACCTCCGCCCGGGTTGACCGAGTGTTTTCCTTTGCGTATGCTGCTCAACACAGGCGACGCGTCTGACTTCTCTGCTGGCGAATAGTACTCCGCCGCCGTTGGGGCGGCAGGGTTGCACTACGCCTATTTAGAATTCATAGTTGTGCTGGCGGTGTCCTAGCTGCAGTTTCCAGGTGGAGGGAATCTGTAGCGGGACTCAGTCAAGAATGTACCATTACTGAGACCATTGGATGGAGACTAGCATTACAAACCTGTGTTTTTTTTTTTCTTCTTTTTTCGCTTAAATGTTTTCACCTGCATGCCATCTATAAAACACCATCCAATTCAGACCATGATCCTTTGCCATTACAGCACAGCACAACATTTTCCTGGAAAAGTTTTGGCTGAGTATTATTTTGACTTGTGGGTTTACAAAGTCTTTTAATCACATTATAATTAGAACTCCAGGTTTTATGGTATTTTTTTTATTTTTTTTTTAGCATTTCCATCTGTATTTATCCATATTTATTTTTTGCCCACTTTATCTGTATTTATCCATATTTAATGTGTTTTGCGAAAAAATGAAGTGGTAAAACTGTACATTTCCACATTTTATTTAACTGATAGACGCGCACACATACTTTGATGTCTGTCTGTTTTAGCTATTTCAGTTGCCGCATATTATATAACAAAACATCCACTGGTAAATATTAGCATTATACCACAAATGTATGTTGACACATGGCATTATTTAATGAAATTGCATTATTTTTTTTTTATTTCCTATGCTGTCCATCTGCTCAGCTGTTGGCATATAGTTCATGAAAGGCAGAACAGAGTGACTTAAAAGAAGCCCAATTTTCTGTATTTATCCACTTTTAAAAATAAATGCAGACAGAAAACACATTGTTTTCTGTCTGTATTTATCTGTAAAAATCCGTAAAAACAGAAAACCGGGAGCCTTAATTATAATTGGGGCTCCCGATTTTATGGTATTTTTTCAACCTTTCCGTCTATTTATCTATATTTATTTTTGGGCCATTTTGTATGTATTTATCCATATTTATTTTGTGTTTCGCGTATAAATAAAGTTGAATAACTGTACATTTCCATATTTATTTATCTGATAGACGCGCACTCATAATTTGATGTCTGTTGGGTTTTACTATTTAAGCTGTCAAATAATACATACCAATACATCCACTGGTAAATACTAGCATTATACCATAAATGTATATTGACATATGCCATTATTTATTTTTATTTTTTTTTGTGTCAAAAAAACCTTTATTTCAAAGAATATGCACAGTACAATTACACAATTGCCAAATTACAGGAGACAACGCGTGGAAGCGTTACAGTACCACAGAAATAATCACATGTTCAAACGACAATAAAAACTTTATCCAGAAGAGTTACCAACAGCTCAGTGAAAAAGGGCAGGAGCGGGCACCCAGAGGGAGAAACATGTGTAAGGGAGGGAGAGACAAGGGTGGGGGACCGTGTACTGGAGAGGGCCAGCTTATGGACCGGCAGCCGCGGAGCCGGCGGGGAGCGCGGGAGAGATCGCTGTTTGCGGAGCGGCGTGGCTTGCAAGATAGGTAACTAGTGGCCCCCATATATCTAGAGGACGGGTTTTAGCCGGCAAGAGATCCCAAAACTCAGAAAGGAGGGTGTGGCAGCGAGAGGCGTCTTCCAACCAGAGCGGCACCCTAGGCGCGGGCCTGCGGCCCCAACACATGGAGACCCTGCACCTAGCCAGAACGAGCAGCATGGCTTTCAATCGACGGGTTGCATCTGGGCAGAACTTAACAAAGCCCAGGAGGCAGATCGTGGGGTTGGGCAGCAATGGCGAGGAGGTGATTTCGGAGATAATTACACATACTTCCTGCCAAAATGCCGCGACTCGGGGGCATAACCAGGCAAGATGGCCAAAATCGGCCGCGGAGCAGCGTAGGCATCTGTCACTAGCCACAAGACCTAATCTGTGGAGATGAGCGGGAGTGCGATATAATCTGTGTATATATTTTAAAGTGTATTAATCACAAGCGGTAGTTGGGGGAGAGATGCTTAATCTGGGAACAGCAGTAAAGCCAGTCCGCTTGAGATCTCGATTCTCAGGTCCTCGCCCCAAGCCATACCTGCCGGGTCAGTGGAGACCGAGGAAGCTGCTAGTGTACAAGCATACATTTTAGTGACCAGTTTCTTTGGGAAGGAAGAGGCGTAAAGCATGTCAAGCCGGGCCAGCGATTGGGGGGGGCTGGGGAAAGGAAGGATGTATCTTCCTGCATGTCGCCCAAACCTGGTAAAATAGCAGAGTGTCCATGAGACCAGCATTAGGAGCGAGCGAGATAAAGGTCTCCCCAGGGTACAGATCCGAGATGGTTAGGAGGCTAAGGCGATTAGTGTGTTTAACCATCCCCGTCGACTGGAGTGAGGGGAAAGCGGAATGGTGAGCAATGGTGTTTGCCGAAAGCAGGTCCAAGCCATAAAACTTGAGAATGCCGTCCGAGGCCCAGCGCAAGTCCTCGACCATGTCCATTTCAGTGCACAGGAGCTTCGCTGGAGCAAAGAGCGCAGTCGAGAGCGGCCAAGGGGTTGCCAGGTCCGCCTCCACTGCTACGTGAGGCTGGAACGGGGTGGGGTGAAGCCAAAAATAAAGAAAGCTCACCTGTGCGCTTCAAGCATAAAGCTTAAAATCCGGGGCTCCCAGACCGCCATGCGTCATTGGAAGGGTGAGAATGTTGTAGGCGACCCTGGGTTGCCTCCCAGCCCAGACCAGATTGATGAGCAGCGAACGGACCCTACGGAAGAAGTGAGCCGTGAGAGGGATAGGGATGTTGACGAAGAGATATAAGAATTTTGGGAGCACCACCATCTTTGCGATTGCTATACGTCCAGCCAGAGATAGCGGTAGTCGATTCCAGAGGGGGATTTTGGACTCAAACCAGTCAACAGCGCAACCTAAATTAGCCCTCCAGAGCTCATCGACGTCACTGCTCAACCAAACTCCCAAATATCTAGTAGGCTCAGAGGCCCATACAAAGGGGTAGTCAGATTCAAAAGGGGCCGTGGCATCCGTGAGCAGGAATAATACTGACTTGTTCCTGTTAACCTGGATACCGGAATAGCCACCAAAACTAATCGCCGAGCAGACTGAGGTTTTCCCGTGGTTGCCGAACGTAGAGTGTAATATCGTCCGCATACATGGACACTAATAAAGCTCGCGCCGAAAAGCCTATGCCTCTCTGAGTGTGATGCTACCGATGGCGAGCCGCAAGGGGCTCCGACATATGCCATTATTTAAAGAAATTTCATCCTGTTTTTAAATTTCCCATGCTATCCATATTCTCAGCTGCTGGCCTATATTCATCAAAGACAGCACGGAGAGTCACCTGAAAAGAGTGCAATTTTCTGTA
This sequence comes from Triturus cristatus, assembly GCF_964204655.1. Lineage (NCBI taxonomy): Eukaryota > Metazoa > Chordata > Amphibia > Caudata > Salamandridae > Triturus > Triturus cristatus. The sequence continues at coordinate 567,810,143 of NC_140586.1, forward strand.
TCTATCCACTTTTAAAAATGTATGCAGACAGAAAACACATTGTTTTCTGACTGTATTTATCTGTAAAAATCTGTAAAAACAGAAAACAGGGAGCCTTAATTATAATGGCAGGGCGGAGAAATCCCATTTTTACTGAGGAAGAATTGTCAGTCATGGTGGATGAAATGATTAGAGTAGAGACACAAGTGTTTGGAGCCCAAGTACAAAATACAACCATATCTCAGAAAAGGCAAATGTGGGCCAGAATAGTTGACAAAGTGAATGCTGTAGCAAACAACCTGCGCATACGGGGAAATTAGGAAGAGGTGGAATGACCTGCAGAGGAGAGTGTTCCCTGGCCTCCAAGCGTCACATGGAGGCTCAGAGGACTGATAGTGGCTCTCCCAGCCCTCCTTTACAACTTTTTCCCTGGGAGGAGGTCTTGCAGATCCTACATCCGAAGGCTTGACAGGAATCCCTGGTGGAGTGTAGACTGGTAAGTTATACTTTGGAATTTGTCACTCAGCCTAAATATCCTTTTTCATTTTAATCTAGCTGCTGCGTAGAGTTTTGCACCTTTGTTAATCATATAAACCTAGATATATCAGTATACTTTCTTTTGTCTTGTTTGTTTGAATATATTTTGTTGTAACTAAGATTACAGGTTTCAATCTCCAGTACAGTTCACAAGATGAAATGGTGCTTTTACCCCAGACAGCATATCTCATATATGTTTTTTTAAACTCAAAATGTCAGTTTTTGGTTCTTACTGCATATCTTCACTAAGTGTGTTAAACTTAAAATTTTGCAAGTGTTGTGCATGTTTAATTGAAATGAATACAGCTACCACAATGCCTTTTTTGTTATGTGAAAATAATAACACAATGTAATTTTTCTCATTCTCTGTTATGGAAAATGTCACATACTTTGAAGCGTTATATAGTTTATCAATCTCTATTTCATATTTTGTTTTTAAATGTGTGTGTTTAATGTTGTATGTTGCCCTATCCTTGGTATCTCAGTGAATTGATAGTATTTATTTCCCAAATCAATTTTTTCTAGCTTACAAATGTGAAGGTTTGTAATTTTGTATGCAGAATATAAATGCAGTGTTTATATGGTGATTAATGCTAACTATCCTTGTAAGTTGTGTAATTTTCAGAATGTTTGCCTGCTAGGCCTTGGAATGGTATTTGTTGCATTTCTCCTCACTACTTCGTTGTGTTGAATCTTTGGTATATCTTACGTGTACTTTTTATTTTTTCCATTTCAGAACATCTTTTTACCTACTTTTTGAAGTTGTTTAGTGTCTAATTTAAGCTTTTTGTGTATTGTGTCATAATACCACTGAAAGATACATTCATGATAGTAATTAATGTTTTCCTTTTATTCATTTTTAGCTTCAAACTCAATTTATGTATAATCCAGACTTTTACAAATTGTTTTTGTTTCTTCTACATATATAATAGGTCCAACACCCAGAGTACGTGGACAACAATCTACCACTCGGGATACTTCCACTCCAGACTAGGAACAAGACTCCAGGGAGGACTCTACTCCTGAAAGTTCGGCTAATGAGGAGTAGGCTGGTTCATCTGGTCTGCATGGGCAGACTGCTCCAGTGAGTGACAGTCAGCCCACATCTACACCTCCTATCTCAGCTGTTATCACCCCTCAGCCTGTAGATCCCTCCACTTCCGGTGTCCAAACCAACATCACCCCCAATCTTGTGCCCCTGAGTCCTGCCTCTTGTTGATACACCACCTCCAGTTCAGCCAAGAAATAGTGGGATGGGGAACACTGGGTCAAGGAGACAGGGTAGTGGGGGTTTGTGAGGGAATCTGTGGGCCAGCAAAGTGAGGTCACTCTCGGTTCACTGTCACCCAGGCCACCATTCACCAATTCCTGGGACCCCTCCATCAGTCCCAAGACATGATAGGCCTAGTCCTTACAGAGCTTCTGGAGATGAAGCAGTTGCAGAGGGAGCTCAATGTTAAGATGGAACATTACAACTCCAATATGGGCTCCCTGACTGGGGTCTTGCATGACATTTATACCCTTTTGTGCATGCCTTTTTCAGCACCATCTTCCCCTTTCTGTGGCCCAAAAACATTTGAGCCAACTACATCTGCTTCACCCACAGAAAGGGAGGCCCATGCACCCACCTCAGTCCCTGCAACCGTGGATCCACCAACCCTCCAGCACACATTCACCCGGACCATCAGGAGAGGATGGCAAGATCACCACCACCAAGAGACACAGATCTCAATTTCCTCCAGTGTATGACTATTGTTCACTCTGTGGACTATTTTCTGAACAAATTTACCTTTCTGATGCCAATTGTATTTTGAACATTGGATTTAAAAAATGTTTGGCTCCTCAATAATAGTTTCATTCACCATGAGTAAGTTTTATAACTTTTTAATATTTTTGTTGTTGTTTACATCCTGTTTTAGCTTCTTTGAATAAAAACAAAACTAACAAAGTCTAAGACTGCTGTTGTATTTCTTTTCTCAATGTATTTATCATTTATTCCTTCCATCAGTTGATCCTCTGGAATGTCTTAAAATCCTTACAGGTCTAAAGTCGGGCTCGCCTTCGGACCCTTGTCCTGCTAGGATTCTGGCAGTGGTAGCTGAGGTTGCTAACGCAGAAGTGACCTCCCTCATTAATTTATCCCTCCAGAAAGCGGTGGTTCCTCTGGCTTGGAAGGAGGCCAAGATCTTCCCCCTCCTCGAAAAGCAGTCATTGGACCCCCTTTGTCCGGGGATTTACTGGCCTATCTCCCTCCTCCCTGCATTGGCAAAGGTGTGTGAGAAGGTGGTAAACAATCAGCTCACCGACTTTGTGGAAAAGGAGGCGCTTCTAAACCCAGCTCAATCTGGGTTCCGGGCGTCACACAGCACAGAAACTGGACTATCTGGACGCAGGCGGGAGGGCTGCGCTGATCTTGCTCGACCTCTCGGCTGCGTTTGACACGATCCTGCACTCACTTCTTTTGTCACGTCTGGCCAAGATTGGTCTGTCAGGCACTGTGTAGAGCTGGTTTCGATCCTTCCTGGAAGGCCGGTCCGAGCAGATCTGGATTCCACCACCCTCCTCTTCCCCCTCAGCCGGTAACAACGGGTGTCCCGCAGGGATCCTTCCTTAGTGCCCTCATATTTAATATCTATGCGACTCCTCTGATTTACCTGACAGAGGAGCTGGGTGCTAAGGTGTTGGCATACGTGGATGACACCCAGCTGCTTTTTACCTTGGACAAAGGTTCGGACTCTGTACTACTGGTCCAACATTGCCTTTCATCTATCTTCAGATGGTTGGCGAAGGCACAGCTCAAATGCAATGAAGGGAAATCAGAGATTCTGCTTTTTGGCACATTTCCCCTTAACTTCAGAGAGCAGCTCTGGGGTCCCGATTACCCACTACCGACTTCAACTGGGAAGCCAGTCAAAAACCTGGGGGTTTGGTCTGATGAAGGCCTTTCCTTTTCAGTACACATCAAGAAGCTGGCCGGCGGTTGTTTGGCCTGCTTCTTTTAGAATATTCTTTCCCCTTCTGCCGCTTGCAGCGAGGGAAACAATCACTTGCGTTGATCTTCTCTCGGCTGGAATATGCCAATGTCCTTTTTGCTGGTATCCCGGGCTACCTGTTGAAGTTACAGGTGGTCCAAAATACCGCAGCCAGACTTTTATCGGGTCTGTCGGCCAGGGACAGTGTGCATCATCAGTTGCGCTCTCTTCACTGGCTGCCCATGGCAGCCAGAGTGAAATTTAAGCTTCTGACCTTGGCCCACCATGCGTTTTATGGGTGTGGCCCTCTTTACCTGCAGAGGCGTTTACCCTTCTATTTTCCTGCGCGCTCCCTGCGCTCTTCGTCCCTATGCTTTGCCCAGGTCCCACGTTTTAAGCGTCGGAGGATAGGGGGCAGCTCTTTTTCAGTGAAAGCAGCGGTTGCATGGAATGCTCTTCCTCTGGTCCTGCGTACCATCCAGGATCCAGTTGTAATTAAGAAGAAACTGAAAACTCATTTATTTACCTGAAGCTCACTGACGTATCTTGCTGGTCTCGCGCCGGGACACTCACGAGTAGCCATGCGTGTAATACATTTATATAACATACCATAACATAACGCATCACACATATTACAATGTAAAAAATAAAATGATTGTTTACCCATATACAAATGCCTTGTAGCTAATGTACTCACGTTTTTCTAAAATGATGAAAAAGAACAAATAGCACAAACCCTAAAGATGTATGTTATCAAATTGTATGAAATAAATGTTTGTTATAGTTTACAAACAAATTACAACTCCTGCATAATCCAAACCAGCCATTTTAACATTTACAGTTCCAGACATTGCCACCACGGAAGAACGTGATGTAGCCCAAAAATCTGATTCAATAAGTAAACTGTCATCAGTATGAGCCTGATCAAATTACCCCAATAGTGAAAATCCTGTCATGACTCCATTTTGTGGCCACAGGATCATTCCAAGACATTGTTGCAATGTCTGCTGCAATGTCACAACCACCTTTAAATGGTTTGATACTAGAAGTTTGTTCTACAATGATGAGGCACATACTCAAAACTGCAAACAAACTATCAAAAGCTGGACAAAAGAGGCCTCTTCAAAGCTCTAACAGTCTACACCTAATTCCACCCAAATTTAAGAAAGAGCAAACGCGCGCTCCTTCTCCGGGAACGCTCCCAGAATATGGATCTTACTGCCTCAGAATTTACGTGAAAATCGCCCATTCCCTCATTTCAGGAAAAAACGTAAACTTGTGCTTCTAAATGAATACCTGAACCCCCCCCCCCCTCCCCAAATCTCTGATTGCCCTGATGCTCCTACCCCACACCCTCCATGTAAATTTGAGCACCACTACCTCGGGGGGGGGGGGGTGGCACTGCGTCTCTACTCTCCCCACCCTTATAACACCCTACCATAACTACCTCAGAGCTATAGTGTTTAGATAGCCCCTGTATATCATTTACTTCTTTTATATACTGTTCCCATGTATTTTTTATTTACTCTTACGTAACTCGTGCAATTGCTGCTATATCGTTTACATACCCTACTATCTATTGTATACATCTTTTTATACCATTAATATGTATTTTTATTTACTCTTTATGTAACTTGTGTAATTGCTACTGTGCTAGCTCAGTAATGCGCTCTGATACCTTAGGGTCAAGTTTGCGTTATACAAAACCTGATAAATAAATAAACCACTTCATACACTTGACACAAAATGAGGATTTAGCCAATGTCAAGAGATTAGTATGCTTTGGGTCGAATACTAGATGTGATTAGAGCAATTTAAGCAGCACATATTGGCTTGAGGGCACCATTCAACAGTACTGTAATCTTCATAACTCCAAATCAATAACCGTACAAATTGTCTTTGACAAGATATGTACCCCCAAAGTGTGTCTTTCACAGGATCAGTTCGTTTCCTTTGTAATTTGCAACAGCAGCATTAAACTGCAAATGTCACAACTTTGAAATGTCCAAATGACGATGACATGGCAAAGGGTCTTAAAACAAATAAAAACAAAAAGATTTATTAAATTGCATTACAAAATAGGCAACTTACAAATGAATAATTTTGAGGACACGTTTTCTTCGTATAATGAAACATAAACAATGTAAATGGTACCAGTAGTCAATGTGTCAAAACTTTGGTCAACAAACATCTTTGGCCTGAATTTTATCAGCTTGCCCTTTCTAAAGAGATGTCCAGCACGCACTGTTATCCTATTAGATTAAAAGTTGGTTTTACCTTAATGTCATACTATGTTTTTTTTCTAATGTCATACTATGTTATTTCATACTTGCACTCATGAAGTTGTCAATAACATCTTGACGTAAGTCCGTTTCTTTCTCTTCACCACTGTCAACTTCATTTGGCATTTCAACATTATCACCCGGTGCTTCTTTATGGTCTCCACCCTCTGCGATGTACAGGACGTTCGGTCGCAGGCCTATGTTTTGCATCATGCAGCAAGTCCTGATAATCTGGCATACCTTATCACGTGAGTAGAGGAGGGCTCCACCAGTCTATCCAAACCGCAAAATCTGGCCTTTTGGGGCCCAAAAGACCGCGCCACTGGCCTCTGTGTTCTTACATTGGCCTAATTGAAGCGGACTTCCCCTGGCGTTTTTGTATTCCTCGGTGGTGCTAACAACCATGGTCGGTTAGGATAAGCTGAGTCTCCTACATGAAAGATAAAAAAAAAAAAATGTTTTAGACTTGGCATCTTTTGGCGTGTTTCCCCTGTCTTTTTGCTTTTTGTTCTCCTGGTTTTGACCGCTGTTCATTGTTAAAGTGCAAGTGCTCCTGTTGTAGATTGTGTTATGGATTGGTGTTTTCATGATTGGCATATTTGATTTACAATGAAGTTCCTAGTAAAGTGCACTGAGAGTGCCAGGGCCTGTAAATCAAATGCTACTAGTGGGCTTGCAACTCTGATTGTGCCACCCACAGAAGTAGCCCTGTAAAGGTAGGTCAGACCTGCCACGGCAGAGTCTGCGCACAGTTTGGAACTGTCATGTCGACCTGGTAAGTGCACTCACTTGCCAGGACCTAACCTTCCCTTTTTGTACATGGTAGTCACCCCTAAGGTAGGCCCCAGGTACCCCTGTGGGCAGGGTGCAGTGTATGTGAAATGTAGGACATGCCCTGGCGTGTGTGGCATGTCCTGATACTGAACTACTGCCCATTTCGTTTTTCACTATTGCAAGGCTACCTGTTCCCATTGGATAGATTGGGGAGTTTGCTTATAACATCCTATAAACATAACTACCCCAGGGAACAAGGTAGGAAAATAAAGTTTAGTATGCCTGAACTCAGACTGTTAAAATGCATCTTTTAGTGAGACAATGCTGTTTCTAACCTCCTGCCAGAAAGCTGGGCCAAAGAGAATAGAACTGGTTTGGACTAAACAGAGACACTTTATGCCTGAGAGAATAAAGGATTAGTATATATACTGGGGCCCAGACCCCTGAACTTCAGAGCTCGCTGGAATCGAGGAACCTGCCAAGGAGAAGAGCTGGGAGAGCTGCCAGGAGGAGTACTGTGTCGCTGTATTGTTGCTTTGTTGGGTTGGCGGCCTGCAGTTGCTGCTTCTGCCATGGGCAGTGAAAGGACTGGACTGGACTTTCTTTACTTTTTTTTTTTTAAATATCTGTTTTATTGGCATTTGTAAAAATAACATTCACATTCAATATAGTCTCACATCCATAGCAAGAGTATCATCTTTAAAACATTCACTGACAGCCCTCTCCTTTTCACAGCATTGATATACCACTGAGTTAAGATATTATTGCTCTACATCAGTGAGTCCATAATTAGTTTCTCCATTGCGACCATCTCTTCGAGCTCTACATTAAACCCTTGCTATGGCATAGTGCGCGATAGGGAGTGGTTGAGTTTATCAACACCATCTTTTACAGATATACATATATTCAGAGTGCATACACAACTGCCATACAGTAACTCAAAAAATGTATAAGAGGAAAGGAATGGCAAAAAGGAAAGGAAATCTGACTCGGTGCATCCACAAACTTGGTGCACAATTAACAACTGTAAAACTACCAGGGGTCTTCTATCAATACTGGTATCGGAGAATGTGCTTGACGCTACTGTTGGGTTGGGGGCCTCCAGAGGAAGGGGGGAAGAAGAGGGGAACGCCAGGAGAGGCCAAAACAAATCGGGGCAGTGACCAGCCACTGACATCCAGGGAGATATCCAAATAGTGGCCTGATATAGGGGAGCAAACCCAACCTGTTCCCCGGGGCCCAAAGTCATGGACAAGTTCTGTTATAGTCATCAAGGGATTAGGGGTTATGCGCCTCTCCTGGCCCCTCAGTCAGCCGTGCTCGTTTGGGACTCTTGATCCGGTGTGTTACGTGTGTCCCAGCCTCTAAGTATATCAGCCCAGGGTTCTGCCAAAGGTTTGTGCCTCTTCGTAATCGTATTCTCTCCGATTAAGGCCTTCTCCTCTGCTCTGGCCCAAAAGGACACATCATTTTCCCAATCTATAAGTAAGGGATTCCGCTTTGCCTTCCACCGAAGGGCTCTCCGTCTCTTAGCCAAGAGTAAAGCCAGGTCTATAAACCTATGACCCATTCTTTTGGATTTGGGTCTTGGGAACAAGCCCAGAAGGCATACCTCTGGGGAGCTCACCAAATTACGCCCCAAGACCCCATTGACAGTGTCTATTATCCTAATCCAGTACTCTGTAAGCCCAGGACATGACCATACTATACCATATGATCAAAATTGGCGTCGACTAAAGAGCATCTGGCGCAGGCCTGATCATCCCTACTGTACACTACATTCAGCCTGTGTGGGGCAAGGTATGTTCTATGGAGAAAGTTAAATTGTAGGAGTTTAAAGGCTGCATTCCTAGACACCTTTTTGGACTTCCCAGGACCTTCTTCCACTTCTTCTCAGTCAGTTGCCTATTTAGGGTGCCTTCCCATCTCTCTTGTACTCGCGGCAAAGGCCGGTGAGTCATTTTCATTATTGCTAAGTAGAGCCATTTTACTAGGTGTCTCGCCGAGCCCAAAGTCACCATTGCCTGAAGGGTGGCATTGCGTGGCAGGTTCTGTCGTGTCTACGCCCCACAGTTCTGCCAGCGCCCCGTATCTTATGGTAATTCAAGAACTGTCCCTGTGGTAAGTCATGATACTCCAGAAAGGCCTCTGACGGGAGCAGCAACCCATCTCTATAGCAATTCCCCCAACCGTCAGCACTCCTGCTGCCTCTCAGCCCTGCAACTGCCGCTGTGTGAGAGGGAACCCATCCCTACTTGTGGGAGGCCTGTAAGGGGAATACTTGATACATAAAGCGGTCTATCTTTAGATCTTGCAGTGCATCTATCCCAGCACGTTACCGCCACTGAGAGCAACGTCCCCATGTGTTTGATCTTCTGGCGACGGTTAAGCATTCTAGGGAGCAAGGTCATTTCTGCGGTACTAGCCGGCAGTGATAACGTGTCGAGCCCTCTCCCAGCAAGCCACCTGGCCAGCCACTGGAGCTGTGTCGCCAAGTAGTAGGCTTCGAAATCGGGGGAACCCAGTCCTACCCCTGTAAGTGGAAGTTGCACTGTTTGCTGGGATACTCTATTACGTCCGCCATCCCACACCAAATCTCTCAATAAGGTGTCCAGGGTTTTAAACCAACTCTTTGGGATCACCACAGACAAACTGACGAAAAAGTATAAGAGTCGTGGTAGCACCACTATCTTGGACAGTGCTACCCTAGCCATTACTGGCAATTTGAGTGATCGCCAAAAGGAGACCTTTGCCTGGAATGCTCCCAGGGCACTTCCAAGGTTCCCCTCGAGCAGGTCCACTTTACGATGATAGATCTGTATTCCTGGGTACCTGAAGGAGGTCGACGCCCACTCCAGATCTAGCGGGAAATCCAGCGGTCTGTCCAGTGTGGGACTCAATGGGAACACATAGCTTTTGGTTTTGTTTATACGTAGTCCCGAGAGCTTAGCAAATTCCTCAAATTTGCAACACAATCTGGATCCCACAAGGTCCATTCCGCAGATAGATCAATACGTGGTCTGCGTATAAAGATATTATATGGTGAGTCCCATTAAGAGCCACCCCTAGTCTCTCACTTTCCTGCCTGAATCGCTCTACTAGTGGCTCCATAGCAAGAGCGAAGAGCAATGGTGACAGAGAACACCCCTGGCAGGTTCCTCTATATATAGAATATGGGGTGGAGACCGCTGCACCTGTACGCACTCCAGCTCTAGGATTCGCATACAAGAGGACCCATTGTGACCAGCCAGCTCCCATCTGCATTTTCCCCATGACTGCTAGTAAAAAGTCCCATCTCGGGGAGTCAAAGGCCTTTTCCAGGTCTACTGCCACTACCACAGCTTTCGGATAGTCGCCCAGGTCTTTTTGGAAAAGGACATGATATAACCTTCTCAAGTTGTTGGATGTGGAGCGTGAGGGTATAAAGCAGCTCTGGTCTGTATGGACCAGTTTCTGCATCTGGCAGAAGCCTAATCGCTAACGCCATAAGATTTTAAAATCAATGTTGAACATAGACATGGGCCAAAATTCCAATACCGCTGCTACATCCTTCTTTGTTTTTGGCAAGGGAATCACCAATGCTTCCTGAAGCAATGATGGTATCCGCTTCTCTTGTAGTGCAGTCACATAGATCTGTTCTAACCTCGAGGCCAATATATCCACAAAGGAGGCGTTAAATTTGGCAGCGAGGCTGTCAGGCCCAGGTGTTTTCCCCCCACGACATCTCTTTGATGGCTGCTCTAAATTTCCCAGCCTTTACCGGCAGCGCCAGTGAGTCTCTGTCTAATCCCCGCAATCCTAACTCTCCTAAATATTCCAGTACATCATCTCCCCATATTTCTCCTGGGGTCCCATAGAGTTACTCGTAATACTCCCGGAACGAATCCTTGATGTCCTGTGGGGAGCATAGTACATGCCCATCACGGATACTGGGAATTGGGGTTCCCCTGCTTTTCGGTCTAATCAACCAGGCCAGTAGCCTCCCCGCTCTGCCCCCTTCTACGTGTTGCCGTTCTTGGTACATTCGGTAGTCTAGCGTCCGTAGCCTGTCCCATGTGGAGTTACAGAGGCTCCTCACTTCTGCCAGTCGACCCTGCACTTCCGCCCCACCCTCTGTCTATCTAACGCCAGGATCTGAGCTTTCAGGGATTCAAGTTCATGGGCAATCTCCCATCTAGCCCCTACTTCCTGCCCTAAACATTGTCCTCGGAGTATCACTTTAAAGGCATCCCATTCTATCAAGTGGGAGCTAGTGGTTCCATGATTTTCCGCAAAATAGGTGGCCATGGCTTCAGAGAGGAGTTGTTTAAAGCTGTCATCTTCCAACAGAGTGGGATCTAGGCGCCACAGTGGGATGGGGGCCCTCTCGAGGGTAGGGGCAAATCGTATTAGCAAGGGACTGTGATCCTTACATATTCAGCCTGAGATCACATGGGAGCCAGCCTGTCAGGGCAGAAGACCATATCCAGTCTCGTATGTAAGTCATACAGGGAGGAGTAATAAGAGTATTCTCTTCTATGTGTGTTGTACAATCTCCAAGCATCTATCAATTCCCACCCATTCAACCAAGCCTTGAGTCACTTAGCCACAGTGGGTGCTATTGTACCTCTCAAAGGGGGAGTAGATCTGTCCCATCCTATGTAACATACACAATAAAAATCGCCCCCCAGAATAAAGTCATCCTGTGCCACTCCTGCCAACGTCCCAGAGAGCCGCTCTAGAAAGGAAAGCTGATCACGATTTGGCGCATAAACACTTCCCAACGTTATTTCCCTGCCCTTCAATTTACCCCTGACCACTACAAATCTCCCTTCTGTGTCTGATTTTCCGGGAGACCTGGAAGGGGATCCCAGGCCTGACCCACACTAGCACCCCCCTGCAAAAGCCGAGTAAGTAGTTGCAAATAGCTGCTCTCGCCATCTACGTCGCAGCCTAGGCACTTCCACCTCCGTGATATGGGTCTCCTGCAACAGTACCGCGTGGGTTCCCCGACGTCGTATGTAGTTCAGGATACTGTAGCGTTTGGAGGGAGTGCCCATACCCCTAAGGTTCCAGGTCAGGAGTTTAAACTCCTCAGCCGGATTACTAGCACTGGCCATCTCTCAGTACAGTCCGTCCCCCCAGTAACCCTCCCCCAAAGCACCAACCTGTAGAAGTGTCGCAAACGTCCTGGTGTGTAACAACAAAACCAACATAACTCCCACACCCATGAGTGGACTGACAAAGGTCAGCTGCCCAAACCTGCAGAAGAACTGCATTATACTGAACTGCAGTAGTTAGTTAAGGCTCAAAGGTACTAGCGCAAGGACCTAAATAGAAGGCCCAAAGCTGCGGAGTTGGGACCTATGGGGAGCATGGCAATCACCACGGACGCCTAACAAACGCACCAATGAACACCCGGGGTGCGCCCGCCTTGATAGGCTGATCCTACCTAGGAAGGTAGTGAACGCTCGGCGTCTATCCCCCTCCAGTGTGGTGTGCCACAGGGCTCTTCTCTTAGCCCTACATTGTTTAATGTATATATGGCCCCCCTGGAGGATGTGGTGGCCCCTTTTGGTTTTAAAATCATCAGCTATGCTGACGATACGCAGCTGGTGGTTGCTCTCTCCCATCTTAACGACAACCCAGACTCTCTGCATTCCTGCATGTCCGAAATCCATACTTGGATGTGTGACTTGGCTTTAAAGCTGAATGGTTCAAAAACTGAATTAATATTGCTAGGGAACAAAACCCCTTCGCTTCCTCTGACTAGCTGGCCTAGCTGTATGGGAGCTCTTCCGAGTCCCAGGAAGGAAATCAAGAGCTTAGGGATTTGGCTGGAGCAAGATCTCTCATTTAGGACACAGGCGAAGAAAACGGCGGGAGTCTGTTTTGGCCTTCTTCGTTCTGCGCGTAAAGTCATCCCCCTGCTTCCATGGGCATCTAGGAAGCTGCTCATTCTGGAGCTTATTGTATCCAGATTAGACTTTAGTAATATTATCTATCTAGGCGCCCCTGAAGCGACTTTCAACAAACTCCAGCAGGTTCAAAATGCTGCTGCAAGGCTGCTTATGAACACTCCTAGGATGCAGTCAGCGAAACCCGCATTGAAGGCCCTGCACTGGTTGCCGGTGCGGGAAAGGGTCAAATTTAAGGCTCTATGCTTAGTGCATAAAATTCTGCAGGGGAAGGGATCCCCCATTTTGAGGAATTTAGCCGTGCCTTATAAGGCCAATAGAGACCTCCGTTCCAACCAGAGTTATCTGCTCCAAGTTCCCAGAGTGAAAAGGGCGCGGTCTGGCGGACGTAGATTTTCGGTTAATATTGCCTACTTGTGGAACGCGCTTCCAATGGGTCTGCGGTCTGAAACGAGTTTGGGTCGGTTTCGGAAACTTTTGAAAAGTTTTCTTTTTCCTGCTTGACGTTCCTGACTTCTTAGCCGTTTTTTCTGGTTGTTTTGCTCTGGACAAGTGCTGGGATGCCCTAGGGTAACTATGCGCTATATAAAAACTGCATTCATTCATTCATTTCCACCACCCCCTCAAAACCCCAACAATGGAAGCAGGCACCGGATCCCAAGACAGGGAGGGGGGAGAAGCAGATAAAGGGAGGAGAATGGTGTATAAGAAGCCAAATGAAAACCTGAAACCACAGCCCACAGTTTAGATAATATCATCAGCTGTGTTCGGAGTCACAATTGGTAGCTGAACACTGTTACTGCAGGATACATCAGAGTCCGATTCATCCGTCCCTTTATTCGAACCTGTGCCGCCATCCGATGCCGACCCTGCCTCATGTCTGCCACCGCCTGTAGTGCCTCTGCTCTTTCCTTTGCAGTCTGTGATGAGCTCGGTTTCTTGCAGCTCCCCCGCCGCTGATGTCTCCGCAACCACTTCCTGGGCTCCCCGGCTGCAGGTTGAGCCACTTTCGAGAGTGTCCCAGGCCGGCCCTCCGTTTAATAGGCTTCCAACCATTCCCAAGCGGCCTTTGGGTCCTCACAAAAGTGCGACTGCCCACCCAGCACTATCCACAGTTGGGCTGGGAACATCAGTGAGTATTGGATTCCCTCGTCGCGCAGGGCTGTTTTGACCTCAAGGAAGGAGGTGCGGTGCTTCTGAACCTTCAATGTGTAGTCGGGGAACAAGGACACTTTGCTATTGTCGACCACGTTTGGGCCCTCCGTGTGCGCTTTCTGCAAAAGCGCATCTCTATCCTTGAAGTGGAGCAGTCTGGCCACCACTGGGCACGGCGGCCTCCCTGGGGCCAGAGGCCTGGCTGGGATGCGGTGCGCCCTCTCCAAGGTGTAGAGCTGTGACAGGCCCTCCGGTCCAACCATCTCACGCAGCAATTGCTCCAGGTACTGGATCATATTGTTACCCTCCACCCCTTCAGGCAAACCTAGGACTCTCACATTGTTCCTTTGGTTCCGTCCCTCCATGTGCTTGGCCCTTCTTTCCAGAACAGCCACTCGGCTGGTAAATTCCCCCATCTGATTAGACAAGGAATGGTGTTCGGTCTGCTTAACCCTGTCGGCCAGTTTTGCATGCTCCGTCCGCAATAGACCCAGACCCACTGCCACAAGGCTGTTGTCTTGATGCAGCGTCGCCTTGGTATCTGCAATGGCCACTAGAATTTTGGCCAGTTGCTGGTGGACAGGGACTTCCGAGGGCTTACCTTCGAACTCCATGTGTACTAGCTCAGATGTTGCATCCTCGTGGTCTGGGGGAGTTCCCATCTGCTTTCTTCTAGGCTTCTCCATCATTAGCGGGGCAAACTGCCCAACGGAGGATCTGGTGCGCCCCTATCTTGGCCGTCGGGGGGCAGCTGCCAGGATGTCAGCCACCCACCACTTCAGTGCAGAGACACAAAGTTCCTGTGACGGGGGGTGACTCGTCCTTGCACCCCACATCTTCCTGCAGCACCCCAAACCGTTTAGAGCGCCTCCCAGGATTCCTGGCCCACTGCTCTCACTGCGAAGTCCCTTGTCCCGCCCACGTGGCACCTAGGGCAAGACCTCTGGAACAGGTCTCCCAGAAAGTACCCACAGGCAGGTGGCAAGGATAATGGGGGTCACACTGCGCTGCTGCATCCCTATAGCGACACCGCGCCTATTCCGTGGTCCAGGGATACAGCCTGGCACCGCACTCAGGCCCAAGATTGGAACAGTACCCCATTCCGAGCCCCGTTATAAGTCGGCAGTGGACGGAGTGCGCTCCTCCCACAGCTCCAACAGTGTGTGCGCTAACCGACTAAAAGGTATGCGCCACTCAGTGTCCAGGGCCCCTAATGCCTTGCTCAGCCCGCTCCAAAGTAACCAAACCAGGCCCAAACTGCCTCACCCTCCCTGTCCACGGGGTGCCAACCACTGCGGGGAGCCCCCGCCGCCATGCACCCTCTGTTCCAGTCCTCGGGCCCAAAGGGGAGTGGCGCACTCAGCAGCCCAGCCAGCACAGCACCGTCGCACCTCGCGGCCGCACCCCAGTCATTGGGCCGCCAATGCCACACCTCCGATCTCTCTCCGCTGCTGCCAAGGCACACCCACGGCTATATCCCATCAGGGACAGCCACTGCCTGTCGCGGGCAGAGAGAACCTAGGGCACCGCTCATGTCCAGGGGGTCGCTCCCAGCCACTGCCTCTCAATTGAAGCCCCCGCTCCACACACCCAGCTGCGCAATACCTGAGAGGGGGTGATCCGGCCACTGCCTCGCACTTCCAGTGCGCGAGCATCTCAGATGGTGACACCGCTCCCCTCTTTGCGGTGTGGTAGCGACGGCAGTTCAACGCCTTCCAGCGCCTGCAGGGCCTCACTATTCCGCCAGTGCTCGCTCTGTGGTGAGGCACCCCGGGCACGCCACCGATCCACTACAGCCCCCGGCGGGGAGACAAAGTTTCAGCGCTTCCCCGTTCTCCGGAGATCACTGGTCAGGAGGATCTCCATCTCCCGGCTCCGACTTCCGGGCCGCTCCTCCGTCCCGGGCCGACCGGCTCCAGCTCCCGCTAACCGGCTCCGTTGCTTGCACAGCAACCTGCCAGCACCGCATCGAGCACCGCTTCGCCCTGCACCGTAAACCTTGGTCTCACGGACACCGTCTGGACGATCGTCACCGAGCCGCTGCCTGCACTGCATCGAGAGGGCACCGCACCCTGCATCGCTTCCATTTTCCAACAAAACCGCAACTGTTGCTACGACCCACTCACACCATTGTGCCAGCTGCAACTAGAAAGGTACTGTTACCAGTCTGTCCACGCTTTCGCTGACCTATACTGACGTGGTCGGCATGGAGCTGTTAGACTCTGTTTTCATTATCGCGGTAGCCACAGACGGAGCTACCGACTCGTACGAACTGTGTTTTTGAGGTATTTCTGCACTTTTAAGGATATCTTGCAAAGTATCTATGTTTAAGTACTGTATGTTGGATTTTTATCATTTTGGTCTTGTTTTGGATATATAAAAATATTGGATATTTTTCTTAACTGTGGTGTCCTTTTGTAGTGTCTTCACTGTTTTACTGTTAGTTATGTGCAAATGCTTTACATACTGCCCCTAAGATAAGCCTGACTGCTCGTGCCAAGCTACCAAGGGGGTGAGCAGGGGTTATTTCTGATGAATACTTCTGCCTGTGGATTCCTCTCCTTCTGAATACCCCCTGCGCCAGCATTCTGCGGAATTTCTTTCCTAGCTCTCCCACGTCGACGAGGACGTCGTAATAGCACGGCTCCGCTCGCGACTCCGTATGATGTCACCGGAGCCATAAGAGGACCTTGTCGGCGTGCTGACGTCAGTTCCCTTTTTTCCACACAGTCTACGCGTAAGGGTCTTTCTAGGGACTCTCCATTTTCTATAGAGAAAACTTTGTATCCTCGAGGATTTCTAATGGCTACTTCTAGGAAGTCTGGATTTAAACCCTGCAGGGAGTGTGGCGGTCACATGTTGATCACTGACCCGCATGATGATTGCCTTTGGTGCTTGTCTTCGGATCACAACATCGATGAATGCCGAAGCTGCAGGAAGATTAATCCGAAGGCCATTAAGGAGCGTGAGGTAAGCTGTTTATAGCCAGAGCAAAAAAGGAAAAGAGGGGTCGTAAACGAGCGAAGTTGTCGTCTTCTCAAACTTCGAAGTCAAGAAAACATAAGATGTCTAAGAAGAGATATGGCTCTGCGCGGTTCATCGAAGGTCAGGGCTTTGAGGTCGCCTTCTCCAGCTAAGCGACTTCGAAGGCAGGACTTTGTATCTCCTTCTCCAACTTCATCTCCACGGATGACGCTGGTTCCATCTCCGGCTCCGAGGTCGCCAGCGTCGAAGGGCTCTTCGTCGCCTGAAGGTTCTCCGGCTCCTTGTATGTCTCCGACGCCCAGGGAGTCTTCTCCAGTCCATGTGGCTTCACTTCTCCGGGCGCCGGCTCCGCAGGCTCCAGTTCAACCTCATGTGGTTCTTGTTCAGGAAGATACGGATCCATATCCTCCTATTCCTGTTCCTGGATCAGACCCTACGCATTTTCTTAATGCAATATTTGGCATTTTTGCTAGGGCCTCTACTCCATCTGATGCGCCTTCGGGCCCCGTGGGTCCTTTGGCCTTCAACTTGGGTATGCCTCACCACTATGCTCAAGCACCCTTTGTGCCATTGTTGCCGACGACTCCAGCTTGGCATTTTGACTCTGATTCAATTGACGCTAGGATTTGAAGCTGAGGCTCCTCCATCAACGCCGTTGATGTCCTCGCCGGCGCCATGGTTGGCGCCGCCGAGTCTTAAACCGCGCTCTAAGAGAAAGGCACAGAGGCTCCTTGAGGAGGAGGAGGAGGAATATGCACAGGAGCAGGATGAAGGAGAGATTGTTGAGTCTGTGGACGAGTTTGAGGGCTTACAGGAGGCCAGTGGATTGGATACTTCTCCTGAGTATGATCTCTCATCTCCAAAGGCTGAAGTATTGCAAGACATTGCTCCTTATGTGCTAATAAGGAAGGCAGCTGAGTTGCTTGATCTGCAACTTCCTTCAGCGAAGGTAAAATCTAATATCCTGCCTGAGGTTCTTAATACACCTTCTACAGCCTCTGAATCTCTGCTACCCTTTAATGAGGCTTTAACGGAGCCTATTTTGGAAGTTTGGCAGAAGCCCTTGTCTGCTCCTGCAGTTACTCGTTCCGTTTCAAGAAGGTACAGGCATGCTCCTGGGGATCCGGCTTTTCTGTCTTCGCATCCCTCACCAGAAAGCTAGGTGGTCCATGCTTCTTGTTGGAAGCAATGTTCTGGTTCTTTCCCTACCATACCCGGTGATAGGGATTCTAAAAAAATGGAGCAAGCAGCAAAGAAGGTATTTTCTTCTGCAAGTATGGCTCTAAAGTCAATGCACCTGTCTGCTTTGGAGGTATATCCATGCTCTGATGGACTCAGTCAAGCAGCTAGTTTCAAAGTTGCCTGAAGAGGATGGGAATAATTTCTTGGAGGCCCTTTTTGATTCTCAAGCTGTGGCCCGTCATGTGATACAATCGGACACCGCTGACTCTCTGGCTTGTGTGATGGGGTCTTCTTAGATCGTCCAGATTTTCTCCTGATGTTCAAGCGACTCTGCTGGATTTGCCCTTTGATGGGCCGAGACTGTTTGGAACTAGGGCTGACTGCCTTGCAGCGTTATAAGGATAGCCGAGCAACTGCAAGGTCTCTGGGCCTTCAGACGCAGTCTAGGGGATACGGCTATAAGCGGTATCATGGTTTTGGAAGGGCTGCTTCCTTTCGTGGCCGCCAACAGATTCAACAGAGCCAGCAGCAGCAGAATCCTCTGTACAAATCGTACAGAGGGAAAAATAAAGGACGTCTTAGGGGAGCCTCTTGGCAGCAATCCTCCTCCACTTCTCCTCCCGCCACCGTTGGTACTTCAGGAAAGCAGTTCTAGATCCCCCATCTTAGAACATGTTGGTCCGGTAGGGGGTCGGTTGTTCCACTTTCTACAAGATTGGAAATCGATCACTTCAGGTCGTTGGGTTTTAAATCTTGTAGAGAATGGGTACACCCTCCCTTTTTTAGAGTTTCCTCCTCCTTACCCTCCTCGCCAGGGTTGTGCTCAGAGGACCACTTACTGCTTTTACAGAAGGAAGTTCTTACCTTGTTACAGAAAGGTGCGATAGAGGTGGTTCCGGAGCAGGAAAGGGGTCAGGGTTGCTACTCCTGGTATTTCCTGATCCCAAAAAGGACGGTCAATTAAGGCCGATCTTGGACCTCAGGATTTTGAATCTTTACCTCAGACAGGAAAGGTTCAAAATGTAGACCTTGGCTCAGGTTCTTCTTGCGCTGCAACAGGAAGACTGGATGGTGTCCATTGAACTGCTGGATGCGTATTTACATCTTCCCATCCTGAAGTCACATCGGAAGTATCTCCGGTTCACGGTAGGATCGCAACACTATCAGTTTGCGGTTCTTCCGTTCGGTCTCACTTCCGCACCTAGAGTCTTTACGAGGGTGATGGCAGTGGTAGCAGCACATCTCAGAAGGTCAGGGGTTCCTGTTTTCCCCTACCTGGACAACTGGCTGTTAAAAGCAGAGTCTCCGGAGTTAGTGATGTGCCATTTGCAAGCAACAACGCAGCTGTTGTTCAAGTTGGGTTTTTCAATAAATGTACCCAAATCTCACCTGGTGACATCTCAGCGCTGCCTGTTCATAGGGGCAATACTGGACACTACTGTGTGTCTGGCTTTTCTGCCTCCGCAGAGGGTTCTCGACATTCAGAAGATGATCCCTTTGTTTCACGATGGAGCGGTTGTTCCAGTCCTGAAGGTTGTACGCCTGCTTGATCTGTTCGCTTCCTGCATACTGTTGGTCAGTCATGCGCTCTGGCACATGAGGGCTCTCCAGTGGTGCCTCCGCAGGCAGTGGTATCAACACAATGGAGATCTCGGGAAGAAGGTCAGAATCTCCAGAGAAGCTGCAGCGGATTTGACTTGGTGGGGTGTGGAGGGCAGCCTGTCTCAAGGAAAGCCCTTTCAGCTTCCTCCACCTGGGGCCACAGTGATCACAGATGCCTCCACTCTAGGGTTGGGTGCTCATCTGGGGGATCTAGAGGTCAAACGTCTTTGGTCTCCAGAGGAAAGGTTGCTTCACATCAACCCTTTGGAATTGCGGGCGATACGTTTGGCACTAAAGGCTTTCCTTTCTTCACTTCGCAGTCAGTCGGTTCAGGTCCTGACGGACAACACTACCTCAATGTGGTACATCAACAAACAGGGAGGTGTAGGGTCGTATCGTCTGTCGAGAGGCTCTGCGACTCTGGTCCTGGGCTCAGAACCATCAGATTTGTGTGTTTGCAAATCATCTAGCCGGTGTGCTGAATGTTCGTGCGAACAGTCTGTCGGCATTACTCGGCCGATCATGAGTGACGGCTTCAGCCGGAGGTGGTCCATCACATCTTCCAGATGTAGGGGTCTCCTCGGTTGGACCGGTTTGCCACCCACGAGAACGTGCACTGCCCGTTGTTCTGCAGTCTCCAGTTTCCGATGCAGGGAGCGCTGGGGGGAAGCGTTTCAATTGGATTGGAGCTCACAACTCCTTTATGCGTTTCCTCCCATGCCCTTGATTCCTTGGGTTCTGAGGAAGATTCGTCGAGACCGGGCCCAAGTTATATTGATTTCACCAGATTGGCTAAGAAGGGTGTGGTACACAGATCTACTTCACCTCTCATCGCACCCTCCGCTCCGTCTCCCTCTCAGGGCAGACCTCCTCTCGCAGTCGCAGGGGCAGGTTTTACACCCCCACCTCCAGAGCCTGCACCTTCATGCCTGGAGATTGAACGGGGCAACCTGAGTTCCTTCTCTCCCGCCGGATGTGGTGGATGTTATTTTATCGTCCAGGCGACGCTCCACCAAGTCTGTTTACTCTTCCAGATGGTCAAGATTCGTTAAATGGTGTGGAGAGAGACCCATTGATTAATTTTATTAATTTATTTTATTTATAAAGTTTTTTATATAGCGCGAACATGACCCACGGGGGTATCAGAGCGCTTTACAGTACACTGTTATCACACACTTTTTTGCATTTTTTTCTTTCATACAATCGGAAATCGCATACAATACAAAAGAGGTAGACATTGGTGTTTGGAAACAATCAGTGGCAAAAGTCATCAGAAAGTTAAAGTTTTAGGGTGTTAATTTGTTCATTAGAAACATTTTCGCTTCTTTTTTGAAGGCGGCAAAGGAAGAGATTCTGCGTACATCTGGGGGAAGGGTGTTCCAAATCCTCGGTGCGATACCTGAGAAAGCTCTGCACCCAGTTCTCTTTTTGTGGAAGGATTGAGGTTTTAGTAGTAGTGAGCTCGAGCTTCGCGAATGTCTGCATCCGCCCGACCGTTCCAGCTTTTTTGCTAAATAGCTGGGGGTGTTGGTATGTAGGGCTTTGTGTCATGCAGGCGATCTTTAGTTGTATTCTCGCCTCGTTGGGTAGCCAGTTCAGAGCCTTCCAGGCCGGGGTGATGTGGTTATTTCTTTTTATTCTGGTGACCAGCCTGGCCGCAGCGTTAAGTGATGCCCAGAGCGGTGCTAGCTTACATTTAGGAAGACCGCATTGAGTGGTGCTTCCATAGTCCAGTCTCGGTAGTACTAGTGCTTGTACCGCCATTTTTAGATCATCCTGTGGGAGGAAGGGTTTAAGATTCCTTAGGATACTCAACTGATAATTGGCTCCCTTGGTGGCATTGTAGATTTGCGCCTGCATATTTAAATGTTTGTCCAGGGTGACTCCCAGGTATTTTGTCAATGATGTGTGGGGAGCAATTGAAGGAAGTTAGATGCTTCAGCCATAAGTCTATCTTGGGTGTGTGATTGGGAGGGGAGATGAGGAGGAATTCAGTTTTCTTGGCATTGAGCATGAGGGGGTTGCCATTGAGCCAGCTTTGGGTATTATGAAGAATGGCGTTGAGGGAGATGAAGTTGTCTGGTGAGGAGACTTTCATATATAGTTGTGTGTCGTCCGCGTATAGGTGATATAGAATGTTTGCAGAATTCAGAGCATTGGCAAGGGGTTCCATGAGTAGGGGGTTCCATGAGTAGATTAAAAAGGATTGGTGTTAGTGCTGATCCCTGTGGAACTCCTAGGGTGACCATGGATGGTTGAGATAATGATTGCTTCATCTTGATTCTTTGGGTTCTGTTGCTTAGGAAGGAGGCGAACCATTGTAACACTGGACCGGTTAGGCCCATCCTTCGTTCAAGTAGGGACAGTAGATTGCCCTGTTTAACCGTGTCGAAAGCGGAAGATAGGTCCAGGAGTATCAATAGGCACGATTCATTATGATCTAACATTTTTAAAATGTCATCCATTATGTGGGTGAGTGCTGATTCGGTACTGTGGCCTTGACGGAAGCTGGATTGGTGTTTGTTTAGCAGGTTGAAGTTCTCGATGTGGTTGCAAAGTTGAATTTGTACACATTTTTCCAATAGTTTCGCCAGAGTGGGGATGTTGGATATAGGGCGATAGTTGTTGAGGTCTGTGGAGAGGGAGTTGGCTTTCTTTAGTATAGGTGTGACCTACCCTATTTTAAGGCAGTCAGGTATGGATCCTTGCCTCATAGAGGAGTTAACAATTTTTGCCCATCGGGGTAGAATAGAGGTCTTTATCATTTTGAATATGGCTGGGGGTAGGGGATCGGAGAAATGATTGGCAGGGTTGATCGCTAGCGGGGTGCTATAGATTTCGTGTTCCGGGATGGGTGAGAAGGAGAACCAGTTGGCATTGTTTTTTGGAGCTTCGATTGGAAAGTTAAAAAGGTCCTTGATCTGTGTATGAAGCAAAGGCTCATGGTCAGTAGTTTGTTGGGTTTCTTTCTTGGATTGAATGTCATTTTCAATGGTTCTAGTCTTTTGTAGGAAGAATTTGGCAAGCTTGTCGCAGTCAGGGGCTGCTTAGCTCCAATACGTTTGGAGAGTTACGCGCTTGTTGTTTCACGATTTCGAATAGTTTTTTGGGACGGTTAATGGCTTGGTTCAGCTGTGTTTTGAAGAAATCTGCTTTAGCTTTTAAGATTTTTCTGTTGTAAGTATTTCTCAGCGCTCTAAGTTGGTATAGGTGATCAGTGGAGGGTGCTGATTTCCATGTTCGCTCAGCTAGTCTTAACTTGCGTTGGTCCGAGTTTAGGTTCTCATTGAAATTTTTGTGGAGACCTTTTTTTCTTGGAGGGGCGCTGTGTTATCAAGGATTTCAAGCATAATGGCATTGTAAAAGTCTGTGAGATCCTGGACATCAGCCATGTCTGTTGAGGGGATCAGGGCGGAATTGCATTGGGATACCAAGGCGTTGGGATTAATATTTTGGATATTCCTTTTCCATTGTTTTGTCTTCGTAGGTTGGCTTTGTTTTGAAGTTACCTCACTGTTGATGGAGAAGAATATGCTGTAGTGATCAGTCCAGTCACATGGGGAGATGGATTCTAGTGATATAGTGTTTGTTTTTGCTATGATGAGGTCTAATGTCTCCCCCTTGTTGTGGGTTGGGCTGTCGCAGAATTCGGACAGATCCTGGTCTGACAGAAAGGATTTGAGCCCGTTTACATCATGACCGCCAGTATTTTTCCAATAGAGATTGAAATCTCCCAGAAAGATCTGCGGTACTTGTGAGTTGGCGTTTGCTGTAATGACTTCCATTAGTTCATCAATGAACTTCAGATTATCACGGGGGGGGGTATATTATGTGAAGTTTGCAGATGATGCCCTTGTCATAAGAGATGTTGGTGCAGAGATATTCACAGGAGGATAGGGAGGTAGCGTCTGTTTGATTAACTGTGATTTGTGTTTCGATAGATGCAGGCTAACCCCCCTCCAGGTTTCTCAGTTCTATCCAGGCGAAGTATATTATGACTAGGGGGGACCAGTAAGTCAAGGATGGGAGCAGACGAGCTCTTTAGCCATGTTTCGGTGAGGATGATGATGTCCAGATCCTTCGAGAGGATGAGATCATAAATGACTGTAGCATGTTTGTTAGCCGATCTGCAATTGATAAGTGCGCACTTTAGTTTGCTATTTGAGTGAGTGAGGTTAGACTGCATTATGTTGAACTTTTTTGTAAGGTTTTCCCTAATTATGGATCTGTAATTGTGAGTGGGTTCTCTGTAGGGGTTGGGTTGAATGGTTTGGATAGTGCAACCTAAAGACTTGCTGCTGTCATTATGGCTGTTGTACGATATGAGAATGTCATGTAAGTCATTGTCAGATAGGCCATCCATAGCCCTCATAGGACGATCCGGGTCATTGGGGGAGGGTATTTTATTCTGTGTTGAATAGTCTGGGTATGGATTCATGGTGAAGTATCTACTGGTTTGCTGACTAATTCGGTTCACGGTGTCGCTAGTAGCTTTATTAGAGGTTAGGAGTTCACTGGTGATTGATGATAGATTTTACATTTCATCATTGGGATGGGCTAGGCCTATGGTTAACTCGTTGAATCTTGCGGTCCAGTCATGATTAAGACAGTTAAGTGTGTGGACGTGTGTTCTCGTATAGTGGTGGTATGACCTCCAGTAAGGCCTGGTTGCGTTGAGATTTGGATATCAAGTTGAGTGGGGATATCATTATTAGGTTTTGATGGGGTTTGTTGAGTAAGGAGGGTAGTTGGTGAGTCAGAGTAGATGTGAGAGATGGACTTAAGCGGTGATCACATGAAAGGGGGGGCTTCTGCATGGGAAGGAGATATGGTCGTTGAGTGTTGATTTTGGATGAGCGGATAAGGGTCGAAGGCGTGAGGGGATGTTCGGGGATCAATGTAAATGTCGAGTCAAGAGGAGATTTGTGAGAGAGCTCTCCCGCTGGTTGGGCTATTGGGATGTCAGTGGTGGAGTTTCGATTGGTACATTCTCCGTTGGTCGGCATGTGAGTCAGGTGTGTGCCTGCATTGGGGTGTTTGGTATCTAAGCTTATGACTGTTTGAGATGGACCCGGGGGCCCTAGTGTGACTGAGTCAGTTGTGAGGGACATGTAGGGGTCATTGGAGGTGGGGCAAGATATTGGGTTTCTTGATGTCGTTAATGGGTTAAGTAGCAGATGTTGCGTATCTTCTGGATAAACGTGAGGAGTCGTGTCGGGGAGAGAGTTTTTCTTGCCTTGCTGTTTGCTTCTCTTTTGAGAGTAGGAAAGATCTTGTTTAGGAGTGCTAGATTGCTATTAGATGCTTGTATGAGGATATTACCATTATTGTATATGGATATGGTGGCATTCGCCTTGCAGAAGTCCAAGGCTGTGACTTCCAGTTTGAGGGCGTGAGGGGTATTTTTGGTGTTGGAGATTTGAAGCATGGAGTAGAGGGTGTTCCTCCATTGTGCACGTTTTTTGGTGTGGAAGATGAGGTCATTCGATAGTATGCCTTTGTTGGTGCAGAAATAAGGGTCTGAAATCAGTGTCTCCGGGTGAGTTTTCAGTATCATGTGTTTGTTTCTTGGCTGCATTTTTTGATAGATTGGGGGGGGGGGGGGGGGGTAGGAGATGGTGAAGGCATGGAAACCTGATGGCTGTATACTTATTTCCATATTTATTTATTTTTCCTCTCTCGTCTTCTCACCTTCTTCCTTCTTTCTCTCTTTCTTCTTTTCTTCTTCCTATCCCTATTGTCTGTCTTACCTTCACTGCTTCCTTCTTTCAGCTATTTGTTGATAGCTGAAGTCCTGTATCTGTCTGGTGGAGGTTAGGCTGTTCTGAGAGGGCATCAGCCTTAACAGTGTTGTTGGTCCCTGTTTGTTGGACCTTATTCAATAGCTCTGTTATCTGTCTGGTGTAGGCATTGATTGAGGTTAGGGCTGTTCTGAGAGGGCCGCTGCCTTAACAGTGTTGTTGGGACCTGTGTGTTGGATCTTCTTCAATAGACCCATATGCCTTAGCGATACTCATTACCTTCCCTTTTTTCCACAGTTTTTTTCCCCCTCACTGTTTATGGTAAATTTATTTAATTTTAATTGACACTTCTTCTTTAGCAGCATCTCATCACTGGGCAATGCAGTGTTATGATGTTGTAGTACCCCAATCCAAGATGGCCGCGGCTTTTCCTTTGTTTGCTCAGTCCTCTTTTTATGCCCATTGTTGCCGGATCTTCCCCGTGATGAAGCCGAGTGCTCTCGAGGCAACTGAGACCCCAAAATGGAGGACTGGACACCGGGGACCCCCTCCCCCCTGCAGCCAGTACAAACGGGCTAGTGGGCTCAGGTGAAGATCAGAGGCCCCGAGATGCTTCAGGATGGGCCAAAGTGGCGAGGCGCTCGCAGGCGTGCCGGATTTCCCGGGATGGGGGAGGGGAAGGCTCACCTCCACAGAGACAGCCGGCGCCCCCGTGAAGGGCGTGCGATCGCAAGGCCAGGCGTTCCGCAGGCAGTGACTCACCCGGTTCCTGGATCCCGTGGAATCGGGGCTGCACACCAGCCTCCCGCGCTAGACCGTCAGCAGGGCATCCGCTGGTTCCACCATGCAGCCAGCATTCTCAGCGCTCTACGCTCCGGAGCTGCCCCAATGAAGATCGATGGTCCTCGGTGGCCCAGGGCCGTCGATGTGTTCACCAGGCGGCCATCAATGCCTGATGGTCTAGTCCTATTTCCCGGCTGATCTGAGTTCTGTACATCCGCCTCCAAGCCGGAGACGGTGACACGGCGTCCGGGTCTCCAGCCCAGGGAGCGATGACCCGATGGGCTCACCAGGCGTCCCCCACCACCACCAATGTCCGGCAATCCGCCGTCCGACGGTCCGTAGTATGGTGAGTGATATCTGCAGGTTCCAGGGTGGTGTATTTGGATGTTAGTGGGCAGCAGGGTGATGGGTGGTAGGGTTAGACCGGGATATCGACCTTTTCTGGTGATCCCCCAACCCGTAGCTCACTAGAGGAGCTCCTGTCCAGCGGCCATCCTGCCCGTATCTTGATCCTTTAAAGGCCCACTTATTGGATGCTCTTCAGTTTTTGCTGTTCTTGGCCCAGCAGGGTTGTTGTGTGGCTACTGTTAAGGGCTATTTGTCGGCCTTTCTATGTTTGCCAGACCTGCCGTCTTTATTTAAGTCCCCCATTGTCATGACGTTCATTAAGGGTCTTACAAATAGGTTTCCTCCCACTCCTTTTATTATGCCTCAGTGGGATTTGAATCTCGTTCTTACCTTTTTAATGGGTTCTCCATTTGGGCCGCTTCATAGTTGTCCTTTGAGGCTTCTCTCTTTTAAAACGGTTTTCTTGACTGCCATTATCTCAGCCAGGAGGGTAAGTGAGCTTCAGGCTCCTAGTTCTAAACCTCCATTCTTGACCATTCATGCAGATAAGTTGGTTCTAAGGACCAGGGCTGCTTTCCTTCCCAAGGTGGTTACTCCTTTCCATATGGGACAGTCCATTACTTTACCTACCTTCTATGCTCCCCCCTCACCCTTCCAAGGAGGAGAAGACACTTCATTGTTTGGACCCTAAGAGAGCTGTCGGCTTTTACTTTTGACAGAACAAGAGATCTGAGACTGGACGATCAGCTCTTTGTGGGCTTCATTGGACGAATAAAAGGCAGAGCTGTGCACAAGCGGACACTTTCAAGGTGGATCATCTTGTGCATTAAAATCTGCTACGCCTTGGCCAAGAAGGACCCTCCAGAAGGTATCAGAGCTCATTCCACCAGAGCTAAGTCTACTTCTTCTGCTTTGGCTAGAGGTGTTCCTGTTATTGATATTTGTAAAGCAGCGACTTGGGCCTATCTCCACACCTTTGCAAAACATTACTGCTTGCATTTGGAGGTTAGGAGGGATGGTCCTTTTGCTCGTTCTGATTTGCAAGATTTTTTGGTCTAGTCAGGTGGACACCCTCCTCCATGAGAGGTATGGCTTTGGGATTCTATTCAGAAGGTGAGGAATCCACAGGCAGAAGTATCCATCAGAAGAACAAGTTACTTACCTACGGTAACGCATTTTCTGGTGGATACAATATCTACCTGTGGATTCCTCACTGTCCCACCTGCCTCCCCGTTCTCCACCTGTTTCTACCAAAAACTGCTTTAACTGTTGGACATGAATGTTTTTAATATGTCTTACGCATGTTTGTTTTAATAGTGGGAAATGCTTGGTCTGTTGCTATTTCTCCATGCCTTTATTGGTTATGCATATGTATATATACAGCACGACCGATCAACAATATTTATGTATTTAATTAGGCAATGATACAAAACTATGCCATAATAGTAGGTGTATTATTGTCAAATCACTTTGTTTGCACTAGCACTTTGTTTATGATATTTTTTGCACAGTCACTGGCAGATACTCTTTATGCTCTACAAAATGTATTTTCCGTTCGGTGACAATTCCGTGGGTTCCTGGTACACAAGTAATGATCATAAAAGGCACTTGCCGATACATGTACTCAGCAGGATGTATTATCATGATGAAGCATGGAAGATATACATTTTAAATAATTACTTTTACTTGTATTTACAAAATAGTTTTTTACACAGTACAGTAGTTATTGTCACCAATGGGGGTTCTGTAAAAAGTGAGGCTATACATATAGTCTGTTGTTGAGCTTTATAGAGCAACGGGGAGGGATCACTCTCCCAGGAAGTGACTATTTAATCACGTTCAGGATCCTGGCAAGTCATGTCATCAAGACTGGGGTGACCTAGTCGAAACGCGTCATGCTGTGGAATACTGCAATAAAGCACTGATAACTCAACTATACGCTGTGGTCTGTACCTGCTTTGCAAGATGAATACGCTTCAGGACTGGTTTCTTCATTGATATATATATTTTTTTCACTGAAAAAACCATAGGTTTCAGGCACGTTATAGTTAGGAATTAGCATTGAAAAAACCTTAGAATTTCACTGAAAAAAACATAGGTTTCAGGGGCGTTTTAGTTAGCTGGACTTTTCACTCGTACAAAACCATTGAAATTCCCCCGTTATAGTTAGTTCAGCTAACTATAACTTGTGCGCCCGCAATGCACTGCTGATGATGTCACATATTACATCACTCATGACATGGTCAGTGACATCACTCATGACATCACTGATGACATCTCAAAGAAGTAAAGTGCAGGAAGAAGGATAACGTGCAGAAAGAACAAACAGAAGAGCAGAAAGAAGCCTTGTTGCAAAATCATCCTTTACCCTCAACTTTTTCAGAAGGATACTGGTGGTAACTGAGTCTGACTAACCAGTCCTAGAGCCAGTGCTATGTTAAAAGACACTCAGAATACAGTGAAAACACCTATACACTAGGGAACACTATGCGTTGGGGTCCCCCTGTGATTAGCATGACCTCCTCTGTAAGCCCCTAGTATATAATAGGGCAGGGGTATTAAAACTACCTCTTAAAACGCGCAACAGGGCGTGTTTGCACACGTCACCTCAGGACCCGTCCCCTCCCTTCCCCACTGTGTAAACACGCCCTGTGGCCGTTTTAAGTTGGGAGATTAAGTCCCCTAGACCACTAGGTACCTCCAGTAAGCGCCACAGAGCTGCGTTGCAGAGAGATGTAAAAAGGGACACGGCCTAGACCACCTCTCTGCAACGCAGTGCAGTGGCGCTTACTGGAAGCACCTGGTGGGCTAGTTGGCCCCCAGGGTCCCTCAGGCTTGAAGGTGAATTATTTCCCCAACTTAAAACGCGCCACAAGACGTGTTTGCACACGTTAACTCAGGCCCCGCCCCCTCCCTTCACCACTGTGTAAACACGCCCTGTGGCCGTTCTAAGTTGAGAGATTAAGTCCCCTTGAATCCTGAGGGTTCCTAGGGGCAAAATAGCCCACTAGGTACGTCCAGTAAGTGCCATTGCAGAGAGGTGTAAAAAGGGGCACGGCCTGCACCATCTCTCTGCAACGTGGCGCTTACTGGAAGCACCTGGTGGGCTAGTTGGCCCCCAGAGTCCCTTAGGATTGAAAGGGAATTATTTCCCCAACTTTAAAACGCGCCACAGGGCGTGTTGGCACACGTCACCTCAGGCCCCGTCCCCTCCCATCACCACTGTGTAAACGCGCCCTGTGGCCGTTCAAAGTTGAGAGATTAAGTCCCCTTGAATCCTAAGGGTCCCTAGGGTCAAACTAGCCCACTAGGTACCTCCAGTAAGCGCCACAGAGCTGCGTTGCAGAGAGTTGAAAAAAGGGGCGTGGCCTCAGAACAACTATCTGCAACGCAGCTCCCTGGCGCATACTGGAGATACCTGTTGGGCTAGTTGGCCCTCGGGGACCCTCAGTATTGAAGGGGAATTAATTCCCCAACTTGCAACTCGCCAGGGGGCGCGTTTGGAGAGTGCTGCAAGGAGGGGGCGTGGCCTCCGGTGCAATGCCGGTCTTTCATTTATTTTATTTTTTTAAGAAGGAGGGCTGTGTGGCCCCCCTTCTTTTTCTAATTTATTTGCCCTGAGGACCCCATCCCACAGGGCCTGCCCCCTAATTTTTTTTCATTTGGAAAGGGGCCGCGTGGCCCCCCCCCAAGGCCTTAATCGGCCCTTGGCACCCCAACGCCCGGGGCATGGCCTTTTTTTTTTTTTTATCCTTTAGGAGGGGGGCTGCGTTGCCCCCTCCTCAGGCCACTTATGGCCCCGGGGACCCCATCCCCCGGGGCCGGCCTTTGTTTTTTATTATTTAAAAAATATATATATTTATAGGAACACCTAGGACATGCTGGACAAACCGTATGTACCTATCACCATGACGATTTGCGTGATATTCATTAAAAGGTGACTGTGCATACAATGAATCCACGTGGAATGTATTTACACAGCTAGTGAAGCTCTGACGTGTCGGACGCCCTACCGTGCCTAATCCCGGCGCCCCCGCCGGTGGGTACTCTCCAAGTAGAGACCCTTGTTGTTTATTTATACAAACATGGGTAACTATTGACGGGCACATTTAATACACACGCACACCAAGCCATTCAAAGGGGATTCGACAAAAATTCGATAAACTATGCAAGAAACCCCCCTCACGGTTAATAAAACACACATCCACCGCCGAATGTGTAATACTTTTTTTTTGTTTTTTTACTCTCTGGAAAGGAGACGAACCTCACTTGAGAGTCACAGCGTGCTCCTGGCTGAGCCCAATGCTGTGTTACACCCACCAGTGCCCGCCGAGTGCCACACACCTTTGTGTTGTATTCCACCAGCTTGTGCGTATGCTATGACACTCTAGCCCATGTGCACTGTAACACCACCCCGTGAATGTCATGCCACACTTTCCTTCGCACGGGTTATATTGCCCCATCTAACGTGCCTTCCTCGATGCCTATGTTATAACGCACAGCGCTATGCCATACATATTACAATCTGGGATCCATATCTTTGTCACAGTGCATCTACAACGTTACACTCCCCAGCACATATTTTATATTACAACTTTAGAGACTAGTTAGGTTACACAACACTGCCCTGTGCATATTACACTCCAAGGCGCATATCGCATAGCACGCACTAGTGCCTGTGCTACCTCGCGCTCTCCAATGAATGTCATTGCACACAATGTATTGCATATTATATTTCACGCCCGGTTCATCTTATATCACACTTTTTGGTGCATAGTTTATACCATACACTAGATCTAGTTTTCATTTTCAATCGTGCTTTCAGGACTATGTTCTATATAACACTGCGTTCACCTACCCTTTTCACGGGCATTACATTTTGCGATGGGGGGTGGAGGGTCAGGGGGTGTTTCTGCCAAGTGAGCCCGGAGTCACAGTCACAAACGTCCTCTTTTTCCTGAATAAAAGTGAGATTATGCTGCATACGTGTTCATATTTTAAGTAGTTCGCACAGACACACATTTTAAAAACAATAAAGTTCCTAATACACACCTTCTCTGAACAGTTAGCTTGCTGCCCCATCCCCCTCCTCCCTATCCTCTGTTGTCTGAATCCATGGACTAGCCTCCTCCCTCCTGCCATGCATGGTCTGATGTGCTGCCACTGCCCTCCATTTAGCATGATGTACCAGTCCACTCCTCTTGCCCTCCATTGCCCAATTATATGCCCCATCATTGACCTCCTGCTTAGCCTCTGTGCTTAGCTTGCTGCCCCTATTCTCCTTCCCTCCGATGTCTTTGTGCATGCCCCTGCTCCATCCTTTTTGCCCACCATGTTCCATGGACCTGCCACTCCTATCTACTCTGAGTGGTCTCTTGAGCTGCCACTCCCCTCCCACCTGCCTAGCATTGTCAGATGACAGTAACCTGTCCCTGCCACCTCCACTCTGCCTGTCCACATGCCATGCCCCTATCCCCTTCCTCCTGTCCTCCATGGTCCATTTTACTGCTACACCCTTCTGCCCTCCCTGGTCTGTTGTGCTGCAACTGCTCCTCCTGCCTGCCCCATGCGGTCCGTTGTGAGGCCCTTTCCCCTGAACTCTCTTGTCTGTGCCCAGGTCCTGACCCTCCCTTCTATCCTCCATGGTCCTTTGTGCATGCTCCTGCACCCTCCTTCTTGCCCATCATAGCCATTGTGCTGCCACTAACCCTCCCGCTTGCCATGCATGGTCTTCTGTGCTGCCACGGCCCCTCTCACCTTCCCTGTGTGGTTGGTCAGCTAGCTGCCCCTGACCCCCTCCCACCTTCCCTCCATGGTCTGTGTGTATGCCATCATAGTCTCACTGTTGCTCTCCATGGTGTCTTGTTTCTAGTGTCCATCCTGCCTGACCTCCATGGTTATCTTGCTGCTCCTGCCCCCTTGCCCCCAGCCCTCTGTTTCCATGTGCAGACCCCTATTCCCTCCCTCCTGACTTGTCTGTTCCATTGTAATGCCCCTGATCCGTCCCTCCTGCCATTTATGGTCTGTTATGCCGCAGCTTTCTCTCCTGTCTGTCCATTATGGTCCGCTAGCTACCATTGCCTCTTTCCCCTCTGTTCTCTGTTGTCCATGTGCATGGTCCTATCCCCTCCCTATTGCTTTTTATGGATTGTTGTGCTGCACTCCTGTCCCGCCTGCCTTGTGTGGTGTATTGTGCTGCTGCAAACCCTGATGCCTGCCCGGTAGGGTCAGTTTGGTGCACCTCTCCATGTCCCTCCTGTCCTCTGTTATCCGAGTCCATGTCCCTACCCCAATTCCTCCTGCCTTCAATGATCCAATGTACCATACTTGCGAACATTTTGAACTTGGTAAGAGGGAGATTTTGAAAAATAACTGGGGTATTGATTTTCCCCTTTGAGTTACATTGAAAAAGAGGAGATTGTAGACAGGAGACAAATCAAATAAAGCCCATTTGAGCTTAAAAACATTGGACGTTTCCTGGCTGAATCGGGTCTGTTGGCATGTATGGTTGTACTACCACTGCCTCTTCCTTCTGCCCACAATGGTCTATTATATTGCCACAGCTTCTCTTGCCAGTCCTGTATTGTTGGTTTGTTGCCCCTGCCCCCCTTTCCACTGCCCTCCATAGTCTGTTGTGCTGCCACTGCCCTTCCTGCCTGCCCAGTGTGGTCAAATTGTTGCCTCTGCACCCTCCTACCTGCCTTCAATTTTCAGAGTCCGTGCCCCTGGCCTCTGCCTCTCAACAGTATCCTAATGAACAACTAGATTGCTAACATTCTATATTTATTACAAAAGTGTGGAACACCTGACGTCATCTTGATGTAATCAAAACTGTATACCTAGAGCATTTCCTTTAGAAGTTACATATATGAGAGGGTCTTATTTGCATCAACATTATGGTTAGTGTTATAAAAAACTAAAATGAGGACATATTTTCTGAGTTTTTAAATAGCAACAAAGCACTTTTAAATTATTTGTTATCTTTGTTTTTTTTACCCAATTGACCACTTGATTAAAGGTTGCACTTAGGGGAGAAGATGTGGTGTTACTTCCAGAGCTGCAGACTTTGCAACTGGGGAACCAGGTTGGAGTTTCTGCTTCAGCTCAACATTCTGTGATTCTGGTCAAATCACTTAGTTTCCCCATGTCCACAACCAAAATGAATTTGATCTTGTGTGATGTAACCAATGCTCATGTAAAGCACTCCAATACCTGAAAGGTCTGCACTATAGAAGACTGCAAAAACACAACAAATAAGTGTTTTGCACACTTCGGTCATTGGGCTACATGTGGGCTACATCTGGGTGATATTTGTGCTGCATTTGTGCTCTTTTGTCTCTGGTGGCCATCTTGGGAGATTTATTTGTTATGAAGTTTCCTAATTTCCTCATTTACTGCAGTCTCCTCAGTAAGAAATGCTTTCAGTTTTTTACTTTGATTCCATCAAGAAGGCATTCAGATGTGTCACACATTTGCCATAAATTCTGAATGTTAGCACTCTAGTTGCTCATTAGATCACTGTAGTAAAGCTACTGCTCAGCAGGGAAGTCTGCTGCTGGTATTAAAAGTGCATGTTTCAGTCTGCATGTCAGAATTTTTTTATGAAATAGAGGATTTGAGAAGTCACTCAAAATGTGCCCTAATCTTTCTTCAGCACAAATCATAATTTCTATGGTAAAATGAACCCCCTCATTGTGTTCCTTTTTAAATTAAATGTTTTAAGTGTTACCACTTTATTCCAATCAAGATGGCTTCAGGTGTGCCATACTTTTGTCATAGGTAAGACTGTTAGCGCTCTAGTTGTTCGTTAGAACACTCTGGGACATTCTGTCATTGGGCTATACTTGGGCTACATCTGGGTGATATTTGGGCTACATTTGGGCTCTTTTGTCTCTGGTGGCCATCTTGGGAGACTTATTTGTTATGAAGTTTCCTAATTTACTGCAGTCTCCTCAGTAGGAAATACTTTGTTTTTTACTTTGGTTCCATCAAGAAGGCATTCAGATGTGTCACACATTTGCCATAAATTCTGAATGTTATCACTCTAGTTGCTCATTAGATCACTGTATTAAAGCTACTGCTCACCAGGGAAGTCTGCTGCTGGTATTGAAAGTGTATGTTTCAGTCTGCATGTCAGAATTTTTTTATGAAATAGAGGATTTGAGTAGTCAAAATGTGCCCTAATTTTTCTTTCTGCAGCACTGATCATACTTTCTACGGCAAAATGAACCCCCTCATTTTTTTCCTTTTTAAATTAAATGTTTTAAGAGTTACCACTTTATTCCAATCAAGATGGCTTCAGGTGTGCAATACGTTTGTCATAAGTAGGACTGTTAGCGCTCTAGTTCTTTAGAACACTCTGGGAAGGTGCAGTAGAACACAAAGGAATCAACTGAAAGTCTCTGCCCTTGTTGGATGTACATGTTTTACTAAGAATGTCAGACTTAATTCTCACGTGACTGAGAAAGATATTGTGAATTTACAGAAAATATGCTCTCAGTTTAGCTTATAGATCACCTTCCAAACCTCTGTGGGAAAAGCATGAGAATTTTTTTTTCTCTCAAACATGATTCATGATATCACAGCAGAAGGCTTTTTCACATGGTAAAATCACCTTAGAACATACCACAGTTCCTAAAATGAGTATGGTACCATCAACAAATGATTTATAATGAAACTAAAGTCTTAAGACCTTCTATTAACTGCAATGCTTTTTGATGAGGTGCTATCATGTATATTGGTCCCAAGATGGCTGCCAACACTTCCTGGATGAAGTACTGACAGCCAATCAGATCTCACGATGAGATGTGTGGTTAAGCTCCGCCCAGATATATATGTGATTTTGATTTTCTCAGGAACTACTGAACGGATTTACACCATTTAAGCAAAAGGCACGACTCTGATCCAAGGTCTACCTTTCTGTTAAATTTGGTGTAATTCCATTCAGCAAGTTCGGGCTGTTGCTGCGGCTAAAGGTCCTATGGGAAATTGCATGGGAAAACACATTTTGGGACCACCCTTTTTTCTCAGCTCTGCTACACGAATCATCCCGAGACTTTCAGGATGGGAGCGGACCGGAGCTGGCCAAAAGTTCTGAAAATGTTGCGAAGATTCGTCAACGGGCGCCAAAGTTGTTCCAAATAGAATGTCGCTGATTTGCTATGGAAAATAGGTCCTAACTAGAACTACCTACTGGCGACTGCTGTTTTCAGATTCTACTTAACTTCACTATTCACATTTTTCGAAATCATCCAGTATGAATTCCTTAAAGCATCTTCCCATTTTCCCTCTAGGCCGAATAATGCATCTAACATTTTTGTTGAAGAAAAAACAAGTATGAGTTGGGTAATTCATAAGGCAATCTCGGTTTTATTTTCAAGTGTGTATCGTTGCAGTGACTCCAACCATAATTGCATTTTAAATATACAGTATAATGTCCACATGTGGTAGTAGCTCCAGCATGGAAAACAATAGCCAGTGTTGCCAAAGTTCTTCCAGAAATAGATACTTGAGTAGCAACAACATTTTTAATTTTCGTTTCCACTTTTCTTCTATTTGGTCTACAGCGTTGTAGCATTTAAATTAGATATTTTCCATATCTTTGTAGGCATAATGCAGATAACATTTCTGATTGACAACGAGAACATTTCATATCATGATTTGCTTCTTTTACTAATTTTGGAAAAGGTATAGATTTGTTAAATATATAAATCGTTCTCTGTCAAATATAGTGTTTGAAGTTAATGAACACTGTTGACATTTGTGATCCCATTTGTAACTGAGTCCAAATAAACTCAATCTGGATTCCTTCATCTTCTAATACTCCAAGCATAACCATCAGAAACTCTTGTGCATCTTGTTGTATATTAGGGCTGAACGTTAAATATCAAGTACATGTATCCAAGAGTTGGCGAATACCAGAAGCAGTATGGATCTTACTTCTGTCAGTTCTCAATTGTTTAAATGAAGTATAAAGTGCAGAACATAATCTTTTTTTTCCTGACTTTCCATAATTTCACCATAAAGATCTTCTAGATAAAATATAACGTTTAGAATAACATTACCATAACAGTTGACACCAGAAGCATTTTCTAATTGGTATCCCACATCATCACTTGTTTGTATTTTCTGTTTCTTTGCATCTTTACTTTTCTCTTGAATTTTTTCTGCTTTTCAACCACACAACACGTTTTTCATAAATAGAATATTCACCTAAAGTTGGTGCATAAATTCTTCTTAAACAATGATATTCTCTTACACAATTTACATCAGCACTAACCTTGTTTTCATCGTAATCAATTAAATACAATCCAGACAATGTTCTAACTCGAGGTAATGCAATATATGCCATTCCCTCTTTAAACACAGTTGTTCCAACATTTACTAAAGCATTATCTACACTTAAACCTTGAGATTTATGAATGGTTATTGCATATGCTAAACAGAAAGGAAACTGTTTTCTACGAACATACAAGTCTTTTACCAGCAAAAAACGTACAGCACAATGCCCAATCTGTCTTACCTCTGTAATCTGATCAAATTAAATTTTTCAAGAATTCAATTGCATTTCTGTTTTGATATTTCACAAATTCAAGGGGGGCGCTAGAGAGCGCGCGGCCAAGATGGCTGCGTCCGTGTGAGGCTCCCGAGCAACGGAGCAGTTTTCCTTCGGTTATCCTGCCCGGAGTGTGCTGCGGGGCTGCCAAGACTGCCTGTCCCTGCCCGTGGGCTCCCGGCACCCGGTGAATCGAACAGTGGCGGCGGGGGCGGCCTCAGCCCGCGTGCCGCCCCCCCTTGGGGATCTGACCGAAGGGCAACGCGGAGAGTGCTGGAAGCGGCGTTCGGCCGCGCGCATTACCCCACGCCGCGGCCTGCCACGAGGCGGCTGGGCCGCACGTCACGAAGCGGACCGGCAACGGGAGGACTGGGGACCCGCGAGGGGGTCCCCCTGGGGCGACGGTGCACTTGACGCCTGCTGCATCGCCTGCGCTGTGCTGGCACCCCTCACGCCGTGATTCTGCCAGTCCAGGCACCCCAGGACATAGGGGGCCTGCCGTGGTGGACGGAGGAGGAAGACATTGCGGCCGGAGGCACTGAGGGGGGACGTGACGCCTGCACAGCCCAGTGGCCCGGTGAGTGACCTGCTGTGGAGGACCCCTCTCTGGGCGTGAGGCTGGGGACGGGCCCCTGGCGAGCGCCCGACTGCTGCCCCCCGGAGGCGAAGCGGAAACCTGTAGTGGCGCAGGTGACCCTGGCGGCCGCGTTGCGGCCCTGCTACCCACGCCGGTGGATCGGGATTGGGGTGAGGCGCCCAGGGGACTGACCACTTGTCTGCTGCTGGACGCGGGGGAGTGGCTGCTACGGATCCGACTGAGTGCGACCTGGCGCACTTTGGCTACTGGTTGCCCACAGTTCGCGGTGCACCTCCCCCGCTGGCGGCGCTGCCCTGCGCCCTGACACCCTTGGTGCTGGCCTGACTCGTGACGGTGGGACTGGACCCCCTTTGCTAACGGCGCCTGGTAGTGATTGGAGCCCCGATCGGCCTCGTGCATCACTGAGCCCTCTGAATGCCATCGGCGCAGCAGCTGGCCATGGGGCTGCTTCGGAACAAGCAGGCCGAGACCAGACTGAGGGTGGACGGCCCTGATGCGATGACGGAGCGCCCTGTTGTGATCATGGCGCCGCCCGCATCGACCCTGGAGGCCAAAATGGACGCCATGTTGGCGGCGGTCGACCGGCTGAGCAACACGCTGGAACAAACTCGCACCTCACTGGAGTCCCGAATCGACAAAGTCACGGTGGACTTCACCCTGCTCCACGCCGACCATCGCCAGCTGGCGGACACTGTTGCCGGTCACGGCCAGGCGCTACAAGACGTGCAGCCGATAGTGCGCAATCACTCCGCCACCTTGCAGGATCTGATCGACCGCGTTAACACCCTTGAGGACCGTGCGGAGGGCCGCTCTCGGCGCCAGAACATACGCGTCGTGGGCCTGGTGGAGGGCGAGGAGGGGCGGCGACCCGAGCAGTTTGTTGAGGACTGGTTACGAGATATCCTGCCCCCAGGAATGCTCTCCCCGCAGTTCGTGGTGGAGAGGGCGCACAGGGTGCCGATGCGGAAGCCTGTCCCCGGAGCCCGGCCGCGTCCTTTCCTGTTTCGCCTCCTCAACTACCGGGACCGGGACGTGATCCTCCGGGAGACGCGGAAGATGGGAGCCCTTACAATAGGGGGTGGCCCGGTGATGTTGTTCCCGGACTACACTGCGACTGTTCAGAAGCGGAGGAGCAACTACCTGGAGGTGAAACGCCGTCTCCGAGAGCTGCACATCCCATACTCGCTGCTGTTCCCCTCACGCCTCCGGGTGGTCACGAAAGATGGGACACGATTTTTCGATGCCCCGTCCGATGTCTGGGACTGGCTGGAGGAAACGGGCCAACATGGTGGCCCCCGGCCCGCGGACCCGGGGCCTATGGTGCGCAGAGAGAGGAGGCTGAGACGGCGGAGACAGAGGGACCGACGCGGTGGGATGGGGCTGAGTCCCCCGGCTGCGCCAAGTCCGGAGCGGATGCGTGTGGAGCGGCTGGAGGCTCTGGAGGCGGTGGCCACCATGGGGTCTGTGAGCAGCCAAGGGGACGCGGCGGCTCGCATTCACAGTGACACTGAGACTGACCTGTCCTCCTCCCCGTCCATCCTGATTCTGGAAGACCAGGTGTTGCCAGAGGTGACCCCACAGACAGCCGACCTTCTGGGGTGAACTCTTGCTGGTTTGCATTGTGTCCACTGCAGGTACCCTGGGGTGTCGGGCGGGTTGCTCCGAACTGCTCTCCGGGGGAGGGGGGGGAAGCCTACTGCCTCTGCCGTCCCCTGGCCTGTGACTTCTGGGGCCCTGTACACTTCTGTGAGTGAGATGGGGGGTTGCGGGGATTGAGGGGTAGCATGGGTCCCCCTACACATGGGCCGGGGACCGGGGTTTCGGGCTTGTTCTGGTTGCGGGGGAGCGGGGTGACGGCGATCCCTACACACACTCCCCCGGGGAACGATTGGGCGAATGGCGACCCTACAGACACACGAGGCCCTGACGGGGGTAACACGGGGCTCTTGCAAGCCAGGCACAACGGTATTGCTCTTTAGCCCCTCGCCAACCCATCTCTGACCAGGTAGTTCACAGGCGATTGAGCCTTGCATGTTTGGACGAATGCCCAGTTCTGGGGTTCGCCCCTGTGGTTATGGAGTTCCTTTTATTCATATTGTTTTTATTTTTCTCTCTTTACATTCTGCAGTGTTCTGCAGTTTTCTCACACACCATGTTCTTGCAGCAGGAGGTCTGGGTGGCGGTCCCTCTGGTCTTTCTTCCCCCTCCCCTTCCCCGGCTGGCCCGCTTCGGCCGATGAACCTAGTGTTGTCCGCGCTCTACCCCAATGGCTGACACTGCAATCGTCACTTGGAACATTAGGGGCATGCACACACCAACCCGCCGATATTCTGTTTTCGCCTATCTCCAGAGGCACAAGATAGGGGTGGCCCTTCTCCAAGAGACACACATGACACGGCTAGAACTGGACAGACTGCGCGCCCGATGGAGGGGACAGCTTTTCGGGACCACATACTCCGCGCATGCTCGGGGTACACTAGTTTGGGTTCGGGCAGGCACACCCTTCATATGCTCTGAGACGGTGCTTGACCCTGACGGTCGATACACTCTGGTGCGGGGGCGACTCAATGGGCACCCTGTGCTCCTGGGTTCTATCTACGCCCGAACGTTGACCAACCGTCGTTCCTTGATCGCCTCTCGGTGGCCCTGACCCCGTATGTGGGTCTTCCCTGGCTGCTGGGTGGGGACTTTAATGCCGTGCTGGACACGAGCCTTGATAGATCCTATCCGCCACTCCGTAGTACACAGGCGGTCTCGAACGCGAGGAACCTCACTGATTGGCTGTCACGGTGGGCCCTTCATGACGTCTGGCGCACCTTACATCCCGCTGACCGGCTCTATTCCTATTATTCTGCGGTACATGATCTTCACGTCCGCCTTGACAGGGTGGTGAGCTCCCCGTCGCTGGACCCTTTGATAGTCCAGGCGAATTACTTGGGCCGGACTCACTCTGACCACAACCCTCTTCGACTGCGTCTCTGCTGGGACCCGGGGAGACCACCCATCCCCACTTGGCGCTTGCAACCGGCTGCTCTTGAGGACGCGGAGTTCCGGGCCTCGCTCGGCACGTCGGTCGAACAGTTCTTTGACCTCAATGAGGGCACGGCGGGGAGCACGTTGACGGAGTGGGACGCGCACAAGACAGCCATGCGGGGACACTGTCTGGGGGCGACGGGGAATATCCGTAAGCAACTTACGTTGCTACTCACCGCTCTGGAGACCCGGCTACTGGCATGCGAACGTCATGGCGAGGGTGGTGGGCGTGACTCGACCTGGCTGGCCCGGCTTCGGGCACGCCATGCTGAGCTGCTGGAGAGGTTGCGCTGCCACAACTACGCTGCCCATTCGGCACGGGTCCACGCCACATCGGACAGGGCGGGGCGATTGCTGGCCTGGCTGATCCGACAGGAATCAAGCTATGCGCCAATAGCCTCCATTCGCGGGCTGGACGGCACGCTGGTGCACACGCAGTGGGAGATCCACCAGACGCTCACGGCACACTACAAAGATCTGTACACCTCGGCGGGGCGACGGCAGGCACAGGATCTTGATCTGTTCTTAGGGGCTGCCGGCCTCCCCACAGTTCCGGATGCCCACCAGGAAACACTGGAGGGTCCCCTCACTCTGGAGGAGATGGGGGACGCGGTGGCCTCATTGGCCTCTGGCAGGGCGCCTGGACCGGATGGTCTCCCTGCAGAATACTACAAAGCATACCGGGAGTCCCTGGTGCCCCGTCTGCACGCGTTATATCTCACAGCCCTTGAGGAGGCCACCCTACCTGCCTCCATGAGGGAAGCCTACCTGATCTCTTTCCCCAAGCCAGGGCGTGATCCTACTCCTCTAGGGTCCTATCGCCCCCTCGCCCTCCTCAACACAGACTACAAGATCCTGGCCAAGGTCCTAGCGGAGCGGTTGGCCCCCACCGTGCCTGTACTGGTGCACAGGGACCAGAATGGGTTTGTGTCGAAGCGCAGTACCTGGCTTAATCTTCGCCGGTTCTTCCGTGTTGCCGCACACGGTGCACAGCATTGGCCACGGGCGGGCTGTCTAGTGTTAGACCTCGAGAAAGCCTTCGATAGCTTGGAATGGGGCTACCTGGTGGCAGCACTATCACATTACGGACTAGGCCTTGGGTTTCTGCAAATGGCGGTGCTCCTCTATAAGAACCCTGTGGTCCGGGTGAGAACTGGCCCGTACATTTCCGAGGCCATCTCGGTTGGCCAAGGTGCCCCCTTTCACCCCTCCTTTTCGCGCTTGCCATCGAGCCCTTGGCAGCCATCCTGCGGGGGGTGTTGACAGACGGCATTCCAATGGGCGACGCCACCCACCAGGTTTCCTTGTACGCGGATGACCTCTTGATCTTCGTGCGGGATGTGGCGAATATCTCGGGACCTTGAACGGGTTCTCACGGAGTTTGCAACGCTTTCCGGGTTAAGGATCCCCGGTTTCAACTGGGAGGTGTGCCTGTCCGGTGGCAACCGGACACCTTCCGTTACCTGGGCATTCAGGTGTACCGGCGACCCGCTGACTTAGTGGAGGGTAACTTGGGCAGGGCAGTGACGGCGATCAGGGCCCAGATGCGTTTCTGGGGAACCCTTCCCCTTGCGGTCACGGGTCGCATTGCACTGGTCAAAATGGTGGCCCTGGCCAGACTCCTCTACTATTTTGCTAACCTGCCGACCTATATCCCGCCGCCCTGGAGCGCTCCCTTCGGGATTTTGTGTGGGGCACCGCACGGCACAGAGTGGCGCTCTCTAAGTTATACCTCCCCACGGGTCAGGGGGGACTCGCGATGCCCTGTTTTGCACACTATTACCTAGCAGCACAGCTGCAATGGGTGGCCAGGTGGTTGGCCGACCGGGAGAGGGACGACACGGCGTCCGTGGAGCCACCGCTCCCCCTGACGGATGTCATCGCGTTGTTCCATCCGACGGCCAGAGCGATCAAGCCGGGGCCCCTTCTAGTGGCGGTGGCCTGTCGGTGCTATCGGCGAGCCCTCTACCTGACTCGGTCACATACCCCATATGCCCCTGCCATGCCGATTGAGGGTTCACCTAGCGGTCGAGGGATATTGCGCTCGGCAGAGCTTGCCGACTGGCACGCGGCGGATATCTGCACGCTGGGGGACCTCTACCACGACGGTGTGCTTATACCGTTCGCTCAGTTGGCGGAGGAGACGGGGTTACCGGCCGGTCAGTTCCTCCGTCACCGCTTGCTAGTCGCGACGCTGACGAGTCGGTGGGGTGCTCTTCAGGAGGAACCGGCGCAACACCTCATGATGCAGTACCTCCACGTCATGGGACGGGGCGGTCACATGATTCGCTGGTTCGCGGCCTCCTTGCGCACGATGGTGGCGGCGGACCTGTCTCCACTGCGGGGTAAATGGGAAGTGGATTTGGACCGTCCCCTGACCGACAAGGAATGGAGGGAATACGCCACGGGGGCCCACACGGATCCCCAGGAATTTGCGGTTTCGCCAAATCCAGTACTTCATACTGCACAGAGCATATCTCACTCCCGACTCCATTAATCGCTATTTCCACCGGGCGGACGCTGAATGCCCACGCTGCAGGGCTCTGGATGCTGGACTAGTACACATGTTATGGAGCTGTCCAGCGCTCGACTCATACTGGCGGACGGTACATGGAGCGCTACGTACTTGCGCCGGCCCGCTGGCGCAGCGAGATTGGCCCGCCTGTCTGTTACACTTGTTTCGTAGAACTCCCCCCACGAAGGTTGCCTGTCGTTTCCTCGACCTGGGCATGATTGTGGCGAAGCGGGTAATTACCAAGCGCTGGAAGGCGGCTGAACCCCCTCGGGCGCAGGCGTGGCGGAGTTCCTTGCTAGTGTGGGCGGGGGCGGAGGGCACGGCTCTCTTGCGAGAGGAAACGTTAGGCCTCAGACACACACCCATAGCGAGTCAATGGGACGTACACTTGCAGGTCCTGATGCAGTTGGATGGGGATGCCCTGAGACTCTGTGGGACACATACTGCGGAGCCACTTCCTGGTGGGGAGGGGAATGGAGGTGAGCCTGGGAGACCCACTCTGGGGATTGGCGGGGAGGTCCCAGCCGAACCGGGAGGATGTACGGACACTGACATTTGCCTCTCATAGTATGATATGTCGCGGGGGATGGGGGGGCCGGGTTTGGGGGGGGGTGGACCGGGGGGGGGGGGGGGGTATCCTGAGGGTCGTATGGTCTAAGATCGAACCTGCTGCTGTTCTTCTGTTGGACTTCTGGTGTTTAACCTATCTTCTTTTATTTCAGTTCGGTTGTTACATGAATCTGTTCAACTGTGGGCGGTGGCCCTGACACTTACTTGTTTGCATCAATCCACGCCTCGTAGTGGCGTTGGATCTTGCGGCTCACCGCATTCACAATTAGCGGATACTCCTCTGAGTACCGGACTTATTGCCTGTGGGATATTACATTCATGATGTATGTTATGTCTATACCAACAAATGCTAATAAACAGATTTCAT
This sequence comes from Triturus cristatus, assembly GCF_964204655.1. NCBI lineage: Eukaryota > Metazoa > Chordata > Amphibia > Caudata > Salamandridae > Triturus > Triturus cristatus. The sequence goes on from NC_140586.1 coordinate 567,854,018, forward strand.
AATAATTGATATTTCACAAATTCAACAACTTTCCCCATTGCTCTATTTACTAAACCTTTCTTCTATATTCAAATTACGCCTCAAAATTTCCCGACCGTTTATACACACATCTAAAAAAAATTCTAAGCCAGCAGTTTTTGAAATAGACTTTTCCAAAGATTCCAATTTAATCTGTAGTTTATTTGAAAGAAGAATCGTTATTCCTTGATGCTCCATTTTATAAATAGCTTCAATGTGAACTTTTTCTTGATTTTTATTTTTTTCAATTTCAAAAACTCTTGATTAAATGTATAACACTCTTCCACTGCAGGCATTAAGCAAACTATAGATTTTTTTTTTCTGCAATGTTCTTGTAGAGTACTGCTGCTGGTGTGTTTTCAGTTGTAAACAAGTTCTTTAGTAGACGACTTTTTAAAGCTTGTTTACCATGTTTGCTTAGAGCACCAATTCTTACATCTTTCAGAATATTTCCATAATCTTCATCACTTGCTTGTCGCATATTCTGAGTCAGTTCTTTATATTCAAAATTTAACCAGAGATTCATACTTCCTAAATATTTCCTAGTGTCTTCATGTAGAAGAGTTTTAAATACTGGCTCTCCTTTTACAGGAGTAAGTTGTAGCAGATCTCCAAAAACAATTAAATGTTTTCCACCAAAGAGAACGTCGTATTCTGTTTTTAATACCTGTTGCATTCTTAAATGCACGAAAGCAAGCATAAAGTTTGAGACCATGCTTGCCTCATCAATAATTAAAAGTTTAATCTTCTTCAGCACTCTTGACACTTCATAAGCTTCTCCAGATAACTTCTGATATTCTAATTTATTATCATGTTAAACTGGTAACATCAGTAATCTATGCAAAGTAATTCCTTTAACATTGTGCGCAGCTAATCCAGTTGGAGCTGTTACCACACAAGATAAATGTGAACCAGTAGTTTTTTGAAGGTAACTTGTCAAAACTTTAAACTTTTACCCGTTCCAGCTTGACCACTGATGTACATCAGAATAGGTTTAAACGATGAACATACACTTTCTTGCTTTTCATGTAACAAACCATGTTATATCTGTTCTCTCACTTGTACATATATTTCTTTTGGTTCAATATTTACTTGTTCTAACTTTTCCAGTGTAATATTCTCCTCTTGTACTTGTTGCACTGCAATTTCGAACGGTGGTTCACAGAGGGAGAGTTGTGGGCCCAAGAAGGTTGTTGGGGGCTATGCTTCAGAGAGCTGTGGTCTAACTCGCACAGAGAAAGCAACGGGCCGACAGGCCTACAAGCAGACACACAGCTACGAGCTAATGGGCTGGCTAGCAGAGGTAGAGCTGCGGGCCCGGTGGCTCGCAGATGCAGAGCTGCGAGCCAACGGACTAGCTGCTAGCTGGTGGTGTGGGGAGAGGGAGCGTGAAAGGGGTATCTCACACAGACAGAGCTCCGGTATGTTTTCAGAGTTACCTTGCAGAGGTAGAACTACGGACTTGATGTCTTGTAGATGGAGAGATGCGAGCTGACGTGGACTGAATCACAAAATGGCTGCCAACAGTTCCTAGTTTCAACAGTTCTCACCCAGGCTCGTAGAGGGAGATCTGTGGCCCGTGGGCTCGCAAAGGCACAGCAGCGTACTGGCTCTCAGAGGTAGAGAGCTCCGAGCCGACGGACTGGCTTCTAAAGGCATAGCTGCGAGCTGGTGATGTGGGGCGAGGGAGCGTGAAAGGGGTATCTCGCACAGATAGAGCTCCGGTATATTAAATTGCCCCCGGGACCTTTGTTTTATTTTCACTCCATGCGAGGCACAAGATAGCTGCTAACACTTCCTGGTTTGAAGTGTTAGCAGCCAATCAGAGGCAAGCTCGTGCTTGGGAGTTAGACTCCGCCCAGATATATATATATATATATATATTACCTACTGGCGGTCGCCAGTAGGTAGTTATAGTTAGGACCACGTTTCCATAGGAAAACCTCAACATTCTATTTTGAATAACTTTGGCGCCGGTCGACGAATCCTCGCGAATTTCTCAAAATAGGTGGGGCGCTACGCTCCGCTCCTACCCTGAAAGTCTCGGGGGGATTCGTCAAGCGGGGGCTGAGATAAAAGGGGGGTCCCAAAACGCGTTTTTCCCATGCATTTTTCCATAGGACCTTTAGAACGAGCTACAGCCCGAACGGCTGAACAGAATTACTAGAAATTTGGCAGAGAGGTAGTCCCTAGGTCAAGGAAGTGCCTTTTGTAGGTTTGGTGTAAATCTGTTCAGTAGATTCTGAGAAAATAGCCTTTAAATCAATATATATATCTGAGCCCGCTTACGGTACGCTTACCGTACGCTTACCGTACGCTTACCGTAAGCTTACGGTGGCGTGCGTGAGCGCGATTCTGATTGGCTCTTAGATCTTAGTAAACATTCGAATCGGCCGAAACCAGGAAGCGGCGTCCGCCATTTTGTCTCTCGCACTGAGTGTTGTTTATCAAACATGATGGCCAAAAACATGTTACGGGGCTGTTTTGACAACTCCCTCCCACATAGTCATGTTGAGGGAGTCCCCAAACATCCCCCAAGAGCAAAAACGGTTTTATTTTTTTTTCGGCAATTTCGCGGGGTACGCTTACCGTACGCTTACCGTACGCTTACCGTAAGCTTACCGTACGCTTACGGTAAAAAAATAAAAATAAAAAAAACACTATCCACACTTACCCCACCCCCTGTGCTTTTGGTGGCCGCAGGCCACCAAATGTGCAGGGCTTATTAATAGAGAAAAAAAACGTAATTTTGGCAACATGAAATTATAAAATCGAAATAAAAAAAACACTATCCACATTGACCTCACCCCCTGTGCTTTTGGTGGCCGAAGGCCACCAAATGTACAGGGCTTATTAAAGTTGATAAAAACCGTGCACGGAACGAACTGCGTTAAGTGGGCGCGCACGCCACAAATGGCGTAAAGTAACTTAGCATTTAAAAAACCGTACAAATTCACTGAAAAAACCATAGGTTTCACACACGTTATAGTTAGGAAATAGCATTTAAAAAACCTTGCTAATTCACTGAAAAAACCATAGGTTTCACACATGTTATAGTTAGCTGGACATTTTACTGATAAAAAACCAATGAAATTCCCCCGTTATAGTTACTGTAGGCAACTATAACTCACGCGACCGTAATCCTCTGCTGATGACATATGTGTCTTTATGAAAAAAAAATATTTGTAATATATGTATAGCTAAAATTTAATGGAAGAAGATATGGGCAAATAAGTGTCTAAATACAGTATTAGCATGAGCAGAGGATTGCGGTCGCGTGAGTTATAGTTGCCTACAGTAACTATAACGGGGGAATTTCATTGGTTTTTTATCAGTAAAATGTCCAGCTAACTATAACATGTGTGAAACCTATGGTTTTTTCAGTGAATTAGCAAGGTTTTTTAAATGCTATTTCCTAACTATAACGTGTGTGAAACCTATGGTTTTTTCAGTGAATATATATATATATATATATTTTCCTTTAATATCTCAAACTACTGAACGGATTTACACCATTTCAACAAAAGCGTGCTTTCTGGACCAAGACCTTTCTCCCTGCTAAATTTGGTGTAATTCCGTTCAGCAGTTTGACCTATAGCCTTGTCTAAAGTTTCCAATGGAAATTGCATGGAGAAAACACGTTTTGGGACCCCCCTTTTTTCTCAGCCCCCCCTTGATGAATCACCCCCAAACTTTCAAGATAGGAGCTGATCTGAAAAGAGGAACTTTTTGGAAAATTTCGTAAAGTTTCGTCAAACGACGCCAAAGTTATAGGCCCATTAAAAAATGCTTTTCCTATAGAAACTAGGTTCTAACTATAACTATCTACTGGCGACTGCCAGTGGATAATATATATATTTTAACTGAAAAAGCCATAGGTTTCAGGAACGTTATAGTTAGTTGGACATTTCACGCGTACAAAACCATAGAAATTCCAGCGTTATAGTTAGTTCAGCTAACTATAACTCGCGCCCCCGCAATGCACTGCTGATGACGTCACATATTACATCATTCATGACATGGTCAGTGACATCGCTGATGACATCTCAAATGACATCACTGATGACATCATCCAGTGACTGTGTTTCTGTAAAGTTTAATTTTGTTTTATATATATGCCAAGCTGTATTGAGGAATGAGTGGGTATAAGTGTCTGTATGGAGGATTTAGTAGGTACGTGACTGACTGGATAAGTGAGTGATTAAATGTGTCTTACTGAATGCATGGGTTAGTGATTAAACTGTGTGAAAGTCTGTATCAGTCTGTCTGTTGTATAAGCTGCTGCATGGGTTGGTGAGTAGCTGCATGAGTGTCTATATGGGTTATTGATTGCTTGCCTGAGTATTTGTATGGCTGCCTGAGTGAGTGTGTGTGTGTGTGTGTGTGTGTGTGGGTGGGTGGGAGGTGTGTGACTCTGTGCATAGATGTGAGTGGTTGATTCACTGGGTGTATGGGTTCAAGAGTGCATGTGGATACAGCTGTGTGGGTGAGTGTTTGTATGGGTGTGTTGGTGAGTGAATGGATGTCTCTGGTACATGTGCAAGTAATTACATATGTAAAAGGCAGTATATGTGAGTGATGGTTTATATAAATAACTATATGTGAGAGTCAGTAACTGTGAGATTGGCTGTATGGATGAGTGTGTATTTGTATCAGTGATTCTATAAGAGAGTAATTATGTGTTAGTATCTGTATGAATAAGTGAGGTTGTGTCTGTATAACTGCATAGGTGAGTAAATGGAAGTATGATTTTTTGCATGACTGACTAAGTGTGTGAGTAACTGGATATGTGGCAGTGTGTGAGTGTCTGTATAGGTATATGAGTGCATATGATAGTGTTGTATTAATGAGTGACTGCATGTATGAGTGACTGTATGGGTGAATGAGTGGATGTGTGTGTAGATCTAGGAATCAGTCAGTGCGTATTTAGTAACTGGTATTCATGTGTCTATTTTTTCGAAAATGGTAGTCTGTATTTTAGAGTGGGTGTATCAAAGGTTATATTCAGGTGTGAGGAGGTGCATCAGATTTTCACGTGGATGATGTCCTCAGTGATGTCATTTGAGATGTCGTCAGTGATGCCATCAGTGATGTCACTGACCATGTCATGAATGATGTAATATGTGACGTCATCAGCAGTGCATTGCGGGGGTGCGAGTTATAGTTAGCTGAACTAACTAGAACGCCGGAATTTCTATGGTTTTGTACGAGTGAAATGTCCAACTAACGTTCCTGAAACCTATGGTTTTTTTCAGTGAATTTCTATGGTTTTTTTAAATGCTAATTTCTAACTAGAACGTGCCTGAAACCTATGGTTTTTCCAGTGAATTTCAAAGGTTTTTTAATTGAAAATTTGTAAGTCTAATGTACCTCAATCCCATGTTTTTTTTAATTTGATATTTATTTATTTTAAAAAAATGTGGATAATTTTTAAATATTATACAGAAGTCGCGCACCCTACACGATGGCTGCGTGCATTCGGTAGCCATTTTGAAAAGTCACGCTGGGGTCGCGACTTCAGCGTTATCTGTTAAGTATGAAATATCTTTAAATTATAAATAAAAGTTTTCCTTTAAGTGTTTGTCTAAATTTATTAATAAAAGTATTTTTAAAGTATGATTTTCCATATAATTTCGACTAAAAATTATGCAATTATTATTGGATTCGAAGGTTAGGAGGGATGGCCATTTTGCTCGATCTGTTTTGCAAGATTTTTTGGTCTAGTCAGGTGGACACTCTCCTCCGGGTGAGGTAGGACTTGAAGATTCTATTCAAAAGGTGAGGAATCAACAGGCAGAAGTATCCATCAGAAGAGCAAGTTACTTACCTTTGGTAACGCTTTTTCTGGTGGATACAGTATCTGCCTGTGGATTCCTCCCTGTCCCACCCGCCTCCCCGTTGTCCACCTGTTTCTACCAAAAAGATGCTTTTACTGTTTGGCATGAATGTTTTTAATATGTCTTAATCATGCTTATGTTTTAATAGTGAGAAATGCTTGATATGTTGCTATTTCTTTGTCTTTATTGGTTATGCATGTGTGTGTGTGTATGTGTATATATATGTATATATATATATATATATATATATATATATATATAATATTATCTACTGGCGGTCGCCAGTAGATAGTTATAGTTAGGACCGTGTTTCCATAGGAAATCCGCAACATTCTATTTGGAATAACTTTGGTGCCGGTTGACGAATCCTCGCAAAATTTTCAAAATAGGTGGGGCGCTCCGCTCCGCTCCTACCCTGAAAGTCTCGGGGGGGGATTCGTCAAGCGGGGGCTGAGAAAAAAGGGGGGTCCCAAAACGCGTTTTCCCCATGCATTTTCCCATAGGACCTTTAGTCCGAGCTACAGCCCGAACGGCTGAACAGAATTACTTGAAATTTGGCAGAGAGGTAGTCCTCAGGTCAGAGATGTGCCTTTTGCAGGTCTGGTGTAAATCTGTTCAGTAGGTCCTGAGAAAATAGCATTTAAATCAATATATATATCTGTAAGCGCGCTCCGTGCGCTTACGGTAAGCTTACCGTACGCGTACGGTGCCGTGCGCGAGCTCAATTCTGATTGGTGGTTACATGACTGTAAACATTCGAATCGGTCGAAATCAGAAAGTGTCGGCCGCCATTTTCTGTCTCTCGCACTGAAAAAACAAAGGTGGATAACGTGAAAAGGGGGCAACGAAGAGAGTTTCAGACCCCCTAGCGTTTGTCAGGGGGTCCACGAAGGACCAAAATGTACGAAAAATACATTTAATAATTTTTAAAAAAAAATCGCGGCGTGCGCGTACGGTAAGCTTACCGTACGCGCACGGCAAAAAAAAATTTAAAAAAAAAAAAACGAAATAAGAATCCCATTTATTAAATAAATTGAAGGACCTGCAAGGGAGAAAAAAAAATTGTTACTGTGTAAAAAAAGGCGAGGCGCGCACGGTATGAACTGCGCAACGTGGGCGCTCTGTGCGCGCAGGGTGTGCGCACGGTGAAAAATCAGAAAAAAAAAATAAAAAATAAATACATAACAGCATTTAAAAAACCGTACAAATTCACTGAAAAAACCATAAGTTTCACACACGTTATAGTTAGGAATTAGCATTTAAAAAACCTTGCAAATTCACTTAAAAAACCATAGGTTTCACACATGTTATAGTTAGCTGTACATTTCACTCGTAAAAAACCAATGAAATTCCACGTTATAGTTAGATCAGGTAACTATAACTTGCGCGACCGCAATCCACAATGTGTCATTTCAGATGTCATCATTGATGTGATGAGTGATGTCACTGACCATGTCATGAGTGATGTAATATGTGACGTCATCAGCAGTTTATTGTGGGCGTGCAAGTTATAGTTACCTGATCTAACTATAACGTGGAATTTCATTGGTTTTTTACGAGTGAAATGTACAGCTAACTATAACATGTGTGAAACCTATGGTTTTTTAAGTGAATATATATATATATATATATATATATATATATATATATATATATATATATATATATATATATATCCAAGAAAGAAGTGACTCAAACAGATAGATTCACCAAAGAACAAAAATATATTTCCACTACAACGTTTCAGCTTCCGCCTTCCTCAGGTAGTACAAGATGGTTTGCTCTGTGGCTGCACAGATGACATCTGTTTGAGTCACTTCTTTCTTGGATATTTTATTTCTTTGTGACTCATTGTATCCTTTGGGATCCAGATTTTTGCCCTGGCTGGCTGTTGTTTTCTTGTGATCCTTCATCTTCAAGTGTGTATATATATATGTATATGTATGTGTATGTATATGTATATGTGTATATATATATGTATATGTATATATATGTATATATATGTATGTGTGTGTATATTACCTACTGGCGGTCGCCAGTAGGTAGTTATAGTTAGGACCACGTTTCCATAGGAAAACCTCAACATTCTATTTTGAATAACTTTGGCGCCGGTCGACGAATCCTCGCAAATTTCTCAAAATAGGTGGGGCGCTACGCTCCGCTCCTACCCTGAAAGTCTCGGGGGGATCCGTCAAGCGGGGGCTGAGATAAAAGGGGGGTCCCAAAACGCGTTTTTCCCATGCATTTTTCCATAGGACCTTTAGAACGAGCTACAGCCCGAACGGCTGAACAGAATTACTCAAAATTTGGCAGAGAGGTAGTCCCTAGGTCAAGGAAGTGCCTTTTGTAGGTTTGGTGTAAATCTGTTCAGTAGATTCTGAGAAAATAGCCTTTAAATCAATATATATATCTGAGCCCGCTTACGGTACGCTTACCGTACGCTTACGGTAAGCGTACGGTGGCGTGCGCGAGCGCGATTCTGATTGGCTCTTAGATCTTAGTAAACATTCGAATCGGCCGAAACCAGGAAGCGGCGGCCGCCATTTTGTGTATTTCACTCTGAAAAAAAAGAGTGAAAACAAGGAAAGGGGGCAATGAGGAGAGTTACAGACCCCCTAACAATTGTAAGGGGGTCAAAGAAGGACAGAAAAGTACAAAAAAAACATTTATTGATTTTAAAAAAAATCACGGGGTACGCGTACGGTAAGCTTACGGTAAGCGTACGGTAAAAAAAATAAAAATAAATAAATGAAAAGCAGATTTAAGAGTTTAGAAATTAGGGAGCTCTAAAAAGAGCTGTTGTGTTTATGAAGTCATTTTTTTAGTGGTACCTACAAGTAAGTACCGATGCAGAGTCTAAGGTTCAAGAGGAAGACTCTGTTCCCTTCATCATTGAAGTGCACACCATCTCCTCTATAAATGTCTTGCATGTCATAACGCAAGTTGTTGTGGTAAATGGCACCCATACCATAGTCACGGAGGAAAGCAGAAACAGATTTGTTGACGTGCTTTCTTGCTTTGTCAATCTGCGGACAGAAATGATTGGACCAGTTCCATTTTTGCCTTTGGCATATGTTGGAAAACACAAAGGCAGTTTTAGGGAAAAGTGTAAACAGTTGTGCAAAGGTGTCCTTCATAAGCATTTCCAGACCTACCCCAGTCAAAGTGCCTAGGTCATTGCCACCACAGTGCACTATTATGAGGTCAGGGTGTTGGATTTGAATGAAGGATTTCACCAATGGCATCAATTGGTGCCACTTTAACCCTCTCTGACCAATCCATTTAATGTCTACATTTGGCAAAGCAAGGTCTCTCACCATATCTGTTTTCTCTGCAAACTTTTCACTCCAGAAGACATAGCTGTGCCCTACAATCCACACTGTGAACATCTTCAAAGGAGAACTGGATGCACTCAGGAGGTGTCTTTCAGTAGAATGGCAATATGAAAAGAAAGACAGTTTGCAAATGGAGGCATACATATTTTTTTAAAACAAAAAGAACTGATTGGCTGTTTCATACCATTCCAGAATAAAAACTAGGCTGTATGTGAAAATTAATAGAAGCATGTTGTGTATTGGTACAAAAAAATGTGTAACCAAAGAACAGTACTATGGATTTGCTGTTAGGTTTGAAAAGTCAAGCACTCTTGCTCTGTGGAATTGAAACATTGTGTGTCGAACTTCTGACCTAACTGCACACAGCAGTGTTCCATGAGCTGTTGCTATGGTAGCAGGCAGAAGTCAAGTTGGGGGAAGGGTACTAGGCAGAAGTCAAGTTGGGGGAAGGGTACTTTTGGAAAAGGGTTCGTTTTCAACCAATAGAAATGTGTGAATACATGTGAAAAAAAGGGGGAAGCACTGAGATTTGAAACTTACATGTATATGTGTGGAAAAATAGAGGGAAAGTTTGCCATTATCTGGTTCTGCTGAGAGGAGAGAGGTGAACACAACAGAGATCCTGGCTCTGATAATCTGCTGTTTGAGTGTCACATTTCTTTCACAACTAACTAATTTTAAAGGTGAGTTTACAGTTTGAGAGGGGATGTATGTGGTAACTTAAGAAATGAATAATAGAAATGGGAATTGTTTTTGTTGTAGTTACACATGGTGGTTTCATAATGTGTCAGTGTGTAAAAGTGATTTACACTTGCCCCGAAAAAAAAAAAAAGAGCAGTAAGTGTGCTTTCAAATTGGCAAAGAAATTTCGTTTTGGGACTAATGTGAAAACATGACTCTGTGTGCATAGAAGAATTATAGGCAGAGATTTATTGCGTCTTGCTCTGGTGATTTCACAGTAGCATTAGATGGAAAGGGGGAGCGAATTATTGGGGGAAGAAGCAGAGGCTTAGCACACACCCATGTCCTTGCCGTGTATAGTCATGCACAGTATTTACAAGCCAGTGGGGTTTTCAGGTTTAAGTCTGTAATGCAAATACATTCAGCATCACTAAGGCTGGTTGCCCTTGGTGGAGTGTAGGCAGTCACAGAGAATGCACATGGTGGTGGTCTGAAAAAAAAACAGCTTGGACACGTGCAATTAAATAAATCAAAAATAGTGGTTTCATAATGTGTCAGTCTGTAAAAGTGATTTCAAATTGTAAAAAGAGATTTTCACTTGGCCCGAAAAAAAAAGAGCAGTAAGTGTGCTTTGAAATTGGCAAAGAAATTTCGTTTTGGCACTAATGTGAAAACATGACTCTGTGTGCATAGAAGAATTATAGGCAGAGATTTATTGCGTCTTGCTCTGGTGATTTCACAGTTGCATTAGATGGAAAGGGGGAGCGAATTATTGGGGGAAGAAGCAGAGGCTTAGCACACACCCATGTCCTTGCCGTGTATAGTCATGCACAGTATTTACAAGCCAGTGGGGTTTTCAGGTTTAAGTCTGTAATGCAAATACATTCAGCATCACTAAGGCTGGTTGCCCTTGGTGGAAAGGGGGAGCGAATTATTGGGGGAAGAAGCAGAGGCTTAGCACACACCCATGTCCTTGCCGTGTATAGTCATGCACAGTATTTACAAGCCAGTGGGGTTTTCAGGTTTAAGTCTGTAATGCAAATACATTCAGCATCACTAAGGCTGGTTGCCCTTGGTGGAGTGTAGGCAGTCACAGAGAATGCACATGGTGGTGGTCTGAAAAAAAAACAGCTTGGACACGTGCAATTAAATAAATCAAAAATAGTGGTTTCATAATGTGTCAGTCTGTAAAAGTGATTTCAAATTGTAAAAAGAGATTTTCACTTGGCCCGAAAAAAAAAGAGCAGTAAGTGTGCTTTGAAATTGGCAAAGAAATTTCGTTTTGGCACTAATGTGAAAACATGACTCTGTGTGCATAGAAGAATTATAGGCAGAGATTTATTGCGTCTTGCTCTGGTGATTTCACAGTTGCATTAGATGGAAAGGGGGAGCGAATTATTGGGGGAAGAAGCAGAGGCTTAGCACACACCCATGTCCTTGCCGTGTATAGTCATGCACAGTATTTACAAGCCAGTGGGGTTTTCAGGTTTAAGTCTGTAATGCAAATACATTCAGCATCACTAAGGCTGGTTGCCCTTGGTGGAGTGTAGGCAGTCACAGAGAATGCACATGGTGGTGGTCTGAAAAAAAAACAGCTTGGACACGTGCAATTAAATAAATCAAAAATAGTGGTTTCATAATGTGTCAGTCTGTAAAAGTGATTTCAAATTGTAAAAAGAGATTTTCACTTGGCCCGAAAAAAAAAGAGCAGTAAGTGTGCTTTGAAATTGGCAAAGAAATTTCGTTTTGGCACTAATGTGAAAACATGACTCTGTGTGCATAGAAGAATTATAGGCAAAGATTTATTGCGTCTTGCTCTGGTGATTTCACAGTTGCATTAGATGGAAAGGGGGAGCGAATTATTGGGGGAAGAAGCAGAGGCTTAGCACACACCCATGTCCTTGCCGTGTATAGTCATGCACAGTATTTACAAGCCAGTGGGGTTTTCAGGTTTAAGTCTGTAATGCAAATACATTCAGCATCACTAAGGCTGGTTGCCCTTGGTGGAAAGGGGGAGCGAATTATTGGGGGAAGAAGCAGAGGCTTAGCACACACCCATGTCCTTGCCGTGTATAGTCATGCACAGTATTTACAAGCCAGTGGGGTTTTCAGGTTTAAGTCTGTAATGCAAATACATTCAGCATCACTAAGGCTGGTTGCCCTTGGTGGAGTGTAGGCAGTCACAGAGAATGCACATGGTGGTGGTCTGAAAAAAAAAACAGCTTGGACACGTGCAATTAAATAAATCAAAAATAGTGGTTTCATAATGTGTCAGTCTGTAAAAGTGATTTCAAATTGTAAAAAGAGATTTTCACTTGGCCCAAAAAAAAAAGAGCAGTAAGTGTGCTTTCAAATTGGCAAAGAAATTTCGTTTTGGCACTAATGTGAAAACATGACTCTGTGTGCATAGAAGAATTATAGGCAGAGATTTATTGCGTCTTGCTCTGGTGATTTCACAGTTGCATTAGATGGAAAGGGGGAGCGAATTATTGGGGGAAGAAGCAGAGGCTTAGCACACACCCATGTCCTTGCCGTGTATAGTCATGCACAGTATTTACAAGCCAGTGGGGTTTTCAGGTTTAAGTCTGTAATGCAAATACATTCAGCATCACTAAGGTTGGTTGCCCTTGGTGGAGTGTAGGCAGTCACAGAGAATGCACATGGTGGTGGTCTGAAAAAAAAACCGCTTGAACACGTGCAATTAAATAAATCAAAAATAGTGGTTTCATAATGTGTCAGTCTGTAAAAGTGATTTCAAATTGTAAAAAGAGATTTTCACTTGGCCCGAAAAAAAAAGAGCAGTAAGTGTGCTTTGAAATTGGCAAAGAAATTTTGTTTTGGCACTAATGTGAAAACATGACTCTGTGTGCATAGAAGAATTATAGGCAGAGATTTATTGCGTCTTGCTCTGGTGATTTCACAGTTGCATTAGATGGAAAGGGGGAGCGAATTATTGGGGGAAGAAGCAGAGGCTTAGCACACACCCATGTCCTTGCCGTGTATAGTCATGCACAGTATTTACAAGCCAGTGGGGTTTTCAGGTTTAAGTCTGTAATGCAAATACATTCAGCATCACTAAGGCTGGTTGCCCTTGGTGGAGTGTAGGCAGTCACAGAGAATGCACATGGTGGTGGTCTGAAAAAAAAACAGCTTGGACACGTGCAATTAAATAAATCAAAAATAGTGGTTTCATAATGTGTCAGTCTGTAAAAGTGATTTCAAATTGTAAAAAGAGATTTTCACTTGGCCCGAAAAAAAAAAGAGCAGTAAGTGTGCTTTCAAATTGGCAAAGAAATTTCGTTTTGGGACTAATGTGAAAACATGACTCTGTGTGCATAGAAGAATTATAGGCAGAGATTTATTGCGTCTTGCTCTGGTGATTTCACAGTTGCATTAGATGGAAAGGGGGAGCGAATTATTGGCGGAAGAAGCAGAGGCTTAGCACACACCCATGTCCTTGCCGTGTATAGTCATGCACAGTATTTACAAGCCAGTGGGGTTTTCAGGTTTAAGTCTGTAATGCAAATACATTCAGCATCACTAAGGCTGGTTGCCCTTGGTGGAGTGTAGCACTGTGGACATGGGCTTTTTAAAAAATCTGAAAAGTGGTTTCATAATGTGACAGTTTGTAAAAGAGATTTTCACTTGCCCAAAAAAAAGAGCAGTTTGTGTGCATTCAAATTGGCAAAGAAATTTCGTTTTGTGACTATTGTGAAAAGAAATGTAGTAATATATTTAAATACAATAACAGATTTTTTTTTTAGTTTTTTTCAGGTATTGCTGAAGAACAGTGAACAAAATTTAAGATGCCTACAAAATCTCGAGTTCAAAAAACGCTAAAAAAAAAACTATATTTGAAGACAACTGGAGGACCAAAGTTAGTAGAAGATGCTGATGTTGGGAAAAAGAAAAAATCTTCTGGTAAGCAAAAAAAACAATTTCTAAACAAAATATTCAAAACAAAGAAAAATGTACAAAATGTCTGTTCTCGGAAAAATGTAACAAAACATAGAGAACAGCAAAAAATTGAGAATTTAGTTAATGCAAATATACCTTCTGCAATTGAAAAGTTTAACATAAACAGAAAAACAGCATTTAAAGAGATACGTAGAAAAATGTTTCAGAGAAGAGTTATGTCCAATTTGATAAAGGATATAAAGAAATATAAGCAAAAGGCTAAATATTACAAGAGAAAAAAAGAAATTGAAGCCATTGCAGCAAAAGCATTAGAATTAAAAAGGAAACTATTCATATTAATTTTGAATAGGATGCGTACATTAGATAAAATGGTTAATGTACTGAAATCACAAAGCAAAAGCAAAAGAGTAGTGAACAGAACAAACTTTTGTAAAGTGTTTTTAGGAAAGTGGATGCATAGTTCAAGTAGTGAACCTTTTTTTAATGAAGAGAGCTATTTTCAAAGTAATAGTTTGCTGCATGCAGTTGACACCAGAGGTCGTTCATACGAAGTAAAAAATGGTTGCATAATGGAGAAGGAGATAATGGTTCCAAGAGATGAGGTACAAGTGATGGCAGATGAGGCAATGGGGAGACGTCCTAAAGCCCCAGTGTACACTTGGAATTGTAGTAGTATTTGCACTGTGCGTCAGGAATCTATTGACCGATTTCGAGAGTTTCTAAGAGAATATAGTAAAAAAAGTGTAAAACAAAAGATTAAGGTGCTTCAAAGTCTGGATCCATGCAGAGTGAGAGAGAATACTGGTTTGCAGGGTCATTCTCTTGCTTGTCTATCTAGAAAAGTGTGCAATAGTGTTTTCCATCATTTTAGGATGCTGGCTGTTCATCATACTGAAATGAGAAAGTTTGTGAGACGGTTGTATTTTGCCAAAAGTCCAGCAATAAAGTTAAATGAATTGAATAGGGCTCTGTTCCGAGGAACGGTATCAGATGTAGAGAAGGTTGTTGATGAAATTCAGTTTTGTTACTTTGGTCCTGAACAAAACAGTGCAGAGAAGGACACAGTAAATGAGGCAGAAGTGGAAGACAATGTAGAACCCTCTGTAAGTAACACATTTAATGATCATATAACAAAATTTGCAATAGTCTCTAATGAAAGACCAAATTTTACTTGTATTTGTTGCCGCAGAACTCATTATAGAAAACAAACTAGGAATGTTGATCTCTACAGAAAGAGTGAAAATGAATATAATTATAAGTGGAAGGAATTTGCCACATATATATTTCTAGAAAATTGTTTTGAATTGGGTGAAGATCAGCGTATTTGTAAATACTGTTATAACAAGTTAGAGGAAAATAGAATGCCGACCAGAGCTGTACATAATAATTTAGAATTGGATGCTATTCCTGCTGAACTTTCTGAATTAAATACATATGAGTCTATACTCATTCAATGTGTTCATCCGTTCCAGACCATAGTACGTATGGAGCCCAAAACTGGTAAATTACCTCCTTCAGATTTACTGAGAGGTTTAAAAGGTAGAGTGGTGTATTTGCCCTTGGATTTGAAAAAAAATATGGAAACTATTGATGCGGATACTTTGGAAACTGAACCATTAATTATTCTGGTTAATGGTGTACCTACAAAGAATAAGAAGATTTGGCAGGAGCTGGTAGATGTGCGGAAAGTACAAAGAGCAAATTTGTATTTGAAAAAAAATAACAAATGGTATGAATCAATTTATATAGAAGAAGAAGAAGAAGAAGAAGAAGATTTACAAGGAGACACAGAAACACCAACTGGACAAATTGAAAAAGTGGACAAGTCAAAGGAAGAAGAAATTTATGAACATTTTAGCATACATCCTCTCCATTCGAAAGAAGTTATGGGAGACAATATTGATCTCTTTCAGATGAAGAAAGCAAAAGGAAATCCCGTGAGTGTATGGGAGGAGAGCTTGGAAGCTCGATGTTTTCCCCAGCTGTTTCCTAAAGGAAAAGGAGGACGATACGATGAACGTCCAGAACAGATTCCAGCTTCAGAGTATCGAACTACAAGACTATATGCTGAAGATCCCAGATTTCGACAAAGTATTCCTTATTTGTTCCATCTTTTATTTGAAAGCGACTTGTCTGCACTGTCTTATGCAGTAAATCACATTTTAAAAAGTGGAGTACATTTACAAAATGTGTCTGCTAAGGATTTTATGGAGAAAGTGCAGCACCGAGATGATCATTTGGAAACACAACTGATCAATCTGATGGCTTGTCAGCGTGGGACAAATGAATATTGGTACCGACGCCATGGTGAACTAAAATGCATGTTACGCAATTTAGGAACACCGACATGGTTCCTTACCCTAAGCTGTGCCGAGTACGCTTGGGATGATTTACTGGATTTTCTACGAGAGGCCAATTCAAACATTAAAAACATCGAATACAAGACAGCAGGAGAACTGTGCTCATTGGATCCGGTTAATGTTTGCAGATATTTCAATCATAGATTTGAGGCTATGATGTCCTTCATCTGCAATAAAAAAAATCCACCCCTTGGAGAAGTAGTGGATTTCTTTTGGAGAAAAGAGTACCAGGCAAGAGGTGCTCCTCATATTCATATGCTGCTGTGGATCAAGGATGCCCCAAAGTTTGGAACAGATACTGATGAAGCAGTGTTATCTTACATTGAAGAATATGCAACATGTGCTATACCAAAAAGCACAGAAGAGAACAAGTTAAAGGAGCAAGTTCTACGTTTCCAAAGTCATCGGTGTGGAAAATACTGTCGACGGAAATACAAGAGCAAAGAAAAATACTACACTAAATGTCGATTTGGATTTCCTAGACCTGTTCTTTCAAATGGAAGAGTCAACAGTTTTATGTCAGCTGTGAGACATACTATCACAAGAAAATCACCTAAGAATACCTACAACCTTAAAAGAAAAGAAGAATCTAAAAATATAAATGACTACAACCCAGTCATTTTATCCATGTGGAACGCTAACATGGATATACAGTATGTTGCTGACAATTCCATTGCTGTTGCTCGATATGTAACGTCTTACATTACGAAATCAGAAAAAACAGAATTGAAGGAAATGTGGGAAGAGATTTCTCACGAGAAGACTGTCAGTAAGAAGCTGTACAGTTTCAGTTTGAAGATGTTATCGCATCGAGAAATTGGATCCTACGAATGTTCAGATAGGTTATCTTCTGCAAGTCTCTACTCGAAGTCAAGAAGAATAATTTGGGCAAGTTTAGGCCTTGCAGCAATGAGAAATCGGGTACTGAAATCTGTTGGAGAAATTGAATATTTGGCTGAGAATGACCCAGAAAGTACAGATATATTGAAAACAAACATGTTGGACACATATTATCCCAAGAGAAGTCATCATCTGGAGAACATGTGTCTCTATGAAGTGTTACAGAACTACATTTATTCACGGAAAGCTGCAGAAGACATCAACAGTGGAAAATATAAAGTTGTTGGTGAAGAAGGATGTTTGGTGAAGCAAACCAAAGGAAGTTTGATAAATCACCGGAAGCTGAGTTGCGACACTACCGACAAGAAAGAATTTTACTACTTGGCTCTTTTACAGTTGTTTAAACCATGGCGTACAGAGGATGAACTACTGGGAGAATTCCAGAGCTATGAAGATTCTTTTAATGCTTGCAAAGACAGCATACAATGCAGTACATTCTCAACTTATCTGCAAATGTTAAATGAAGAAATTGAACAGGAAACTACAATTGCAGCAGAAATAGCTAGAGACAGTTCTCAGGACAGCCAAAGTTCAGGAACACACAGTCAAGATCCCCTAGGACAACCAATCGTTGAAAATGAAGCATCAATAGCCATGAATGAAGTGGAAACGGCTATGAATCAAGGTCAAGAAGAATTTATAGACTTAGAAAATTTGGAAAGACAACTGAATCAAGAGCAGCAACAAATTTATGAAGAGATCAAAAACAAAATTGATCACGGATTTCTACATATCAAAAAAGAGTGCTCATGCACATCATTTCATCCAATCAGGATGTATGTAAGCGGACAAGCTGGCACTGGAAAAAGTTTCCTAATTAAAGTCATCAGAAGCTACCTAAAGCAAAAAACTGATTCTACTTTGTCTTGTGTGGTTACTGCTCCAACTGGGTTAGCAGCATATAACATAAAAGGAATCACCTTACATCGTTTGCTAATGTTACCAGTGGAGCATGAGAACAAAATACAATTCAACAAGCTAACTGGAGAAGCATCCTTGGAAGTTTCAAGAGTATTGAAGAAGATGCAAGTTCTCATTATTGATGAGGTGAGCATGGTATCAAACTTAATGCTTGCCTTTGTGCATTTAAGAATGCAGCAAATTTTGAAGACAGACTATGACGTGTTATTTGGTGGAAAACACGTCATAGTTTTTGGGGATCTTTTGCAACTTACTCCAGTTAAAGGACAACCAGTGTTTAATACTGTGACACATGAAGACACGAAGAAGTCATTGGGAAGCATTGGAAATACAAATATTTGGTCCTTCTTTGAGTACAAGGAACTTACAACTAATATGAGGCAAGCAAACGATGAAGAATATGGAAGTATTCTGAAAGATATCAGGATTGGAATACTCACAGAAGTTGAGGAAAAAAGCATTACAGAGTCGGCTGCTACATAATTTATTTCCAAAGGAAGAAATAGTTGCAGAGAAAATATACAAGAATATTGCAGAAAACAAAAGTGTCATCTGCTTAATGCCAACTCTACGTGAATGCTCAATATTCAATGAGGAGCTTTTGAAATTGGAAAAGGAAGAGATCAGGAAATTGGAAGCAGTGGACAAAATTGAGGATGGAAGAATTACTGTCACAGTAACAGGCAAAATGAAAAATAAATTGGACTCACTAGAGAAGAACATCTCCAAAACAGCTGGATTAGAAAAAAATCTATGTTTGCATGAACTGTAGAGTATTTTTAAGAAGAAATTTGGATGTTGAAAAAGGTTTAGTTAATGGAGCGATGGGAAGAGTTGTGGGTTTTATTAATTATCAGAAAAAAGAAGGAGTTGAATGTTTAAAAATAAAATTTGATCAGATAGAAGAAGTTAAAGATATTTGTCGTTGTTCAGTTCGTTTCATGCTTGTGAAAGACTTGTATGTACGTAGGAAGCAGTTTCCGTTTTCTCTAGCATATGCTGTAACTATTCACAAGTCTCAAGGATTGACTGTAGATTGTGCTTTTGTGAACATTGGTTCAACTGTGTTCAAAGAAGGTATGGCATATGTAGCTTTGTCACGAGTGAAAACATTATCTGGTTTATTCATGATAGACTTTGATGACTCAAAAGTTAGTGCTGATACAAACTGTGTAAAGGAGTATAATAGATTAAGAAGAAGCTATGCTCCTCATTTAGGTCAGTATCCTGTGTTGGAGAAACGTGTAGTTTCTCGTAAAAGGAGAAATGAGAATATCTGTAATGAAGATGTAGAGAGGAGGAAAAAAAAGAGGAGTGATGTAATTGCAAGCAAAAAGAAAAAGGAAAATGAAGAACAGGTTGTAGGATGTCATTTTGAAAATAGCTCTGGTGTCAACTGCTACGCAAATGTAGTGCTGAATGTTGCATT
This sequence comes from Triturus cristatus, assembly GCF_964204655.1. Taxonomy (NCBI): domain Eukaryota; kingdom Metazoa; phylum Chordata; class Amphibia; order Caudata; family Salamandridae; genus Triturus; species Triturus cristatus. The sequence continues at coordinate 567,873,417 of NC_140586.1, forward strand.
TTATCTGGAAAGTTTGCAAGAGCAGATAATAGTAAATCAGGGAAAAAGATTCTGTTCAGAGCTGAGTCTCCTTTTTCAAAAGCTGAGTAAAGATAAAACTCAAATAGAAAGTGCTACTGACATTAGAAAACTTTTAGATGTATGTTCAGGACGAACACAGTTTTCTCAAAATGAACAGCAAGATGCACACGAATTTTTGATGTATTTTCTTCAGGTAGTGGAAGAAGAAGGAGTTCCCATTGACATTTTTTTTGGTCTCTCTTATAAATGGGAACATAGTTGTGATAATTGTTATAATATATGTGGCTCTATTGTTGATAATGAAAGGTTTATTTATTTGACATTGCCAGAGAGTAAAACAGTCACTTTTGCAAAATTAGTTAAAGATGCTAATCATAGCATGAAATGTGGTGAGTGTAATTCTGACATGTTATCAACATTAATTTTAAGGGAATACGGACAGTATGTAATTTTAATGATGCAACGATGTAGAGCTGATGGATCAAAATTGGATACTTTAATAAAGAAGTTTACAGGACAGCAATTATCAATTTCAGGAAAAACTTTTGTAACTGTTGCAATAATTTTCCATGATGGACCTACTGTTACTTCTGGACATTACACAGTTTATCTAAAATGTGAAAAAGGCTGGACACTGTGTAATGATTCCCAATTGATTTTCAAACAACGTTTGCCTTTTGATTTAGCAAATTCCTATCTAATCTTCCTGAAACCTAAATTTTAGAGAGACTTGGCAAGATCTGGACAAAATAATTTTACCATTTTACTGGATTACCATTGCAATTTTGTAGAAAAAATATTTTTAAAATTATCATTTGGCCTAAAGGAAAGATAACCAATTGTAATGTGGACTTTTTTAATTTTTAAAGCAATTTTGAAAAACCAATAATTTAGAGATAATCGGTAACTTCTGCACATTTTAAATTTTGGAATGCTATTGAACTGCCATTGGAAATTTTTTCAAAAATGATTTAAAAAATTACTATTTGGCCATGTGGAAAAGTAAGCAATTCTATTGTGGACTAAATAAATTATTCAAAAAATTTTCGTGAACCAAAATGTTAGAGAATCGGTGAGATCTGGTCAGATTAAACTTTAGAATTTTAATGGATTTCCCTTGGAAATTTATTCCAGGAAAAAAAAAAGAATACTATTTGGCCTAAAGGAAATAAAATCAGATGTATTTTGGAGTTATTTGAGATATAATATTGTGATTATACTTCTCAAACAAACATATCAGACGGTATTTTAAAGAAAAAAGTATTGTTTTTAGATGATATTTTTTTAGAATAATATGCATTTCTGTTATGATAAGTTTAAGTGAGAAGAGATTCTGGGCTTTTTTAATACAATCTTTGAGATTGTTAATTTTTTTTGCCCGCTGTAAAATGATGAATGCAATTGCTTTCACAATTTATAGTGAAATGCAATATATTCTGAAAACAGCAAAAATAAGGCAAAAATATTTTTTGGTAAAAAATGTAAATATGTGTACTGTATTATAAAATGGTTTAAAAATATTAATACTTTTTTCTTTATTTTCAGATCGATATAGAAAATTTTCGGAAACTACAACCATTTTAAAAACTATTTTTTAAAAAAACAAATGAATAAATATTTTTTTGAGTGAGTATGGTAAGTCAATAATAATAATTGTAGTCTCTCAAGGACCTTGTAATGTGATAAATGATTTTTAGTGTTTTTTTTAAAAAATAAAAAAAAAGGTACGCTTACCGTACGCGTACGGTAAAAAAAAAAAAAAAAAGTTTTTAAAAACATGTAAAAAAAAGATGAAAGATAAGGTTGGCTCTTAAAAGAACCGTTGTGTTCATGCAGGGACAGAGGAAAGGAAGCATGGGAAAATCATTCATAGCTACAAATGTGCTGATCTATTTTGTTGTTCACTAGGGAAACACTGGTCTCCCTATGACAAATTAGACCTTTACAAAATGTGCAATGAATATCAACCTTCCGAAATCGAAGGTTCATTTCCAGAGGGCCAGCCAAAGGAGATTCTCCCCCCACAGATGAAGGGCTCACCTGACCTGCAGAAGGAGTCAGCCCTGCAGGTGATGGTCCAGGCTGAGCTGCTGTGGATGTACTGGCTCGTCTTTCTGAAGAGTTACCTCCAAAAAGATGACCATGTGTCCTTCTGTGTACATCCTGGAGGTGTCTCTTCATGGTGTGATTCCCAAAGGAATACTTCCTGTTAGGATTACCTCTAGAAAGTACACGCTTACACAGCTTGCAAGTAACTAAGGGTGCATTCACCTTTTGCTGGCCTTCTGGAAAAGTAAAATAATCCCAAACATAAGAAGGCTTTTGTTTCCTCGATCTCTGCCTCAAGACAGTGCTGCTGGTGCTAGCCTCACTCTCAGAAGAGCTCTGCTGTTCTGCCATCGTATCCCAAAGACAAACCAGCTCCTTCTCCCAAGGGATCACAAGCAGAAATGAGGGGAATGGGTGTGGTGTAGGAGAGTTCTAGAACTGAAAGTAGTTTCAACCAATCAAAAGTTGTGTTTCAAGATCACATGACCTACCGTACGCTTACGGTACGCTTACGGTACGCTTACGGCAAAAAGTACGCGTGCACGTAAAAAAGACACGCGCTTCCGCGCATGCGCATAACAGTCACTCCCCGGCACTTCCGCGTAACGTGCGCGTGTGGCGTAAGCGCGCACGCGTCCCACGCGCAGTACGCGCGGCTACGCAAAGTACGTAACTATACGCAAGCAGCGTAGATAGATTACGGACGTTGCGTAAACCGTACGCTTACCGTGAGCTTACGGTACGCGTACTATTAAAAAAAAAAAAAAAAAAAAAAAATCTGGAAATAAATTTTACATGTTTATTTAAAAAAATATATATAAAAAAAATATTTAAGGATTTTAAAAATTTAAGCATAGTCTTTATAAAAGGTAAGAAAATTAAATTAAAAATATGTTTGAAAAAAATGAAGAATAAAAAAAAAAATAGCATTTAAAAAACCTTGCAAATTCACTGAAAAAACCATGGGTTTCACACACGTTATAGTTAGGAATTAGCATTTAAAAAACCTTGCAAATTCACTGAAAAAACCATGGGTTTCACACACGTTATAGTTAGGAATTAGCATTTAAAAAACCTTAGAAATTCACTGAAAAAACCATAGGTTTCACACACGTTATAGTTAGGAATTAGCATTTAAAAAACCTTAGAAATTCAGTGAAAAAACCATAGGTTTCACACATGTTATAGTTAGCTGGACATTTTACTCGTAAAAAACCAATGAAATTGCCCCGTTATAGTTAGTTCAGCTAACTATAACTCGCGCGCCCGCAATGCACTGCTGATGACGTCACATATTACATCACTCATGACATGGTCAGTGACATCACTCATGACATCACTCATGACATCTCAAATGACATCACTGATGACATCACTGATGACATCATCCTTGTGATAGAGTGGCAGACCTCCTCTCACCTTAATATAAGCTTTGATACACACATTCAAAAATAGAGACTAAAAATTTCAAAACAATGGACATACCAATACCAGTTACAACAACCTCTTCAGTAATTCTAAGATCCATATACACATCCACTCATTCACCAACAGTCCTATACAGTCACTCATACATGTACTCACTCATCATATGTACTCATACACCTATACATCCTGTTACATAATGCCACTCATCCATAGAGTTACTCACACACATAGTCACTCATGCTAATAAAGAATCAAACATACATTCACCTGCATATACAGTTATACACACACCACCACACTTACTTCTACGGAAACTTACACATACTTAGTCTTTTAAACAATCACTTATAGAAACACATACTTATTCATACAGGAACTCTTTCAATCTCTCCCTCTCACATATACTCACATATATACACCAATAGTCACATATACTAGTTTAAAACATATGTAGTTACTCCTGAAGACACTATTGAGACAGTCTTTCACTCACTAACACACCCATACACACACTCATCCACCCATACAGTCCTGCACACATGCTGTCTTCAACACATACAAACAGTGAGTCACTCATTCATGCACCTATGCACTACGTAATACCCCCCACCGAACCATACAGACACTCAGACTGATACTCAAAAAAACAACTAATAACCTATATAGACACCCATGTAGCTACTCACCAACCCATGCAGCCACTTATACACAAAGTGAGAGATACACTTAATCAGTCAGTTACACAATCAATTTTTCAAAAACAAATCATCCATTTAGACACTTATATACCCATTTATTCTTCCATCGACCTTGAGATATCCATATATAAAACATATTTAATTTTCAGAAAAACACACATTCACTGGATGATGTCATCAGTGATGTCATCAGTGATGTCATTTGAGATGTCATCAGTGATGTCATGAGTGATGTCACTGACCATGTCATGAGTGATGTAATATGTGACGTCATCAGCAGTGCATTGCGGGCGCGCGAGTTATAGTTAGCTGAACTAACTATAACGGGGCAATTTCATTGGTTTTTTACGAGTAAAATGTCCAGCTAACTATAACATGTGTGAAACCTATGGTTTTTTCACTGAATTTCTAAGGTTTTTTAAATGCTAATTCCTAACTATAACGTGTGTGAAACCTATGGTTTTTTCAGTGAATATATATATATATATATTGCAACAATGTAGCCCAAATGTTGTTGACGCCGGCGCTCGTTTCTGGGGCGGTGCGCTTGCCACGGCAGGGCTATGCCGATAAATATCCAAACCAGTTCTCTGTCTTACATTTGAATATGCGAGCATGAAGAAGGCTAAGCGCCGAAACGTGTCCTCGCCAATAAATATATATATATATATATATATTATCTACTGGCGGTCGCCAGTAGATAGTTATAGTTGGGACCGTGTTTCCATAGGAAATCTCAAAATTCTATTTTGAATAACTTTGGTGCCGGTTGACGAATCTTCGCGAAATGTTCAAAACTAATGGGGCGCTCCGCTCAGCTCCTACCCTGAAAGTCTCGGGGACTGAGAGAAAAGGGGGGTCCCAAAACGCGTTTTCCCCATGCATTTTCCCATAGGACCTTTAGTCGAAGGTACAGCCCGAACGGCTGAACAGAATTACTTGAAATTTGGCAGAGAGGTAGTCCTCAGGTCAGGGATGTGCCTTTTGCATATATGGAGTCAATCTGTTCAGTAGTTCCAGAGAAAATTGCAGTAAAAAGCACATGCATATCTATAGCCGCGCACCGTGCGCGCACCCTAACGTGCACAAGCGTAATTCTGATTGGTGGATTCATGACAGTCAACATTCGAATCGGTCGAAATCAGGAAGTGTTGGCCGGCATTTTGTTTGTTTTCAGTGCGAGAGTGGAAAAGGAAGGTGGCGAATGTGAAAAGGGGGCAGGGTAGAGAGTTCCTGACCCCCTATCCTTTGTCAGGGGGTCCCTGAAGGACCCCGAAGGCAGAAAAAAACATTTAATTTTTTTTTTTTAAATCGCGGTGGTGCGCGCACGGTGAAAAACCATAAAAAAAATACATTTTTAATACTTAGTTTATTGAAAAATAAATATATCTAAAAAAAATACATACATAACTTAGCATTTAAAAAACCATACAAATTCACTGAAAAAACCATAGGTTGCACACACGTTATAGTTAGGAATTAGCATTTAAAAAACCTTGCAAATTCACTCAAAAAACCATAGGTTTCACACATGTTATAGTTAGGTGGATATTTCACTCGTAAAAAAACAATGAAATTCCCCCGTTATAGTTACTTCAGATAACTATAACTTGCGCGACTGCCACTCTATCACAAGGATGATCTCATCAGTGATGTCAAGAGTGATGCCACTGACCATGTCATGAGTGATGTAACATGTGACGTCATGAGCAGAGGATTGCGGGCGCGCGAGTTATAGTTATATGAAGTAACTATAACGGGGGAATTCATTGGTTTTTTACGAGTGAAATATCCACCTAACTATAACATGTGTGAAACCTATGGTTTTTGTTACAAGATTTATTGGCGAGGACTCGTTTCGGCGCTTAGCCTTCTTCATGCTCGCATATTCAAATGGGATGTAACCCACGGGGCACTTTTAAAATACACACGTAGTCCCCATTGGATGAGGGAATCAGTGGTATAGAGAAAGGAATACTATTAGCAAAGTCCCGAACAAATGTCCAGTTCCTCAAGCCTGATGTTTCAGCATGAGCATGTGCAGTGGGAGGTCTAGCAATATTCCCAAATGTTCGTCTGTATGACGATTCCAGCCTTTACTGCAGAACAGTCACCGCCCATGTTTATTCGAAGCGGTGAGTATGTAGTCCTCCCTCACAATCCAAAAAAGTGCCTTGTTGCAAATCTTATGTCCCACAGTAACTGCCCCTCGCCAGACCATGGCAGCTTTCGCAGGTGAGGAATCCACAGGCAGCTATTGTATCCACCAGAAAAAGTGTTACCGAAGGTAAGTAACTTGTTCTTTAGGAGTGTAACTCCCTTATCCTGACTAGGAAGAAGTGTCCCTACTTGGACAAAGGTACCTACCTCTGCCAACTAGAGAACCCCATTTCTAAAATGACCCCCATTTCTAACAATATGTAACACAATTTTTGATTATCCAACTTGAAATTATTCAAACAATATATGACAGATTGTATTTACCAACAAACCAGGCTTTCTCAGGTCCAAGTTCTGACATTTGCAGGGGTATGCTGCCGTTCCATAGTGCAAAGGAATCATGGGTTGAGCTGCTGAAATGTGCACACACACACTTGTGATGTACAAATCAGGTAAGCAAACAACTTGCTCATCGATTGAATAGAAATTCTTCTAATTGCGATAGACTTCTTCTCTGGCATGTGGTGGCACGAAGGCAATATGTGTGCCATCAATTGCTTCAACCACATGTGGTAGGCAAGCCAAATCATAAAAATCGCTCTTCGCATTGGCAGAATCCCCCTATCATGGAAAATGGATGAAGCTATTGATCTCTTTTCACTGAAGAAAAAATGTCTTGTACTACACCACTGAAAGTTGTTTGAGACGTTCCACCAGATACTGCCAAAGTGTATTGGAAAGATCTTGTGGCTGAAAAATGAAAGTGCTGCCATGAGTTTGACAATTGGTGTAATAGATGTGGAAATTTCTCTTGTCAGGCAGAAGATCTGGCTCCAGCTGATGACATGAATCCAGTATAGTTAAGTTTGCCGATTCAATCTGAATTTTTTGATAATATCCCATTCTTCCATAGTGGCAAGGTCTAGAAATGATCGGAACACTTGAGGCTGTTGTCTCCTCACTCTCCCTGGGTTTATAGGTTTACATACAAAAAATGTCTACATTTTAAAACATTCACAAACTTATTATTTTTTTTTTTTATAACTCTTTTTATTAAAGAAACATCGACAACAAGGCATAGTTTCATAGGAACACCGCATAGGTAGTTGCAAGCACAAGGATTCAGCAATGCATAACATACTTGCACAAACTTATTTTTGATAAATAAAACAAATGTCATGTTTAGCTAAAAATATGTATGCTTTAACTTAATTTAACACATGTAATATTGACATTTTCTCTTAACAAATAACATGTTTGTACCAGTCTACTGTTTAAAAAAAAAAAAAAAAAAATTGGTGTAGATAATACATTTTAAATGTATTATTTACACATTTTTTATTTATTCAACCAAAATACCGTCAGTGGAAGTGTAAACAGCACCTCGCAACTATCGCGTTTGTAACACACTACATATAAATGTTTATTTTCTAATTAATTAGTGACATTAGTATTTTGTATATGTAAACAAACTAGCCACCATTTTTAGTGGTGGTGACACACTTTACATTCACAAACACACTATTTGACTATCTTAAATGGCGTGCACCTGACCTCGCCATCATGACATTTAGAATTAGACTTCCGCGGCAGAAATTGAGCGGGTGGTGGGTGGAAAACTCCACGATGAACAGCCATAGGCTAATGTGTGTGAAAGCAACGCACAAAAGCCAATGTCTGTGTCCGGCTCCACTGATGATCGCATATGTCGTGTACATGTACGCTGCGTTTCTAAAAAAAAAAGCTCACTTGCCTCCTAACAATGTAGCCAACAAGACCTCCTCAACTTTTGCTGCTGTTTCCGATCTCTGGGAACGACTATGTCAGGAAGAGCAGGTGGCTGCCCAGCCTTCTCGCCAGAGGAACAGGAGTTGCTGGCAACTGAGGTTCTGTCCCTATACAGCCAGCTCTGTAGCTCGCCAGAGGAACAGGTACATGTTTAAAATGTATTTAAAAATTTGTTTTTTCTTTTAAACACAGGCTAGAATGTCCCTTTGAATTCCTGATTGAAGTGTAGTGATTGAAGTGTCATTTATTTTTTACATTACATAGAACAATGATGGTGTTCATTTTAAGGCACTTTATGATTAGAGAAAACAACAACATTAGTATATGGTGTGTTTTTTAAGCTTCACATTTTATTTGGTGTGTATTTCGAGATATATCTATGCATATGTTTGAATGCCATGTGAAATTTAGAAGTTTCACATCATGTTAATTTAGAAAACGCATCATATTTTCTTTACAACTGTACATATGTAATTTTTTCCATACCAAATACAAATTATGTTTAAAAAAAAAAAGAAGAAAACATTTTATTGATTTTACAACTCAGGTGAGAAGTAGTGCACCGAGCGCTGCGTATGTATTAAGTACACTACCACATTGCAGTACGGTAATAAGGCGTTAGAACTATAGCTCCACACAAGCCGCCAGAACAAAAATGAGTATCATAACAATGCATGAAACGATCTTCCTGGATGTGCATTGAGAGTGTCCACACCACAATGCCCTATTCACCCACCATTAAACCATGGCCTGTCTGTGCGGGGCTCTCACTGTATCCTCCGCCCAATCCTTCCAGATCTTAGTGTTTCTGGTGGCGACCCGTGCCAGGAATATCAGGTGAAATACTAATGATGTTTGCTATATGTATTATCCCACAAATCAATCAGCCTACATCAGGTGTCTCCAACCAGTTGTTTGGAAGCTACCAGTAGCTCCCAGACACCGTCAGATTAGCTCAAACCTTGAGTTCTATTTGCAGATGTGCACAGGGCCATATTTTCATTTCAAAGTTAAAGGAAGGCTGTGCTCATGTGACATCATTAGGCTGCAGATAGCAGGGTCTGATAGTGAGCAGTCAGATTTTTGGGCCAGGCTGGGGCTGAATCACAGAGGCGAACAACTGAAGCACTGAGGTATTTGACTCTTAGAAGAAATTCCTTGTTAGGTAAATTTGGAATATTGAACAAAATGATGCTTCTGAATGTTTTTAAATGTCAGAAAAATGAAATCGAGAGTTACCTTTATTATGGAGTCAATTCATTTCTATTTTATCCCATTTCAAAGGGATGCATTTACAAACAGCAGGCCCCTTATTCGTAGTGTGCATTATACACTGTGCCATAAGTAAATAGGAAAATTACAGCCCTTTTTTTACATGAGAGAAAATTTCAGTGCAGAAAAATGTTCCATGATATGAAGTGTAAATTGTGTAACATCAATACAGAAAAACAATAAGCCATAAAACTTTTTATTTCCCTCACATTTCTTGTATCAATACAGGTCAACGCCCATCAGAAAAAGACCAGTAGGAAGGCCATCACCAAGAAGGTGTGGATCCTGGGGGTCTACAAGTCGCTCAGCATTTGTTGTTGAAAGAGATAGGACCTACGAACCTGGGCCCAGAAGTAATTGGAGTTGAGCTCGGCAAGTCCGCTCAACGTGGTAAGCACATGCACTACACCCTGCCTCCCACCCCCCAATGGCCCACATACTTGCAGTGGCCTATCCAGAGCTTGATGGGCAGTTGAGCCTTACAGCAGCATCAAGGGGGTAAGTTCTAGTTTGAATTTAAAGTGTTAACTAACTAATGTTTGTTACAGCAACAAATGTTGCAATCAACCTTAAGGTTGACAAATGTCCAAAGCACAAGAAGAGTTCTTGCAGGTGTAAGATTTGCACAAAGTGTATGATGATGTGTTTTGTATATGAATTTGTGCAAAAGGATGTCACCTGGTTCCTGTAAACTACCAAAGGACTGGTTTTAGCAAACGCATTCCTGCCTGCCTAAATAACAAATATACATCCGGTTGTTTGTTGTATAGAACAGTTGTACCAAACAGGCCACTAGTCTTTATAGTGTCAGGTGGGATGCTCCTTCACTCTTGTGAATGGTTGAGCCCTATTACGAGTGACATAGCATTAAATGCACTTATGATACAGTGGATGTTTCAATCGTGACACTGTTAAGTTGGTTTTATACACAAATGTGTGAGCAAGTGAGTCAAAATGACTATTAACATCAGAACAATTGGCTACATTTTAGATTCAAAACAAATCTCAAATGTTTATTACAATTCATGTATGTTTTATTCTTGTTTAAAAGTGACAGATTTGCATGATGTCTTACTCCTTCACAAATGTGCATGTAAGCCAGTGTGTTATTTGGAAAATAATTGTGATAGGCATTTAAGTTTTGGAAAAATACAGACCGGAATGTATACACATTGGTGATATAGTAACACATACCCAAAACCATTTTTCAATATCCTTTGCTATGTCCCGATAAGTCAATGATGGGGAAAAATGGGATACTTAAAGAGACTTTTGCAGATGGAATGTTCCATCACATATATGTTGGAGCATTTCATCTTGAAAACTCGAAATGAGGCCAAATCATGACTTATTAGGAAAATGTAAAAATGCATCAAGGTGTAACTGTTGCATATTGTGATTTACATGTAAATCTTTGACGTAAACACAAAAATGAATCAGTGTATGTAATATTTACAGTGATGTTGCACCAATTTTTGCTTAAAGTAAAAAAGGCAGCACATTTTGTACAATTTTTTCACAGTGGTAAAACACACGTTATATTACTTGAGATATTTAGGAGTCCAATATGAAAATGTTTTTGCTCTGTACTGAAGTGGATTAGAAATGTATCATTCCCTATGTATTTTCTTATGCTGTAGAAGTCCTTTGTCAATCCACTACAGTACTGAATCCATATAATATGTTTTATATTTGATACATACTTTAGTTACTTGAAGTAAGTGTTACCATTGTGACTTGCCCAAACAAATGAAACGGGCTTGCAGTTTATACAAATATTGGTACAACATTGCAGTATTTGTTGACGCATATTGATTCATGTGTTACTTTTTGCGAATGAAAAGAATGCAGCTTATTTGGCCTTGTATACACACTGTACAAAGGTATTTTTGGTTTACATCCTATTTGGTGGCATACTATTCTAAACAACAAACCCCAAACATTCAGAGGTGTTAAACAGTTCCTGGAGCGAATTAATGCTTAAGAGACAAAATCATAAATTATATAGGTATTTTCGTCATAAATTACAAAACTGTGGCTAAATGATGCATGAGATATTGATGATAAAGAACAAAAGTTTGAGAGTCTTGAAGCAGGTGCAATCTGAAAACTTGGAAAATGTTTTGAAATCACAGTTCATGATCAATTCTATTTACAAAGATACAATAAAACTATCATATATATATATTTTCAATATCGTCAGGAGCAGGTGAAGGAGAATTTGGCAACGTATGCAGGAAAGCAGCTGACCACTGTTTCGATGTGTTATACCACCGACTCTGAACACAGTGGCATGGAGGGTGAGCGGATTGCCACGGAGGCCTCCGGCTCTACATCCTCATCGGAGGCCTCCACAAGCGACCAGTCTCTAGTGGTGGCGGGCCCTGCAGCAGCTGTTCCACCTGCATCCTTGTCCGCCACCCAGTGTTGTGTGTTTATTGCACGACCCATTGTGGTTTTCCCTATGTTGGCCTGACTGTGCATGTTGTAGACCTCATTCTCTTTTGCACACGCTACTACATAAACATGCTTGCTTTGTGCCACATTGTACTTTCACACTGAACCTGCATATGTTTTTGTGTTTCGTTCTTTTCCTGGGATTTAGTCCGAATACCACAGATCAACTCAAACAACAATGTCCCTTGTTATTTTTCTGGCCAGGCAGTTTCACCTAGACATAACACAAAAATGCAGCTGTTGCTTATGTGCATGCATGTCTTGTCATATAGATGAGCACATGAGCTAAAAAACAACAAATGTAACGAGTTCCGAGACAAGAACACTGCGTCTGCTGAGATGTAAAATGTCCATCTGTGTATGCTAAGGTACGGGGTCAGCCACTAATCCCAGAGATCTTTGATATATAATTAAGCTTCAGCAGCAGGTTAGGGGGGTGTAGGTTATTCTGTCTTATAATATGACATAGCTTTTCATGGTATACGGTTATCTGAAAGAGACAATTAGTTATGAATTTCTTACCTTAGAATTACCCCCAAGCGTCAAACTGGATCCGGAGAATTTTTTGTCGGCAATACCCCTGCGCATCGAAAGGTGGCGTCGGTCGGCTCTACTTCGCCATTGGTGTCTTTGTCACCGGAATGACGTCACAGTAGCTACTTAGACGCTACCCTCGCGTGCTGACATCAGTTATTTCTTTTTCCGCACCAGCCAGCGCAGATCCGGAGAGAGCAGTATCCCCAGTCACTTTTTGACTGACCTTTTGCTGACTTTTGTCAACGTAATTTTTGAGTCTTGGACTGCTGGTGTACGTCAGGGATGCCTGGTTTCAAGGCTTGCGGTTCCTGCTGACGGTTGATGTCGGTGATGGATCAGCACCACGTGTGCCTGTTCTGTCTGGAACCCGACCATGACTCCAAGTTATGTTCCAACTACCGGACCATGAATCCGAAGTCTTTGCTGGAGCGGTCCCGAAAGCTTCTCAAAGCCCGGCAGTCTGCTCCGCGCCGCTCGAGGTCCCAGTCGCGTCGGAGGTCAAGGGGCTGGCCACGTAGCCGCCACCACCACCACCAATCTTCTTCCAAGTCTTCGCACTCCTCCGGTAAGTCAAAGCACAAGAAGTAGTAGAAGAAGCATTGTTGCTCTTCGACTTCTCCCCGTCCATTGGCCGACATGACAAGGAAAGTGGGTGGTGCCCCTCCCGCGGCTCCGCGTGCAGACCCCATAGGTTGACTCTGGGTTTCCCTCCCTTCCCGGGATCCGGTGCCGACCCCTGCCCAGCTTCGGCGTTTCTACGAAGCAATGCATGCCATCTTTGGGCAGCCTTTCGATGCCAGCGGCTTCGGCCCCGGCACCGCAGGGTCCCCTTGGACCCTGTGCCGGTTACCATGCCGTTATTCGTACTTTTTGCTCCGTAAAGACCTCGCAGTAAGAACCATTAACTCTATAGCTCCTTTGATAGGGAGCCTGATATGGACTTGTGTGACGTCTTATACACCGTATAAGATGAACCTTGTGCTTTCTTGACTTGAGATCTTACAATATATGCCCATTTCCGATCTGATGTTTATCGCGTTAGGAAACTTACACAATGTTATATATATATTATATACTGATTCTTCATTCATAGTTTCAAAGCCCTGACGAAGTACCCTCTGGCAACTGGGAACGAAACGCGTTGGCTGTGAGCCAGTTTTTATGATTATCTTAATAAAAGAAGACATTTAGTTATGTTATGTTATAAAGAACTTCTAAAGCGCACGTACACCAAAAGGTTTCATGGCGCTAAACTTGAGCACTGTTAGCAGCGGGAGGACCTATGCATAAGCTTGCGTGAATAACCAGGTTTTAAGAGCTTTTCTAAAGCCTAGCAGGTTGTCACAGCTCCTGATTGCTAGGGGTACGGAGTTCCAGAATTTAGGGGCAAGGTGGGAGAACATGGGCCCCCTTGACGTTTAAGCTTGAAGAGGGGGAGAGTCAGTAGATGGAGATGGGCAGAACGCAGGTTACGCCGGGGGATATGTTTAGAGATCATACAACTAATAAATTTAGGACTTCTGCAATATAGTGCTTTGAATATCAAACAACCAGTCTTGAATGCTATACGTTGGGCCATAGGGAGCCAGTGAAGTTTGAGTAGCCAAGAACTGGCAGAATGCCAGTTAGGCTGTTTAAAGATTAGCCTTGCGGCCTGGTTCTGCACCAATTGGAGACTGTTAAGTAGGAACAGGGGCAGGCCAAGGTAGATGGAATTGGAAAAGTCGAGACGTGAGAGGACCAAGGCGATGACAACTTGAATAAGTGAGTGAGATAGCAAATGGGCGATCTTGCGAATTTTACGCAATTGAAAGAAACAAGAGGAGACCACTGTACTGACCTGTCCTTTAAGAGACAGGTCAGCATCAATGGTGACCCCTAAGCTCTTCACTGTAGACGAGGGGTTGGGGGGGTCCTAGATCGGTAGGCCAATAGTGGTGGCCCCATAGATTCTCACTCTTCCCAGGCAGAACCAATTCAGTCTTGCCTGGGTTAAGTTTAAGGTGGTTGAGGTCCATCCACCGTTGAATATGAAGCATGGTGGCTTGAAATTCAGCAACTGAGTCGGCGGAGTCCAAGGTGAACACTAGCTGAAGATAATCAGCATAGTTGAAAGTAGTAACCTTTCTGTTTTTTAGGGAGTGAATCAATGGTTTGAGATATAAGTTGAACAGAAGTGGAGACAGGGACGAGCCCTGTGGCACCCCGCAGGAGGTGGCTAGCTTAGGGGCCGTAAAGGGACCGAGGCAAACCGCCTGAGTCCTGTTTTCGAGAAAGGACTTTATCCAGTTGAATGCGGGGCCCTGTATGCCGGCTTGCGTGACACGGTCCAGCAAGATTTTATGGTCGACCGTGTCAAACGCGGCCGACAGATCTAAAAGCACCAGGGCCTGAGGAATGTTCTTGTCTGAGTTAGCTCTAAGTGTATTGAGTGCTGCGAGGATCACTGATTCCGTGGAATGAGCAGGCCGGAAACCAGCTTGGCGGGGCTCTAGGTATTCTGTTTGTTCAATAAAACAAGAGAGGCTGCCTGCGACATGAGTCTCCAATATTTTAGCCAAGAAAGGGAGGAGAGAAATAGGGCGATAATTAGATAGGTGTAAAGGGTCAGCCCCTGGCTTTTTCAGCAGAGGCACCACTATAGCATTCTTCAAGGCTGTAGGGACCGAGCCTTGCGCTAGAGATTGATTAAGGAAGGGCAGCACATGCTGGGAGAAGTTAGAGAAAGCAAGCCTCATAACTTGGGGGGGACAGCAGTCGTTAGGGGACCCAGATTTGACACGGGTTATTAAGTCCGTGAGTAACCGAGGGCAGATGACCGGGAAATGAGATAAAGTTGCGGAGTTAGCAGGCCCGCTGGATACGGGTTCTGTATAGAGACTAGTAGAGATGCTGGCTTTGATGATGGAGATTTTGTCCTGGAAATAAGTATTCGGGGAATTACATAGCTCTTGAGTCGGAGACTGACTGGGGAGTGTTCTCTCAGAGTTACATAGGTCATTTACAATCGTGAAGATTTCCTTTGACTTATTCTGCGCGTTGAGAATTCTAGCTGAGAAATAAGCCGCCTTTGTCTCTAGTATTGCTATTTTATACTCTTTGCGAGCCTGTATAAACAGTAATTTATCTACTGTGGAGTATCTGGACCTCCATTTCCTCTCTCTTTGGCGGAGCATAAGTTTTAGTTTTCTTAACTCCGCTGAAAACCATTTGTGAGCGTTCGAATGACAGGCGCGAGAGAATTTGGTGAGGGGAGCATGAATATTGGAGGCCAGCAATAACCAATTAGAAATGTTTTTTTCCATGATGTTGACATCGGGGTTGAAAGTGGGGGCTGAGCTGGATAGCGTGTAACGAAATCTGATTCGTTAAGTGTCCTCCATTTCCTAGTCACTCCTCCTATAACTGAGGAGGCTTTGGGCCTGGTGTTTATGGAAGCCGTGAATTTAAGTAGATGGTGGTCGGACCAGATGCATGGTGAAATTAATGGCACCGATAAAATGACATTAGACCACCAGATTTGGTCCAGGATGTGTCCCTTTTCATGGGTGGGAGCTAGTACATGTTAGTTCATGTTTAGGTTTGAGAGCAGCTCTGAGAGTTCTTTGGCATGAGGAGCGTCCCGGGCATCCTGAAACCAGTAATTCAGATCTCCTATGAGTAAACCGTTAGGGTAGTTGGTAACGAGGGTAGCCATTTGTTCGCTAAGTAATGCGGGAAAAGTAGGCATTGCCTGGGGAGGGCGATAGATCAGCACAAAGACAAAAGAACCATAATTGGTATCGAGTTTGAGAACAATGTTCTTGACATCCGGGAGAACAAGGGCGGTAAGGGTAATAAACTTGAGTTTTTTTATTAATGATGGCAGCTTCCCCACCACCACTGTTTCCTGAGGACCGGTTGGCGTGCAAGATGTAGTAATCCGAGGGGAGTGCGGAGTGCTGCCAAGATGTCAGAGGCAGAGTCCTCGGTAAGCCAGGTATCGGTGACCAGAAGGATGTCTGGCTTTTCAGATGACAGAAGCAGGAAGATGTTGAGCTGGTGCTTAACCAGAGAGCGGGTGTTGAGGTAGGAGATGTGCCAGGCTGGAGGTTTAGCTGTAGGGGATCTGGGTGTGGGAAAAATGGGGGGTGCGTAGGGAGGTCGAGTCGCTAGGTTTTTTAGAGATGTTATTTTCCATTATCCATTTGTGAGCAATAGGGTTAAGGGGGACGTAGGTGTCAGCTAGTGATCTGAGTTCTATGGATGAGTATTTAATGGTATTGGTTATAGCCCCTGGGCGCAGACAGGCTTGCCTTTGGTGCGCCTTCGGCGCGCCACCGGCGCGCCCGCTGCGCGTGTCTGCTGTGCTCCCGCGCTGCAGTGTTCATTTAAAGGCTAAGCCCCGCCTCAGCTCCTCCTCCTGCCGGCCGATTGGATGAGGCTGCGGGGTGGAGAGGTGCAGGGGAATCGAGCAACGATCACAAGTAAGTTTTAGTGCAAATACAATTTGTAGATAGCGTGATATTCACAGCAGAGATATTTAAGCAAGTTCTGTTTTAAAAAAGATGTAGAAAGTTAAAAAGACGCTGACAGCGGAGGTCCGCGCGGCAACAAAAGCAAGTATGCTTTGGATATTTTGGATCACATTGGCCTGATTTACTGAGTGCACCTTCCTTATTTATGAAAATGTTCCCCTTGGATCCAGGCCTGGATCCGGATCGGCGCCGGTCGACCTGACTACACCTCCCCGGAAGCCGACTCCACCAGCACCACGTCAGCAGCCTACGTCGGTTGTGCCCACAAACGGGGTCTACCCCGACGTAGACACTGAGCCGGACCGGCGCCGACTGACGCCGGATCCAGTGCCGATGGGTACTTTGTTGCCCCTGTTCTACCCTAGTTCTTTCACACCAGATTGTCAACCAGAAGAGGGTGAGGAGGACTGGGAGGGGTCTGGAGACCCTTTGACTGACCAGTTGGATTGCAAACCATACTGGAGAGAGGAGCTGGGGGAAGCCATTGTTCTGGATAACTCACCAGACCATGGCATGTTGTCTCCTCCTACCGTGGCTACGGAGGAGGGAGCGTCTTACGCAGTGGTGTTGCGTAGGGCGGCCGAGGCTCTCAACCTCATGCTCCCTACGGTGGCTGTCAGGACTAACCTCCTGACAGAGGTGCTTCAACCAGCAGCGAGCTCTTCGGAGCCCCTTCTGCTGTTTAATGAAGCCCTAACCGACATCCTTTTGGGCACCTGGTCCAGGCCCAACACAGGAGCTCCTGTGGATAGGATGATTACCCGACGCCACCGCCCGGCCCTGGGCGACCCCACTTTCCTCTCCCACCCCCCCACCCCTGAGAGCTTGGTGGTCCAAGCCTCCAAGTCCAAAGGCGCATTCCCTAACGCACCACCTGATAGGGAATCCAAAAAGATGGACCACCTTGGGAAGAAGATATTTTCTTCCTCCAGCTTGGGACTGCGGTTGGTAAACACCGCATGTCTGTTGGGCCGTTACACCCACTCCTTGTGGGATACGGTGGCGCAGGTGCTGCCCCAGTGCCCGGAGGAGGCCCAGGCCGCACTCTTCCAATGCAGTTGCCGAGGATAGAGACGCAGCCAAGTTTACCATTCGCTGTGGACTGGACACCGCCGACTCGCTAGACAGGATGATTTCCAAGTCGGTAGCCTTCCAACGTTACGCCTGGCTGAGATCGACTGGTTTTTCAGGAGATGTCCAAGCTACCCTTATGGACATGCCCTTTGATGGCCGTCGCCTACTCGGCGACAAGGCAGATAACATGCTAGAGCGCTTTAAGTACTCTCGGGCTACGGCCAAGTCCTTGTGTCTCTCCATCACCCGCCCTGCGCAGTCTGCCTTTCGCCCCTTTCATGGCTTCGGAAGAAGTGCCCTGCCACGTTCCGCCCAGCCTCTGCGCGGCGAGGACGTGGGAACCACTGCCGTGGCTCTGAGGGCCAGTGTGCGGGCCAGTCCACCATAGCCCCCTCTGCAGCAGCCTCCAAACCCTCCTAGTCCGACCTTTCAGGGCGACTAATCGCCAGTGGGGGGCAGGATTCACCATCACCTTCTCCACTGGCACACCATCACATTGGACAGGTGGGTTTTGCAGATAGTACGAAGGGGCTACTCCCTCCCCTTTGAGACTACCCCTCCATCCATGCCACCTCAGCACCATCGTGTGTCGGAGGATCATCTCGCCCTTCTCCAACAGGGAGTTTCGGCACTCTTGGCCAAGGGAGCCATCGAGTGAGTTCCTGCCCCAGAAGTAGGTTGTGATTGCTATTCTCACTACTTTCTGGTGCCCAAGAAGGACAAAGGCCTGTTTCCTATCTTGGATCTCACGAACATTAACCGCTTTCTTCGGAAGGAGAAGTTCAAGATGTTGACACTGGCCCAGGTCCAAGCAGCTCTCAGCCCTGGAGACTGGATGGTATCGTTGGACTTGCAGAACGCTTATTTTTACATCGTCTGCGGTTCACGGTAGGCCATGAGCACTTCAGTTCACCGTGCTCCCCTTTGGCCTTACCAGCACCCCTCGGGTGTTTACGAAAGTGATGGCGGTGGTCGCATGCTCATCTAGGCAGATTAGGGGTTCCAGTCTTCCCCAATCTCGACGACTGGCTGTTGAAGGTGGGCTAGCCCCGGGCTGTTATCTCCCACCTCCAGACTACGGCGGATCTCTTGCACTCGCTGGGGTTAACTTTGAACGTGCCGAAGTCACACCTGACTCCCTCTCGGGAGCTCCTTTTCATTGGAGCAGTTCTAGACACAACACAGTTTCGGGTCTATCCACCCGAGCAGCGAGTCCGGGATATTCGGGCTATCATTCTGATCTTTCAGCCTTTATCCCAGGTCTCGGTCAGAATGACTCTGAGGCTGCTGGGCCTCATGGCCTCCTGCATCCTGCTGGTAGATCAATCCAGGTGGCATATGCGGGCTCTGTAGTGGGATCTGAAGTTCCAGTGGGCACAGCATGAAGGGAACCTGTCCGATTGCGTCCAGATCTTGGAGGGCAGTGCACGCCAATTGCAGTGGTGGAAACCTGGATTGGATCAACGGCAGATCCCTTCCCCAGTACACTGTGGTGACCGATGCATCACTTCTAGGGTGGGGCGGTCACATGGGCGAGGCGAAGATCAGAGGCCTCTGGTCTCCAGCGGAGTCTGAGCTCCACATCAATCTGCAGGAGCTCCGGGTGATTCGTCTTGCACTAAAGGCATTCCTTCCCTCTGTCCAGGGAAGAGTAGTGCAGGTGTTCATGGACAATACCACCGCCATGTGGTACTGCAACACTGTAACGCCCTGAACGTCTCAGGATTGTTTAACAGACACGAAAATGAGAACGCAACCACTTGTGAAGGTTTAGTTATTTTAATGAAGGCAAAAATAATACAAGGAATAAACAAGGGTTATAGTCACTGGAATCCTCCAGGCTAAGTACGTTACCAGCCCACAGCACGGATGGTCCTAACCGTCCTCTGCATATACGCCGATCCCGGCGTATGCCAACAGAGGGCAGAAATGAAATGGCCGACAATGCCAATCGGTAGGCTGTGAGGGGCACGAAGAGTGTTGGGGAGAATCGAGGAGTCAGGGAAACACCCAGCCGGGGTCTCTACCTGAAGGGAGCAGCCGCTCAACCTCTTCCTCAGACTGCACCGGGACGCGGAGTCACCTCCTGGTGATGCGTCACCGATACCCCAATCACAAGCAAAGAAGACTGAACCGAGAGCAGCCGCTCGATCGATCCCGTGGACTTCCGAGTCTGTAACGCGGCAAACACCTCCTGGTGTGCGTTACAGCTGGCAGTCCCTGTATCTCTGGTCGGGCTGGGAGTTACGACTCCAACCAGCAAAAGCGCCACTGCGCTTTGACTCAGCCGAGTCAAAAAGCGAAGCTCAATGGTTATCCGGTAGAGCTTCCGGGTCCTTCACAGGTGACGATGGGGCAAGACACGGCCCAGGGAGTAACGACTCGACCCACCTCCGTTCTTGCCTTACTGGAGCACTACTCCGGAACACTGCTCTTCACTAAGCAGGTACGTCGGTGTAAACACAATAACCGACAGCGTTGTACCTCCCGGTTCCTCCCTTTATAGGGCGTGTTTTCCTTGAGTTATGTAACAGCTCTCCTGTTTACATAAGGGCGTGTTTTCCTTGAGTTATGTAACAGCTCTCCTGTTTACATAAGGGCGTGTTTTCCTTGAGTTATGTAACAGCTCTCCTGTTTACATAAGGGCGTGTTTTCCTTGAGTTATGTAACAGCTCTCCTGTTTACATAAGGGCGTGTTTTCCTTGAGTTATGTAACAGCTCTCCTGTTTACATAACCTCTCAACTGCTAAGCATCCTGGGAGATGTAGTCCGTTTTCGCTGGTTACCGTTTTCCTCCCCTCGCATGACAGGAATTCTTGACAGTACATCCTCCCTCTCAGCGGCTCCCCACGGGTCCAGCGCTGGCAGGAAAACGCCGATGGAACAAGGAGACCAAGCGCGGAGCATGAACCCCTTCAGCCGGTTCCCATGACTGCTCCTCCGGGCCATAGCCTTTCCACGCAACCAGGTACCACAGCTTCCCCCTGCGCCATTTGGACGCCCGTATGCCCGACACTTCATACTCCACCTCCGACTCCACGCATACCGGCCTAGGTGTCCCAGACGGCTTGGAGGGTGCTGGTTTGAGCAATGATACATGAAAGACAGGGTGTATCCGCAATGACTGGGGCAAGCACACCTTCACGTTCACGGGACCCATACACTTGGTAATTCGATAGGGGCCCATGTACTTGGGATGGAACACACTGTTCTTTCGAAACCTCATGTTTCTTGTGGATATCCAGACGTAGTCTCCAGTGCGGTACAGTGGCCCGGGCCTTCTCTTCCTGTCTGCCGCAGCCTTGTATCTTCTCTTGGCCTCTATTAGGACAGCCCTTGAGCACATCAACGTGTCTTTTATGTGTGCCACCCTGTCCGCTGTGGCGGGAATCCTGTCCTCTCTGAACGAATGTAGAAATGGCAAGAACCTGGGATGTTGGCCATAGTTGCTATAGAACGGAGATGACTGTGTGGAGCTGTGAGTGGCGTTGTTATAGGCTATCTCTGCAACCCATAGCAAGTCGACCCATTCTTCCCTGCCCTGGTCCACAAAACATCGCAGATACTGTTTGAGCGTTTGGTTCAGGCGCTCGGTTTGGCCGTCCGTTTGAGGGTGGTAGCTGGTGGACAGGGCGGTCTTAACATGCAGCGCAGTGCACCAAGTCTTCCAGAATTGCGCAGTAAACTGCGACCCCCGGTCCGACACGATCACCCCAGGTAATCCATGCAGTCGTACCACATTCTTTAGGAGTAGTGACGCCAATTCCCCGGCCGTAGGGACTCTCTTGCAGGGGATGAAGTGCCCCATTTTCGTCAAGTAATCCACCACCACCAGTATTGCCGTCATCCCCTGGTCTACCGGTAGGCCCACCACGAAGTCCAGTGATATGCTATCCCATGGTCTATCCGGGGTCGGAAGTGGATGTAAGAGCCCTTGGGTTCGGCCATGGTCGGCCTTCATGGTAGCACACGTAGGACACTCCTGTCCCCACCTCCTGACATCCACTCTCATGGTTGGCCACCAGAAATGCCGTCCCATGTTAGCCACCGTTTTTTCAAAGCCCAAATGACCTGCGCATGGAGAGTCATGGCACCAGATGAATGCTTGTTTCCTTAGCCTAGGCGTGGGTATCAATGGGCACCTGCCCTTCAGGGGTATCCCGTCCTTCAGCTGCCATTCTCTGTGACTGAGGAGCCACCTCCGCCATGCGAATGACCTGATCCCTCTCTTTATTCCCCTCAGGAAAGTATCCGGTTGGATAACCCCAATACCATCCTCGGGGAAATGATGGAATGCTCGGTCGCAGGCAATGGTTCCTTAACTGCAGATTGACGGGACAGGGCGTCCGCCTTCCGGTTTTCTGTCCCCGGCCGATATGTGATGCGGAAGTTGAACCCCGCAAAGAAGATCATCCACCGCAGCTGTCTGGGAGAAAGGTGTTGTGTGGCCGTCATGAACTGTAGGTTCTGATGGTCCGTGTACACCGATACCACATGTCTTGCCCCCATCAACCAATGCCTCCATTCGGTGAAGGCGTCCTTGATTGCGAGAAGCTCCTTCTCCGCAATATGGTAGTTGCGTTCGGCGTCGTTGAGTTTGCGGGACATGTACGCAACGGGATGAAGCACCCCTGTGTCGTGGTTGCGTTGGGACAAGATAGCCCCCAGCGCCACATCCGATGCGTCCGCTTCCACCACGTAGGGGAGATCCGGATCGGGGTGAGCCAACACCGGCGCCTTACCAAAGGCGCTTTTCAGGGCCTCAAAGGCTGTGTTCGCTTCAGGGGACCAGACAAACTCCTTGGACTTCCTCAGTAGCTGTGTGATTGGGGCCACCAATCCTGAAAATCCATCTATAAACCGCCTGTAAAAGTTGGCGAAGCCAATGAAACTTTGGACGTCCTTCACGCTTTGGGGCACCGGCCATTCTTTCACCGCCTTGATCTTTCGTTCTGCCATCTCCTGTCCCTCTGGACTCAGCATCACTCCGAGGAATTCCACGGATGTGACGTGGAAGTCACACTTGCTGAGTTTACAAAACAGCATGTTTTCCCTCAGCTTTTGGAGCACAGCTTTGACGTGGTGTACGTGCTCCTCCACACTGGACGAATAGATGAGGATGTCGTCGATATATACGACCACGTAGATATCCAACTCCTCTCTGAATACCTCATTCAAAAAGTACTGAAAGGCTGCCGGGGCGTTGCACAGACCGAACGGCATGACGAGGTACTCAAAAAGGCCGAACCTGGTCTTAAAGGCGGTCTTCCACTCGTCTCCGTCCCTCATGCGCACCAGATGGTATGCCCCTTTCAAATCCAACTTGGTGTAGATACGAGCTTTCTTGACCTGTTCCAGAAGTACACTGATGAGAGGCAAGGGGTACCGATTCTTTACGGTTATCGCATTCAATGCCCTAAAGTCCACACAGGCTCTCAGCTCCCCATTAGCCTTCGGGATGAAGAAGAGTGGCGAGGCGGCCGGAGACTTGGACGGGCGGATGAATCCTAGTTTGAGGAGTTTATCCAGGTACCCCCGGAGATGCACGTTTTCAGGCTCCGTCAGGGCATACAGCCTGCCGCTGGGAACGCTGGCCCCTGGCACCAGGTCGATCTGGCAGTCAAACTGCCTATGTGGTGGTAGCACTTCCGCCTTCACCTCATCAAATACATCCTCAAAACTGTGATAAGCCTGGGGGAGAGCCACATCTTTTTCTGCCGCTGTAGCCACCGTCTGACTCCCGCTCTCATCTGCGTCAAGGGATTCCGTTCTTATTCCACAATGCAGGATGCAATACGGTGACGTCAGTTCGATGCGATGTGTTGGCCAATCCACAGAGGGGTTGTGTTTCTGTAGCCACGGCAATCCCAATATGACGCCAGATTGGGGCGCTCTGATGATGTTAAAATCGATTTGTTCCAAATGGTTCCTCCCACATCTCATCGGAAGGACCCCCGTGTGCTGCCCGATGGGCCCCGTCACCAATCGCCTTCCGTCTACAGCATAGACGTCTTCGGGTACAGCTTTGGGAAGAAGCACTAGCCCTAGCCTGCATGCCTCGTTGTGGTCCATAAACATGCCAGTGGCCCCTGAATCCACCATGGCCACAACGGGTATCCACTGGTCATGCACTCCCACGTGCACCGTGAGAAACAGGTGTCGTTGTCCCTTAGTGACCGAGTTGGAAAGTGAAGGGATGGATGAGTGACTCCGAGATGCCCCTTCTTTGGTCTGGGAGTCCTCTAGTTTTCCGCCGGTACGTCCACCACGGCTGTTACCGACCGGTTGGCCCGATAACGTGACGTCTTCGGTTTGGCAGGGCATTCACGTACGTAGTGGCCTTTTTTGCCACAATATAGGCACAATCCTTGTTTACGGCGTGACTCTTTCTCCGTGGCTGTGAGGCTCGCTCGTATTGCGCCGATGTCCATGGGTTCTCCCTTGGATGCGGTGGCAGTTTCAGGACTTCCCACTGTCACATAGGATGGAAGGGATTTTCCTTTTCTCCCATGATCCCCTTTTCTTTCACTTAGCCTATGTTCCAGCCGTAATACCAGGTTGATAAGGCCCTCACATGTCTTGGGTTGGGGGTCAATATGAGCCACGGCGTCCTTGAGCTCATCGCACAGCCCGTGATGGAAGAGCGCCGTCTGTTTAGCAACAGGCCACTTGGTTTCCGCAACCAGCCTTCGGAACGCGTTGAGATACTGCACCAGGTCGTTGGATCCCTGTCTCAACTCAAGCATTTCACGGTCCGCCGTGTACGAGTCAGCCCTTCTGTCGAAGACCTTCAGGAATTCCTCGCGAAAAGCACCCCAATCACATAAGATGGGGTCGTCCCTGCTCACCAGAGGTACGGCCCATTGTGCCGCGTTTCCAGCCAAATAGGATATAAGGAAAGCCACACGAGCCTGACTCGTGGGGAACGCCCTTGGTTTGCACGATAAATGTAGCGCCACTTGTGTGAGGAATACCTGCACTGTGTTAGGATCCCCACTGTACCTCTCTGGTGTTGCCAAGGGGACGGCTACCGGCATTTCCACTACTACCGCAGGGGTCTGGTTCGTGAGGGAGGTGCTGGGCGTGAGCGGGTCCGATTGGATAGCATCCAGTCTGGCTTTTACATCGGCTGTTTCTTGCCTGGAGGCAGCCAATTCATTTTGCACGGTCGCTAAAGCAGCCAGCACATCATCAAGTGTTGCCATGCCTGTTATCGACCGGGAGACAGTTAGTGTTATTAAGGTCGGTTATTTTGTAACGCCCTGAACGTCTCAGGATCGTTTAACAGACACGAAAATGAGAACGCAACCACTTGTGAAGGTTTAGTTATTTTAATGAAGGCAAAAATAATACAAGGAATAAACAAAGGTTATAGTCACTGGAATCCTCCAGGCTAAGTACGTTACCAGCCCACAGCACGGATGGTCCTAACCGTCCTCTGCATATACGCCGATCCCGGCGTATGCCAACAGAGGGCAGAAATGAAATGGCCGACAATGCCAATCGGTAGGCTGTGAGGGGCACGAAGAGTGTTGGGGAGAATCGAGGAGTCAGGGAAACACCCAGCCGGGGTCTCTACCTGAAGGGAGCAGCCGCTCAACCTCTTCCTCAGACTGCACCGGGACGCGGAGTCACCTCCTGGTGATGCGTCACCGATACCCCAATCACAAGCAAA
This sequence comes from Triturus cristatus, assembly GCF_964204655.1. NCBI lineage: Eukaryota > Metazoa > Chordata > Amphibia > Caudata > Salamandridae > Triturus > Triturus cristatus. The sequence goes on from NC_140586.1 coordinate 567,899,093, forward strand.
GAAGACTGAACCGAGAGCAGCCGCTCGATCGATCCCGTGGACTTCCGAGTCTGTAACGCGGCAAACACCTCCTGGTGTGCGTTACAGCTGGCAGTCCCTGTATCTCTGGTCGGGCTGGGAGTTACGACTCCAACCAGCAAAAGCGCCACTGCGCTTTGACTCAGCCGAGTCAAAAAGCGAAGCTCAATGGTTATCCGGTAGAGCTTCCGGGTCCTTCACAGGTGACGATGGGGCAAGACACGGCCCAGGGAGTAACGACTCGACCCACCTCCGTTCTTGCCTTACTGGAGCACTACTCCGGAACACTGCTCTTCACTAAGGAGGTACGTCGGTGTAAACACAATAACCGACAGCATTGTACCTCCCGGTTCCTCTCTTTATAGGGCGTGTTTTCCTTGAGTTATGTAACAGCTCTCCTGTTTACATAAGGGCGTGTTTTCCTTGAGTTATGTAACAGCTCTCCTGTTTACATAAGGGCGTGTTTTCCTTGAGTTATGTAACAGCTCTCCTGTTTACATAACCTCTCAACTGCTAAGCATCCTGGGAGATGTAGTCCGTTTTCGCTGGTTACCGTTTTCCTCCCCTCGCATGACAGGAATTCTTGACAAACACACAGGGCGATGTGGGGTCGTGGACCCTATGTCAAGAGGCCCTCTGCCTCTGGACATGGCTGGAACATCAGGGCATATCCCCTGTGGTTCAACACATGGCAGGTTCACTGAACGCCAGGGCGGACTTACTCAGCCGCAGGTGCATGATGGATAACGAAAGGCGCCTTCACTCGGAGGTGATGCAATGGCTTTTTCAGCAGTGGGGAGAGCCTTGGTTAGATCTATTCCCCACCGAAGAGAACGCGAAATGTCAGCAATTCTGCGCATTGGAATTTACAAGTCGGCACTCGCTAGGCGACGCGCTTCGTCGCAAATGGAGTCGCGGTCTTCTATACGCCTTTCCGCCTATACGACTTCTGCCCATAGTGCTGAAGAAGATCAAGCGTGACCGGGCCCAGGTCATCCTTGTGGCTCCAGATTGGGCACGAAGAGTCTGGTATTCCGAGCTGTTACACATGGCCATCGATCCTCCGATCCGACTGCCTCTTCTAGAGGATCTTCTGTTGCAGCAGCAGGGGACGGTCCTCCACCCAAACCTGTCCAGTCTCCACCTCCTTGCGTGGAGATTGAGCGGTGACAGTTGACAGCTTTTGACCTTCCTCCCGAAGTCTGTGAGGTTACCTTGGTAGCCAGGCGTCCCTCCACCAAAATGGTATACGGCTGCAGATGGAACATATTTGTGGCATGGTGCACAGCAAAGGCTGTGGATACCCTTTCTGCCCCTCTTTCTGAGGCTACTTTTTGGCAAAGAAGGAGACTCCAATGGGACTGCACAGTCATTCTACCAGGGCCACTTAAGCAACCACTGCTCAGTGACGGGGAGTCCCCCTCAATGACATCTGTCGGGCAGCTACGTGGGCATCTCTGCACACGTTCACAAAACACTACTGCCTGGACAGCCAAGTCCAGAGAGACCGCTTCTTTGGCTGTTCTGTTCTCCAGGACTGTCTGGTGTGAACTTGGTTTGCAGACCCACCTCCTGGGTTGGTATTGCTGGGGTATCTATTCTAGGGTAAGGAATCTATAACTGTCTCTTTCAAATGAGCAAGTTACTTACCTTCTGTAATGATATATCTGTAAGAGACATAGATTAGTTATAGATTTCTTACCGACCCACCCATCCTCCCCGTTCTGGGAACTGACTTGTAGGGTCAGGGAATCCCTTTCAGGGCCCTAGTTTTGTGCACCAGTGGTCAGTGTCTTGAATTGCTCTGCGCTTCTGGTGTGGAATGTCATGTAAAGAACTGCCATCAGCGCGGAAGGGCAGCTTCTAAGTAGCTACTGCGACGTCATCCCGGCAACCACGACGCCAATGACAAACGTGAAGCTGACCGATGCCGCCTTCCGACGCGCAGGGGTACTGATGATGAAAAGTTCTCCGGATCCAGTCTAATTGTGGACAAGTACGAATCAGAGAGCAAAATGTGTATCCTGTTACCACGTTCCCTGAGCGGGTCGAGTGTTTTGTTCTGGGAGGGCAAGTGCAAGGTGAGGCACTATAGCTAGTCGAACTTACAGAGGTAGTATCGTGACTCAGCCCCTACATACTGATGGTCTACGGCTCTAAGAATAGTTCTGTTCCAGAGCAGAATCTGCAACACCAGAGAGCCATCTCCATCCTCCCTGTTGCTCCTCTCCAGTTGGCAAATCTGCCCCCTGAAAGGGCTAGGGTCTCCTGTGTGCAGACACCTCACCCTCTGTCCCTGTCTTCCCCCGGCTGTGCTGAGTAAGGAGGCTGTAAACCTCCTACACAGCATCTCTGTAAGCCAGACTGCACTCCTAAGACTTAGTTGCTATATGCAACTAATGGTAGCATACCTGGAAGGCATTCATAGTGTTATGTCTGGCCTGCAGGGATTTACAGGACTAACCTCCTCACTGACCGCAGCCTCCTAAGCAGCCCAACCTTGTGCCCCAACTCAGGCCCCTTCACCATTCCAATTCCCAGTTATAATCCCTCTTTCAAGCACACTCACTCCTTGGCACGCACCCACTACAACAGACACAAGCGGCACACACACACAAACACACCAATAACCACCCAAACAACATAGAGACGCCACACCACCACCACCACCACCACCACCCCATAACCAGCACACTCACGACCACCACCACAGCACCCATGACCACCACCATGACCAAAACCACGCCCACAAGCACCAGCACACCCCCAACCAGACCAGCCACCTCAACAGCACACTCATCTAAACATACACACACTCACAAAACCAAATGCACACACTCACCCGAACGCCTGCCAAGAAACACACCCAAACGTACAAAACATACACCAGAATCACATGCAACTGCACCACAGACCCACACACACCACACACTACAGCTCCCTCTACCTCTAAAACTCAGTCCTCTTCAGCCCCCCCTACCTTTTATCCTAGTTCTGCTTCCAAACCAAAACACACCCCTCCCAAACCCAAAACCATCCTTCCCAAACCCACCCCTTCTGAGAAAGATCATTGAGGTGCCTGCTCTGGGCCCACTGGATGCCCTTCTTGAGCATGTTCCCCTTGGCAGTTCTACTTGGCAAGTTAGCAACAAGAGCACAACAGTGAAATCAGTTGGCATTTGTATATATTTTCCCTTCATTTTTATAAATGAGAGAAGTAGTATGATTTTTATAAATCAAGATTTTTCATTACACCAAGTTTGTCCTGGCATTAATTTTCATTTGCAATTGTTTACGGGGTAAAAGAGTATTTGATTTTAAATGCAAGCATTCCTCATGCTAATGGACACTTGCACCAACAAAAAAATGTTTTAATATTTTTTTTCAAGTGTTAGTGCAAGTGTTTATTTCAACTTGATAAATAAGAATAAACCCATATACATTATACCTAAAAAAAATATGTAGCAATTGAAAATGGATAAAATACAGGAATTGCACACAGACAAGGGGAAATGTTAAATGGATACATATGTAACTGATTGAAGTTTGGGACTGACATTAATGTAACAGGTATTTAAAAAGTAAACATTACATTTAACTTATCACAATGATGTGTAATGCATATGTTAATAATTTGACAATTTATGCACTCTATTTCAACACACTTGTATGGTCACTTTTTGATTTTTGGTTGCCACTCGTTTCAGTCTGTCTCCCTGCTGCTGTTCTCACCACGCTACAGGAGTAGCACAACTAATCCACCCTGTGCCTGAGGAGCCGCTGGGACGCCGGCACTAACTGCATTGCAGCAGAGGAGGGTGAGGCGCAGGCCCCGGGACTGCGAGGACCAGCATTCCACAGCTCCAGCTGGTCCTCTTCCCGCGTGAGCCGCGCCCCCTCACAGCGCCACGCCCCCAGCCAAAGCCCTGCAAATACTCGCGGCACCCGCTTCGCGGGTGCCACTCGTTTCAGTCTGTCTCTCCGCTGCTGTTCTCACCACGCTACAGGAGTAGCACAACTAATCCACCCTGTGCCTGAGGAGCCGCTGGGACGCCGGCACTAACTGCATTGCAGCAGAGGAGGGTGAGGCGCAGGCCCCGGGACTGCGAGGACCAGCATTCCACAGCTCCAGCTGGTCCTCTTCCCGCGTGAGCCGCGCCCCCTCACAGCGCCACGCCCCCAGCCAAAGCCCTGCAAATACTCGCGGCACCCGCTTCGCGGGTGCCACTCGTTTCAGTCTGTCTCTCCGCTGCTGTTCTCACCACGCTACAGGAGTAGCACAACTAATCCACCCTGTGCCTGAGGAGCCGCTGGGACGCCGGCACTAACTGCATTGCAGCAGAGGAGGGTGAGGCGCAGGCCCCGGGACTGCGAGGACCAGCATTCCACAGCTCCAGCTGGTCCTCTTCCCGCGTGAGCCGCGCCCCCTCACAGCGCCACGCCCCTACAATCTACTACCCTTTAAAGAGCGCGCTCTGGACCGCGTAACGCGGGACGCGCGCGGGACGCAGCCCGGGGCGAAGACCGGGCAAAGAGCGGGCCGTTTAAGGCCGTTCAAGGACGGCTGAGGACGGCCCTGGCCCTGAACCCCTGCTTTTTCGCCCTTAATCCTCACTAAACGTCTAAGGTAGGCGGAACTGTGTCCTGTATTTTCGTATAACAACATCAACGGCCGCCCTCCAGCTATTACACCATTCTCTATTGACTCTGTGTTCAGATGTCGGCCATGCGCAATAGAACTAGAAGTTGTGCGAAAAAAGCTACGGTGGTAGCACAGGTGACAGGACCTATAGATCTTTTCATTTCCCGTGTAAATGAGACTATTGATCAAAGCATTGTTTTACTGGAAAAAAGAGTCTCCACGGATCTGTGGTAAATAAAAATACCGGACTGAATTTCATACGGGATCTTAAATAAAGTAAAATAGCTCAAAATAACAAGAGGCAGAATCCGTGGTATAAGAGGTTTTCTAAATGGGCTTTATTCCATTCAAAATGGCCGACTCGAGTCGCGGCCTTCAGGTTCCGTCACCACGAGGGTTCAGGAAGTGAAGTACAATAATTTATTGACAGACATGTATTTTTATAATAAGTGCATTACAATGAAACGAATGTAGAAGGCGTAACATTTGATAAGAAGAGTGACAAAACAGGTACGTAATCGAAACTAGGCGTAATAAGGAATAAAAGAAACATGATTGGTTTGCATTATCAGACATAGGTGGATCTATAAGATAATACTTGGCATAGATGCGCGCGCAGCAGCATGACGTGTAATTGACGTGCAACTAGGGGGTGAAGGGGACTTGACATTTAGCTCTACATGTGGAGACGAGAAGTCTGGGGGGTCAAGTCAACCTAATCCCAAATCATATCTACCATCCTATGTTTGGAGAACTATGTTATCCACAAGGAAGGACTCTCGGACAGAATCTATTCTATACTAACTGTGTGTGCGTGTACAAGCGTCTAAGTGTCTATATGAGATGCGAGGGATAGAAAACTTTCCATGGCAGCAGGACTATGAATCACTTGCAGGAGGACGGAAAGGCTGAGTCCTTTGCTTGTGAGCTAAAGGAAATGTTTACCTAAATCACTGGACAGGAATGCATCGGCTGAAGAGCAAAATAGATAATTCGAAGGTGAAATACAGCTTCTTGGCAGGCATGCGAAAACTGGCCGAGGCAGGCACCGTTAGCTGCACAGGGAGTAGGACAAAGTTCATGGATACAGATGCGAGCTCAAGCTGAAGCTGTCAGAGACAGAGAGCAGGGAAAGGCTTTGAGGACAGAATCGGGCCTACTTGCCTGAACTGTAAAAATGGAGTAACTTAGCCATATAAAGTCGGTGGCCTTTCATACTTAGGAATCGAATATCCAGCCCATTGATGGCGGATCTGACAGAGAACATGTTGACGGTAGACACACATATGTTTGCGTCTTAGAAACTGGAACTGGAGGGAACATACATGTACTTGTAACATGCATATAGAACCGTTGGGGTCCAAGATAGGGGACATAACTGACCAGGAAAATCCACATTTCCACAGATCTTGCAAATGCTAAGCGCTCATCCTTGGGTTCTCTTGCTAATGCCAAATCACCCGCTTTGCAGTCTTCGAATATTTGCTCCCTACCCTTAACCATGCCCACTAATAGTGCTCCGATTGTACCAAATACTGTTGATTTATCGGTTGCCCTATCAGACTCGGACCCGTCTTTTGTGGATCTGGAGGTAACACCAGATCTAGAGGCCTGTCAGTCTTCTGGCAAAGCGGCTCCATGTCTGAGCGGGTCTAATGATGTGGTAACAGCTCCTGTACCTATAGCTTCTCGGGGAAGGGTTACCAATCTCCCAAAGGCTATATCTAAGAGTAAAAATAAAGCTAAAGTTACAGTTAGGAATCATAATTTGATTTCCCCCAACCCACAAACGACATCAGGTATTCCTTGTTGGGTGCAAAACATGGTAACAGATTTAAAACTGGACCTTGAAGCCACAATAGCAGCACAAATCAAGCCTCTAATTTCCAAACTGGATAGGCTTACGTCTTTAATACATTCGAAATGGCCACATAAAACGAATGGGCAAGGGCCTGATCAGCCACAAGGGATTACAGAAGCAGCCCCTAAATGTTCATCATGTATCCAGCCCCCTAAAGATGTATTAAATAACGTTCAAGTAACCGTAGCCCCCGGGAACCCAGTTATACCTCATTTGTTGCAAACTGGGAGTAATTCTGTTCAATCCACATCTATACCCACTCCGAAGGTGGTGGGTTCTATTTTGACTCCCCAACACTCTGTTGTTGGTAATAATACCACCACTATTCAAGTAAAAGATGTTGTAGGGAAATCTAATACCCCTTTAGCACCTCTTTCTACGAACAAACCTGAAGGTCTTAAGCCAAAGCAGGCACGTTTTAGGTCAATTAATTTACCACCAGAGGTTTCCCCTTTTGTGGTCGTGTTGACAGCAGTCCCCCCGTTGAAGGAGGGAGTAAAAGAAACTCACGTTGAGCTAAGAAATAAATGTGCTCAATGGTTCCACTTACATAAACCTCTGCCCAACAGTATGAACGGTGAAATTCTTACTGTACGTAGAGGGGACTGGGTGGGTAGAAGCAAGAAAACAATAGTAGGGGATGTAATTACAGTTAATTTTAGAGATACAGGGGCAGTTAGTTATATATGTAATGTACCCAATAGTGGTCCTGCGACTCAAATTAACCCACTCCCCTTGTCTTATTTCTTACCGATGCCTTCAAGACCAAACCCTCCTTGTTCCACTTTTCAAAGTAATAGAGGATCTGTGTATTCCCCGCAACATGCTACAAAACCCTGGCAGCAACCACCACACCCTTCTTCTTTTTTTCCACATTATGTTAATTTTCACCAGCAGCCATTACATGCTCCATCTTTTCCCCTGCACCATGTTAATCCTCATTGGTCACATCCTCCCCATTTTCCACCACCCTTATTTCAGTCTGCCCATCAGTGGCAGCAACCCTTTCAGCCACTACAACCAGTTAAACCCCAGTGGCAACAAACATGGCAGGACTTGCCCCCTTCCCAAGACTCCCTGTACTCACAACTTGCTCATCCTAACAGATATGCTGTGTTGGACGAGGTAGATTGACTGAGCTCTACTGAAGCTTTGGATTTAAACATCTCTTTGTCCTATTTAGATATGGCGAGTGCTCCTCCTGTTACATCTTTAGCCGCACTCCCCGAACCCCCAATGGTGTCATCGTTAATACCCCTCTCGCGTTTAGAAAACAGGGATAGCTTTGATGCATGTACAGCTACTGTTACTCCCAGATTAAGCCCAGATATCATCTCTCGGGAAGATGGTCCTACTTTATTACGAGCAACTCAGCCAGAGTCATCGGTAGTTGGTGATTCTGGCAAACCAGCAGGACTCTCTCTTGTTTCCTGGAACATTGCTGGCCTTGCCAGCAAATTAGGTACACCCTTCTGGACCAGTTTTTTGGGGGAGGGATTGGACCTAATTTTGTTACAGGAAACTTGGTGTCTGGACCCCATTAACATCGAAGGGTACGCATCCTACTGTCTCAGAGCCACCAAATCTAGCTCGGGTAGGGCTAAGGGGGGCCTTTTGTTGCTTTTATCTACCAAGCTGTGCGATTGTATGGTTAAATACAGCACGACAGTTGGGACCCATAGCCAAGTTATAAGGGTGGAGTGCAGGAAGAATATTGATTTAGTTGTGATAAATTTTTACAACAATCTCTTTGATGCTACTAGAGGGGATATTCTACCGCCTCTAGAAAGGGAAATAACTAAAGCCCTTGCTATTTCGAAAAGAAAGGCCGAGGTTGTCTGGGCAGGGGATTTTAACCTGCAGCCCTGCCATTTGTCCAACGGGAACATCTGCGGTTTTGGTGCAGCAATGAGTAGTCATTGGGGGGGTTTGGGTGTGAGGGAGGATTCTCCTCACTTCCAACATTGCAGTTATGGTTCCACATTAAATAATATGCTAGTCACACTAGACATGACCCTGTTAAACTGTAACACAAACAACCAGGCAATAATATGCCCTACATTTACAGGCAGAGATGCAGGATCATTTATAGATCATATTCTGTTGTCTAGCAGTGGAGACTTTACCGATCTGTATGTAAATGAAGAAAGTCTCAGCGACCATAACAGCCTTCGTGTTACCCTTCTGGGGCATGGTACCTCGACGGTCTCAGGTGGGAAATGTTCTACTGACTTAGTACCTATTAGACCGAAGGGTCTAAGGATTAAATGGACTGGATTAAATTCTAAGGTTAAGCAGAAGGAGGTTCTTACCAGATGTAAGAACCAAATTAGTTTCTGTTTGGATGATGACTGTGACTTAGGCTGCCTATTAGCTCACTTTGTCTCCATGAATAGTATTATTGATGGTATTTTTACTAAGGCCTCGCTATCCAATAGCGGTCCGAAGCAGGGGTGGTTTGATAAGACCTGTATAGTCGCCCTCCGTGATTTAAAGAATGCTTTGGGCACTAATCCACGCGTTAAGACGGATATTCAATTTTTTAGGGCAAGATATAAAATAGCAATCAATACTAGGAAAAGGGTATTACATACCGAGGCGTGGGATAAGTTGAAGGAAGCAGCCGAGACCAAAAACTGCAAACTGTATTGGGAAACAATTAACAGCCCGTTTCTCAATAAAGAAGATGTCCCAGAATTAACATCTTATGTGGCATGTAGCGATTGGGTCAGTCACTTTTCCAAAATTTTCAATCCAGAAGGGTTATCTCTTGAGTCAATGTTACCTGAGTCTATCTCATGGCTACCCCTCCCGTTGGGAATTACATTAGAAGAAAGCCATGAAGCAATTTCTTTAAGCAAAGGAGGTAAGGCCCCTGGCCCCGATGGGGTACCGCTGGATTTATACAAAGATGAACCAGCTTTATGGGCTCCCATCCTGGCGAGGATATTTAATTGTGCGGCAGAAACTAATTTCCCGTCTACTTGGGGTCAATCGGTCATTATCCCTCTACATAAGAAAGGTGATAAATCAGAGGCCTCTAACTACCGTCCAATTTCATTATTGGACGCCTCTGTGAAGGTGATGAGTAGGATTTTGCTCAGGAGGCTGGAAGATTGGGCAGCTGATTTTAACATCTTAACTAGAGTCCAATATGGCTTTCGGAAAGGCCTGGGCACATTGGACCAATGTGTAAATTTGGACCTTTTAATTAACAAATATACTGTGGCTAAAAATGGCAACCTTTTTTTATGTTTTGCTGATTTGAGCAGTGCTTTTGATTTGGTTAACCACACTATTCTTTGGGAGGTTTTGCTAGATGCAGGGGCTCCGAGGGAAATAGTCCATTTTTTAGCTAGACTTTACGAAAAACTTTCTTGTAAGGTCCGCTATGGCACCCTTGGCGAAGGTACCCCGTTTTTCAAAGTGTCTCGGGGAATACGCCAGGGATGCGTTTTGGCCCCGTTGTTATTTTCCCTCTTTATTAATGACGTCGACCGTTCCTTGGTTGACATCCCAGCAGATGCCCCCTTGATTGGTGGTAAACCTGTTCCGCTGTTACTTTACGCGGACGACGCTGTTCTCATATCCCGAACACAGATGGGCCTTCAGCGCCTAATCGATAATTTTATGCAGTTTATTCAAGTTAGGCGGCTCCGCGTGAACAAAACTAAGACGTATGTTATGTCATGCGGTCGGGCAGCTAAGCAGGTAAAGCATACCTTTTTTCTGGATAAGGAAAAGTTGACTCCTGTCAAGTCCTTTTGTTATCTAGGAATTACATTTAACAATAGCGGGTCTTGGACCTCGGAATTTGATTCTATCAGACTAAAAATGCTGCGGTCTACTGGCAGTATTTTTCGTTTTGCCTCTAAACTCGGCTCACGAAGCATTTTAGACATGATGAACATATACAATGTTTGTTGTGTCTCCTCTGCACTGTATGGGGCAGGTGTATGGGGCCATAGTGTGGGTACATCCCTGCAGAAGGAGGAAAATAAGTTTTTAAGGAGGTTGTTATGCGTTCCCCCTTCTGCCTCGATTCTTCTGATCCATGAAGAAGTTGGGATCGAGTTTATTTCTGATTTAGCAGCAGTCCGGCCACTTTTATTGTGGCGTTCTATTTGGGCTAAACCAGAGACTCGATTTACTCAGGATATCATTCTTGATTGTATAGGCTTGGACCACTCCTCACGTATACAGTGGTTGAGATACATCCACCGCTGGTATCTCCTTCTTTTTAATATTGATGTATTCCGCGAGCCAGAAGAGGTTGTTTCTATTTCAAAAAAAGAAATTAAGACAACGTTTTTAAACTTCCGAAAGGCAGAGCGAGATAAAATTTCTGGCAATCTTATTACCGTGAAATTTTATAAAGATTTAAATTTAACTTCGGGGTTCCAATCCTATCTTGTGTATGTGACCCGTCCCTCCCATCAGTATGTTTTAACACGTGTCAGATTGGGTATTGTTCACCATCTGGTTGCATTTCCAAACACAAGAACCAGTTCAGATATACCCTGTCCGTGTGACAGTATTTCCCGGCAGAATAGTTGCCACTTTTTACTTCTCTGTAAATTTTATCATTCTCTCAGGTTAAAATACCTTAAGCCAATTTTTATCAAATATAATATTCGTACTACAGAAACAGCACTGATACTTTTATCCTCATTAGAGAACGAGGAGATCTGTTTTTTCCTGGCTACTTTTATTCTGAAGTGTACAGTTGTCAGGAAAAGTATTGTACTATAATATTTTTATACTTACCTGTCTGTACCTATGTTATACAGCTGCCAGGTATTGTATTACGCTGCTATTACTGTTTACATTTTTGTCTGTATATATACGTCTTCAAGTTTTATACCATTTTTGTAACTAAGGTATTATTTTTATTTTGTTGATGTCCACAGTATATTATGATTATTTATAAATTTTGATGTACAGCTGCCAGGAAAGGCCCATTGAGTAATTCCTACTGATCTCCTGTCTGTTCATTCATGTACGTTTTGCTTTTATAATAGTACGTTGACCCAAACTGGCAAGATTACTCCTTAATTGTTGCACTTCAGCCTTTTGCACAACGTCTTATCATCGTTTCTTATAAGTGGTCATATGGTGATTTTAAACATTTTAACTATGTATTTTTTGCTTGTATGATTTGTATGTACAAATCGAATAAAAGCTTTAAATTGAAATTGAATTGATTTTTGGTTAGATGTCCTTTTTTGTGCAAGTGTTGAGTGTTTTTCAAGGTTGCTTGCACCAAAATTAGAAATACAATGTAATCGTGCTGGTGTTTTTCCTAAAATGTCTTAAACGTCAGCATTACACACATATGCACTGCATATTGGCATGCTATTGCTTGTGAGTGAGATTTAAAAATGCACGTGTCCATAGCTATTGTAAATAGGTAAGTCAAAAGGTAACGGGTAAAAGTGGAGATTACCTTCGATTACAGCCACGGCGGGGTTGATTTTCTTCTTTGTCATCAAGCAGCAGAGGCAGGACTTGGAAGATCGGATCCATGGCTGAAAAGGAAGCGATAAAAGGTGAGTTTCAGCCTTATATCCCTTCCAATGCGCCAACTCAGGTGTGAAAGTTTTGCCGCCACAGTCATGTCGGCGGGAAGGCACCTCGGGATTGGCCCGGTGGACAAACTGGCTGTCTGCCCTCTGACAGCCGCTTTTGCCTGTGGCACTGTCGCCATGGGTCAACATACATGGCGAATTCGGAGGCACTCTGGTCTTTCGTCCATCGACCCTCTAGCATCTAAATAGAGCGGGAGGACCACCTAGTAGGCGGACTGGCAATCCGACCGAAAAGCGACAGCTGAACCATTACCGCCATGATCTAAATCAAGCCCTTGGTCTCCTGCACAGACCTTTTGGATCCCAAGAGTGGAATTAATTTCCACAAACCGTTTCAGTCCCTGCTTCCCAACTGGTGACATAACATGATGTTATAGCCCTGAAAGTGACTCATACCCTTTATCATAAGGTATATTTTGTTGACTGTTAAATTGTTTCAGTTTCCCGATGCCGGAGTTCAGATAGCAGCCACTGTAGCTGCCGAGAGCTGGTTCATAAAAGCACAGGAAAGCCCTGAAAAAGCTACTTGGTTGTTGATTTGAGCCACACCCATGGTTGGAAAGGGGATAGTGGTGAGTGGAGAGTCGTTGTGAGGACTGACGAGGCTTGGGAGACTATACCCCTCCCCCAAATCAGAGCTGGCCCATTGGCATAGCTGGTAAATGATTGCAATGGGCCCGCTTGTTGATTCACCTCACCTGCTCTCAGCTTAGGGGGGTCCCCCTCATGGAGTTGGTTGTGTGGCGCACCTAGTTCTTTGCCCCCCTCACACCCTCTGGATTATTAGACCATGGCTTGAAGTGAGTGAGGCCAGAGGAGAGGTGCTTGTGTGGGTCTGGGAAGGCGAGGTGTGACTGATTCAGATTACAGCCTGTATGAAGGTGGCTTTTTATTTAGTGTACCAAAATGACGTACGCTATTTAGAAAGTCCAGACAACTCTTATTGGCTTAAATTAAAAACAATCCCGAATGCTGTCTTTCTGGTAGTGTGGGTGAGCAGTTTAGGCTTATCAGAGGGTAGTGTTAAGCATTTGTTGTACACACAGAGTCAGTAAATGATACACACACTTAAGAAGAAACTTGACCAATTTAGAAACTAACATAGATTTTTTTTTAATATCTTAAACACCAAGATTATCACTCGGGTAACTACTTTAGACATTAGAGATTTTTACAGGTAAAACAGTAGCTGTCAGATTTGAGACATGAGCCGTGATTGTGGTAATGTTATCCTATCGGAGAAACATTCACTGCATAGGTACACTTGCAGGACTGTTCTTCTGGACTTAAGGTAAGTAGGGGCCAAGGTCCAAGAAAGCACCAACAGTTCAAGTTTACCTGCCCTGGGGTGTTCAGATGCAGAGGTTCTTTATGCGGTGCTAACGCTACACACTAAAGTCATTGGGAAGAGTACCTGTAAGAAAAAGGCTGCAAATGGGGACTGGGGGACCAGTCTGGCAGAACCCAAGGTGGGAGGGAGGTGCTCGACTCTTGAGGATCTTGGAACCACAGAGACCCTGCCGGTTAACTTGAGCCTGGGCTGGTGAGCTCGGTTGCAGAGGGGTTTTCCGGCGGGTTTTTGAGTTAGAGGCTCTCGCGGTTCTTGGTTTACCTGCAGAAGAGGGAAAAGAAATACAGCAGGGCCACTCTAGGTGTGGAGCTGGCCTCTCTTGAAGTCCTTCAACGTGCAGATGACTTTTGGCGGCAGTGGTGTTCCAATTGAACACAAACAAGCCTTGGTGCATACAACTGGCTCCGGTACCCCAGGTTTTGGTTGCTGGGTGGCTCCTGGGGGTCCTGGTGTCCCCAAACTTGACAGGGAGATGGATCCGACCTCCTAGAGCAATAAATACCTCTTTCTGGATTGCTGCTCCCTCGGTGGGCCCGGATGTCACCAGAACATTGTACCAGGCAGATGCAGTCAATGCCTGCTGTTGCTGGGAAGTGGCTCCTCTACTCCAAGGGAGCTATTGCTGGCTTGATTAAGTTCTGGGTAGATATCCAAGGGTTTGGTGAGGCTGTTCCGCTTCTGGACGAGTTGGTCATGGCGATTGTCAGGACATCAGCACCCAGGCAGGGGTTTGCTGCAAGTTCGGTGCTGCTGGTCCGCAGTTCTCACGTCTTCGGCTCCTCTTTGTCCTTCTTATTCTTTCAGGCAGACTAATCTAAGGTCCTGGTGTCAGGGGGCCACCTAAATGCTAAATTTAGGGGAGTGAAGGGAAGTAGCCAATGGCCTACTTACCCCTGGGGTCACTAAACCCCCCTATATGACCACTTCTTGTGGGGTTGGAGATAATCCTGTCCCAGAGTTCCTAATTCCACCAAAAACAAGATGGTAGATCCCTACTCTCGTGATGCATGTCACGTAGCCCACCTTAGGGGTGTGATTAGCCTGGAGGTGCAGCATGCCTACTGCATAGTTAATTTCCCACCTGCCAGGTGCCAAATGGGGTCACATATCAAAGGCGACAGGGGCTTTGAAGCCCCTGGTCTTGATATGGTAAGTCACAAGCCATCCTGCTGGAGGAGGTGTGAATACTTTCCTCTGGAGCAGGCACTGTTTCTGACCTCAGAGAGCGATGGCTCTCACCTGCAGGGGGTCAGAAATTTCTCTTTGTTGGCAAGCTGGATGATATCATTCAGCCAGCACACTATATAATGATAGATTCTTCAGGAGCCACCTCTAAGGAACCCTCTGGGTGCCTGTCTTAATAAATCTAGTACTGGCAACAGCACAGATGTATTAAGACAAGGTGTTTGATACCAAACACCATGGGTTTCAGTAAGGCCATCATGTAGCTGGGGAAGTCGTAATGACCAGTGCCTAGTACATATACTTAAGATGGCTTCCCTGTTAACTTGTACTATCTAGTAATTGAACTGGACAGCACAGAGGCATATCTGCTCATGCAGATATGTGTCCTCACATTTAATATAATGCACCCTGACTTTGGGTTATAAGGCCTGCTGCAGCGGTGACTTACATAATATGCAGTGACTTTGGCATGGCACACAGGGAGTGTGCAATGTCATGTTTTCACACATGGTGTGCACCATGCCACGCATCCTACATGCAATTTGTATGGGGTTCCCTTAGGGTGCATAATACATGCTGCAGCCTTAGGGACACTCTTTAGTACCCATGTCCTAGGTACCAAGGGTACCATTAAGTAGGGACTTTCAGGGGTGCTAAAGTGTGTGTCAATTGTAACACAATTAGACCATTTTGCCTTGTTTTTAGGGAAAGAGCTCTGGGGTCTGGTTAGCAGGGACCCAGTGCACATCAGTCGAAAAACATCAGTACCAGTGGCAAAAAGTGAGAGTGAAAATGACCTAAAGGGGCACTTTCATACACAGCCACACATGAAAATTGGTTCAGGGGCCCTAGAGGCATCTAGATTAAAGATTGAAAGCAACATTTGCAATATAGTAGATTGTAAACATGGCATCAAAGAGAGGTATGGTGTCTCTATTGCTGATTATTTGATAGTTTCTTATTCAATCTTTGGTTTAATTTTCAATTTGAACATAACCAAAAACTCCTTTAGTGATTGCTAGATCTGACAGCCCATAGGTGGTCTTTCCCCAAATTTTTGCCTACTCACCTCCTATTGCTGAAATTCGTTTTTAGGACTATGTGCCCCTTACCATTGCTGACCAGTGCTAAGATGCTTGTGCTCACTCCCTAAAACATGGTAAAATTGGCCTACACCTGATTGGCACTTTTAATTCACTTATAAGTTCCTAATGAATTGTTACAATATGTACCCAGGACATGTAAATTAAATGGTACTAGTGAGCCTGCAGCATTTATTGTGAGACCCATGTAAGTCACCCTTTAAAACATGTCTTGTGCCTGCCACTGCACCATGTTGTGCAGTTTTAAACTACCAGTTCGGCCGGGCAAAATCAATCTTTTGCCTGGTCTAAGCCTCCATTTTTCATATCTATATATGTCACCCCGTGGTAGACCCTAAACAGACTATAGGGCGAGGTGCAGTGTATTTAAAAAGTTGTACTTTTAAGATTTACATGTCGTAGCAGTGAAAATTCCCAGATTTGTTTTTCACTACTATGAGTAAGATAACCTTCATGAGGACTTGTACTTTTTGCGCACACCGCCTTTTTGTGCTGTTACCACGAATTCTCGATCTACACCACTGTCTATCCTCATCCATTTTGAACAGAATGCCAAGTCATATAATCAGTTATAACAAAATAATTTAACACTATTCTCAAATGGCATGTGACCTATAATATTGCAGAGTAATCAATATCACTCTTCTTCCAACTACCTCACTCCTCTCTTCGATTGATTAGGGCAAGGGAACCACACATCTCCCCTTAAATAATTGGCCATAGCCAGGATCACCTCACATTCTTCATTCCCTGTCTCATTTGCTTCACTGGCTCCTTTTTGTTATTGCTTTCCAACATTGCCTTTTACACCTCTGTTTCTTTTTCCTTTCTTTGCTGTCCTTGTCCTGTTGCCTTTATCCATGGTAGTAATCCACTAGAACGCCTCCCCAATATTGAATGCTAGTGTAAGAACAAAAATAAAACCTATCCCTATCCAATATTCTCCTCTGATAGGCAGTATGTGGTCAACTTTAAGTCTCTTCTCTGTGTGGGCAGAATGGGCAATGACCTGCAACAAAATGGTTCAAAGGTGTGTTAATTGTTAACACTTTCATGATTTTCTCTTTAAGGAGAAATAATGCATCTCTACTAGGACATCAAAAGGAATTTCAGCACTTTTTCATCTGCCTTTGTATACTGTGAGCATGATCAATTTGGATATTCATAACTGCTTCTCGCCCTAGGACCAAGTGAAAAATTACTTCTAGAACACCCTTGAGATCATTTGCCCTAACCTCCTTCTCTCCCAGTCTATTCTGTTAAACCGTATTTGAACAAGGGGGTGTATGCTTTGTTAGTTTGCATTATAGGTTCCTTAGTGGTTGGGCCTTAACCTTGTGGTGTTACTTGTTCATTGAGCTGCACTGTCACTGGGTAGCAAGATTAAACAATCCTGGCACTGGCTATTTTTTAATATTGTGCTTGCAGTGCTACATTTTCTGGCACTATAAATGGTAGTAGGCAAAACGTTGCCGCTTCTATTCTCTTACGTGAGTCATGTAAGTCTACTAGAAGAGTTTCCTCTGACATGTGAACAAAGCATGCAGTGTGGATGTATTTCAGTGGCAGAAGTTGCCCAAGGCTGTATGTACAGTAACATCTTCCTTAAATGATGCTACTCTGGGTATACTTTGAGAATGAATCCTGCCATTCATAAGCCAAGCACTATTACTCTAAGTGCTTTTCAATTTAAATACATTTTCTTTCCTTCCACCAAAATGTTCAAACTCCAACACAGCCAACAGTGTTTCCAGGTCAAAAACTCTTTTTCAAAACTGTGTGTATATGTATGTATGTATGTGTATATATATACACACACGCACTAAAACTGTAATTAAAAGATATGCACAAATAATGTTTGTTTCAAATCGGAGATGGAATACATAATACTTAATATATTCATGAGTCTAAAAAAAGTAATGTTTTCCTCCTAATTAGCATAGATGTTGATCTAGTATAAGTACCTTTTCGGACAATATCTGTACATAAATAGCTAATAATAACCTACATTTTTTATGGCACACATTCATAATCTCCTATCTCTATCTAACCGATTTTACACATTCATAATTTGATCTTGACAGCATAAGTCATAGACTCATTATCTGTATATATTCACTGAAAGAACAAAGGTTACAGGGATGCTATAGTTAGAAAATAGAATTAAGAAACCTTACAAATTCACTGAAAAAACCCAAAGGTTACAGGGATGTTATAGTGTGAGAAGTTGGCCTGGTATATGCTGTTCACTAGTTCTAGTGACCACCTTGTACCATGCCAAGCAACCCTTATGGTGTGGTTGTAAGTCCACCTTTTCGGACTAGCTGCCCTAGTGGTAGCGTAGGCTAAGCAGTCTTTGAGGCTAAACTCGTGAAGCGTGTTAAGCAAGCTGTTTTACCAATAGTAACCCCCTTTTATACCAATGAAAGGACACCACACAGATATATATTCAAAATATATATGTATTTATTTCTCAAAGTAACCCCTAGTCTCTTTATGAGCACAGGAGCACAAATCGTCAAACAAGATTATCACAGAATACACAGAAGTTGCACTTTATATGGATAGGCCCTGGTGGCCACTCGAACCATATACTAAAATAGTGGTATAAGTACCACGAACAGAAAAGGGAAAAGGCCTAGGGCCTCTAGAATCGCTGGGCCTACAAGGAGCTAACGTCAGTTAGTGACCAGGAGGTCCACGGGTGGCGTGTGCAGAGCAAATAGTCACACGCGTGCTCCCATAGGTTTCAATGGGTGCGTAAAAAGTACAAAGTTACTGCAAAAGGAATCTTCCGGATGACCTAGGAACTTAAGATTTAGAACACAGGCACTAGAGATGTAATACTACACTTGGGCACAGGAGTGCCAGCTTTACCTCACCCACAGGAAGCGGGTGCATAGGCCTCGAAGTGCGTCGGGTTTCTTCTATCGGTTCCGTGGGGCCTGTAGACAAAAGTGCTGCAGGCGGTCGGTCGGGAAGAGATGCAGTAGATCCAAGAGTGGATCGGAGATGTTGAAGACCTGTAAGCAGAGGGGACAGTGTTCACAGTCACTAGCCAGTGACCAGCGTGGCACCAGGTGGGTTCCAGGCGATGTCGGGTGCAAACAGGAAGGAAGGTGTAGCTTGACTCTGCAGCCACGTGGTCCCTGAAGGTCGACGACGTCCAGGAGTCGAGTCACGAGCTGTCCCACGCAGGCTCTCGCTGTCGGCGGTGTCGGCGACTTGATCGAAGCAAACAAGCCTTGGCAAAAGCAATTGTTGTAGGAAAGGAGATAAGCTGATGGCTCTGACCAGCAAGGTCAGAGGAACTGCTCCTTTGGAGGGGAGCAAGGGCCAGTCTGGAGCAACCAGACCAGCGGTGTTTGTCGTAGATTTCGTCGCCAAGATGGCCACTAGCCAGCGGCCAGCAACCGGTTAGGCGCGTCGAGTGGCAAAATGCAGAAGGGCCCCACGCAGATCGTGGAGATGCTGGAGGGCTCACCTTTGGTGCAGATGCTGCTCAAGGGTTGGGCTTCTCAGGACCCAAAGCACAACTTGGAGGGAGCCTCGGTTGTTGCACTGGTCAGCTTGTCGTAGTCGTTTCAAGATGGCTGGCTCCACGTGTCTCGGTGCCTCCACGGGTCTCCTCTTTGCAGGGACTGTGGATCGGGCGGTGAGAGGTCTGGAGGTCCAGGTCTTGTCAGTCTCTGGGCTCGGGCTCCGGCGGGAGGCGGCGGCAAAGCAGACGTTGATTCGCTGGATGGTGCTTGCGTTAGCAAGGTGGTCACTCCCTGACCACAGGGGAGATTGGCTTCAGTCCTCTGTGCAGCAGAGCGTCGAAGTTCCCGTCTTCTTCTTAGTTTTAAGTTGATTCCAGGATGTCTGAAGTCTTAGGACACAGCTCCTACCTTTAAGCGGATTCTAGGGGCCGGACTACCTGCTAGGTCCCTCCCTAAGGGTGGGACCAGGAAGGGGGGTGGTTACACCCCCAATCCTTTGTCCAGCTCGCCCCAGGCCCGGGACTGGTGTGCCCCAGGACCGGTTTGAACTGGCATATGCACCGAGGCTCCTTGTGAGCCACAGGCATGTCTGGTTTCTTTCAAGCCCTACCTGACCAATACACAAAATCCTGTCTGGGGTGGTGCACGCACCTCCCCTGGCAGGAAACCCTTTGTCCACACCTCCCAAGCTGGAAGGACTCCCAGCAGCAGGAGGGCAGACTTGTGTCTGTGGTGGCAGCATCCATTTTGTGGAGCTGAGGCTATGTCTGATTTTACCCGGGTTTCAGGTACTGTACATGTCGTGTCCCTCTAGAAGGGTGGAATGCTAACCCCGTCGCCAGAATTGGCGAGGGGTTAGTATTCCAATTCGTATGACACCTTACTCGACATGTTTTGATAAAGCCAAACCAAAGATAGCATTTAACCGCGAGGTTCATAATGCACTTAAGAGTATATGGTATGACGATATCTGGAAACAGTAGAAGGAAGTTGTTCCGACCACTGCAGACAGGCTCAGCTCATGCCAGAGCACCATCTCACATGGAACCAAGCACTCTGCCTTCAGGATTGTTAAGGCCTGCCATATGAGTGACTTATAGGTTACCAGGTGTCCCATTTAAGGTTAGGTATAGGTATACTACACCTAAGTAAGAGGTGATTACACCAACTTACCCCAGCTGAGTGATCAGCCAGTTGTGTCAAATTGTTAGGCCAAGCCTGGGGTGGCATAATACATGCTGCAGCCCTTGGCAGGCCTTGGGTACACCAATGCCCTGGGTACCTAGTGTACACTGGTACAGGGGCTGACAGGGTGATCCAACCAATTGGGTATGTACCTAGGGTACATGGAGTCCATTTTAAAGAGAGAACAGCCAGGCTGAGATCCTGAATAGCAGGATCTCAGGCCAACTAAGTCGAAAAACCAGCTAGACACTAGGCAAAAATTTGGGGGTAACCATAGTCAGATATCCACCTTCCTACACAACCCCCCCCCCCCAAACGAAGGGAGATAAGGCTGACCTTGACCAGGTAAGCCTATATTGCCCAAGTGGCCATATAAGGAGGAACCAGCACTGGCATGGTTACCCCCTGTCTCATGGTCCACTAAGCAATCCCTCACCCTAAGGGTATCAGAGGGTCTCCACCATAGGGAATCTCTACCTTTGGTGTGTCTTGGCAAAGTAAAAGGCTGGTGTTGAGATGGAGTACTGAAGTGAGTGTCCTCAAAGTGAGGCCTCAGCTTCCTCCAATCCCCCTCCACCATGGATGCCTTTCTTTCCTTAACTGAGTTGCACTGTGCTCTCAGGGTCAGCCTCTGGCTACCTAAAGCTGGAGGCTGGGTCCCTTTTGTGGGCTTACTGGAGGGACAGGTCAGGTCTGGGGCCCTAAGGTCCCATGTTTGCCTGTACCCAACAGAATCCCTCTGGGGGAGGTCCCTAACTACCTGTAAAGGAGATCCCTCAGGAATGTGTTTACCCATCACCTGACTAGGGCTACTAGCCAGGCAATCCTCATCCTTTTGATGGGGGGGTTCTTGTGGACAGGGGCCCTCTTGGGGTCCACTGGCCTCCCTGACCTCTGCAGCCCTGGGCTGACTGAGGCAGGGTAGAGAGAGGCAGGCTACCTGCACCAGACTGGGTCCCACCTTGGAAGGGGCAACTGACATCAGAGGCTCTGCCAGGCCAGGCCTGGCTACCTCTGGGGCAGTTCCTTCACAAGGGGTGAGGTCAGCTCCCTGAGGAGGCTGACTTTTTCCTAATGTCTGGGGAGAGGGAGACTTTTCTTCCTCCCCACTACTCTCTGTTTGTGTGGAGTGATCCATAGTTTCAGGCTTCACTACACCTATGTCAGTCTGAGTATAGGCTGAGACCATTACAGCCTTGCCAACCTTTTCAGGGGGGCACTCAGTTTGTGTTTGAGCTGTGACTGTCACAGCTCTGCCAGTCTCTACAGGGAAGTCTGTCTGTGCCTGGGCTGTGGCTACCACTGCCCTTCCAACCTTTCCAGGGAGGAAATCTATTTGGACAGGGGTTGTGAATGGCACAACCCCACTACCCTTTTGTGAAAGGCCTACCATTTTAGAATGGGTGTCTTGTTCAACTCCAGCCCAAGCTGAGAGTTCTAAGTCATTCCCCAGTAAGCAGTCTACAGGCAAGGTTGGGGACACTGCCACCCTTTTAGGGCCAGTGACACCTCCCCAGCTGAGACATACCTCTGCCATGGGATGACTGTTCTGTTTGCCA
This sequence comes from Triturus cristatus, assembly GCF_964204655.1. Lineage (NCBI taxonomy): Eukaryota > Metazoa > Chordata > Amphibia > Caudata > Salamandridae > Triturus > Triturus cristatus. The sequence goes on from NC_140586.1 coordinate 567,921,067, forward strand.
TCAATGTTGGTCACCTGGTAGGAGAAACCAGGCAAAAGCTGCTCAGAGGGAACTAGCCAATGGACCACCATTGTGATGCTAGCTCCAGTGTCTCTGTAGGCCTCAGCTTTTTTTTTTTTTTTTTTTTTGAAACCGTTTATTACATCCATAAAAAGGTTACAAGTATGGGCCTACAACCGCACGGCCGGCCGCTAGAGCATCACAAATATAGGACATACAGACAGTAAAAGTCTCTCAGCGGTGCACAGTAGAAACACAGAAGTAGTCAACGGTGCAGGCCTCACGGCGTCCTGCCACAGAGTACGGTTTCATTTTAAGGACTAACAACATCAACAAAAAACCACAACCGCAAGGCAACCTGAGATTCAAGGTGACAGCACTTGCTCCATAGTGGGGGATCCAGACTGGCAGGAAAGATCTGAAGAGGGGGATGGGAGGAGATCAAGGACTGGGGGGCCGCGTGCCCGCGGCCGAGCAAGAGGGTCCAGCTAGGGAGACGGAGCAGGCGAGGCAGCCGGCAGCTGCGGCGGCTCACAAATGCCCCCACGGTAGGCGTTCCAGGGGCCCCAGATTTTCACCCACGCCCCAGGCTTACCCCTCACCACATACACCACCTTTTCACGGAACATACACCAATCCATGTGCTCTTTCCAGGCCGACACCGCAGGGGGCCTCTGGGATCCCCACAATTGAGCAATATCACGTTTCGCTATCATGTATCCCAGAGTCACCCACCGCGTCTGCGGAACCGAGTAGTCATTCGGCTCCCATACATTCAACAAGCACCTCCTCGCTTCAGGCAGCAGCGCTACACGCGTGACCACACGCAGGACCTCATGCACACCACGCCAGAATCGCTCCACCTTCGGGCACTCCCACAGTATATGCATAAAAGTCGCCAACGCACCACAGCCACGCTTACACAGTCCGTCCACGGCAAAACCCATACGTAGAAGCCTCGGCCCCGTCACATAGACCCGGTGAAGGATCTTGAGCTGGACGAAACGAAGGCGAGCCGGGATGGCCACCTCTTTCGGAGAGGCCACCGCGGACATCCAATCCTCGTCGTCCAGCTCCAGCCCGTCGGCCACCCAAGCCTCGCGTAGATTAGTTAACAGGCACGATCTATCATTAATCAGCTTCTTATATATGAGGGAGATCGTGCTGTCCGGGACATGGCCATCCAGCACTCTGTCCTCCAGGGGGGAAGACTCCGGAATGGATGCAACATCCGGGAAGACGGAGCCCAGCGCATGGCGGACCTGTAGGTACCGAAAGTACTCACTGCCCTGCAGCTGGAACTCCGCCTGCAGCGTCTCAAAAGTTTTGAATCCCCCCCTCGTCCAGAGATCCCCCACTGTGCTGATTCCGATCGTGTCCCACTTCTCGAAGCCCTTCGATGTCCACAGGGAGCCCAGCCTCTCAGAGGCATACAGTGGAGACGCCCGGGTCAAACGGTCCTTCCACCCCATAGCTGCATTAGCCGCATGCCAAACCCGCACCATGACACGCGTCGGTCCCGTCAGACGGGAGTCGGGCGCGCCAGAGTACAGCGCTCGATTGTAATCGCCACCGGGCAGGAGCATCTTGTCCATCTCGAATGCCGGGTTCAGGGCGGGCCCGTAAAGGCCATGATTAATTGCAGCTAGCTGGGAGGCCCAGTAATACCGTTTAATGTCCGGGAGGGCGACCCCTCCATCGTACCACGGGAGCGTCAGTTTAGCCAGAGCAATACGCGGCCTCCCGTCCCAGAACAGGCGCCGCTGAAGGCCCTCCACCTCACGAAAGTAGCGTGCCGGGACCATGTCCATAGTGTTCTGGAGGGCGTAGAGGAAGCGCGGCAAGGACATCATTTTAAACAAGGCCGCTCGGCCGAGCGGCGAGAGCGGGAGACGCCGCCAGCGCACCACATCCTCCTTCAAACGCTGGAGAGGGGGCAGCAGATTCCGCTCATAGCGGGCCTCCGGGTCAAGAGTGATATATATACCCAAGTACCGGAAACCCTGGGAGGCAATCTGGATCGGGCAGTCCCGCGGCAGGACCGGAGCCTCCCCGGAAAGCACGTAGACACAGGATTTCGCCCAGTTAATGACTAGGCCTGAGTTGCGACCGAAGGAGCGCAAAACATCAACTAGGACGATCAGGGACTTGCGCGGGGAGGCGAGATACAAAAGGATATCGTCCGCGTAGAGGGACACACGGTCCTCGTGCTCGGGGGTCCAGCGGAGACCACGGATGGAAGGGTGCCACCGCAGCCACTCCGCCAGAGGCTCCAGGGCCAGGGCAAACAGAAGAGGCGACAGGGGACAGCCCTGTCGCGTGCCCCGCCCCAGCGCGAACGGGGTCGACACACGCCCGTTCACCACCACCTGCGCCATCGGGCCCGAATATAGTAATTTGACCCAGCTGATGAAACCCGGGCCGAACCCAAACTTCGCGAGCATCGCCCAGAGATATGGCCATTCGAGCGTATCAAACGCCATGGTGGCGTCCAAGGACGCCAAGATGGCTGGCTCCCGCACAAATGGGACACGCGCAAGCACGCCGTGCAAGCGCCGTAGATTAAGCGCCGTGTTGCGGTGTGGGATAAAGCCCGATTGGTCTTGGTGGACCAAATCGCCCACCACGCCAACCAACCGGTTAGCCAACACCTTGGCGAGGATTTTGGGCTCCGCGTTCAAAAGCGAAATCGGCCGATAGGATGTGACCCGTTCACGGGGCTTCCCCTCCTTGTGGATTACCACAATTGTGGCCAGACGCTGGTCCGGCGGGAGGGAGCCCTGCGAGTGGGCCGCGAGGAACATCGCACGCAGGTGGGGCGCCAGCACATCCGGGCGTAGCTTATATAGCTCAATGGGAATGCCATTGGGGCCCATGGCCTTGCCGGATGAAATCGAGCGAATAGCCGAGGCAATTTCGTCCGAGGTGGGAGGGACGTCCAGCGAATCCCTGTCTTCCGCCGTAAGGGAGGGGAGTGCAATATCCCGAAGCAGGGCACGGGAGTCCGCCTCCGAACAGGGGGAAACAGGGGAGTAGACTCCGCGGAAATAATCCGCGAAACAGGAGACAATGGCTTCCGGCTCCGTGGCACACGCACCATCCACACTCTCAATCAAAGGCACCACTCGGCTCGCTCTCTCTCTCTTATCCAACCACGCAATCAATTTACCGGCCTTATCACCCACATCATACAAGCGCCCCTGCTGCTCTCTACCAAGGCCCCTGGCCGCCTCCGTGACAAGGGCCCGGTAGGCCGCCTGCTTTAACTGCAGAACATGTAACTTGGCGTCTGTTACCCCGTTCCCCAGGTCACCCTCCAATTCCGCAATCTCGGCCTCCACCCGGGTCACCTCCTCCCGCTCGCGCCGCCGGGCATTGGCAATAAAGGAGAGGGCCTCCCCTCTAAGAACCACTTTGAAAGCCTCCCATAGGGAGACGGCAGATGGGACCGACCCCACATTCTCCTCAAAATAGCGCTGCAAGGATGTGATCAAGTCGGCACGAATGGTGGGGTCGCGCAGATACCAGGCGTTAATCGGGGCCACCCTGCCATCCCCCCTCGGGAAGACATCGAAATGCAACAACAATGGGGAGTGGTCTGAAATACCCCGTGCCAGATGGCGCACCTCTCCCACCCTCCCCGCATGGGCCGCTGGGAAAAGGATGTAATCAAGCCGCGAAAGACTACCATGGGCCCCCGAGTGGAAGGTGTATTGTTGCAATACGGGATGCTTTAGGCGCCAACAATCCACCAGGCCCAGTGTGTCTAAGAGGCCAGGCAGCCACGCCTGTGCCCGGGGGAGGTCCCTAGGGGGATGGCGATCCATAGATCCAGAAACAACCGCATTAAAGTCCCCTCCAACCACCAATAAGCCACTCGGAAGTTCCAGAAGGAGGCGCCCCAGGTCCGCAAATGTAGTGGCCTGTAGCCCAGGCGGGACGTACACCGACACAAAACTGAACACTCTACCCTCCATACGTCCCGCCAGAGCAGTGTAACGGCCCCTCTCATCGTGGTGCACCTCATCGATCTCCAGCGGGAGCGAGTTCCTAACCATAATACCCACCCCCCGCGAGCCCGAGGTGAAGCCAGAGTGGGCCGCCAAACGATATCCCCTCCGATTCATTGCATGAAAGGTGTTACCTATAAGGTGCGTCTCTTGCAGGAAGACAACATCTGGGGAAATACGTTTTAAATACTGCAGGACCACACCACGCTTAATCCTATCCCCCAGGCCGTTAACATTCCATGACAACACAGTCAAGTCCCTACCCCCCATCATACGTCGAAACAATCGGTCGTCCCCCACCGAGCAGTCTAAAGACAACAAAACAGTTGCAGGATTGCCTTGCGGTACAAACAAACAACACACCCCCCCCACCCCCCGGTCCCAACAAAACTCCCCCCTCCCTGCACCCCTGCATGAGCCCAGACAGCCCCCCCAAAGTGCAGTGTGCCTGTCGCCCCATAGCTAAATACTAACTAGTCCCCCAGAGGAGGAGGGAAGCCCCCAGCAGACCCCACACGACCTCCACGGAAGGGGAACCTACAGAAGCAGTATGTGGTGAAGGAACAATGTCCCGAGCAAGGCAGTACAGTCACCCCTCAATTCTGATCCAGCGGGCCCTCCTCGCCAGCCGCGCTCCCCCCACCCCCCCGGCCCCGATCCCCAGGCAAGGTGTCCAACCAGTCCCCAGCCGCCTCGGGCCGGTCGAAGAAGTGCGTGCGACCATCCACCTCCACCCGCAGCTTAGCCGGGAAGAGCATTGAGTACTTAAGATTTAGGTCCCTTAAACGACGTTTGACGCCAATAAAGCTCTGCCGCTGCTTCTGGACCGCCGGAGTAAAGTCTGGGTAGAAGTTTACGTCCATGTTGTCCAACCTGACCGGGCCCTGTTGCCTGGAGGTCTGGAGGATGGCATCTCGGTCCCGAAAATTAAAGATTCGGGCAATAAGGGGCCGCGGCGGGGCACCGGTCTTAGGGCGGCCCCCGGGGACCCGGTGGGCACGTTCCACCGCAAAAAACTTACTCAGCCCCCGGGGCTGGAGATGGGTCAGGATCAAGTCTTCCACGAAGAGATCCGCCGCCTCCGCCTCACGTCCCTCCGGCACACCAATAATGCGGATATTATTCCTCCGGGCGCGACCCTCGGAATCCTCCAGTCGCCGGTCCATCAGGGCGCTCGCCTGGCCAAGCCGGCGCACCTCCTTCTGGAGGGCCACCACGTCAGTCATGAGGCTCGTTGTGGTGTGGGTCAGGGAGTCGACTCGGTCGTTCGTTTTTGACAAGTCCGCCCTCACAAGGCCCACATCCACCAGGACCGAGTCCATTTTTTGCGACAAGGTATCAAAACGCTGGTCCACTGAGGCCTTCAGTTCAGCGATGGCGCCCATGACGTCCCGGAGGGTTAGATCCACTGGATGGGCGAGTGTCTCCGTCGGGCCCACCGGGGATGACCGCGTTGTCTCCGGAGACCCCTTTTGGAGCGTGTAGCGGTCCATACTATTGGCCTGGTGCGCCGTGCCACGGCGGGTCGTCTTCACCTTCGCCCGGTCGCCATCTTGTTTGGTGGCCATGCTGGCCCTTTCGCCGTCGTGCCAAGATCTCAAAGCGGGCCGTCACACCAGATCACGGGTGTCAAGGGGGCGACCACAGAACCGCGGGTCGACCCACCGCCGGTGGGCCAGCTGGGCACCTGGACAAGGCCACACCACCGCACCCCGCTCCGCAGCCCGACCTCGCCAGAGAGCAAGGAGGCGCAAAAGCGAAAGTGAAAGTGCGGGGTACGCGAGTCGCCCAGCCCCGCTCGCCGCTGTTATTCACCTTGTCCCCGGATCGCGCCACTACTCCAATCCGGGGGGCCGGCGAGGAGAAGGCCGCAACCTTCAGTCGATGTTCCCACCGTTGTTCGGGGTCCGATTCGAGCCCAAAAAACGGGTAGTGCCTCAGCTCGGGTTCCCCGACACAGTCCCCTTAACAAGGACAGGATATTTCCAGGATTTATTCAGGAGGTCGCGGAGGTCCTCGGGAGCCTCGCACCTACGCGGCCATCTTGGTTGCGCGCTAGGCTCCTCCCTCAGGCCTCAGCTTTTGTACCATTGATGTAGGGCTCCTGTCTGTACCTACCCAAAGTGTTGGGACAGGCAGTGAAGTTGGCAAACCCCATGCCACCATCACAGACAAGAGTATCTGCTGCAGGGGAATTGGCTAAGCCAGGGTCCCCCTGTGTTCCCCAAGTAAACCCACCCAAATTTTTGGGGGCACTCCCACCACCTGGGGGATTACTGCTGACAGTAATAGGTGGTGTGACAGGAGTAATTGGAGGAACAGTTTTGTTTGTAGCCCTTGGGCAACTGCTGTCAGTTTTCCAATGCCCAGGAGTTTTACACTCATGGCAGTAAGGCTTTTTACCTGTGGTAGAGGAGGGAGCCTGGGACCCACCACCCTGTGTGGACTTTTGGGGCCCTGAGGAAGATTTCTCTTTTGCTTTATCCCCACCCTTCTCTTGAGGTTTGGTGGTATCTTTCTTTTGGTCACCACCCTGATTCTTAGGCCTGATCCTGGTCCTGACCCATTTATCTGCCCTCTTTCCCAATTCTTGGGGAGAGGTCAAATCTGAGTCTACCAGGTGTTGATGGAGGAGCTGGTTTTGACAGTTACTTAAAATCTGTTCTCTCATCATCAAATTGTACAATCCTGTAAAATCAGATACCTTACTTCCCAGCAACCAACCCTCCAAAGCCTTAGTGGCACATTCAACATATTCAGACCAGTCCTGAGTCTGTGTCTTTTGGGTGTCTCTGAACATTAACCTGTACTGTTCAGTGGTTAAGCCTAACCCATCTACCAGAACACTCTTCAGGACTCTGTAATTTCTGACATCCTCTTCTCTAACAGTGAGGAGTCTGTCTCTGCCTCTTCCTTCAAAGGAGAGCCAGAGGATTGCTGCCCACTGGTCTTCAGGAACCTGCTGTACTTTGCAGGCTCTCTCAAGAGCAGTTATCCATTTGTGGATGTCATCCCCACTTTTGTAGGGGGGCACAACCTTAGACAGGTTTCTATTATCGAAAACCCTATCTTTGTCCTTAGGGACAATGCTGCCACCAGTGGGTATAGACCCACTCTCTTTATGCTGTCTAGCCTTGCTCAGTTTCTCTTCCATCAGGGCTACTTCTAGCTCCTGCTTCCTGATCCTCAGCTGGGCTTCTTGCATCTTGGCCTCATGTTCCCTCCTCTGAGGGGTGGTCATCCTTCTCCTGGAGTGACCTTGAGAGCCTCTAGAGCCATGGGAAGCATTGGAGTCACCTGAGCGATTCCTTTGCCTTCCAAGCCCTGTGTTAAGTCCACTGGGGAGATCCAGTGGGGTGAACCCACTGTCAGTCCCCAATAGCCTTGGTTTAGCTGGGCCAAGTATAACACTTGGCACTGGGCTAGTTCTCCCTTCATCCTCACCACTGTCTGTATCCCCCTCACTTTCCTCCTCTGTAGTATGGTTTTCATCTAAGGGATGGCTATTGGAAAGGGGTACCTCAGTGGCATCTTCAGAAGGGGGGCCTCCTGTTCCTGTCCCTAAGGGGGCTAACTGGGAAGCTCTCTTGAGCTCTCTTTGATTCTCATCATCTTGCAAGAGTGCTCTGAGCACAGCAGAGGTAGGGTTCTTGGGCTGTTTAAGGCCTCTAAGAGTTGCCAACTGCCTGAGCTCATTCTGATTAAGGGTAGCAAAGATGGATGGTGCCCTCGGGGGGTCACTCTCAACAGAGATGGGTACAGTGGACCCCTCTGCCCCAGCCATTGCTCTTAAGTGTGGGTGGATGTGTTGCAATCTACCTACACTTGGGTTTACCTACTAAACCTATCTAGTAGTTGTAGTCAGGGTGTGCTACTCCCTTTGCTCTACAACAACTAAGTTCAGTAGAACTTAAGTATATCTAATCTTGTTTTATATGTACCTACAGGTACCTATGTGATCTTTCAATTGGTAACCAAGAGATTACAATGGTAAAACACAGCAAGCTCAAATCCAACCGCTGCTCACCAATGTGAGAAGTTGGCCTGGTATATGCTGTTCACTAGTTCTAGTGACCACCTTGTACCATGCCAAGCAACCCTTATGGTGTGGTTGTAAGTCAACCTTTTCGGACTAGCTGCCCTAGTGGTAGCGTAGGCTAAGCAGTCTTTGAGGCTAAACTCGTGAAGCGTGTTAAGCAAGCTGTTTTACCAATAGTAACCCCCTTTTATACCAATGAAAGGACACCACACAGATATATATTCAAAATATATATGTATTTATTTCTCAAAGTAACCCCTAGTCTCTTTATGAGCACAGGAGCACAAATCGTCAAACAAGATTATCACAGAATACACAGAAGTTGCACTTTATATGGATAGGCCCTGGTGGCCACTCGAACCATATACTAAAATAGTGGTATAAGTACCACGAACAGAAAAGGGAAAAGGCCTAGGGCCTCTAGAATCGCTGGGCCTACAAGGAGCTAACGTCAGTTAGTGACCAGGAGGTCCACGGGTGGCGTGTGCAGAGCAAATAGTCACACGCGTGCTCCCATAGGTTTCAATGGGTGCGTAAAAAGTACAAAGTTACTGCAAAAGGAATCTTCCGGATGACCTAGGAACTTAAGATTTAGAACACAGGCACTAGAGATGTAATACTACACTTGGGCACAGGAGTGCCAGCTTTACCTCACCCACAGGAAGCGGGTGCATAGGCCTCGAAGTGCGTCGGGTTTCTTCTATCGGTTCCGTGGGGCCTGTAGACAAAAGTGCTGCAGGCGGTCGGTCGGGAAGAGATGCAGTAGATCCAAGAGTGGATCGGAGATGTTGAAGACCTGTAAGCAGAGGGGACATTGTTCACAGTCACTAGCCAGTGACCAGCGTGGCACCAGGTGGGTACCAGGCGATGTCGGGTGCAAACAGGAAGGAAGGTGTAGCTTGACTCTGCAGCCACGTGGTCCCTGAAGGTCGACGACGTCCAGGAGTCGAGTCACGAGCTGTCCCACGCAGGCTCTCGCTGTCGGCGGTGTCGGCGACTTGATCGAAGCAAACAAGCCTTGGCAAAAGCAATTGTTGTAGGAAAGGAGATAAGCTGATGGCTCTGACCAGCAAGGTCAGAGGAACTGCTCCTTTGGAGGGGAGCAAGGGCCAGTCTGGAGCAACCAGACCAGCGGTGTTTGTCGTACATTTCGTCGCCAAGATGGCCACTAGCCAGCGGCCAGCAACCGGTTAGGCGCGTCGAGTGGCAAAATGCAGAAGGGCCCCACGCAGATCGTGGAGATGCTGGAGGGCTCACCTTTGGTGCAGATGCTGCTCGAGGGTTGGGCTTCTCAGGACCCAAAGCACAACTTGGAGGGAGCCTCGGTTGTTGCACTGGTCAGCTTGTCGTAGTCGTTTCAAGATGGCTGGCTCCACGTGTCTCGGTGCCTCCACGGGTCTCCTCTTTGCAGGGACTGTGGATCGGGCGGTGAGAGGTCTGGAGGTCCAGGTCTTGTCAGTCTCTGGGCTCGGGCTCCGGCGGGAGGCGGCGGCAAAGCAGACGTTGATTCGCTGGATGGTGCTTGCGTTAGCAAGGTGGTCACTCCCTGACCACAGGGGAGATTGGCTTCAGTCCTCTGTGCAGCAGAGCGTCGAAGTTCCCGTCTTCTTCTTAGTTTTAAGTTGATTCCAGGATGTCTGAAGTCTTAGGACACCGCTCCTACCTTTAAGCGGATTCTAGGGGCCGGACTACCTGCTAGGTCCCTCCCTAAGGGTGGGACCAGGAAGGGGGGTGGTTACACCCCCAATCCTTTGTCCAGCTCGCCCCAGGCCCGGGACTGGTGTGCCCCAGGACCGGTTTGAACTGGCATATGCACCGAGGCTCCTTGTGAGCCACAGGCATGTCTGGTTTCTTTCAAGCCCTACCTGACCAATACACAAAATCCTGTCTGGGGTGGTGCACGCACCTCCCCTGGCAGGAAACCCTTTGTCCACACCTCCCAAGCTGGAAGGACTCCCAGCAGCAGGAGGGCAGACTTGTGTCTGTGGTGGCAGCATCCATTTTGTGGAGCTGAGGCTATGTCTGATTTTACCCGGGTTTCAGGTACTGTACATGTCGTGTCCCTCTAGAAGGGTGGAATGCTAACCCCGTCGCCAGAATTGGCGAGGGGTTAGTATTCCAATTCGTATGACACCTTACTCGACATGTTTTGATAAAGCCAAACCAAAGATAGCATTTAACCGCGAGGTTCATAATGCACTTAAGAGTATATGGTATGACGATATCTGGAAACAGTAGAAGGAAGTTGTTCCGACCACTGCAGACAGGCTCAGCTCATGCCAGAGCACCATCTCACATGGAACCAAGCACTCTGCCTTCAGGATTGTTAAGGCCTGCCATAGGAGTGACTTATAGGTTACCAGGTGTCCCATTTAAGGTTAGGTATAGGTATACTACACCTAAGTAAGAGGTGATTACACCAACTTACCCCAGCTGAGTGATCAGCCAGTTGTGTCAAATTGTTAGGCCAAGCCTGGGGTGGCATAATACATGCTGCAGCCCTTGGCAGGCCTTGGGTACACCAATGCCCTGGGTACCTAGTGTACACTGGTACAGGGGCTGACAGGGTGATCCAACCAATTGGGTATGTACCTAGGGTACATGGAGTCCATTTTAAAGAGAGAACAGCCAGGCTGAGATCCTGAATAGCAGGATCTCAGGCCAACTAAGTCGAAAAACCAGCTAGACACTAGGCAAAAATTTGGGGGTAACCATAGTCAGATATCCACCTTCCTACATATAGTTAGTCTCAGATTTCACTCGTACAAAACCAGTGAAATTCAGCAGTTATACTTACTTGAGCTAACTATAACTTACGCCCCCGCAATATACTGCTTATGACCTCACATATTACATCACTCATGGCATGGCTAATAACGTCACTGATGACACCTCAAATGACATCATCCACAAAACCACTCACACCCCCCATAGGACCACTCGTATTCCCACCCTCAAAGAGCCTGTCACATACCCATTCAGAGGCCCATACCAGTATTTACACAACCAGTCAACAATAGAGCCACTCACTCATACTTGCACTCACTCACCTACTAACTCACTCACCAATACAACCACTTGCACATTGAGTCATGCAGACACTTACACTCCTACTCTTCTACCCTTACAGCTACTCAGACACCAATACAGAAACTCACACAGCCACTAACTTACCCATACAGGTACCCACACACTCACTCATACAGCCACTCACAAAAACATCTACTCTCTGAAACAGCCACTCACCCATTCGCACCCAGACACTCATACAGCAGCCCACTTACGCATACAGCCACTCCCACACCTACTCAGTCATCCATACAGCCACTCCTACACTTACTCACGCTTAAACATCCACTCACACAGCTACTCGCATCCCCACTAGCACATCCATTTAGCCATTCACACATCCACTCACACACTGATTCAGACAGGCAGCCACTCAGAAGAGATATGTTAGAAATAGATTGACTAATTACTAGTACAGAATGAAGAGTGGTTTAACTAAAGCTGTAGTTTAGCATGCATCTTTAAGTCTCAGAAACTTAGCCTCAGGATGATGTCATCAGTGATGTCATCAGTGATGTCACTGACCATGTAATGAGTGATGTAATATGTGAGGTCATAATCAGTGCATCTTGGAGGCGTAAGTTAAAGTTAGCTCAGGCAACTATAACTGCTGATTTTTACTGGTTTTGTATTAGTGAAATTGGAGCCTAACTATATGTCCCTGTGACCTTTTCTTTTATTCAGAGAATTTCTTTCAATTTTACTTCCCAACTGTAACCTTTAAGAGTGAGTGTGTGAGTGAGTGTCTCAGGGGGTGTGTGAGTGAGTGTCTCTCTGGGTATGAGTGGGTACGTAAGTGTCTCAGTGGGTCTATTAGTGGGTGCATGAGAGTCTCAATGTCTGAGTGGGTGCATGAGTGGCTGAGTGGGTGTTCTGCTGGGTGTTTGAGTGGGTGCGTAAGTGTCCAAGTGGGTCAATGAGTGGTGTGTGTATGTCTGAGTGGGTGCATGAGTTTTTGAGTGGGTCTGTGAGTGTCTGGGTTTGCAAGTGCCTCTGTGTGTGAGTTAGTCTGTGAGTGAGTCTGTGGGTGGGTGTGAGTGGGTCTGTGAGTGTGTGTATGAGAGTGACTGGGTCCGTGAGTTAGTGGGTGCGTGAACCTGTGAGTGGGTCTGTCGGTGGTTGCATGAGTCTCTGAGTAGGTCTATGAGTAGATCTGTCAGTGGGTACATCAGTGCCTGTGTGGGTCTGTGACTGGGTGCGTGATTGTCTTAGTAGGTCTTTCAGTGGGTGCATGAGTGTCTGCGTAAGTCTGTGAGTAGGTGCATAAGTCTCAGTGGGTCTGAGAGCGTATGTGTGAGTGTCTGAATGGGTCTCTGAGTGGATGCAAGAGTGAGTGGGTCTGTGAGTGGATGCATGAGTGTCTGAATGGGGGTTTGAGTGAGTGGGTCTGTCAGTGGGTGTGTGAGTGGGTCTGTAAGTGGGTGCATATGTGTCTGGGTCGGTTAGTGGGTATGTGGGTCTGTGAGTGGGTGCATGACTCTGAATGAGTGTGAGTGGGTGCATGAGAGTGGATATGTGAGTGGGTGCGTGGGTCTCAGTAGGTCAGTGAGTGGGAGCATGAGTCTCTGAGTGGATCTGTGAGTAGGTAGGTAGGTGAGTGAGTCTGTGAGTGGGTGGGTGTGTCTAAGTGAGACTTAGGGTAGATGTCTGAAAATATTTTTGGTGTTTGTTTTTCAGTGATATTTACAAAGTTGTTGCGATGTATATTTGCAAATTCGTCGCAACGTTACACGGGGGCTACTCTGATGGTTGCGACGAATTCGTGAATAATGGGCGTGAAAATAATCCTGTTTATCAACATATTATACACATGAGTGGTCCCCCAAACACCCCCATATTCCAGCCAAGATGTCTGGTCACATCCAACCTGACCCCTTATGCCACTGCCTGTCATTTCGTTTGAGCCCCAGAGACTGTTCCGATGAAATAAAATGGCAGCCGCAATGCTCTGCTCAGGTTGCAGTCAGCCAATCAAGGCAATCCTGTTGCACGCATTTACGAACAATTGTGAAATCGTCGCAAATTAGCCACGATCGCAGATATACAAATTGGAATATCCTTAAATTTCTCAACATTTACTGAGCGGATTTACACCAAATAACTGAAAGCGTGATCTGCGATTCATTCAAAAGCTACCTTTCTGTCATAGTCGGTGTAACTCCTTCCAGTGGTTCGGGCTATAGTCATGTTCAAAACTCCTATGGGAATTAACATGGAAACACACTTTTTTTTCAACCAACCCGCCTTTTTTTCTCAGTCCCTGCCTGACGGATCACCCCTAAACTTTCCATGCAGAACAAGATTCACCAGGGCACTTTTCGGAGGAAAATGTTTGTGAAAATTCATCAAACGGCACCAAAGATGTAGGCAAGTGAAAAAAAACGCTTATTTTAACCCCTTCGCTGCCAGGCCTTTTCCCCGTCCTGTGCCATGCCCTTTTTTGGCTATTTGGCGTAGTGCGCGCTGAGGCCCCTGTAACTTTTTGACCACATAAGGTATCCACGCCAAATTTGCGTCCTTTTCTTCCAACGTCATGGGGATTCTGAGGGTACTCAGGGTTTGTGGATTCCCCTGGAGGGGTCACAGAAATGAGCCAAAATACAGCAAAATTTAGGTTTTTTGGGGTGAAATGGGAAAAACGGGCAGCAAATGAAAGCATCTGGGTTTTTCCCTGCAGGTGTTATGAAAAAAGGGTTTGTGGGGCTGAAATCACCATTTTCCCAGCTTTTAGGGGATATCAGACTTTTGTCAGAAACCCAACATTTTTTACACAGTTTTGGCATTTTTCTGGGACATAGCCTATTTTTGCTATTTTTTGTGCTTTCGACCTCCTTCCAGTTAATGGTAGAAATGGGTACAAAAGCAATAATGGATCCTGGAAAGCTATGCATTTTGGAGAAGTAGACAAAATTCTGAATTCAGCAAGGGGTCATTTGTGTAGATCCATCAAGGTTTCTTTATAGAAACTAACAGTTAAATATAGGATAAATTGAAAATTTGTTGAAAAAAAGCGCCTTTTGTGTCAACGTTTTCACCTGTAACTTCTTCTAATTTTGACAACTCTTTGAAAGCAATATACCGTTACATCCGCTGGACATTTCTGGTTGTGGGAATATATAGGACTTGTAGGTTCACCAAGAACCCGACGAACCCAGAGCCAAAAACTGAGCAGCAACTTGCAATGGTTTTTTATTATGTACCGGGTATATAGTAATTATTCTGTAAAAATGTGTACATGGAAAAATCTGTATGAAAGACACCTATGTATTTCTGAAATGGGAACAAAATATAGAGTTTAGAAACAGTAGATATTTGCACATTTCCGAAATTGGGAATACTCATACTAGCATGAGAATTATCAGTCATTTTTTAGAATGACTTCTTTTTTACACAATGTCTTTCATTTGGAAGGCAGAAATGCATCGAAAGTCAATAGGTAATAACAGTTCCTTTACTAATCTGAATTACCCTAAGTCTCCCGATAAAAATGGTACCTCACTTGTAGGGGTAGGCATAGTGCCCACGACAGGAAATGGCTCAAAACCCAACGTGAACACACCACATTTTCACAATGCAAAATTACCCTTTTTTAGCAAAGTGCCTAGCAGTAGTTTTTTAACCCTAGCTCTGCCGGCACCTAGGGAAACCTAGCAAACCTATACATTTTTGAAAACTAGACACCCAGGGGAATCCAGGATGGGGTGACTTAACTGCCTCCCACCACGTTCTGTTACCCAGAATCCCTTGCAAACCTAAAAAATTGCCAAAAAAACACATTTTCCCCACATTTCTGTGGTGGAAAGTTCTGGAATCTGCGTGGATCCACAAATTTCCACCCACCCCGTGTTCCCCAAAGTCTTCCGATAAAAATGGTACCTCACTTGTGTGGGTCGGCCTAGTGCCCGCGACAGGAAACGGCGCAAAACGCATCGTGGACACACCTCAATTTCGCAGTGAAAAATGAACCTTTTTTGGCAAAGTGCCTAGCTGTAGTTTTTGAACCCTAGCTCTGCCGGCACCTAGGGAAACCTACCAAATCCACACATTTCTGAAAACTAGACACCCGGAGGATTCCATGAAGGTATGGCTTGCGTGGATCCCCCAACGTTTCCTTACCCAGAATGCCCTGCAAACCTCAAATTTAGCAGTAAAAAATCACCTTTTTCACACATTTTTGTGTGGGAAAGTTGTGGCATCACCGGGCTGACATAAATTTACTACCACCCAGCGTTCCCCCGGGTCTCCCGATAAAAACGGTGCCTCACTCGTGTGGGAGGCACAAGTACCCGCGACAGGCAAGGGCCCAAAACGTATTGAGACGACATGAAAATTGCCTACATCAAAACGACCTGGTTTTGCAAGGGGGGTCACCTGGGTTTTTGGCCCGGTGCTCGGCGGCCACCTAGGGGAACCTACCAAACCCACACATTTCTGAAAGCTAGACACCCGGGGGATTCCAGGGAGGTATGGCTTGCGTGGATCCCCCAACGTTTCCTTACCCAGAATGCCCTGCAAACTTCAAATTTAGCTGAAAAAAATCCCCTTTTTCACACATTTTTGTGTGGGAAAGTTGTGGCATCACCGGGCTGACACAAATTTACTACCACTCAGCGTTCCCCCGGGTCTCCCGATAAAAACGGTGCCTCACTCGTGTGGGAGGCCCAAGTACCCGCGACAGGCAAGGATCCAAAACGTAGTGCGCCTCAACAGGCAAGGGTCCTAAACGTAGTGCGCCTTACTACGTTTTGGGCCCTTGCCCGTGGCGGGTACTTGGGCCTCCCACACGAGTGAGGCACAGTTTTTATCGGGAGACCCGGGGGAACGCTGGGTGGTAGGAATTTTGTGTCAACCCGGTGATGCCACAACTTTCCCACACAAAAATGTGTGAAAAAGGTGATTCTTTTCAGCTAAATTTAAGGTTTGCAGGGCATTCTGGGGTAAGGAAACATTGGGGGATCCACGCAAGCCATACCTCCCTGGAATCCCCCGGGTGTCTAGTTTTCAGAAATGTGTGGGTTTGGTAGGTTCCCCTAGGTGGCTGCCGAGCACTGGGCCAAAAACCCAGGTGACCCCCCTTGCAAAACCAGGTCGTTTTGAGGTAGGCAATTTTCATGTCGCCTCAATACGTTTTGGGCCCTTGCCCGTGGCAGGTACTTGGGCCTCCCACACAAGTGAGGCACCGTTTTTATCGGGAGACCCGGGGGAACGCTGGGTGGTAGGAAATTTGTGTCAGCCCAGTGATGCCACAACTTTCCCACACAAAAATGTGTGAAAAAGGTGATTTTTACAGCTAAATTTGAGGTTTGCAGGGCATTCTGGTTAAGGAAACGTTGGCGGATCCACGCAAGCCATACCTCCCTGGAATCCCCCGGGTGTCTAGTTTTCAGAAATGTGTTGGTTTGGTAGGTTCCCCTAGGTGGCCGCCGAGCACCGGGCCAAAAACCCAGGTGACCCCCCCCTTGCAAAACCAGGTCGTTTTGAGGTAGGCAATTTTCATGTCGCCTCAATACGTTTTGGGCCCTTGCCTGTCGCGGGTAATTGGGCCTCCCACACGAGTGAGGCAAGTTTTTATCGGGAGACCCGGGGGAACGCTGGGTGGTAGGAAATTTGTGTCAGCCCGGTGATGCCACAACTTTCCCACACACAAATATGTGAAAAAAGTGATTTTTTTCAGCTAAATTTGAGGTTTGCAGGGCATTCTGGGTAAGGAAACGTTGGGGGATCCACGCAAGCCATACCTCTCTGGAATCCCCCGGGTGTCTAGTTTTCAGAAATGTGTGGGTTTGGTAGGTTTCCCTAGGTGGCCGCCAAGCCCGGGGCCAAAAACTCATAGGACCCCCTTTGCAAAACCAGGTTGTTTTGTGATAGGTAATTTTGATGTCTCCTCAATAGGTTTTGGGCCCTTGCCTGACGCGGGCACTAGGCCTACCCACGCAAGTGAGGTACCATTTTTCTCTGAAGACTTTGGGGAACGCAGGGTGGGTGGAATTTTGTGGACCCACGCAGATTCCAGAACTTTCCACCACAGAAATGTGAGGAAAATGTGTTATTTTGGACACATTTTTAGGTTTGCAATGGATTCTGGGTAACAGAACCTGGTGAGAGCCAGTGAAGTCACCCCATCCAGGATTCCCCTCGGTGTCTAGTTTTAAAGAATGTACAGGTTTGCTAGGTTTGCCTACGTGCCAACTGCGCTAGGGCCCAAAATCCACAGGTATGCACATTGCTAAAAAAATATCCGGAGCCCAGTGGCCTTTCTGCCGCCTTGGGGGGGGAATCGGGGAAGGGGGTTTCATCCTGATATGCCCCTAAAGGGGCAGAAAGACTGTGGCTATTTTTTGTGGGGGTGGGGGCACTGGTATGACCATTTTGGGCAGCCTCCACCCCCACGCATAAAAAAAGCCTGCGTACTCGCTGGCGCCTAGTGGGCTTTCTGCCCCCCCAGGGCGCAGATCAGGGGCCACTGCCACCATCTGCCCTCCCGGGGGGGGCAGAAAGACTGGAATTTCTCTGGGGGTGGGGTGGGGTATTGTCATGCCCATTTTGGGGATCCCCTACCCCATCACTAATAAAACAAAAAAATCCATGGTTTCTAGTGGGCATTCTGCGCCCCCAGGGGAGGCCAGATTGGGGGCTACAGCTCCCATCTGCCTCCTGGGGGGGCAGAAAGACTGTCATTTTTGTGGGGAGGAGGGTGGGGGCATTTGCGTGCCCGTTTCGGGCAGCCTACACCCTAAAAACAATTGTGCAAAAAAATCCCTGGTGTATAGTGGGCTTTCTGCCCCCCCGAAGGGGCAGATTAGGGGCCAATGCCCCATCTGCCCCGGGGGGGGGGGGGGCAGAAAGACTGTGATAATTGGGGGGTGGCGTGGGGGCATGGGCCTGCCCGTTTTGGGCAGCCCCCACCCCTGTTTTTATTGTCAAAAAAATTCCCTGGTGTCTAGTGGGCTTTTTGCCCCCCTGGGGGGCAGATTGGGGGCTACTGCCCCCATCTGCCCCCCGGGGGGGGCAAAAAGACTAAATGTGCCCAAAATTATTTGGGGGGAGCAAAGGCCCTTGCCCAAGGGGCCGCTCCCCCCTCCCTGGTGTCTAGTGGGTGGATCCCTGCTTGGGGATCGCCCTCCTGTGGCGATCCCCAAGCAGGGATCCAACGATACCTCTCCTGTCTTTCTACATGCTCAGGGGGCTGAGATAGCCCCCTGAGCACGCACAAAGTGAAACCTGAAATGAGCCTCTTGGCTCATTTCAGTTTCACTTTCACTGTAATGACGTCGGCGCGACGTGCGCGCCGATCGTCATTACAGTGAAAGGGGGGGGGGGGCCTCGGGAGCTGGGGAAGCTCTTCCCCAGCTCCCGAGGCTATTTTGGTTTAAAGGGAATCGCTCTGGTGCCCGCACCAGAGGGATTCCCTAGGGAATGCCTCATGACGAGCTGGACTCGTCATGGGCACAGCGCGACTGTGCTCCATGACGAGCCCAGCTCGTCATTGGCATACAAGGGGTTAATGGAAACATGGTCCCAACTATAACTATCAACTGGCGGTCGCCAGTAGGGGGATATATATATATATATTTTAGTGATTGTACGTTATGAGTGGTCAGTTCATTATGTTTCAATTAATCATATTTTCTGCTAAAGGTGAGAACCCTGCCATTCTCATAATCTTTTTAGGCCCTCAGGAACATGCATTGTTTTTTCATTTGAATCTCTGGTATTTTGTTAAGTTATTTGTCAAAGGCTTCCTGTGTGTCTGTAGATCTTGTTTCAATGCTTCCAATTCTTCAAGAATTCCCGCCCTGTCCTTCCATACGTATGTAATTAATAATCCATCATTTCATTCCTTGAAATATTGGTGGCCCACTCTTGCAACATCTCAGGGTCAGGATGCTGGTATGAAAAGGCAATAAGAATACGGAGTCCTCGTGGAATGTGCCCGCATTCCAGATATTTCTCCAATGTTGCAGCTTCCCACCACTTAGTAATTTCTTGTCTCATCAACTTCCATTTTATAGTACTTTTGTTTAACATTAAGGTTCATAGCTGTTTCTCCAGTGGTATTGGTAATATTGCTTGTTTTAGAGAACACTTCCTCTGCTTTCTTCCTCCTTGCAACTTCACTGGTTTCCATAGTAATGCTGAATACGGTGGGATTGTTACGTTCCCACTAATTAGGTCAATAGCTCATATAGTCCAAAACACCTCCACGCTTAACACATACCATCCAGTAAATGATGGTCATGCCAAGCTTTCCCTTCTGTGAGACCAAATACTTATTGCCCTACGGACAGTCCAAATATTGACCATCAGCCATTACTTTCTCTAAATATTATCAACATTGTTTGTAGATATGAAAGAATTATGTGGGCATAATTTGCATGTGTACAACTGTAAATGATTACAGTATGGCCGCCATAATATGTATACCTGTCACTTTCACTTATGTAACACTTTAAATGTTGCATTTTGAATCAGCTGCTCACCCGTGATCAAGGCGTCGAAATGCCGATACGTGTAGGGTGCTTTTCTTTTGCTTGTATGCTGATTCTGATAATGATTCGGATGCAGTAAACCATCTTTGCACACCCCCGTACCTTTCTAGTTGTGTGTGTGTGTGTGTACACACATACATACATATATATTATGCACATTACTGAGTGGCGGTCACCACTGGGTGGTTATATTTAGACCTGCAGTTTTACAATAAGTTTGACACCATTTGCTGAATCTTCACGGAATTTACACAAAATGTCTCATCTACCTCTGCTCCTTTCTGAACAATCTTATAGTGATCCGTTCAGCAGGGGATGAAGGTGGACCTTGTGGGGGCGTCCAACTGAAACCGTTCCAGGGGCAAATTAAAAAGAATTTGAGGGGGATTCCGATGAATCTGCAGATTCACCGCCATGCCCAATGTGACGGCCCTGGGAGTCCACAGTAGATCCATGATCATCTGTAGGGGGTAGGGCGCAGTGCCTTCCTGCAGGACAGGCCTTGCGTCCAATCCCATGCCACATAGGGTGAAGGCCATGCAATGGTGGGGGCTTGGGTTGCCAACTCAACGCCTCGTATGGTGATGAACATCTTACATTATGTTAAAAAAAGCATAGAAATTCTTTTTGGTCCCTGGAGCTTTTTTTCCCTTTGGGCCGTCTCGCTCCCATGACGTAAAATGTCCCTGACCTGTGTCTAATTAAAAATAAAATATATGGGGGCAGGCTAGGGATACCCTGGTCCCCTAGACCTTGCAGGGAGGGGGGTCTCACCTGAACACACTCCCCTCCCTGGACCAAAATATTTTTTTTTTTAAACTCAACCTTGCGGCGTTTTAATTATAAATAGAACAGACCCAGGAGTGGGCCAGGGCCAGGAGAGGGTGGGGGTGTCTTAGCATTTTTATTTTTGTACATCTGGACAGTTGGTTTTGAGGCATTCTTTTGAGAGGCTCTTGAATCCGATTAAATGTCTCTTTTGGCCATCTCATTCCTCCCACGGTGTCGAGCTTTTTGATTGGGTGCCTTCAACTTGAGGATAAATGTTGCAGGCAGTCATTACAGGACTTGAGCCACACAGGGCCTGGGGTCAAATGCTAATTTAAGTGGAGGGGGCCATGTAGCCCCCCTCTCCGAGCTGCAAAGGGGACCTAGGGACCCATCTTCATCCTCTGCTGCCAACTTGATAATAAAGGGGATGGGGGGCACTCAGCCCCCTCTCCGATCCTATTTTGTACCCCGGGTTCCCCATCCACTGGGACCAAAATACTAATTGAAGGGGATAGGGACCGCTTCCCTTTTCCCTTGCCTTTATCGGCCCTGGGGACCCCATCCCTCAGGGCTCGATAATCTACAGTATTCCAGGAAGCCCACCCCCGGGACACAGTGGTTCCCAGTATGGGAGAGTCTGGGCATACCCTGCCTGAATTCTCCCGGGTAGGGAGTACCACTTTGCGCCTGTCTGGAAGTTCCCTTTATAGTACTGGCTGAGGAGCTTACTTGGGCATTACGGCTCACCCCACGGCCCCCAATGTAGAAGTTGGTGGGTGCTCCGGGTGGGGACCAGGGCACACACTCGAGGCTCTGGGGGATGGGGCCCCTGAGGCCCTGTGCCCCCTCCCCCTATTCATACATAAAGACCCTGATTGTCTGCTTCCCATGGTCTTTAGGAGTTCGGGAGGGGAGCAGCGCAGCCCCTCCCTTATTTTAATAAAAAAGACCCTGGGACGGGATCCATGAGGCCTTGAAAGGCTCAGGGAGGGGAGGCTGCACACCCACCTTCCCTTATAAAAAACATTATATACACTAAACACTTTTTTTTAAAGTGAATAATACCTGAGCAGTAGGAGCCGCTCATTTATTATTCACTGCTCCTAGGAAGGAGCATCTCATAATGCCCTGCAGCAGCTTTATATTTTTTTGAACTTGGTGGTGCTCCTAGAATAGGGAGGGGCACCACCAACACTTTTTTAAAATTTGTATTTAATGTTGTTGGGGGGCTGCAAGCAGTCCAACAGCCCCCAGCACCATTCAATAAAAGGAAGTTTCCGGGGTCATAAAATCCATGACCAGAGGACTTACCTTATGTTTTTTAACCACTCCTAGCTGGCGCTTTGTATTTTTCAACTGGAAAAGGGCCTCTTGTGGTTGTTTTTATAATGTAATTTCTTTTTTGCCAAAAAATTTTTTAATAAACCTCAGACATGTTTATTTTATTTTTTTAATTTAAAAACCATCTGTCTCTATTTAATTTTGACATTTTTCACTCACAAAATGTAGTAACGAAAACTATATAAAAGGAGTAAATGACAAGGTTTAAAAAAACAATTAAACATATTAAACATTGGGCGTGGCTTGGATTGCCAACATGGTGGACGCAGCCTGACGAGGCTCCGGCCGTCCAAGCCGTTAATCCGCCACAATACTGCTGTAATCCAACTCCAGCAGAGAACATTAACCGCTATCAGGGGTCAGAGACGAGCGGTGCCCTGAAATAAGATAAAATGGCAGTCAGACGGAGGCTTTTGACGGTGATTGGCAGACAGGCAGCCGGGGCTTGGGCTCAAACAGATGCGAGTGGACGTCTCCCTTCGGCCAGTGCCTGGAATGGCGTACGAACTATGAGACAGATAATTGCCGCATTGATTCCCCAGAGGTGAATGCCCGTGTTGGCAGCCCAGGGGCTGAACACACCACCGGTGATGGGCTAACGGCGGGGCAGCGCGGTCCCAGCCACGACTGGGGCTTGGAACCGGAGCCGCGCAGGCCAGACCGCGTTGGACCCTGCTGATCCCAGACGACGTGACTGGTGGGGCATAATGGCCTGCCGAGAGGGGTCTGCCCAGGGCCAGAGATGAGGTGATTGGTGAGTGGAGGCCCTGGCCGGTCCCAGCTGTATTGCAGTGCCCAGAGTGATAACAAACCAGGAGTGGACCGGGGCCCAAAGAAGTACACAGGGGCTGGGCTCGTCCTCATCTGTGAATCCGTGAACCCCAAGTGCGAATGTGGCCAAACTGAGCCCTGCATACAGACTTACTGGAAATCAACCAGAGGGACACAATTACTGCGGCAGGCACCGCCTGCCTTGCGAAGTTAGGCCATGGGCTCCTCCTTGTGGCTGCATTGGCGGTAGCAAGGGGAGCACCAGTCCACGACTGCCGGTTGCGGCCTACCCAGCAGCAGCCACTGCATCCTTACCATACAGACTCTGCAGGAAGGGCCGGTCGGGGGCAGGCTGCGGGCTGGGTGTCTGACGTGTCTGATCCCGCCAGGGGGTCTACTTGGCTGGCTTCCCAGGGCTACGTAAGCGGCTAAGCTAGGATTGGTGCAGCTTTTGGTCAGGGGTGGGTCGGATTCCGAGAGGCCTGGCCTGCAGTGCTGTTATCCGGTGTGCCCAGTGAGATGTCCGGAGAGGACCTTTGGACAGCGTCCTCAACTAATCAGTCACAGCTTGAAATTGCACAGGCATGAGACATAGCCGCTTATGGGTCTGGGTGCCTGCTGGGGCCCTTTCCCGCTTTTTTCCCTCTCCTACTGATATGGGCAAAGACAAGCCGGTGAGCTCCGGCCCTATACAAAGCACCCTGGATCAATTTGCTACTGCCCCGGGAGGAGCTAATGGAGGTGAAGCAGGTGGTCCAATTCCAGATACTGTGGCGCTACTAGCTGCAATCATTCAAGCTCGAGATACCCTTGACGCGAAGATTAGCGCAGTGGGGACAGAGGTGTCATTCCTGCGTCAAGACCTCCGCAAAGCTGTGGACCGCATCACGGAGGCGTAGACCCACGTCTCAACAGTTGAGGACACCGTAACTGTTCTGCAAAAGAAGGAAAACGACCTCAACGTGGTCACGCAAGAATTGGCATCCCACGTGGAAGATGCCAAAGGCCGGTCTCCACACAATAACTTGCGCTTCATTGGCTTCCCGGAAGGGAGCGAGGTCCCCTCCATGAACCGCTTCCTTACACAATGGCTGAAAGCACTCCTGACAGAAGCCTCCTTATCCTCCTGCTTCGTGGTGGAGAGGGCACATCGGGCGCTGACCAAGAAGCCACCCCCAGGGGAGAGCCAGAGACCAGTGATTGCTAAACTAAAATTACGCAGGCCGGGATGCCATCCTACAATACACCTGGGCGGATGAGATGATGCACCTAAAACTACACACACCTCCACCGCTGGAATCCGATTTCTCTCAGGGCTCGCAGAAAAACAGATAAAAAAAGGAACAACTCCAAGAGGAGGCACAGATCTAGATCCAATTGGCGTTCTCGGACCCAAGACGATGAGGCATAAATCGCCGCCTTTGCCTCTCCGATCTCTGTCCAGGATTGAGTTAGTATCCCTCTGATGATTCCAGCACCAACTGGAGCACCATCTCATGTCATCTCAAAGAAATATCTCGCCGCTGGACATCTATGTTCACGTTTTAAGGGAAGTTCGGGTATGATTGGATGTGGCCCCCTGGAACCGCCAGTTGGGGCCCCAGGTTGTCCTTCTCCGCGACAGATGCTCATTGTTGTTGGCAGTATCGGGGTGGAGTGATGGAGGACTTTCCTACTTTTCAAGTAATTATTGTTATAGTTATCACATACACACAGGATCATGCCACGATTTTGCGAATGCAACTGAAACTATGCTTCATACAGACGGTAGAAGACTACACACGCACATAGTCCCCAGGTCGGGGAATTGACCATAGTGTCCTGGAATGTAAGAGGGCTACTTAACAAAATCAAGACAGGTGCCGTTCTACGACAAGCCAAGCGCTGTGAGGCTGACATCCTGCAGGAGACCCACCTCCTAGGTAACAAAACCCCGTGCCTCACTAAATTCGGGTATCACATAGATACCATTCTGGGTTTTCCCAGGGCACAGCAATCCTTATACACTGCTGGATCACATTTATCCCATCCAAACACTGGCTGGACCCTGGCGGCCGATACACCATTATATCTGGTACATTACATGGCGAGCACAAAAGCATCTACGCTCCCCCTCCTTTGGGGCATACCTTCATTGACCGGATCAAGCGACTTTTGGGGGGGAACTCCCAGAGGGCCTGATACTGCTGGGCAGGGATTGGAATGATGCCATGTCACCCCTAGACCGGCGGCGGGTGCAGGAGCGTGAGCCTCCGATGTGGAGATCAAAATTATACCTCCTAGCTACTACCCTGGGGTGGCCTGATGTATGGCGCGCCTACCACCCCTCCGAGAGGGGGTTTACATTCCTATCAGCTGTACACGGCTCACTATTAAGATCAGATTATGTCTTTGTGCCACACAGTTACATACACAGAATATCACAAATCTCTATTTTGCTTGGGGGACGGTCTGACCATTCTCCTGTTCTAGTTAAACTTCACACAGGATCGCAAAAACCTCCCTTTAAGTGGCTTGTGTCACCTTGGCACCTTTGAAATCCAGATTATCAAGAGGCTCTCAGTCAGGCCATTTCTGATTATCACACGTTCAACACTGCCTCTGCCTGTCCAGGACTACCCATTGGGAAGCTCTCAAACCTACAATCCGCTGGGTAGATATAAGCTTTCGTGCAGGCAAAAAGCGTAAACGCCTCGCACAAATTGTTGACTTAGAAAAATGTCAGAGGTCCCTCTAAGCCCAATTCGTCACAGGTCCCTGCTCAACATTACACCGCAATTTACTCCAAACACAACAAATACACCAACGCCTTACTGAGGAGGAACATGTGATCTGACTTGCGTCACAACATAGAACCTATCAATGGGGGGATAAATCCAGCAAAATGCTCCAGCGACTGTGCCAAGCTGCGTCGTTCCCCATCACAGTCCCGACGCTCTGGGATACAGAGGGTGTTCTGTGCTCATCTCCGGAGGCAGTGGCCCAAGAGTTTGCAGCATATAATGCCACACTATATAAGCAGAGGAAACACATCTTGAGCGCCCTGATAGGAGAATTTTTAATCGATATCCGGATTGCGGGAGACAGATCGGCACCCTTCCCTATCAATCGCAGTACAAGACAGGGTTGTCCCCTGTCCCCGTTATTATTTGTTATGGACAAATGAGAGGGACCCCTTAGACCAAAGGAATAGGGTTCAAACGTCACTAAACAAGAGAAGATTTCCTTTGGGTTTAATTCTCAGGACTTTTGGTTATGGTACTACTGATCACTGCACCGTCTTGCCCCAATCAGAACCACACCCGTTCACATCACTCCTCATTTTCCATACCCACTAAGATGTTACAGAAGGCCCACGGTCAGAATGATGCGCAAAAGTAAAAAATAAATCTATTTATTGATAGTATAAAACATATGCATAAAAAGT
Organism: Triturus cristatus; assembly: GCF_964204655.1. NCBI lineage: Eukaryota > Metazoa > Chordata > Amphibia > Caudata > Salamandridae > Triturus > Triturus cristatus. Next base: position 567,946,984 of record NC_140586.1, read on the forward strand.
GCAGATACACTGCTACGTTAAAAACAATTTAATACATAAAAATTGGATCACAAATGTACTAATAGAGCCTAGTAAATCCTAGACAAAGTTATTCAAACTTCATAAAAAGAAATTGGGTATAATCACAAAAAGCTATCTATATCACGAGAGAACACACAAGAGACAACACACTTTGTCTTTAAAAACTACACATCCGTGTTACAAACAATAATGGCTGGAACCCGATACTGAAAGACTTATTGGTGATCTGTGGATTGGATGTGATGGAGCGTCGACGTGTTTCGAAGGAATCTTTTAATTTACACCATCTTTTTCAAGACCTTTATTGTGACTCTCAAAATAATTTAGTATTGCCAGTGGAAGGTCAAAAAACCTGTGTGGTAAAACCTGTTATTTGCCTTGGCTGTAGAGCCTTTAGCATCCTGGGTGCAGCAAGATCCATTGATCAGAGGGTTCAATTGGTCGCAGACGTGATCCGACAGAATCGCATTATATGCAGACGACGTGCTGTTTTTTTGGCGGACCCGTGGTTCTTGGGACCCTGAATCCTCCAGATCCTCTGGGTGTTCGGGAAAACTTCGAGACTTGGTATTAATCCTTCCAAATTGGTGCTATTTCCTATCTGTGGAGAACAAGGCTGTTGAACATGGGCCACACAGTGTCACATGTGACCGGCGGTTTTAAATACCTAGTAGTCTTCAGCTCACCTTGTCCCATCACTTTGTGGACACATAACATTAACCCACTACTAGCAAACCTATGCGATGAAACCACTATCTGGTCCCACTTACCGCTGACTCTGTATGGACAGTCAGCGATTTTTTAAATGTTCTCCCTGCCTCAGATTTTTTACAGGTTGCAAATCTTCCTATATAATATTCCTCGCACATGGTTCGCCCAAGTCAATGCAATCTTAAATAAGTTCCTTCGGAATGGAGGCACCATTCGGGTAGCACTGCGTACTTGCACACAGTCCACATAATACCGGGGAATTGCGCCGGCGGATGTGTACTCCTACTATGTTGCATCTCATCTGTTGGTTATTCATGAATGGTGGTATTGCTCACATGCAGACCCAGCTTTTGCATTGTAACATCTGGCGATGGAAGGTGTTCCCCTCCAGAGGCTTCTTTAGAGCCAAATAAACCTAGATTTCCTGCCCCCTGCCAGCAGAACAGTCATCCAGCTCTGGCCGTACGCTGTCAGAAACATGGGCTGGTTGGCCCGCCTGACACAGACAACCCCACTATGGGATGGCACATATGTACGCCCTGTAGCAAAACTCCCTGGCTTTTACAAATGGGACCTGTTGGGCATTTCCACCCTGGGCTTTGTTATGCAGGGTACTTCTCTTAAATTGTTCCAGCAACTGCAAAAAGATTTCCAGCTGCATAAGTCACAGTTCTGTAAGTATTTGCAGCTGAGACACGCCCTGACCCCCCGATTTGCTTGTTAGATGACCTGCCAGAATTTCACCCCCTAGAGGGTCGTTTACTGATAGGGGACTTAGGGGCACATACGATTCATCAGATCTACCAGACACTGACCACCCATACCCACACCACATTACATAAAACAAGAGGGGCATGGGAGGAGGACCTGCCCGACATCACGGACGATGACTGGATAGAAGCCCTCTCCAGTCCCCGCTGTACTGCAGTTTCCACGCGCTACCGTCTCATCCAATTCAAATACCTCCATCTCATATACCTCTCACGCACCCACTTGTGGAAGATGGGTGTCATTCAGTCCCCTACGTGCCGCAGATGCGGGGATGCAGAGGGAACCTTCTTTCACACTGTCTGGAGCTGCAGAGCGCTGCAGCCATTTTGGTGTAAAATTTCGTCCTGCCTGAGCCCGATCTGATCATGGGATTTCCCTTTGGACCCTAAGTTCTTCCTGCTCCATAGTACAGAGAGGATTGAGGGGAACCACTATAAATAACACTTAGTTTTCCTGGGCCTCACACTTGCCAAACGGAACATTGTCCAAACTTGGAAAGGGGCATCTCCACCAGCAGTAGGAGGGTGAAAAACGGCCATGGACAGATGCATGGGAGCAGAGCTAGCGGTTTATTCTGGCACGGGGATGCCCGCAGAAACATGGGAAAAGCTGGTCCCGATGGGCGGCATTTTGGGGCATAGATCTCTCCCCCCCCCCCCCCCCCCCCGCAAACAGGCCCTCCATAAAATTTGCCCCTGATACATCTACCTTATTACTATGATGCCCAAAATGTGTAGCCCTGACATCCGCACATATACACTTAGACATTCTGCGTTCAGAAAATGATGTGGTAGCCTGTGTTGCGTTCTAGTTGTTCGGCCTGCAGATTCGCAGGCTAAGTGGCTGTACAATATAATTGGTACTCTTGATCCGCTATGTTTTTACTATGTATACAGTGGGCTCCGGTCCATCATGTGCCATGGAAATCTAATAAAAAAAATTAAAAACAAAACCAACATGTTAAACATTGCATTGTGTGAATTTTTGAAATATGCATTGGATTAAAAATATTGGTGATTTTTGTAGCAAGATGATATAACAGCTTTTAATTTTTTTATTTTATTGCATTTTAGTAAACCTAAAACATATCAGATTTGCCTTGGACTGTGTCAGACATTGTTGCACGGGCCGCAGAGTAGCAACAGCTATACATACATATGAGAAAATACAGGCATTATGGACTCCGCGATGAGCCATGTACATTATATGAAATTGTAGTGTTGTATATTATATAAGGTTTGAACAAGAGAAAAGCAAAAGATAAACAGCAACGCAACTACCCACTCACGCCTCCAAAATTGTTCACCACATTAAGCCCAGATCTGTCATTGGATCAACATAACTTGGTAATAATGAGTGTCATTACACCTTGCCAGAAGTCACTGGAGTCAACATGTAAGATCTGCAATGGGTAGTAGGGGAACATCAAAAGACACTGACATGCGAGTGCCTGCCCCACCACATGTATCGAGATCAGACACAAGGTCTGATTTGTATATATTAATATGCTCACCCTTTCATATAGCCAATAGGCTCACTTTTTATATGTTGGCGTTGCTGAGCCTGTACGTGGCGTGGTGCGTTGCCTAGGTTTGGCTGCTTGTGGATGGTTGGTTTTCTGATGTTTGGGGGATAGCCGCAAGGCCTGGCCTTGCAGCCATCCCCTACTGTGTATAGCCAAAGGTCGTACGTAGCAGGTTTGGCTGTCTATGGTGGGGGGTTGGGTTTATGTATGGTATTAAAATATTACTTTGTTTAAAACAAAAAGTAGAAATACACTGTAAAAGTAAAGATTAAAGTGACATCTTAGTTAAGAGGACATTTAAGTGAAAGTATAATGGTTTAAAATAAAAACACGGAAATTCCCAAGTTATAGTTATATCCATAAGCTATAGCTCATGCCTGAAGGTAACTATAACTTGGGATGTATCCATGCATAGCTAATTTCCCCACATATTACATCACTCATGAGATGCTGTATAACACCATTGATAATATCACTGCAACATTAGAAATGATATTATTGATGACAAGATTGTGCATGGTGGGAGTGGGAGTTATAGTCACCTAAGGGCACAAGTGACCGTTACTAGAGGTAACAATACCCAGTGAATATCAGTGTTTTTTAGAGTTCAAAACGTTACGTGAAATTTCCACTTAACTATAACATCACTTTAACCTATCTTTTTTTTCCAATGACTTTATAAATGTGTGTATATGTGTGTGTGTGTGTATATATATATATATATATATATATATATATATATATTCACTGGAAAAAAAACGGTTTCAGAGAATTTATAGTTAGAAATTGGCATTTAAAAAACCTTAGAAATTCACAGAAAAAAACATAGGTTTCAGGGGTGTTATAGTTAGCTGCCCATTTCACTCATACAAAATCATAGAAATTCCTCCGTTATAGTTAGTTCTGCTAACTATAACTCACGCGCCCGCAATGCACTGCTGATGATGTCACATATTGCATCATTCATGACATGGTCAGTGACATCACTGATGACATCATCCACTGAATGTGGTTTAGTTTGAAATTTAAATATGTATTATATATATCCTAATCTGTATTGAAGATTGAGTGGATATATAACTGTCTGGATGGAGGATTTAGTAGCTGTCTGACTGTCTTTTTAAGTGAGTAATTAAAAGTGTCTCACTTAATACATGTATTAGTAACTAAACTATGTGAATGTGTCCAGCACTGTCTCTGTTGTTGTATAACATGCTGCATCAGTTGGTCACTAACTACATGAGTGTGTCTATTAGTTATTGATTAGTTGTTTGAGTATTTGTATGGGACACTGAGTTTGTGTGTGGTTGGATGGGGTGTGTGTAACTCTATGCATAGATGTGTGAATGGTTGATTGACTAGGTGTATGGGTTTAAGAGTGCATGTGGAAACAGTTGTTTGGGTGACTGAGTGTATTTATTTGTGTGTTGGTGAGCGAATATATGTTTTAGTTGTACATCTTCAACACAGCAAAAAAATAAAAGGCATTGTATGTGAGAGTTGGTGTATATAAATAAGTATGTGTAAGTCAGTGATTGTGAGAGTAACTATATGAATGAGTGTATAATTGTAATGGTGCTTTTTTAACATATTAACGATGAGTTACTATGTGTTTGAATAAATGAGGTGTTGTTGGATAATTGTGGAAGTGAGTAAATTTAAGTGCGGTACATTTTTTTTCATGAGTGAGTAGGATGACTGCATAACCGACTAAGATGACTGCTGATGTGTCAATGTCTATATATGTTTAGAAGTGCATTTGATAGTGTTCTATTAATTAATGACTGCATGTATAGATGATTCTGTTGTTGAATGGGTAGTTGTGTGTGTAGACTTAGGAATCAGTGAGTGGGTATGTAGTAACTGGTATTGGTGTGTCAATGGTTTCAAATATGGTACTCTGTATTTTACAGTGAGTGATGAAAGGTTAGACTAGTGTATGATGAGGTGTATCAGATTGTCAAGTGGATGATGTCATCAGTGATGTCACTGACCATGTCATGAATGATGCAATATGTGACATCATCAGCAGTGCATTGCGGGCGCGTGAGTTATAGTTAGCAGAGCTAACTATAACGGAGGAATTTCTATGGTTTTGTATGGGTGAAATGGGCAGCTAACTATAACACCCCTGAAACCTATGTTTTTTTTCTGTGAATTTCTAAGGTTTTTTAAATGCTAATTTCTAACTATAACGTCTCTGAAACCTATGTTTTTTTTCAGTAAAATTTCAAAGGTTTTTTAAATGCTAACTTTTAAGTGTGATAGTAGTTATATCTATTTTTTGTACTGATTTTCTACAGTTTTTAAACTGTTTATTTATAAATATTTTATTCATTAAATAACATTATATATTCTGAAAATTGCAAAAAAAATAATTTTTAATTAACTGAAATATTGATTAATTTTCTTGATTTCATTTTTTATTTTAATATATTTAAATTATTTTCTTTAAAAAAAAAAAATTTTTTTTTCGGAGTCGCGCACTCAGTGTACACATCACGGTGGGTGCGCGCATTCCAGCCGCCATTTTAGAAAAGTCATGAAGGATCCGCGTATGGTGTGCGACGGCTACGTGTTTTTCAGTTACATCATAGACATTTAATATCACATATTGGTATGCGACCAGTCCGCGACTCCTGCTCCCGCGCATTTGCGACACATGCGCATTACGGTACGAGATGTTTGCGCGGTTGCGTGTCCCGCGTGACATATACGTGCTGGGGCACGGTGGGTGCGCGACTCCCGCAAAAACATGTATGTTCCAAAATGATATGTATGTGTCTTTAATATACATATTAAGGCAAGAGATTATGTAAGATATTAGTCAAAATAATATATTTGTACTTATAATAAACTTATATTATTTTTAAATATATTTTTGCGAAGTCGGGTGCGTGCATCGTGAGTGCAGAAAACCAGGTCAGCAGAGCTGCTGTAGAGCCAGAGAACCAGGTCAGCAGAGCTGCCCTAGAGCCTAAGAACTAGGTCAGCAAAGCTGCTCTAGAGCCAGAGAACCAGGTCAGCAGAGCTGTTTTAGAGCCAGAGAACCAGGCCAGCAGAGCTGCTTTAGAGCCAGAGAACCAGGTTAGTAGAGCTGCTTTAGAGCCAGAGAACAAGGTCAGCAGAGCTACTCTAGAGCCAGAGAACCAAATCAGCAGAGCTGCTTTAGAGCCAGAGAACCAGGTCAGTAGAGCTGCTCTAGAGCCTAAGAACCAGGTCAACAGAGCTGCTCTAGAGCCAGAGAACCATGTCAGCAGAACTGCTTCAGAGCCATAGAACTGGGTCAGCGGAGCTGCTTTAGAGCCAGAGAACCAGGTCAGCAGAGCTGTTGTAGAGCCAGAGAACTAGATCAGCAGAGCTGCTCTGTAGCATAAGAACTAGGTCAGCAGAGCTGCTCTAGAGCCAGAGAACCAGGTCAGCAGAGCTGCTTTAGAGAGAGAGAACCAGGTCAGCAGAGCTGCTTTAGAGAGAGAGAACCAGGTCAGCAGAGCTGCTTTAGAGCCAGAGAACCAGGTCAGCAGAGCTGCTCTAGCTGACACTGACTGACTGACACAGATTGACTGCCACAGATTGACACTGATTGACTGACACAGATTGACACTGATTGACTGACACTGACTGACTGACACTGATTGACTGACACGGACTACTCTCTACTACTCTACTACTGGCTCTCTACTACTCACTCTCTACTACTCACTCACTACTACTCTACTACTCACGCTCTACTACTCACTCTCAACTACTCACTCTTTACTACTCACTCTCTACTACTCACTCTCTACTACTCACTCTCTACTACTCACTCTCTGCTACTCACTCTCTACTACTCACTCGCTACTCACTCTCTACTACTCACTCTCTACTACTCACTCTCTACTACTCACGCTCTACTACTCTCTACTACTCACTGTCTACTACTACTACTCTCTCTACTACTCTCTACTATTCACTCACTACTACTCACTACTACTCTCTTCCACTCACTCTCTACTACTCTCTACTACTCACTCGCTACTACTCACTCGCTACTACTCTCTACTACTCACTCTCTACTACTCTCTCTACTACTCTCTATTATTCACTCTCTACTATTCACTCTCTACTACTCACTCTCTACTACTCTCTACTACTACTCTCTACTACTACTCTCTACTACTCACTCTCTACTACTCTCTCTGCTACTCACTCTCTACTACACACTCTACTACTCTCTACTACTCGCTCTACTACTCACTCTCTCCTACTCTCTACTACTCACTCTCTACTACTCTACTACTCTCTCTACTACTCTCTCTCTACTACTCACTCTCTACTGCTCGTTCTCTATTACTCGCTCTCTACTACTCACTCTCTACTACTCTCTACCGCTCACTCTCCACTACTCACTCTCTACTACTCGCTCTCAACTACTCTCTACTACTCACTCTACTACTCACTCTCTACTACTCTCTCTACTTCTCACTCTCTACTACTCTCTCTCTCTCTACTACTCACTCTCTACTACACACTCTCTGCTACTTGCTCTCTACTACTCTCTACTACTCACTCTACTACTCCACTACTCTCTACTACTCACTCTCTACTACTCTCTACTAGTCTCTCTCTACTAGTCTCTCTCTACTAGTCTCTCTCTACTACTCTCTCTCTACTACTCTCTCTCTACTACTCTCTCTCTACTACTCTCTCTACTACTCCACTACTCTCTACTACTCTCTCTCTACTACTCACTCTCTACTACTCTCTCTCTACTACTCTCTCTCTACTACTCTCTCTACTACACTCTGCTACTCATTCTGCTACTCACTCTCTACTGCTCACTCTCTACTGATCATTCTCTATTACTCGCTCTCTACTACTCACTCTCTACTACTCTCTACCGCTCACTCTCCACTACTCATTCTCTACTACTCGCTCTCAACTACTCTCTACTACTCACTCTACTACTCACTCTCTACTACTCTCTCTACTTCTCTCTCTCTACTACTCTCTCTACTACTCTCACTCTCTACTACACACTTTCTACTACACACTCTCTGCTACTTGCTCTCTGCTACTCACTCTCTACTACTCTCTACTACTCACTCTACTACTCCACTACTCTCTACTACTCACTCTCTACTACTCACTCTCTACTACTCTCTCTACTACTCTCTCTCTACTACTCTCTACTACTCTCTCTCTACTACTCTCTCTCTACTACTCTCTACTACTCTCTACTACTCACTCTGCTACTCACTCTCTACTACTCTAATACTCTCTCTCTGCTACTCACTCTCTACTACTCTCTACTACTCACTCTCTACTACTCACTCTCTACTACTCTCTACTACTCACTCTCTACTACTCACTCTACTACTCACTCTCTACTACTCTCTACTACTCACTATCTACTACTCACTCTACTACTCTCTACTACTCACTATCTGATACTTTCTCTACTACTCTCTACTACTCACTCTCTACTCTCTATTACTCACTCTCTACCTCTCTACCTCTACACCTCTACACCTCTATACCTCTACCTATACACCTCTACCTCTCTGTACATGCACACATATGCACATATATATGCATATGCATTTATATATATGTATGTGTATATACATATATAAATATAATCTGCATATCTATATAAATATAAATGCATGCAAACATATACATATATGCATACATATGAATGGTATGCACATGAAAGTTTGAAAAACTCTAATACAAGCAAAGCTAAAAAGCCACCTAATTACAAACAGAATTGCTTTAACTTAAACGAGGGCGAGACCTATTGCATTTTCAATGCTTGTTTACTTTGATTCCATCAAGAAGGTATTCAGGTGTCGCACATTTTCCATAAATTCTGAATGGTAGCACTCTAGTTGCTCATTAGATCACTGTAGTAAAGCTACTGCTCACCAGGGAAGTCTGCTGCTGGTATTCAAAGTGCATGTTTCAGTCTGCATGTCAGAATTTTTTAATGAAATGGAAGAGGATTTGAGAAGTCAAAATGTGCCCTAATCTTTCTTTCTGCAGCACTAATCATAATTTCTATGGCAAAATGAACCCACTCATTTTGTTCCTTTGCAAATTAAATGTTTTAAGTGTTACCACTTTATTCCAATAAAGATGGCATCAGGTGTGCCATACTTTTGTAATAAGTAAGACTGTTGGCGCTCTAGTTGTTCTTTAAAACACTCTGGGACATTCTGTCACTGGGCTATAATTGGGCTACATCTCGGTGATATTTGTGCTACATTTGGGCTCTTTCGTCTCTGGTGGCCATCTTGGGAGACTTATTTGTTTTGAAGTTTCCTAATTTCTTCATTTGCAACAGTCTCCTCAGTAGGAAATACTTTCAGGTTTTTTACTTTCATTCCATCAAGAAGGCATTCAGATGTGTCACACATTTGCCATAAATTCGGAATGTTAGCACTCTAGTTGCTTATTAGATCACTGTAGTAAAGCTACTGCTCACCAGGGAAGTCTGCTGCTGGTATTGAAAGTGCATGTTTCAGTCTGCATGTCAGAATTTTTTAATGAAATAGAAGAGGATTTGAGAAGTCAAAATGTGCCCTCATTTTTCTTTCTGCAGCACTAATCATAAATTCTATGGCAAAATGAACCTCCTCATTGTGTTCCTTTTAAATTAAACTACTCACTCTCTACTACTCACTCTCTACTACTCACTCGCTACTACTTTCTACTACTCTCTCTCTCTACTACTCACTCTACTTACTCACTCTCCACTACTCACTCTCCACTACTCACTCTCCACTACTCACTCTCCACTACTCACTCTCTACTACTCGCTCGCTACTACTCTCTACTACTCACTCTACTACCCACTCTCTACTACTCTCTACTACTCTCTCTGCTACTCACTCTACTACTCACTCTCTACTACTCACTCTCTACTACTCACACTACTGCTCTCTACTACTCTCTACCACTCACTCTCTACTACTCACTCTCTACGACTCTCTACTACTCTCTCTACTATTCCCTCTCTACTATTCCCTCTCTACTACTCTCTACTACTCACTCTCTACTACTCACTCTCTACTACTCACTCTCTACTACTCACTCTCTACTACTCACTCTCTACTACTCTCTACTACTCTCTACCACTCACTCTCTACTACTACTCTCTCTACTACTCTCTCTACTACTCTCTCTACTACTCTCTCTACTACTCACTCTACTACTCACTCTACTACTCACTCTACTACTCACTCTCTACTTACTCACTCTCCACTACTCACTCTCCACTGCTCGCTACTACTCTCTACTACTCACTCTACTACTCACTACTACTCTCTACTACACTCTCTACTACTCTCAACTACTCTCTCTACTACTCACTCTACTTCTTACTATCTACTACTCTCTGGTACTCTCTCTACTACTCACTCTACTACTCACTCTCTACTACTCACTCTCTACTACTCACTCTCTACTACACTACTCTCTACTAATCACTCTCTACTACTCACTACTACTCTCTACTACTCACTCTCTACTACTCTCTCTCTACTCCTTCTCTACTACTCCTTCTCTACTACTCCTTCTCTACTACTCCTTCTCTACTACTCATTCTCTACTACTCTCTCTCTACTACTCACTCTACTACTCACTCTACTACTCTCTACTACTCACTCTCTACTACTCACTCTCTACTACTCACTCTCTACTACTCACTCTACTACTCTCTACTACTCACTCTCTACTACTCACTCTCTACTACTCACTCTCTACTACTCACTCTCTACTACTCACTCTCTACTACTCACTCTCTACTACTCTCTCTCTACTACTCTCTCTCTACTACTCTCTCTCTACTACTCTCTCTACTACTCACTCTACTACTCATTCTCTACTACTCTCTGCTACTCACTCTCCACTACTCACTCTCTACTACTCACTCTCTACTACTCACTCTCTACTACTCACTCTCTACTACTCACTCTCTACTACTCACTCTACTACTCTCTACTACTCTCTAATTCTCACTCTCTACTACTCACTCTACTACTCACTCTCTGCTACTCTCTCTGCTACTCTCTGCTACTCTCTCTCTACTCTCTACTCTCTATTACTCATCCTCTACTCTCTACCTCTCTACCTCTCTCCCTCGCTCTACCTCTTTACTCCTCTCTACCTCTCTACCTCTACGTCTCTACGTCTACACCTCTACCTCTCTACATGCACACATATGCACATATATGCATATGCATTTATATATGAATGTGTATATATAAATACATACATATATAAACATATATATATAATCTGCATATCTATATAAATACAAATATAAATGCATGCATACATATACATATATGCATGTTATGTACATGAAATTTTGAAAAACACTAATAAAGGCAAAGCTAAAAAGCCACCTAATTACAAACAGAATTGCTTTAACTTAAACGAGGGCGAGACCTATTGAATTTTCAATGCTTGTTTACTTTGGTTCCATCAAGAAGGCATTCAGATGTGACACATTTGCCATAAATTCTGAATGGTAGCACTCTAGTTCCTCATTAGATCACTGTAGTAAAGCTACTGCTCACCAGGGAAGTCTGCTGCTGGTATTCAAAGTGCATGTTTCAGTCTGCATGTCAGAACTTTTTAATGATATAGAAGAGGATTTGAGAAGTCAAAATGTGCCCTAATTTTTCTTTCTGCAGCACTAATCATAATTTCTATGGCAAAATGAACGCCCTCATTTTGTTCCTTTGCAAATTAAATGTTTTAAGTGTTACCACTTTATTCCAATCAAGATGGCTTCAGGTGTGCCATACTTTTGTCATAAGTAAGACTGTTAGCGCTCTAGTTGTTCTTTAAAACACTCTGGGATTTCTGTCATTGGGCTATACTTGGGCTACATCTGGGTGATATTTGTGCTACATTTGGGCTCTTTTGTCTCTGGTGGCCATCTTGGGAGACTTGTTATGAAGTTTCCTAATGTCCTCATTTACTACAGTCTCCTCAGTAGGCATACTGTCAGTTTTTTACTTTGATTCAATGAAGAAGGCATTCAGATGTGTCACACATGTGCCATAAATTCAGAATGTTAGCACTCTAGTTGCTCATTAGATCACTGTAGTAAAGCTACTGCTCACCAGGGAAGTCTGCTGCTGGTATTGAAAGTGCATGTTTCAGTCTGCATGTCAGAATTCTCTAATGAAATAGAGGATTTGAGAAGTCTCTCAAAATGTGCCCTAATTTTTCTTTCTGCAGCACTAATCATACATTCTATGGCAAAATGAACCCCCAAATTTTGTTCCTTTTTAAATTAAATGTTTTAAGTGTTACCACTTTATTCCAATCAAGATGGTTTCAGGTGTGCCATACGTTTATCATAAGTAGGAGTGTTAGCGCTCTAGTTGTTCTTTGGAACACTCTGGGAAGCTGCAGTAGAACACAAAGGAATCAACTGACAGTCTCTGCCCTTGTTGGATGTACATGTTTTACTGAGAATGTCAGACTTAATTCTCACATGACTAAGAAAGATAATGTGAATTTACAGAAAATATGCTCTCAGTTTAGCTTATAGATCACCTTCCAAACCTCTGTGGGAAAAGCATGTGAAAATAGTTTTCTCTCAAACATGATTCATGATATCCCAGCAGAAGGCTTTTTCACATGGTAAAATCACCTTAGAACATACCACAATTCCTAAAATGGGTATGGTACCATCAACAAAGGATTTTTAATGTAACTAAAGTCTTAAAACCTTCTATTAACTGCAATGCTTTTTAATGAGGTGCTATCATGTATAATGGTCCCAAGATGGCTGCCAACACTTCTTGGATGAAGTTCAGACAGCCAATCAGATCTCACGATGAGATGTGTGGTTAGGCTCCGCCCAAATATATATGTGATTTTACTTTTGATTTTCTCAGGAACTACTGAACGGATTTACACCATTTAAGCAAAAGGCACGACTCTGAACCAAGGTTTACCTTTCTGCCAAATTTGGTGTAATTCCGTTCAGCAGTTCGGGCTGTAGCTGTGTCAACAGGTCCTATGGGAAATTGCATGGGGAAAAAGCCTTTTGGGACCCCCCTTTTTTCTCAGCCCCCGCTTGACGTTCACCACGAAACTTTCAGGATAGGAGCGGACCGGAGCTGGCCAAAAGTTTGGAAAATTTTGCCAAGATTCGTCAACCGGTGCCAGACTTATTGGGAATAGAATGTTGCGGATTGCCTATGGAAAATAGGTCCTAACTATAACTACCTATTGGAGACCGCCAGTACGTTATATTCTATATATGTGTGTGTATATATTTATATTCAATTTAAGCAAACTGCACCCATTAATCCCATATTATCACGTAATGATGGCCTAGTATAGTATGATATGATATAATCTGTGATCAGTGAGCAAATGGAGCGTGCACCCGAGGTGAGTGGCATTCCATATTTTCCCACAGTAATGTAATGTAACTATGCATTTGTTAAGCGCAGACTGTCGCTCCGCAATGAGCCTTCTGGCGCTAGGAAATAGGGAATGGGCAAGTCGGTGGGAATTAATCCTGAGGTCTGATTAGATTAACGCGAAACAGTGGGCATCAGGGATATTATATATCCAAGTTTTTAATGCCTTCCTAAAAAGGGATTCCGAATCCTGTAGTCTTAGATTGCTCGGATGTGCATTCCAAGCTTTAGACCCCAGGAAGGCAACCGTTTTACCTCCCTTTGTGGATCGTTTGAAGGCGGGTGGTCTCAGGAGGTTGGCTGTGGATGACCTAAGAGTCCTGATGGTGGTATAAGGGGAAAATCGGGCTGAGAGGTAGGTAGGTCCTGCCTTGTGCATGGCTCTGTGAGTGGTTAAAAGAATCTTAAAGAGGATTCTCTTATGGATTGGAAGCCAATGCAGAGTTTTTAGTGCCGCGGAGGCAGATGCTCCACGAGGGAGTTTCAGGACAAGGCGTGCCGCAGCGTTTTGGACCACTTGTAGTCATTTTATTTTAGTCTTATTGGCCCCAGCAAAGAGGCTGTTGCAGTAATCTAAGCGCCAGAGGATTAGCGCCACTGCAACAGATTTCCTTGCTGGAAATGGGATAAGATCGAAAAATTTCTTTAACGATCTTATTAGACTAAAGCATGTCCCTGCTGTGGATAACGCGTGAGGGGGAAAAGACAGCGTGGAGTCGAACTGAACACCTAGGTTTTTTGCATCTTTGGCCATCTTGGCGGGGGGGGGGGGGGGGGGTGATTCCTTCAGACCACCAACTATCCGGGATGAAGGTAACATTTCTTCCAATGGGCAGGATTTCTGTTTTATCAGTGTTACATTGCAAGTGGTTGTCTCTCATCCACTGTAGGACTTGTGATAGGCAGGTATTAAAGTTCACTTCGGCCTCAGTGTTATCGTTGTCAAGGGACACGATCATTTGGGTATCGTCCGCATAAGATGTTACTTCGATTCCGAAGGAGCTTATGAGAGAGATGAGAGGGGCCATATAAATGTTGAACAACAGAGGGCTTAAAGAGGAGCCCTGAGGGACTCCTGTTATGATTTTCTCTGCTGAGAGAAAGGGGCCTAGGGATACAGTTTGTCTACGGTTGGTTAAGAATGATTTGATCCATTCTAAGGCAGTGCCTGCAATGCCGCCGCGTTCGAGTCTCTCCAAGAGGATGTCATGTGAGATGGTGTCGAACGCGGCCAGTAGATCAAGTAGGATCAGGACTGCTTTCCTTCCCTTGTCTGCTGTGGTTTTTAATGCCTCTGTGACTTCCAAAAGGGCAGATTCTGTTGAGTGCCTAGGCCGAAAGCCTGATTGTTGAGGATGAAGAATATTAGCAGATTCAATGAATTTTGAGAGTTCTTTATGCACAAATTTTTCCGTGATTTTACCCAGTACCGGAAGCAATGAAATGGGCCGGAGGTTAGAAAGGTTCGAGGGATCAATATACTGTTTCTTTTTGAGGGGTTTGACCAGGGCGAGCTTCCATTCGTCTGGAACAATACCCGTGCTAAGTGATGAGTTAACAATTTGATTTATAACCGGATTGACTTTGTCAATAAGTTTGTGTAGGATCAGGGGGTGCAGGCGTCCAGTGGGGATCCTGATTTGCAGGTCAAGATGATCTCAGAGGTTGATTCTAAAGGTGAGAGTTTAGCCATTTGTGGGGACACAAGTAGTACTGCTAGAGATTCAGCAGATGAGAGTTGGAATCAAAAAGTCGGAAACCTGCCAGTACCCATGTATAGTTAGTCCAATTGGTTTCTAAATATAATAAAACCTGCATCTTGATGATTCCCATTTGTATTCAGGGCCTGCTGCACACTGTAGGCGTAGGTAGATAATAGAATGCTCCAAAATTGTATTCTGTATAAGGGGGAATTGTATACAGAAAAAGACAATATATATGGAAAAAAAGAAATTCCAAATCTGTGAGGAGGATATGAAGCTTACTGAAAATGTAGTATTTTAAAATATTACGGGCAATGTCTTCAGAGGTATATCCTTCAATATGTGTGCCGAAGGTCAATCTAGTAAAAATATAAACAAAATTGGGAGTAACTATCCTAGAGTGACGACATGGACTGAAGTGCTGACTTACTCATATGTGATATATCAGGAAATTTAATGTGCGAATTGCAGTCATCAGTAATTCACACTGCCCTTTAATTTGGTATGTAGTAAAATGTGCATACATTTACACCAAGTTCAATCATGTCACAATATTATATTTTTGCTTACAGGCATGGGCAGATTGTTCATTTTAGTTTGCAAAGCATTATTTTCATTCTAGTTTGAAAAGTATTCTTTTCTGCATATAATTCAACGTCGAGGAACATTATCCTATGTTGATGATATTCGAGACTCTGGTTTACATTAATACTACTCATGATAGTTCTTTAGTTCTAATTCCTTGCCCTTTCAAGCCTCGTCTATGTACCTCCCCCAGTACTCCACATTCTCGGGGGAAATTTGGCGGTTGTTCCAGGATTGCTCCCTCTCATACCTCCCCATGAAGAGGTTTCCATAAGAATGAGCAAACCTAAAATCCATCGCTGTCCCTCGTTTTTGTTGATACCGTTTTTTCTTGATAGAAAAAGAAGCTGTTCTGCAAAACAAATTGTGTGCGATCATACGAAATTCTGAAGTGAAGTAGGTAACTTGCTAATATCATAAATAAAGACTTTATGGCTTTCAGACCCTACTTATGCTCTCTGCTAATATATAAACTGGATACATCCAGTGTGACAAGATGGTATTCAGCCTTCCACGGTACATCCATTATCTGATTCAGTAGCTCCTTCATATCTCGAATGTAAGAAGGGGGCATGGTGACCATTGGTGCTAGGTAAATATAATTATCCTCAGAGTTTCTCCTTATGAGATATAAGGACATCCCAGAGGATTCTACCACCCTTGTGAATTTTGTGGACAAAGTAGATAATGGGGGTCTTCGCATATTTAACATACAAATATGTAAATTATTTCTCAGTAATCCAATGTCTCTATATTTCAATAACTTGGCTCTCAACAACCTTTTTGACACACTTAGATTAGATACCTTCACCAGGGTGTGGTTCTGTAAATTATTAAATTGTCTTACTTGTCATGATCAGAATAGTTCATGACGGCAACATTCCTCCCCTTTATCCACCTGCAAATGATAATTGAGGTATCATTCTTTAGACCTTTCAATGCATTAAATTCATCTATATTCAAATTGTGATGGTGCCTCCATTCAGAGTACAAATCAAAGTACCAAATCAAAAAATATAAGTCACATTGTCACTTTTCATTTCTGGAGGAAATTTTGAGTTGCATTCCGTATCGCATTCCATGGGAATAATTTCCACAATATCCAAATGCTCCGCTATATCCTTTATGTCCCTGTTCTTTTTATCTTCTAAACTTGTAAGTGTTCAGATACTTACTAGATCCCTAAAAGGTCTCACTCACATCCCCTCTTATCTCAAGATGCAAGCTTTGTCTCGGCATGTTATACAAATAAAATCATTTCACTTTCTGGTTATGAATCTTAGCAAATTCAACTTAATCTGTAATTAATTCAAATGTTTTGATGGGGCAAAACTTAATCCTTTATTCAGAAGATCTATTTCTGTCCTACTCAGTGCTCTATCAGATATATTGGTCCCTATATTCTCTACTTTGCATCCCCTTTCTTACTCTGTGCTCTTGCTCTTACTCCATCCCTTTATGAACTTCCTTCTGATTTTTCTACTTTTTCCACCTCCTTTACCTCTTGATGTCTTCCTTTTTTACCTTGTACAGTAACATACAGTGTGTGAATGAATAATTGGAATGTGAACTTTACACTCTAAAGTAACAATGAGAGAACCCTCGTAACCCGATTGTCTGAGCCCTCTTCTCACCCCCATTCTAATTGGTCCATTGTCGTATGTGGCTGTTTAGCTACTAACTTAAGAACTGATTCAGCATGCAAGCAAGCCAAAAAACATCCAAAAGGTGAAATGTTGTTCCTGAGATGCAACCGATTGAGCTGACCACAGGAAGGTGAGACCAATCATCCCCTGGTCTCTGTATCAAATGGGTTCCACCCATTTAGGCCCTCAGGGGTTTTGCTTTTGACTACCAGGTTTTTGGACTTTTAGTGGGTGTGAGTCTCACTAACTGGGTGTCACTCATGGTAAATTCACTGTAATAGGATTGAGCGTGTAAACCTCCACTGTCTAGTTTTTACGATAAGGTTGCTGCTGTACAGCTAATGTAAAAGGCTCTGGCTGGTTACCGGTGAACACGTGAATGCACACGTGCGGGCTGTGTGTGTGAGACTACCATCTTGCACAGCACTGGTATCTTTGCACAGGTAGTCTGTCACATAAGGGACCCTTCAGGGATTGTTACTGGCCTGGGGTAGGTCTTATAATGTGGGTGGGCATTCATAGTGTAGGTCTGTACCGCTTAGTGGTCTTTGATGCTTAAACTATGTACATATTATACGCAAAATATGTCCTAAAGTACAGTTTTGCTCTATTTTGGACAGCAGGGTCCAGCGAGGTACCAATCTGGGGTTAAACATGCACCTCAAGTATGGATTAGCAGCTCTCAGGATGTGGACCCAGAAGCAGAAAAAGAGCACAAGGAACCAAGCAGAAACCAGTTCTGGTGCAGGGAACCATTAAGAAGGCAGCTCTCCGCAAAAAGAGCATTTAGAGACTAGGAGGCCTGAAGATAATGCTCCTGGTGGCTAGGGCTGGTCCGCATGAGCAAAATGAGTCTAGAGTTGTTGAAATTGACCCGACTGTGCCAGAGAAATGGGACTGGGAAGTTTGCTACCCCACAGGAAAAATATAAAGAGAACAAGTGCATTGCGTTCCACCCAGTGTTCCTAAAATCCCCTCGGGATTGGCCAGGGCCTGGTGGTCGGTGCAACATTCACTTCAATATTTTCTGGGGGAGGGGTTGTGCGTTGGGCTCCCTTCCTGGCCATTTTCCCCAGGAGCAGCACATGCATTAAAGGTCACAGGGGCTCACTCCTCCGGACCAAAGAAGCTGATGGCCAGGTTCCTTGCCCACCCCATACCTGTGTCTGAGAGGCAGGGCACACACGCTTCTAGTTTCCCGCTCCTGTCCATGGCTGGAGCAGAAAGAAGAACTTGTTCATGCCATGGTGGAAGCAAAAAGCAAGATCATGGCTCCCGCTCCGGTTCAAGAGTGGTGCACGTGCATGGGTAGCTAATTGGGGCCGCAGGGACCTTTGGGTTACACCTGCGTCATCCAGCGACACTCTGGAGCCCAGTGTGGGATTAAGACACTCCATCAAAAGCAAGGAAATGTGTTGCGACACTACATTCACACAGGAATTGAGAGCAGAATAACCTGTTCATTTAATATGCAATCCTCCGTGCTTCGATGCCCTTTTGAGAGGGCTACAATGTGCAGAACTCTTTGTGGTGCTCCAGGCAGGGGCACTTCCACGATTTTACCAACATCGTGGGGGTCTGCAGAACCCCTTGGAATGTTTTTAGGAAATTAAGCCTACCTTTCCCAGGGTATTAAATTATTGGCCCTGGTATAGGTTTTTCCTTTATTTCAAGCACTGTCAGAGCTGTAGCTTTTGTTCTTGGGCTCTAGAGTGCGGTAGCCCCGATGGTTGGTCCAATGACTATAATGGCAGTCTAATAGAAGCCAAAGAAAGACTGACACCAATGTTTTTGAAAACAAAATGCTTTATTGACAACATTGCTACTGACAATACGATGTTTACCATTATAACGAATGATGTTGATTATTAATACTGTATTCATTGATTTCCTTGGGGGTACAATGTTGAATCACAATATATGGGTTCCTTTACCAGCATGTTGACACCTGGTCTGCCTTATTAATAATGGCATACACTTGATGTTGCATCGGGTATAGGTGGGGGGGGGAATGAGGCCTCACTAGAGGTGTGACGTGATAAAAGAGCATCACCAAAGGTATTTCCGTTTACCCAATGTACATATAGGTATAGGGTATAGGTGGGGGGGGGGGGGGTGCTCGCGCTCTACAAGTACTTTTCAAAAGCTCCAACTGGACAATGACTTGAGTGTTGACGCTTCCCAGCTAGCCGCGGTACACCCCAACTCCCCTGAGTAGGCTTTGGTCTGCTATGCTGCGAGAATCAAGTGCTGTAATGAGGTAATTGGTTTCCAGTAAAAAGACGGTTGCCGATTTATTACTTGTGAAGGACTCGTGTCTTTCGCAACAAATAGCCCAATTTCTAACACACTCAAATTTCAAAGACCCACTTTCTCTTCCTTGGTGACTCCTACCTGTCACCTACAATATGAGTTGTGCAACCGACTACATTCCATGTATGTTAGACAGTTTCCGCTCCTCGCTGCTGTGAAGGGCTCACAGTTTGCCTGTAAGATGACCAGTAGAGCTCTCCCAGGATACAGTCTTCAATATGGGATGGAAGAAGGGCCAGTGTGTAAGCTCCTCAAATGCATTGTCTTCTAAACTGGACTGTTATATTATGGAAAAATCAGATTCACCGTGCTTTCCTCTGCAGTCAGTCTTTCTACCTTAAAATGTCTGCTCCTCAAAATCGCCCCACCTGGTCTGTTCTCAATCCTCCACTACGGTGGCCACCAGTGTTTTTTGGTGGGCTGAAATGCCCACTGTACACCCACCTCCCTAAATCCGTCACCACTCGGCCTCATCATTTATGATGCTTCCTTGGCCAATCCTACTCGGTATGCTTAGTCCAATACAGAGCCTTTGTGGGCTTAGCATCTCAATTCTCAGCTCAATTCTGTTTTGTGTCAGGGATGCCCAGATATATGTCCTATGCTCTTTGTGCAGTTGGACTCAAGCTGCACCCCACTGACGAGGGCCAAATAGGCCAAAACTGGTCTGGGGTTGCATGTGTTCCTAGAGGGGACCTGACATGGTAGTTTGGGATGGACTGTTCGTTTTGGAGTAGAACCAAGATAATGACTTGCATATGAGTGATTTCTGTCTGAGGTGGCATGGTGGGCACAAAATGATGGCCTAGATTGCATCCCTGTATAATACCAGTGGCAGAAATTAATTCAAGCTATAGAACCCACAACTTTTTTTTTCTTTTTCCTGCAGTTTAATTGTATGCCCAGAAATAGGACATGTGCTCACAGTGGCATAGAACTCGACCTGCACCCGGTTTACTGATCCAAAACCTGTTTGGGATTGTTGGTATTCTTGTCTAGTTGGAAACTGGCTCGACAGTTCGAGATGGAGTGTTCCTACTTGAGCTGGACTAAGACTGACTTTCATACAGCAGGTTCCTATCTGCGGTGGCCTGGTGGACAAAACATGATGGGCTGGATTTGTTTTTGCAGTTTTATATAGCTAGAAAGTGGCTCAAAGGCATAAGAGTGTTTTACACGAGCACTGGATTGCCTTACACAAGGTTAGATTTGTATTTTTAGGCACAGTTCGATTCACAGGAACTTGAGCCAATGGCGGGACTTGAACCTGGTTCCCAAGGTCTAAAGTCAGCAGCCCAGTCAGTCAACATCTCCTCTGAAATTGTGGCCAACAGTAATTGCCATTGGCTGACATAAATTCAAGCAATCGACCTAGCACTTTTTCGTTATCTCTTAGAGGACAGGTCGCCTACCCCACTGCTTCCTCTCATCCCGGCAGCTGATCTAGATTTGTCAATTGCTCAAGTTGTTATCAGGCTTGTCCCCTCCTAAATTACCTTGCATTCTTTTCACTTATCTTCTGTATACAGGAATACAGACACCCTCTTAGAAATTTGAATTTTTGAGTGAGTGGTGTGGGAACCCTTCTCATGCAACAACCACAATCCCTGTCAGGGTGAACCACAAAAAGTCAATTAACCTGTACTTAACTTCTCGTAGCTTGGCACGAAAGCAGTCAGACTTAATTTAGAGGCAATTTGTAAAGTATTTGCGCAGTACTTAAACAGCAATAAAGTGAAAATGCAGCAAAAGAAAAATCCCACACCAATTTAGAAACATTTAGTAAAATTGAATAAATTATTTGACACCAAAACAACAAAAATCTAATAAATTGAACTGGAGTTATGAATTGTTAAAATGTTTACTAAATCCAGCACCTAGAAAGTTCAAGGCGCCAACCACCAACATCAAGTCCCTCGAGAACGGGGCAAAGTCAAAAGTTATGGCAGATCGTGATGGAGCATGGTTCGGATACACGAGGTTGATAGGGCCTGCTCTCCGCTTACCTTTGGACTTGTGAGAAATATTTGAAGAAAAATATCTGTAGTTCTGCCCTCCTGTGGGGGTGTTGTGCCCTCTTGGGACACTTGGCAACCCCTTCACGTGCCCATACTTGTAACACTCATGGCACTTGAGGGCCACTTTTGTGTTTTCTTCTGGTCCGGTTGGGGCTGGGCCTCCCCTATGAACTATTTTGGGGGCTTTGAGAGAGCTCCTTATTTTTATCTCCCCATCCTCTTTCTTCTGGTGGGCACCCTGACCATGCCTGTTGGGAATCTGCCAGAATATTTTTGGACACTGGTGCTGACCCAGAGGTCTGCCTCCTTTGCAAGCTCCCTAGAGTCAGTGATCTTACTGTCAACTCTGTGTTGGCTTAACTCTAAGGCAGGTACTGAGCATGTGCTCCCTCAAAATTAGATTTTACAGCTCAATACAATCATTTACTTTGCTGCCCCTCACCCACTCAGTGCCTTACTGGAGTGGTCTAGCAAATCCACTCAAGACTGGTTTTGTAGTTTACGGCTGTCCCTACGCCTGATGCAATACTGCTCAGGGGTCAGCTCAAACTTTGTGAGTAAAATGGCTTTCATGGGAGCATACCTAATCCAATCCTCACCTCTAAAGTAAGAAGCTATCCCTTCCCACTGGGGCATGTGTTTCCACAGGCTGGCTCTCCCATCATCCTCTGTTAACCTGTGCATCCTCAAAGGTATCTCATAGGCAGAAAAGCATGTATCTTTGTCATCCCCCACCACAGGGACCAGTCTTGGTGTGTGTGGACCCTCACCTCTCCATAGGACACTGGATTGTTGCTGGATCCTGCTGCTTGCTTGACTTTAAGGTCCAGGTCCTTCAGGTTCCACTCATTTTTTGTTTGATCTGTTTATTAAGTTTTGTACATAAGAGAAAAAAATAATGAAACAAGCATTTGACAATCTTACATGTTACCATATGGATCCGGTGAACAATTTACCTGACCGAATATGTGAATCGGTATCACAGTGATTTTAAAGCATCACTGCCATCAGTTCAACCTGGTTAACAACAAATAGCATCCGTCCTCTTCCAAATAACCTCAAATTTCCTTCATCCATGTTAATGTCAGCGGGCACTCGGGCTCACTAACCTTATAAGCCGGATACAGCAGGGGCGATCCACGACGCTAGAGTCCTCTCTCCCCGAGAACAGTATTACCCAAGAGGATGCTATAACCCCTCCAGAGGCAACACCACCCCGGGGAAGGGGGATAACTGGGGAAGGGCTGTGGTGACTTGGGACGGGACCTGCACTCCGGAACCCCACTCCTGTGAGAGAGAGAAGGAACAAGGATGAGCCACCGGACCCCTTACCCACCCAGCAAGGACAAACAAAAGTAACAGAACAGGGTGACCTCCCCTAAACACTCACACAAGTAGTTCCCAGGTTAGCGCAGGTAGTCACACTCAGCACAAAGTACTCACGACACCGCAGGCCGCGGAGATGAGGAACGAACGCTCTCCGAGCCTTTCAGTCAGCTCCAAGCGCAGGAATGGCCTCCACGGCGGTTTCAGTAGCGTCGTCCAAGAGCTCTCCGAGCCTTTCAGTCGGCTCCAAGCAAGGGTGAGAACAGGTCCAGTAAACGAAAGTCTCGAAGCGGAGAGACACTAGCCAGGTCTCCAGGCGCTTAGAGGGCAGGGGCAGAAGGGTGCCGGGTATTCCAGAGGCTGTGCACACCCAAACAGGACTCACGCTTTCTCGAGGGCAGGCGAGGCTCCTACGAGCGTGAAAAGGTGGTTGGTCGGGATTCGTAGGTGGGAGCCGGGCCACGGCTCCTTCAGCAGGGCTTACTTCGGAATAGTTCTAGCGCGGTCCGTTACACCGCGGTACGCAGGAAGGGACTTGATTGACAAGCCCTGATTCTTCCATGTGCGAGGCTTTTGTACCACCTCAGGAAGTGCGTCGCGCGTTCGCTAGGGGTGATGGGTATTGTAGTTTTCGTACCCACCCCCTCCCTAACGACTCGCATAACTTCCCCGGTGCGGCGAACGCCAGCGTACTTGCAATTCCTGACAGAACCCCCCTACTAGGGCCGGCGTCTCGAAGGACCCTTGGGTTTCGTAGGATGAGCCGCGTGGAAGCGGCGAAGCAGGTCAGGGCAATGCAAATTGGCCAGAGGTTCCCAGGACCTTTCCTCGGGACCAAACCCCTTCCAATCAATTAAGTAGTGTAGCCTGCCCCTGATATATCTAGAATCTAGTATCCCTTTGACTTCGTACTCGTCCCCACTATCTACAAGAAGTGGCTGAGGGTTTGGGGGGAGTCTAGTGCGAGGGAGACAGGGCCGCAGCAGAGAGACGTGAAACACTGGGTGAATGTGCCACGTGGGCGGGAGAGACAATTTCATAGCTACAGAGTTCACCACTTTGATAATGGGGTATGGGCCCACGTATTTGGGTTTCAGGCGCCTGTGCCCCTTTAAGCGTAGATGTCTTGTGTCTAACCACACTTTGTCTCCTATCTTGTAGGCCGGTTCAGGTGTTTTTCTTTTGTCTGCGTAGCGTTTGTCTCTGTCTTGAGCAGTTTCCAGTTGTTTCTTTGCTGCTTGTAATACCTTTTTCAGGTGCGCGTGGTGTTCTTGGATCGAAGGGTGTTTGGTTTGTGCAGGCCACTCAAAGGGCAACATGTTGGGATGGAATCCAGTTAAACAGAAGAAGGGGGAGCATCCCAGAGATGAGTGTTCAGCATTATTGTAGGCGAATTCAGCCATCCATAGGAGCGTACTCCATTCTTCTTCATAGAGCAATGTAAAGCATCTGAGATATTGCTCTAACGTATGGTTCAGTCTTTCCGTCTTGCCATCTGTTTGAGGGTGGTAGCTGGTGGAGAGACGTGCATCCACCTTCATGACTTGACACAAAGCCTTCCAAAATCGCGACGTGAACGGTGTGCCTCTGTCCGTAATGAGAACCGCGGGGATTCCATGACTCCTTACGACATGCTGTAGAAACTGCTGGGCTAGGCCCGCTGCGGACGGGAGTTTCTCCATGGCAATAAAATGGCCCATTTTCGTCAAGTGGTCTATGACCACCAGGATGGTAGTCATTCCTTTACTAGAGGGCATTTCCACTATAAAATCCATAGACAGTGTGCCACGGAGCTGGAAGGATGGGAATAGGGCGGAGCAGCCCACATGGTCGTTTGTGCTGTGACTTCCCTTGCGTGCAAATGGCACATCCTGCGATGTAGGCAGCTGTATCCGGGTTTAATGTAGGCCACCAGAAACGGCGCTTCATGGCTGTAGTGGTTTTCATTACTCCCAGGTGTCCACCCAAGGTGGAATCGTGAATCCATCTCAAGGCTTGTTGTTGTAGGGAAGAGGTCGGTAGATACAAGCGTTTATCCTGGAATAACAGACGCTGCCTGGAGGACCGGTGTAGAGGGTCTTTGGCTATCCAATCTCCTTCCTCTGTCTCTGAGGTTTGGTTTCGTACTTCTTCTATGAAGTCGGGGGTAGTATCATCTGCCGTCAATTCATCAGGGAATGATGCAGATCCTAGAATCAAGGGGGTGTCCTCCACGGGTACAGGGCTCGTAAGGACAGGTTGTTGGGGCCGGGATAGCGCATCGGCCTTTCCATTTTGAGGCCCCGGGCGATATTTGATTACAAAGTCGTAATCGGAGAAAAACAACGACCAACGTAGTTGTCTCGGGGTCAGGGCTCTGGCGGTTTTGAGGAATAAGAGATTCCGATGATCCGTATAGATCTCTACGGTGTGTCTGGCGCCGAGTAAATGATGTCGCCACTCTTCACACCCTCTTTTTATGGCCAGAAGCTCTTTATCCATGATGCTGTAGTTGACTTCACAGGGAGTCAATTTCTTGGAAAAGAATGCAACGGGATGTAACTGTCCCGTGTCCGGGTGTCTTTGTGACAGTATGCCACCCAATGCATATTGGGAGGCATCGGTTTCTACCACAAACGGACGAGTGGCGTCCGGATGGCGCAGCACAGGGGCTGTCATGAAGCAGTTCTTTAAGGTCTGAAAGGCTCTTTCCGCAGCAGAGGTCCAGTCGAAGGAGGCTCCTTTCCTCAGGAGAAGTGTTAATGGTTGGATAATACCGGAAAAGTTCTTTATAAAACGGCGATAGAAATTCGCGAAGCCCAAGAAGCTTTGTAGGGATTTCACGTTGGTAGGTGATTCCCACTGGGTGATAGCCTGCGTTTTCTTATTGTCCATCACCAATCCGTCTGGACCGATGATGTAACCCAAATATTCTACCTCCGAAACGTGGAATAAGCACTTCTCTAGTTTGGCGTACAGCGCATAAGTGTGTAGGCGCTCCAGCACCGCCGCCACGTGCTTCACATGTTCTTCCAGGGAGGCTGAGTACACCAAGATGTCATCGATGTACACGATGCATGATACGTCTAGGAGGCCCCTCAGTACCTCGTCCATGAAATATTGGAACGCGGCGGGAGCGTTACACAGGCCAAAGGGCATGACCGTGTATTCGAATAAGCCGAATTTGGTCCGGAAGGCTGTCTTCCACTCATCGCCGCGTCGTACCCGCACCAGATGATAGGCTCCCCGGAGGTCCAGTTTGGTAAACACCTTCGCCGTCTTCAGTTGGTCTAAAAGAACAGGGATCAAAGGCAGGGGATACCTGTTCTTTATGGTGATTTTGTTGATCGCCCTGTAGTCAATGCAGGCCCTTAAGCCGCCTTCCTTCTTTGGGATAAAAAAGATCGGAGAGGAGGCAGGCGAGGTCGACGGACGTATGAAACCAGTGGAAAGCATGTCGTCAAGGTATGTCCGGAGATACGTGGTTTCCGCTTCAGTAAGGGCGTAAATCCGGCTACAGGGGATACTGGCTCCAGCTTCTAGCTCTATGACACAATCATAGTCCCTATGTGGGGGTAATCTTTTGGCTTCTTGTGTGTCAAAGACCGTTCTAAACCTCTTGTATATGCTGGGTAACTCGGTGACTGGACTTGCAGGTTGCGGGCTGCTAGTGCTGGCAAGGAACCCCGCTGGACTATCCTTCAGGGACGAAGCGTTGACTTGTTCCTTGTTACAGTGTTCTTGGCAAAAAGATGAATTTAAAGTCACAGTGCGTGCTGCCCATCTCACTAGGGGATCGTGGAGAGTCAGCCAAGGCATTCCTAGTATAAGTTTGAAATGGGGGGCATCGATCAGGTCGAAACGGATCCGTTCGAAATGATTCACCCCTATTTGCATTACTATGGGCCTTGTGTGGTAACACACTGGACCCGAGGTTAGAGCCGAGCCATCCACTGCCTTCACCTTCTCAGGTGTATCCTTTTGATCCAAAGGGAGACTTAACTCCTTGGCGTATCGTTGGTCCATAAAATTACCGGTTGCCCCGGAATCCAGCAGGGCATGGACCACCACGGAGATGTCATGAGGCAAGTTCAACAAAACGCACACATTCATGTGAGCGACGGAGGGCTGTATGGTGTTGGCTACAGTAGGGAAGACCTCATTTTGTCTAGGCCTCAAACAAGCGGTCCCCGTCTTATTTGGGCTCTTTAGTTTCCCTGGTCCTCAGTTGTGTAATCCACTACAGACACATTCTTCGGTCCAAGGCTTCTTGTAGTGGTATTCGGGGGTCGGCTCCTGCACTCCTTGATAAAGTGGCCCGGCTTGCCACAATACAAGCAGAGTTTCTGCGTTCTCCATTTTTCTTTTTCTGCAGAACTCAAGGGGCCTCGAATGCCTCCAATTTGCATGGGCTCGGTCCCATCCCCCGGAGAAGGCTTTTCCTCGGGAACGGCTCAGGGCCGACTGGGAAGGAACCGGGTGTCGCTGCGGTTCTTGTCCCCTTTTCGCTCTAGAAGCCGGTGATCCAATTGGACGGTTAAATCAATTAAGTCCTCACAAGTGGTCGGCATATGTACCACTTGGGCCAGAACATCCTTGAGTTCGCTCCTTAACCCTTGATAGAATAGGGAAGTTCTTTTTTCCATGGGCCAGTCCGTTTCTACCACGAGTCTGTTGAAGGAGGTGATGTAGGTCAGCAAGTCCTGTGAACCTTGTTTCAACGTAAGGAGTTCTTTATCTAATGACAACTGGTGCGCCTTGCGGTCGAACAGCCGTCTCATTTCCACACAAAAGGCGGAGAAATCGTACAGAACCGGATCATCTCGTTCGATCAACGGGAAGGACCAACTAGCCGCATTGCCTCCTAAATACGACATTACAAAAGCTGTTTTTGCCTGGTCCGTTGGGAAGACTGTTGGTTTGCACAAGAAGTGGAGCTTACATTGACCCATGAAGATGCCATACTTCTTTGGGTCCCCAAAGAACCTTTCAGGAGGGGCAAGGGGCAGCTGCATGGGTTGAATAAACTGCACCGGGGGAGGGCCGGAATGGAGGGGCGTAGAGAAAGAGCGATGTGGGAAACCCCCAGGGCTTGGTGACCCCCCGCCTGCAGCCTGTGTACCCCCTTCCGCTACGTGCATCTGGGTTGTCACTGGGGGCGGCAGGGTCCAGTCTCGAATATAAGAACCCCCTTTGGTTCCAGCGGGAGGGTGACGGGACAGACAGGCTACCTCTCTTCTCATGGTGCCCATCTCATTCTTCATCTCCTGATTCTCTACTCTAAAGGCGTTCACCTCCACCCTAAGCGCGTTCAAGGTGTCCATCATAGTGGCCAGGACGGTAGCAGTATCCATCGCCCGGGCTGTAGTAATCCGTGGGCTTGTCAATCTGTCAGCGGGCACTCGGGCTCACTAACCTTATAAGCCAGATACAGCAGGGGTGATCCACGACGCTAGAGTCCTCTCTCCCCGAGAACAGTATTACCCAAGAGGATGCTATAACCCCTCCAGAGGCAACACCACCCCCGGGGAAGGGGGATAACTGGGGAAGGGCTGTGGTGACTTGGGACGGGACCTGCACTCTGGAACCCCACTCCTGTGAGAGAGAGAGAGAAGGAACAAGGATGAGCCACCGGACCCCTTACCCACCCAGCAAGGACAAACAAAAGTAACAGAACAGGGTGACCTCCCCTAAACACTCACACAAGTAGTTCCCAGGTTAGCGCAGGTAGTCACACTCAGCACAAAGTACTCACGACACCGCAGGCCGCGGAGATGAGGAACAAACGCTTTCCGAGCCTTTCAGTCAGCTCCAAGCGCAGGAATGGCCTCCACAGCGGTTTCAGTAGCGTCGTCCAAGAGCTCTCCGAGCCTTTCAGTCGGCTCCAAGCAAGGGTGAGAACAGGTCCAGTAAACGAAAGTCTCGAAGCGGAGAGACACTAGCCAGGTCTCCAGGCGCTTAGAGGGCAGGGGCAGAAGGGTGCCGGGTATTCCAGAGGCTGTGCACACCCAAACAGGACTCACGCTTTCTCGAGGGCAGGCGAGGCTCCTACGAGCATGAAAAGGTGGTTGGTCGGCATTCGTAGGTGGGAGCCGGGCCACGGCTCCTTCAGCAGGGCTTACTTCGGAATAGTTCTAGCGCGGTCCGTTACACCGCGGTACGCAGGAAGGGACTTGATTGACAAGCCCCGATTCTTCCGTGTGCGAGGCTTTTGTACCGCCTCAGGAAGTGCGTCGCGCGTTCGCTAGGGGTGATGGGTATTGTAGTTTTCGTACCCACCACCTCCCTAACGACTCGCATAATTTCCCCGGTGCGGCGAACGCCAGCGTACTTGCAATTCCTGACAGTTAAGTGTACAGCTATACTAAGCATAAATATATAAATTGCATATATACAAATCAGATGGCTTCACTCCGCCATGTCACATTAATCTGCTTAGTCAAACAGTTTTATTGATAACATCTAATGCAATAATTCAACTAACGAAGGGGGTAGGGAAAGGGAATCAGGAGCCCTATAGAGGAAGATAAATCCCTGGGCCGCAAGCGGTACCGGGAAGTACCATTAGTACCGTCGTGTATTGGTGTGTTTTGACCACTTGGAAGGTATAGATGACAGTTCAGGGTATATGGAACATACAGGACTGTACAGCTCACAGCTTGGGCCACGGTATGACACATAGATTGCACAATACTAATTAATACTAAGAATATCCTGGGGGTCATCCGGTGCAAGCATCCCCTGAAGCATGCACAACATTACATTCAATTCAGTGGCAATAGGAAATTTGCGAAGGCCCAATGTGTTTCCCCGTACAAGGGAGACCGCCTCTGTCTTAACCCAATTCAACATTTAATGAAACCATGCTTTCATCGGTGGAGGTTCTGCCGCCTTCCAGCGGCATGTAATAAGCCGTTTAGCCACCAGCAGGTCCAAATCCAAAACACTAGAGGATGTTTTGTATTTTTTCCTACTGAGGAATACTTCAGTAATAAATGCCTCACATGTCCGTGGTATCTCTCTACCAGTACTAGTGGCTCGTGCACTGATCACCCCATCCCAGTATAAGTGAAGGTCAGGACAGGACCAGAGCATATGCAACATATCCACATCCAACAGCTTACAGCGAGGACAACACACATCTGACCTATGAAAGTACCTATTTATCTTGTCTGGGGATATGTATGCCCAGTGGACAGTATAAAACTGAACAAATCTAAAACGAGCATTTCTGGGGATCTGTCTGAGGCTTTCTAGGACTATGGGCCACTCCTTCACCGAATATGGCTCTCCCTATCAGCCTCCCATTTAGTCCGTAGTGGCGTTAAATCTGCTAAGGTGTGCTCTCGGATCAACTACGCAAGGGCGTATCCAAATAAGCGGCCCTCTAGCAAATAGAGAATAATCAGTGGCGTATATTTTACCCCTCCATCTGCGCTGCAGCTTAGCAATCTCCACCTTGTTCAAATGTGTTTCCTGCAGAAGTGCTAAATGCACTCCATGTCGTTTGAGATAGGAATATAAAGCATACTTGCGGGAAGGCGTCCGGAGACACCGCACATTCCAGGTAAGTATCACGTGACCCATCCTAAAGCTACGCTAAGCATAATGTCCCAACCCTTCCAGGTCTCATTAGTGGCCAGTCTGGTATGCCCTCCAATATCTCCAGTGCTCCCCCCATGTACCAATATGAATCCCCAAAGTCTTTTAAATAGGCATCGCCATAGTATATAACCTAAATCAACCCCCTGGGGCGCGGAGGCGCTCCCGGCGCATCTCCTCCTTTCCAGCCTGAACTTTTACAGACTATATAGTGATTTCACCCACAATGGTCCCTAGTGAGGAGTGTCTGGTTTAGTCACTTTCATACAAACCATCCGCAGTCTGAGGTGTGACATCTGGCATTCTCAGTGAGACCTTATCAGATGTGTCCGCTCTCAAGGTGCCCCCCTCTCCAGAGGAGTGAAAGGAAATAACTGTCATCCAGCTCCGCCGTGTCTGCCAGCTGTTCCGCAATGCGGACCGCTGCCTGTTGCTCCCTGCGGATTTAGTCTGGGCCGGGTGCTATCGATGAACCAAGAGATCGCCTCCCAGGTCCCCGCGGTCAAGGCCCTTCCCTGCCTACCCCTCGAGGCCACGCAGCTACTGTGCTCCTGGGTCACGATCTTGAGTACTGACCCGACGTCTCCAACCAGTCCCAAGCTTCCTGAGGCGTGTCGAAAAACCTAGACTTTCCATCAGAGACCACACGGAGTCTACCTGGGAATAACAGTGAATAAGTGATATTTAGCGGCCGGAGCGGTCGTTTAACAAGCAGGAAGGACCACTGCTGACGTTGGACTTTCATTGTGTAGTCCGGAAAAAACAGCACCTTGGTGTTTTCTAACGTGACTTTGTCCAGTTTCCTTGTCTCTCGGAGGATCACGTCACGATCTCTAAAATGTAGCATTTTAAAGATAAGCGGTCTGGCTCTGTTGCCCGAGGCCGGCTTTCTGCCCGGGACGCGATGCGCCCTTTCTGTGGTGAAAAACGGGGAGAACTCAGTTTTTGGCAGGATAGTCTTGAGCCATTGCTCCAGGAAGGTAACCTTGTCTTGTCCTTCCGCTCCCTCCAGCAAACCAATCAAACATTATTTCTTCGGGAGCGGCCTTCTGCATCCTCTACCCGTTCCTCTAGATATCAAATACTAACTTCATGAGCATTTTGCTGCTTTTCTTGGAATTCTGTGGCTGGATTCAGTTCTGCTACCTCTTGCTCCACAGCGGTGACCCAGTCCTTTAGGTTTCGGTGGTCAGCGCGCAGCAGGTTGAGGTCCAGAGCCACCTTGACCAATTTGGCTTCCATTGATGCACGGGAGCACTCGATTGCTTTCAGGATAGCGTGCAGGTGGTCATCCGAGGTCTTCTGCTCCTCCATCTGGTGCAGATGATCTGCCTCACCGGCACCTGCCGCCTGCGAGGATGCCCGCGCCCCTGGTGCGCCCCATTCTTCTCCTTGTCCCCAGTTTCACTCAAATGGCAACCAAGGCCTTTGGACAGCAAGAGCAGCAAGGCAGTACATTGCCACAGGTGAGTAAGCAGCAACCCAGGCAGGCAATACATAAGGGCATAGTCACAAGCGACGTCTTCTGTCATTTTATCACAGGTGTATCAGCGCGGTCAATGCACCACCCAAAATGCTGATTCCTTGTCCCACTGGCCAGTCCTGTGTGTGGGTGTACTCGTACCCCTTGTTCGGGAGCGTTCTACCGTCCCTTATTCGTGAAAGAATGCCCGGGAGTCTTGGGTTTGCAGCGATGCGGAGCCTTTATTAAAAAAAAAAGAAATAAAGGATTTTGGTTTTCAATTTCTTATGCTCAGCAATTCCCATGCGTCTTTGACAAACTGGCGTTTGTTAGCTCAGAGCAAGGGTAAGGACAAAAAAAGAAAGAAGAAAAGAGAAATTGGGTTCTTTTCCTTGAATTTCTTTTGCTTCTAACTGGATTCTTCCTGTTGCTTCGGGTCATGTTAGCTGTGGGGTTGATCCGGGTCTGGTCAGCTCCTGTAATGTAGGTGTCCGTCTCCTCAAGTAGGGAACCGGAAGAAAACAAGAACAGAAGGAGTGTCAGGTATCTCTCCTTCGATTAGGGAAGAGGATAGGGATTGTGCTGCCACCACCGGATCCTAACTGTGGCGTGCTTAAGTGAGGGAAGGTATCAGTGTACTAGCGTGCCGTGCCCCTTATTCCCTCCCACCAACCCCGAAACCAAAAGGAGCCCGGCACTTGCCTGAACCCACGGCCCTCCTGGGCAGCGGGGAGGGGAGTCGCAGCCTCCACTTCCCCTGCTGGAGTACCGGACTCGAGGGCGCTGCTCCTAGAGCGGTTGTCTTTTTCGGTCTTCCCCTCCGATTGGGACAGGTCCCGCCACTGTAGTGCTTCCTCCTCTTCCGGGATCTTCGGTACAGGGCGTTTCTCATCGCCTTCTCGGTCCGCGCTGTCCTCCATGCTCCTCTCCGGTTCCTCCTCCGAACACCTGCTCAGCTCCCGTATCGCACTTTTAGCCCTTCCCGCGGGACTCCCAATTACCGGCTTCTGAGTTCCGGCCTGAGCAACTAGACCACACACTCCATTTCCGTCTCGGATCCCGCCGTCCGCCATGTTGGAGGGGTCCGTGTCATCCGGCGCGGACAGGAAACCATCACCTTGGGCTAAACACTTTTTCGGGCAGCTAGTGCCCCCCAACGCCGCACACGCAGACCCCCAGTCCTCTCACTCCACCACTTACACAAAGCGGATTCTCCACTGATCACGGGGGTGAGTGCCAACTTCATCCGCATTGTGAGGCCTTTAGCACAGCTCACTGGGCCTTCCGTCCTACCACAAGTTCATTTGCCTTACCAGGTCTCACTTGTGGGCCTTACACTGTTCCACACCTTGTGCCGCCATGCGTAGTCTAGTCTCCTCCCCACAACGCAGTAACAGCGGGAGTGCCACTCTGCTCCTCTGGCGCTCCGTATGTTTCTTCTGTGTTATAGGACAGCTGGTCAGGGAACCTCTGCGTCCTGCTTTGCGGCCACACCTCTCATCGTATTGCTCTCTGTCTTTGCCCCAGGCCACCGCCACCACTCTTTGCTGCGTTGTTCCGCCGGTTATGCACACCAGGGCGGCCTGTACCTGCTCTGTCCGGCATTTTGCCTCGCAATAATCTCCGCACTCCTTCAACAGCCAGGCACCGCCCACCCTCACCAGGCCTACCGTGAGCCAGCGGGGCTCTCCCTCTTCGTGATCAGCCCATGTATGTCCAGCGGGTGCCACTCTACCGCATCCACCACTCCTTGTTGGATCGGGGCCAGGCCCCTCGTGGTCTTCACGCATGTCGTCTGCACCTTTAGGAACTGCGCGACCGGCTACTCTCACCGCCTACAATATCCGGGGACAATCCCCTCGCGGCCGTCGTGCAGTCGTCTGTCCCGCTGTGGCGAAGCAGGCACTGCCTTGCCTACTAGAATTCAGCCGCGGCCCTCCGGCCTCTCTCCGCCGCTCCACTTCCCAGGCAGGAATATCGCCCGGCGCAGCACAATTTAGCTTCCGCAGGGTCCCGAGGGTTTACAGGATCATCAGGTACAGCCCTATATTGATAAGCTGCGTCAATGCAGGATATGTGTGCCGGATTATGGGGATAGATGGCGGAGCGATGTTAAAACGTGTTCGCTATGCTGCCCCTGCAGGCCACTCCCCTTCAGGTTCCACTCATGAGCCAGCCTCTTTTCACGAGAGCCAGCTTCTCTTTCATTTTAAGTTTGGTAATGTGCAACCTGAACACTCTTTTCTGCTTTCATGTCCGCCAAATCCTCAGGGAACAGGCCTTGAGAGGACACACTGCTACCTGCCTTGACTGGGGATGGCTGCTACCACATCCTACTTCTCCTGAGGCTGCAGCTCAGGGTCTGTGGCCAGGTCCTCCTCCTCCTCCTCCTCCTCCTCTAAATCCACATCCTTCTCCTCAAGGTTGATTTCCTCTGGAGAGGACTGCATCCTCTTGACCTCCTAGGCACTGTGAGGGCTACCTGGAATTTTGCCTTTGTGGCCTTCATTCCTGCATTCATTCCTCTCTGTGCAGCGCCACTGCAGCCAGCCTTGCTCAGGCTATCCATCTCGATCACTTCTGTCTCCATATTAGTCAAGAGGAGCAAAGGCAAACTCTAATTTGGAGAAAAAGAAAAATGGGCAAATCAAAAATTAAGTGAAATTTAAAAAGAGGTGGATTCTGGTATTAAATTCCATTTATCTGGGATTTTAGGGTTACGCTAATCACTGCATGGTACTTCACATACTGGATCCCAGTGCAGCACCAATGGTAGAAATTGGATTTTTGTTTGAGGGTTTTATGAACACTTCTCAAGCAGCAACCACCATTCCTGTAAGGGTGAAACACAAAAAGTCACTAAGTTAACCTGTGCTTAATCTTCTGGTAGCTTGGCACAAAAGCAGTCAGGCTTAAATTGGAGGAACTATGTAAAGTATTTATACAACACAAAACAGTAGTAAAGTGAAAACACAATACAAGTAAAATCCAACAACAATCTAGACAATTAGAGGAAAAGTTGATAAATTATTTGACACCAAAATGACAAAAATCCAATCAGTAGAACCAGTGTTATGAATTTGAAACATTTTTAGTAAAAACTAGCGCTTAAAAGATTAAAGAGCCACCTGGAGACATCTAGTCGCACAATGATAGGACAAAGTTTAAAGTTATGGCCGACCTCAATGGAGCGCAGTTTGGATATACAAGGTGGATTGGGCCCAGACTCCGCTTATCTTTGGACTTCAAAGAATCTTTGAAGAAAAATGTCTGAGAAGGTAAAGTTCAGTGGGACAAGGCAGACGGCGGTGTCCAAGGAGGAGGTGTCGTCGGGGAGCCGTTATGCGAAGTTTCGGCGAAGATTTCTATGTTCGTACTCCGTTTCTTTTTTGGAAGTCGAAAATCTCCAGTGGGATGAAGGTGCAGGCTGTAGCCAACGAGCAGGATATCCTTTCTGCAAGGAGCTGCTGAGTAGGATTTCCTGCTGCTGAGAAGAACATAGCTGGAGCTATCCCTAAGTCAGGTGACCGGCAATGCAACTGGAGGGATCTGTGAGCAGGTAGGTCCCTGTCTTCACTCAGTTCTCATAGTATTTTAAGTCCAAAAGTTTGGATTTAGCTTGTTAGGGCACCTTTAAGCCACTTCAGGAGTCTAGTACTGGGTGGGCAGTACTTGGAGGGCAGAGCTCACTTCAGGCAGGATAGAGGTGCAGGCTTCATGTTGTTGGAGCTTTTTGTGTCCCTGTGGCTCAGAACAGAAGAACAGCCAACTAGTTCTTGGAGTCACTCTGGCAGGAAGCATCAAGGCAGTCCTCCAGCAGCAGAATAGTCCTCTGAGGGTTCAAGGCAGGCTCCCAGCAGCAGGGCTGAAGTGTAGGGCAGCCTTTCTGAGTGTCCTCTGCAGGTCCAGGTGTGAACTACAGAGTGGGTCTGAGGGTCCTATTTTTATAACTTGTGCCCCCACTCCACCTGTACAGATATTTCTGAAATTTCCTGCCTTCCTGCTCAGGCTCCAAGGGTGCTGAGGTGACGAAGGTTTAGTTTGAAGTTCTTTGTGAGTGTGCTAGGCAGCTCTTTTAAAATGTCAGGGAAAAGGCCAGGGAACAGTTCCGCCCTACACATCCTGGCAGGATGGGCCCCTTCTGCCAACACAATGTCCCACTTTGTCTCACTGTCTGGGAGGAATACACAAAGGCCAACTGCCATGCAAATCAGCCATGTGACCAACGACACAAGCTGCAGGCACCAGGTGATTAAGACAAGAAAATGACAAATTTCTGTAAGTGGATTTTTCAGAATTATGACCTAAAATCCAACTTTCCCATTAAAGAGTATTTTAAAATTAAAATTCTTTAGACACCAAACATGGAATTTCTACCTGCTCCCAAACAAACTTTATCACTTGTTAAATGTAGTAAGGTAACCAAATGTTATCCTATGGGAGAGGTATGCCTCACAGTACTGAAAAACGATTTTAGGTGTTTTTCACTACAAAGACATGTAAAACGTAAAAGTACATGTCGAACTTTTTAAATACAATCCATCATGTCCTATAGGCTGCTTAAGGCTTACCTTAGGGGTGACGTATATGTATTAAAAAGGTAGTTTTAGGCATGGCAAGAGTTTTATTTTGCCAGGTCGAATTGGCAGTTTAAAACTGCATGCATGATGCAATGACAGGCCTGAGATGTTTTAAAAGGCTTCCTAAGATGTTTTAAAAGGTTTCTTAAGTGAGTGGCATAATATGTGCAGCAGGTCCACTCGTATCATTTAATTTACAGGTCCTAGATACAGGTTGTACCCCTTTACTAGGGATGTATAAATAAATTAAATGTGCCAATCGGGTATAGGCCAAATTTACTATGTTTCAAGGAGTGAGCACATGCACCTTAGCACTCAGTAGAGTCCTAATGCCATCAAAAGCAAATTTCAGCAAACAAGAGGGGAGTAGGAAAAAAGCCTTCGGGAAGACCACCCTAATGCTACCAGTTCTGACACCTCTGAGAACCTTTCTGGGGACAATTTCCTATCCTTCCTCTGCTTACTGAGCCAGTGTCTTTTGTTGCTGGTTGCTGCAGCACCCCAGTCTGCACCAGATTGATTGGCTGTACATACATGCTGTCGTATTATAACTGGCTGGTTGTCTCTTTCCTGTTGTACTTTCACACACCTATGGTGCAGCTAGGTGTCCTATGTCTGTATGAACAGGTGCCCTTTTACTTCTACTGCACGTTCAGGTAATTGATGTCAATTTAATATCAAGTCTCCTCATCAGTGTGGATCAAACTGAATTGTATCTGGATTATGTACTTGGGGAATGGTGGACATGTTCAATCTTCAAAGTGTTGCCTGGTTAGAGCTGGATTGCTTTTGGTTGATGCAACTTACTCCCAATAATCAGCCTCAGTTCTCCTCAAGCAATGAAGAAATAGATCAAAAACAGAACACTAGACTAATGAAAAATGTGTGATCTACATAAAAGCCTGGATAAAAATATGGCATTAGTCTTTCTCACTGTGGCTTAGTCAAAAAACATTTTCAATAGCGTCCCCAAACACAATGCACAAGAAATTATAAATATGAAGTAGTTTAGTTTTATTAGGAGATAGAAAAAGGTAAAATATGACTACACCCCAAATATCATGTATAGACTATTCCGTGTAGTACTATTTAATTAACATGCATGTGTTTCTAGTGAAACATTCAGAAAATCTGACCGTGATCTTATGTTTTCAGAATCTTAAGATTGTCAAATCTGGTTGTCCTTTCAGTGAGTTCCTGAGGATATTTTACTTATTTTAGTGGATTGGCTCGTTTATGAGGTCATGTTTACGCCACCCCTCTACAAGCAGCGATACCAGTTTGTGAAGGATCTAGTGGAAAAACACCAACCAAAAAAGGTAGGTTGGTTTAAAGTTTAATTTGTTATGCAAAACTGTAAAAACAGGTTTCCATAAATGTCTCAAATATTGATTTTACATTTTTTCTACTGTTGGTGATTGTTAGAACTGGGGGTCTCTAGTTGGCAGAGGTAGGTACCTTTGATCAAATAGGGACCCTTGCTTCTAGTCAGGATAAGGGGCTACACTTCTAAAATAACCCCTGCTCACTCCCTTGGTAGCTTGGCACGAGCAGACCGGCTTATCTCAGAGGCAGTGTGTTAAGCCTTTGTGAACACATACAGTAATACAGTGAAAACACCACAAAGGGACACCACACCAGTTTAGAAAAATAAGTAATCTTTACTAGACTTAACACAAGACCAAACGACAAAACTCCACAATACTGTTATCAAAAAATAGACTTTAAAATGGTAGAAATAGCTTAGTTCAATGTAGATGGTAAATGCGGCACTTTACTCTCAAAGTACCTTAGATGCATCACGCAAAACAAACAAAAGGGTCGCAGGGAAGTTGATGCGCCGTTACTTACACTCAGGGGAGTGGATGCGTTGGTTCCTTACTGCTGCGCAGGGGAGTTGAGGCTCGCTTCCTTACTGTGTGGGGAGTTGATGCGTCGTTTCTTACTGCGGCCCTGTGACGATGCGACAAGATGGCGTCTCAATGCGATGCGACAATGTTGGATGCAATGCGTGCCCTCCCGACGGCCGTTTGGCGAACTCTAACTTCTGAGCAGCGACAGGCCCTGCAACACACTTCTTCAGTGATACGATGGCGACCTCTGTGGCGGCGACACTCTTCTCTGGTGAAGCGACGTGCTTCGTCGATGATGCGACTCCAAACAGCTGCAGCGGCGGCACGCTTCTTCGGCGATGCAACGGCAACCGCTGTAGCAGTGACACGCTTCTCCTTCTTGCATTGCGCTTCCAGCTCCCAGCGACAGTCTTCTCAGAGGGCCCAAGCAACAGTAGGCACCTCTCTGCAAGTAGAATTCCCAGCAAGGAAATTCAGGGGGAGCTAGTGGTGAAGTCTTGTATCCCTGAAACTTCAGGCAGGAGGCAAGCACAATTCAAGCCCTTGAAGATTCTTCTTCAAGATTGCAAAAGTACACACAAAGTTCCTTTTCTCCTTTCCTTGGCAATAAAGTAACCACTGCAGGCCAACCCCAACAGCACAGGGGCAGTCTCCTCCTTCAGCTTCCTTGGTTCTTCGTCTTGATTCCCAGAAGTGATCTAAAGTTCTAGGGTCTGGGTCCCTCTTTTATACACACAAATCCTTCCCCTCTGAAGGCAGAGAGCGTCTGCACCTAGCCCTAACCAGTTCTGGGTGCATTCTGCCAGTGCACAACTTCTTCCTTTGTCACTGTGGGTCAGGGTCATCGGACACACCACAGGAGGTGGAGCCAGCATTGTTGAAGGCGACTCACCCTTTCTCCTGAAGCCACCCCAGCCACTGTCACTCACAAACCAGACAAGGAATACACACACCTAGCAGAGGCAGGCTGGATGGTTAGGCAAGAAAATACCTACTTTCTAAAAGTGGTATTTTCAAACACAGAATGTTAAAACCAACTTCACTAAAAGATGTATTTTATCATTCTGAGTTAAGGCATACTAAATTTGTTTTTCTACCATGTTCCCTGGGTCAGTTAGGATTATAGGATTATAAACTGGCCATTCTTGCCTATGGGAACAGGTAGCCTTGCAATAGTGAAAAACAAAATTGGCTGTAATTCACCATTAGGACATGCCACACACATCAGGGCATGTCCTACCTTTTACATACAATGCACCCTGCCCATGGGGGTACCTGGGGCCTGCCTTAGGGGTGACTAACATGTAGAAAAGGGAAGGTTTAGGGACTGGCAAGTGGGTGCACTTGCCAAGTCGACATGGCAGCCCCAGGCTGCATACAGGCTCTGCGATGGCAGGCCTGAGTCACATTTTACAAGCTGCTTATGTGGGTGGCACAATCAGTGCTGCAAGCCCACCAGCAGCATTTGATTTACCGGCCCTGGGCACACATGGTGCCCTGTACTAGCGTCTGACAAGTAAATCAAATAGCCAATAATGGAGTCACTAATTCATTACAACAATTTACAATAGGGAGCCTGTGCACTGAATAGCAGTGGCACAGTGCCCAAAGCATCAAGACCAGCAAAACATATAGCAAAAACACAGGAGGCAACAGGAAAAAATGGAAGGTAGACCCACGCCAATGGTGCCAGGTCTAACACGTGTCCCCTCCAGCTAAAATGTGGGAAGAACTACCCACCCCATGGGAGTTCTCTTCACTAAGGCGGAAAAATCTGGACAGA
Organism: Triturus cristatus; assembly: GCF_964204655.1. Taxonomy (NCBI): domain Eukaryota; kingdom Metazoa; phylum Chordata; class Amphibia; order Caudata; family Salamandridae; genus Triturus; species Triturus cristatus. The sequence goes on from NC_140586.1 coordinate 567,987,301, forward strand.
CCATCAGCATTGGCGTGTTCTGTACCAGGGCGGTGTTCCACCGTGAAGTCCATCCCCTGTAGGGAAATGAACCACCTCAACCGCTTTGGATTCTCACCCCTCATCTAAATCAACCATCTGAGGGGCCTGTGGTCTGTCTGGACCCGGAAGTGAGTCCCAAACAAGTATGGTCTCAACTTTTTCAGTGCTCAGACCACAGCAAATGCCTCACGCTCAATTGCACTCCACCTCTGTTCCTGTGGAAGTAACCTCCTACTGATGAAGGCTACAGGTTGGTCTAGACCCTCCTCATTTATCTGTGAAAAAACAGCCCCCACACCATGCTCTGAAGCATCTGTCTGTACAATGAACTCTTTAGAGAAGTTGGGCGCCAGAAGCACGAGCGCCGTGCACATGGCAGTCTTCAGGGCATCAAAAGCTTTCTGACCGGTGTCAGTCCAGTTCACTTTCTTGGGCTGCTTCCTGGAAGTCAGCTCTGTCAAGGGTGCAACAATGCTGCCATACCCCTTGACAAACCTCCTGTAGTACCCAGTGAGTCCTAAAAAGGCTCTCACCTCTGTCTGGGTCTTGGGGAGGTTCCCAAGCTAGGATGGTCTCAATCTTGGGCTGTAGGGGCGCCACCTGGCTGCTCCAAACTGGTTTCCCAAGTACACCACTGAACCCTGCCCGATCTGGCACTTACCTTGATCGTGAGGCCTGCTCTCCGCAGCGCCATCAACACTTCCCAGAGGTGGCGCAGATGTTCTTCCCAAATGACGCTGAACACTGTAATGTCATCCAGGTAGGCTGCACTGAAATCTTCCATTTAAGCCAACACCTGGTTGACCAACCTCTGAAAGGTGGCAGGAGCATTCTTCATCCCAAAGGGCATAACCCAGAATTGGTAGTGCCCATATGGTGTGGAGAATGCTGACCTCTTTGGCCCCATCAGTTAAGGCGATATGCCAGTACCCAGACGTTAGATCAAACGTGCTGAGGTACCGGGCAGCCCCTAACCGATCAATGAGCTCATCAGATCTGGGGATGGGGTGCGCGTCAGTCCTGGTGACTGAATTGAGCCCTCGGTAGTCCACACAGAACCGGAGTTCTGGCGTGGCACCCGGTGCGGCAGCCTTTGGGACCAAGACCACTGGGCTGGCCCACGAACTGTTAGAGGACTCAATCACCCCTAATGCAAGCATCTTGGAGACCTCCTTGATGCAAGCTCTCACCCTATCAGTCACTCTGTAAGTTTTGTGCTTAACAGGAGGACTGTCCCCAGTGTCTTCATCATGGACACACCAATCAGTGACACTTGGAATTAGGGAGAGCAGATCAGAAAACTGTCCCAACAACTGGCGACAGTCATTCTGCTGCTCAGGGGTCAGGGTGGTAGAGAGGTTTACACCATCCACTGACCCATCTTGCTCTGTTGCAGACAGGAGGTCAGGAAAAGGCTCGGTCTCCTCCTCCATTCCATCACCTGTCGCTAGAAGCATGCCCACTTCGGACCTCTCTAAGTGGGACTTCAGGCGATTGACATGTAGGACCCACAAAGGGTTCCTGGGAGACTTTAAGCCCACCAAGTAGGTGACATCGCTCTTGCGCTCCACCACCTCAAATGGTCCGGTCCACTTATCCTGGAGCGCACAGGGCTCCACGGGGGCCATGAACCAAACTTTCTGACCAGGCTGAAGCTCAATCAGAGTGGCATTCTGATCGTACCACCGCTTCATCTCTTCCTGGCTGGCTTCCAGATTTGCCCGAGCGAGTTGCCTGAAACGCCGGGTTTGGTTTCTGACGGTCAGCATGTAACTATATACATCCTGGAAGCTTTCCCCCAGCCTTCCTTTACCAAACTCAAAGGTCCTCTCACAGGGTGACCATACAGCAGTTCAAAGGGGCTGAACCCTAAGGACTTCTGTGGCACCTCCCTGTAACAAAAATGAACCTGTTCAAAAAAGGTGAACACACTACTCAGTGACCCCTCCAAAAATGCACAGTCACCCAACTTTGTGTGACAAACCAGCGGTTATCTTTGTATCGTCTGATCAAACGGGACCTGGATCACCAGATAGTTATTAAAATCGGTCGCATCTGTAGGTTCTATCTCCCGTGGTATAATCCACCCTCTGGTGTGAAATAACCAAGCAAAAAAGGAGAAAAAGGTGAAGAAAAGTTGGCAGTGCCTCACGGGAGTAACACCATGGGAGTCTGCAGACTGGTACTCGCCTGCGTCCTCAGGTTCTCATCATTAGCAACTGCCAGCCCATAACACAAATTATGATAAAGTAAGAACGAAAAAAGACAGAAGACAGAGTGCTAGGTGTGGTGTCGTGTATTGCCAGTGCACCGGGTAACTTATCCGGGCATGCGGCGGTATCAACCCTGTAGGGAGTGGCAGGGTCAAAGCAGAAACACCGCCATTCCTAATCTAAAACCGAGCTAGACAACACTAGCTATGTTGCTTTATTCCGTGCTGTGTGTCTGCTCACTTAAAACCGACATGTTTCGTTGCCTGGGGGAACTTACGGCAATTTCATCAGGGTAAGGGTTAATTTTCCACACTGCATCCCTAGTTGTCTATTTTTTATATTTTCTGTACCTGTGGGAGGCAGAAACAAAATGACACAACCAATCATCAGTCAGCACCAATTAAAACGTAAAATATCGTGCAAGTGGGAACCACCTTCATTTTATCAACCTATTTACTGGGTTGTTGCCCTTCATGGGCATACCTGTAACCCCCTTTGTTTTGTGAGTGTGTACTAGTCCACAGTCACGCTTGCTGCCACATATGCTGCAGAACGTCAGTCTGTGAAGGAATCGGGAGAAAAATTAGAAGCTGGCATCATGTTATGCACATGTATTTTAAGAGAAATAGTAGCTTGTTCCTTTGTCTGTAAATATAGGCTCGGGCGCTGTAAGAGCGTGCTGGTGCTCAATGGGGCAGTAATGTATGTGTACCCAATCAGCCCTTCCCATTACCCAAGGAGTGCAACTACCACTGCCTCATGTCAAGATCTTTTCCATGTGTTTCATATCATTTCACGGAGGCAGACTCTCGTTACTGCTCCCGCAAAGAATCTACACAAAACGTCTTTATTAAAAAAAAAAAAAACCCCTGGGCTTAAGTGGGATACATATTTCCAACCGTTCCCCTGCCTGTAGTAACCGCTCACCTTGACAGCGTGAGTGTCCGGCATTATCTCAGCACCTCGCGGAGTCGGTGGGCGGCACTAATTTTCAAAGCACGGCGCGCCACGTCGGCGCATGCGCGTATTGTCCCTCTTCTAATTCTACACTCTTTTACCATAATGAAGGGCCTGAGCGCCATATTGTGCAAGTATTTTGAATGGGGTGCCCTCAGTGCAGTTGTATGTACAATACGGTTTTACCATAACCCGATTAAAACATAGTAGGTGTGTTATTATAACTATTCCTAAATGTTAAACTCCTAAATATGTGTTGTGTAATACAGTCCACCTTTAGTGTGCAGTGCTTGGACTTATCGAATGTGTCATCATTATAAACATCCTCAAGTGATACATGATATACAGTTTAAGATTAGGATTCAGAGTTCAAAGTTCGAGATTCAAAACGAGATTCAAAATACAGAACTCCGAGTTCAAGTGTTGATGTCCTGAGTGCATCCATTCATCAAATATGGCAGAGGGACTTTACAGTGGAGTGGTCTCACTTTATCTGCTTGTTACCTCGGTTTGTACATCAGTAATATTTTATACATCATCTTATGTGGGTAATATAATCCATTTTTTCATGCCTAAAAACTCCCATAACTTGATGGGTGAAAGTGGGGAAAGTATAAGGCCATTCAGAATCATTTGCCCTTAGTGCTAGCCTGGGCGGCTACCCCACATATACCTCTTTCAAAGGGAGTTATGGGGACCTAATCACCAGAAGGCCTACATGAGGAATTCATATGGGCAAGGATCATGTGTGTTCAATGAACAACTACCCTGTTCCATTCAATGAGGTTGTTCACCCCATGTTGGTCCACCCCCTCATTATAGATCCAGCGTGCTTCTTTTGTGCTTAGTCTAGTCTCCGTGCAAAGAGAAGGCATGGCAATAGGACGTACCACTTATGCCTCAAGGTGCCTCAAGACCCATAATCATGCCTTTGAGGATCCGGTTGAATCTCTCAACCAGCCCATTACCTTGTGGGTGGTAAGGAGTGGTGAGCTTATAAGTTACCCGACACTCCTGACACAGGGACTTCAAATACTTGGAAATGAAGTTTGTACTATGGTCTGACACCACCTCTCTTGGGAACCCCACATGGGAGAAAATCCCCATCAACGCATGACCCACCACAGGGGCCGTCACAGTCCGGAGAGGGATGGCTTCCGGGTACCGGGTGGCATGGTACACCAAGACCAGTATGAACCTGTTGCCCATGGCTGTCTTGGGATCCAGAGGCCCCACAATGTCAATGCCCACCCTTTCAAAGGGGGTGCTGACCACAGGGAATGGCTGGAGAGGAGCCGTGTGCTTCCTTCCACTCTTTCCACTTGCCTGGCAAGTCTGACAGGTCCTGCAATCAGTATCTGAACTCTTGCGCATTTGGGGGCAATAGAAGTGAGTGACAAGCCTTTCAAATGTCTAATCCTGCCTCAAATGTCCTGCTAAAGGCACATCATGAGCCAGCCCCAGTAGGAAGGCTCTGAAGCACTGGGGTACCATCAGCACATGGGCTGACCCAGGCTCAGCAACCTTAGGCTCACTATACAGGAGACCATTCTCCCAGTAGATCCAATGTGACCCAGACTGATCACCTGCTGCCTGGTTTGCAGCCTGGTGCCGCAGACCCACAGAAGGATGACACTTGTTCTGCTCCTCACAGAACTCTTCCCTGGAGGGTCCTCCTTCCTGCTGCCAATGGGTCAGCTCAGGCAGGTCCCCCAGTTCAGCTACCTGCTCCCCTGTAGGTTCTAGGGTCCCCCTCAAGGTCTGCCTCCTCCTGGACCGTGGGAACGGTGGAGGCTGGCTTCCTGTGCCCCCTGCCTCTTCTTTTTAAGGCAGGCACCAGGGCCACTCTTTCAGGCTCCAGGTCCTCTTGAACACCCTTACTGGCTGTCATGGACCGTGTGGTCACACACGCCCACTCAGGCAGACCCAACATCTCCAAATGAGCACTTTGCTCCACCTTAGCCCAAGGAGAGCTCTCCAAATCGTTACCTATCAGACAGTCAACAGGCATGGCTGGCCTCACAGCTACTTGAAGAGTACCTGAGAATTCCCACCCCCCCCACTCAAAGGGAACCTGAGCTACCTTGCAGTGGCTCTGTGTTGTCAACTGCAACAACTGGGTAAAATGCATTGGGGGCCACCTGCTTCAAAGACACCAGGCCACAACTGATAGCTGTCACACTGCCTCCGGTGTCTCTAAGAGCCTCCACTCTATGGCCATTAATGGTCACCCACTGCCTGTACGTTTTAGTGTTATCAGGCAGCTGGATCTTGGGGGCCACCATCTCTGCAGCACCCCACCCACCTTGGGCACCCATCTACTCCCCCAGGGCTACACTAGCTATCTGTCGGGGTGGTGCACCAGTGGGTGCTGTTTTGCCTCTCTGTGGGCACGGGGGATCATAGAACCGGTGGCCCACCTCACTGCAATGAAAATATTTCATGGGTCCCCTATGAACAGGTTTACCTGTCGGGCCCCGGGCTTCTACTTAGGGGGAGGCTGGGAATCCTTCCCTTGGGGATTACTTTGGGGCCCTTTCTGGAACTCCCTCTGTTTACCCTTGTCCCCCCTACTCTTCTGCTCGGGGGGACCCTGCCCACCTTAGGTGGAGTCTCCCACATGACCCTTGTGGACCCGGGTGCTCACCCAGTGGTCCTTCTCCTCAGCAAGCTTCCTAGGGTTAGTCATCTTGCTATCAATAAGGTGCTGGCATAGCTCTGGAAAACAATTACTAGACAAGTGCTCCCATGCAAACAAATCATAGAGCCCCTGATAATCATCCACTTCGCTACTCTTCACCCAACCATCCAATGCTCTGCAAAAAAGTCACATATTCAAGTGCTAGACTCCTGTTTTTTACAATTCCTAAACCGTTGTCTATTAAGCTCAGAGTTCAACCCATACCTGGTCATTAAGGCTTCCTTCATTCGCACATAAGAATTCTGATCCTCAGAAGGCAATTCCAACAAGGTATCCCACCCATCACTGAGAAACCGCCCCCACAACCCTGCTCCCCAATCCTTCTCAGGGACCCGGTGGGAGGTCATAGCTACCTCATAGGCTTTGAACCATTGCCCATTATCTTCATTCTTATGAAACTCCTTAACATCCTTGGAAATGAACACTCTTGTTTCTACAGGCACAGATGGTGCGCTAAAACCAAAGGAAATGGTGCGCTGCCACCAGAGGGAGAACTTTCTAAACTCTTGGCTTTCAATTCCAATTCCCTCAACATCCTCTCACGCTCCAAATGCATTCTTTTTTCCTCCAATGCCAACTTCTTATTCTTCAACTCCATCTGCCCACCTATTCTGAGCTTGGCCAGCTCCATCTTATGCATTCTATCTCTCTCCCTGTCCTCCAGCTCTCTTGGGGACAGGTCCTTTGAAGACACCGCTGTCTGCTCTGGAAGGCACCTTCCTCCCATCAAGGCCCACTGGCCCCTCTAGCTGCCCATCTAAATTCTCTACCTCCTCCCTAGGCTCTTCAGGATACTCAGTGGCATTCCTAGATTCTACCCAGGCCTTCAGCGCCTTCTGGTTTTCCTCTTTCTTGGAGAGGCCTTTCATAGAGACTTTAAATTTTCTGCAAGCAGCTTTGAGGTAAGACACAGTGTAAGTGTCAATCCGATCTTCTTCAACATCAATGTCAACCGATGCAATGGATGCTGGTTTGCTTATGGTGAAAAACAGTTGGCAGCTCTCAAAAAGCAAAAAGAAGTTCCAAGGAAAATTCTACCAAACAGTATGTGAACATGCTATGGTCTGCACTCACTAGTAGTGTACACCAATCACTGTATATGAGTCACAAATGCAAGTCCAAATCCTCACCGCTGACCACCAATGTTAGAACTGGGGGTCTCTAGTTGGCAGAGGTAGGTACCTTTGACCAAATAGGGACCCTTGCTTCTAGTCAGGGTGAGGGGCTACACTTCTAAAATAACCCCTGCTCACCCCCTTGGTAGCTTGGCACTAGCAGACAGGATTATCTCAGAGGCAGTGTGTAAAGCATTTGTGAACACATACAATAATACAGTTAAAACACTACAAATTGACACCACACAATTTTAGAAAAATAAGTAATCTTTACTAGACTTAACACAAGACCAAACGACAAATCCACAGTACTGTAATCAAAAATAGACTTTAAAATGGTAGAAATAGGTTAGTTCAATGTAGATGGTAAATGCGACACTTTACTCTCAAAGTACCTTAGATGCGTCATGCAAAACAAACAAAAGGGTCCCAGGGAAGTTGATACGCCGTTCCTTACACTCAGGGGAGTTACTTACTGCTGCGCCTTGGAAGTTGAGGCTTGCTTCCTTACAGTGTGGGGAGTTGATGCGTCGTTTTTTACTGCGGCCCGGTGATGATGCGACAAGATGGTGCCTCATTGCGACGGGACGATCCGGTGCGATGCGAGAACATGGCGTCTTGATGCGATGCGACAACGTTGGATGGGATGCGTGCACGGCCGTGCGGCGAACTCGGTAACTTCTGAGCCACTGCCCTGCGACGCGCTTCTCCGGTGATGCGACGGCGACCTCTGCGGCGGCAACACGATTCTCCAGTGATGTGACACGCTTTGTCGATGATGCGACGGCGAACAGCTGCAGCGGCGGCACTCTTCGGCGATGCGACGGCAACTGCTGCGGCAGCGACACGCTTCTCCTTGTTGCGTCGCGCTTCCAGCAACACGCAGTCTTCTCAGAGGGCCAAAGGAACAGTAGGCACCTCTCTGCAAGTAGTATTCCCAGCAAGGAAATTCAGGGGGAGCTGGTGATGAAGTCTTTTATCCCTGAGACTTAGGGCAGGAGGCAAGCACAATTCAAGCCCTTGGAGATTCTTTTTCAAGATTGCAAAAGTACACACAAAGTTCCTTTTCTCCTTTCCTTGGCAATAAAGTAACCGCTGCAGGGGCAGTCTCCTCCTTCAGCTTCCTTGGTTCTTCTCCTTGGCAAAGGGTTGTCTTGAGTCCCAGAAGTGATCTAAAGTTCTGGGGTCTGGGTCCCCCTTTTTAAACACACAAATCCCTTGTCTCTGAAGGCAGAGAGTGTCTGTACCTAGTCCAAACCAGTTCTGGGTTCATACTGCCAGTGCACAACTTCTTCCTTTGTCAGTGTGGGCCAGGGTCATCAGACGCACCACAGGAGGTGGAGCCAGCATTGTGGAAGGCAGGCACAGCCCTATTCAGACCCAGGTGCTACTCCTCCCACCACTCCCAATGCACATAGGCCTATTCAGCGTAGTGCTGACTCACCCGGTCTCCTGAAGCCACCCCAGCCCCTGTCACTCATAAACCAGACATGGAATACACAAACCTAGCAGAGGCAGGCTGAATGGTTAGGCAAGAAAATACGTACTTTCTAAAAGTGGTATTTTCAAACACAGAATGTTAAAACCAACTTCACTAAAAGATGTATTTTATCATTCTGAGTTCAGGCATATTAAATTTGTTTTTCTACCATGTTCCCTGGGTCAGTTAGGATTATAAGATGTTATAATCAAACTGTCCATTCTGGCCTATGGGAACAGGTAGCCTTAAAATAGTCAAAAACAAATTGGCTGTAATTCACTATCAGGACATACCACACACATCAGGGCATGTCCTACCTTTTACATACAATGCACCCTGCCCATGGTTGAACCTTGGGCCTACCTTAGGGGTGACTAACATGAAGAAAAGGGAAGGTTTAGGGACTGGCAAGTGGGTGCACTTTCCAAGTCGACATGGCAGCCCCAGGCTGCACACAGGCTCTGCAATGGCAGGCCTAAGTCACATTTTACAAGCTGCTTTGTGGGTGGCACAATCAGTGCTGCAAGCCCACCAGCAGCATTTGATTTACAGGCCCTGGGCACACATGGTGCACTGTACTAGGGTCTGACAAGTAAATCAAATAGCCAGTCATGGAGTCAGTAATCCATTACAACAATTTACAATAGGGAGTACTTGTACTGTGGCACTGAATAGCAGTGGCACAGTGCCCAAAGCATCTAGACCAGCAAAACGTATAGCAAAAACACAGGCGGCAACCGCAAAACATGGAAGGGAGACCTACGCCAATGGTGCCAGGTCTAACAGTGATCTTATCTGGCCCTAAACTTGTACTTGGGTAAAGAGCCTCAACCTCTAGCTATTCAGAAAAGTGCACACTTTTGGAGATGTCCTTGTCTTTCAAAATCATATGGAAACAGCGCCAAAAGACCAAAGACTTTCACAAAGTAATTATAAGGTGTAGGGAAGTGGGTTTCTGTTGCAGTAACCCCTCCACTTTTTGCTAGACTACTGATGCCCTTTTTTTTGGTGTGCCCTGGGTCCCTGCCAATCAGGTTCCCAGGGCCTGTGTTATTTCCCCAAAACTAACCCAATTGGCATCTCTGGCCACAGGTCAGCCCCTGGTAAATGGTACCACAGGTACCCAGGGCACTGTGACCAGGGAAGACCTCTAAGGGCTGCAGCACTTTTTGTGGCACTCTTAGAGGACGGACACACACACGGACACACACACGGACACACACACGGACACACACACGGACACACACACGGACACACACACGGACACACACACGGACACACACACGGACACACACACGGACACACACACGGACACACACACGGACACACACACGGACACACACACGGACACACACGGACACACACGGACACACACACACGGACACACACGGACACACACACACGGACACACACGGACACACACACACGGACACACGGACACGGACACACGCACACACACGGACACAGACACACGCACACACACGGACACAGACACACGCACACAGACACACGCACACAGACACACGCACACAGACACACGCACACAGACACACGCACACAGACACCTGTGTGTTTTGATGCAGAACAAAGTGAAGAGTCGACATGGCACACATTCCTGTGTGTCATGCCTACAACCCACTGCCCTGGCATAGATCAGTCACCCCTCTAGCCGGGTTTCCTATGCCAGATGTGAGGGTACAGGTGCATGAGCCCTGTACCCCTACAGTGTTTAAGTCCATTCTTAGACATTGTAAATGCAGTGATGCCATTTAGAGCATATGGTGCTGGGAGCTTCTCATTACGAACTCCACAGCACCATAACGGCTACACTGAAAACAGAAGTTTAGTATCAAACTTCTCAGCACATTAAACCCACACTGATGCCAGTGTGGGATTTAATGTAAAATGTACACACAGGGTATCTCAGAGATGCCCCCTGAAAACTAACCCACCACTAGTGTCCAGGCTGAGTTGCTGCTTTCAGCTGCCACCACCAGACATGTTTCTGGACCCATGGATCGAGAGCCTGCTGCTCTCTGGGGCCTGAAACAATGCACATCCTGGGACGAGGTGCCAAGCCTCCTCCCCCAGGATGGGCTGGGTTCACGAAGGGGAAGCTTCAAAGGCATGCCGCCTTTGAGAGACTCCCCAGACTATTTGCGGCTTTCAGCAACTGGTCCCCACTGGTTCTACCGCCACTTTGGGCGGGAGAACCGGCGGGAAAAACAAGTGAGGGAGAGAGGTGTGCTCATCTCTGCCAACACCACCCCTCACGTGGGGGAGGCGAGGTGAAGCACAACTCCGAGTCCCTGCCATCTTGAGGACAGGGGGACTCAACCAACCAGGGACAGTCTCCTGCCCCCCTCCCACTGGAGGGTGGCACAATAGGGGGTGTACCCACTCCAGGAAAGGAATCATTGGTCCCTGCCCTTTACCTACCTGAAACGTCCCTAAATCTAGTATTTAGGGGGCACCCTGAACCTTGCTTCCTCAGATCCAGAAACGACAAGAAGAAGGACCGAACAGACGTGCAGCCAGCTAACAAGAGGAAGACGCCCACTGACTTGGCCCCAGCCCTACAGGCCTGTCTCCCCTCGAACCTGCTCCTGCGAAATCCCGGTTTGTCCTACAGCCAGTAACTTCAAAAAACCTGGAGGACCTGCCTGCCTTCACTTCCAAAGACTGCTTCTCCCGCGAACACCGGATTTGTTCAACTGCAACCTATGGCAGCAGCCAGAGACCGCAAATCCAGCCCACTCTGCGCCCACCGAACCCGGCCCAAGCTCGAGTGGAAAAACACCACAAGAAGATCACCCCGGCGATCCTGACCCGAGATCCGCTGACCCCTGACCTGCCTCCAGTTGACGCCTGCAGCCTAAATCCAGAAGGCCCCCCTGACCGCGACCCTGAGCTGGTAAGAAGATCCGACCCCAAAAGGCACCCCTTCACCCGATGCCCCACGGCCTTGTGTTCCCAGACCGACGGTGCCTAACCAACCCCTAACTTCCCAACTTACCTCTCGAAGTGGTGGCCGCACCCAGAAGTCCTTTGTCTCCCTGCATGCAGTGCTTTCCCAAACCGGAGGTTCTCCATTGAAAACAGGGCACCCAACCTCGAAACAGCACCCTGCACCCGGCCGCCCCAGTGCTGCTGAGGGGCACCTTTTGTGCTACTTTGTTTCCCCATTTGCCCTGACCTAAACCCTAGGAGCTCTGCTCCCACAACCCTGTGGCCTGCTTGCCAGCAGCCACCAACCGGAGGCCCCCTATCCCCCATTGGAAAACATTGGGCCTCAACACTCTGCACACGGCCTCCCTAGTGCCACTGAGGGTGCAACAAGAGTGCATCACTGAACTGGGGGACCCCCTAGTCTAACCCCAGAACCTTAACACCCACAGTCGAAAACTTACCTGTGAACCGATAACCTGTTTTCCTCCATAGGATAACATTGACAATTTTCTTCCAAAAAGTTTCCAAGTGTGGAGTTTTGAAATCAAAAAATATTCTTTAAAAATTGCACGAATACCCAAAACGTATTTACTTACCTGTTTGCAGTAAATATCCCAGTGCTAGGTATCCAGCACTGAGTTAGAAAAGTAACGTAAAAAGTAACTTACCTGTAATTTACTGAAAAAGCCTATTAATTTCAATGTACTGTATTTGCTAAGTATTGCAACCTACTGCATCCCCTGTAAATCAAACAAAGTACAATTTTTATTGCATTTTCAAACTGTTCTACAATCAGCAACTTATTACTGTAAAGTATTTCATGCTTACCTGTGCCAGGCTTGCTTGGTTCTAAAAATAAAACAGTATATTTTTTTATACAAAAACAATTGGCCTAGAGTTCAGTTCTTGAGTGTGTGAATTCATTTGCTGACTGAGTGTGTACATCAAATGCTTAACACTGTCCTCTGATACTGCTTTACTGCTCGACCACTCTACCACAAATGGAGAGTAAGGTTCTATCTAACTTTAACCTCTGCCTACCTCTGGGGTCACCTGGACTCTACACACTATACCTCATTTTGGTGTAGTATATATAGAGCCAGTTTCCTACATAAGGTAATCCACAAGTAGAGGCTCATTGTAGATTATAGTAAATGTGTCTAAAACCCTTTCTTTGATTGACTTGATACCTGCACGATCACCATTTTACATCAAAGAAATTGGTATTTACATTTAAATTCTTTTAAGTTGAATAAAATGATAATAGATAAAATAAACAGTAATGTGCATTTCCAAAACTAGCTTGTGGCATTTGTAGGACTGAAACTGATGCCCAGATGAGGATATGGGTGCAGTCTCTGAATTCACGGGTCATTTACAATTGGGATTCTATGTCAGGACCGGAGGCGAGGATTATGCTCTACTTTCCTTACTTTCAAGGTAGCAGCCATTTTAAAGTCATCAACTAGTATTCCCATGGTACGTCGGGAATGACAGAAAACAATAGTGTCCACATCTAGAGTGTCCCCTGTTCCATCATCCAATCAAGGCTCCCTTAGGTACAGACAGTCCTCTCTCTCTGTTTAACCTCCTCTTTCTTTGCTGCTGCAGCCTGAGATAAGTCATGTTTCTTTGAGCTTATAACCTATTCATGAATCCATAATGCCACTAACTAATGCGCATGCTATGTTCACTTTGGCATGAACGTTCGGTTTGGTACATTCTGGTCGTTTTATTTGCCTTTTGCTTTCAGCGCGTAAGAGGAACGGTTTTCCTACCTCGCTTCGGGCGCTCTGGTGCCTGCGCGCTTTTCACTTCGCGCCGCTTCTGTCTAGTGCGGTCGGCGATATTGGTGTCCTTCGGTGTTGTTTTCCGGACTATTCCGGTGTTTCTTGTGTGGCGAGTCAGCCGCTACTCGGCTGACTCGCGCTCCGACCGTGGGAGTGTTCCTCCCTAGCGGCCGTATCTTGGTGCGGCTCGCGGTGTCGTGTTACACCGCTAGGGGGCACGTTCTCGCGTTCCGAGGATTCCGCGCATTCCGCGCGCTTTAATCTCGGAACGCGAAGCATCTAAAGAGCCTCTGCCTGTCCCGACGCCGTTCTCACACGGTCGGTAACATTGCCTTTAGGCATTAATTACAATTACGCCCCTGAACATCTCTAAAGGTCAGTGACCAGTTTTACAAGACTGTGGTGGAGTGTGCACCCAGTCGTGGGGGTCAGTATCCTAGGCCTTTGATTGAACGCTCTTCGGAGTCTGTATTTGCGGGATAAATCCTGCTGGGACCTTGGGGACAGGCTGCCCAATTTATTTCTGCACCAGGGCTGTCGGGTCCCATGGCAAAGTGCCTGCACGCAAGTTCGCATGCCCTACCTTGGCTGACACCCAGCCTCCTTTCACGGAGTTCACCTCCTCTGCGACTCCTACTCATTACGTGGTGTATATATATTTGGATCTGTACCCTTGGGCATCTTGCTCCCATCTACATTATGGAGTCTTATGACGACTCTACTTACCTGGATGACCAGGACGAACAGTGGGATGAGGACCCGCTTGCGGCGCTGCAGTGGGTCGATGACTTCTACGATGCCGTAGACTCCTCCATTTATAAAGCTGTGGAGCAGGCCATGGCTCCATTGGAAGATCGCCTCTCTCGGAGGATTGAGCTAGCCTGCGACAGGCTAGCCAGAGCGTCCCAAGCCCTTCCGGCTTCTCTTCCTTCAACGGCGCCCAACGACGATACTCTTCCACCCCCTGCTAAGCGGGCCAAGGATGCTGGGGTGGATGTTGACGCCTTCGCCCGCATCAAGCAGGCGTTCCTGGCCAACAGAACCCCTCCTGCTGCGCCTACCCCGGGAGTCTTGAGTCTTGGGACTGATGACGGTGCTGGGCGTCTCGCCCATGCGGTTTGCCGCAACCAGAGCCCGGCGCTTCAGATTCCGGCGCTGTTTCTCAAAACCTCTGCGCGGATATGCTCGATCCGGAAGATATTCTGCACCCTCGGTCCTCGGACTGGGCACCCTGTGACAAGGTCACCCAGTACGTGGCTAGCCGCATCCGTAGACCTCTGAAGGCCTCAGTTCGTAACTGCCTTAGAGCAGAATGCCCGCGCCCGTCGTTGGACGACAAGGTTGCGGCGACCCCAGAAATCGATTCGAGGATGGCAACATTCTTACAAAAGTTTATCAAGGATCCCAAGAAGGGAATTGACCGATCGTGGCGGGCTTGCCAAGATAAACTGCTGGACATTCTTGGGCCTATCACCAAAATTCTTGACATGGCCGAAGAAGCTAAGGCATCGGGGGCCCTGATATCCCCCGACAATCTCTCCTCTTAGGCCCAACGGGTGGTCATCTTCTTGGGGAACGCAAACTGCGCGCTGTCAACAGAGAGGCGCAGATCTCTGCTGATTAAGGTGGACCCCAAACTGGGGGATTTGGCAGACTCCGAGGCGGGCCCGGTTGCCCAGGGCGGCCTCTTTGAAGAGCCCTTCATGAAGGAGCTAGGGCGCTTTGTGAACACCTTCACAACTTTGGACAGAGCGCAATCCTCCATCCGCAAGGTCTTTCGCCCGCGGGTTTTCAGAGGGGCCAGTCGAGTCAGGGGCCGCTCGGCCGGCCGCCCAAATCAGCAGAGAGGAGGCTCCAACCAGTCGTCGTATCAAGATCAGGCCAGATTCGGGAACTTCTACCCGACGAGGGGACGGCGAGGGAAGAATCGTGGTGGCAGAGGCGGTGGCACCTCCAGTTCTTCCGGTAAGTGTTCTCCCTTCTTCCCAACTAAGAGTGGGGGGCCGACTGGTGCATTTTTTCCAGGCTTGGACTTCTGTCACAGGCGACGCGTGGGTACTCCAAACTGTCCAGGTGTTTCATATCGAGTTCCACGGGAGGCCGCTGCAGAAAACTCCACCGCGTCCCCTAGTCTTCTCGGTAGAGGACTCAGCCTTAGTAGATCAAGAGGTCCAGGTGCTTTTGCTCAAGGGGCGGTGGTGCGATCCACTCTTCATGCACACGGTTTCCTCAGCAATCTCTTTCTAGTAGACAAGGCGGACGGTGGGCAAAGGCCCGTGATCAATCTCCGAGAGTTCAACGAGTGGTCAGTCTACCGCCACTTCAAGATGGAAGGAATCCATCTTCTTCGCGATCTTCTCAGGCCCAACGATTGGCTGGCGCGCTTAGATCTAAAAGATGCGTATTTGACCATCCCAATCTTTCCTCCCCACCGGAGGTTCCTACAGTTTCTTTGGAGGGACGAAGTCTACGAGTTCTCAACTCTTCCTTTCGATCTATCCTCTGCTCCTTGGTGCTTCACCAAGGTTTTGCGCTCGGTAATCGAACGCCTACGCGCGGCAGGCATGCGGCTCTTAGTGTATCTGGACGACATTTTGCTGATCAGTACAAAAGGGGGTGGTGATGGATGGAGCATCAGAACCAATCAAACACTCACACCCAGTCAACAGATCTGGGTTTGATCCATCACCATTCTTTAGCCCACTCTGCCACCCCAGTTCAGAACATGGCCATATGCAAATCAGTCTGACCCTGTGCCTCATGGGAACAGTCCAGCCTGAACTGCCAAGCCATGCCTTCCCTGGACCGGAAACAAGCTTCCTAGGACCGGTTTCTGGCATAACAGATCTGTTGACTGGGTGTGAGTGTTTGATTGGTTCTGATGCTCCGTCCATCACCACCCCCTTTTGTACCGCTTTGTTCGCCATAAGTTGGCAGGGTATGCTCAGACGTGAGTGCCTTGCTCACTTTGCCACTGGATTCAAGCAAGCCTGGCTGAAGACGGCTGAAATGCCAGAAACCGGTCCTAGGAAGCTTGTTTCTGGTCCAGGGAAGACATGTCTTGGCAGTTCGGGCTGGACTGTTCCCATGAGGCACAGGGTCAGACTGATTTGCATATGGCCATGTCTGAACTGGGGTGGCAGAGTGGGCTAAAGAACGGTGATGGATCAAACCCAGATCTGTTGACTGGGTGTGAGTGTTTGATTGGTTCTGATGCTCCGTCCATCACCACCCCCTTTTGTACCGCTTTGTTCGCCATAAGTTGGCAGGGTATGCTCAGACGTGAGTCCCTTGCTCACTTTGCCACTGGATTCAAGCAAGCCTGGCTGAAGACGGCTGAAATGCCAGAAACCGGTCCTAGGAAGCTTGTTTCTGGTCCAGGGAAGACATGTCTTGGCAGTTCGGGCTGGACTGTTCCCATGAGGCACAGGGTCAGACTGATTTGCATATGGCCATGTCTGAACTGGGGTGGCAGAGTGGGCTAAAGAACGGTGATGGATCAAACCCAGATCTGTTGACTGGGTGTGAGTGTTTGATTGGTTCTGATGCTCCGTCCATCACCACCCCCTTTTGTACCGCTTTGTTCGCCATAAGTTGGCAGGGTATGCTCAGACGTGAGTCCCTTGCTCACTTTGCCACTGGATTCAAGCAAGCCTGGCTGAAGACGGCTGAAATGCCAGAAACCGGTCCTAGGAAGCTTGTTTCTGGTCCAGGGAAGACATGTCTTGGCAGTTCGGGCTGGACTGTTCCCATGAGGCACAGGGTCAGACTGATTTGCATATGGCCATGTCTGAACTGGGGTGGCAGAGTGGGCTAAAGAACGGTGATGGATCAAACCCAGATCTGTTGACTGGGTGTGAGTGTTTGATTGGTTCTGATGCTCCGTCCATCACCACCCTCTTTTGTACCGCTTTGTTCGCCATAAGTTGGCAGGGTATGCTCAGATGTGAGTCCCTTGCTCACTTTGCCACTGGATTCAAGCAAGCCTGGCTGAAGACGGCTGAAATGCCAGAAACCGGTCCTAGGAAGCTTGTTTCTGGTCCAGGGAAGACATGTCTTGGCAGTTCGGGCTGGACTGTTCCCATGAGGCACAGGGTCAGACTGATTTGCATATGGCCATGTCTGAACTGGGGTGGCAGAGTGGGCTAAAGAACGGTGATGGATCAAACCCAGATCTGTTGACTGGGTGTGAGTGTTTGATTGGTTCTGATGCTCCGTCCATCACCACCCCCTTTTGTACCGCTTTGTTCGCCATAAGTTGGCAGGGTATGCTCAGACGTGAGTCCCTTGCTCACTTTGCCACTGGATTCAAGCAAGCCTGGCTGAAGACGGCTGAAATGCCAGAAACCGGTCCTAGGAAGCTTGTTTCTGGTCCAGGGAAGACATGTCTTGGCAGTTCGGGCTGGACTGTTCCCATGAGGCACAGGGTCAGACTGATTTGCATATGGCCATGTCTGAACTGGGGTGGCAGAGTGGGCTAAAGAACGGTGATGGATCAAACCCAGATCTGTTGACTGGGTGTGAGTGTTTGATTGGTTCTGATGCTCCGTCCATCACCACCCCCTTTTGTACCGCTTTGTTCGCCATAAGTTGGCAGGGTATGCTCAGACGTGAGTCCCTTGCTCACTTTGCCACTGGATTCAAGCAAGCCTGGCTGAAGACGGCTGAAATGCCAGAAACCGGTCCTAGGAAGCTTGTTTCTGGTCCAGGGAAGACATGTCTTGGCAGTTCGGGCTGGACTGTTCCCATGAGGCACAGGGTCAGACTGATTTGCATATGGCCATGTCTGAACTGGGGTGGCAGAGTGGGCTAAAGAACGGTGATGGATCAAACCCAGATCTGTTGACTGGGTGTGAGTGTTTGATTGGTTCTGATGCTCCGTCCATCACCACCCCCTTTTGTACCGCTTTGTTCGCCATAAGTTGGCAGGGTATGCTCAGACGTGAGTCCCTTGCTCACTTTGCCACTGGATTCAAGCAAGCCTGGCTGAAGACGGCTGAAATGCCAGAAACCGGTCCTAGGAAGCTTGTTTCTGGTCCAGGGAAGACATGTCTTGGCAGTTCGGGCTGGACTGTTCCCATGAGGCACAGGGTCAGACTGATTTGCATATGGCCATGTCTGAACTGGGGTGGCAGAGTGGGCTAAAGAACGGTGATGGATCAAACCCAGATCTGTTGACTGGGTGTGAGTGTTTGATTGGTTCTGATGCTCCGTCCATCACCACCCCCTTTTGTACCGCTTTGTTCGCCATAAGTTGGCAGGGTATGCTCAGACGTGAGTCCCTTGCTCACTTTGCCACTGGATTCAAGCAAGCCTGGCTGAATACGGCTGAAATGCCAGAAACCGGTCCTAGGAAGCTTGTTTCTGGTCCAGGGAAGACATGTCTTGGCAGTTCGGGCTGGACTGTTCCCATGAGGCACAGGGTCAGACTGATTTGCATATGGCCATGTCTGAACTGGGGTGGCAGAGTGGGCTAAAGAACGGTGATGGATCAAACCCAGATCTGTTGACTGGGTGGGAGTGTTTGATTGGTTCTGATGCTCCGTCCATCACCACCCCCTTTTGTACCGCTTTGTTCGCCATAAGTTGGCAGGGTATGCTCAGACGTGAGTCCCTTGCTCACTTTGCCACTGGATTCAAGCAAGCCTGGCTGAAGACGGCTGAAATGCCAGAAACCGGTCCTAGGAAGCTTGTTTCTGGTCCAGGGAAGACATGTCTTGGCAGTTCGGGCTGGACTGTTCCCATGAGGCACAGGGTCAGACTGATTTGCATATGGCCATGTCTGAACTGGGGTGGCAGAGTGG
The DNA here is from genome assembly GCF_964204655.1 of Triturus cristatus. Taxonomy (NCBI): domain Eukaryota; kingdom Metazoa; phylum Chordata; class Amphibia; order Caudata; family Salamandridae; genus Triturus; species Triturus cristatus. Next base: position 568,006,331 of record NC_140586.1, read on the forward strand.
GCTAAAGAACGGTGATGGATCAAACCCAGATCTGTTGACTGGGTGTGAGTGTTTGATTGGTTCTGATGCTCCGTCCATCACCACCCCCTTTTGTACCATTTTGCTGATGGCACAATGTCCCGAGACCCTTTCTCGTCATCTGCAGACGGCGGTGAATTTACTCCAGAGCTTGGGCTTCATAATCAACGAGACGAAGTCAACGCTCGTCCCTTCCCAAAGGGTGGTTTTCCTAGGGTTCTCCATCGATTCGGTAGCTGCTACGCTAAGCCTTCCTTCCAGGAAGATGACGAAAATCCGCTACGAATTGAGGAGAGCTCTTGCTCAGCATCAACTCTCCCTAAGGCAGATAGCTCGCTTGGTGGGCCTGCTCTCGGCTTCCATCCCAGCCATTTTTCCGGGCCCTCTCCATTACAGAGCCTTACAGCGTCTCAAAGCGCAACACCTTCGGAGAGGCCTGTCCTATTTGCGGAAAGTACCTCCGTCGGCGGAGGCCAGAGAGGAGATCCAGTGGTGGCTTTCCAACATGGAGGCTTGGAATGGACAGGCGATTTTCGGTTCGACGCCAGATATTATTATCGGGTCCGACGCCAGCAGACCAGGCTTCGGCACGCGGTGTGGCGACTTCACTACCGGCGATGTGTGGTCGCCTATGGAGCAACAGTTGCACATTAACTGTCTGGAACTCCTGGCGGGGTCGTTTGCGATCCAGTGCTGGACCAAGGACTCCATTCGGTCTTGTGTGCTCCTCAAGATGGACAATATATCAGCCGTCCGGTATATAAACCATCTTGGGGGAACGCGCTCCAGGGCACTTTCGGACATGGCAGCAAATTTCTGGAAGTATTGCCTGGACCACCAGGTTTCGGTAACGGCAGAGTATCTCCTGGGCCGAGACAACCAAGTGGCAGATTTTCAGTCCCGGCATCTCCACGACAGCAGTCTCTGGAAGTTGCATCCGGGGGTTTTCACGGATCTCCAATCCCTCTGGGGTCCCTTCTCAGTGGACCTCTTCGCCTCCCGACTGGACTTCCAGCTTCCCCGGTTTTTCAGTTGGAGACCGGATACCCTCGCAGCGCAGACGGATGCGTTTCTACAGGACTGGCAGACCGAGAGCGGTTATGCCTTTCCCCCATTTGCCATGATCACAAGAGTCTCCGCTCAAGTGCATCGTCAAGTGGCAAACGTGGTCCTTGTCACCCCGATTTGGAGGTCTCAAGCCTGGTTGCCAGTTCTTCTGGAACTTTCCTGGGATTTTCCAATCCCACTCCCCCTATTTCCAACACTTCTGCTCAGTCCGGACTGAGTTCCTCACCCGTTGATACAGCAGGGCTGCCTTGCCCTCATGGCATGGAGGATTACAGGGGACGCTGGGCGGTCCCAGGCCTTTCGAGAGCAGCTGAGAACCTCATGTCAAAGGCCTGGTCCGACAGCACAATTAAGCGGTACCGTTCCACTTGGCGACGGTGGTGTCGTTGGTGTGTTCAACGAGGTTTCAATCCCGTGGCAACCGATGTGACGTCCATCTTGAATTTTTGGGCCTCTCTGGCGGAGGAGGGTTTGGCTTATAGAACCATCAATACCTTCTGTTCGGCCATTTCGGCAGGCCACAACATACTGGATGGTTCTCCGGTGGGTGAACATCCCCTGGTTTGTCGCCTTCTTCAAGGCATCCGACTCATTACCCCCGGAGCCGCGGTACTCCCAACTATGGGACGTTAACAGAGTGTTGAATTTGTTTTTATCCTGGCAACCGAATAGGTTCCTCTCGAGGAAGGAGCTATCGGCAAAGCTAGTGATGCTTCTCTGCCTGATTTCGTGCAGAAGGGTTTCTGATGTCAGGGCCCTGGATGTCACTAGTCGAATTTTTTCCCGTGAGGGGGTTACTTTTACCATCCATAGACGGACGAAGTGCGGACCGCGTTCTATATCCTATCCGGCTTTTCCAGATTCCCCGAAACTATGTGTGGTATCCTGCCTCAAGGCATATGAGGAAATGTCGGAGGAGTTTCGTCCTCCGGAGGAGCGGCAATTGCTCATTGCCCTTCGGAAGCCCCACAAGGCGGTTTCTTCCCCCACCATTGCCCGTTGGGTACGGTGGGTCATGCAGGAAGCGGGCATCGACCTGTGTATTTTTGGCACACACTCGGCAAGAGGTGCGATGGCCTCTAAAGCTTTTACCCTGGGCGCTCGTCTGGAAGACATTCTGAATGCTGCGGACTGGTCTTCCGAATCCACTTTCAAACGGGTTTAGTTTAAACCGATCCTTGATATGTCTCATTTGGTGGTGAGCAAGCTTTAAACGAGCATAATCCTCGCCTCCGGTCCTGACATAGAATGAAAAATTTCCTAGCTATTGTAACGGAAAGTTTCAATTCTATTAAGGACTCGGAGGCGAGGATTATCCAACCCAGGGTACAAAGTTCTCCTCCTTTGACTCCTTCCCTCCCCGTACTGGGTTAAGTAAAGTGTTTTGTGGGCTAAATTTTAAGAGGTCTGACGTTTGTATTTTCTGTACTGTCGAGCTTGTTTGCCTTGCAGGCTAAACCTTAGACACGACTTCCGCTTATATTCTCTCTTGCGTTTTAGGAGATTCTGGAAAGCAAGACTCCTGAGGTTCCATGCTGGCTGGCCTACAGCAACGAAAGAGGAGGTTAAACAGAGAGAGAGAGAGGACTGTCTGCACCTAAGGGAGCCGTGATTGGATGATGGAACAGGGGACACTCTAGATGTGGACACTCTATTGTTTTCTGTCATTCCCGATGTACCATGGGAATACTTGTTGTTGTTGTTGACTTTAAAATGGCTGCTACCTTGAAAGTAAAGAAAGTAGAGCATAATCCTCGCCTCCGAGTCCTTAATAGAATTGAAACTTTCCATTACGATAGCTAGGAAATTTTTCATTAGCAAACATTGAAGGGACAGGCAGCGAGTGCAGGTGCTGTTCTGGCATTTGAGCCCAGAGTTCTTACTTAATAGATTTGCAGGTGCACGTTGAATTCATATTTTGGACAACTTTGTTACGGGGAGTATTAAACTCCAGTTGCGGTTGCCCATTAAACGGGCCACCCAGATTGGCTAGGGGGATTTTCAAGTTTTGCCTGCACAGCATGCTTACGAAATATCTTGTAGAGAAGATTTTTTTAAAGGGGCTTAGAGCTCTCCCATTATTTACCTGTGCTTACCATTAATTGACTCCCACATCACTCTCGTTTCCTTGCTTCCTATTGGTCGGCGCCTCCTCTCCACCTCCTATGCTTTAAGTCTTAGTCCTTGCTTGGAGCCTGGACCAAGTATTGCTTCCTGCGGCCAATGTCCTACTGGCTGCAGGCTTCTACAGGTACTCGTTTTCTTTTTCAGCATGCAGTCTTATTGAGAGCATGTCAGTGCATACCGTCTCCTTCACCTCCCTCCTTCCTCCAGCTCACTGCTGATCTGATTCTCCCATTTAATTGAGCTGCTTGACAAGCTACAAGGCATCCTGGCTGGCCACAGGATGGGCCTTCTCGGATGGCTGATTAGCCAGTGGATTCCCTGGGTTCTGCTGGGCTCGCTGCTGCATGATTTTCCATGGACTAGTCGCTTTCCCAGAGCAGGTGTACTGTGAGGCCATTGAGGATGCTAGACATGATGCATTCAGAAGGCAAGGGTGCAGTCTGTGCCGACTGTCTATTTAGACCACTACGCCCTGTCTTTACATGCTTTCAAATAATGGGATACTTAACGATAAACTGCCTTTGTAATAATTAATGCTCACGCATTCAGCTGTATTCACTACTTTCATTGTTACTTTGATGCCCAGTGACTTCTTAAGACTAATCTGTACTAGGTAGGACACGCGCAAGATTTGAACTTGCTGCTAGTTGTGGGATACAGTAACTGGTTAGAGGTCTATGCAATGCATATTTCGATAAAATACATTGATGTCTGCTTCCACATTTTAAAGAAATACTCTAAAAGTAAGTGAACATCCTTTGCCTGATACAAAAAACTGTTTCCTTTGAGGCCGAAATGAAAAAGCAAACAAATAAATACATAATTGCATATAGTATGGATGCAGATGTGCAGGGAGCAATATGCTCTTTATTACAATTGTTTAGTGTGGAAAACAAAGCCTGAATGAAACTGGAATGGCACCCCTATTTGATGAATGTCAGAAAAAAAACGTTCCATGTTTAACACATGTTTTTTCTTGGTAATAAAATCTTTCTGATGTGAGATCCACTAGACTTAATTCTTCTTTTTCTTAGATGACCAATTATAACACCTTCTGTATGGCATAAACCATGACTTATTCATGAACGTGTTACTCTGCATACTGACTAATAGGAGGTAATCAATCCCCTGCTCCTTGGGACTGTCTCCTTAATTTGCTGATGTTCAGATACTTACCACTAGACTCCCTAGGGTGATTGTCAGATATGTTTCGTGTTCACGTGTAATTTTGATACTCACCTAATTGTACAATATGACCTGTGACCCGTACTTGGCTTGGTTTGATATGAACAAGTGAGGTATCTTGGATGACCAGAAGACTTTGTTTGCTCTTAAGAAAGAATTTGATTTATCCCCCGCACCAAGGGACTTACCTTATCCCATTTTATTGATGTTTTTATACCTATCCTTTGATACATATTTCAAATATTTTTCATCCTCATTTCTAAATCAGATTGGCACCTGTATTTTTGCTCATTATGAAATATTCTTATTTGATTAATTATTCTATTGTAGTGTTTGATCAACCCTGACATCCATTACTTATTTTATTGATTTTTGGATTTCTTGTGCAGATAGCCCTGATGCCCGTGCCAGCACCTGATACTTGTTATTTTGCCTATGGAACATACAAATTATACTTGGCGCAAACTGATTTAATGACTCCTCCTGCAGAATATTATCTATCTGATATGCCTCACTTGTATTTCATTCACACTCCAGTGTGCTATAACTCTCCAGGAATTGACCATTGTTATGAACTGAATTGATGAATCCTCCTGCAGGATTTTATGTATCAGATTTGTCCAATTCGTACACTATTCAATGCAACCATCGATAATTCGTCATCATTGATATGTAAAGATTCCTGGTTTCTTTCAGCATTAACAAAGTTTATTTTCTTTAAATAATAGTTAAGAACCGATCCCACTCTTAATCCTATTTGGGTTTTTCCAGCACCGCGCTTGCACGGTGCTCGTGAAATCTTGTAAAGGAAAACAAAATCTTTTAAAGGGACTTCGAGCCGGTCTATTACTTTACTCACCATTGGTTGGCTTCCATGTCTTTCTTGTTTCCTTACTTCCTATTGGTAAGTGTTACATTTAGATTTCTTTATTATGTATATTAAGTTTACATTGAATTGTTCCCGTTCTTTTACACCCTCCTTTCCTTGTATAGTATCTCCCTTCTGCCTCAGGAAGGCTGCCTTAGAATGTTCATGGTGTGGCAGTTGCTGCATTTGTGGTGGAGAGAGGAGACCGGTAATAAAGAGTTCAAACTTAGCTTGCCTTAAGATTAATCTTTTCATCACTGGCGACGATCTGTGGAAGGGAACAGATAACAGTAAGCACCTCCTCCTCGCCTCCGGCTTCCTCCTGGGCTTCAAGCCTCATTCTTGCCGTGGAGCATGAACCATGTACAGTTTCCTGTCTACAGTCAGTGTCCTTCCACTGGCTGCAGACTGCTCCAGGTACTCTTTTGCTATTTTCAAAGTGCACTGTTATTGAGTGCATGTCTTTTCAGTCGCTCTCCTTCACCCTGCCCTCCTCCTGCTCGCTGTTGTTTTTTGTCACCCATACCCACTCTCCTACTACTCACTGTTGTTTTCAATGCAGTTTCTTTCCTGACACCCCATCCCCGCCATCCCACTGCTCACCATTGTTTTCACTCTCCCCCCCCCCCCCCCCGCCCATCTCTGGCTTGTCGTTGATTTCACCTCATCCCCCCAGCACTCCTCCTGCTCACCATTATTTCTAAAACATCTACTGCCTTCCTCCCGCTTGTTATTGTTTCACCCAAACCCTCTCAGCCCCCTCCCACTCTCCGATGTGTTTGACACAGTCCTCCTTGGTGTTGCTTGACCCTTCCCCCCCTCCCCCCGAACCCCTCAACTCGAATGCACTGTTTTTCATATTGCACAGCAGCGGAGACCGCTGTGCACCGTGGCCTAAAGGAATGACAAAATGCTATGCTGTGCCATAGTGCTTTTTATTTTATTTTAGGCCGTATTGCACAGCAGCGCGAACTGCTGTGCAACATGTAAAAAAAAAACATTGAAAAAACCAATAGATTTCGCATTTGCGAAACCTATTGACTTTGCCAGTGCTTGTTTGCATTCAGCAGTTGTAAAGTTCCCGGTTGCGTTTGTTATGTTTTTGCTGCATTTGGGTGAACAAGAGTAAACATTGTTTCATAAGCTTACAGTAGAAACTACACCTGCTTCATCCACTCCTTCCAGCATGAATAGAGCTTTTTGAGGCTGATCGTTTTCTTAATTCATGCAGTCCTATATATTTCTGTATGTCAGCTCACTAATGCTTTCTTTGGTCGATTTAGGATCTTAGTTTCCTTGTGAGAGTCAAAATGTATCCCCAGTTGTTGCACCTGGCTTGTTTGCCATTCCGATGCGGAATATATTTCAAACACACTCGTACAATGTACATTAAGCAGTTTACGTGCCATCTTGGTTTGGTAAGTGTATAGACAGACACATTTGAACATTCTGAGTCATATGTGTGATGGGTATTGAGCTTCATATTATATTGCTAGAATACATAGCAACCTTGCAATGGGGGGGGTGGGGGGGGGGTAGTTCCTACTCTCATTCAAAAAATAGTTAGCCGATGTTTTCTGATTTCAGAATGTGTCCCTAATAAGAAAGATATCACTAATTGCTTATAGTAACATATTACAAGTTACTTTTGATGTCATGGCACTTTTTTTCTGCAGCTGCCAGTTTCTGAACTTCCTTTCTCCTCCCTCTGCTCCCTCACCTACAGGAAGAGGGAGCCATGTATGATCAAGTCCCATATACCAGCAGCTTCCTGTAGTATGTCTCAGCCAGGAGATGAGGTAGCAGAGCTGGGAGCTTGTCCTGCACACCAGCACCTGCTCAGATACCTTCTCCCTAGCTAGAGCAGCCATTGCACACAGACGCCTGCTCAACCCCACCTTGGATGGTTTCATAGAGGCTAGAGCAAGCTGCACTTCCCCTGCACCTATGGTAGACTGTATCTGGCAGGTGCCCAGCCCCTGCAGCTATAACAGACTGAAGTAGTCAGGCACTTGCCCACCCTCACCCACTATGTCTCGCAGGCTAGAGCTGGCCACAACATCTAGCGCCCCACCACCTTACCACTGTTGTGTTATGTTATTTAGTTTTCTATAGCTCACGAATCACCGGGCGGCATCTCGGCCCTTACCTAGCGAAATGAGTAAGGAGTCCGGACACATTAAATGAGTATATTAAAACAGAAAAGTTTTCAGTAGTTTCTTAAAAGCAAAGTACGAAGTACATTTTCGCAGGGCAACGGGGAGCTGGTGCCAGTATCGTGGGCGAGATCCGAAAAACCTCTCCCTCCCCCCTCCCCCCCTCCCCCCCCCTCCCCCCCCCCCCCCCCCCTCTGTGCGGCTTAAACAGATACGGGGAACCTTGAGCAGGGCCAAAAAGTTGGATCTTAGGTTGCATCCCGAAACCTGCTTTATACATTTCTTCTGCAGGTAAAGGGGACCTTTGCCATTCACGGCATTAAAAGTAAGACAACAGATCTTAAAGAAGGATCGCTTCTTTATTAGTAGCCAATGCAGCTGTTTTAGCAAAGGAGCCATTTTTTTTAGTAAATTGCTTGTGTGTGACATCATTTGTACTATTATATGACTCTATTACGCAGTCTAAATTATGCCACCCTTAAGTCTTCTTTGATCAAGTATGTCATACTTGTTCTACAGTATGATCATAAAGGCTGTACAGTTTTTATGTTTAAGTGCCCATAATACTTTATGAAGACAGCATATGCTTAAAATCTTTCGTTTTAAGTGAAAATGGCACATTGCATGTTAGAGTTTTCTGTCAAAGCAGCACATTTTGCACACTGAAGCTGGTGGGATTTACAAACCCATTTCTCCTCAAAACAGAATTAAACATTTTAATTTCTTGTTAGAACATACAAGATTGACAATACCCGTTCAATGTCCAGTTTGATGTGAAAATGTGCCTTAAAGGCCATGTTGAATTAAAATGTGCAGAAAGTATTTTTGCTGTTTGCTAACTAGTAAAGGTCACAATTAAGCATGTGAAATGCGTTTTTTTGGTTCACTGTTTTAAGTCTAGTATTTCGGGAAACAGATTATCCATAGGCCATCATTCTACCCCTATTCTTTATCCAGTGTATCATGACCCAGGGTCAAATCCCATCTGTGTTTGAGACCTCATAGGTCTGTCCAGATCATACCATTTAGGGCTTTATTTATCCAAGGTATTAAATGCCTGCTACTGCCCAAACTCCTAAGTGAATGAAGGATCACGTGTTGTGAGGGTTTATCATTATCACTGTCCTACCCAGCCTCTGTATCGTTGACTGGACTTTGTGTCTTGCAAAAGATCTTTGGCATAGGCCGTGTGACACCGAAATGCACTTCGCCACGACATAGAAATGACTGAGATTAATGAGAACCACCAGAGGACATCAATGGAGATTACAACAGGCTTAATAAATATATCTAGTGGTCGCCCGTAGGTAGTTATAGTTAGGACCTAGTTTCCATAGGAAAAGCATTTTTTGATTTGCCAATATCTTTGACGTTTGCCGAATCTTTCAAAGCTCAGGTCAGCTCCTGTCTTAAAAAGTTCGGGGTGATTCGTCAAGCGGGGGCCGAGGAAAAAAATGGGGGTCCCAAAACCGTTTTCTCCATGTTAATTTCCATTGGAAAGTTTAGACAAAACTGCAGCCTGACCTGCTGAACGGAATTACACTAAATTTGGCAAAAAGGTAGGTCTTGGTCCAGAAAGCGTTCTTTTTTTCAAATGGTGTAAATCCGTTCAGTAGTTCCTGAGAAATAAAAAAATATGTATCTGGTGATGGAGGAGGATTCGCGAACCCTAGCGACCACGAGCTTCTTTCTGATCGGCTGCTAACACTACAAACCAAGAAGTGTTGGCAACCTTCTTGTGACTCGATAAAACCGAGTCACAAGAAAAAAGGGAGCAAAATGACATAAAAAAGAAAAGGGGGCATGGTAGAAAAACCCTGACCCCCCAAGACCTGGTCAGTGGGCCTCAAAAAGCATTCTTTTGTAAAAAAAAATAATAATAATAATAATCAGCAGTATTCGCGCTAGGTGCGCGAATTCCGCCGGAAATAAAATAAAGCTAACCACTCTGTCCCGCACTTTGTTTTAATAAGCCCCCAGGTGGGCCAGGTCCTGGGGGCAATGCGCGTAATATATGCGGGGGACCCGGGGGCCACCACCTCCCCAGGGCATGATAAATATTATGCAGGGGCACGCGGCCCCACCGCAGCCCCGGGGACTGCTACCTCCCCAGGGCTTGTATTATGCGTGGGGGGGCTCCTGCCCCCCACATGCTGTGCCGGGGACCACCACCTCCCCGGGCATATGTATAATTATGTGCGGGGGGCCTCGTGGGTCTCCCAAGCCCCAGGGCTTCAAAATAAATAAAGGTGTGGGTGGGATTCTGCCCCTCCCCACACTGCCCCGGGACCACCACCTCCCCGGGGCATTGACTAAATTAAATACGGGGGTCCATTGCGAACCTCCGGCCACGGGGACCGCCACCTTCCCGGGGCTATAAATATGTTGGAGGGGTGCAATGCGGCCCCCCGTGTGGAACCCTCCTTGGCCCTACGGACCGCCACCTCTTAGGGCCGGCTCCAGCAATGTCCCGGGGTGCCCACCCCCGGGACATTGCAGTTTGCAATGACAGGGCAGGAGCACGGCTCCCGCGCTGTCATTGCAAACTATGCTTCGCTTCATGGAAGCGAGAGCAGAAAACCTGCTCTTGCTTCCATGAAGTGAAGCAGATTGCTTGTGAACAAGGGAAGCTGCATGTCAGCAGCTTCCCTTGTCCAAAAGCAATGCCGGCTCCTGCAGGAGGCAGGTAGCCGGCTGGGACCGCGGGGTCATTGGGGCTCTCCCCGCAGTCCCCAATGTAAGGCCATGCCCCGGGTGAAGGGGTCCCCGGTGCCATAATTGTCCTTAGGAGGGGGCCCGCGTTGCCCCCCTCTTTAAAAATAATTTATTTGTAAATAAAAATGATGGCCATGCCTGGGGGGATGGGGTCCCCGGGGCAGAAACCGTTAAAAAAAAAAAAAACTAAAAGCAGTGCCCCAGGGCCCATAAAATGTTGAGAAGGGGGGCCACACAGCCCTCCTAACTATTATTAAAAAAAAAACCAGCATCTCGTTGGAGGCCCGCCTCCTCCCTGCACCACTCTGCAAACGTGCCTCCTGGCGATCCTTTAGGATCCTTAGGGGCCAACTAGCCCACCAGGTACCTCCAGTAATCCCCACACAGTGGGATTGCTGAGAGTTGGTCCGAGGCCACATCCCTTTTTACACCATTCTGCAAACTCGTCTCTTGGCGCACTGCTGGTGGGGTGATGAGGTCCACATTTGTCCTGAGTACCTCAGGACTAAAGTGGACTTCATCCCCCGAGCAGCAGTGCGCCAGGAGGCGTGTTTGCAGAGTGGTATTAAAAGGGGGCATGACCTCGGACCAGTGGGTCTTACTAGAGATCCCTGATGGGCTAGTTGGGCCCCAGGGACCCTTAAGAAGCAAGGGGACTTCATCCCCCAACCAAGAGTGTGCCAGGAGGTGCGTTTACAGAGTGGTGCAGAAAGGGGGCGTGGCCTGTGTGCAGCTCTCAGCAGTCCCACTATCTGGGGCTTACTGGAGGTATACAGTAGGCTAGTTGGCCCCTAAGGACCCCCAGCATGAAAGCGGACTTTAATCCTCATCCAAGAGCGCACCAGGGACCGCGTTTGCAGAATTATGGGCAAAGGGGGCGTGTCCTGCTATGAGAACTTAGCAATGCTGCTGTGTGAGACTTACTGGAGGTAATAGGAGTGGTAGTTGGCCCCCAAGGATGTCCTTGGGATGCCAACTACCACTCCTGTTCTGTCCAGTAAGTCCCACACAGTAATCTTGCTAAGAGGTCTTCGGAGGCCACGCCCCCCCTTTCTCCACCACTATGGGTTGGGGGATGAAGTCTACTTTACTCTTGAGGGACTTTGGGAGCTAAGAAGCCCTCCTGGTACCTCCTGTAAGTCCTACGCAGCGGAATTCCTGAGCGCTGGTAAGAGGCCCAGCCCCCTATGTACACTACTCTGCAAACACAACTATTACGTTATAAATTAGCATTTAAAAAAACCTTAGAAATTAACTGGAAAAAACACAGGTTTCAGGGACGTTATAGTTAGTTGGTCATTTCACTTGTACAAAACCTGAGAAATTCAGCTGTTATAGTTAGTTGAGCTAACTATAACTTGTGCCCCGCAATGCACTGCTGATGATGTCACATATTACATCACTCATGACATGGTCAGTGACATCACTGATGACATCATCCAGTGACTGAGTGTTTCTAAAAAGTTCAAGAATGTTATATATATTCACTGAAAAAAACATAGGTTTCAGGGGTGTTATAGTTAGCTGGACATTTCACTCGTACAAAACCATTGGAATTCCTCCGTTATAGTTAGTTCTACTAACTATAACTCGCGCGCCCGCAATCCACTGCTGATGACGTCACATATTACATCTACTCGATGATGTCATCAGTGAGGTCACTGACCATGTCATGAATGATTTAATATGTAACCTCAGCAGTGGATTGCGGGCGCGCAAGATATAGTTAGTAGAACTAACTATAATGGAGGAATTTCAATGTTTTTGTACGAGTGAAATGTCCAGCTAACTATAACACCCCTGAAACCTATGGTTTTTTCAGTGAATTCCAAAGATTTCTTAAATGACAATTTTTAAATGTAATAATAGTTATATTTATTTTTTGATACTGATTTTCTACATTTTTTTAAACTATTTATTTTTACATATTTTATTTTTTACATTACATTATATATTTTTAATATAAATGGAAGAAAAAAAATTCAAATATTGAAACTTTTTTTTTTGTTTTATATATTTTTTAAATATATTTATATTATTTTCTTTGGTTTTTTTTCCTTTCAAATTTTTTGGGGGAGTCGCGCACCCAATGCGTATCTTTCACGATCACTGCGCGGAACTTAGCTGCCATTTTAAGATTGTTGTGTAGGATCCGCGTAGGATGTGCGATGGGTGCGTATTTTCCTGTGCAGTTGCTATGCGACCGGTACGTGACTCCAGGCGCATACGCGACACATACCTATTACTTTACGCGACGCTCGCGCACTTGCAAGTGACGTCATATACGTGTTCGACGCGTTAGGAGTCGCGCACCCAGGGGGCCGCGCTGAGAGCCACGCTGGGTGCGCCACGCTGGGTGCGCGACTCCTAATTTGCCCGTAAAAAAGAAATTAGCACCGATCACTAATTTCTATTCTCCCCAGGGACTCCATCCCCCGGGGCCTATATACAACGTTGGGGACCGTTTTGCACACTTCTGTCATTGGGCTATACTTGGGCTACATCTGGGGGATATTTGTGCTACATTTGGGCTCTTTTGTCTCTGGTGGCCATCTTGGAAGACTCATTTGTTATGAAGTTTCCTAATTTCATCATTTACTACAGTCTCCTCAGTAGGAAATACTTTCAGTTTTTTACTTTGATTCCATCAAGAAGGCATTCAGATGTGTCGCACATTTGCCATAAATTCAGAATGTTAGCACTCTAGTTGCTCATTAAATCACTGTAGTAAAGCTACTGCTCACCAGGGAAGTCTGCTGCTGGTATTGAAAGTGCATGTTTCAGTCTGCATGTCAGAATTTTTTTAATGAAATAGAAGAGGATTTGAGAAGTCACTCAAAATGTGCCCTAATTTTTCTTTCTGCAGCACTAATCATACTTTCTATGGCAAACTGAACCCCCTTATTTTGTTCCTTTTTAAATTAAATGTTTCAAGAGTTACCACTTTATTCCAATCAAGATGGCTTCAGGTGTGCAATATGTTTGTCATAAGTAGGACTGTTAGCGCTCTAGTTGTTCTTTAGAACACTCTGGGAAGCTGCACAACTAACACAAAGGAATCAACTGACAGTCTCTGCCCTTGTTGGATGTACATGTTTTACTGAGAATGTCAGACTTCATTCTCACATGACTGAGAAAGATAATGTGAATTTACAGAAAATATGCTCTCAGTTTAGCTTATAGATCACCTTCCAAACCTCTGTGGGAAAAGCATGAGAAAATAGTTTTCTCTCAAACATGATTCATGATATCCCAGAAGAAGGCTTTTTCACATGGTAAAATCACCTTAGAACACACCACAATTCCTAAAATGAGTATGGTACCATCAACAAATGATTTATAATGTAACTAAAGTCTTAACACCTTCTATTAACTGCAATGCTTTTTAATGAGGTGCTATCATGTATATTGGTCCCAAGATGGCTGCCAACACTTCTTGGATGAAGTGCTGACAGCCAGTCAGATCTCACGATGAGATGTGTGGTTAGACTCAGCCCAGATATATATGTGATTTTACTTTTGATTGTCTCAGGAACTACTGAATGGATTTACACCATTTAACCAAAAGGCACGAGTGTGAACCAAGGGCTACCTTTTTGCCAAATTTGGTATAATTCCGTTCAGCAGATCGGGCTGTAGCTGCGATCAAAGGTTCCTATGGAAAATTGCATGGGGAAAACACATTTTCGGACCCCCTTTTCTCTCGGCCCCCGCTTAACGAATCATCCCGAGACTTTCAGGATAGGAGCGGACTGGAGCGCCCCACCAGTTTTTAAATTTTCGCGAAGATTCGTCAACCGGCGCCATAGTTATTCCAAATAGAATGTTGCGGATCTCCTATGGATAATTGGTCCTAACTATAACTACCTACTGGCGACCGCCAGTAGGTAATAAATATATACACACACACACACACACACCAAGGTGTATTGAAGAATGAGTGGGTGTATGAGTGTCAGAATGGATGATTTAGTGTGTGCGTGACTGACTGTATAAGTTAGTGATTAAACGTGTCTTAGTGAATGCATGGGGAAAGATTAATCTGTGTGAATGTCTGTATCAGTCTGTCAGTTGGTGTGTAAGTTGCTGCATGGGTTGGTGAGTAGCTACATCAGTGTCTATGTGGGTTAATGATTGGTTGTCTGAGTACCTGTATGGGTTCCTGAGTGTCTGGGTGGGTGGGTGGGGGGGGGTGTGACTCCCTGCATATATGTGTGAGTGGGTGATTCACTGGGTGTATGGGTTTATGAGTGTGTGTGTGTTAGGGACTGTGGGTGAGTGAGCGTATGTATAGCTGTGTTGGTGAGTAAATGGATGTCTCAGTGGTATATGTTTAAGTAACTACATATGTGAAAGGCAGTAGATGTGAGTGTTGGAGTATATCAGTTAGTAGATGTGACAGTGAGTGATTGTGACAATGGCTGCATGGATAAGTGTGTGCTTATGTCAGTAATTGTTGAAGAGGGTACGTATATGGTACTATGTATGAATAAGTGAGGTGGTGTGTGTGTAACTGTATAGGTGAGTAAATGGCAGCATAGTTATTCTTTGGGTGACTGACTAGGTGTTTGAGTAACTCTGGGTGAGTGGCAGTGTGTGATTGTCTATATGGGTGTATGAGTGAATATATCAGTGACTGTATTGATGAATGACTGCGTGTATGAGTGTATGGATGTGTGTGTAGACGTATGAATCACTGAGCGGGTATGTAGTAACTGCTATTGGTTTATCTATGATTTCGATATTGCTAGTCTGTATTTTAGAGTGGCTGTATCAAAGGTTATATTAGGGTGTGAGGAGGTGCATCAGATCACGTGGAAGATGCCATCAGTGATGTCATTGACCAGGTCATGAGTGATGTAATATGTGACGTCATCAACAGTGCATTGCGGGGGCACGTGTTATAGTTAGCTCAACTAACTATAACAGCTGCATTTCCTCTGGTTTTGTAGGAGAGAAATGTCCATCTAACTATAGCGTCTCTGAAATCTGTGTTTTTTTTCAGTGAATTTCAAAGGTTTTTTAAATGCGAATTACTAACTATAGCGTCCCTGAAAGCTATGTTTTTTTCAGTGAAAATATATATATCTATAGATTGTCAGAGAAAGGAATAGAATAAGTATATGATAAAATTGACGAACAAGGAAACTAGATTACCAAGATTTATGCTTCGATAAAATGTTTGAGCATGATGAAAAGATGCTTTTTTCTGTTGTACACTGTTGATATACATATGGTCGAAAGAGTTTTATGATGTAGTATGAATGGGAGTGTATGGTATGTATGCAATTGATTTTTAATAGAGGGGAGATGACTAAGTACAACTTAAGAGGCAGTGATAATGTTGCATTTTTGCACTTTATGATATATGATGAATATTGTTTATAAAGGAAGTATCATTGTTTGATTAAAGGAGATGCATTGTGTTAATGGAATTGTATTGGAGTAAATAAAAAAAATATTCATACAATGATGGTTTTCTTAAATAAGGTTTGGGAAGAGGGGTTCTTTTATATGTACAGAGGAAACCCCCATATGTCAGAAACTATCAAAGTCGCAGGTCATAATCCGCCATAAACTGCTGAAAGGATAGGACTTAACCATTCATGTAGCAATCCCCCATTGTAATGAGGCCTACCTCTGTCTACTGTATCATCTGGTGGGATGTAAAGACGGATCGATTGGATTCACCACAAGGTAATCCAACCAGAGGTATTGCCGTGGAGTACAGTGGGATTTGGCAACGTTATTTTCACATTTCCTCCAATATCGCAAGGCTGTCAATAGTAGTCTAGGCACCTCATGGGGTTTGGGCATTTTATCTAGCAAGAGAGGTATTAGGGCACCTTGGTTGGGTACCCCACCCGTGTTATCCATCACCTTTACCCTCTCACCATCTAGCCTCTAAGTTGTCCAATGCATTTGTTGCACTAATGAGTATAATTCAGGATCTGGGACTTCCAGACCTCAGGTTGTGATTGTATTCTTAAGTGTTAAGAGCCACCCTCTGTATACAAGTGTCCCAAATCAAAGCTACACAGAGTGTATCCAGTCTCACAAACTACCCCTCAGTATCCAGGCTGGCACGTTGACAAATAAGTAAAGTAATCTGGAGAGTATAACCATTTTTGTTAAGGCAATATGAGCCATCGTGGGTAACTAAAGTAAGCTCCAAAAAGCCACATAACCCTCCAGGTTCTGGAGTGCTGGCTCCAGGTTCACATCCCAGAGATCAACAGGGCCATGGTCAATATTAATGCCCAAATATCGGTAAGTGCAGGGCGCCTACGATATCCCCCAAATGTCGAGTTGTGACTTCTCCAATCCCAGATGTACCGGGAACAGTGTCGCCTTGGAGGTGTTTGACTTCAACCCAGAGACCCTCCCAAAGTATTTCAGTAATTGCAACATCGCAGCCAGGTCCCACTCTAAGTCCTTAATGTAGAAGAGCAGACTGTCTTCATATAAAGAAATAACACAGGTGTCATCCCAAATGGTAGTTCCTCTATCTTTTCCTTCCTCTTTAGCCACTGCCGTCAGGGGTTTGATTGCTTTTACAAACAGTAGCGGAGAGAGGGGACAGCCCTGTCTGGTACCGTCCTGTCAGGTACCGTGAAAGATAGAGTATTGCGGCGATAAATGGTGGCCTGTCTTAACACACACCACTGGTTTAATATACAGCAGCTTGATCCATTGTTCACAACTAGGGTCCAGTCTTACTCAGGCATTATAGCTTAGAGAAAGCTGCAATGTATAGCATTGATCTTTCTCTCGATCCACAGAGGACAAGAGCGCATGGGGGTCGGTCGTTTCATCTGTTTCATCTAACACCCTGTGCAGCCTTCTTAGGTTGGGTTAGGTGTTGCATATAGGTATTAACCCATTCAGGCCACTGTTAATCAGGGTCCAAATAAATGTATATAGCGTGTTCGCTATAACTTTGCAGAGGATTTTAAAGTCCATAATCCGCATGGACAGGAATTGGTATGAGCCAACCGATTCTCTGGGTTTACCATGTTTGGGCATAGGTATCACTAAGGCTTTTCTTGGAGTTTTCTGGGGGCTCTTTTTTTTTTAATGCTAAAGCATAAACTTTGAGCAGTTGGGAAATTATCAGTTTGTAGTAAGTTTGGTAAAGTTCGGCCTGTAGCCCATCAAGTCCTGGCCCCTCTCCTCTAGCCAGTTCCTTGATAGCTCTCTGGAGCTTTGTCAGGGTAATAAGACTTCCAAGAGCCTCTCTCACCTTATGTGTTATTGTGACAAGCGGTTCCCTGTCCAGGAATGCTAGGATATTGTCTGGCGACGCTTCTGTGTGAGGGCCATATAATCGCTTGCAATTGGTGTCGGACATGTCATTCATATGACTGTTCATGCACCCGCGTATTTCCGTCAGAATGGATGTAGGTTATTGGAGTGCCATTGTAGGAAACTGACTCTATACACACTATACCTCATTTTGGTGTAGTATATATAGAGTCCAGGTGACCCCAGAGGTAGGCAGAGGTTAAAGTTATATAGAACCTTACTCTCTATATGTGGTAGAGTGGTCGAGCAGAAAGGCAGTATCAGAGGACAGTGTTAAGCATTTGATGTACACACTCAGTCAGCAAATGAATTCATGCACTCAAGGACTGAACTCTAGACCAATTTTTTTGTATAAAAATATATACTGTTGTTTTATTGTTTGAACCAACCAACTAAGGCTGGACAGTTGCCGGACTAGTCAGGTATTTTTGTTGGCTAAGGGGGACTTTACCAGTGCCACTTTTGGAGTTCTCCCTTACTGGGATAGAATCTCCCTGGCACTCTGGAACTGTGGCTAACAGCTGCCTACCTTTCCTACACTGTTTCTTTTTCTTTTGGGGCTTAGCTGCACTAACTGCAGGTTGAGCCCCCCAGATTTCTTGGGTGAGGTCTAGCATTGGACCAGCACCTCTCTTTAGCTTAGACCATCCTCTGGGTGGTCATTCCCCAGGAGACAATCAAGGGGGAGGTCTTTACTTACGATCACCTTTCTCCATCTAAGGGACCCAGCTATTTCTAGGACGACTACAGCCACAGGCCTAACAGTGACCCCCCCCCCCCCCAGGACAGTCCTTACTCTTTTTGTGTTTCTCCTGGGACATACTGGTTTGAGAAAACCAACCTGTCATGCACCACCGTGTGACTGGCACAGGTATCTCTCAGGGCAGTAGCTGGGATTCCATTCACCAGTAGGTGGTGGAAGTGTCTACTCCCCTCTGAAACTTCCAGCTTACCTTTTGGGCCCATTTTCCAGTTGACGGCTAGGAGGACTTCCTCATCTGAGGACCCCTCCTCCAAAGCTACACTGGCAACCCCTAGAGCTATACTACTCACCCCTGGAGCTGTACTAGGGGCTTCGTTTTTAGGACAGCTAGGGTCCTTGGTGTGGTGACCTGCCTTTTGACAGTTGTGACACCATACTCTGTTGGGATCCCAATTCTTAACTTGATACCCTGTTTTAGTTTGTGAGGTGTCTTTGGGCCCACCCTCCTGGACAGGTTTTTGGGGAGCTACCTTGGACTCCTTACTTTTATCTTTAAGGGGTTCACTGTCTTTCCTCTGGGGAGGCTTTGTAAACCCTTTCTTTTGGTCACCCCCAGTGGACGTCCTAGTTACCTTTGTTTTGACCCAGTGGTCTGCCTTCTTTCCCAATTCTTGGGGAGAAAGTGGACCTAGGTCTACCAGCTACTGATGCAACTTTTCATCAATGCAATTACTTAATGTGTGTTCCCTCATAAACGGGTTGTAAATTCCATTCAAGTCATGCACATTGTTTCCAGTTAACCAGCTACCTAGTGTCCTTACTGAGTAGTCTACAAATCAATCCAGGACTGGTTTTGGGTTTTGTGAGCCCCCCTGAATCTAATTTCGTACTCCTCAGTTGTGAGTCCAAATCCCTCAATCAGAGTTCTCATCATGAGGTCATAGGACCCATCATCTGCCCCAAAAAGGGTCAGGAGTCTGTCTCTGCAGTTACCAGAGAACAGTTCCCAAAGGAGTGCCCCCCAGAAAGTCGTCTTCACCCTTCTGGCTTCACAAGCCCTCTCAAAAGCTGTGAACCACTTGGTGATATCATCACCCTCCTCATATTTAGAGACAATCCCTTTTGGGATTTTAGGATCATAAGATTGCTCTCTATCCTTATTATTTTGATTGCTGCCACCATTGATGAGTGCTAATCCAATCTCCTGTCTCTTTCTCTAGAGCCAGGAGTCTGGTCTCTTGGCCCAGTCTTTTGGTCAGCCTTGCTAAAAGGCTGTCCTCCTCATTGAGTCTGTCCCCAATGTCCTCACCAGAACCTGAGCCACATGTGTGGCCTCTAGGTCCCCAGAGGTTGACTCTTGGAAGGAAGGGTACAGGGTCCCTTTCTTCCCTAGGAAGTGGTGGAGGTGGGTACCTATCTCCATCCTCCTCTCCTCCTTCCTCATCTGATTGGTCATCACCATTTTCAGATGGTTGCGCCTTTGCATACTCAGCCAGCAGCACCTGAAGGTTTTGTTTGGTTGGATTGGGGCCCATTGGTATGTTTTTAATTTTACATAAGGACCTTACTTCCTTGAAAGACAAGTGAAGGTAAGGGGTGAGGTCAAGCTCCTCAACCATGTCCTGTATGTCATTATGGTTATCTTCACTAGTAGCTGGGTTCTTATTTTGACACATTCTAACAAAAAAGTTCTAACCCCTCTACCCTTGACTACAGTGGCTTTTGATGTTCTAAAATTCTAAATGGACTTAAGCAAGGCCCTAACAAGACTTTTAGTAGTTTCGTAAAAATGTCAATTTCAATTCTAAAGGCAATTTAAGAGATCTGTTGTGTAATCGGGTGGTAACCAAGTAGTCCAACCAATGCAAAGTTGTATATCCCACCGCTGATCCACCATAGTAGGAAACCGGCACTATATATACTACACCAAAATGAGGTATGGTGTGTGTAGAGTCCAGGTGACCCCAGAGGTTAAAGCTAGATAGACCCTTAATCTCCATTTGTGGTAGAGTGGTCGAGCAGTAAGGCAGTATCAGAGGACATTGTTAAGCATTTGATGTACACACTCAGTCAGCAAATGAATTCACACACTCAAGAACTGAACTCTAGGCCAATTGTTTTTGTATAAAAAAATATACTGTTTTATTTTTAGAACCAAGCAAGCCTGGCACAGGTAAGCATGAAATACTTTACAGTAATAAGTTGCTGATTGTAGAACAGTTTGAAAATGCAATAGACATTGTACTTTGTTTGATTTACAGGGGATGCAGTAGGTTGCAATACTTAGCAAATACAGTACATTGAAATGAATAGGCTTTTTCAGTTAAGTTACTTTTTACGTTACTTTTCTAACTCAGTGCTGGATACCTAGCACTGGGACATTTCCTGCAAACAGGTAAATAAATACGTTTTGGTAATTCGTGCAATTTTGAAAGAATATTTTTAGATTTCAAAACTCCACACTTGGAAACTTTTCGGAAGAAAATTGTCAATGTTATCCTATGGAGGAAAACAGGTTATCGGTTCACAGGTAAGTTATCGACTGTGGGAGTTAAGGTTCTGGGGTTAGACTCGGGGTTCCCCCAGGGTCAGGGATGCACTCTTGTTGCACCCTCAGTGGCATTAGGGCGGCCGGGTGCAGAGTGTTGAGGCCCAATGTTATCCAATAGGGGATGGGGCTTCCGGTTGGTGGCTGCTGGCAAGCAGGCCACAGGGTTGTGGGAGCAAAGCTCCTAGGGTTTAGGTCAAGGCAAATGGAGAAACAAAGTAGCACAAAAGGTGCCCCTCAGCGGCACTGGGGCGGCTGGGTGCGGGGTGCTGTTTAGAGGTTGGGTGCCCTGTTGTTTTCAATGGAGAACCTCCGGTTTGCGAAAGCACTGCAGGCAGGGAGACTAAGGACTTCTGGGTGCGGCCACCACTTCGAGAGGTAAGTTGGGAATTTAGGGGTTGGTTAGGCACCGTCGGTTTGGGAACACAAGGCCGTGGGGCAACGGGTGCAGGGGTGCCTTTTGGGGTCAGATCTTCTTACCAGCTCCGGGTCGCGGTCAGGGGGGCCTTCTGGATTTAGGCTGCAGACTTCGGCTGGAGGCTTGAGGCAGGTAAGGGGTCTCCGGATCTCGGGTCAGGATTGCCGGGGTGACCTCCTCGTGGTGTTTTTCCGCTCGGGCCAGGTTCGGCGGGTGCAGAGTGGGCTGGATTCGCGGTCTCCGGCTGCTTCCAGAGGTTGCAGTTGAACAAATCTAGTGTTCACGGGAGAAGTAATCTTTGGAAGTGAAGGCAGGCAGGTCCTCTGGGGTTTTTGAGGTTGCTGGCTGCAGGACACACTGGGATATCACAGGGGAGGGGAGACAGGCCTGTAGGGCTTTGGGCCAAGTCAGTGGGCGTCTTCCTCTTGTTAGCTGGCTGCACGGCTGTTCAGTCTTTCTTTTCTTCTTGTCGTTTCTGGATCTGAGGAAGCAAGGTTCAAGGTGCCCCCAAATACTAGATTTAGGGACGTTACATGTAGGTAAAGGGCAGGGTCCAATGAGTCCCTTCCCTGGGGTGGGTACACCCCCTATTGTGCCACCCTCCAGTGGGAGGGTGGCAGGAGCCTGTCCCTGGTTGGTTGGTCCTCAAGATGGCGGGGACTCAGAGTTGTGCTTCACCTCGCCTCCCCCACCTGAGGGGTAGAGTTGGCAGAGGTGGGCATACCTCTCCCTCACTTGGTTTTCCCAACGGTTCTCCTGCCAAAAGTGGGGGGTAGAACCAGTGGGGACCAGTTGCTGAAAGCAGCAAATGGTCTGGGGAGGCCCCAAAGGCGGCATGCCTTTGAAGCTTCCCCTTCGTGAACACTGCCCATCCTGGGGGAGGAGGCTTGGCACCTCGTCCCAGGATGTGCATTGTTTCAGGCCCCAGAGAGCAGCAGGCTCTCGAACCAGGGGTCCAGAAACGTGTCTGGTGGTGGCAGCTGAAAGCAGCAACTCAGCCTGGACACAAGTGGTGGGTTAGTTTTCAGGGGGCATCTCTGAGATGCCCTCTGTGTACATTTTTCATTAAAACCCAAACTGGCATCAGGGTGGGTTTAATGTGCTGAGAAGTTTGAGACCAAACTTTTCAGTTTTCAGTGTAGCCATTATGGCGCTGTGGAGTTCATAATGACAAGCTCCCAGCACCATATGCTCTTAATGGCAGCACTGCACTTAAAATGTCTAAGAATGGACTTAAACACTGTAGAGGTACAGGGTTCATGCACCTGTACCTTCACCACTGGCATAGGGCACCCAGCTAGGGGGGTGACTGATCTATGCCAGGGCAGTGGGTTGTAGGCATGGCACACAGGGATGTGTGCCATGTCGACTCTTCACTTTGTTCTGCACCAAAACACGCAGCCTGCAAAGTCAGTGTGTGTGTGTAAAGGTACAGGGCCTCTAAGGGTGGCACAATAAGTGCTGCAGCCCTTGGACGACTTCCCTGGTCACAGTGCCCTGGGTACCTGTGGTACCATTTACCAGGGGCTGACCTGTGGTCAGAGATGCCAATTGGGTTAGTTTTGGGGAAGGAACACAGGCCCTGGGAACCTGCTTGGCAGGGACCCAGGGCACACCAAGAAAAAGTGCATGAGTAGTCTGGCAAAAAGGGGGGGTGTTACTGCAACAGAGACCCACTTTCCTAGGCCATTCTGCTCTGGTCGAACCAGCGTGGCCCAGAACCTACCCTGATTCCCTTCGCTTCCCCTATTAAGGTAATTGCAATAGTGGTAGTGACAAAGTTGTTCAACTATTAGGTATCTATATTTTTATTGTTGCCTAACTGCATCTTCGTTGCATGGTTTGAGACCACTACTAGTTCAAAGATGTATATCTTTTTTCCAATGTCAGCAGCTCAGTATCTAATGCTTTCTGGATCCCAATTCTCTTACCCATACAGTTGCCCCTTATTACTACTTTAAGTGCCTCCCACTCAAGAAGAGCATTTGAGGCTGTGACTTTTTTATGCTTGGAAAAAGTCAGAGAACGCTTCATTAAGTCTCTTAAAAAGGGGAGGGGGGGGGTCAGTTAGCGCATTGGGCTCCAATGTCAAAGTGGGCACCGGGTGAGCTGCCTGCCCACCTGTTTCAACACCAAGGGAAGGTTATGATCAGCTAACGTCCGTCCGAAGTGTTCCGTTCTCCTAATTAGAACACACAATGGGAGAAACATAGTGTCTTATTGTCGCGAACATGGATATCGCTATGTCCTGAATAATATGAGTTAGCAGCTGTCCTACCATGATGCATCTGCCAAATGTCGACTAGTTCCTAGTTATTGAGCCAGCAGAGAAATCCTTAGCCACGCTGATGGATTGCCCCCCAGGTACTGGTGGCGTGGAATGGTCTAGATCCACCTCACCAACAGGGTTACAATACCCGGTAAGTAGGAATGGATAGTTTGCCACTTGCCCCACTTGTTGAAAGAGGGAGTAGAAGACGTCCCACTGGTCCTGGTTCCGACAAGTATGCTCCCTAATAAGATGTTATGGCCACCAGGACTCATCGCCCTGCCTTACCGTGTACAGTCCTAGTGTATGATGGGCACCCCCAGCCTAACCCAGATCAATGTCATTCTCACATATGCAGTGTGTGTTATTGGGAACTGCTGGCCCCTCCATCTACATTGTAGGTGGGCTACTTCTAGGACGTTCAGGTGTGTTTCTTTGAGGCATGCAATGTGGACATCCCTCCACCTGATGTAAACTAGTTCTTTGGCTCTTTACCGTAGAGCCCAAGCCTCTCACATTCCAAGTAAAGCGGCTATAAGTTTCCAGATCACTGCCCTTATTACTTTGGGACTACTGGATACCTCCATTAAACCCAAGTAAGTGCCATCCAAAATCGAACCTGACTTAGGGAAACAACATGTGTAAACTTGTGAACCCAACTGTCACTCCCCAGGGCGGGGTAGCAAAGGCTTCCCACCCAAAAAAAAGCAACTGTAAACATTCTTGTTCAGCAGACATTCCTAATATAAACCGATTACATTGGGGTGCAAACTAAGTATAGGGCCATTTCCTTGGTCTCATGCCCTTCCATCCCACCTACTCGCAATGGTGGTGTATAGTCCCTCCCACCTTCAACGTGTCATGCATACCTGCCAGTTCAGAGAGTTCCGTGGTATCTGCAACCCCCACAGTAGCCAGGGTTAATGTCAAGGTGAGGTGTCCATTTGATACAGCTTGCCCGGTGCCAAGTGCCCACCAGAACGTTCATGTTGGCGGGTCCAGCTCCATCCATCAAAGGTCCTCTGCGGTTCAGGGTGTGATCTGTGGGAGCGCTTCCTCGATTGCAAAGATCCCCTCAGAGCCTAATTCAGAGGACCTTGGGTCAGATCCCATGGTCCTCTCAGCATCAGAATGTCACCTGTTTCCAATCTCCTCCACTGCGAACACAGCAGTTGCTCGATCCCACTCCAGCTGATGTCTTGTCTGGCAGCTATCCTTGTCAAGAGATGCTTGTTCTATTGTTTCGTTATCCATGTGAGGGAGTGGGTGCGGTTGCGTCCGTGGCTCTCAAGTATCCATGCCGTTTTTATACTTTTCAAGACAGTCCCATGCCGCCGCTGGGTCACGGCAGAATATGAAAGTGCCATTCAAAATCATCGTCCATTTGGCAGACAACATCAGGGCTTATCCTAAATTCTTCTCTCTGAGTTCTTTTCTTTTTAAACTGAAAGGAAAGAATTTCTTTTAGCCTGTACTACCATAGTGTAGTATGGAAACATCGAAACCAAGGCATTTTCAACTCTGAACGACCCTTTCTCCTGATTATCTGAATGAGTAGATCAGGTCCTGGTAGTGCAGGAGCTTGGCTACCACTGTCCTAGGAGAGTTTCCTTTTGAAGGGTTACTGGTCAGTAATTTCTGTGCTCTCTCAAAAGTGAAGACTGCAAGAGTTTTTGGGGCATATGCATTGTTCCAGGTATCAGTCATGTCCGAGCGCTCAACTTATCAGGGATAGCTACCATTCGTATTTTGTTTCTCCTTTGCTGTGCCTCTGCATTTTCCGTCCACCTTTCTAACGGAGAGACATGATTAGTGAGGATCTGTTCCTAGGCCTGTGTTGCATTGGCTCCTGGTCATCAAGGCTTTCTTCAGTAGCTTTAACTGGCCATTCATTGCTGAATACTGGGAGGGCCTGGTGGGGCCCGACGCCCAGGACATATTGTTTGTGGTCAAGAGCAACAAGTTTTCATGTGTATTTTGTCCTTGGGACAAGTAGGCCCAACCCCCTACAGCACAAACCATTGGGCTGCCAATTTGCAGTACCACATTATGGCTCAGGGAAGGGCACTGTCTGCAGTTAAGGTAATATTTTTGTCCCTATGTTAATGCTGTTCAAACTTGTATTTATGGTTCATTAATTGAAAGCCTTTAATGTTAGGGTGAGCGCTCTAAGTAAATGTTGTAAGCTCTGACTGCACTATTAACAGTGGTTTCAATATAAAAATGTGTACACACGTTTTCAAAGTTTAGCAATATGAGGCTATGCATAATGCACCCAGAGTGCTCTGTGATTTGATGCAAATATTTCCAGAAACTTGAAAGCAAGACTGATGATTCTTCACTTTCAAAATAAAATGAAAGCAGGAAAACAAACAGTTTGATAACTACTGTAAAATGTCAGGTACTATTTCTTTGCAGTATCATTTCGTAACGTGATGCATGCTAGTGTTTCCTAAGAATATTCATAATGGAAAATCAGTGTAACCAGTTTCAATAAGATTATGAGAAACAAAAATAAACAAGAATTGGCAAAGCCAGTAGGTCTGAAATTGGTGGTCAGCTTTTTAGTTTTGTCAATGTGTGACTTGTTTTTGCATGGTTTTTTGTAAAACCTTATTGGTGTGGGAGCTGCTGGGCCCTCACCATTATAACACACATTGGCAAAAGCAAAAATAATTTTTGGTCTCAAAAAGCACACACTGCCACAGTAGTTACTGGCACTGAACAAAACTACTTTGAGTGCCAATATGGTCCTTGTGAAAGAGCAGACTGCTGTCACTCACAGTGAAGCCAGCCGATATATATATAGAGAGAGAGACAGAATTTTAATAAACAAAAAAGGTCACAATCCATGCCAGACCATGGGGCCCAATTATTAAAGAAAGTCTCAAAAGTGCACCCATGGTATATGTCCTTGCATTAAGTGCAGCTATACGGCTTTCGTGAATTCCCAGGAATTTACCGAAGTAGGACAAGAAATAGTACTCCAAGAAAATATTTGTGAACTGCATTTTGGCATGAGCAAATATGCATATGTAGATTTGCTCATGCGAAAATATGAGTGTTTGCAATTTCACTTTCCCTCCAACCACTTTCTTACCAACTCTAGAAGAAGGTATACGTCTGCCATTGTCAGGAGTAAATTTCCAACATTTCTCAGTATGGGAAAAGATTAGAGTTGTTGAAAACCCTTAAACATGAAAGTTAGTAGGTTTGCACAGACTCAGAAGAGCATTTTAACCCTGGAACTATTGCTTACCACTACCTTCAGCCCCAGTATGTAGATCTACGGAAACGTGGCAACATAAGAGGATTGCTAGTATTCAATCCCTTACTATGGTAGGAGCCCTGGCATAATCAGAGAGGCTATATCAGAGCTCTTATATAATTAGATTACTGCCATAATTTGTCGCTGTACTACATGGCACCAAAGGGGAAAGTAGATTTTGTTACAGGACAAGTAGATTCATGAAGCAACCTGCCCCTGGGACAAGTAGATATGTTATTAAATTCCACACCCCTGCGTAGGCCTAGGGGAACACTTTCTGGCATCTCCTCAGTCATGCAGCTGGTGTGCCAGTCTAGAAATCACGCCCGGTTTGCCCCTTCCATACATTCCTCCACTGTGAGATGTCCGCTGTGTCCTGTGCACAACCTCATAGGCTCGTAACACTCGCTACACCAGTGCCATATTGTGTTTGTCAGTGCGGGGTACCAGTGCTGCACTAGCTTGACGCGACTCCTGTTGTTACTTAATGTCGTCTCTCTGGGACCTTCCCTTAGCTGCAGTGAGACTTTTGTGGCAGTATATTGGGTCTCTCACAATTATTTTTGACATCTTAAAGAGGGATTAGGAGGGCCCGACCTGGTAGCTCAAGCCTGTTCCGCCAGCCTTATGCAGGGATAGTCACGCCACCCACACCACCCCCAACCCTCCCTCCAATCCCCCCTCCGTTTTGCTGCCTCTCCATATGGTGTTTTCTTTAGTCTGTTTTCTCACTTCTGAGTGGGACTATCACTGACTTGTGTTTCAAACTAAGTGTACACAATGACAAGAAGTGTATAAAGATGTAATTTTGCACATGTGAGACTGCATTGGGTACTACCTGTCCCAAGGACCATCGAGCTCCTGGAATGGGGCTGAGGAGGCAAGATACTCCCCCTGACTTTAGCGCCATAAAGTACACATCGGACTTCCACTGTACAGGGTGGGTGCAGACATGCCTCGGCCAAGGACAGGCATGTCTGCAACAGTAAGAGACCGGGTTAGGACACCCCTTCTTTGGTTTTGTTAATTTGGATTTATAGAACCCTAATGGTTTTTAAATAGGTATTACTCAGGAGTTATTATAATTAGATCGTTGTCACCGTTACTTTGGGATTGGAGTTGGTGGCTGAACTATTTGGATATTCTGTGTTCTAGTTTGATGTTTTAAACTTTTACTTTTGTATTCTTGGAGCTATAACATGGGAAAGAGAAAAACTGCTGAACCCTTGCAGGTCAGTAACAAGCTTCCCGATAGTGTAATGCATTCCACTGAGAATTGCACATTGCAGCAAATTAATCACTTTAGTGAAGAACTGGAAGCTATTCTTGGTAAAGGTAGTGCGCATACCATCGGGTAAAGGTCAAGAGATAAACATACACACTATTATAAAATGAAAACACATTTAAGCAATCCTAGTAACCTTCAGAGCCCGGCTGAGTCTGTTAGTATTTCATTGATCGTCCCTAACTCTCCTTTGAGGCTCATACAGAGCTCACCCAAGGCACCTGCAATTTACTTACAATTAGAGCCTCCTTCTACCAACCAATTAGTGCATGCTATTAGCAGAGATCAAATAGTAAACTACCAGCACCAGGCGGAAATTTCTATTCCTTGTAGTAATAGATTTGCTCCTTTAGGTTCCCTGATAGCAGTATTCAAGCTATACCTGTACCTATCCATCCAGAAAAGGAAATGAATGAGGTTTTTTATAAAAATTAAACTTGAATATTTCATCAAGAACTTGAGTGATGTGAAATCTAGGGTTTCCGAGCTTAATCACAGGCTACAGGTAGCCTTAGAAAGAGGTGTATTTTTCAACGCAGTAATCCCGATTGATCTAAAGGAGGGCTCAAAGAGGGATCCCACGCTAAATGCTAACTCTAAAGATAAACTCAAGAAATGCCATCCATCAACAAATTTAGGGTTACTACCCACTATTATCCCCAATGGGGGCTGGAGTAAGGGTAATACACACACTTACAAATATTACCCTTTTGTACCACCTACTATGGGTAACCTAGAGGAGAGAAGTTGGTTCACTCTCTGAAGTACAAATGATCCATGGTGGCGTCATACATATTCCTCCCGTAAAAACTGTGCCTTCACTTGCAATAACACAAGAGACCTAGGCCCTACTGTATTCCTGACCAACGTCCAAAAGCTAAATACTAGCTCATTTATTAATAAAGTGATCCATTGGATCAGACATGACTGCAATTGATATTCCCTTGTACGCTCCAACTTTATATATATACAGAGCACATATCCAGTAATACAGATCAATTCGATTTTATCAAACTGATCCTAAATGATAATAAGCTAGTAGAAGGTTTGATTACCCTTGAAGCACGTACAACGCCACCGTTTGGCTCCAAAATTTGGATTAAACTTAATTTTACACAGGTCTCCATTTCTGATTAGGCAGATTTGTAGCCTGAATGTTGGACGGCGTAACGATAATACGATTATTCAGTGCAAGATGTATCTAATGTAAGAGTGATCGATTGACATACAGTTATTACCATAATGCACTGTTTATTCATCTGCCCTGCACATATGGGTTTAATAAGAGAGAAAGGAGATGCAAAATAGAGTATTGGTGTAAACGTGGTCCTGATTATTGTACAGGTCCCAATTAAGACATCTGGCTCAAGCGTCCCTTCCTTGGGTATGGGTGAAGATATTTTGGTTAATCCTAGTAATAGCTTACAGATGTTATCTTGGAATATAGCATGGTAGTTGCGGAATTTAGATGACCAGGAGTGGGGTGACTTTTTTTATAAACATAATTTCTGTTTGGGCCTTGGAACTGATGCACAGGGTGGCTTTGACAACCTATAGTAGAATTTTCAACAAATTCAGGTCATCTGGTTGTTGGGGTGCTTGTTCGTGCAAAAATAAACGTAAAATGTGTAGTCAGTAAATTGGAGATAAATACTCCATATATTTTAGCATTAAACATATGGACAAATAAGGTGCTCTCTATAAATATATATAAAATTTACAATCACTCCATGCCAAGAAACAATGTGGCTCCTACTTTATCTATTTTGGACCAACATCTGTCCTACATTAATAACAGACATCCTATTCTTTGTGCTGGAGATTTTAATGTCGTCTACGAACCATTAGAATGTCTGAATAATTTTATAGTCCAAGAAAAAAAAGTTTTAGGAATTTGCACGCTTCACGTTGATCGTATTAAGGCTCCTCCATCAGTCACTTTTTAACTTGCCTGTAAGATATGGACTGCGGGCATGTAACGGCTGTTCATTGTTCGATAAGGAGAAGTCATACACATTTACTCCAGGATCCTTTAGAAGTAGATGAGACTACTTTTTTCTGGATATCCAGCTTTGACAATATTTAGTCAATTGTAGGGTTCTAAGTAACAGGAATAGCGATCACAGCACTCTCCTACTTATTTTGACCGAGGATGTAATCTGTCAGTAAAGAATAGGCAGATGAAAAAAGCCCCAATAATTGGAAACAATAGGTCATTAAAGTGAAAAAAAATCAAAAGCAAACCAGCAATTCTTGAGCAAATTTATCAATCTTTTAACATCATTTTTACTCCCTATATTGATCTCAACAACTGTGCCACTCCCCTCAATGAGATTAATAAGTATTTATTTGGCATTTTGAAAGAATTATGTTCAACAATGACTAGAACTTCCCTTCCTTTGCCATGTAGCTCAATCCCGTGGTATACTAGATACTGTAGCAAGTCTAAAATATCTCTTGGTTCAGCAAGAAAATCATGTATGCCTTCTGTTATTAGAGAAGCAAGAGCCAATTAGAGATGTACTTTAGACGTCAGCAAGAGGAATTGGGATGAAGAATATTGGGCAGATCTTCTTGAAGCTGTTAAAAGGAATTATAACAAAGCATATTGTTGCACATGGGAGCCAGAATGGCAGCATTGCCACAAAACCTCATATACAGTCTAAAATTTGGGAAAACTATTTTTCAAACCTTTACTCCAATGCACGAGTGAAGCCACTGTAGTCCATGCTGACTTCATGTCCAACCCTCTAATTCCAACTTTAGGAATCCATATTTCCTATGTTTCACTCTGAAACTTTAAAAGCAATTGAAATTGTGAACACAGGGAAGGTTCTGTGTTTAGATAGAATTCTGAGGGATATTTATAGATCAGAGCTGGAAGTATGGGACCTATACATAAATGTGTTGTTTAATAGAATATTTTGTGGAGCTAACATTCCTTAGTCTTGGTGTGGGTCGGTAATTATACATGTCTTTAGGAAAGGTGAAAGAAGCACATCAGTGAACTATAGACCAATTAGTCTGATTGACCATTTACATAAAATATTTGCCAGACAGTTGCTTTTCAAGGTATCAGAGTGCATAAATGAGACACAGATTTTATCACCTTACCAAGCGGGTTTTAGGAGCCAAGCCAGTACAATCAGCCAAGTTTTTAGGGGTGTCTTAATTAGTTGGAAGTGTCCCAAATAAAAAAAAGAAACCATTGAATGTGGCTTTAGTTGCTTTGAGGGTAGCACCTAGTCCCTAGGAACAAACTTTGGGACATTCTCGAGTCAGTGGGCTTACTGGGAACTTTTCTAGATTTTATAATTGGGCTTCATGAAAATAATTTTGCCCAAGCGAGGTGGGGTAAGCATGGAGAGATAACCGATCGCATCCCTGTAGAACACGGTGTGCATTTTTGTTCCAACTTTGTTGTCTGTATATAGGAATGAGGCCATAGACTTCTTAAATAATTGTGTTGAGATACTCGTATATTGAATGGCAACCGTGAACCTGCACTTCTGTTTGCGGATGACATCCTTATTCCACGTACCCCCATGGGCTTGCAGAGTTTATGTAATAAATTCACGAATTCTTGTGCTCTGAGGTGTTTGGAGATTAATGTAATCAAAACCAAATATATGACTTATGGGGCACACAAATATTTTAGGAGGTGAGTGAGAATGGGTGGACAATTTTTGAATACGGTAGATAAGTTTGACTACCTGGGAATAGGGATGGATAATTCACTTTTATGGAAAGTTCAAGCACAAAAGAGCAAAGCACTGCTGCTTCATGTAGCATCAGTTGTTAGGAATATGTACAGGGCAACAACCTCTCTGTCTTTATCGAGGGCAATTGAGGTGTACAGAGCCAAAGCACAAAAGCAGCACTGTTTGGTGCAGAAATATGGGGAGCAATTAACACTTGACCTGTCCCAATGTGAGACTGGTTTGATAAGATCCTTGCTGAATCTACCCCAATGCACTCTATCTATTCCACTCTCTTTTGATCTTGGGGTGAGGAGGTTTGGAGATTTGGCAGCTCAAGATCCCCCTCTTCTGGATGCGAATATGGCTCACACCTGAGATTTCCTCTTACAGGAAAGGTCTTGAAGAAATTTTGATTTTGGATAAGGACCATAAGTTGCCAGGGCTTGCCCATGTTAAAATCCTGGATAATAATCTTGGGATTGGAAATATTTTGGCACATTCCCTTGTTGATTACAAGAGTATTGAGATTGACTGCAGTCAATACTTTATTATACTTTCATAAGCTAGCCCCTTTTTTGAAAGTTTCATGTATGTTCTCTCCCCCCAACAGCCCAAGACACGTATGTTACGTTTCAATATGGAACTCTGTTAATTATCAGCTTTGTATATAAGTGGGCAGGTCTTACTGATTCTTCTGGCACATTGTAATAATATATTGGAAAATGTTGATCATATTTTTTTTTGTTCGGCTTACAAGCACACGAGGAGAAAGTGGATAAGACTATTTTGTCTGAACTTGGGACTCAGCCAGTATACCATAGCTTCTAGAGTGGTATTTACTGAAGCGAGCAAGCATATTGTTTTTACCCTCAGTACATTGCTGTTTGGCTTCGAAGGAAGCAGTAAGGGCTTTCTTTTTAAAACAAATCCAGCTATAATGATTGTTTGAAAATATTTATATTATAATATATTTTAAATGTATTTTTTCTGTTTGTGTTTTTTATGGGGTACATCCCCAAAATGAACATATAGATTCATTTTGCACAGCAACTAATTACATGAATACAAGTAATCTTATTGCATTATTCAGATACATTTGCTGAACAGCTTCTAAGATAGAAGGCTGCTGGAACCTAAGCCACTGACCTGGAGAAGGGAGCCTAGATAAGGTAGCAACACTGGAAGCAAAATCCTGGGAAAGAAGCGAAACCAGAGGTAATGACACAGTCAAAACAAAATTCAAAATCACAATCCAACGTACTGGCCAACAAGTTCAAGCACAGAGGAAACCCATAAGGAGGAAATCAAGAAGTGAGAGGGTTGCTGAGTCATTTAATGGTCTAGGGCGACAAGCAGTAAAGCCATGCAATGCAGGAAGCTGCCAGGCACCTCCCCAAGGCAAATAGTGTTCTAAAAAGCACTGCTGCATACAATGCCCCAGATGTTACTCCTCGTGACCTCCATTCTGTCTAGCTGTCAGCACCCCAGCCGCTATAGACAGGGCCGCCACAACCTTACAGGAGTGTTGATCCAAGTCTCTCTCTGCCATCTCCCAGGAAAACATTAAAGCCTAAGTTTGCCTTGCCTATTCCTGACAAATTGCGCCATTTTTTGTGATAGTTGACTTGTCGTGACTAGGGGTGTCCCCCATACCACAGATAGACAGATGATAATGGATCTCAGACACTTGTATACTTTAAGAATCGGACAAACATTATCCCAACATTACCCTTTCAGGCTCTTCATAGTGACATCCAGACATCCGGCACTAAGGAATTGGACACCGAATGTAGGAGGAGAACACATCATTCTCTCTGGCGTTCGTGAATGGGCATTGACCAATGTCTCCTGAAGTGGAAGACAACGGGAGTGGAGAAGGGAGAATCACCGAGAAGTTTGAATGGCAGGGTGAGATGACTGAGAATGCTAGCGCTTTCAGCCTGGATCTCAAGATAGAAAAGGAGACTATCACTACAATTCCAAAAATAATCTCTTACAAACCCGATTGCGATTGCCCAGACCCTTATGCTGACATTCCATGTGTCTGTATGTGTGGAACATGTAGGGTAGTAGATCTTTCTCTGTATTGAGAGTCGGAGCACCAGGACCAGCTGGATCCATTTTGGACAGCTCCTAAATTAAAATGTAACAAGATAGAGGAGGATACTGGTTCCTCAAGTATTAATATGAATGGGCTGAATGGACTCTCCACAGGAGAGTGGAGGCACATACACTGAAGTAAATGAGAATGGAAATAGGAGTACCCTACGAAATTCAATGAAGACTTTATTACCAAAGGGATGATGATTAGTTCTACCTGAACACCATCATAGTTGGTTAGGGAAAGGGGTGAAACTGTAGTTTCTGTTGTTTAAGGGGAGTATTGAACCTATTCACAAACTGGATTTTGCCGTGTTTAATATTACTATAGTAGTACTACTTACATACTGCAAAATGCTATTCACATACCTTCATGCAGAGGTCTTCGTCTCTCCTGTCTTTTCTTTGCAAAGCTCTCTGCCCAGGCCTCCGAGATCTCTGCACTAATACGCCTATGTTTTAGGATTAAATCTGTTTTTATTAAAGAAAACAAAGTATCGGAACGGCAGCAGCAGCTGGCGCCTACAACCCTTCGGGCCGGCGGATCACAGCTCCTGTAAGTCAACCCCCCAGGATCCCAACCCGAACCCCATAGGCGGATCCCCTTTAAACACAGCATGTCGCCTACAACCCCTTGGGGCCGGCCGCGTCTTAACTGCAAGGTTCAAGCGGGTCTCCGAATTCTCCGCAGGGCGACTGACTGTTCTCCCCCCCGTGCTATCTAGTGGAGCCCGCCCGTGGGGAACCTCCCCGCCATGTGCTTACCCGGGAGGGAAATTCCCCTGGGAAGGCTAAGATTCCGTTCTGGGCGTAAGGCTTCGTGACCATGGTCTGCCCTAAAGGGCATCCCCCGCTTCGATACTTCCTGAACCAAAACAACAGGGAAGAACTGAAAACATTCCCCCAAACTTCCCCCCCACCTATCCAGCACCCCCACCCCTAACTACCCCGTCCCTCTGCCCTCCCCCCTCCCTCGTCGTCCAGTGCGTGTCGTCAGGCCTACCGGGAAATCACCCGCAGTCCCTCTCAGGTGACCCGTGTCAGTTGCCGTCAAGAGGCGTTCTCCTCCTGTGCGGCGAGCCTCAGAAGCCGAAGATAGCGTGGGCAGGTCAGTTCTCTAAATTCCGTGACCAGTAACGACTGGAACGGCTGCCATATGTTCGCAAACCGTTCCGCCTCGCCCGCTGCCGCCAGCGACATCTTCTCCATACCCAATACGTGCCACAGTCTGTGGAGCCAGCCCGTGACCGAGGGAGGCGTGGCCGTGCGCCAGTGTATCAGGATATTCTGAACCGTCGACCCCAATGCGATGGCTATCTGCCTCCCTCTGCGGGATTTCAAGGGGTACATCAGCTGATTCGGGAGGCCTAGCAAAACCTAGACCGGCAGGCGCGGCAGCTCGACTTCAAAGTGGGAGTCTACGTCGTCCAGTACCTCCTGCCAATAGGTGCCCAAGTGAGGGCAATCCCATAGGATATGCGTAAGCGTACCCACTTGTCCACATCCCCGCCAGCACGTATCCTCTTTACTATGATCCATAGCATGTATGCGTTCTGGGGTGTAATACCAATAAATCGAGACTTTAGTGAAGGTCTCTGTGAGGCCTGTGTGGTACGCCGAGTGGCGAGCCCTGTAGGCTATCTGTTCCCATTCCTCGTGGCTCAGGGCTCTGCCTAATTCCTTTTCCCATCGCTCCCTCCCTGGGTTATAAAAATGTGACGGGGGCGTTTGGAGAAACTGGTAGAGGTCGCTTATGAGCTTAGAATCCGAGGTCCGCGACAGGAGCCAGCGCTCATAAGGAAGGAATCGTCTGTCCGCCGACTCTCGAACCTGAGGGTGCAACGCCCAGTGGCGCGCCTGCGTGTAGCGCATCCTCTCGGTCTCTTGGAATGTATATACCTGTCGGAAGCTCCGAAAGGGAATCACCCGTTCCGTATCGTACAAATGACATAAAGCCC
The DNA here is from genome assembly GCF_964204655.1 of Triturus cristatus. Lineage (NCBI taxonomy): Eukaryota > Metazoa > Chordata > Amphibia > Caudata > Salamandridae > Triturus > Triturus cristatus. The sequence continues at coordinate 568,042,023 of NC_140586.1, forward strand.
TGCAGCCCGCCGCCCGCCAGTGAGCGAACGCCCCCCGTTCCATCCCCAGGGTAAAATCAGGGTTATCCACCAGGGTTGTCAGCGGCGAAGGAAAGGTTGTGAGGCCGTGTGTGATGTTGGTGGCGTCCCATACCCACAGCGGGACTCGGTGATGAAGGAGGCGTATAGGTTAGCGGGGCGGTGCTCCCTACGCAGGAACGGCACCTCCTGTAGAGGCCTGCCCGCAACCGCCTGATCCTGGAAGAGCCAATGTTTGTCGGACTCCCACTTGCTCCATTCTACTAAATAGCGCAATTGTGTCGCTTGAAAATATTTGCGGAGGTCCGGAATACCTAGTCCGCCCGCCTCCGGTGCCAGCATCGAGAGCGCTCTCCTCATCCGAGGTTTCTTGCCCTGCCATATAAAGCGTGCGAGGTCAGCCTGCATTTTCTGGATCCATCCGGCCGGAGGCTGGAGCGGTAGCGCTCGGAACAGATACAAAATCTGGGGTAAAATCATCATCTTGACCGCTGCCACCCTGCCCAGCAGTGAGAGGGTGTCGCGGTCCCATCGGGTTAGTTCCCCCTGTATTTTCTTGCCCAGGGCGGCGTAGTTTGCCGCGACCATAGCGGGTAACGTGGGGGCCAACATAATTCCCAGATAGGGTACAGTATCCGACGACCAGACTATCGGCACCCGATGTTGTAAAAGAGTTCTGGTTGTCTGTGAGAGAGAAAGGTCTAGAGCTACCGATTTCCCCATATTCATTTTGAATCCCGCGACCTTCGCAAAAGCAGTTAGCTCCGTTATGCACGCCGGCAAGGCCCGCAGCGGGTCTTCGAGGGACAGTATGACGTCATCAGCGTATATCCAAAAAAATGGTCGGGTCGTGCACAGACCGGGCAAGTAGAAAAGGTGAAGAAATTGTCGGGTGCCACTGAGGTATCACTCTCATAACCCTGGGAGTGTGAAAAGACAAGCAAAATCTCATGCGTTGGCTGAACACAGGCAACGTCCCTCTGGGCACACCTCATTGAGCGAAAGCTTAAAGCATGTTTAATCCATCTGATTGTGGCATTGAGTGAAGATGCAGTAAATACTTGAAATCAAAACATTTATTGATCTCTCGGCTTTTCAAAATGCTTCATGTGCTTTAAATGCAATAACGATGATATTATACATGCTCCATATCATCTGGTTGCCATAATCCCAATGCATTTCGGGCCCATTTGGCCCTTCATCAGGGGAGTCTAAACAAAAAAAGATACACAACAATAAATGACTGTTTACAATGAGAAGTTACGCCATAAGACAAAAGCCAATGAAGGACCCTGCCAGCGAGTTTACAAAAAGTGCCAAAATACCATGGTGGCCACATTGTCATGTGCTACAATGCATAAATAAACTTGATAAAGACCGGAGGTGTATTGCTTTAATCAAAGAATAACCGAGGCGAGTTGCCAACGGTAACGAAAGAGGTGAACCAAAATGCCGTGTTTTGTGCTCAATAAAAATGACGAAGTGAGGAGGAAAAACGAAAAAAGGTAAACACAGCTACTATGCGTCTCATAAAAATCAAAACGAGAAAGTGAAACAAGTGCCAATAAAAGCTCCATACATAGTGAACTGACGTACATGCAACTAAACGCACAAGTGTTCCAGTTAAAGCAAGTGTTTACCTTGTGCTGATAATTCAGCTGTTCGAGCTGTAATAGTGCAGCGGTGCCGGTTTTCGGTCACGGAATGTGGGTAAAGCTGCTCGACAAACGGCGCGCATTTAAAGTGAAAAGGTGCCGGTGTAAACCGGAAGTGACGTGTGATGGTTAGTCCGCATAGCAGTTTAGAACTAGCGGAAATAGTCGGCGCCATGTTTCGAGTACCGGTGAACGAGCAAAAAAGCAAAGGATTAATAAGGTGTGAACAGAGAACAGGCAGTTTGTAAAATGGGTGAAAACAAAGAGTGTGCATAAAGATAAAAAATGTCGTGAAAATAATGGAAGTTAAAAAACTGCAAACATGCACATGCAACTGTACAGAATTTATAAATAGCAAGCGAATTCCAAGCGGTCATTGAGACCCTTCGGTTTCAAAGAGTCCAGTTTATAAATCCAGAAATTTTCGCGTTGCAGTAGAAAGGTGTCATTGTCTCTGCCCTCCATCTTTGATACAGTTTCCAAAACCAGGAATTTCAATTGCGAAATGTTGTGTTGTTTCTCTAGGAAATGAGCGGCCACTGCTGATTTCAAATTGCTGGTGCGTATATTGCTTTTGTGCTCCAAAATGCGCGTCTTGATCTTCCTTATTGTTTTACCAACATAAACCAGGCCGCAAGGGCATTTTAGTAGATAAATAACGTTGTTGGTGTCACAAGTGGCATTAACATGCAATTTGATGGGAGTACCTCTCATTGGGTGTGCAACTGAGTTGCCCCTGATGATGCTGTTGCAGTTGCTGCAGTTTAGACAGGGAACTGTCCCTCGGAACAGTGTGACGGGTGCATCAATCCTAGGGCGAATTAGCTCTTGAATGTTTTTACTCCTGGTATATGCAAACATCGGTGGATTGCTGAAGATGCCATTAAAATCAGTTTCAAACGTCAGCATTGGCCAATGTTTTCTGATTGATTGTTTAAACCTATGGCTCATGGTGGAAAACCTGGAAACCATGACCATGCGATTCTTTTCTCCACGTGTAGTGGGTTGTAACAGTCTCTCACGTGGCGTGTTAGCCACTTTTGTTATGGCGTTAGAAATGACCTCCTGAGGGTATCCACGGGTGGTGAAACGATGTGCCATGGCTTGAATTTGATCTTGTGATTCAGAATGATCAGACACAATTCTTTTCACTCGGAGTAACTGTGAAAATGGTAGGTGGTTCTTCAGTGCCGGTTGATGGAAACTGGTGTAGTGTAACAGGTTGTTACGATCGGTGTTTTTTGTAAACAAGGTGGTGGTGAGTTGATTGTCACGTATTGTCACCTGAACATCCAAATATGTTATAGTTGCCTCATGGAAACTGAAGGTAAATTGAATGCGGTCGTTGATCTGATTGAGATTTGTCAAGGCTGCCTTGAGAGAATCTAATGAGCCAAACCATAAGACGAAAATATCATCTATATAACGCAAGAATAGTCGTGCATGTTCCTTCCATGTGTCCAAACTCAGAATGAATTTATTTTCAAATGCATGCATGAACAAATTCGCGTAGGTAGGTGCGGCACAATTGCCCATCGATGTACCAGTGAGCTGTAGGTAAAAGTTGTTGTTCCATCTGAAATAGCTTTGATAAAGTGTGAAGGTGAGGAGTTCCATCAAGAACACTTGTAGATCATGGTCCAGATCAGACTGCAGTAGTACCTCTTCAATTGCTTCAATTCCTAAGTCATGAGGAATAGTGGTGTAAAGTGACTTGACGTCAATGGTGCACAACCACACTTCTTCGTCATCAGGCAATGTAACCTGATTGATCTTAATTAAAAAATCAGTGGTGTCCTTAACATATGTGTTCATACGTGAAACAAACTGTTGTAGGTGAACATCCAAAAACTTACCAATTGTTTCGTGTATACTGCCCCTTGTGGACACTATTGGACGTAGTGGGGGATTCATAAGATCCGTATGAATCTTGGGTAGCATGTGCAGGGTGGGTGTTCTGGGATGTTTGGAGATTAAAAATCTCTTGGTTTTTTCATCAATGGTTCCGTTTTCCACAGCCTTGTCAATAATGGTATGTAGAAGATTGGCGAAACTGACTGTGGGATCTTGGGGTAAAATCATATACGTGTTGCCGTCATTCACGTGTAGATCTACTTGAGTTTGATAGAAAGTAGAGTCCATTATAACTAGGGCGCCGCCCTTGTCTGCTTTTTGACAGGTAATGTTCCGATTGTTAGCCTGATTGTCCAAGATTGCTCGCTCCTTGTTGGTAAGATTTTGGAGTTTAGAACGTTTCCTAAAATTGAAGGAAAGAATGTCATTTTTCACCAGATTCTCAAAGAGGTCCAATGTCTTGTGGGAGATTGGTGCTTGGAAAGTGCTCTTCGGGCGGAGGTGTTTAAGTAAGTGAGATTCAGGCTTGTGATCAGATTGTATTACATTTTCAAAAAAATGTCGCAACCGGAGGTTGCGCATGAATTTGAACAGACAGATGTCCAATTCCAATTTGTTGGTGTGATAGGTTGGAACAAACGACGTGCCTTTTTGCAATGTTTTGATATCCATTTCTGTGAGTTGATGCTCAGAAATGTTAATGACTAAATAAATTCATTCTGAGTTTGGACACATGGAAGGAACATGCACGACTATTCTTGCGTTATATAGATGATATTTTCGTCTTATGGTTTGGCTCATTAGATTCTCTCAAGGCAGCCTTGACAAATCTCAATCAGATCAACGACCGCATTCAATTTACCTTCAGTTTCCATGAGGCAACTATAACATATTTGGATGTTCAGGTGACAATACGTGACAATCAACTCACCACCACCTTGTTTAGAAAAAACACCGATCGTAACAACCTGTTACACTACACCAGTTTCCATCAACCGGCACTGAAGAACCACCTACCATTTTCACAGTTACTCCGAGTGAAAAGAATTGTGTCTGATCATTCTGAATCACAAGATCAAATTCAAGCCATGGCACATCGTTTCACCACCCGTGGATACCCTCAGGAGGTCATTTCTAACGCCATAACAAAAGTGGCTAACACGCCACGTGAGAGACTGTTACAACCCACTACACGTGGAGAAAAGAATCGCATGGTCATGGTTTCCAGGTTTTCCACCATGAGCCATAGGTTTAAACAATCAATCAGAAAACATTGGCCAATGCTGACATTTGAAACTGATTTTAATGGCATCTTCAGCAATCCACCGATGTTTGCATATACCAGGAGTAAAAACATTCAAGAGCTAATTCGCCCTAGGATTGATGCACCCGTCACACTGTTCCGAGGGACAGTTCCCTGTCTAAACTGCAGCAACTGCAACAGCATCATCAGGGGCAACACAGTTGCACACCCAATGAGAGGTACTCCCATCAAATTGCATGTTAATGCCACTTGTGACACCAACAACGTTATTTATCTACTAAAATGCCCTTGCGGCCTGGTTTATGTTGGTAAAACAATAAGGAAGATCAAGACGCGCATTTTGGAGCACAAAAGCAATATACGCACCAGCAATTTGAAATCAGCAGTGGCCGCTCATTTCCTAGAGAAACAACACAACATTTCGCAATTGAAATTCCTGGTTTTGGAAACTGTATCAAAGATGGAGGGCAGAGACAATGACACCTTTCTACTGCAACGCGAACATTTCTGGATTTATAAACTGGACTCTTTGAAACCGAAGGGTCTCAATGACCGCTTGGAATTCGCTTGCTATTTATAAATTCTGTACAGTTGCATGTGCATGTTTGCAGTTTTTTAACTTCCATTATTTTCACGACATTTTTTATCTTTATACACACTCTTTGTTTTCACCCATTTTACAAACTGCCTGTTCTCTGTTCACACCTTATTAATCCTTTGCTTTTTTGCTCGTTCACCGGTACTCGAAACATGGCGCCGACTATTTCCGCTAGTTCTAAACTGATATGCGGACTAACCATCACACGTCACTTCCGGTTTACACCGGCACCTTTTCACTTTAAATGCGCGCCGTTTGTCGAGCAGCTTTACCCACATTCCGTGACCGAAAACCGGCACCGCTGCACTATTACAGCTCGAACAGCTGAATTATCAGCACAAGGTAAACACTTGCTTTAACTGGAACACTTGTGCGTTTAGTTGCATGTACGTCAGTTCACTATGTATGGAGCTTTTATTGGCACTTGTTTCACTTTCTCGTTTTGATTTTTATGAGACGCATAGTAGCTGTGTTTACCTTTTTTCGTTTTTCCTCCTCACTTCGTCATTTTTATTGAGCACAAAACACGGCATTTTGGTTCACCTTTTTCGTTACCGTTGGCAACTCACCTCGGTTATTCTTTGATTAAAGCAATACACCTCCGGTCTTTATCAAGTTTATTTATGCATTGTAGCACATGACAATGTGGCCACCATGGTATTTTGGCACTTTTTGTAAACTCGCTGGCAGGGTCCTTCATTGGCTTTTGTCTTATGGCGTAACTTCTCATTGTAAACAGTCATTTATTGTTGTGTATCTTTTTTTGTTTAGACTCCCAATGGGCCCGAAATGCATTGGGATTATGGCAACCAGATGATATGGAGCATGTATAATATCATCATTATTGCATTTAAAGCACATGAAGCATTTTGAAAAGCCCAGAGATCAATAAATGTTTTGATTTCAAGTATTTACTGCATCTTCACTCAATGCCACAATCAGATGGATTAAACATGCTTTAAGCTTTCGCTCAATGAGGTGTGCCCAGAGGGACGTTGCCTGTGTTCAGCCAACGCATGAGATTTTGGTCATCAGCGTATAGGCTGACTGCGTGGCAAAAACCGCCAAATTTCACCCCTCTTACCGCCACGTTATCCCGGATCCGCTGCGCAAAGGGCTCCATGTAGAGAGCAAAGAGTAGGGGCGACAGCGGGCATCCCTGCCTTGTGCCCCTCTCGATGGCAAAGCTCTTGGAACTATGCCCGTTTACTCGCACCACGGCCGTCGGGGATTGGTAGCAAGTGAATATCATGCGGCGAAACTTGTCCCCCATCCCTATTTTCACCAGTACCTGTTCTAGATAAGGCCAGTGGACGCGGTCGAACGCTTTCTCAGCGTCTACCGCTAGTAACATTCTCTCCCCTGGGATCCGTGACGCCTTTTCAATGAGGTGGGTAATCCTCTTGGTGTTGTCCACCGTCTGCCTTCCGGGAACGAAACCCGCCTGATCTGGATCTAGAAGGCCCGGCAGATGTGGAGCCAGTCGCGCCACCAATATACCGGTGTACAACTTGAGGTCAATGACCCGCACTGTGTTCTGTCTTTCCCCGGTTTGGGGAGGACTACCAGGGACGCCTGCAGCAAATCCGCTGGAATGGCCCCTGGTTCCGCGAAGGCGTTAAAAAGACGCGTGAGGACCGGTGCTAGTGCCGTACAAAATGTTTTGTAGAATAGGGACGAGTAGCCAACCGGTCCCGGGGACTTACCATGCTTGAGACGAGCGATGGCCGAAACCACCTCCTCTATCCTTATTTCCTTATCTAGGGTCTCCGCTTGAGAAGGCGTCAGGGACGTCAAAGAGACCGAGTCCAAATATTCGTGTGTCGCGTGAGCGTCTGGGGGCTCCCCGGTGTAGAGGTCGGCATAGTACCGGCGAAAGAGTTCCGCTATGTCAGCCTCCTCCGTGACAGGCGAGCCCGTCGGGCTGGTGATCTCTTTCACCATCTGCCTCCGTCGCACCTCCCGGAGTTTACTCGCCAGTAGCCTGCCGCATTTGTCTCCCCCCGTGTAGTAGGCATGCTTTAAACGCAGCGCCGCATACTCCGCGCGGTCCATGTCTAGCGCCGTCAGTGTCTTTCTCGCCTCCTTGAGCTGCCGCCAGATCCGGGGGGCCCCCGTCCTGCAGTGCATTTGCTCCAGCTCGCGGATCCTCTGGGTGAGTTCCTCCCGCTTCTGCCGCCTGGCCTTATTATCCGCCGCGGAGATCGCGATAAATTGCCCTCATTTCAAAGCTGCCCATTGGGTCGCGCTAGATGTGTCAGAACCCCCGTTGTGTGAGAGGTAGTCCCGGATCGCTGCCGTGACTTGCGCGACCACCTCCTTCCTATAGAGTAAGGAGTCTCGGAGCCGCCAGATCCGTGGGGTGCGGAACACCGGTGGCAAGGTAACGTCGCCATGACCGGGGCATGGTCCGACATGGAGATCACCCCCATCTCCGCCAATGTGGCCAAGGAGTACATTGGTCCCGTGACCAGAAAGTGGTCTAGCCGCGCATACGTATTGTGTGCGTGTGAGTAGTAGGAGTAATCCCTAGCAGTGGGGTGCAAGCGGCGCCATAGGTCATGTAGATCCATCTCCGCCAACTGGGCCTTACAACCGGCCGAGAACTCCCCCACCTGCGGGCAGCGGTGTGCCGACCTGTCAAGGGCCGTGTCAAAGACCATGTTATAATCGCCTCCGACAATGATATGCCTGTCAGGCGTTGCCATGACCTCCCCCATGGCAGATCTAAGGAAGGGTTCCTGCCGGTCGTTCGGGCTGTAGAGGGACCCTATCGTAACAGAGAGGCCCGCTATTCTGAACCTGTAGGCCAATAGCCTGCCCTTTTGTTCCGCCTGTTTATTGAGAACCTCTCCTCTAAAGCGGCGGGCCACCAGAATCGCCACCCCCGCCGTTTTCGTGTCGTTGGATGAGAAGAACTGTGAAGGGAACGCGCGGGATCGGAGCCTGAGGCAGTCTCGGGGTAAGAGGTGCGTCTCCTGAAGCAGACAGATATCAGCCTGGGTGTTCTCTAAGAGGGACAGAACCGCTCTCCGTTTGACTGGATTATTGAGGCCCCTGACGTTAAGCGTCACAATGTTAAGAGTCTTGGCCATCTTTGGATGAGACAGCTGCCGCCATGTAGCCATGCTTCCCCTCTGCAGCCCCTTGACTCGGGCCCCGAGCGTAGCCGCCATAATCGGGACTTTGTGTACGCACTGGACGACCCCCCCTCCCGCCGTGATCTCCCTCCCTCTCGCCCCATGAGCCCCCGTCCCCCCCTCCCCCACTCCACTCCTTCCTCCCCAACTACCCCCCCGCCCCCCAGCCCCTTCCCCTGGCAACGTGCCATTAACTTAGGGCGGACATCCAGCCACCCGTCCCTCCCCGCTCACCCCCTCCCCCCCCCCCCCCCCGGGCCCCATACCTGCAAATTGCGCCGGTGTTCTCCGCCACTTCCATCACCGCGCTTTCCATGCTAGCTCTGATGGTGGGCGAGTCCGGTCTCCCGGAGCGCTCACGGGTCCGCCTCCTAGACACTCGCTGCCAGCCGTCCCCCCCCCCCCCCCCCCCCCGGAGCGCCCCCGTCGCTGTATTGTCGTGTCGTCCTCCTCTGTTGCGGTGATGCCCAGGACTCCACACGTTTCCTGCAAGGAGCGGAGGTGATGCACAGTACCGTTCCACCTAAAGATTAGTCGAAAGGGGTGTCCCCAAGCATACGGCGTTCCGTGTTCTCTGAGAAAGTCCGTAGCAATTTTAAAAGATTTCCGTTTTTGAAGTGTGATGGCCGATAAGTCTTGGTAGAGGGCCACCGGGTGTCCTCTGAAGGTCAGTGACTGCCGCTTCCGCGCCTCTGCCAGAATGCGTTCCTTGAGCGGGAAGTCCGGGAGAAAGGCGAGAATGTCCGGGGGCGGCGCTGATGCTCTCCGTGGGGGGCCCACCCTGTGCGCCCTGTCGATGCGGATGGGGAAGTCCTCCTCCTCGCCCAGAACCTCCCGAAACAGGTCCCGTAAATATCCCGCTACATCCGCCCCTTCTTCTTTGGACGGCACTCCTCGAACCCGGACGTTGTTCCTCCGCGATCTGTTTTCGAGATCCTCCGCGTGTGCCTGGAGGTCAATTTGCTGGTCCCGGAGGCGCAACACTTCCTGCTGCAGGGATTCGAACTCTTCGTCTCGTCTCTGGCCAGCGTCTTCCACCGTGGCCACTCTTTCTCCCAAGCCATCCATCTCCCGGCGTAGCTCTCGCTCCTCCCCAGCCACTTCGGTTTTCAGGGTTTGGAAGTCCTCCCTGAGGGAGCTAAAAAGGGACTCCATAAAGGGCCTGGTGACCGGGGGCTCTCCGTCAGCAGCCCCCCCCCGGGCCTCCGGAGGAACCAGGCGATGGCAGTCCTCTGTCGGCTCTGTGTTGTGTTCTGCCGAGGAGTTCGGGGAGTGTACGCTCCCCCTTCTGTCCACCTCTGCTGCCCGCCATGCCGAGGAGGAGGCAAGGCCCCTCAACTGTACGACCCCGCTCCCCACCTGCGGCGGCCCCTGGTCCTCTGCGGCACTGTAAGGCACCCTCGGTCCAATCCACGCCAGTCCCCTCAACGGCTACTGCGCCCTGCTCCAGTGACCGGAAATGCCGGGCCCCTCAGCCCCTCTGGGCCGGGCCCCTGTCCCTTCCGCCGTCCAGGGCTCTGCGCACTGCCTTTGTCTTGCCTGTGGGAGTGTGGGTCCTCTCCGTTGTCTACATCCCCGCAGTTACCGGCTCGGGCCCCTCAGTAGGTGCAGGTCTCCGACCCCATCTCTCCCCAGGGCACCGGGCTGCGTGTTCGCGCCACAGCCGGATCTCGTGGAGAGGCAGCGGGGTGGGGAGGGGAGGCCGCCGTCCCTCGTTCCACTCCTGGTCGCTCCCGAGTGGCAGCCCCCCTCTGCTCCGCCGCGTCTGTGCAGGCCGAAAAGTTACTGCCTGGCCCCCTCCTCTGGGAACCTCACCTCTCCTCCGGGCCTGGCTGGGTCCTCGGTCGCTGCGCGCGTTGTCTCCCAGGGCCCACAGCCCCGCGTGTAGTGATCCCAGGCCGGTCGCCTCCTCCAGCCCAGGGATAAACTCTTCTCTCCCCGCCGCGTTCCGCCGCTGCCGCTCCGCTCGTGCTTCCCTTTGGCGGCCTCCTCCTCACCGCTGCCCGCAGGGCGCCATGCTCTGGCCCCGCGTGTCCGAGCTTCTCTCTGGTGCCTCTGTATCCATGTGGCCGTAGCGCTCACCAGGGGGGTGCCCCTTCCGCGTGTCCACTCGTTTGTCGCCTCAAGGAGCTGACCTCAGCTGCGCCCCACTACTCAGAGTCTCACCACCGGCCTCCACCGCTGCTCCGGCGCCTCGTGCACAGGTCGCCGCTCTCCGCCCGGCTGCTTCTCAGGGCCAGCCCAAGGCAGGGCGCGTACCTTCCGGGGCCAGGTCACCCCCTTGCCCGCTGCTGACGGTGTGTTTGCCCCACCTGGGCCGCTGGCGGGTCTCGCGATCAGGCGCCGATTCTCGCCTCGCCGGGCAGCAGGCCTCGTCCCCCGGCTCGGCCCTCTCGAGGTCGCGCATCTGGGCACGATCTCTCTGCTCCCGGCCCGTCACTGCGTGTCTTCACAGGGGGGAGTCCCCCGCGAGCCGGTGGGCGCCGCCAGCGCGGCCGCGCGCGTCAGTTCCTGGCACACATCCCCCGGTGCTCCGCTGTCGCCGCTGCTCCGGCTCTCACCCGGCCTCGTTGGGAGAGAGGGAGGGGGGGGGGGGTGGAAAGAGGCCCGCACCGGCTCCAAGTTCGGCGTCTCAGGGGCCCGACGGCCGGTCGAGGGGACGTCCCCCGCCCGAACCTCTGCCAACTACCAGTTTGGCCTCTCTCCGCAAGCTCGCTCGCACCGCCACAACTCCTCGTATCCACTGACGCCGGGGGAAGCTCTCTGGCCCTCGGTGTTCGTCGGCCCTTTTTTACCGGTCTGCACAGCTCGAAGGGCGGATCCTTCCCCCAGCGGCCGCCGGGTTGCTGCTCACCCACCAGGGTTGGCACACGGTCACTGCTGCGCGCGTTCCCGTCTCACCGTCTCCTTCGGCGAGGCCCCGCCAGCAAGACCGGGCTCTCGCAACGATTCCTGGCCGGGGGCGCTCTTGCCCGGCCCGGCTCTATGCTCCACCTCTTCCCGGCGCCTCAACTCCGGCGGCGTCCTGCCTACTGCCCAGGCTTCCTAGAGGCCCCGAGCCGCTTCACAGCTCCTGCCGAGGCTCCGCTATCTCCACCGCCACTTCTCGGCACTGCTTAGGGGGAGATACAGCTATTAAACCGGGGTCTGGGGCCCAACAGAGCGGGAGCCGGCAGGGAAAGCGTCCGCTCACGCCGCCATCTTGGCCACGCCCCCTAACACCTATGTTTTAGTAGTAAATTAGGGAGGGATGTGGAATTGGTTAAAAAATGGGTAATGCTTATTACTATATAGAGGTGGTTTTGGGAGGAGTAAAGAGGGGTTAAGTGAGGGCTATGGGGGGAGGAGCACCTACCCACAAAAGAGTAAGCCAATTGCTATCTACAAACTGCACTTCTAAAGTTACTACAGCCACCAAGCAGTGGCAAAGCCAATATCTCTTGCCTATGAGAGAGTTATTGGCTTTACTAATGTCCTTTAGCTATGCTGTAGAGCAGCTTGGCTAAAAGTCAGTAAAAAAAAAAAGCTATAAAAGTAAAATAAACAAAAAAACCCTAACAAAAAAACGCTATGACCTAGGCAGGTTAGAATTAAAGCACTATGGCGCAGGCAGTGCTGGCGGCATAATAGCTCTTTTTTTCTTATGGCAGGTGATTGGGGGTGCAGCTCAGACAATGGGAGGGTGAAGGCTGGTCAGGAAGAAGCACCACTAAGCAACCTGATAGGAAGAAGAATATAAAAAAAACTAAAATAGTACATCAATCACAGCATTAGCAGTGGAAAGACCATAATCAAGATGAAGCTATCTGTAGTTGGTCTGAGCTCGGCCTCTCATATAATTCCTTCGCCGTGAGGGCAGCTACTCCAAATCGGGACATTGTCCCATGAGTGCAGTGCCCGGCGAGCCTTCATCCTTCCCCCCCCCCCTCCCCCCCACCTTCCCCGTTGAAACTTTCTTGGCTCGCTCCAGATCCGGGCTTGGACCGGTGAGCCTGCGCGAGACTTGCATCAGTCCCGGAGGCCCTGCAGTGACAGGGTCTGCAGGAGGGCCAGGGAGACAGCCACCCGGCTGTATGCACTGCGCTGGCAGGGGGGGGACGTGGCACCTTGGGGTATACCGCCGGCGAGTCGCACCCTGCACGCCCAGATTAGGTGCATGGCGCCCTACACATGCTACGGACTGGGCTGGGAGACGCCCTGAGTGCCAATTGATAGTCCGTTAGGGGCCCGCTGTCTGACCGCCATCTTACATGCCCTCAGCCCTGTAGGAGAATTACTAGATCTTCACCGGCCTCCATCCCCTTTGATTTTACACTGCAGGCAGCACGTGTAGACCCATTTGGTGTGCGTTCTTGGTCACACCATCAGTTTGTTGTGCCTGACCCTGCTGAGGCTCACTGTAGTCGCTCCATGGCATGCCGTTCACTACCACTGCACTGAAAGCCGCCCCTCACTATTCAAGTTACCTCCGGATGGACTGCTGGCTTCTCTATACGTAGTAGTCGCTGGAGTTGAACTTCTTGGCCCGGAATCCTCCCCGCCTGCACTGGCTCCCCCTTTTCCACCTTCGGGGCGGAATGGGCCGCAAGCATCCCACACAAATATTGCTCACATTTGAAAAGCCTGCGGAGAAAACACAGGAGCTAGACACCAACATGGCGGATGGTGGTCAGGGCACGGACCCTACAATCGACCCGACAGCATCCCAGTCTTCCCTCCTGGCGGAATTGAGGGCCGGATTCAGAGCATTGGACGGCCGGTTCGACACGCTCGAAAAGCGACTGGATACGTTAGGCACCAAAATCAACGTCCATGAGCATCGACTGGACACAGTGGAGGGGAGGGTGTCCGAACTTGAAGATGGAGTTGCGCTATCCACTAAACGTCTGGTGCGCATGGAAAACTCCTAAAAGAAGTAGCTATCAGGAATGAGGACTTAGAATCTTGCAGTCGGTGCAACAATCTACGCATTCTCGGGGTACCCGAATCGACGAACACTGGCCGCATGGACCTCTTCACAGAAACATTGCAAACTGATCCCTTTGGGAAAGCTGCCTTCACCCCGGAATTTGTTGTAGAGCGTGCTCACTGCTCCCTGGGCCCGCGCCCCAATCCTGGATGACCGCCGAGACCCATTATTGCTAGAATAATGAACTTCCGCGACAGGGACACTGCTCTCCGTCTAGCAAGGGAACGCAGTGAGACCATCTGGCAGGGCTCAACAGTTGCACTGTATCCAGACTTCACTGCGATGGTGCAGGACGCGCGGCGAAAGTACAATGGTATTAAGGCAACCCTGCGGAACTTAGGCCTTAGATACTTATATGTCCAGCTCGCTTACGAGTTGATGTCAACGGCCGTTCTTGTATCTTTAATTCCCCTACAGCAGTGCAGGAATTCTGCAGGTCCTACAAAAATAACATTAGCCAACAGAAAGAGTCTGGGCCTGGTTCGTTCGCCCCCCCACCCACATAGTGGCTCGGTTGCAATTGTAGAGCTTTTTTCAACGGAATAGTCCTCCCCATTTGTTGTAAGCTGTAGCTTTTTTAGGCTAGATCTCTTCCTAGATGCTTAGGCAGAATACCTATCATTGCTTTACAATGCTGGGAGCTGTCGGACGTTGCCTCACCCTAGAGTGTTTTTCATGCTATTGGTTCTTTTGATTATAATGCATCAGTCTTTTCATTTGCATTTACAATTTGGATGTTTACTTGATGCATACGGTTATGGTATGAATGGGTTTGTGCCTTTCGCCTGTTTGCGTGAGGCTGGGTGGAGGGTGGGGGCGGGGATATATTCACAGACTTGTTTCTCCAGCTTTAGTCTGCACAATGCTTGTTGCTATGTTGAAATGTATTTCTCCAATGATAACATACTGATTTTTCACATTACCTGCTTGAATGACTTCGACACTTGACTTATCTGACCGATCTTGCCTGTCCTTGATTACTTTGAATGTCAGGGGCCTCAAAAACAACAAAAAAGAGAAGCAGGTTCGCCAATACTTACGAAGGCATCATATTGATGTGGCGTTTTTACATGAAACACACCTCCCGAAGTCCACTGACACTCATTTTGCAGCGAGCTGGGGTCCACACTGCTATTTCTCAAATTTCAGCTCATATGCCAGGGGCACAGCGATACAGATACATAAGCGGCTCCCCTTTCGCTTTCACAAGGCCCATTGTGATGTAGATGGCCGCTACACCATAGTCATGGAAAAATTGATGGGCCACAGCGTTACACTGGTATGCCTTTATGCCCCTAATATTGACAGCCCCAAATTATTTCACGAACTCCACTCTTTGGTTCTGCGTATGGGCTCTGATCTTATATTAATGGGTGGCGAATACAACCTACTGATTCACCCCGTTTTAGATAGATCTTCTGCCGCCCCAGACACTAAACCACGTGCATGACGTGCCCTCATAGAAATGTGTGACTCTCTGAATCTGATCGACATTTGGAGACGTCGCAACCCTACTTCGAACGCCTTCACACATTACTCGGCACAACATGATACATGGACCAGGTTGGATTGCTGGTTATGCTCCCCGGGCTTAGCCACGTGGTACAAGACCACCAAGACACTCCCAAGAACATAGTCAGATCACTCCCCGGTGGTGTTACAAGCTAGCGTTCCTAGGCCGGAGGGTCACGAACGACTGTGGCGAATTCCGGGCAGAGCCTTGAATGATGACCTGTTTTTCACTGAGATTAGGGAGGCCATAGTTGAATATTTTGAATTAAACACTGGCATGGTAGATACCTGGGCAGTTCTTTGGGAGGCCTTTAAGGCTTACAATAGGGGCGTGTGCATTGCCAAGCACGCAGGAGTATTGAAAGATCTCAGGATGGATGCTATTGACAGAGAGCTACTCCACTCCCCTCACCCTGATGGAGCCAGGAGACGACTAGCATTGCTCTCTGAATTTCGCGAGGCAGCCGAGAGGGAAATCCACTTCCTTAGTAAATATGCAACCACTCGCCGCTATGGCGAGGGGGAGAGGCCAGGGCATACCTTGGCTCGTCTGCTGAGACCCCTTTATGGTAACTCCTATATCGCAGAACTCAAATCCCTGTTAGGACAACAACTCACTGACACAACTGAAGTTCGGGACAAATTCTTGACGTATTATAGTGCACTTTACACTTCCAAGACCACTCATAACTCCGCCGAACAAGAAGAATATTTTTCTGAAATTGCCTTGGTATATATAGAAAAATACATGCAAGACTTTCTGGCCAAACCCTTCTCCTCTGACGAGATAATACGCGCTATTGAGGCGCTAAATGGATCTACTGCACCAGGCCTTGATGGATACACTGGTGACTTTTATAAATCCTACAAAGACTTACTGGCTCCCAGACTGCTAGAGGTTTACAATGAGGCACTTGAGCCAAATGAGCTACCGCCCTCGCTCCGAGAAGCTGTGATTGTTTTACTCCCGAAGCCTGGGAAGGATCCTCTACTCTGTGTGGTTCGTACAGACTGCTGTCTTTGTTAAATTTAGACTATGAATTCCTGGCAAAGATGATAGCGTTGCGGCTCTCGTTATTACTTGAATTTAAGAACACTGTTCGCAGTCTTGCACAGAATTAATACTGAGACTCCAGCTGCGACAATTCTCCTCGATACGGAGAAAGCCTTAGACTCCCTGGAGTGGCCCTTCTTTCTTTCGGTTATGCGCAGGATGGGAATGCCCATGGGATTCATTAATCTCACTGCTCTCCTGTATCGTGGCCCAACTGCCAGGATCTGTTTAAATGGCACCGTATCTTGCTCCTTCTCTCTCTCAAGGGGCACCAGACAAGGCTGTCCGTTATCACCGCCCCTGTTTATTCTGCCAATGGACCCCCTCGTTCGCCACTTTCAGGAGAGGCATCTGCAGAGAGGACTCCAGTTCCGTACGGGTCCCCTGCTGGTTTCCCTATATGCGGATGATGTCATTCTGTACGTTCGGGACCCGCAGGCAAACCTTGAACCCTTGATAATGGAAATTAGGTTTGGGCGCTTTTCAGTTTGGTGATAAAGTGGCACAAACCAGTTGTATTTCCTCTCACCACAAGCACGACACATTGGGATTGTGAGTTTACTCTGGAGTGGTGCGATGACTCTACCAAATATTTAGGTATACATATTCACTTGGACACTGCCCAAATAAACAGACTAAATTATGGGCAGGCGGTAAACTTGAGACACAGGTTGAAAAATGGATACAACTCCCCCCTTTCGATTGCTGCTGGGTTGCTTTAATTAAAATGGTTATCCTCCCCAGATTTCTCTATTTGTTCAATAATATTCCTATACTGCTCCCTAACAGTTTCTTCTTAACATTACGCACTCTCCTCATTAAGCTTACCTGGGGCGGCAAGAGAGCCAGGGCCCGTTGAGAGGTTATGATGCTTCCTTATGATAGAGGTGGATTTGGGGCACCCAACCTTAAGTTATATTATATTAGTTGCGCAGTGCACTCTTTGTTCCATCCTGACGCCAGAATCTCATACTTGCGTCTGGAGGTCGATGTGGTCCTTCCTGACTCTCTAAACACGGTGCTGCATCATGTTCTCCCTCGAGGCCCTAATGACATACAAACTGTCTCAACCACCATCTGGGCCTAGAAAAAAACTGATTAGAATCATTAAGGCTCCCATATTATACTCTCCTGGACTCTCGATAATTAATGAAAATTGGATCCCAATCACCCGCGAGAGACTGGTGCAACAAACGCTCTCCAAATACGACGTCAAGTCGGGGACTTGTTCACTGGTGGGGAGGTTTTCTCTATAGCTGAGGAAGACAGATTCAGTGAGGCAACGTTCATGGATCAGTTTATTCTTAATCGGGTACGTTCAGCAATGAGGCCGCTGCTACCGGGATTCCCACTTGAGCCAAAACCATTCACTCCACTCTCTACAGTTCTTGAGTGCAAGGGGGGAGAATATCTAATTTCTAAACTATACAGGGCATGCACAGACCTCATCCCGATTGACGATTCCAAAATTCTGGAGAAATGGGAGGTTGATCTGGGACACCCGATTCTGGATGACCAATGGACTACGTGCTGTTTGCAGAATAAGGAAATTTCCTTAAACAGCCAGCACAAACTGGTACACTTAACATTTTTAGTAGACTTCCTGTAACTCCAGAGAAAATTCAAAAGATTGATCTGAACAGACCCTACTTTTGTTTGAATTGCATTGCCTCACACGTGGATTTTGCACACCTCACATGGACTTGCGGTAAATTCAGAACATACTGGGTCGAAATATTTTGCACATTGTGATACATGGTGGAGATGGACATTACACCCTCTCCTGAGGTCACATTGATGGGCTATGTGGTTAATTTTCCAAAGGGGATCCGCAAATTCATTGCTTTGGAGCTGCTGTTGGCGAAGAGGGAGATTGCACTAAAGTAGGGAAAAACGTCTGCCCCAACATTACAGAGTTGGTTAAACAGCCTTACCTATTGTAATACTAATAGCGAACTGTACTGCAACACCCTACCCAGATCATCCCGACCAAAAGACATCTGGGGTCCTTTAAAAAAGTATGTAGCTGCATCACGGTCCCCTAATACCTCACAACAGGAACATGGGATTGTCTCAGCTGGAGTGGGCTGATCACGATGTGCGCACTAACTCGATCTGTAAATTAGTGAAATGTCTGTATTTAGAAGCTACTTTGCGGGTCCTGGTGTAGCCTGTAGGATGCGTTCAGATGGACAGGTTGGCGGGTCGGAGGAGTAATGCTGTCATTTATCATAATTTGCGGTGGTTGTCAAACAGGTCGGATAGTGGGGATGTACTTTATTAATATCTATTTTTCAAACGATGTTATGTAATTAGCAATGTGTTTTAACATAATGTTTTATTTGAGAAACTGATAAAGTTTTTTTTTTTTAAAGGTATGCTCCACCCTCTGATTTCAGGAGATGGAGACCTGTAAATCTACACTGTAGTAAAGCTACACTTTTAATGGTGAATACTCTAAAGTTGTAATTTACTTAAAAGTGTAAGAGTAAACTTATACATGTAGATTTAATCACATGTAAGCTTACCTTTTTGAATAACCCCCAAAGATTCAAGGCAGGGCCTGTTCTTTTATCTACTCCATAGTACTGCTTCAGAAAGGCTTATGACAGCAATGTGCAGAGATCTCACGCTTTATTGTGTCCTTGTTTAGGATACTCCACCTTGGAGCAAGCACCATTGCTTCCTGTTGCAGGTGCCATCACTTTGCACAAAGGCTGAGTTTGAGTGACAGACAAAAATGACATTTAAAGGAGAGCCACACCAAACCACATCTGCAACCTTAGAAAGCGGCTCCACTTCAGAGGTCTGAAAATGAGTATAAAAAAGAGTTCCATCCTCCCCACTTGGTTTCAGTTCCAAGTTCTTCTTGACCAAGGTAGCAAGTGCTCCACAGTGTACTCAAGAGTGTTCTGTTACCATGACTGGTGTCTATGTGACAGACAGCAGAGGTGAGAGGACATCACCTAAAGGATGCACCATTTGCTTGAGCAGCTAATGGTCTGCTTAGCACATCTAAACCTGCCTGCTGAAGGAGGGATGGAGAATGCCCGGTCATGCAGGAGGACAGACTGTTCATGGGGCAGTGGCCAGTGAATTCCTGACATAAAGAACACCGTGAAGTAGCGGACTGCTCTAGGGAGGCTAGAGCTTCCAAAGAGGATCACTCACTGAAGACCTCGCCCAGATGCTGCAACATATGTGATATAGCCACCTTCAACAATCAGCCTGGCAAACTGCAGCTGTTGAAAATATGTGTCTCTGTGCAGGCCTGCTGCCCTGTTTTCCACCAGTGAGGCTTTCACTATAATCCAAGTGAGGCTGCCACCGCAGTGCCACATCCCTGTAGCAGGTGCAAAAGGGAAGGGTTTACTGAGTACATTCTTCAGTGCCACCAAGGCTGCACCAAAGGTAAAGCGGGCCCTAAGTGCAAATAGACTGAAAGACTGAGCATGCTGACAAATCTGCCGTTTGAGCAAGAAACCTTTGCCCATGTGAACTCTTTGTGGCAAAATCCATTTTAATGGCCTACGCAATAGCCAGTCTTTTAATCCAGAGTGAACTGTGCCTGTGCTTTATAAATGCCTAAATCCGTATGCCATACCAAAGAGTGTTTGTGGACATTAAAATACCTAGAGAGGGGGAGAAGGCGCCAGAAGTTGCGCAGCACTTTTCCAAGGATCGTGGATTATAATGCTATAGTTGTGCATATTTTAAAAACATCTGGTAGTTTGTGTTAGTGTGAGATTAAAGTCCTTTTTTAACATAAGATGAGCACTGGACTGGACATTAAATGATTGTGTTAATCGGTTGATTGTGGAGTTCTGAACTCCTATTTCCCCTCTTCCCCACTACCTCTTAGAGAAGCCATTGACCACGGAAGGGGTGTACTTGGATCTGTATGCAGAGCCACCGTAGGATGGACCCCCAGAAGACCATTGGCAAACAACCTCAATCACTACTGTTGGGGTCCAGGAACCTCTGCCTGCCCTGTGTCCCGCCACCCTTGCACCAACCTTCATGCCAAAAATGGGGTCTGAGAGTACTAAAGGTGGTACAGGGCTTCAGCGTAGAGATCTGTGAGATTCCTATGGAGCCTTCCTGGTTCAATCTTTCCGTTCTTACGAGAATAAATGGTTTGGATAAAAAAACATATCAGAGATGGAAGCCAAGGGAGCAACTTTACTGTCTCTCCAGTGGTCTTCAGACCTCCTCAGCAACTGATTCATGGTCTAAGAAGGCCAAGTGGTTCTGACCAATCATTCATAAATCTCCCAGGATTCAACACCTGGGTTAAATAGGGCCTTTCAAAATATAATTAAACCTATGGTGCAAGATTTTCGCCTAGGGGGCAGCTACATGTTGAAAGTTGACCTGCAGGTGCTGATTTTTAGTGCCCTTCAACTCTTTCTACAATTCTCTTGTCAAGGTCCTTCTGATTTTCACCTTCATCAGCATCATAATGTTTCATGATGCTCATGAAACCAGTCATGGCATATCTGAGACCAAAAGGGGTAAAAATTATTATCCGCCAGATGATATGATTTTCATAGACGGGATCAGAACATGCTGCTTCAAGAATTTTATAAATCTTGAAGGTTTGGAGTTCATGATAAGCTAGTGCAGTTCTCACCTGTAGCCTTTTACTGTTACTCACCAACTCCCAAAACTGTGGGCATAAAGAATGAATTAAGAAAGCAAGTGGCATTGGACAGAATGTACCTGCAAGAGTTGGCAAGGGCAGTGGGTTTTTCTTCTAATCCTCCCTGCAATTTTTCACCAGGTCTCTGCGCTATCAAGTTCTTAAATAAACATTCGATATCTCTGCATGGGTCTACCTTCCTGTTAGAACTGGGGGTCTCTAGTTGGCAGAGGTAGGTACCTTTGACTAAATAGGGACCCTTGCTTCTAAGTCAGGGTAAGGGGATTACACTACTTGATTACCCCTGCTCACCCCCTTGGTAGCTTGGCACAAGCAGACAGGCTTATCTCAGAGGCAGTGTGTTAAACATTTGTGAACACATACAGTAATACAGTGAAAACAATACTGATGGACACCACACAGGTTTTATAAAAATAAGTATTCTTTATATAGACTTAACACAAGACCACAAACGACAAAAATCCACAATACTGTACTCAAAACTGACTTACAGATGGTAGAATTAACTTAGTTCAAGTTGATGATAAATGCGACACAGTTCTCACAAAAGTACCTGGATGCGTAACGCAAAATAAACAAAAGGCTCGCAGCGTTGGAGATGCGTCAGTTCCGTGCTTCGGGGGAGATGATGCGTTGCGCCTCAATGCTTGCGCGGAGTAGGGGATGCGTCTTGATCCTTACCGGAGAGGAAGTGATGCGTAGATTCTCGTGCTGCAGCCCGGTTGCGATGTGACAAGATGGCGCCTCGATGCGATGCGACAATCCGATGCGATAAGATGGCGCCCTTGATGCGACGATGCGGGCACGCCTGGCAGCCTTGCGGCGACTCTGTACTTTGGAGCCGTGACAGGCCCTGCGGCACGCTTCTCCGGTGATGCGACTGCGACCCTCACTGTTGCGGCACACTTCTCCGGTGATGCGACAGCAGACAGCTGCGATGAAGACATGCTTCTGGGAGATGCGGCACGCTTCTCCGGCGATGCGATGACTACAGCTGCGGCGGCGACACGCTTCTTGTTATGTCGCGCTTCCAGCTCCCAGCGACACGCAGGCTTCTGCAGATAGAATTCCCAGCAAGGAAATTCAGAGGGGAGCTGGTGGTGATGTCTGTTGTCCCTGAGACTTCAGCAGGAGACAAGTACATGTTCAAGCCCTTGGAGAAATATTCTGCAAGATGATGAAGTACACACAAGTTCCTACTCCTCTCCTTGGCACTGAAGACACCACTGTAGGTCAACCCAGCAACACAGCACACTGGCAGGGGGGCAGTCCACTCCTACAGCTTCCTTTGGTTCTTCTCCTTGCAGAGGTTTCTTCTTGTTGTTCCAGAAGTGATCTAAAGTCTTGGGCTCTGGGTCCCAATATTTATACTACTTTTGTCTTTGTTCTCTGAAGGCATAGAGGCCTTTGCCTAGTCCAAACCAGTTCTGGTCAGTCCTGGAGCACGTTGTTGACAAGACTTCTTCTTTCCTTTCAGGAAGTGCAGGGCAGAGACATCAGACGCACCACAGGAGGTGGAGCCAGCATTGTGGAGGGAAGGCACAGCCCTGTTCAGATCCCAGGTGCAACTCCTCCCACCCATCTAGATGCAGATCTCTCTATTCAGCCCTGTGCTGACTCACCCTGTCTCGTGGAATCCCCCAGCCCCTGTCACTCAAACTCCAGACACACAATACACAACCTAGCAGAGGCAGGCTTGGACAGTTAAGTAAGAAAATACCTAATTTCTAAAAGTGGTATTTTCAAACACAGATTGTTAAAACCAACTTCGCTAAAAGATGTATTTTATCATTCTGAGTTCAGGCATACTAAATTCGTTTTTCTACCATGTTCCCTGAGTCAGTTAGGATTATAAGATGTAATAATCAAACTGCCCATTCTGGCCTATGGGGAACAGGTAGCCTTGCAATAGTGAAAAACGAAAATGGCTGTAATTCACTATTAGGACATGCCACACACACCAGGGCATGTCCTACCTTATACTTACAATGCACACTGCCCTTGGGCCTACCATAGGGGTGTCTGATATGAAGAAAAGGGAAGGTTTAGGGACTGGCAAGTGGGTGCACTTGGTCATTCAGCATGGCAGTACCAGACTGCACATAGGCTCTGCAATGGCAGACCTGAGACACACTTTACAAGCTGCTTCTGTGGGTGGCACGACCAGTGCTGCAAGCCCACCAGCAGCATTTGATTTACAAGCCCTGGGCACACATGATGCACTGTACTAGGGTCTGACAAGTAAATGAAATAACCCAATCATGGAGTCACTAATCAATACATCAATTTAACATGGGGAGTACTTACACTGTGGCACTGAATAGCAGTGGCACAGTGCCCAAAGCATCTAAACCAGCAAAACATATCAAAAACAGAGGAGGCAATCAGAAAAAATGGAAGGGAGACTCACGCCAATGGTACCAGGTCTAACACTTCCTATTGAAAGAATCCTGGCTGATGCGATGGTTATATTTGGACCAAGTTAAGGCCTGGAATTAGTGCCATTTTCCATTGGGTGCCGTACTTCATTAATCTAGTTGAATGCCAGTTATTAGGAGTGAAAAGTCCATTACATGGTGAATAGGCATGTATCCCTGCCGTGAGTTCAAATGCACGTGAAACTGGTGCCCTGATCTTTTTGTTGGGTGCCAGCATCATACTATTGTAGCTTGTGCACAGAGGCATAGGCATGTCCCTGGTAACGCGAGGTACGAACTTGTTCAGAGACCTTGAGTAGTGCACAAAGTGTGCCCTTGTAGTCAGTATAGGACTACTGTCCATTCTCTTGTTGAATGACATAATTTGGTGGTGGCAGCGTACCAATTTTTTTTTAATCATCGGTATGACCCGACCTTTTTAGGTCCAGCCTACCAGACAGCACAATCTATATGGTGGTCAAAGACGTATTGTAGGCTTACCAAGAACATACAGGAGCTTACATCCCACCCATTGCTTACCATTTGTTGGCTTTACTGTCACTCTTATGTGCTTGCATTCTATTGAATGGCTTTCCTTGTTTCATCAAACGCACAAAAGATTATGCTTGAAAGTTAACTAACAATGGCAGGCAATCGCTTTACCCATCATGCCACATTAGATTAGGTCCAGCAATATGCAAATAAATCAGCCTTGACCCTGCTCTAGTAGGAACAGCCCAGCCACAACTGCAAGCTTTGTCCTCTCAGAACCAGAACGCAAGCAACCCTAGACTGGGTTTACCCCGATTGGGGCTTGTCATTCAGGTGCAGCTTGGTTCCAATAGCACGATGAGTAAGGGACCCATGTCTAGGCATCCTTGTTTCAGCCTGTCCATCTTGTGTTTGTCCATTTCATGAAGCAAAGCCTCTTTACCTTCTCTTTGGCTGGCTAGCATCTGTGCTTCCTCTGCACACTTATAAGGAACTACTTTTTTCTTTTTGTTTAAGCACTCCATGAGAATGCTTTTCTTCCCCCTCCACATTGCTCTCACTTGCCCACGTGATTCTGTTCCCCACTCACATGTGTTGGTCTCTCTCACCTGTGTGCTTTCCCCCATGCTTCTCCCCTCCCACTGTGTTGCTTCTCTCCCTCGCCTGCCTTGTGGCTTCAGCTCCTGCCCATCGTGTTATGTGACCCCACCGCCTTAGCGTGTTGCTTCACCCCTATCTGCTCTTCTGCTTCTCGCCCCACCTGTTTTGCTTCACCTCCCTGCCTCCCCAACCAGCTTATCTTGATAAACAGTTTTAAATGCTTTCATGGTACTTTTTTAAAACAAAACTTTTTTGCTACTTTTGTTTTTGCTAAATTTGTTTGGATTGGTAATTTTTTTTAAATCAAAGTTTTTTTGTGGAGCATACATCCATGATGGACACATGTAGGCGCCTAAAAAATAAAGTGGCAATTCATTACGTCTCTTCTTTTTTTCAGCCTTGCTGTAGATCAGCCTCGAAGGAGAAAGATCGACTTTGCCAATCTTTGTTCTCTGTCATGGAGAGTGTGGTCTCCTGACCCCTCTAATGTAATTAATCAATTACAAAATGTTAACCCCTTCGGTGCTCATGATGGCTGGGAGCCATCATGAGACACAGTGGGCGTGTGCTCATGACGGCTCCCAGCCGTCATGGCACCCCCCCCCCCACAGGGGAAGCGCTGGCGCTCCCCCCGTGGGACACAGATCTTTGTGCCTCCCCCTGCCCCCCACTCCACGTCATCAAATGATGTCAGCGCGTGAGGCGCGCTGACGTCATTTGAGGATTCCGGATGCACTGGAAGCCATTTGCTTCCAGTGCATCGGTGGTGAAGGAGGTGAGTTTGTCCTCCTGGAGGGGGAGGGGATTCCATTTTAAAAGGCATCGGAGGAAAGGATGGGTTTTCCTTTCCTCCGAAGTCTTTTAAAAAAGCATTCCTGCTGCACGATCGTGCCTGGGGCGCGGTAGTGCAGCAGGAATGCCTGTTTTTTTTAAGCCTATTTTGTTGCAGGGAGCGGCCCCTTGGGCAAGGGTCGCTCCCTTTGGGGGTCAAATGTTTCTAATTTGATCTGCCCCCTTGGAGGGGGCAGATCGGTGTTTGTTAAATATGTAAATATATGTGTATTTCGATTGGTTTTTTTTTTTTTTTTTTTTTTTTTTTTTTTTTTTTGTAAATGCCTATTTTGTTGTGGGGAGCGGCTACTTGGGCAAGGGTCGCCCCCCTTAGGGGAGAAATGTGTTTAGTTGGTTCTTTTGGGGGAGGGGCAGATGCCTTGATTTAAAAAATAAATAGTAAGTAAGTATTTTTTTTTTTTTAAATATGCTTTGTGTGTCAGTGAGCGGCCCCTTGGGCAAGGGTTATCCCCTTGGGGGGGGGGGGGGGGGAGGGGGGGGTTAATGTGTGTAGGGGGCAGATGTGGTAACTAAAAAAAAAAAAAGTGTGTGCCCACTGGGCCACCAGGGTTTTTAAAAAAAAAAAATGTAATTTGTGTGTCAGGGAGCGGCCGCTTGGGCAAGGGTCGCTCCCTTTGGGGGAGCAATATGTTTTTGGGGAGCGACCCCTTCAGCAAGGGTCGCTCCCCTTTGGGAAGCATTTATTTTGTCCGTTTCTGATCCCCTGGATAGGCAGATCGACCAAATAAACAACTAATTTTATTGTATGCCCACTAGGCCACCTGTGTTTGCTTTAGTGTTGTTGGGCGCGGCCCCTTGGGCAAGGGTCGCTCCCCTTTATCGGGTAATTATTGTGGTCGTTTCTGCCCCTTTGGGGGCAGATCGGCCATATGTTTTCATGCCCATCTGTCCCCTAGGGGGCAGAAGCCAGTAGACACCAGGGCTTTTTAAATGTTAGTGTTGGGCAATGACCCCTTGGGCAAGGGTCGCGCCCCCTTTTTGAGGGTGAATTTTTGGCCTGTTTCTGCTCCCTGTGGGGGCAGATTGGCCTTATTCTTTTAGGCCCACCTACCACCTTTGCTTGGCTGGTGGATAGTATGTGGACTAGTGCATTATTTGCATATGTGATTGTAATGTTTTATTTTTCCTTTTTATTCTAGTGTAAAACTTTTGATTCCTGTTTGCGGTTTCGGTAGTGGTTGTTCTGCAGTTTTGCGTAGTTGCATTTTTTTGGTAAGAAAAACTTTTTTGTTGTATTTACTCCAAATGAGTATTATTGTCATGCATGAATTAATTTTTTTGCAAGTGGTGTCATAATGGCAGCATATATAGGTAGTGTTTTGAGCATGAAATTCTTTGCGATGTGTTTTGCATTCTCTTATGTGTAATTTTCTTTTCTTTTTCTTTTTTAGTGGGATATTGTTGATCCTTACTGTGTCTGTGCAGAGTAGGTGGTGGTGAGTCTAGCTGCTTCTGGCAAGTGAGTGGTATCGTTTTGGAGTATATAGGTCTTTCTGATACACATTTTGTCTATTACTTATTTTTCAAAGTGTTTGTTGTTGACTTGTTTGACAAGTTACCTTTATTAGTAAGGATTATGGCTAGCCGTAGAATGACTGCTCAGCAGGTTGTTGGTATGCTGCTTGAATCTTCCTCTGAGCAGGATTATGAGACTGACCGTGCGTTTGAGGGAGAGGAGGGAGGGGAAGATTCAGGCAGTGAGTTTTCTCTCCACATGGAATCCTCGGATGATGAAGATACTCTCAGTGCGGATGAAGGTGCTCTCAGTGCGGATGAAGTGCCTGTTTTAGAGGAGGACACTGATGTGCCAATTGTGCAGCAAGAGACATCGGTATTGCAGCCTGAGGCTGCAAGGCTTCCTACTGGAAGTGCTGAACTCTGGGTTGATCCTAACATGGTGCAGCCGGCTTTGCCTGCCTTTAGTGTGGATGCAGGGTGTAGAGTGGATTGTGATTTTTTTTTTTTGCCTATACAGTTCTTTCAGTTGTTTATGGATGATGTATTTTTGGCTGAGATTGTTGAGCAGACTAATTTGTATACAGTTTTTGAGGGACCACAGTGCCACACTTAAGACCCACTCTAGAGCTACCCTGTGGACTCCCACAAATCTGGATGAGATGAAGAAGTTTTTGAGTTTGACTTTTTTGATGGGCTTGATAAGGAAGCCGTCCATGGCTTCATATTGGTCTACCAGTCCCTTGATGGCAACGGCCATATTTCCTGCGATTATGACCCGTGATCGGTATTTACTTTTGCTTCGGATGCTGCATTTTGTTGATAATACTTTGGCGTTGGCACGAGATCACCCTGACTGTGACCGTCTTTTTAAGATTCGGCCTGTTCTTGATCACTTTGTAGATCGATTTTCAGAAATATGTACTCCAGGGAAAGGAATATCTATTGATAAGTCCGTTTGGTTTTTAGGTAGTACATCCCTAGCAAGAGGGCACGTTATGGAATTAAGCTGTATATGTTGTCTGAAAGTAGGACAGGATATGTTTTTAATTTCCGTGTACACACTGGTAGGGATTCCACAATTGACCCCCCTGGTTGTCCGTCCACTTTTGGAGTTTCAGAGAAAATTGTGCGGGATCTTGCTAGAGCACTGTTTAACAGAGGCCACCATTTGTACCTTGATAACTGCTGTGCAATTGTTTAAGGAATTGTTTAAAGTGGACACTTTTGCTTGTGGCACAATCCGCTCTAACCGTAAAGGTTATCCAAAAGAGCTTGTTTCCAAAAAACTTCAGAGGGGGTAGTGCAGTTCCTTGCGTAGTGATGAACTACTTGCTGTGAAATTTGTGGACAG
The DNA here is from genome assembly GCF_964204655.1 of Triturus cristatus. Taxonomy (NCBI): domain Eukaryota; kingdom Metazoa; phylum Chordata; class Amphibia; order Caudata; family Salamandridae; genus Triturus; species Triturus cristatus. Next base: position 568,069,920 of record NC_140586.1, read on the forward strand.
GAGGGATGTGTACATGCTGACTATCATCCATGATGAGAGTACTTCACCTGTGGCTGTTTGGGGTCAGTTTGCTGAAGTACGCAAACCGGTGTGCATGTAGACTACAATAAGCACATGGGTGGTGTTGATAGAGTAGATCAAAGGTTGGAACCTTACACTGCTATTCGTAAGGCATGCATTTGGTACAAAAAGTTGGCCATCCATCTCTTCAATTTAGCAACTTTCAATGCTTTTGTTGTGTACAAGGAGTGTTCTCCTGAGTCAAAGTTGACTTTTGTTCAATTTCAGCAGTCTGTGATAGGAAGCCTTGTTGTTGTGGAGCAGGCAAGTGTTCCTAGAGTTGGAGTGGTGGAGTATGTGGCTAGATAGAAAGATCTCCACTTTCCTGATTCCTCCCACGCCTAAAAAAAACAATCCCTGTAAGAGATGTAGAGTCTGCTTGCGAAGAGGTGTGCGGAAGGATAGTCGTATGCACTGTGCCGATTGTCCTTCTAATCCTGGGCTGTGTGTGCCCTCATGTTTCAGATTGTATCACACTAAAAAGAGTTTTTGGGAGCAACCGTGAGTCTAATAGTGTACTGCCTGGTCTGCATGGTTTGATAAAGTTGTTCAGTTTCACATTTGGCAATAGAATGATGTCTTTTGTTTCTGCTGTCGTTTTTGTAGTTATAGTTTGGTATGTAGTTGCAATTGCTTTGTGTTTTCTTTGTTGATTAAAAAAAATTATGACGGTGTACGTGGACTGGCGGTTGGCTGGCGGTGTGCGTGGACTGGCGCTTGGCTGGCGGTGTGCGTGGTTTGGCGCTTGGCTGGCGGTGTGTATGGTCTGGTGCTTGGCTGGCGGTGAGTGGACTGGCGATTGGTTGGCAGTGTGCGTGGACTGGCGCTTGTCTGGCGGTGTGCGTGGACTGGCGCTTGGCTGGCGGTGAGTGGACGGGCACTTGGCTAGCGGTGTGCGTGGACGGGCACTTGGCTGGCGGTGTGCATGGACTGGCGCTTGGCTGGCGGTGTGCGTGGACTGGTGCTTGGCTGGCGGTGAGTGGACTGGCGCTTGGCTGGCAGTGTGCGTGGACTAGTGCTTGGCTGGTGGTGAGTGGGCTGACACTTGGTTGGCGGTGTGGGAGTAGTGACTAGCTGCTGGTCACTACACACACTGCTAGCCAAACGCCACTCCACGCAATCCGTTAGCTGGTGTGGTTGCTGTGTCAAGAATGTGAGCGTGTGAAAGTGATGGGCCCTTGAATGGCGCTGTCTGCTGGTGTGAGTGTTGTAATGTGCTGGGCCCGCGGCTGGCGGTGTGAATGGTTCTGTATGTGTCACACATATGAAAGGTGTATGAATGGCCTGTAAAGAGGTTGGTGCCGAGTCAATGGTTCAGTTTCTCGTACTTTCAATTATTAACAGTGCATTTCTTTTTTGTGAAATCTCTGGTTAATACAAGTATATATACTGAACCATTGCTCACCCTCGTGCCCAATCCAACCAGTATGTATGTGTGCTTCAGGAATAGATGGTTGTGTAGAAAAAAAATTCTATTCTGTTTTTGTCAAACAGGGTGTACCTTGTTCCTTTTTGTGAATGTTGTAATGTGGTGGTTTTGTGCCTGGTGGCGTGAACGGTCTTGTGTGTATCATATATGAAAGGTGTGTGAATGGCCTGTAAAGCGGTTGGTGCCTTGACGTGGCTTTACAGCTCATGAGCTGCGAGTCATTGGTTCAGTTTTTTGTCCTTTCAATTATTGACAGTGCATTTAATTTTTGTGAAATCTCTTGTTAATAAAAATTTATATACTGAACCAGCACTCGCCCTCGTGCCAAATCCAACCAGTATGTGTGTGTGCTTGAGAAATAGATGGCTGTGCAGTAATCTTTGTTTGTTTTGTCTCTCTGCCAAGCTGTACATTTCATTTAAGAATAACTTAACAACCGTAGTTTTTGTCGTAAACTAAACACCCATGGGAGTGCATGGTGAGGTCTCTTGTGGAGCCCAACAAGTTATCTTACCCACAATGTCCTACAAACCTCAAAATGTGTCTGTGACATTATCCTTACATTATTTTGCCAAAATTTTCACGCGGAGGAAAATAAAAAATTTCCAACCCCTCTGCATTTCTCCAAGTATCCCAATAGAAATGGTACCTCACTTTTATGGGTGGGCCAAATACCCGCGGCAGGGAAGGGCCCAAAATCTATTGATGTGACATCAAAATTACCTATTACAAACCAACCTGATTTTGCAAGGGGGGTCCCATGAGTTTTTGGTCAGGGGCTCGGCAGCCATCTAGGAAACCTACCAAACCCACACATTTCTGAAAACTAGACACCCGGGGGCTTCCAGGGAGGTATGGCTTGCGTGGATCCCTCAACGTTTCCTTACCCAGAATCCCCTGCAAACCTCAATTTTAGCTGAAAAAATCACTTTTTCCACACATTTTGTGTGGGAAAGTTGTGGCATCACCGGGCTCACACAAATTTCCCACCACCCAGCGTTCCCCCAGGTCTCCCGATATAAATGGTGCCTCACTTGTGTGGGAGGCCCAAGTTCCCGCGACAGGCAAGGACCCAAAACGTAGTGAGGCAACATCAACATTCCCTATCAAAAAATGTTTTGGGCCCTTGCCTGTCGTGGGTACTTGGGCCTCCCACACAAGTGAGGCACCATTTTTATCGGGAGACCTGGGGGAACGCTGGGTGGTGGGAAATTTGTGTGAGCCCTGGAACGAGGTTGAAAGCACAAAAAATAGCAAAAATAGGCTGTCCCAGAAAAATGCCAAAACTGTGTAAAAAATGTTGGTTTTCTGACAAAATTCTGTCATTCCCTAAAAGCTGGGGAAATGGTGATTTCAGCCCCACAAACCCTTTTTTGATACCATTTGCAGAGAAAAACCCAGACACTTTCATTTGCAGCCCGTTTTTCCCATTTTTCACAAAAAAAACAAAATGTTGCTGTATTTTGGCTAATTTCTGGGAACCCTCCAGGGGAATCCATAATCCCTGGGTACCTTTAGAATCCCCATGATGTTGGAAGAAAAGGGCGCAAATTTGGCGTGGATACCTAATGTGGTCAAAAAGTTACAGGGGCCTAAGCGCACACTACCCCAAATAGCCCAAAAAAGGCTTAGCACAGGGGGGGGAAAGGCCTAGCAGCAAAGGGGTTAAGTTACCTTATTCTAACAGCACCCCAATTTAAATACGTTTTTCACTCTAACAAACCAAAGTCACACTAGCTGTCCCCAAATCATGTTTTCCTATTCTACTTAAATAAAAACATAACCTTTTTGTAATCCAAATGCTCATTCTAACCTCATTGTTATTTAACTGAAATAATAAAATTAAATTAACTACTCCTAGAGAATTAAATTAATTCTTAATAGGAATTAAATTAAAGTCACTTTCGTCTCCCACTGTGATCTCCACCCTTACATCTTAATAAATATGAATAATAAATATAGTATTTGACTCAGCCATTATCAGTAGTAAATAGTATTATACTGAGTGATTGATATATATATATGTAGCTTAGGAGCTTGCCAGTAGACAATACCTAGAGTGACCTTTATAGCCAGAGGCCCGTACCAGGATGCTTGTTTCCCATCCAGGGAAGACCTGGCTTGGCAGCTCGGGCTGTACTGTTCCCATGAGAAACAGGGTCAAGACTGATTTGCATATAGCTGTGTCTGAACTGGGGTGGCGAAGTGAGCTAAAGAACGATGATGGATTCAACCCAGATCTGTGACTGGGGGCGAGTGTCTGAAAAGTTTCAGCGCTCTGTCCGTCATCTCTTTGTGTTTGCTTCGTACCACAATCAAGGCAAGTATAGCGAGCCTGGGATGCATTTATTTGTATTTTTGTTATAATCAACTAGTTTAATACTTACCCAAACCCTTAATAGTTTTTTTTACAGTTATCATATCCCTAACCCTAAACTTATCAGATTCATATTAATTCTAATTATATACAAATAATTTAGTATCTTTTAAATACGAATGATAAAATACATTTACCTTAAAATGTGTTGTCTTGATTCTTTGGGCATGGTAAACGCAGACTCAGAAAGTAAAAGCGCTGTTGAAGTAAAAGCAAGCAAGTAAATGTCAGATTAAGTAAGAAAGGTACAATGTAAAGGTCAAAAACCTTCTTCTGTATCCCTTGATCCATTCTGTTCAAAGCATTACACAAACCTTTTTACCAGAACATCTATGTAATTTATTTTTCATATAATTTTTGGCGACTTGTATTTCTTTTAGACCCATGTGAAAGAAATATTCTGACAGATATTTTGCATAGACCAATTAATTGCCTGCCAGTTAAACAGGTGGCTAGTCCTACCCATATATTCAGACATACGCATGCATGACTATCTGTTTTGAAATACAGTCAAATATTCATGTGCACACTCTTCATCTGACTATATCGTATGACCACTCAGCAAAACCATTTTAAATAAATAGTCTGAAATCCTGACTTTGGTTAGACCACTTTAGCTGTGTATCTAATATGCCTTAGCTTTCAATTAGAGCCTACTACTACTCTCCTCTGGAGTCACAATAGATAGGTCCTGGGACATGATGAGATGCAACTGTCAGTGTACACCATAAATAGAGGGCCCAAGGGGATCAAACCCTTATAATAATTAGAGGAAGGTACAAATCTACAAATCATTACTTACTCTTTGCACCGAGGACCCTTAGTCACTTACACAAAATCCGGTTACAGGCCCACACATGTTCAGACTTATCCTTTTTAAAGACAAGCGTAAGTGGCACACTGTTAAAGATTTTCTTCATACTGAGAGGCGCAGGGCCCACAGTGCCTATGCGGGAAAAAGTGTGCATCTTGTCAACCCTCCACTGGGTACATCCATCGAGAAGCAGAAGCATTCACAATAACCAACTTATAGCCCCAAGTGGCATGTAAGCACACGCATGACCTGTCAACCACCATCAGAAAATGAAGGTGCAACAAATTGCCGGTCTCAACAGTGATAGTGGCTATCAGGTCATTCTGATCTAAGGCAAAGAATTGACTAGCAACAAGAAAAAAGGACAACCCACCTGGTCCGACCTCAGTTCACTAAATAGAGACAACAAGATGGCAAGTAAAGATCAAAGAGAGCCATCAATATAGGACATCGTGATTTTGAAACGGGCAAAAGGCAACAAAGGGTGAAAATTAACAAACTCAACCAGACCACTCCAGCGAGTGACCAGGAAAAGGGACCCTTGAAACAATTGCACAAGAATACTCACAATAATTCCTGAGAGAAATAAACGATGGGGTCTGTAATGTTAGGGGCAATCTGAAAACTTGCCCAGGGAACTGCAGAAAGACATGGAGAAGCAGTGTACCCAAATTGCAGACCAAGAGCAGAGGGTGAGTGAGCGTTCCCAAAGAACAGCACCACATTGGCAACAGGATCTCAGTGCTGGAGGCTCCATGCAATGACTTTATGTCGAAACATGAAGACTTTGAAAAAAGATCAAGATGCAATAACATCAGGACATTGGGTCATCCCAGAAACGCCGATTTTTAGGACAAAAATCTAAAACATTCTTCACTACATTAAGCAGACCGCCCTCCTTTTTTGCAAATTCGCAAATTTCCTTTCCCCGAAAAAAAACAACCTGTCTTTAGTAGTGCTGGTTTTCTTTACTTGTTGCAAACCTCTGCTCTGCAACACACGGAAGCAAGTAAAGAAAAAAAACATCTTGTGAAGGAGATAATTCTTTTTTATAGTGTCAGAGAGAGTTCGCCTTAATGCACACCATCTCATTTAACATCGGCCTGCATGAAGATGGACACCTATCAGGACAGCATAATTGTTACTTGTCTGCCTAGAGAGTCACGGCTACAAGAGCCCCAAGTCCCACTGTTCCACCTCCATCCTGAGTAAATTACTGTGATAAAAGGAGGAGAAAGCGGAACACCAGGCATGTTTTTTTTCTTTCTGACAGCACAGCATGTTTCTGACTCGGGATAAACTGTGCACATCGGTTAGTTTGGGTTTACACGTTAGGACTGTGAACTGCTTATTATACTTTTAACTGTGGGGAATTTGCATTTGCATTACCTAAATGTTGAAATATTGAAATTTTAAAAGCAATGGTAACCAATTGAACTGTTTTATCCTTGTGACATCGCACTCCACACTTTTCTGAACTCCACTTCCTGGAGTTTCTGGAGGTTTTTTTCAGAGCGGCCATTTTTTGGCTTTGGCGCTCTAGTTTCCATTTGGTCTCCGATACTTAATGGGCTGCTGGCCCGCCAATGGAAAGCCTGTTGTGCCTGTCAGTGACCGGAATGCAACCAGCGCCACCCACTCTGCCTGTTTACAGTCAGGTATGATGTCCTCCGCCTTTTTAAAGTCAATGTTGACACTACTATGCATGGTTAGCTCGTTCTTTCCCCAAACAAAATGAAAGGTCCCCCGGCATGTCGAATCTGTAGATTAGTACTTGGATCCTTTGCTGACCTACCTCTTTCTATTACGAAAGCGTTTGAGGAGAGACGTATACAACGCCCACTCCCTGAGCCAACATGCCCAAAAGATCCATTATTTGCTTATTGACCTCCAGCTGGACTTCCTTTTGTTTACTGAATTGTGCCTCAAGGAATGGTGCAATCCTGATATTGTTCATGTTTTACCCTCAGGTTACACCATCCTTAGACAGGACAAACCAGTGTCCTGAAGTGGCAGTTTGGCAGTTATTTTACAAGATGTTTTCCAATGCCAAACCTTTGATTTAGACTCCTTTAAAGGAGCACTAAGTATTGGATTCTGTTTCAAGATTAGCCCTTCCCTATCCATTGCAGGGTATTTATATATCATCCCTCACACCCAAGCTCCTGTTTTCTAACCTCTTTAGGAGAAACTCAAGCCCCCTTTGCGCTTCATTATGCAAACGTTACCATCCTGAGAGATTTTAACCTCCAATTTGGGTGCAGCATTGACTTGGAAGTAGCCAACTTAATGGATACATTAGATAACTTTGGGTTGCAGCAACTGGTGGTTCTACCTACACACTCTGCATGACATATCTTAGATGGTATCTGCTCTAACATTTCTAATTTGATCACATGTTGATTTGGTTCAGCATCCACCTTCAGCCAGCCTGCCTACCTCTTGCCCCAGATCCTGCCCTTCAAACTATGGACAAATGGGGCAAGCTGTTGTCTGATCCTAAGGTGACTAGACGTGTATCCATTTCTACCCCTACCTTGTCAGGAAATGTTGGCTTTCAAGAACTGGATCACTCATGTCACTGATTAATTAGCCCCAGAAACTCCCACAAAGAGGGAACTGCATTCTCAGCCCCATGGTACACTCATGCTCTAGCAGATCAACATTTTCACTGCAAACAAATTGAGTGGAAGTGGCAGAAAGCCTATAATGCAGAAGACCGAATGCAGTTTAAAACTGCCCTAAAAATGTACCACGGGCAGAGTAAGTCAGCGAAAAAGATTTATTTTTCTAAGCAGATTGGCAAAGCTCAACATGACCACAAATTTATTTTTGTGATCGCTAAATCATTTTTACAACCGAAAGTACTGGTCAGAGAGATTCCCCCATCACAAACTTTATGTAATCACATTTCTTCCTTTTTTGAAGCTGACATTCTATGTGAATTTAGCTCTACCCCTTTGTTAACAAATGACAAAATCCCCCCCCCCTCCCCAGCAGGAGCTTAAGTGGCCAATTAATTATGTTTTTGAAATAGGCTAATATTCTCCAGCCTCGGCAGTCTGACTTCCGCCCTAGGCGCTCTACGGAATTAGCTTTGCTAAAAGTTTCAAATACTCTAAAGTTAACTTTAGAAATTGGGGAAAATGCAGTGCTGATTTTATTAGACCTATCAGCTGCATTTGATACCATCTCTCACGATATTGTACTGCAACGTTTTAAAAACCAAGGTATTTCTCATCTTGCCTTACAAATGGCAGACAAACAGTGGCATTAGGAGATTTTCTAACCCCCGAAACAAAGTTCACCTCAGGAGTACTACAGGGCTCATCACTTAGCCCTGCTTTATTTAATTTATATATTACCCCCCCCAACCCCTAATTTAGTTGATCTCTTCGTTTGGAATTGAAACAACATCTTATGCCGACGACATGCATCTGATTTGACTTTGGGCAAAGCATCCATCTGCTCTGAGCTTAACTTCAAACTTGGTCTAACAGAAGTTATTGGTGGATGCAATCCAACCATTACAATGTAATACCGATAAGACTGAGATGCTGCTGCTGAGTAAAGCCAACTCCTTTGACCCTATGCTATGGTGGCCGAATTCTGTACCTCTGCCCCTTACTACAGTTGAGGTAGTAAAAAACCTCAAAGGGAAATTTCTTTATCCTTTCGCCGACAAGCCCTTGCAGTTGAAGGAACGTGCTTCAATTTTATAATATCACAGTCAAAATTATTTGACTACCTCCCACTTACAGCAAGAAAGACAGTGTCCTTTCCATTAATAACGTCCAGAATGGACTACTGCAATAGTTTATATTCAGGTGCAACTAAACAAACTATTCAGAAATTGCAGGTGGTACAACATGCGGCTGCCAAACTTGTATTGAAACTGCCATGCCACTCATCAGCCTCAGCAGCTCTTAAAGCACTACATTGGTAGCCAGTGCATAAGAGGGTCCTTTTTTAAAAAATTCTCCAGTTCACTTTCAGAGCCTATAGAGCATTAGCTCCAAAATATATAATCTCTAAATTCACCCACTACACCACTGCTCAGCCCCAAGATCCCATATGCAAATTTTCTCAAACCCTCTACCTTTAGACTCAAAACCAAAGGAGGCAAATCCTTTGCTGCCTTTGGGACTAAGGCTTGGAACCAACTCCCCAATTATCTGAGATTCATTGAATCTGAATCCATCTTCAGAAAACATCTGAAGACCCAGATTTTTGCTGCCCCCGACTCATTATGTCTAACACTTATTCAGCGATTTCTTGTCTTGGTCAATCACGTTGTTAAGAACCCTGCTTCCTACGGCGCAGCACCAGGATGTTCCTTTGGGAGCGACAGTTGCGCTTTACAAATGCAATATTCATTCATTCATACACAAACACCTGTCTGTCTTGTGTTTCTTTTCCGTTACAAATATAGCTCTAAATCACCTGTGTGTCTTGCAGAAGGATAAATATGGCTATTTGTACTGGTGCCAGGGTGATAGGAAAATATTTGTATGACACTGCAGTAATAATAGAAACATGGGCAGTATTTGAGGCTGTCCAGTGTATTTGATGAATCAGTTAAGCTGTGGGTTCATAAGTCATGGAAAATAGCTGTAATTAACTCGAGTGACAGCTCTGTTTGCTGCCAGACAGTGGGACACAGCCTTAGGCACTGATTTAGCTAGACCTGAAACTTTTATCCTAAATGTTTCTTTGGAAATAAACAACATTGCTTATTTACAGCATTAGAAGGGTGACCTCACACTGAGTCAAATTCTGAGAGCATACATCAGTATATCTGAGCACACGCAGCAGTTTATGGCCACAGATCAGGGCCAGCTTTAGGGCTGTATGACTTGCGTTTCCATGAATATGCGATGTTATATTGCATGCGCTACAACGCATGCAATTACAACGCGGTTGATGTTGTTACATCGCAAGTCGTTTCTACGACTTGCTGTAGGGGGCGCGCTGGACTTAGGAATAGTATAATTTACTATTCCAACTCCAGAGTGTGCAACAGTATGGAAGGTGTTGGAATAGTAAATTATACAATTCCTTAGTTGAGCGCGCCCCCTACAGCAAGTTGTAGAAACGACTTGCGATGTAATGGCTTGCATTGTAACAACGACCGCGTTGTAATTGCATGCGTTGTAGTGCATGCGATGTAAACGCTGTTTCCCGTTTCCACACCTGGAAATGATAAGTAGAATGTGTCACATTTACTGATATCACTCGCTCCCAATAAATGGGGCACCCCATGGTGAGACGTAACACAAGCTCCACTATATAGGCTTACACAGAATGGTAAAAATCATAAGCTTGAATGTTGGGGAGCTTAATACCAATACCAATCTCTTATAGTCAACAGATGAAGAGATTGTTTTACTCCAAGAGACCCACCTGATCAAACATGACTGGATGAGCCTCTACTATTTCTCTTCAGGCCTTCCTAACAAAGAGGGAGTTGCAATACTATGTGCTAAATACTTTCAGGGGAAAGTTAAGAGAGGCATCTCGGATGAGGCAGATAGATCATTAACTGTAGTTTTCTCATTAGGGTCCCAGATCATAATGGTGACATCATTGTATAGCATTAACACAAACCTGAAGGCTTCCATGAAGTCGGGCATCTGTCGTCCTCAACATAGGAGGTCATTGTAGCAGTGACTTGATGGGTGGCTCGAGGGACCACACAACAGGTTGGACTTGGGACATGGCATTTCTGTGATCTAATTTAAAGTGTTTTGATTCAAAGGCTTTGACTAATGTGTAAAGGTATTGACATACAATGTTACAGATATTACTCACATTCCCATTGCATTTACATTAGGCTACATCACTTTCTAGTGGGCTGTAGATTAGTACCGCAAGTCAGAGAATGTAGTGTAGGCCACGTAGCTGTATCAAACCTTGCAGCATTCAGGAGTACACTCACAACACTAAAACCTAAAAACAAAGAGGTTAGTTGAAGATTTATTGATCACCTACTCCAAGATAGAGCTCTAAGAATAAGATTAAAGAGACCATCACCAACTTCATGATGGAAAAACAATAACGAGGCGGTGCTGATAATGATACTCTGAGACACTAACTGGTGTTGTGGGTTGGCTTTTTCTCTTCATGTCAGCAGCCTCTTGCCGTAATAAGATGAGGGCCGATGTTAAGGTAAATCTCAAACTTGATTTAGGCCTACTAGAAAAAGAGCATAAATATACTCAGGCACCTAAGAGGTGGCCCAGAATCCATCCGCTGCACGACCATTTGTGAGCTCCTGACTTGGACAAGGCAGGATATGCTCGAATGAGAACAGGCAGAGGTTCAAAGTCTCTGTCAACAAGGTGGGCAAGCTCTTGGCCATGCAAATGAGAGCAAAGACCATCAGTAAGGGAGTGAGGGAATTATCGGATGGGACTGCAGGACAGGCCTCAAAGGGCAGACATTACCCATGACTTTCATAACTTCTGTCAGGAATTATATGATGAAGAAGCATTATAGAAGAGACACAAGCCAAATCTTACAGCCACACACCAGGGTCAGAAAGTGAATAGACGCTAAAGTATAAGCTTTAGACGAGCCCTTAGTTCTTGAGGATGTTATTAGAAGTAACTTTAAGTTAAAGTTGGGCAAGGCCCTAAGGCCCGATAGCTATATGACCCTAATTTACAAATGTTTCTGCAGACTTCTGGTTCCTAACTTAGGAAGACTCTTAAACATTTTGGGACAATCGGGTAGGGTGTGCAACTCCTTGTGGCATGCCCTATTGTCCGTTATCCCAAAACCAGGCAAAGACTCTATTGTTGTGGTTGCTATAAGCTGATCTCTCTCTTAAATCTTGACCGTACGTTTGTTCACAGGCATCCTGATAGCTAGCTACCTGGACCAAATGGGCTCCATTTTGGGGCACCAACACTGTGACAATGCAAAAAAAATCCTATTTATAGTGGAAAAGTCTGCACTTTCAGGAACTCCTTGCTTCGCTCATTAGACGTTGAAGTGTTCATGAAGTACCTTGATATGCATTTAGTTTTCACATTATCATTTACAATCGAGCACAAATAATTTAGTAGTAAGTATCTTCACTCTTATTTTATCTAAAATCCACCTGAGTATAATAACTGCCTGAATCACCTTACACGTGTGATCGCCATTTGTGTACATTTAAGTTGGAACATAAACTGCATTGAAATGTATTGCCTAATTTGTTTTTATTTACATTAATTCACAGGTGGCGGACTTGGGATGTGCTGACTGCTCATTGTTGTGGATGCTGAAATTTTGCAAATGCATTGAAGAACTTGTTGGCGTTGACATCTGTGAAGATGAAATGAAAGAAAAAATGTAATACATTTTTTAATTTTTCCGTTAGATTCAAAGTATTACATCATAGATTGGGCAGCAGGGGTCAAATATTCATACAACTAAGTTCTAAAAATAAAAATACTATTTTTAAATCGCATGAACGCCTTTAGTGTATGACACCATCACTGTTGCGGCCTTCTTCAAGGCTTACTGTTGGGAATATAGTTCTCTGAATTTTCTTGCATAATTGGGATCTGAGATTTACAATCCTAGATTAATAACCTTTGTTTCGGCATACCCATCTCTTATCCGGACTCTGAAATTGCGTTACTTCTTGTTCGCAATGTGTCTTGTGTTAACAGATTTAAACTTCTGCACTTCTTTTTTTATGCATCGTACATATGTTACTCCGTATGGCCTTAATAAAATAGACCCAGAGAGGGCCGCTGTTTTTGCACGTCATGGGATGTTACTGTATTCATAACAAACAAGAGCAACCCATATGTCCCTGTGAACTGGGTATTACTATGAAGTAAGAACAGTGTCCACAAGGAACTTATTCACAAACAGTCATTAACAATTTTGGAGCAAAAATTAAACTCCCAACCGATTTAATCCACAAGCCAAACAAAAGTATCTAGTTACTCTGGAGTACTTATTTATTTAAACAAAAACAATTAATTGCACAATTCACAATTATATGAAACATTTCAGTTTTCAGGCACAAAGAGAAGTAGTGAAGAAAGTGAAAATAGAGCCCAGTGTGAGTAGTAGTAGCCTACAAGGTGAAATAGGTGTATAAAAGGTCTTTCTTTTAAAAAACAATGAGGAGCATATAAGCGTGTAACGAGTCTTTTTTGCTCTCCCTTTGTTGAAGTCGACGACGTTTCAACCCTCTCTGGGTACGGGGTCTCATCAGGACATTATCTGGGGACTACAAACAAGCAAAGTGTGAGTGCCCGAATTGCACTAATTATATAAGTGAATTTAGGACTCCAGTAATTCGTTGGCTTACCTAATTACGTTCAATTTGAATTTGAAGAATGGTAGATAGTATCTATCTGACGAAATCTAAAATGCAAAAATGATATATAAGGAATTTCACAAGTATATCCTTATAGATATATATTTCTTTATACTGTCACTGAAAAACGAGAGTTGTATCACTTATCCGGCCCATAAGGAGTTATTCAATTCATAAACCTAAATAGGACATCTTCCTAATAAGGGCTAAAACCATTCTGGTATAGTTCCTAGGTGTTTATCACACTATAGTAATCTACATGGAACCATACTTATCTCCGCTATTCACACCATTATGTATGTCACTTACTTGGAGTATTAAATATCTCCGCGTTCTCCGTTTAAACAATGGCAAGGCTTCCCAATTTACAAGTGCTATTTTGGCCAATCCGTATGATGATCTATATAAAAGCAATATAATAAAGGACAATCGGTAACTGAGGTTATACTAAACCGGTTACCTTCTTTTGTGAAAAAATATTACTCACAGGGCTGTTGTGAGGATCCAGGGTGTCCTTGAACCAATTCTGGCTGTACTCAATATGCCGGTAGTGAATACCTATAGAGCAATGAGGCCAAAAGTTAAAGCCAAGCCTTCACCTAGTGAGATAATATAAACGAGGCAGTGCGCGTGAATAACTTACTTTTCCAATAATACACGAATAAGGAATCCAATTACAGGATGATTCAAGCATCCAAGTCGCCCGCGCAAATCGGTGAACACTGACCCTGGAGGCGGAAGTATTTAATCCACCTGGAGGCCTGCATGTGTACAGGGGAGGAGCCAAATTCATTGACGGCCATCTTGAAGAGGGGTTTTCTACTCGTATCATTAAGGATAACCAGGATCAATCCGCCGTACAAGTGGCTGCACGCTAACCCCGGAACCGGAAGTGCTTGATTCAACCCCGACTCGTGCGTATGCACCGAGGAGGAGTAGGGTTACATGGCGGCCATCTTAGAGGGGGGCTTTAGTAGTCAATAGTCGGTCCTTCTGTGTGAGGAGGACTCGAATTTATAGAAAACGATGTATTTGGCAAATATGAAAATGTAAAACCAAGGGTTGCGTGCAGATACGGGAAATATGTGAACCCAAAAATTGCGCTCGAAAAGGAATATAATTATATATTTCAATCAGACCAAATGAAAACGGTGTACTCTGGGGTAGTTGAGGGGTCCATACACCTGAATAAAAATAATTTGATAGGCAACTATGTCCAGGAGAGCAAAATAGACTAGTTGGAGGTTATCGATGTGGTATCATCATACATTGTTCATACACATGATGTTTAATCATACTTAAGTTGGTTTTAACCAAAGATGTATTAATACTTCAGTACTTGCCGCTGTACCGAACAATTCAGGGCAACATATCATTTTTTGGTCAAGATACAATTTACATTAGTAGGATTTTGTATGTGTGGAGGCATCCATGAGGACATCAATGAATCAAACATTACAATCAAAATTCAAGTGTAATCGAAAATCGATGTAATTTCGAAAGCTGACAATCTACCTAATGAAGTTCTAATATAGGCCCCATAACCTTTCATTTCCAAGAAATAATAATAAAGACTGGGCACATTATCATGGCTAGAACTCTTTTCACTTGCGTGTTAATGAAGTTCTAATATAGGCCCCATAACCTTTCATTTCCAAGAAAAAATAATAAAGACTGGGCACATTTATCATGGGTAGAACTCTTTTCAATTGTGTGTTAATGTAAGCTAATGAATTTCCGCCATTCTTCTAGACTGTTAAGGCCCTGAGTTGTCGATTGACACTTATCGATCCATTTACATTCCAGTGTCTGTAGCAAAATTGACATATACCCTCCCCTGGGTGGCAGTTTAGCTTTTTCAATAACTTGCCACCTGATGTCATCAGGTGAGTGAGCCTTCTCCTTATAATGCTCAACCAGTGGGGCATTTTCAGTAGAGCACCGTATTCTGCTTCGGTGTTGGCAGATGCGGTTTTTGACTGGTTGTGTGGTCTGTCCAATGTAAATCAGCTCACATGGACACCAAATGCAGTATATAACATTACAGGTCGCGCAATTGGAAAAATCGCGCAAGATGTAATTAATGTTGGAATGTGAGAAGGACTTGGTTTCCTTAGTGAATTTACAAGCGATACAACTACCGCATTTATGATGTCCAGTTATAGGTGGTAATGACCAAAGGTCCGTGAGGCTACTTTTCGTTTCCTTGATACTTGTATCGGAATGGACCAGATGGTCTCGTATGTTTTTCACTTTTCTAAAGGATAACATTGGCAACTCACGGCCGATGTTGAGAGTATTCAATGTGAGCCAGTGTTTCTTTATGGTCTTTTGAATCTGTGTGCTTAAGGGGCAGAAGGTGGTCACACATACCAATTGGGGTGATGGTCTTTTTACAGATTTTTCCAAAAGTGTCTCGCGAGGACTAAACCATGCGCGTTTCATTGAAGTTTTTATTAATCTTTTTGGATAGCCCCTCTTTAAGTCTGGCACTCAGAATCAGAAGGCGGATTTCTTCAGAGAAGCAGACATTCTGAGTATCAAGGAAACGAAAAGTAGCCTCACGGACCTTTGGTCACTACCACCTATAACTGGACATCATAAATGCGGTAGTTGTATCGCTTGTAAATTCACTAAGGAAACCAAGTCCTTCTCACATTCCAACATTAATTACATCTTGCGCGATTTTTCCAATTGCGCGACCTGTAATGTTATATACTGCATTTGGTGTCCATGTGAGCTGATTTACATTGGACAGACCACACAACCAGTCAAAAACCGCATCTGCCAACACCGAAGCAGAATACGGTGCTCTACTGAAAATGCCCCACTGGTTGAGCATTATAAGGAGAAGGCTCACTCACCTGATGACATCAGGTGGCAAGTTATTGAAAAAGCTAAACTGCCACCCAGGGGAGGGGATATGTCAATTTTGCTACAGACACTGGAATGTAAATGGATCGATAAGTGTCAATCGACAACTCAGGGCCTTAACAGTCTAGAAGAATGGCGGAAATTCATTAGTTTACATTAACACACAATTGAAAAGAGTTCTACCCATGATAAATGTGCCCAGTCTTTATTATTTTTTCTTGGAAATGAAAGGTTATGGGGCCTATATTAGAACTTCATTAACACGCAAGTGAAAAGAGTTCTAGCCATGATAATGTGCCCAGTCTTTATTATTATTTCTTGGAAATGAAAGGTTATGGGGCCTATATTAGAACTTCATTAGGTAGATTGTCAGCTTTCGAAATTACATCGATTTTCGATTACACTTGAATTTTGATTGTAATGTTTGATTCATTGATGTCCTCATGGATGCCTCCACACATACAAAATCATACTAATGTAAATTGTATCTTGACCAAAAAATGATATGTTGCCCTGAATTGTTCGGTACAGCGGCAAGTACTGAAGTATTAATACATCTTTGGTTAAAACCAACTTAAGTATGATTAAACATCATGTGTATGAACAATGTATGATGATACCTCATCGATAACCTCCAACTAGTCTATTTTGCTCTCCTGGACATAGTTGCCTATCAAATTATTTTTATTCAGGTGTATGGACCCCTCAACTACCCCAGAGTACACCGTTTTCATTTGGTCTGATTGAAATATATAATTATATTCCTTTTCGAGCGCAATTTTTGGGTTCACATATTTCCCGTATCTGCACGCAACCCTTGGTTTTACATTTTCATATTTGCCAAATACATCGTTTTCTATAAATTCGAGTCCTCCTCACACAGAAGGACCGACTATTGACTACTAAAGCCCCCCTCTAAGATGGCCGCCATGTAACCCTACTCCTCCTCTGTGCATACGCACGAGTCGGGGTTGAATCAAGCACTTCCGGTTCCGGGGTTAGCGTGCAGCCACTTGTACGGCGGATTGATCCTGGTTATCCTTAATGATACGAGTAGAAAACCCCTCTTCAAGATGGCGGCCAATGAATTCGGCTCCTCCCCTGTACACATGCAGGCCTCCAGGTGGATTAAATACTTCCGCCTCCAGGGTCAGTGTTCACCGACTTGCGCGGGCGACTTGGATGCTTGAATCATCCTGTAATTGGATTCCTTATTCGTGTATTATTGGAAAAGTAAGTTATTCACGCGCACTGCCTCGTTTATATTATCTCACTAGGTGAAGGCTTGGCTTTAACTTTTGGCCTCATTGCTCTATAGGTATTCACTACCGGCATATTGAGTACAGCCAGAATTGGTTCAAGGACACCCTGGATCCTCACAACAGCCCTGTGAGTAATATTGTTTCACAAAAGAAGGTAACCGGTTTAGTATAACCTCAGTTACCGATTGTCCTTTATTATATTGCTTTTGTATAGATCATCATACGGATTGGCCAAAATAGCACTTGTAAATTGGGAAGCCTTGCCATTGTTTAAACGGAGAACGCGGAGATATTTAATACTCCAAGTAAGTGACATACATAATGGTGTGAATAGCGGAGATAAGTATGGTTCCATGTAGATTACTATAGTGTGATAAACACCTAGGAACTATACCAGAATGGTTTTAGCCCGTATTAGGAAGATGTCCTATTTAGGTTTATGAATTGAATAACTCCTTATGGGCCGGATAAGTGATACAACTCCCGTTTTTCAGTGACAGTATAAAGAAATATATATCTATAAGGATATACTTGTGAAATTCCTTGTATATCATTTTTGCATTTTAGATTTCGTCAGATAGATACTATCTACCATTCTTCAAATTCAAATTGAACGTAATTAGGTAAGCCAACGAATTACTGGAGTCCTAAATTCACTTATATAATTAGTGCAATTCGGGCACTCACACTTTGCTTGTTTGTAGTCCCCAGATAATGTCCTGATGAGACCCCGTACCCAGAGAGGGTTGAAACGTCGTCGACTTCAACAAAGGGAGAGCAAAAAAGACTCGTTACACGCTTATATGCTCCTCATTGTTTTTTAAAAGAAAGACCTTTTATACACCTATTTCACCTTGTAGGCTACTACTACTCACACTGGGCTCTATTTTCACTTTCTTCACTACTTCTCTTTGTGCCTGAAAACTGAAATGTTTTTTCATATAATTGTGAATTGTGCAATTAATTGTTTTTGTTTAAATAAATAAGTACTCCAGAGTAACTAGATACTTTTGTTTGGCTTGTGGATTAAATCGGTTGGGAGTTTAATTTTTGCTCCAAAATTGTTAATGACTGTTTGTGAATAAGTTCCTTGTGGACACTGTTCTTACTTCATGGGATGTTATTGGGCGCTTTCTTACACTTACCCTGAAAGTGTGCCCAAGTTCAAACGTATTGGGCACATGTGGTGTCACGCATAGGAATGGCCACAGGAATCAACATTCCACTGCCGCTGGCCTGCCTCTTGGGTGTGGTGAGGCATCCTAGAGGACGCAAGATCCTCTATGGGCTAGCCCAGCTGGCCTTGTTGCTGGCAAAGAGACAGGTAGCCATTGGCTGGATGGGGGTAAAGGACTCAAAGCTGATACATTGGCTGAGGGACCTGATAGAATGGTGGGTAGTAGAGGAACAGCATATGAAGCTTTCATGTAGTGATGAGGGGGCATCTGAGGCTATATTGCAATGGCCCCAACTGCTGTGTATGTTTCACAATTATGATGATCATTTCATTAAGGATGGATCTGAGATAGAGGATTGAACAGAGATGGGTAACTGTTTCTTTGTTGTTTTTTAACAACCAAGTGACCCCATATGTATTTTTTGTCTGGTTAGATCATATATGCTCTTAGTATATATCAAACGATAAATCCTGCCTAATACTGTCATGACGCACTGTATGGTTTTTTTATCAATAAATACAGTTTAAAAAAGGGGCGTGTCTTACTGAGCCAGGATGGTGGACGCACTTTGAGAGTGCTCCCGGACCCCTCCGCCATCCGTTCACATTCCTCACATTCTGCGGGCCATCCTGTCCTGAATTTTGTTGTCCCCTCTGGTTGTGCTCCTGGATGCGCGGAGTCCCGAGCTTCATCGTCCCGATGGTGCAGATCGGCCGGCCGTGCCTCGCGGCCAAGATGGCGGCCCCCTCGCCCTGAACGCGGCGTCTGGCCTCCTATCAGCACACCTGAGTGAGCGGAGGGGCCCTCCTGCTGCTGGATCGCCCGGTGGACAGCGCCGGCCCAAGGCGATACCTGCATCCTTCTCTCCGCCCGAGGCCTCCTAGTTTACCCTGCTGGCGCTGGAGGGAGCGGGCCCAGTAGGCAGTGGCCCGGCTGCCTGTTCCTGCAACGGCGGTTGGGACTGTGTCCCGGCCGCTATATCGGGCGGCGGGGGCTGGAGGACAGCGGCTGTCGCTTCCTACCTGCCACGAGGCGCTTCTGACTACCCGGGAGCCGAGGCATGGCGGACCATCGAGCGGGTGAGTCCCGGTGGTGGAGAAGGTCCGGGGACATTTGTTGGGGGCCTCCGCCCCCTCTTGTGGGAAGCTGACTGGGGTGGGGACAGCCTCGGGTGGTATCACCCTTCGTCTGGCCCGGCTGGGTCACCTCCCGGTCTCTGTGGTATCTGAGGCGGCGGCCTGCGGCGGATGGCGGCCCCCTGGCTGGGGGTGGCCTGTGGGGCAATATCGGCCGCGTACATCGAGCAGCAGGAAGCCCGTGACTGGGCCCCTCAGCGCCATCTCGCCCGCCCCCCCGGCCTAACACTGCCTAGTCTGAGGAGAGTGCCAGAGCGGTTATGGAGGTGATCCCCCCACGCACCCCCCCCCCCCCGGTCGGACCCCAAAGCCATGATTCCGTCCCACCATCTGCAGAGGCAGCGATTCTTAAACAAGGGCATTCGACTGCACACGCCGAGCGGCACCCAGCTGCACGTGCAGACCTCCATCTGTGGCCCCTCATCCCGCATCTATTGGGACCACGGGCCCGTCTTGCTGGAGCCCGGGTTCTGGAGTGGCCCCCTCCCCTGTACTATTACACATCGGGGTTGTAGCCTAAAGGGGGGTGGAACCGGCCGCTGGCCTCAAGTGGTGCGGGGCCCGTGGGGGCGCCTCTTCCGCCGGCTCCTCTGGCTTCTCCTTTGCCGCCCTGCCTGAGTGCTCTGTGGGCCTTGCGGGCGGGGTCCTCCCTGCGGCCCTGGTCCAGAGTTCTTTCCTCTACCCCCCTTCTGTCAATGGAGGGCTATCCTGCCTGGGGAAATGGAGTCAGCCGCACATACCGAGCGGCAGCGGGCTTGAGTGGGCTTCCTCCTCTGCTTCGGCTGCCCCCCTACCTGATCTTGGCCTGTCCAGGGAAGACCACCGGCCCCCTGCTGCTAGGCCAGTCTGCGTGGACTCTGGGAGTCCTCTGCCCTACGGAGCGCCACCATGGGCAGAACGGATAGACTGGCCAAGACCCCTGCCACCCAAACCAAAATGGACTGTTTCACCACCTTGGATGTGGGGGTGACCCGGGGTGCTGCGGAACAGGAGCCCACACCGCCCTGGTATTTGTCCACTATCCTACAGGCTATCCACGCCTCACAATCCTCGGTGGAGGTCAAGATCGCAGAGGTGCGAGTGGACATGACCCTCATCCGGCAGGACCTCCGAAATGCCATGTCCCGGATCAAGGAGACTGAAACCCAAATCTCCACCGCGGAGGACGACGTCCAGCAACTTAAGGGACTGATGGCTCGTCTCCAGTCGCACACCCAAGAGTTGCACCGCCGGGCGGAGGATGCGGAAAACAGGTCCCGACGCAACAACCTCCGCCTGGTGAGCTTTCCGGAGGGAGCGGAGCACCTCAGGACCTTAATGATATGTGAAAAAGTGTGACCACTGCGCTATTTTTTCTTTCTCTTAAGAGCCAGCACCCCTGCCGGAATCTCATGGGGCACTCGCAGCAAATCGCTAGTGTGAGAACAAAGTTGTTTTACCTCTTCTCACTATTTTATGTCATTACCGATATTACTGTCACTCACAATAGCGCTTATATCGGTACTCACTATAAATATCTCACCTCGACGTTAGTTCCGTCATCCACACGGACACCACGGTCATGACAACTTGACATGATTGTGCATATCATGCTAAAACCCAAATTGTATGTTTGTTTTGTCTTGTATGTGTTTGTGTACAGGAATGCCTGGATAGGGAAACCCCCTCTCACATATAGTGCACCTTAGTACGTGCAACACATTCTTCTGATCTAAGACACGACAAGTAGCATAGATCACACTTTTTCACTTATCATTAAGGTCCTGAGGAAAGCCAGTTTACACGATAAGGCCTGGCTGAAACATGTAGACCACCCACTGGATGCAGGAGTACCCTAATACCACTCCACCTACATCCGACGCCTTGTTTTTATTACT
Organism: Triturus cristatus; assembly: GCF_964204655.1. Taxonomy (NCBI): domain Eukaryota; kingdom Metazoa; phylum Chordata; class Amphibia; order Caudata; family Salamandridae; genus Triturus; species Triturus cristatus. Next base: position 568,091,253 of record NC_140586.1, read on the forward strand.
GCCAGAGGCCCAAATATTAAAGAAAAACTCTTTGGGTAATGGGACCACTGGACAGTTTTTAAACTATCACTTTCACGTCCCCATCACTTCACACTCAGTAACATACCTGCTCCGCTGTAACACAGGCATTGAAGCACACCTGGGACACATTTGGTGTCATCGGGTGGGCCCGATGATGAAGCATGCCACCAACTAGGTTGGTGGGTGAGGGCTTTATAATAAGAAATAAGACTTTTCTTTACCAAACATCATCAACCATACATTTTTGAGCCTCCAATCACGTCTAGTTAGACTAGTTCTCTTTGATTAGAAACAAAAACTGAGAGCACTCAACATCTAATATCGGTTCCTCTTTCCGGCACGCCTGTGAGTGGTGTTCGCTAACAAGACCCTGTTCTTTGACACTCCAACTTGGGCCTGGGGGACAGAGGAGCGCCCTCTACGAGCTAATGTCCGGAATTCTCTGCCTGGGGGGATGGATGGCGGGCTCGTCCACCCTGCGCCTTCCGCCCCCCGGCCTCAACGCAACCGCTCCCTCAGGCTCCGTGGTCAGAGACAAGCCCGGTCAGACGCCCCGTTGGGTCCCTCCCGACAGCCAGTATTGCTTTCCGAAGAATCCTTGGCCGGGAGGCAATCAGGCTCTTCCGGCCACCTGGACCGCAGGGGTGCTTCGCCCCAGCCCTCATTGCTGAACCTCCCAGATACGGACCTTTCCCGCAGCCGGATGCTCCTGAGAGACCCTGCTTGAATTTGTCTCTGCCTGCCGGGCTTAGCTCCGCAGCCGGAAACTGTGCTTAGACTCATATTGTTCTTTTTCTTCCCAACGGACTCTAATATGCACATCCTGTCATGAGGAGGGGTCCTCCACGCTTTCCCATTCCCAAGCGTTCTAGTTTGGTCGTTAGTTCGTTTGATTATTGTTAGGGCGACAGATGCTTCCGTTCCTGAAGTGTAGGGTGGGGTATGGGATGGGGGGGGGGGGACCGTTGTCCCGAGTTTTCCTTTTAGTTTGTTTCTCTTGTTTTTCAGTTTTGTCGCACCAGCATTCCCATGGCTCCCTGACCTGCACCCGGTGGGAGGCATGGACTTCCCTCTGGACTCCTAACCAGGCCTTCTGGCGTCCCACTTTGGTGCCGGACCTCCCTTTGGGGTTTCACGGCCACACTCTGTCATTATGCCTGATACACATCTGCTAGGCGCATCTCTGCGCATCATGTCCTGGAATGTTAATGGCCTCCTGGATCGTTTTAAGCGCATGACTGTATTACGTTATGCACAACGCCTTGGGGTAGACTTCTTACTGCTACAAGAGACGCATTTGTTGGGTAATCACTGCCCCTTTTTAACACGCTACGGTTACGATAGGATCTGGCACTCAGGGTTCACTCGGGGCTCCTGGGGGGTGGCGATCCTGGTAAAACGTTCTCTTCCCCTTGTGACAGTTCATGATGCCCAGGGCTCTTTCGTGGCCCTCAGTGGCACACTAAACGGTAGCCCCCTCAATCTTGTGTCGCTCTATTCTCCTCCTTCAATTTTAACAACAACCCTAACCAAATCCGCTGACCTCTTGGCATCCCTACCCCTGGGTCCCACTTTCCTTGGAGGCGACTTCAACGCGGTCTCCTCACCTGCCCTAGATACGACCGGTTCCCCTTCCCCAAGTAGACTTGTGCAGGCAAAACAGCTGACGACTTGGTCCGAATCGTTGGGTCTATGTGATGCATGGCGTATATGGCATCCACACTCTAGACAGTTTACACATACTTGGCGGCGCACCACACGCAGGCGCGCATTGACGTTGTCTTTGTCCCGTCGACGGACTGTCTCATGATTCAAGATGTCGCTATCTTCCCCCGGGGTATTTCTGATCACACCCCAGTAATGATTTGCATGGGCCCCTCTCCCGTCTCTAGGCGTAAGACGTGGAGGTTAAATGCTTGGTTGCTTCAGGACGGGGAGTTCCGGATGGTGGTGGGACGGGAACTCAGACAATACTTCCTCTCCAATGACTGGTCGGTCTCCTCCCCGGGCACCCTGTGGGAGGCTGGCAAGGCTACGATTAGGGGGATCGCCAAGGGCCAGCTCAAGCACCAGCGGCAGGCTCAACTGGAACAAATTACCTCACGGGAGGCGCAGGCCCTATGCCTTGAGCGTGCATCCACCCGATCCCCGGATGCTTCCACAGCGAGACTTCTTACCCATCTCCGCTCGGAGATCAAGCAGTTGTCGGTGGAAGCAGCCAAACTCCTCTGGCGCACATCCATGGCCAGGATATATGGTTGGGCGACAAAAATGGCTCACTCCTTCACCGCTTAGCCACATATCCTAGGGCAAACTGCATAATCCCTGAAATCGTGGCGCAGGATGGGTCGGAGTGCCGCTCCCAGCGGAGATGGCCCATGCCTTTGCCTCCTACTACCTCCAACTATACGAGGCTGGAACTCCAACTCTCTATCTCTCTCATGCGGGTCTGCCGAAGGTCGGGAACGGCCACCTTCCTCGCCTGAACCCCGTTACTCAAGACGATCTAGACCGCCCCATCACCCACGAAGAAATTGGGGAAGCGATTACCCTTATCTCCTCCGGCAAGACCCAGGCCCAGATGGCCTCCCGCGAGAATACTATGCTCACTACCGGGATATTCTCACCCCCCCCATCTTGCGAAACTGTTTTGGGAGGCTGTTGTAAAAGGCTCCTTCCCCCAGGAGACGGACATGGCCACCATTGTGGTTCTGCCCAAGTCCCAGCCGCCCTCATCACGATGTGCGGATTATCGCCCTATCTCCCTCATCAATACCGAAGTGAAATTGTTTGCCGCGGTCCTCGCCCAGCGGCTCAAACCCCACTTGTCCGAGCTGGTTAATCCCGACCAATGCGGGTTTATGCCCTCACGTGGTACCCGGCACTGCCTCCGTAGATTGCAATCAGCCTTGGCCCACCGTCACCTCCTCACCCCCTACCTTGCGATTCTTCTTGTAGACTTTGAGAAGGCTTTTGATTCGGTGGGCTGGGGGTTTCTAGAGGATGTCCTCGATGCAATGGGACTCGGTCCTCGCTTTCGTGCCATGGTCAGGGTTCTCTACGCCCATCCTCTGGCTCGTGTCCTGGTGAATGGGGTTCTATCGGAACCCTTCTCGGTCTGCAGGAGAACGAGGCAGGGTTGTCCTCTTCCTCCCCCCCCCCCCCCCCCCCTGCTCTTTGCTTTCGTGATGGAGCCCTTGGCGTCCCTGATATGGTCGTGCGCGCACGTGTGGGGATGGGATTGGCCCAACACCGAAACAGACAAAACCGCCCTTTACGCGGATGATGTTCTCATTTATTTAGCAGATCCTGCCTGGTCGGGTCCCTATTGTCTCTGCATCTTGCATTCCTTCGAATGGGCCTCTGGCCTCCGGTTGAACCCCGACAAATCAGTTCTGGTTTCCCTCCACCTGCTTCGACTGGCAATCCACTATACCACTTTGCCGTCAATCTTTCAAATACCTGGGGATATGGGTGACCCTACTCCCTGAGCTTAGCTGGGCCCTCAACGTCACTCCCCTGGTGAGACAGGCCAAGGCGGACCTCGAGAAATCGCAACCATTGCCCCTGAACCCCATGGGGAGGGTCGCCCTCTTTAAAATGATGGTGCTCCCCAGTTTCCTCCACGTTATTCAAAATACCCCCCTGTGCTTCCTCAGGACCTGGTTCAGCGAATTGGATAGCATGGCCAATAAGTTTCTTTGGGGGAAAGGTAGGACCAGACTGGCAGTGAATGTCTGTAGGATCCCCTCGTTTGACGGGGGTCTGGGGATGACTCATCTATATCTGTATTATCTTGCCACGCGACTACTCTCTATACATGACTGGTTCAACGGGGGATGGTCTGACCCGGCTTACAGGCACGACTTGGGGGAATTGGGCCTGACCAAGGTTCAGTCCATGTTGTACGGGGCGCCTATCCCATCCTGCCTACCAATGGTGACACGCTCCGCGTTATTGGCCTGGCGGGCCGCACTGCGGCATACCGAGTGGACACATACACTGACCCAGTGTACACCCTTGTGGCAGGGGACCTGGATCAAAAAGGTTAATGGGCTGCAGGGTTTCCGGACATGGGACCTTATAGGTATCTCACAACTAGGCGATGTATGGGTGGGGGATCACATGCGTTCCTTCAGGGACCTTCAAAATAGATACTCCCTGCATCAATCGCAATTCTATAGGTACCTGCAACTGCGACATGCCCTCCACAAGCACCTCACAACAGGTACACGGCTTCCTGATCATAGCCCGCCTGAGTCACAGATTATGTTTGGGAACCTGGGAAAGGGTGGCATCTCCTGCATTTACCGCACACTGATCAATAATACCCCTACTTCCCTAGGCCGACTGCAAGCTCAATGGGAGGAATGGGTGGGCACCCTAGCGGAAGAGGATTGGCGCGACGCCCTTATGGCCCCTAGGATGGTCACTGCCTCCACCAGGTTACGCTTGGTACAGCTCTACTACTTACATGCAGCCTACCTCACCCTGGTGCGCCTCCACCGAGCGGGATTTAGCCCGACCGCCGCCTGAACTAGGTGTGGTCACGACCCAGCTGATTTCCTCCACATGATATGGACATGCCCCCGCTTGACGCGGTTCTGGGGGGACATTGAGGAAGAACTCACCGAGGTCCTGGGGTGGAAGGTTCCCCATAATCCAAAACACACGATGATGGGCATCACTGAGGGTTGGATGGGTCGCGGAATGAGAAGTTGTTTTTCACTACAGCAATGGTGGTAGCCAAAAGGGACATTGCGGCCTCCTGGAAATGCCCTGAACCCCCGAGTGTTGGATGCTGGCGGACTGGTGTGCCACGCAAGAGAAAATCATGTATGAGGCACGTGGGTGTCCCAAGAGATATCGTAGGGTCTGGGGGAAATGGTTGGGGTGTATGGTTTAGTCTCAAAGGGAATGTCCAATTCCATGTTGTGCTGCATTTATTAGTATCTGTGAACAGGGTTGCGCAAACTCTTGTATGTACTCCTGGATTTTCATGGTGTCGTGATGACTTGCTGGTGTCTTCTATCAACTTATTAAAAATCAATAAAAATGTGTTTATCAAAAAATACAGTTTAAAAAAATAATAACCTTTGTTTCAAACAATAGTTCGAATATTTGTATCTGTGTATTAAAATGTGAATTTCCCTTCCTTTTCACTGCTTGCCTATAGGTTTTTCTTATCTTAAAATATTTGGATATATTTCCTAATTTAGGTTCCTATCATTTTAAAGTCCGGGCTCTTCAAGTGAAATTTTCATGGGAAGGCAGAGCACTATTATTATATTATCTACCACTTTTAGGTTTGCAGCAATGGATACCTTTGGTTTGGACTCTCATAAGCCTTCATTTGACTTAAACGGGCTAGTTTTCTAAATTAACTACTTTTCTGTGTTCTCACCTACATTCTCAATATCTGGGAACACTCCTCACTAGTGGGTAGAATTGATGCTGATGTTTTTTGTGGATATGTGTTTTCCTTTTCATTTTATTAATCTTTTTTGTTTTTTGATGTCTCTTATCTAAGTAGCCGCATCTTGTTTCTAGCATTTAACCAGTATTATCCACCATTACTATAAGGGTAAGAGGCAACCAAGTTCAATAGTTAAAGGTGTATCTGCTTTCATATCAAATTTGAAATCTCATCTATTCCTGTCCCAGTAATGTAGGGGTTTCATCATTTAAACCAACTTACTGAAATTGGCCCGTCTAGTAATATTATTATCCAGAAATCATAATATGCACAATTGCATAAGAGATGACCTCATTATTTACTTCTTTCACTATTAATACTGGTCCCTTTGTGGGAGTGTCAATCTTCAGAGGTCCGCTCCCTCTTCTCTCAAGAGAAAATCCAATGACAATTGATGTGTAAGCCCATCGTGTAACCTGGGCTGTCAAGCTAGGCATTGGAAGACAGTCTATGGATTAGAAGTAGTGATTCACCAGTGTGTGAAATGTGGATTATTATATGGTGTGGTTGTGACACCTCACAGTTTGATAATAAAACAAATTCATATCTGGTCCAGTTAGATCTGTTTGTAAAACTTTAGCTCAACCCTGTGTAGCGTTGGCTCAGAGTAGTTTGGGTTGATCAAAGAAACAAGTGTAAATCATTATGTAAACTTCTAAAAGAAGAGAACACAAGGAAAATCCCAAACCAACTTATAAAAATAGGATGTATTTTTATTTTCAAATAGACCGTATGGGGCATAGCTGAGATGGTGACATAGTAAGTCGCTCGGCTCCACGATCTGTGCTGTTTACTCCTTCAAGTTTTCTAATCTTACCAGTATCACCTGCCGACGGTCCTGAGGGACGGTTCAGCTGCCGTTGGACACGACGACGGAGCCACTGAGCAGAGCTGAGGTGAAAGAACAGACTCCGCAAGGTCAGGCCGAGCTCCTGAACTCGTTGGTCTGCCTGACTGCCCCGGGTGCTTGCTGATTTTTCACCTGTTCCCACCCACACCAACCAACACCCTCCCCAGCTCATCAGCATGGGGGAGGAACAACATTGTACTCTATGTGACAACCCACCTGGCCAGCCCCGGGGAGAACTGCGGGACATAAAAGAGCAGCTTCGGGACTGGGCTCCGATTTCATGGGTCTGCGGAGGTCCCCTCCAAAATAACATAAATCGGCAGGCAGTGTGGGACTGGGTGTGTGGTGACTGACCCACCGGCGAGGGAGCGGAATGATCTACTTTCCTCCATCACAGGTATACTGGGATCCCCCACTAGCACCTTGAAGGAAAGCCATAGAGACCCCATTGGAGAGCAGGGATTCAATACAGGATCCTCTGTAACATTGATGACGGTATACCCTCCGCTGGTGAATGCACATAGCTTGGCAACAAGGGGCAACCCTGCGTTGAAATCGCCACCTAGCTCAAAACTGACTAATGGTGAAGGGGTCTTGTATCAACACTAGTTCCATGTCTGAGAGACCATCGTAATATGACCTGGCATGCTTACATCTCTATCCCCCACTCTCTGCTTGTCTCCCCTGCACCATGGTGAAACTGAACTGCACGAAACCCGAGGGACAAGGAAGCCTCCCTGACAACGCAACAGTGCTTTAGTACCCTACATCAGGAATATCAACCAACCCATATGCTATAATGCATGAATGCACCACCAAATTAGGAGATGTATTGAAGGCTATACAGGGTGTGAAATTCACTTTGGAGCCAAAACTAGATTCAGTGGCAAATGAGATGGGACTGATGAGGGCGAATCATAGAAAACTCGAGGAACAGGTAGAGGCTGAGTCGACATTAGCGAGGCTTGCCCCCCTCAGTCCGTGACCTGGAATCACACAGGAGAAAGTTTGGTTATTGAAACTAAAAGCGGATGATGCCGAAGGTTGGTCTCGTAGAAATGACGTGCGCCTTGTGGGCTTTCTGAAACAGCCTGAGGGCACCAATATGGAACTAAACCATGAGACATGTGTTGTGGGTACGGTACTGGCCGGCAAACAATTGATCTTTTTCTCAGTGGAATGAACACACTGAGTATTAGGCCAACCACCAACCCAGGAGTGCCATCTCAGACCGGTGGTGGCGAGACTTTTCAGCTACCAGGATAGATACCACATTCCATAGACATCAAGAGCACATGGATGGTCGAGAACAGTAAGGTGAAAGTGAGCATTTATGTGCACCATACTACTGAGAGACAGTGCAGCATAGAGTCATTCTGAAGGGTTGCGCAGCATCTCCAAGGACTCAACACAAAATGTGTGTTGATGTTCCTAACCAAACTGGGGGTCACCGATGGTGGGAAAGTTTACTTTTTTTTAAAACTCCGACAAAAGCACATTCATAGTTGGAAACTAAAGAGGCCCCTTCGAGGACGGTAACCAAAATGACTCCGCTGATTACAAGCAGGCTTGGACATAAAAGACTTTGCAGAAGACTCCGAAGTCAGCCATCTCAGGAACAAGCAGCTAAAGAATGGACCACAATTGTAGAGGAGATCGAGCGGTACACCAGCCCCAGAACGCCAACATTAGGAGATGACCAGGAACACCATAATGTTATGAACAATACTGAACTGGAGTAGGCTATGTTGACCCTGAGACTAGGCCCCAGGCTCACGCCAATGACAGCGGACTTGATTGGTTAGCAGACGGACTCCTATGTATCCCTTGCTGGCTCGCTGCATTTTTCCGGGTCAGAGAGGAACAATGGACGTAAAAATTGGTAGATGGAAGTGATGCATGGGGAGGCAGAGATGATGCATGTTAGAGAAGAGAACGCCCACCTGGGGAGGGACACAGAGAACAGAGTACATAACCTTTTAACGCCCCTGCTGACTACCGAATGGACATGATGCGTGGGCACCAGTTCAGGGTCCCAAATTATGGAGATGCGTATTTCCGGGTCCTTCACCAGGGATGGGGAGTTCATACTTTGAGTGCACGCGCTGGTAACCAGGCCGGCATGACACTATGCGTAGTCAACGCAGGCCTAACGCTGCAGGGATATGGTACATCCTTTTCAAGGCAAAGGACATAATGCCTGACATATATACAGTATATTACTCTGGAATGTTAAGCAATGGACACCCACACCAAGAGTTACAGAATTCACGCTTATCTAAACACAGAGTTGTACACTGCATATTCACAAGGGATCCATATGATTGCCACCAAAATTTCCAAACTGCTCAAGCGATAGCGTGGCACCTTGCTGGGCACCACATAATCTAACTGTGCCAGATGGGTACTAATGTGTGTTGCACCCAGGGTCCCATTCCAGATGACCTACTCCAGGGCGTTCCAGGCGGGCCAGTACATCACTCCAGAGGCGGCCACTGGACAGAGAATGAATAGCACTGACAGCGGTCCAGGCCCCCAACACACATTCGGCGGCTTACTTCACCACATTCACCCTCTTCTCTCAGACCCAACTTTACCATGTGTTTGGGGAGGGGACTTTATTCAACAAGGTACCAGACACTGACAAGGCCTTACTCGTTCGCAGCGTCAAAGTCACTGTCTCAATGGGCGATGAACATTGCGGTCATAGATGTGTGGAGAGCCATGCATCCAACCGGTAAGGAGTACTAGTTTTACTCCTGGGTGCACACCTTACACACGTTATGTTATGTTAACAAGAATTTCTATAGCGCACGTACACCGAGAGGTTTCATGGAACTTGCTTTAGGCGGTGTCAAGACAGAGATGGATTTACGCATGAGCCTGCTCAAACAGCCATGTCTTGAGCATTTTTCTGAACCCCAGGAGGTTGTTGCAGGACCAGATTTCTGGTGGGAGGGAGTTCCATAATTTAGGGGCCAGATAGGAAAACCTGCACCCCCTCTGGCATTTGAGCTTGAAGGCAGGGGTGGTTAACAGCTGGAGGTGGGCTGAACGCAGGTTACGGGGGGGGGGGACATGCCTCGATATCAGGCAGCTGATGAATTTAGGGCTCCGGCAGTACAGAGACTTAAGGATTAAGCAACCCGTCTTGAAAGCCGCGCGTTGGGCGATAGGGAGCCAGTGAAGTTTTAGTAATAAAGGTCTGGCAGATTGCCATCTTGGTTGCTTGTGGATTAGTCTCGCAGCTTGGTTCTGCACCAGCTGGAGATGTTTAATTAAAAACAGTGGCAAGCCGAGGTAGATTGAATTAGCAAAGTCAAGATGTGAGAGTACAAGGGCAATCACTACCTGTATGAGAGCCGTGTGAGTGAGCAGGTGGCTAATCATCCTGATTTTGCGCAACTGGGAGAAGCAGGTCGAGACCACTGCCCCTACTTGGGCTCTGAGTGAGAGATCAGCATTTATGAGGACCCCTAGGCTTTTTACAGAGGGGGACGGGGCGGGGGGAGGTCCCAGTTCCGTCCGCCAGTAGTGTGGGCCCCAGAAGATCTGGCCTTTAATGGGCAGGACTAGTTCTGTCTTGCCCGTATTAAGTTTGAGATGGTTAAGGTCCATCCAACGCTGGATATGTAGCATGGTAGCTTGAAATGCTTGGATTGAGTCAGGGGAGTTATCAATAGTAAAAACAAGCTGAAGGTCGTCAGCGTAATTAAATGTGGTTACCTTCCTGTTCCTTAAAGAGTGGATCAAGGGCAGGAGGTAAAGATTGAACAGATGGGGAGACAGCGACGATCCCTGTGGGACCCCACAGGTGGTCGCGATCTTGGGGGCAGTGAATGGGGCAAGGCGTACCGCTTGGGTGCGGCCCTCGAGGAAGGACTTGATCCAGTTGAAGGCTGATCCCTGTATGCCGGCCTGTCTGACACGGTCCATCAGAATTTTATGGTTGACCGTGTCAAAAGCGGCTGACCGATCCAGGAGCACCAAAGCCTGAGAGATGCCCTTGTCCGCATTTGCTCGTAAGGCGTCCAATACCGCGAGAATTACTGTCTCAGTGGAGTGAGCGGGGCGAAAGCCTGCTTGGTGAGGATCTAGGTGTTCAGATTGTTCAATGAAGTTGGATAGGCACCTAGCAATGTGAGCCTCCAAAATCTTGGCCAAGAAGGGAAGCAGGGAGATGGGGCGATAGTTAGATAGGTTCAGGGGATCGGCCCCTGGTTTCTTTAGGAGAGGGACCACTATCGCATTCTTGAATGTGTTAGGGACCCTGCCCTGCGAGAGAGACTCGTATAGAGAGGGCAGCACGGTATGTGGCAAGGCAGAGAGGAGAGGGTGTCCTTTAGAATGTGAGGGGGGCAGCAGTCTCTGGGGGAACCTGATTTGACTCTGGACAACAAGTCCAGGAAGGCCTGAGTGCAAATGGCAGGGAAGGGATCTATGGTAGCTGTATTGGTTATCAGGGTGTCGGGGGGGCTCCGTGTGTCTGGAAGTGGGGAGGCTGGCTTTAATGTTGGAGATTTTGTCCACAAAGTAATCGTTCAGGGAGTTGCATAGTTCTTGGGTGGGTGTCTGTTTAGGGAGAATTCTCTCTGCATTACATAGGTCGTTGACTAGCGCGAACATTTCCTTCGACCTGTTATGGGAGCTCAGGATTCTAGCAGAGAAGTGGGCGGCCTTGGCTGCCGTTATGGCGTTTTTATAATCTTTGCGAGCCTTTAAGTACTGGAGTTTCTCTTCGAGGAAGTATCTTAGTCTCCGTCTCCTTTCTTTTTGACAAAGCGCTAGTTTTTGCTTTTTAGCTCAATAGAGAACCATTTCTGTGCGTCGGCTCGGCGGGCACGGCTGAGTTTCGTAAGCGGGGCATGTGTGTTGCAGGCCGCTAGTAGCCAGGCAGAGATGTTTTCTTCCATGGTGTTAATATTGGGGTTAAGAACGGGCACTGAACTAGTCAAGGAGTCAATGAATTTCTGTTTGAGAGCCCTCCACTTTATCAAGCCACCCTCGGCCGTGGGGGTCTTAATGTTGAGGGGAATCGTTGCTGTGAATTTTATTAAATGATGATCTGACCATATGCATGGTAAGATCGTGGGCACAGATAGTGTTAGATTGGCGGACCAGATTTGGTCCAGTGTGTGCCCTTTGATATGCGTGGCAGAGGATATGTGCTGAGTAAAGTTACGGTTGGAGAGTAAATCAGTTAATTCTGCAGCGTGCGGCCCACCAAGGGCGTCGTTACACCAATAATTCAGATCGCCTATTTGTATGTTAGCCTAGTTCGTGGCCAAATTAGCCATCTGTTCACTCAATGAGAGAGGGAATAAGGGCATGTACTGTGGGGGCCTGTAGACAAGGACGCAGATGAGGAGTCCAGAACTGGATTCCAGTTTAATGGCAATATTCTCAACCCCCAGAAGGCTAAGGGAGGTGATGGTGGTGAAATTGTGGTCTTTATGAATGACTGCGGCTACTCCACCACCAGTTTTACCCAGAGGCCGATTTGCATGTAGTATATAATAGTCCTGAGGTAACGCCGCTGACATGTCCGGTGTGAAATCGTGGTTTAACCAGGTTTCCGTGACCAGAAAAATGTCTGGTTTTTCTGCCATAAGCAGCAAAAAGATGTCCCAACTGGTGCTTGACCAAGGAGCGGGTATTGAGGTAGAAAATAAGTAGGGTAGTGTTTTTTACTTTGGTAGGGCCGGAAGCTCGAGAGCGATAAGAGATGCGGGGGGTTCTATTGTAGCAAGAAATTAGTGGATACATTGATACACAGAATACCTGGGACACACGCTCTCTGACCATAACCCCCTTAAGATCACCATCGCCTGGAGAGAGCAAAAAGAACAGATGATGGACGGAGGCTGAACAAATCAAACATTCACCCCCAGTCACAGATCTGGGTTTAATCCATCGTTTTTTTGCTCACCACGCCACCTCAGTTGGGACCCAGCCATATGCAAATCAGTCATGACCATGCTCTGCATGGGAACTGTCCAGCCCGAACTGCCATGCCACGTCCTCCCTGGACCAGAAACAAGCATCCAGGGACGAGTTTTGGGGTATCACCTCTCATCAGCCTGGCTTACTTGATCCCAGTGGCACAGTGCACACATGATCCATGTCTGCTCACATCCTTCCCACTTAGGAGGACAAAAGCAAAAAGACTCCCGCTCTGCTATCCTCACTGCGATAGGTGATCGGCCATCCGCCCTTCTGGCCATTTTGACTGCCTTTGCTCAAGTTCCGGCGAGTGAGCCTGGGTGGAAGAGCGCTCCTGTCTGGAGCCCTGCGGACACGAGGACAACATTGCCTCCTGAATACTGTATTGCTGGTGGAGACGCCGCCCTGGATGATAGGCGTGCTGGGGGTGTGCCATATGCTGGTGGTCTGGCGAGCTAGGTTCCGCTAGGGGTGCCTCCTTGACTGCCTGCTGCTGGTCACGGAGGCGGCTGGATTAGTCCATGTGCGGCTTGTGGCCTGTGGCGGGTGGATTCCGTGCGGACCTGCTGCAGTGCGCCCCCGGCTGTTTTCCCGCAGGCCGGTTGGCACCTCAGGGACTGTGTGGTGCCACCCGGGGCTGTGACCGGTCTTGTGCGACCACGATAGGGAGAGATAAACCAGGTGCCACAGGCCCCAAGCAAAGAACCATGGCTCAGTTTGCTTTGTCCTCGGGTGGAGGTGTTCCCCCAGCCCCTATTCCTGACAATGCGGCCCTGTTAGCGGCCATCACGTGCGCAAGGGACACACTGGAGGTCTAGTTCGGTGTGGTTGGTGCCGAGGTTTCCTTTTTGCGGCAGGATCTGTGCAAGGCTGTGGACCGCATCAGCGACCAAAACAAGGGTGTCATCTGTTGAGGACAACGTGCAGACCCTCCAACAGCAGGCTAATAAGCTAACCACGGTCTCCAGGGAGCTTGCCGCTTGTGCCGAGGATGCCGAAGGTCGCGCTAGGCGCAATAACCTTCGCTTCTTTGGGTTTCCGGAGAGCTGCGAAGGTGGCTCCACGGCCAGTCATTGCAAAGCTATTAAATTATGCAGATAGGGAAGCGGTGTTGCAGTATGCCTGGCTGAATAAAGACAAACTCCTTTATGACTCCAGACCCATCATGATTTTTCCGGATTACACCCGTCTGGTGCAACAACAAAGACAGTCTTTCACTGCAGCAAAGTGGTGGTTGTGTGAACTCCATCTTTCGTATATGCTAATCTATCTCGCCAGACACCAGGTGATCTATAACACAAAAACTTTCTTCTTTGACTCGCCCAGAGCTGTGTTCGCCTGGACAGATGAAAGGGCCCATCCGAAACCGCACTCCTGAGGAAATTAAAATATCATGAGGCCTATGTGTCCCCGTGTGTTCCCCGTCACTCATGTGCACATACATGTAACCTATGTATTTCCCCTCCATGGCCTGTCTATCATGATGCTTATGCTATAACGTGGCCTGCCATAATCCAGTCTCCCATGAGAAAAACGACAAATCTGCTCTGAGGCCTACACGTTTTGCATCATGTTTTCCCGCATTTTCATGAAAGCCCATTATTGTGGCTCAGTCAGAGCCGAAAAGAGGTTTCAGGCCTCAGAACGCTGAAAGCTACAGCTGCGTATCCTTGGCCTTGCACACTTGGGCCTCAGCCAAAGGGGCCCAGTCCGAGGTGCCGAGACAGTATTGAGCACGGTTATCTGCTTACTCCTACCGAAACCACATTCCTGCCTGGAGAAGGAGGAATAAACACGACCCGTCTGCAAAGGAGAAAACCTAGGCTTTCTGTCTCTTTTTGTGCGATTGCAAAGCTCACGTCAGTGAAAAGCCCATAACCCCCATGTAAGGCCCACGCAGTAAATGAAGAAATAGATGCCACATTGGCTCTTGGTGATGGGCAACCTATGTCACAAATCAGTCCCTGCTCCAGACTCTAGATATCAGATAATACAAGATGTGCTGGTCGCCCTGACACTGAAGGCCTCACTTCCAGACTCCAGACTCCCCGGTTGCATAGCAACCCTTTCACACGTCAGTTACACGTCATGCTCGAGTTGAGCACAAGTAAGGCAAAGTTCCAGTAAAGTTCCAGCTGATCACGCAACCCTCTCCAGGCATCCACCCACCTATGACACTCACCTATTATCATCAAGTGGACGCCCACCTTCACGCCTACGTACACACCCACATGCTCTTATCTCATTCTCTCTTGCTCCGCCTGAAGCACTCCTGCTTACGTATATTATTACAATGTATATATACTGTACTCTGTGAATAAAGTTTGAGAATATTTTGAGAATACTCTGAGAATTAGACCCTTCCTGATCCCTTGTGGTGATGGAACTATTCTCCCTATAACTCGAGTTATTTGAATAAAGCCCTTTTGAACCTGATACCACGGACTCAGCCTCTTGCTTCATGCATGATCATATTGATATATAGAAATTCTGAGCGCGTAATATTTTATTTACGACATTAATGGCGCCCGAACAGGGACAAATCTCTTTCCCCATGCGCCGGAGATGAAGGTCCAGTTTTGCCCCCTTCCACAGCCGTGACGGACTTCGAGTGTACACGCCGCGGGTTTTCCCGCCAACTCCCTCAGGCCAACGAAGGAGACGGACTGCGACCAGGCATCCATACGAGGCGGTGAGGATTGCGGATCGTCCCGACCCAGAGCCCACCCTGCGAGAGAGTTGTGTCCGAGGTTTCCAGAGATCCACCTAAGATACGCCATTCCCTGCGCAGCGTCAAGTGTCCGAGGCCTTCAAGTTCAAGTTCAAGTTCTGCTTCCCGGTGAGTTTCTCATGGGGGTTGCAATAATGACGGGTTCATTTAATGAACACGGTAAAGACGTGTCTCACTTGTGAGACCGGTATGTTCAAGAGCATGCATTCAAGAATTAAAGTCCAAGTTTTCAGGTGCACCGATATAACTGTATGAATGTTATTGTCTTAGCCAGGTTCAGTTAGGTTTGAATGTGTCAAGTTTTTATGTAAGTTTGTTTCATTGTGATTTTTGGGTTTTTGGTCATTGTGATTTTTGTTTTCGGTTACATTCCAACATGCCGTTATTTTCAAAACTGCGTAAGATATGTACCAGAAAAGGTGTACTAGAGGAACCAGTTAACATTCCGCCTAGAGACACACCTGGACATTTTATGTACTGTAAGCATGGTTTAGATGCCGTTTTGTTTTTAGAACTATGGGTGGATTACACGAAGGATTTAGAGACAAAGTATAAATGGCCCATTACGGGAACGTGGGATGCGGAATGCATTATGAAGGTAGAGGAAGAGTTATGGAAGAGAAAATCTAGACCTGCTCAGAAGGACGCCATTGAGTTATGGCGCAAGGAGTCACATAGAAGAACAGAGAAAGAGTTCCACAAAGCAGAGAGAAGTAGACAGGAGTCTGAAAAAGCCAAAGAAAAGAAATTACAGGAGGAAGGGGAGCGGGTAAAAAGAGAGCAGGCTGAAAGAGAAAGAAATACTGTCGTTGCTGGTATTTACCCCGTCCTTTCAGTGGAACTAGCAAAAGTGGCCCCAGTAGAAAGACCAGTTAGAGTGCCACCGCAAGTACCTTGAAAAATAAAACAAACAGCATCCGAAACGTTCATTAACACTTACCTAGAGGAATCCCCACCAGCATACGTGGACGGATTTTTCCCTGCACCCCCAACGCAAGAACAGCTCCAGGAGCTCGAGGACGGCGGGGAGGGAGGATCCGGGGCAACATCAGGAGGGGGGCCGACAGTAAAAGTAGACATCTCCGAATGTATATATGACCCAGATCCAGGAAAGGGCAGAATGCTCGTGTTTTCACTACGGCTTAGACGAGCAGTCGCAGATTTGGAAAAACTACCAGATATGGATAAACATCTAAAGAAAATGTACACATTCATAAGAACAGGGGAAGGTTCTGAGTGCATAGCAGAAGCTGTACAAAATTGAAAGGTAATTATTAAGAACTATATCCTTCGCTTCCTAATTAATTGTCTGATTAGGGAAAAAGACGAAGGCGACGGGGACGTAGACCGTTGTTATATTGGTTGGAGTGATCGCATAGATGCCGGTCAGCATGATAAATCAGGCCAGACAGACAACATGTTGACCAAAATCCGAAAGGCAATAATAGCGTCACACGAAGGAGGCCCGAACGAAAAGGCTGAGTTATCATCTGATGACGAAGCAGGGGACAAAGACAGAATACATTATGTGGGCCATGCCCGGCGATTCGAAAGGCCCAAGGGCCTCAATCACCGTAAACAGGGAACTGCCATAAAAGAAAGATATTCCCTTGAAAGTTTGTTCCAAATCACCGAAAAAGCGGTGAATAAATGGTTAGGAAACGATCTGCCCCTCACCCCGACTGTTAGACGGACCGGGAGGGTCGGCCGAGGACAAGGGGAGAGGTCTCCGGGGAGAGCCGTCTCCAGCGATCGTACAGACGAGTAACTTCCCCCCCACAGATGTACACCACACCAAGATCAGGTTTAACGTTCTTTATAAGCAATCTTTAGGTACGATAGAATGGTACAAGGAGGTCAGGACTCAGGGGTCCCCTCGATTCTAGTCTCTTGGTTGGGAAAGGGGGTAGCGGGACAGTCTTGTTACCAATCTGGTAGATGCGATGATATGATGGATAGCTCACAATCCTCGAGCTCGGTGTTCTAGCTGGACGGGCCGCGGCAGCGCCAGCAGGTCCCGATGAAGGTGGTGGTTACAACGGTCCGCGGCAGCGCCAGCGGGTCCCAATGAAGGTGGTAGGTACAACGGTCCGCGGCAGCGCCAGCAGGTCCCGACGAGGATGGAGGATGCAGAAGGCCGCGGCAGCGCCAGCAGGCAGGATGATAGTTCACAAGGCAGGGCTACGGCAGCGCCGGTAGTCCGTCAAGGATGAGTTCTTCTCGGTGTCTCTCGACTCCAGGATACAACTGCCTTCCTGCTCTGGAGCTGCCCCAGTTATAGGTCTGGCGCCCTTTGATGTCCGGACCCTCGCACTTGGAGGTCGGGAGGTCCGGGATGAGGGAGTCCAGACACCCAGCAGGGGGTGGAGCCAGCGCCCGGGGGAGCTGGGGGGCGATCGGCACCTGGCGGGGGAGAGCCATCGACACTTCTTTCTCCCATCGACCTGCCAAGTAGTCCGTTCACCTCCTGGGTGGATGGTGGTGCCGGGATGTCGGGGCCTGGCCAGGCCCAGGGTTAGGGTCGAGCTGAGGCCACGCGGCCTCGTGGTGCAGTGTCCAAGATGGCGGCCGGGCCGGGCGAGGGAGCCGGTAGTGGTTCGGCCCCATGATACAGAGATGTCCGGGGGCAGGAGTCCCGGCTGGAGACGGGGTGTGGGTTGTTTCTGTGGGTAACACCTGGAGGGCCGGGGCTCGGGCCCTGTCATGCGGGGAGGGAGCAAACCCTTCATGTGGCCTGTCCAACATGCGTCCCCCCCCAGCTGAAGGCGGGGAGAGTCACCCATCCTCTTGGGGACTCTCCTCGTCGAGGCGGAAAAAGCGTGACAGGCCATCTGCGTTGGCGTGGTCTTGGCCCAGTCGATGTTCCACAGTGAAGTCCATCCCCTGCAGGGAGATGGACCAACGCAATAGTTTGGGGTTTTCCCCCCGCATCTGCATTAGCCACTGCAGGGGTCGATGATCTGTTTGCACCCGGAAGTGGGTACCGAAGAGATAGGGCCGGAGCTTTTTGAGGGCCCACACCACTGCGAAGGCCTCCCTCTCGATGGTGCTCCAGCGCTGTTCTCGGGCCAGGAGACGTCTGCTGATGAAGGCCACCGGTTGGTCAAGTCCCTCGGAGTTCAACTGGGAGAGGACCGCCCCGATGAAGTGGTCGGAGGCATCTGTTTGTACGATGAACTCCCGACTGTAGTCGGGGGCCTGGAGCACAGGGGCCGTGCACATGGCGGCTTTCAGCTTCTCGAAGGCCGCTTGACAGTCTGGGGTTCAGTTGACCTTCTTCGGGTGGTTTTTGGATGTGAGTCCCGTGAGGGGCCCCACAATGCTGCCATAGTCCCTCACGAACCGCCGGTAGTAGCCGGTGAGCCCCAAGAAGGCTCGGACCTCGGTCTGCGTGACTGGAGGCTGCCAGGACTGGATGGCAGCGATTTTGAGTTGCAGAGGGGCCACCAGACCGCTTCCCACCTGGTGTCCGAGATAGGTCACGGACCCCTGACCAATTTGGCACTTGCTGGCCTTGATTGTGAGGCCGGCCCGTTGGAGGGCCTGCAGGACCTCTCGGAGGTGGTGGAGGTGGTCGGACCAGTGGCGGCTGTACACAGCGATATCGTCCAGGTAGGCGGCGCTGAACTCCTCGAGCCCCGCCAAGACCTGGTTCACCAGTCGCTGAAAGGTAGCTGGGGCATTCTTCATGCCGAAGGGCATGACTTTGAAGTGGTAGTGGCCATCGGGGGTAGAAAAGGCGGATCGTTCTTGGGCCCGGGGTGTGAGACCGATCTGCCAGTAGCCCGCTGTCAGGTCGAAGATGCTGAGGTAGCGGGCAGCCCCCATGCGGTCGATCAGTTCATCCGCTCGGGGGATGGGATGAGCGTCAGTTCTGGTGACAGCATTCAAGCCCCGATAGTCGACGCAGAATCGGAGCTCAGGAGTGGTGCCAGGGGCAGCAGCTTTGGGGACCAGCACTACCGGGCTGGCCCAGGGGCTGTCCGAGGGCTCGATGACCCCGAGCGTGAGCATCTTTGATACCTCCTCTTGGATGCAGGCCCGTACCCGATCTGGTACGCGGTACGCCCGGTGTCTGATAGGGGGACTGTCCCCAGTGTCCATGTCGTGCAAGCACCAGGGGGTGACCCCTAGGGTGAGGGAAAACAAGGTAGCAAACTGCAGCAGGAGGTCCCGGCAGCCTTGGCGCTGTTCTGGGGTGAGGGCATCGGAGAGCCGGACCCCGTCCACGGAACCATCTTTCTCACGAGTCTTCAGGAGATCAGGGAGAGGCTCGGAGTCTTCTTCCGCTCCACTGTCTGTAGCCATCAGGAGGCTGAGCTCCGAGCGCACAAAGTGGGGTTTGAGTCTGTTGGTGTGGAGGACCCGGAGGGGGTTCCGGGGAGATTCCATATCGATGAGATAGGTGACGGGGCTCTTGCGTTCGACCACTTTGAAGGGCCCCGTCCACTTGTCCTGCAAGGCACATGGTTCGGTGGGGGACATCACCCACA
Organism: Triturus cristatus; assembly: GCF_964204655.1. Classification (NCBI taxonomy): domain Eukaryota; kingdom Metazoa; phylum Chordata; class Amphibia; order Caudata; family Salamandridae; genus Triturus; species Triturus cristatus. Next base: position 568,110,767 of record NC_140586.1, read on the forward strand.
CTTGTTGGCCAGGTTCGAATTCGATGGAGGAGGCATTTTGATCGTACCATTTTTTCATGTCCTCCTGACTGGCCTCAAGGTTCGCTTTCGCCATTTCTCTGAATCGCCTGGTCTGATTGCGTAGGGTCAGGAGGTACTTGAAGACGTCTGGAGGGGTCTTTAGGGGGGCCATCTCCCAACCTTCTTTGACTAGGCTGAGGGGCCCTCGCACAGGGTGCCCGTACAAGAGTTCGAAAGGGCTAAAGCCGAGGGACTTCTGGGGAACTTCTCGATAGGCGAAGAGGAGGCACGGAAGTAGTACATCCCACTGGCGACGGAGGGGCTCTTCCAATCCCCCAATCATTCCCTTGAGCGGGCGGTTGAACCACTCGACTAGTCCGTTTCCTTGAGGGTGATAGGGGGTCGTGAACCGGTAGGTGACCCCGCACTGTTGCCATAGGGACTTCATATACTTCGAAATAAAGTTGGTGCCTCTGTCGCTGACGACTTCTCGGGGGAAGCCCACCCGGGAGAAGATCCCCATTAAGGCCCGGCCGACCACCGGGGCTGTTACAGTTCGCAGGGGCACAGCCTCGGGGTAGCGGGTGGCGTGGTCCACCAGTACCAGGATGAACCGATGTCCTTGTGCTGTACGGGGGTCCAGGGGCCCCACAATGTCTATTCCCACCCTCTCGATCGGGGTGGTGACAACTGGGAAGGGTTGCAGAGGTGCTTTGAGTTTGCGGCCGCTCTTCCCGCTGGCCTGGCACGTGGGGCAGGACCGGCAGTGGTTGAGGACGTCGTTTCTCATCTTCGGCCAGAAAAAGTGGGTCACCAGGCGACTGTAGGTTTTGTCCTGGCCCAGGTGTCCAGCCAGAGGGACATCGTGGGCCAAATTTAACAGGAAGTCTCTAAAACGGAGGGGCACCACCAGCACTCGACTGGCCCCTAACTCCGCGATTCTCTGCTCACTGTACAATAGGTCGTTGTCCCAATAGATCCAATGGGCTCCGGTGGTGTCCCCTGCGCTCTGGGCGAGGGCTTGCTGGCGGAGTCCCTCAAGGGAGGGACAGGTCTTCTGTTCTTGACGGAACTGTTCCTGGGTGGGCCCCCCTTCTTGATGCCACTGAGCCAGGTTGGGAAGGTCCTGGGGCTGAGCGAGCCCTTCGGGGGTTTGCTCTGGGGGGTTGGTATGGTCGGTGTCCTCTACTGGAGCGATCGGGGGAGGAGGTGCTGGCCATTCTGGTTCTTCTGGTCGGGGGATGGCACGGGCGGCCATGGACCGGGTGGTTACGCACGCCCAGTCCGGGAGGCCCAACATCCCCAGGTGCTCTTTTCTTTCTACGGCGGCCCACGGGGAACTCTCAAGATCATTCCCCAGGAGACAGTCCACGGGGGCATCATCTCGGACCGTCACCTTCAACATGCCGGAGACTCCTCCCCATTCGAAGGGGACGCAGGCCATCCGACATAGACTCTCCGAATTGTCGGCTGAACGGACGGGGCAGAGAATGTTCGGCAGGATCTGCTCTGGTTTTACCAGGTGACAGCGGACGGCCGTCACACTGGCCCCCGTGTCACGTAGGGCTTCGGCCCGGCGTCCATTAATGTTCACCCACTGACTATATTTTCTGGTGTTGGCGGGTAGGGGAGCCCGCGGGACCATGTCTCTTCCCCCTAGGCACGCTAGAACCATGGCGGCCGGTTCCCACTCTTGTTGTCCCTGCTCGTATTCTTCCTGTTCTTCGGAGATTTGTTCTCCCCCCAGGGCGGCGGCAGCTACCTGGCGGGGTCTCGGAGTTTGGTTCTGTGGACAGTTCGGGTCATTGGCGTAGTGGCCGACTCGCTGGCATCGGTGACACGTGACATTGGCTCGGAACCCCGGCCGCATCGGGGGGTTGCCCCGGCTGGCCGGGGGCGGGGTGCTGGCAGCGGGAGCGGCCGGGACGGTGTCTCTTCCTCGTCCCTGGCCTCCTCCTCCTCCTCGGGGACGGTGCTGACCTTGGTTGTTCCGGTTCTGTTCGTGCAGCCCTCTCCGGCCCACTCGGGTGCTTTCCCACCGGTCAGCTTCGGCGGCGAGTTGCCGTGGGTCAGTCAATTTACTGTCGAGGAGGTGCTGCCTGAGCTCGACGAAGCAGTTGTTAGAGAGGTGCTCCCACACCATGAGATTAAAAAGTTGCTCGTAGGTCGTTACGTGGCTTCCCTTGATCCAACCCTCGAAGGCTCGGCTGAAATAGTTGACATATTCCACCCAAGTTGTACCCGGGATTCGGGTGCAGTCTCGGAACCTCTGGCGGTACATTTCGGGTGTGAGCCCATATCGGGTGAGGAGGGCAGCCTTCATGTGGTCATAGGATGACATCAGATGGTCTGGGAGCTGTAACAGGGCATCGCGGCCTTCATTGACGAACCTCCCCCATAGACCGGCTCCCCAGTCACTTCGATCGATCCGGTGGGAGGTCATGGCGATCTCGTAGGCCTTGAACCACTGTTGTATGTCGTCCTCTCGGACATACTCTCGAACGACATCCTTGGGGATGTGGACTTTCTTTTCTGTCGCTCCCGGGGTGCGCGGTCGCTCGGGCACCTCCAGTTCTTTGTTCTGCTTCCGTAGGTCTATTTCTGCCAGTTTGCGCTTGTGTTCGTACGCTAATCTCTTTTCTTCGAGCTCTCTCTGCCTCTGTTTTTCTTCCCGTTCTTCTCGGAGCCGCAGATGTTCTAGGTTCAGTTTTTGTTCGGCTAATTTTAGTTCACCGTCCATTTTGAGCCGTGCCATTTCTAGCTCATGTAGTCTGCTTTTTTCTCTCTCTTGGATCTCTTCCTGCGAGAGACTCGTTCTTCGCTCCTCGGGAGCCGTGGTGTTCCTCTCTGATGCTGCAATGTTTTGGTCCGGGGATCTCGCGGCCCCGGTTTCTGCCCACGACTCAATGGCGTGCTTGAAATCGTCTTTGGTACTCAGGCCGGTGGTAGCAATGCCTAGTTCAATGCAGAATTGTTTCAATTCACGATGGCTGTACTCTTCCAATTTCTCCATCTGGAATTTCTCGGTGGATCCGCCCTCTTTGGTTGACATTGTGGTTTCGTCGTGGGGTGAGCTACTCTCTGTACGATTACGCGTTGATTCGGATCGCGCCGCTGGCCACCAATGTTAGACGGACCGGGAGGGTCGGCCGAGGACAAGGGGAGAGGTCTCCGGGGAGAGCCGTCTCCAGCGATCGTACAGAGGAGTAACTTCCCCCCCACAGATGTACACCACACCAAGATAAGGTTTAACGTTCTTTATAAGCAATCTTTAGGTACGATAGAATGGTACAAGGAGGTCAGGACTCAGGGGTCCCCTCGATTCTAGTCTCTTGGTTGGGAAAGGGGGTAGCGGGACAGTCTTGTTACCAATCTGGTAGATGCGATGATATGATGGATAGCTCACAATCCTCGAGCTCGGTGTTCTAGCTGGACGGGCCGCGGCAGCGCCAGCAGGTCCCGGTGAAGGTGGTCGTTACACGGTCCGCGGCAGCGCCAGCAGGTCCCGATGAAGGTGGTGGTTACAACGGTCCGCGGCAGCGCCAGCGGGTCCCAATGAAGGTGGTAGGTACAACGGTCCACGGCAGCGCCAGCAGGTCCCGACGAGGCTGGAGGATGCAGAAGGCCGCGGCAGCGCCAGCAGGCAGGATGATAGTTCACAAGGCAGGGCTACGGCAGCGCCGGTAGTCCGTCAAGGATGAGTTCTTCTCGGTGTCTCTCGACTCCAGGATACAACTGCCTTCCTGCTCTGGAGCTTCCCCAGTTATAGGTCTGGCGCCCTTTGATGTCCGGACCCTCGCACTTGGAGGTCGGGAGGTCCGGGATGAGGGAGTCCAGACACCCAGCAGGGGGGTGGAGCCAGCGCCCGGGGGAGCTGGGGGGCGATCGGCACCTGGCGGGGGAGAGCCATCGACACTTCTTTCTCCCATCGACCTGCCAAGTAGTCCGTTCACCTCCTGGGTGGATGGTGGTGCCGGGATGTCGGGGCCTGGCCAGGCCCAGGGTTAGGGTCGAGCTGAGGCCACGCGGCCTCGTGGTGCAGTGTCCAAGATGGCGGCCGGGCCGGGCGAGGGAGCCGGTAGTGGTTCGGCCCCATGATACAGAGATGTCCGGGGGCAGGAGTCCCGGCTGGAGACGGGGTGTGGGTTGTTTCTGTGGGTAACACCTGGAGGGCCGGGGCTCGGGCCCTGTCATGCGGGGAGGGAGCAAGCCCTTCATGTGGCCTGTCCAACACCGACAGAAAATGAATTAGCACGGTCAGCCACCCTGTGGATATCCCAATATGATATATATAATAATGATATCGTAGCACAAACGTTCTTGAGCCTCCCACCAAACGAACAGCGCATAGCTGGTGTTTACATGGTCCAACATTTGATCACGTTATATGAGAGTCAATATTCTGGTCCTGGTCTATTGTATAAGTTGCTGGACGACATAATACTAGACAGGTGGATGAACATGGGTACTGAACTGATTAATGTCATCCTGGATCAGCGACACAAGTATATAGTATACGTGACTAGGTCCCTGCTTCCCGCTCCACCACAGGTTAAGGGACAGTCATACGACAAGCTGAACCCCCTATGAGAGGTTCATCCTGTAAAGGATGCAAACAATGAACTGCAACGGGTGTATGTCTACACCCCCTTGTCAAAATTAGAGATACTGGAAATGAAAAAAATGTTACCATCCCATGATAAAGACCCGGGGGGTTTTCACCGAGAACTAAAAGACATTCTTCGCTTAGGAGAATATACATATGCTGACATTCTAAAGTTATTAAAAGTACTATTGCCTGCTGGTATTTACGAGAAGCTGAAAGGACAGGACTGGGAGGTGGGAGAGAAAAGGCTCAGCTGGGATCTGTTGGAAAGAGAGGAAGAGGGAAGAGGCCCGGGGGTTGGTCTGGGTCCCCGAGCTAAAGAGCTACCTGAACTCCTTGTACAAGTTTTGCCCAGATTATTAATTACCAAGAAAGAAGACTGGGATGCTATTTCAGCCTGTAAACAGAAACCAGACGAGGACACTAGCGATTTTTACTCTAGGTTTGAGAAGTGTTTCACTATCAATAGTGGTCTTAAGCCCGGTAGCGATTCATATCCCCATCTTTTCGTGAGCAAACTAGTAGAAAATTCCCTACCAGAGGTGAAGTATAGGGTACTGAAGGTTGAGAGTACTTGGCAAGCAAACAGCCCTTCCCAAATGTTACAGATGTTACAATACCACCAGAACAGAATTAGAGAAGAACACGACCAGGAAAAGAGACGCATGAAAGACACAAAGATGAAGATGCTGGTGGCCCAATCGACACCGGCAAACACAAACACGAACAAGAATAGCACGAAACAAAGTAATGGGACCTGTAATTATTGCAAGAAGCCAGGCCACTTCGTAAATGAATGTGCAGTCCTGAAACACAATATAGCTATAGGTAAGACAAAGCCACGTCCTTATCCTCCCAAAGAAAATAACACACATCAGATACGTTTCCGTTGCCGCCGCCGCCTGTCCATGCACCTGCACCAGCCCACGCCACAACACAAATGTATGAGCACGCTCAGACTAACTATCCAGAATACCAAGCATATTCATGAAGCAGCCCAGAGAGGGAATTCGACTTGCCCCTTATTCCAGTTCCTGTGGACCAAGCGGGTCCCTATGTGCATGCACGTTTACTAGGACAAAATAAAAAGTTTTTGATTGACACTGGGGCGAGTAGAACTACCATCAGTCATTCCGAGGTTCCAGGGGCACCCCTCTCGGGCTCAAAGAGTATATCCCTGGGCTTTTCAGGAAAGCCTATTATCAATGAGGTTTCAGAACCAGTCTCTTTAGGAGTTGGTCCACTAATACATACAACAGACTTACTGCTTACTAAATCATGTCCAGAAAACTTACTTGGCATAAAAACATTAAAGGAACTGGGAGCAATTATCTGTTGCTCGCCAGAAGGAGTGCGACTGTATTTACGTGATTTCAAGGGCCATTTTGTAATGAAAGATATTGACATCAGGCTTCAAAATGTACCACAGCACCTATGGGCACAAGGCCCGACTGACGTAGGTTTCATGAACATTACACCATACCAGGTCACCCTCAAGGAAGGAGTGGTGCTGCCACGGATTAGACAATACAAAATTCCACCTGAGGCTGAAGTAGGGTTGCTGAAAATAATCGATGAACTCATCGCACAAGGGGTGGTGATAGAGACAGATTCAAATATATGCAATTCACCTGTTCTTCCTATTCTTAAAAGAACTGATCCCAATACATCACCTGTCTATAGATTAGTTGTGGACCTGCGAGAATTAAACAAATGTGTGGTGCCACAGTACCCTGTGGTCCCGGACATTTCTTCACTATTGACTGCCATTGATGCGAAGGCTACGTTCTTTACAGTTATCGATCTGAAGAACGCATTTTTCAGTATCCCAATACATCCGGACAGCCAATATCTTTTCGGTTTCAGTTTAAAAGGCCGCAGCTTCAGATTCACAAGAGCACCACAGGGCTTCACGGAAAGTCCTAGCATCTACAGTCAGGCACTCAAAAGACAACTAGACAGTATTCATATGCCTACCACTACAGCACTGATACAGTATGTAGATGACATTCTCATCACTGCACGATCGGAAACTGACTGTGAAACTGCATCACTCACTGTTTTACACTTCCTAGCTGACAAGGGGCACAAAGTGTCCCCTTCGAAGTTACAATTCTGTGAACAGCAAGTGGCGTACCTTGGGCACTTGCTATCCAAGGAGGGTAGGCGACTGACACCAGAACGTATTCAATTGATTTCTGGCCTTTCACGGCCCAAGACACAAAAGGAGGTACGTGCATTCATTGGCCTCACTTCATATTGCCGGCAGTGGATTCCCCAGTATGCTTACATAGCCAAGCCCCTAATACAGTTGACGACACAGGAGGTAGCTTCTACTAAAGTCCTCCCTTGGACACAAGAACACACTGTGGCATTTGAAGAATTAAAAAGAGCTTTATGTCAAGCACCAGTTTTAGCGATCCCTGATTACAACAAATCTTTTATGCTTTTTGTGACAGAACGGGATGGAACAGCACTATCTGTCCTAACACAAGATCATGCAGGAAGACACAAGCCCTGTGCTTATTTTTCTAGTACATTGGACCCAGTAGCACAGGCTTTGCCTGCGTGCCTAAAATCTGTTGCAGCAACAGCCTTAGCCATAAGACAAAGTGACTCGATAGTGCTGGGCCACCCCCTGACAGTACAAGTACCACACGCAGTAGAGGTTCTCTTGAATCGAACACAAACCCAACACCTGACTGTAGCGAGACTGACAGGTTATGAGCTGACGTTATTTCAACCACACATAGAGATCAGACAATGCAACATACTGAATCCTGCTACTCTTTTGCCCTCCAGTACAGAGAACGTTTCCCCACATGACTGTGTTGAAGTGATACATACCGTGACTAAACCAAGACAAGACTTGACAGATGTTGCACTCCCAGACCCTGACCTAACACTCTATGTTGACGGTTCATGTATGAGGACGGGGGCGGGAGAATTAGTAGCAGCATATGCAGTGACCACTGCTACTGAAATCATAGAGACTAAAAGAATAGACATACTGTCAGCACAAGCAGCAGAGCTCATCGCTCTGACACAAGCGTGCATAAGAGCTAAGCACCTGAGAGTAAACATCTACACTGACTCACAATACGCATATGGGGTAGTTCATGACTTCGGAGTACTATGGAGGGAAAGAGGTTTCTTGACCTCTCACGGGGCCAAGATACAGCATGGCCCCCTTATTCAAGCCCTTCTGGAAGCTATACATTTACCAACAGCCATAGCTATCCTGAAATGCAAAGCACATACTAAAGCCACAGATACCATTTCTCAAGGCAATGATCTGGCAGACCGAACAGCCAAACAGACAGCTCAGACCCCACTAGACATGACAAAATCACAGATACCATCAATGACCAAAGCCATGACAGTCAGGGATCCTTCCAAGGATGTACAAGACATACAGACACATGCTACTCTAGACGAATTAAAGAGATGGTCGGAACAAGGAGGGGTACTGACTGATCAGGGTTGGATGACTAAGGGCAAAGAAACATGGTTTCTTCCTGATGCGATGGTACAAGTGATCATAAATACCGCACATAGTCCTGCACACTTAGGAGAGAAAGCAATGCTAGACAGCTTACAGAATATATGGTTCAACAAGCACCTGCGTGCAGCAGCGAAACAAAAGGTCAGAACATGTATGATCTGTTGCCAATTCAATCCAGGTAAAGGCATTCCGATGGAACAAGGTGGATTCCATCCACCTGACCATCCTTTTGAAGTCCTCCAAATGGATTATATCCAAATGGACAGATGTAGAGGTTACAAATATGTCCTGGTAGTAGTATGTTCACTATCAAGATGGACAGAGGCCTATCCAGTTCCTGATTATACTGCTGTAACTACCGCCAGACAATTGGTGCGAGAGTTTTTCCCACGTTATGGATTACCGCGTGTCGTATATTCCGACAACGGTCAGCCTTTCTCTGAACTCATGAAACAGGTGTCCCTTCTGTTAGGGTATACCTGGAAGTTCCATTGTGTACGACATCCTGAGGCAGCAGGCCTTGTAGAAAGACACAATCAGACCTTAAAGATAAAACTAGCAAAGATTTGCGCAGACAAAGGTGTAGATTGGATGGTAGCCCTGCCGGTTGCCCTCTTTTACATGCGAATGGTAGCCCATTCTAGAACAGGCTTATCTCCCTATGAAGTGGTCTTTGGTAGACCACCGAATATGTGGGGCACTCCAATGCCTAAAAAGATCACTGATGTTGATAGTAACATGCTGACAGATTACCTGGCTTCCTTGATGTCTGCACTACTCTCTTGTCGTTCGCAGGTTGCTGCCGCCTTCCCTGACAACACCCAGGTCAAGGAACATTCCCTCGCTCCTGGGGATTACGTTTTAATACGGAACTTTGATAGAACGAGCCCTCTTGAGCCGAGGTGGAAATAACGATTCGTTTACAAAGGACATAAACTTTTCAGACTTTGAGCCCCCTTTACTAGAGGAGACTCCCCAGCAGGAGTACAAAGCTAAACTTAGATCTAAAAAGTCAGAACCCGTTTGATCAATTAAGTCCACTAGGTGGTGAAGCGGTTGAACATGTATTCTGGCTTGCATAAGATCTTGGACACTACTGATGAGAAAAAGAGCAAGATGAAAAGCAAATACTGTAAAATATTACGTGGTAGATGTATAGTGACTTTGATTTTTCTATTTCTTCTGTGCATCACGATAATATGTATCAGCTTAATACTACATGCTATCTTTCCTCCTATTGCCTCACTCTTACACTCTTCTACTAATGATACTATAATGCACACATTTAGTGATCTGCCATCCCATGAGCTATCATATCGACTTGCCTTACGCAACAATACCTTTATTCAGATGCTGCACCATTCACATCAGACTAGCAATGCTACAGACTGCTGGGTCTGTGGCCGACTTCCCCCGTATCAGAAGGTGAAGGGAGTGTTACCTCTTTTCCCTTTTCCATTCTCCCATAATGGTTCTTGCGGAGCATGGTTTGCCTTAATGACATCCATCAACGGTGATGCCAAAGAATGTCAAGACAAGGAGTGTAGGGGCGACTGGGTATGGGGTAACTTGAATAAAGTCATGAATAAAGCATGTTACCCAGATGAAGAAGGTCTTCCCCAACGGAAAGGTACAGATCTAGAAAATGAAGAGTATCTGCAAGGAAATGCGACCCTCGACTTTATAGTGTTGAATGTCAAGCCCATACACAATTTAGGTCCATCCTCAATTACAGTCCTGCCAGTAAAAGGGAATTTGTGTGTCAGAAAAGAAGGCTCAGTACATTTGGGGCACAGCGAGTGTAACACTATAATAGTGTTTAGAGACAAAGGAAAGTCTTACTTCAAAGCATCACGACACACCTATTTTATTTGTGGCCAGACAGCCTATGTGCAACTGCCCTTAGACTGGGGTGGGACGTGCTATATATCATTTCTTTTACCACCCGTTTTCTTGGCCCCATCAAACTATCATCAAAATCTCCAACTAGCACTTATCAGACACAGACGAGGGCTCGATGCCTCTGGCATTGACCAGACTGAAACAGCTTGGGAGCAATATACAGATTTCCACAAAGGATTCTTTTTCTTCATAGGTCCCGTCCAGAATAGTAAACATATCCGCAGACTAACAAGGATTCTAGAAACAGTTGCTAATGAGACTGCATCAGCCCTGGGGAACTTGACCCAGGAACAATCTGCTATGAGAATGGTCGTTCTTCAGAATCGTCTTGTTCTTGATGTCATCCTAGCGGATAGGGGCGGGGCCTGTAGGGTCATCGGTTCCAGCTGTTGCGTTTTCATTCCTAATAATGCACCGTCTGTATACAAAGCAATAACAAGACTCCACAAGATTGCCCAAAGCATACACCAAGACCCAGGCACGTGGACTTGGTCCAGTTGGCTCTGGGGAGTAATATCGGCATGGGGATGGAAAGTGCTGACCGTCTGTGGATTAATACTACTGATGATATTCAGTTGTTGCCTATGTCTGCAGTGTGGCCCGGCCATTTGCGGCCTGTGTGCTACTGCATGTGTTCCACATCCCCATTTACAGAGCATTGAAAATGGAAAAATAATGCTGCAAGAACAGATTGACTGTCTCATGAGAATAGATGTGACATGAGGGTCCACTAGGGGACAAGGAGGGAATGAGGAAATTAAAATATCATGAGGCCTATGTGTCCCCGTGTGTTCCCCGTCACTCATGTGCACATACATGTAACCTATGTATTTCCCCTCCATGGCCTGTCTATCATGATGCTTATGCTATAACGTGGCCTGCCATAATCCAGTCTCCCATGAGAAAAACGACAAATCTGCTCTGAGGCCTACACGTTTTGCATCATGTTTTCCCGCATTTTCATGAAAGCCCATTATTGTGGCTCAGTCAGAGCCGAAAAGAGGTTTCAGGCCTCAGAACGCTGAAAGCTACAGCTGCGTATCCTTGGCCTTGCACACTTGGGCCTCAGCCAAAGGGGCCCAGTCCGAGGTGCCTAGACAGTATTGAGCAGGGTTATCTGCTTACTCCTACCGAAACCACATTCCTGCCTGGAGAAGGAGGAATAAACACGACCCGTCTGCAAAGGAGAAAACCTAGGCTTTCTGTCTCTTTTTGTGCGATTGCAAAGCTCACGTCAGTGAAAAGCCCATAACCCCCATGTAAGGCCCACGCAGTAAATGAAGAAATAGATGCCACATTGGCTCTTGGTGATGGGCAACCTATGTCACAAATCAGTCCCTGCTCCAGACTTTAGATATCAGATAATACAAGATGTGCTGGTCGCCCTGACACTGAAGGCCTCACTTCCAGACTCTAGACTCCCCGGTTGCATAGCAACCCTTTCACACGTCAGTTACACGTCATGCTCGAGTTGAGCACAAGTAAGGCAAAGTTCCAGTAAAGTTCCAGCTGATCACGCAACCCCCTCCAGGCATCCACCCACCTATGACACTCACCTATTATCATCAAGTGGACGCCCACCGTCACGCCTACGTACACACCCACATGCTCTTATCTCATTCTCTCTTGCTCCGCCTGAAGCACTCCTGCTTACGTATATTATTACAATGTATATATACTGTACTCTGTGAATAAAGTTTGAGAATATTTTGAGAATACTCTGAGAATTAGACCCTTCCTGATCCCTTGTGGTGATGGAACTATTCTCCCTATAACTCGAGTTATTTGAATAAAGCCCTTTTGAACCTGATACCACGGACTCAGCCTCTTGCTTCATGCATGATCATATTGATATATAGAAATTCTGAGCGCGTAATATTTTATTTACGACACTCCTCCCCCCTCCCCTCCCCCTCCATCACTGGAATCTGACTCTTCAAAGGGATCGCAGCGGCCCAGATAACGCAGAACGAAATCCCAAAGGCAGAATCGCTCCGGTTCAGATCGTCGCTCCTCCAGTCCTGAGCAAGCATCCTAACTGACTGATTGGCGGCGACTCTCCTAGTTGCACACCAATATATGCTATGGAGTTGACTTACCTCGAACAGTTTGCCCCTGCAGAGGTGGACGGCAGCTGACTTGCACACTCACGGTTATGTTCTATGGGGAGGTTGAGATCCATACATGGGGAGTCTCTGGGATCCACAGTTGGGGTCCGGGGTGCTCCTCATCGCAACAGATGCTCCTTGTTCTAGGCAGTATCGGGTGGGGAGGTTTGGGGGGGTAGTTTCAAGGAAACAGTTGTTATTCGTTGTTTACACACACAGGCACACATCCCATTCTACATTAGGCAGTTTAGCGCTGGTAGATCCAGATTAACCCCATGACTTCTCACGCTTCGGCCTCCCAGCTGGGCCAACTAACAGTGGTGACGTGGAACGTAAGAAGGCTCCTCAACGGGGTCAAGCGGGGGGCCATCTTATGGCAAGCAAAACGTTACGGGGCTGATATCCTTTTCTTGCAGGAGACTCCTCTCCTGGGCAATAAGGCCCCCTGTCAGGCTAGGTTCAGATTCCAGCAGGTCTACCATGCGATTTCACGAGGGGTTCCTGCGGGACTGCTATTCTCATCCATGGTCGTGTCCCCTTTCTTCTTACAAAACACTGGGTGGACCCCGGGGATCGATATGTCATCTTATCAGGTACGCTCTATGGTGAGCCGTTCATGCTCTGCAATGTATATGCACCCCCGCCCCTAGGGACCACTTTCATAGAAGCGTTGACTAGACAGTGGGGTGAACTACCAGAGGGCTTGACCCTCTTGGGGGGTGACTGGAACAACACTATGACACCTTTGGACAGGAGACGGGTTCCCGGGGCTGCCCCCTCCACTGGTCTCTCGAAATTGTCGTTGCGTGCATAGGCTTTGGAATGGTCTGATATTTGGCGGGAATACCATCCGGCTGAGATGTGATACACATATCTAACAGCGGTGAACGGATCTGCATCTCTCCTAGACTACATGTTCACACCTCTGAATCATGTCCACCAGTTTGCCCAGGCCTCACATCTCCAGAGAGGGCTGTCTGACCACTCCCCAGTTACGGTGACCCTTCTCTTTGGGGTGCACCAGCCGCCCCTTAGATGGCGTATGTCCCCTTGGCACCTACGTGATCCAAACTATCGAGAGCCTCCACTCAGCCATTCAAGAGTATCCCACCATAAATGTCGCCTCCACTCCCTCGAGGGTGACCCTGTGAAAGGCCCTGAAGCCTACCATTCGAGGGGTGGACATTAGTTATTGGTCCCACGAAAAACGCAAGCGCTCCGAGCAGCGAGTGGGTTTAGAGACCCAGTGCATCTCCTTAGAGGCGCAATACAGGAGGGAGCCTACTCCGTCCTTGCGGAGAAATTTGTAATTCGCACAACAGCAGCTCAGTCACCATCTCACAGAGGAGTCCAGAGAAATTTGGCTGGCGTCTCAATACAGAATTTACCAGTGGGGAGACAAATCCAGCAAAATGTTGCATAGACTGTGTCAGACCCGGCGGACCCCGGCCATGGTTCCAGCTATTAGGGGCAGAGACGGTGTTCTACATACATCCCCGGGGGAGGTGGTGGAGGAATTTGCCCATAATTTTTTGCACGTTATACGCACGGAAGGAAGAGATCTTGGGTGACTTAATCGCTGAGTTCCTGCATGACATTTCCCCCCCAGTGGCTATTGGATCAGATGCGAGACCAATGAGATGCCCCCATCTCACTAGATGAATTAACGGCGGCACTCAACGTGATGCACTCTGGTCGGGCTCCGGGACCCAACGGTTACCCTATGGAGTTCCTCCTTTCCCATGTATCCATACTGGGCCCGCACTTATTGGATTCGATCCAGGAGGTTCTTGAGCAGCATCTTTTGCCTCGTGATGGGCGCCAAGCCGAAATCGTTTTCTTTTTAAAACCTTGTCGTCCTCCAGAAGACCCGTCCTCATACCGTCCAAATTTCCGCATTAATTTTGAATCCAAGCTGCTGGGGAAAGTCCTTGCGGACCGCTTATGGTCCTGCGTTCAGGACCTGGTCCATTTAGATCAATCTTGCTTTTATGCCGCACCAGGCTACCCGGCACAATATTCTGCACATTCATAACGCCATGGCTCCGGAGCTGGGTCGCCCTGCAGCCTTGATTCTGGCGGATATAGACCAGGCCTTCAATTCTCTCAGCTGGGAATACCGATTTCAACTTCTGGAGGCGGTTCATTTCGGACCTCTAGTTCCTAGAACCTATAGCCTCCATTCGTATTGCTGTGCACCCTTCTCCCTTCTGTCCAATCGGTTGGGGCATTAGGGCTGCCCCCTGTCCCCCCCTCCTTTTTTCCCTAGCGGTGGAGCCCCTGGCGGCCTGGGTCCGTAGGGATCCGGTGCTCAGGGGATTTGACTGGCCATGATCACAGTCAGACCGTATCGCGTTATACGTGGCCGATGTCCAGTTTTTTATGACTGACCCCTGGCTATCTGGCCCACGTATTCTGCAAATCCTCCGGGTCTTAGGTCAAACCTCAGGACTCCACACAAACCCGGCTAAATCCGTGTTATTCCCTGTCTGCGGCCACCAGGGCAGGGTCACGTGGGCATCCCAGCTAAAAAATGCCGCAGAGGGCTTCCAGTATTTGGGAGGATTTGTGTCCCCCTGTCCGCAGATTTCATGGGCTCGTAACATCAACCCGCTTCTTACTAACCTTCGCAAGGAGACCTCTGTCTGGTCTTCCCTACCTCTCTCGTTGTATGGTCGATCGGCCATTTTCAAAATGGTCTCTCTCCCCAGAGTGCTCTACCATCGCCAAAACTTTCCATATCATATTCCGAGAGCGTGGTTTGCAAAAATTAACGCTATTCATAACACATTTTTGTGGGGAGGGGGGGGTGATCAAGGTGACACTGCAGACATGTGCACAGTCCACATATTGTGGAGGCATAGCGGCAGCTGACGTTTACTCTTACTACGTGGCAGCCCACCTTTTGATCATTAATGATTGGTGGTACAACTCACCTGCGGACCCGACAGTCGCATTCAAGCATGCAGCCATGGAGGGGACCACGCTTTTGCAAATACTTCACAGCGCGCAGAAGCTTGACTTCCTACCGCATGCCAGCCGAACTATGATTCGGTTGTGGCGATACACCGTTCGATGTATGGGATGGAATATGCGGCTGAGGCAGTTGACGCCCCTATGGCATGGTATTTACTTATGCCAGGTCGCCGCTTTGCGGGGGTTCCGACAGTGGGACCAGATGGGGATTTCCACACTGGGAGACATTATGCGTGGCACCGTCCTTAAAACTTTCCAGCGATTGCAAGAAGAGTACCACCTCCTTAAAACGCAGTTCTACAGGTACCTCCAATTACGGCATGCCCTAGCCCCCGTGTGGGCAAATCTCACTGACCTTCCTGAATTCCATCCGCTTGAAGGCCTTCTTCTTATGGGGGAATCTTGGTGTGCACAAAATTAGGCAGATTTACCAGATGCTGACGACACACTCCACCACAATCCTCCATAGAACAAGGAAAGCGTGGCAGCATGACATCCCTGATCTTACTGACGAGGACTGGGCAGAGGCGATAGCTAGCCCCCGTGGGGCAGCAGTAGCCTCCAGATTCTGCCTTATCCAGTTTAAATATGTTCATCTTGTTTATTACACCTGGATTCGCCTCTGAAGGATGGGTGTAGTGCCATCCCCCATGTGTCTACGCTACAATAGGGAGGAAGGGACTTTCCTTCACACGGTGTGAAGTTGCTCCGCATTACAGCCTTTCAGGCGCAGGGTGTCATTGTGCTTCAGCGAGGTACTGCCCTGGATCTTGCCGTTTGATCCCAGACTGTTTCTGCTCCACAGTACCGACGTTATAGGAGGGAACAGATATAAGCAACATCTACTTTTCCTTGCCCTCACAATTGCCAAGAGGGATATAGTCCAATTGTGGAAGGGAGAGTCTCCACCAACACTGGGGAAGTGGCAAAAAGAGTTGGATACATGCATGGGTGCAGAGATGGCAGTATTTCAAGCTAGGGGTTGCCTGCAAAAACATAGGAAGATATGGACTCGGTGGGCCAATAACAGTGGAATCGATCTTCCCCCTCTTCCTTCACAATCCCTGTAGGATATGCCGCATGGGAAGCATGTGGGACATAATGAAAGTTGCATTGGGTTCCCTTTTGAGTATGTGTGCACTGATTTTTATTTGCCAATTTGGGTGGGGTGGTAGAGCCAACGTGCAGTTCTTAGTTTGTTTTTCTTTGATGTATATGCAGCTGGTGCCACTTGTTTATTCCATTGCAGTGGATTTTGCGATACCTTGTTACCAAGTGAACTATGTCGGGCGACTGCCTAAGTGGTACTATATAAAACTAATAAAAATATGTTTTTTTTAAAAAAGTTACCCTTTACACCTCCTGGTCCGAACTGAATGAACAGGCGGCAGATTATTACTTAAGTCCAATTATTCTTCCTTGCCTCAGTGCGACTCAGAAAGCTGCACTGGAGGACCTCCTTTAACCTAGGAAATGCATGTGACGACAACTCAAATGGCCAGGGGCAAAGCACCGGGCCCAGATGGCCTTCTTCTTGAATTCTATGTCCCCTACAGAACAGGACTAGTGGTGTTGTGTGTTAGACATATGAGTCGAATAAGGTGGCTTGTCACCTACCCAAGTCTATAAGGGAGGCTTTAATTATGGTCTTGCTGAAACCTGACAGGAATCCCCTAGCAGTAGGATCCCATGAGCCTCTGTATTGAATCTAGGTTACAAAATTCTGGGTAAAGTATTGCCCAACCACTGGTTACCCCTGGTCCAGACTCTGATACATACTGGTCAGAATGTCTTTATTCTGAGCCTTAATACCTTCTTAAGTCTCTGGTGCTTATTTGGGACTTTGGACTGGGCTAGGTGACCTCAAGAGGATCACTTGGTGGTCTCACTGGATATTGCAAAGGCACTCAGCTGACCTTATCTGCTGGGAGTTCTACGGAGCATCAGCACAGGGGCTGAATTCCTTTAATAGGTGAGTTTTCTGTACAGGGATCCGGAGGTGAGATTGCGTATGGGGGGGGGGACTAATATCATGGTCTGTCCAGATCAGTAGAAGAACACGACAGAGGTGCCCACTCTCCCCTTTCATATTTGCTCTAGCTATAGAGCCCATGGCATGTGCCTTGGGAGCGTGAGTTTATGATTGGGGATTCAGATGGGCGGAGAATAGCACATAGTATCATTATATGCCAATGATGCCCTGATATGTTTAAGGGGCGGAATGGCTATTGAATGAAATCTTGGCCCAGTGACAGTAGAGGACTTCAGCAGGGTCTCGAGCCTCAAAAAGAACTGGGACGAATCTTGCTTGTTCCTGTTGACCACCAGGGAAGCTGACAGACACTGGCCTCAACTGAACACAGTACTACATTTAGCGACTGACACATTTAAGTCCTGGAAGTGCACATCCAGCACACAGAAAAAGATCTGTTCAATCGTAACTTGAAAAAAGCTATAACTTTGATCCGGAACTCCCTCCCATTCTTGAGCACTTCATCGCTCGCTATACACTATGGATTGCATATCGATCTCTACAATGTTGATAATCCCTAGTTATTATATTTCTTTACAGCACTCCCATTCAAAGTGAAACTTTCCTTTTTCAACAATCTGTAATCCTTACTATCAGAGCTAATACGGACTACAGGGAGGCACAGGGTGTTGTGGACTGAGCTTTATCTCCCCCAAGTTGACTGGGGTTTAGCTGTTCCCGACTAGTAATTATAATATGCAGAAGCTGAACTTTGGTTGCTCACAGCCAACTGATGCCTAGATGTGCTTTACTGTGTCTGTTAGGACTAATGACCCGCTCAGATTTATGGACTTTTAACTGGTGCCTGCTAAACAGTGTATTAGCATGTCTTGGAAGGCCGCAAAGGCACCGACAAACTGTTGCGTAGTTTGTAACTGGAGATAGTACTATTGGTAAAAACCCAACCTTCTTTAGTGGGACAGTATTCTGGGAGATCAGAGCATGAATTCCACCTCCTGAAGGAACTGGCTTTTTGTCATCCTTCAGTCTACACAGAATAAGCAATATGATAAATTCAGTTAAATCAGCTTTGCAGACTGAAGCATCAGGTAGTAGAAGATCCATGTCCTCAGCCACTTTGAAACTTTCTAGTAGACTGGGACCTGTTGTAGGCTTATAGTGATTTTGCACACGTTGGCTAAGTAGTTGGGTTATAAGTCTGCAGCTTTGTTTATGCATACAGCTGAAATAGCTTGTTTTCCAACAGCTGCTTCAGCTTCCAGCAGCTTTTTTCAGTTTTGAAAAGAGTAACATGGGGGTATCGTGTGCTGGATGTTCCAGACAAAGAAGAACTATCTTCAAAATCAAAATGATCAAAAGCAGCAGATGTAAATCCTTTCCTGGTAAAGTGACTTGGAAGGGGTGTGCTGTTGGATTCTCAAGATTTTACAGCATGAGCTTCTTACAAGTTCCTGCTCTGTACTATGTCATTATAACTTGTTGATACACCAATCCTATTCATTGAATTGATTAGCTCTCTACTTTAGCACTTGTCATAGATTGTGTGCGTTGCGGAGTTTTATTTTTGCCGTGATGTAATTCATAAAACTTGATTTGGAAAAGACAGAGCGTTTGCACAGCATAAGCCTGTTGGTTCATGGTTATATCTTCAAAGCCATCATCAATGTTTTCGGCTTCTGTTCTGAACTCAAGAACTTTAGTTTGTAACATTTTTGCTTTGCAGATATTAAACAATGAGGTAAAACATGTTAAGACAATATAAGGCATTCATGTTGACTCCCATGATTTGCAGAGCTCTGGGACATCACACAATTTGTCATTAAGCCCAAAATCTAAATCTTTCAGTACATTTCTTAAAATGGCTCCTGCTGATTTTACTGTGTCCTCTTATTTTGCACCAAGAACTTAAGGAGTCACATCAGCTGAGAACACCATAAGTGGCTTACTCTTTTTATTAGACTGACAAAAACAAATTCTGTCGTACATTCTCGCCAGAAATATATTTATTTCATTATTGTGGATCAATACTGTTTCATCAATGTTGACCATTATTTCTCTGATCTCACGGAGTGTGACCCCGTAGCCAGCGCTGAAGAGAGGCTTTAAAACTTAATTTGATTTTATAAAGAGTGCAAACTGAACTGAAGGCTGACTGTTACGTTGCTGGTGGGAGCTCATTATACATTCATATTTTCGAATGTATGCATGCATGCAGTTTGGGTGGGCATACAGATCATCTGCAAATGCATTCATCTCGCTGTTAAGATCAGCTACTCAGCTAAAAATGTCATCTTGGAAGAAACTAGCTACAGATAAAAACATGTTTGCCCTTTGAGACTCACATTCTGATGAGTTGTTGGAGGTGGACAAGGGGTAGCCATCAATCTTCAAAGTTGATTGGCATCATTGCACATATGGACGCCCTGACAACCCGGGGTTTCTTATGGATCGTTGGCTTCTATTTAATGGTACTTTCTCCCAGGCGCTATACTCAACGCCTAGTAAATTCCCACTCACCGGCCCCACGGACAACACAGTCAAAATCTGGCATTCTGCAAATAGGTCACTCGGTTGGCATAACAACCTAACTCTTGCAGCGCCTCTATGGGACTCGCAGAAACTGGGATATATGGGAAGCTCAAAGGGGTTTGACAAATGGGACCTAATAGGCATCTCCCAAGCCAAGGATCTTTGGTGCGCGGAGGGTGTGAAGTCCTTTCACACTCTCCAAACTCAGTTTGCTCTTGCGGATTCTCAGCGCTACAGATATTTACAAATCAGACACTCGCTGCAAGCAGCATTTCCCGCAGGCGCTACTCCACCAGATGCCTCTCCACTGGAGGATAGGCTGCTGGATGGCCACCTACCTGACAGAGCCATTTCGCTGACATATAGAAAACTCATTAATAATATGGAAAACCCCCTGTCGAACCTACGAGACAAATGGACCGAGGATGGAATAGAGTTGGATGACGAAACGTGGCAGGAAGCCGTCTCCTCTCCCAGAACGGTTGCTATCCCGGCGCGACTCAGACTGGTGCAACTAAAGATCCTCCATAGAATTTACATAACTGGGCCCCAGATGGTACACATGGGTGGAGTGACAGATGGCTCTTGTAGGAGGGGTTGCACACAACTGGGTACATTTATGCATATACTATGGCACTGTAAGCAGATTCACGAATATTGGCGTAATATACATATAATCATGAGTGAAGTGTTGGGGGTAGAAATCAAGCCAGAAGCACCCAGGTGTCTCCTTAATATCTGGGAACCCACCAACCTAAACGCTTATGCTGAGAAATGGGTCACACTTGGTTGCATGATTGCCAAGAGAAATATTGCACAACTCTGGGGAGCCCTGAAGCCTCCCTCGATCACTGATTGGGAGCGGGATCTTGACTGGAGTATGTTAAGAGAAAAATCAGTTTATATGGCCCGTGGCTGCCCCCGAAAATGGTCCAGGATGTGGGCACCCTGGAATGCATACCGGGGCAATATATGTACCCCTCCTCGTGATGTAGATGATGTTGACCCCCCCATCCCCGTGATTTTCAATCATTTATGCTGCTATATTCGTATTTACCTTGATTTCACTGTGACCCAAACATTGATGTTGTGCACATTTGCATGTATGTCGAGATTGTTTAATAAAATGATTTATAAAAAATAAAAAAAAGTTGATTGGCATTTGGTTTGGTTGTTGTTGCTTTCTCTGAAGGCTCAGATTCTTGTTGTGATTCACTGGCTTCTGCTATTGTTTGATGATTTTTTTTCCAGGCTTTTTTCCATTGTATACAACTTGTAGCACTTGTTTTTATAATGATAAAATATTTGATTCTCTTCATCCGTCAGTTTCAATCTTTTGTGAGCTTTGTCTTGCTTGTATTTCTGCAGAATCTCAACTCTCTTCTATCTAGCCTCAGTTAATGTTAGCTTTTCTTTTCGATTAGTTTGGCATTTGACACATTTTTCTTTGTTGAAGGAGTCCTCAGATTATGCAGTTAGCAACACTGTCAGGAGGTAAAGATCCTCCTCTACCACCTGTTTTGCTCATGTTTAAGAATTTGAATCAACTGAAAACCTGAAACAAAAGCAATATTAAAATAAATTACCAATATGATGGCTAAAACTCTTCGTTATAGAGCCACCATTTTGAAAATGCAAAAGGGTTGCTCTGAAGAGTAAGTTTTTGTCTCAAGAAGACTAAGGGACCCTCAAACCTATGTTTTGACACCAAAAAATGTTGCCCGGATTAGCAATGTCTACCCAAGCCAAATTACTTCTCTAATGATACAAAAACACAAATCAAAATGTAAAATCTCTGGACAACAATTTTTTAAGGTGGTATATCAAGGGGCCACGACTAGCAGGCAAGCCGCCTAGTCTAAAAAGTATATGTAGTGGGGTTATTTGTGTCTGTGTTCCAAAACAAATGGTATTTAGCAAATACACTTTTTTGCAGGAGTGCCTCCTGCTTGACGAGCCCCTCACCAGTCACTTCCTAAATGGGTATGCCTAGGTCTGAGTGTTAGCCCGTGATGGAGGATCTGACTTTCTCTATGGTTATAGACATACTCAAGAGGTGTTTGGCAGACTTATGATTAGGAGACTTCCTGACATCCGAGACACTCCCAAACCAATGCTCTATTTGCAAATCCATTGGCAGATTCTGCTGCAGTGAAAGAGCCACACCCAGTTCATTTTCCCTTTCCTTGAGTTCTCCAGTTTTCTGCTTGCCTTGATTGAACTCCATGTGGTACTGTACTACTCTGTCCCTTTCTAATGAGTCTGGGCCTTTACAAAAAGCCTTTTGCTACAGATTCAATCAGAGTAGCTTCATCTACCCACCCAAGTACTATCAATTCAAGCAGGTCTGGCATTCACCAGAGACCCATACCTGTAAATCATGTAAGCCACTATTTGGTAGGCTATCTTATATCCAAAGCAGTGTGCTCAGCGTGCATCCATTCACACTGCTTTTGCAGATCATTTGTATGTAGTATTCCTTTTTCTTGTTTTGTTCAGTTTTTCAACTGAATAAAGTTATATTTGGAGATGTACATGTTTTTATTTTATTCTACTGATTCATCACCGCTTGTGGGTAATTCCGGTGAGACTGCTTTTTCTGGGGGATTCTGGGTCTGTGTTTGACAGCGTCATTTGGAATTGAAGCTTTTGTTTCTTACTGGGTTTCCTCTCTTCATCTCAGAAGACCTTGTTTGTGTATAAATACCTACATTTGTGCCTCCATCTTTGCTCTTAAATGTCTATGGACCTTATGGACGACACAAATGGAGGAAAGGATATACAGTCTTCACTACCGTATTTCCCTCTTCTGGGAGATCAAGCCTGACCAATGGGTGTCCTGGATATCGTTAAATACTAGTGGGCCCTCGCAGCTTGTAGTGATAAATGAATGGGTGTATGCAGATCGCAATGAACCAGCGCTCTGAGTGGACAGGGAGGCAATGGACTCTAGTAACTACCCTGCGATACTTTATAGGTGACAGCGAAGATAAGCTCTTTGCTGCGCATACTCAAAGCGGTGTAGGTGTGTTCGGCAGCATTCAAATTCATGGAATGGGCAGGGCGGGTGAAGGAATAGACAACCTGGTGGGACAGTTTCTTATTTTCGGAGGTGGGCACCCTTTCTCTTTCTGGGGGCTCCTGGGCATTGAGAGCTTGGGAGAACTGCGAACAGGGATGGGATCTTTTGCCTTCGATACACTGAAGGGTGAATATAGTTTGGAAAAAAGGAAGCGCTATCGCTACCAACCAGATGGTTCATGCCCTGCATCACAGGTAAAGTACAGGTAGCAGAGCCCTCCCCCTTGGAGGACAGGCTTCTACTTGATCTATGCTAGACAAGGCCATATCACTAACATATAGAAAGATAATGAACAACACCCCGTACGAGCTGGGTTCCCTGAGAGATAAGTGGGTGGTTAAGCTGGTGGAGATGGACGATGAGAAATGGGGAGAGGTGTTACAGGGCCCAAGAGTTATGGCAATAAGAGCAGGATTTAGACAAGTCCAGCTCTGTATCTTGCACAGGTCCTATTACTCGATAACACTGCTGCACAAGATAAGGAAGGCGACCACCTATCATTGTGTGAGGGGCTGCGGGCAAGAGGGCATGTTTCTCTATATATTCTGTGGACATGCCCAGTTATCCGGACCTTGGTTACGGAAATTGAGGTCCCGATGGATGCCAAGTGGCTTCTTGTAAACCTACACAGGGAGAGTGATGGGCCTAAATACACAATGTTGTGGCAGGAAGTGGGGGCTGGGGTGGCTGAAATGATGTGGCGAGGTTGTTGGGTTCACCGACCCCGCCTGGGATTCGTGAATGGGAGAAAGACCTGGACTGGTGCCAGCAGGCCGAAAGAGTGGTGTACCAGAGCAGGGGGTGCCCCAAAAAATTGAAAAGGTATGGGGCTGATGGAGTGCCTACCGCAATCACGGTAACACCTAGGAATAGATGTGATTAAGCTGATATGATGAGGATGCCTGATGCATTAGGTTCATGGTGTTGGGGATGCACAGTCATTTATGTTCTCTTGATTGCCAGTGAGTCACTATGCTCTGTTGCTATATAACATTCTAATGTGCTGCACTCTGAAATGTATCCACTGCATTGTATTTTTACGGCTGTGTTCAAAACAAAAATATGTTTTAAAAAAGCCTGATACGTGGAACAACGCTGTCCTCATTTAAGACAAAAAAAAATGTTGGACTTTCATCCTTTTTTGCCAGGCTCTCCTATTCCCTCTCCAGCCCCTTCATAGGCTCCAATTTACGATCTAGGTCATTTAGGAATCTCCATTAAGGACTTTCTAAGAAGGCACATTTTACTCAGAGTCAAACGTTGCAGAAGCTGTTCCCAATTTTTTTGGTCCTTGACGTTGTTGTTGATCTTTGAAGCGCTCTGTTACGTAGCCCTTAAGCACAAGAAAAGAAAAAGGTGCGAAGCAGTGGAAAAACGAAAAAGACCTACTTGAGGTATTTAATATATTCTTCAGAACATGTGAACAACATGTTTGAAACAAAGGCAGCAAAGCTACCTCTTTTGTGGAGCAGGTACAGTTAGCTTAAGTGTGTGTGCATCGGGTCTGTTGAAAAAAGGTGAGAAATCTGACAACTAATGTGCTTCAGGTTTGAAAAAATTCAGGATGCAGTGTAGATTCCAGAATATCCGAGACTCTACAAACGACACAGCTTGCCAGTCAAGTGAGACGGTGCCAGACTTCTTTAGAAGCATGTATGAAAACCTGAATTGATTAAAGTAGTGTGTAAAAACATTGACTTCTATCTCCCCCTAAGAGCAACTTCTCTTGGCCGCCTATAGCAGGCCATGGGAAAGGCACTGGGACATAATGGCTGCCTGGTGGTATTTTACCAGAAATTAGCCTCAGCTGTGACTTCCCAGATATTCGAGATGTTCAATGAAGTCCTTTGAGTCAGAACCCTCCCCAAGATATATGTAGAACCACAGTGGTGGTTCTCCCCGTGCCAAACCAACCTCATAGGGATTGTGCTTCTAGATCAATGTTGAGGCCAAATTATTGGCGAAGAAACTTGCTGCAAGACTAGGTAAGGTGATTAACAAGGACCTAAACAGCTTCATGCCGGCTAGGTGAATGAGGCACAGCCTTCGACAACTCCACTATATACTAACGCGAGCCCATGAGCTATTCAAACCGACTCTAATAGCCCTACTAGACTTTGAGTAAACATTTAACTCAGTCAAATGACCCTTCCTACGCTTAGTCCTGAAATAGATAAGCTTTGGTGCCTACTTTCGGAAGAGTGTTCAGCCACTCTACAGCAATCCGTGGGCAAGGGTGAGAGTCAACAGTGTGCTAACTCAGTAGTTCTTAATACAGAGGGGCACCAGGCAGGGTTGTTCCCTGTCTCCCCATCTCTTTGCCCTAGGAGCCAAGCCATTGTCAGTATGGGTCAGACTTGACGCACAAATATGGGGACTGCAATGGGCCAACGGCTTAGAGGGTTGTATTGCCCTCTATAGGATGACGACATACAGAAACCCGAAATCTCGATCCCCTGGTTAATTCAGATGTTGCAGGTATATGGAGATTCAGCAGGCCTCCAGGTGAATTGGTGTAAATCGTGACTGATCACCCTTGTTGATTTGTTGATTTCCCCCCCCCCCTCTCCTCGGACCCCCCCCCCCCCCCCCCCTTCTTTAGATGGGGAATATTGGTGAGAATGATACATCATAACTTTTGTGTGCATACTTCCAAAAAGAGACATAGCTAAATGCTGGAGATCCAACGCGCCCCTACCAATCCAGAAATGGCTGAGGGGTCTGGACTAGTCTGAAATTGTTGAAGAGGCAGTTTACAGATTACGAGGCTCTCCAAATACATACACCAAGATATTGGGCTCCTAGAACAACACTTTCAGATCCCTTGAGCAGGGCCTTTAGTTTAGGTTCAACGGCACCTGATGCCAAGCTCGGGTGCGCCATATTTTAAAATATCTTACACTGGCATAAAAGCACCTGCTGCGGAGTTCTTCATGGTGGACAATTTTCAGGCGAAAATAAAAGACTGGACATGCCTATCGTTTTATGTGCCCTCTTAAACTCAATATTGAATATTGAAAAAGCATAAACGTACACAATTGTGTAAGTTTACCTTTGTGAATCAGGCCGAATTATGGTAGTAGTACTGCTGGTGGTAGTGGCGGTGGTGGACATGCTGTCTGGAAAAGTATGTTTTAGAAGTTATGTACTGAAGCCTCACCTTAGCCTCGTTTTACCAAAGAAACAGTGACTTATTACAGCGGCTGGACTGACAATTAAAATAGGGGCTGATAAAAAGATGCATGTATATATTAATCTGTTGTGTGAGAAGTAATCATGACTGTAATTAGAGGGCACAGGCACATTGGATAAAGTCAGAATGGACACCATGCCCTCCACATAAATGGGTAGAAGCAGATCTTGACAATTCCTGGTGCACAACCCCCTGAAGTACATTGAATAAAATGGGCTTTTTCTAAGGACAAAAATGAAATTAGAAAGTGGTGACATTGGAATCCCTACACTGCTTCTCTAAAAAATGTGATACTGGAAAATGTTAGGTGGTGGATGCAGTGAGAAAGCTGGTTCCATCGTAATGGCCACCTGGAATTCCCTGGCTGAGCGAATGGGCGCCTGGAATTCCCTGGGTAAGCCTGCATGGCAGTCTCTGCTCCCCACTGCTGCAGTGGACTGGAGGTGAGTGTGGTGACTCACCTTACTCTTCATTTCTACTGTATTGGACTACAGGAAGGGCAGGTGCTGGACATTGATTCATTTCTACATTAAAAGTTGATTATTATGTACTATAGAACTCACTATAATATCACTGCACAATGCTTTGGCTATGTGCTTACTGGGGACAGTAAGTGCTAGCAAACAAATAATGTTGTATGTACTGTCAGCAGTGCAGGAGGTGGACTCCTATACCTCTTGTCACTGTCGGGGAAGAGAGAGGGACACCTGAAATAGCCATTGCTGACACAGTAGGTCTGGCACAGTAGGTCTTCCTGACTGTTTTACTTTGTGCAAGGGGACAGGGAGGCAGCAGGTGACCTGCAATCACTGCTGCTGATGTAGCGGCGTTTCGGTACATTGTTTTACTTTGTACTAGTGCTTGGAGTGAGAACGAGTTATTCACCACTGTGGATGCGGCACCCTTGTATGGAGTGTGGTGCTGAGATAGATGGTGTTGCTACTTGGGCATTATAGAAGAGTCTCAAACAAGGATTCCTTTGCATCTCATTGCTCCCTATGAGGAAGCACAGGTAAACAAGCAAAATGTCACTCAGCATGACTAGCACTCCAGTTAACAAAATGTCTTTGTAGTGTGATGATCAAATATCAGATTGAGACTTCCAATAAAGTCAACTGATCAGTGTTTGAAAGCGGCTGGCCCCTTCATATATGATGAGGAGGAGGAGGAGAATGATAATGATGTCTATTACTATTATTATTACAATAATAATAATGCTGACTACATGAGGCTAGCAGACAGTTTGTCGCTAGGCCATATATAAAAATGATGGTGGTACTTAAAGGATCTCTTCTTTGATTCCTGAAGGTTTAGGTTCATATTGTGTATATTTGTACTTTGATATTTTATTATCAATATGTATATGTGACTTATAGACTGTTTCTGAAATTTACTGACATGCTCACTCATTTTATGTATTTTAGGCACACACTGGCCCCCCTTCCTTGTGATTATCTGCAGCCCTGTGCAAGACATTTGTCTGTCACGCTTTACAAAGGTTCGGTTGCCCAAAAGGATCCAGTCTTACTCAACTTTGACATGGTCACTAGTATTGAACTGTGAGTATTCCTCTGTACTAAATTCGTGTAGCATTGCAAACAAAACAAGTTATGTGACATTCTTATACACAGAATATATCCCAAACCTCATCTTCCTACTATGATCTCCCAATAAATACTTTTAATACTCTTCCCTCTCAGATCCCCCCCCCTTATCCTTTTCAATCCAACTAACAGACTCATATGTCCACTTCTCAAATTAACTCAAAGTTCACTATACCAATCCACCACTAATCCCTTTTTGGTTCCCGAGTAGCGTGCTCTCCACGAAAGCGCATCAACGCCTCGTCAGGTGTAGTAAGTACTATATAAATACAATTACAATACAATAGATGAACGGGAAGTAGAGCTATCATGAGGAGAGATGGAAGATGTGCATTTGGAAGAAGGTTGTTAAAAAATCAATAGGTATTAAATAAGAGTGTCTTTGAAAATGCATGTAACCAAATCACTAAAAATACAGACCCACTTAAGGCTGTTAGATCTCGGATGTAGTGACAACTTGTTGGTTGGTAGAGATAGTCCTGTGTGGTATGGCACTAACTTCAGTCACTAGCTTCTTGCGTACTACTCTATACTGATACCTGATATGACTGTTAGTTGCAATGTTTTAAGATCCCGGTATAATATCTACGAGGTGGGGCACTCAAGTCACTGAGTGCAGAGATGAAATTGCTGCTTTAAGCTACAAGACATGGTTGTGGTGAAAAGTCCAAGTTCAGGTTCCGAGTGGGCGTACAGACCATAAACAAAGAGTATTAGATTCAGCAATTCTTAGGCGGATCATTCAACAGAAGCTTTGTTATTGTTAATCAAGACAGATAGAACGAATGTGATGCATGATCTGTGAGATATAGCCTCATTTTATACTCCAGATTCAGTTAGCACTTTTAATGCAAAACCAACTTATGTTATAATGAATCGTGCCACCGTGCACATTGATATTCTAGAGAATTGGTAGCACATGTGCAGAGACATTCTAGCAAAGCTGTTAGGATGCCATCGCCAACATAAATGCTTGAGATGCGCCCTTGCATATAGCATCCTCGTGTGCTTTCTCAGCCACGGTCTAATTCTTGAAATAAATCATCGGCTCAGCAGCCTCTGTGGTCATATACAATGCCTAGAAATAAAGTGTTATACGTAAAATGGGTAGTGAATATTGCATTCGCAAAGAGTGGGTAGGGTCTGCTACTACACAAAATGGTAAGACGATTGGTAAGAAGGCTTTCACCCAAGATTCAATTTTCACAGTCAGTGTTAAAAAGTCACTTCCATGTTTACTTATTCAAATACATCACACTGTTTTAGAGTGAAATAGTTCAAATTTAATGTTGGTGCTTCCTGGTAATGTCTTTATTCATGTTGCGACAGATAACATCATGAACAACCAAGCTGTTTTCCCCCTTGGTAGTGCGCAGGCCTGGAGTTCTTTCAATATTTATAACAGATGAATGCACATGCCAAATGACAGCAATTCCCACAATAGATATTATTTTTGTTAGCATTGGAAAAAAAGTAGGATTCTAAATATAATCAGTGATTAATGTACATTTAAACCAATAAACCATTGGTCAAAGTTTCCATTTTTTGATGGTCAGCCAACACATGTTTTGCCCAGTAGAGGTATGCAGGCCTGAGGCTTTCTCAAGGCTGCTAAGGGAAAGAAATTAAAGGCAAAAGATGATGATTAAACATCATGTTAGTTTTTAATGTTAGGTTGTGTGAAGGCACACTGTGATTCTATGGCAGGACCGGAGGCTCCAATTATGCTTTTTCCTTCCTTCGCTTTATTACTATGCCAAACACAGAGCAGCCAGAAAAAAGAGTGACTTTTACAACCAGAACTGGAAAAAAACATCCTCCGGTCACAAGATAAACAATCCAAAATGTTTTGTCTTATAAACATCAACTCCCATCAGTCCAAGGGATAACACAGCATCCAAGTCCTTCCACGCTGTCCATAACTCCTAGAAAGCTCCTCCATTCCGTGAAGCCCTCCTCTTTCTTCGCTGCTGTGCAGCCAGTTATGTCCCTTTCGTTTTTCTGGTATTTCTGTGTTTAATACTTGGAGCTTGATAGCGCTTTGGTGGGTCATGAGTTAAGGGACGCAACGGTTCTTTGTATATGTGGTGTTGATTTTATCCCCACAGAGTCCCTTACGGCTGCGGGAGCGTTTATCTCGCTCCTTTCACGGCCGGTCCACCTGCGGCGGCCTTTGTTGGCCGCTAGGGGGAGCCCGTGCGTCCCGTTGCTCTCGCAGCGCGGCTTTCTCTTCAAAGGGAGCCGCGCTGAGAGAGTCGAGTCTGCCGGAGCCTGTCCCCCTGCCGCCTCACCAGAACGCCCTTCGGGGTCTGTATTTGTCCCGCATTAGCATTTTATTACGCCCGCAGGGGTCTGTATGCCAGCGGAGGTCTCGGAACTCCGTAATCGCCTGAGGGCAGGTTGAGCACTGTGACAGCGCACTGGGTGGCGGTGTGGTCTAGTCAGTACTGAGGGCCGGCGCGCTTGGGTGTGTGTGCCACCCACAGCGGCTGGGCCGCATTTAAAGCCTTGCAGTTCTTGGATCTGCCCAAATTTGTCCTGGCACTGCCGGTCCACCTTTAGCCCTAATAAAGACTTGGTCTGTTGTGGCTGCTTCCCCTGTTGGCCTTAGCCTGCACTGCTGCCTACCTGTTACGAAGTTCTCCACTTCTGCGGGGTTGCGGCATTGCCTTGGGGTTATCCGGGGGCAATATGGAGCAGGGGAGCTATTATGAGGAAGAAGAGGCGACACAGTACTTGCCTCTGGATGATGATTTGTTGGAAGCAGTAGATAGTTCTATCTTTAGGTGTGTTTATGAAGTGGTAGCCCCTATGGAGGAACGCCTGTCTAACCGCATTGTGGCGGAATGCGCTAGATTAGCACAAGCCCATCGGGGGGCTGCTTCTCCTGCACCAGGTCCTTTACCTCAGGAGGGTGGCCCGTCCCCCAAGAAAGTACGTAGAGAGGGCGGCACGGAGGAGTCGCAAGGGGTGGACAAGGACACCTTTGAACGCTTGAGGCCGGCTTTCTTGGCTAAGTCTGGTCCACCTCCTTCTGCGCCTCCCCCACCGCCGGAGCCCGCAGTTTCCACCGCCCCTCCCTCGCTGTCCCAGGCTGGAGGTTCCCCGGCAGATACCGATGATGAGGAGGGGTCTTCGCGTTCTTGGCGTCCGGCCAGTTCCGCGGGCACATTGCCCCAGGATGACACAGGTATGCTGGACCCGGATGAGATTATGCATCTGCGCTCCGCAGCCTGGGCTCTGGGGGACAAGGTGGCCAAGTTCGTGGCGGGACGCCTCCGCAAGCCTCTAGAGAAAGAAGCACGGGGATGTCTCAGAGCGGAATGTCCACGCCCCACTTTAGAGGGGAAGGTAGCCCTTATGCCCGAGTTAGATTAAAAAATGGCTACCTGCCTGGTTAAATATGTGAAGGACCCCTGCAAAGGTATAGACCGATCCTGGCGGTCCTGCCAGGATAAGCTTTTGGATGCCATAGGTCCTATGACCAAGATTCTAGATATGGCGGAGGAAGCAAAAGTCACGGGTTCTACCATTTCCCCCGAGTTGCTATCTAACTGGGCGCAAAGGGTGATAATCTTCATGGGGAATGCAAACTGCGCCCTATCAACTGAACGCCGATGTTCATTGCTGATCAAACTCGACCCAAAACTGGGCGACTTAGCATCTTCTGAGGCAGGCGCTGTGGCTCAAGGGGGCCTCTTTGGGGACTCCTTCGTAAAAGAATTGGGAAAATTCGTAGCCACTTTCACCTCCTTAGACAAGGCCCAATCCAGCATTAAAAGAGTTTTCCAAACTCGTTTTTCCCAAGGAGCCGGTCGCGGTAGGGGCCGCTCGACCGGCCGTGGCGGTCAGCAGACTAGTAACAGAGGACAAGGCTCCAGGCGAGGGCAGTACAAGTCCTCGGCCAACTACAACAACTTCTACCCTACCAGAGGTCAACGTTTCCGGGGCCGTGGTGGCTTTAAGAACAACTCCGGCGGAGGCCAATCAAGCGGTGAGTGTCATGCAAGCGGAGCAAGTGCGTATAGGGGGTCGTTTGGCGGCCTTTCAGGGCGCTTGGGCACAGCTTACGGCAGATGCTTGGGTCTTGCAGACTGTAAAGGGATTTCACGTGGAATTTTACAGCCAGCCTGTTCAGGCAGAACTCCCACGGCCCATTTCCTTTTCCGTTCCCGATGCACAGCTAATCGTCGAGGAGGTGTCCGCCCTGCTCAGGAAAGGAGCCATCTGTCGATCAGCTCTGCACCCAAACGGTTTCCTCAGCAATATCTTTTTGGTAGAAAAGAACGATGGGGGACGACGTCCGGTGATCAACCTCAAAGAGTTCAACGGGTGGTTGGTCTACCGGCATTTCAAGATGGAGGGGATCCATCTTCTTCGGGATGTATTCCTGCCGTACGATTGGATGGTGAGGCTAGACCTCAAGGATGCGTATCTGGTGGTTCCAGTCCATCCTCCCCATCGCAGATTTCTTCAGTTTCTCTGGCGCGGCCATGTGTACGAATTCAGTGCCCTTCCGTTCGGGCTTTCTTCCGCACCTTGGTGCTTCACAAAGGTGCTTCATACCGTGATAGTTTTTGAGGGGTCAAGGAGTCAGGATGATTGTGTACTTAGACGACATCCTTCTCATGGCTCAGTGCCCCCTGAGGCTGACAGCTCAGTTGCAGCAGACAGTATCCCTTTTGGAGAGCCTGGGGTTTGTCATCAACAGGACGAAGTCGGTCCTAGCACCAACGCGCAGTCTGGTCTTTCTCGGTTTCGTCGTGGATTCCGTTCAGTCCTCCTTGAGCCTCCCATCTCGCAAGATGGCCAAGATCCGACATACTTTACGGCAGACCATCGCCAGACCCCAAACCTCCCTCCGTCAGATTGCCCGGGTGGTAGGACTTCTTTCCTCCTCCATCCAGGCAATCTTTCCGGGACCCCTTCATTATCGGGCCTTGCAGCGCCTAAAAGCACATCGCCTCAGGAGGGGGCTTTCGTACGACCAGGCAGTCCCCCTGTCGGAAGAGGCCAAAGAGGAGATGTCATGGTGGTTGACACACATGGAGGCCTGGAACGGTCGTGCAATCTTCGGCTCAGCACCGGATATAGTCATAGAATCGGACGCAAGCAGATCCGGATGGGGTGCCCGGTGCGGAGAATTCTCCACAGGCGGCGTTTGGTCGTCAGAGGAGTAGAAGTTGCATATCAACGCCTTGGAACTTCTGGTTGGTTCGTTCTCTGTCCGTTGTTGGACCAAGCGTAAGCGAGCGCGTGTGTGCTTTTGAAGATGGACAACGTTTCAGCGGTCCGTTATGTCAATCGACTGGGAGGTCCCCGGTCCTGGGCCTTGGCGAATCTCGTGAAGGAATTTTGGGAGTATTGCTTGGCACACCAAATTTTGGTGACGGCGGAGTACCTGCCGGGCCAAGCCAACCAGGTAGCAGATTGGCATTCCAGACATCTGAGAGATTCCAGCCTATGGAAGCTGGATGTTCGGGTCTTTCAATGGTTGAACGATCTCTGGGGCCCGTTCTCAGTGGATCTTTTTGCATCTCGTCTCGACCATCAGCTCCCGTGCTTCTTCAGTTGGAGGCCCAATCCGCTGGCGGAGGCCACGGACGCGTTTCTCCAGGACTGGAGTCACGAGAGGGGTTATGCCTTCCCGCCATTCTCGATGGTGATAAGAACGGCGACCCGGGTCCGGCTCTTGGAAGCAGATTTAGTGGTGGTGACGCCTTGCTGGAGGTCTCAAGTTTGGTTTCCAGTTCTTCTGGAACTTTCTTGGGATTTTCCAATCCTACTCCCCTCACTTCCTCATCTTCTTCTGAACCCGAACGGGGAGCAGCACCACCTCATTCACCAAGGATCTCTCCGCCTCATGGCATGGAGGCTTTCAGGAGACGCTGGTCGCTCCCAGGCCTTTCGGGATCGGCTCAAGGTCTCTTATCAAGGGCCTGGGCAGACAGTACATCTAAACGCTATCGGTCCGCTTGGACTAAGTGGATGCGTTGGTGTCTCTGACGGGGTCTTGATCCCATGGTCGCAGGCGTCGTTCCCATGTTGAACTTTCTCGCTGATTTGGCCACAGAAGGTCTGGTTTACCGCTCTATTAACGCGGTTCGTTCGGCGATTTCTGCAGCTCATTATCCGGTAGACGGAGCCCCGATTGGGGAGCACCCGTTCGTCTGTCGACTCTTGCGGGGTATCCGTCTGTCACTTCCCCTGGAACCGCGATACTCGGTCCTCTGGGATGTCAATTTGGTATTGAATCTTTTCTTATCCTGGCAGCTGAATAAATATCTTTCTTTGAAGGAACTCTCCGCTAAGCTGGCCATGCTGTTATGTTTAGTTTCCTGTCACAGGGTTTCTGACGTCCGAGCGTTGGACGTTACGGCAAGGGGTTACGTTTACGTTGGGTCGACATACTAAATCAGATTCAAGGACTATTTCATATCCAGCTTTTACGGACGCGCCCAAACTGTGTGTGGTAAATTGTCTAAAGACGTATTAGGACATGACTCTTGAATTACGCCCTCCGGGCGAACGGCAGCTTCTTATTGCCTTGAGAAAACCGCACAAAGCTGTCTCCTCCCCCACGATAGCCAGGTGGGTGAGGTGGGTCATGCAATAAGCGGGTATTGATACAAAGCAGTTTGGAGCGCATTCGGCTAGGGGCGCGATGGCTTCTAAGACATTTTCTTTGGGACCTCGCTTGGAGGATCTTATGCGAGCGGCAGATTGGTCTTCCGATTCCACCTTCAAAAGGTTTTATTTTAAACCAGTGGTGGATGTGGCTCAGTTGGTGGTAAGTAAGCTTTGAACTAGCATAATCGGAGCCAGCCTCCGGTCCTGCCATAGAATCGAAATTTGCCTAGCAGGGTAACGGCAAGTTAAATTCTATTAAGGACACGGAGGCGAGGATTATCCCTCCCTTTGCACAGTAGGTGCGAACCCACCCGTACTTCCGTAAGTAATCCAGTTTCTGTTTTTTTCTGTCAGTTATTTGATTGCCGCATGGCGACCTGTGCGGTGTGTCCAGTAATAAACTCTCGTGTTTGTTTACATGCAGGAAATGATGGAGCTAAGCAGGATCAGTAATGTTCAGGCGTGAATTTGCGCGAAGAAAGAGGAGGGCTTCACGGAATGGAGGAGCTTTCTAGGAGTTATGGACAGCGTGGAAGGACTTGGATGCTGTGTTATCCCTTGGACTGATGGGAGTTGATGTTTATAAGACAAAACATTTTGGATTGTTTATCTTGTGACCGGAGGATGTTTTTTTCCAGTTCTGGTTGTTAAAGTCACTCTTTACTGCTTTTCTGGCTGCTGTGTGTTTGGCATAGTAATAAAGCGAAGGAAGGAAAAAGCATAATCCTCGCCTCCGTGTCCTTAATAGAATTGAAACTTACCGTTACCCTGCAAGGCAAATTTCGATTCACGCCACATGTGATGTTTTATTTATTTTTGCTTTGTGTGATGCATATGTGAAAGAGATAGGGGAATGGGTTTGAGTGAAAGCAAACCTATTAAAGTATCCTAAATTGAAATTACAATGTTTTTGGGATCTCCCACCTTCCCATGAAAGGCTCTTGCCAGCAGAGAAGGGGGCCCCTGCCTCACAAGTCCAAATTCCTCAAGTCATGTTTTGCATTAAAAATATCCTTCGTTGCTGACACCAGATAGCTGCCTTACTGACCTGGGTTTTATTATGCCCTTAATTTAGTCATCACACCAATGCTCGCCCTATAATGTATCTGGAGATCTGCAACAGTAGTGGATCCCACCCCTTAGTTGAAGGGGCCTCCAGTTCTTCTGCCTTTCTCTAAGATGTGTTTTTTTAAGTTTTAGTTCTGAAAGTCAGGGCACAGAATGCCGAACATCAGATTGTTAAAGGGACTTTCTCATCTCACTGTACTGACTGCATAGAGCAAACACAAGTTGATACTGAGGGCCCCCTGCCCCCTCGAGAATAGAAGACACGCCCTCCCCCCGCGCCAGCGGCACTGCGGGGTTGGCCATTATGCTCCTTAGCAAAGCATAGGACTTTCGCCCATTTCTATTTCCCCTCTTGGGGTGGATTTGGGCATGATCTGCTAGTCCATGGGCAGAAAAATAAAAACAAAGAGCACAGTTGCTTTTTGAAGCCTTGTGAGGTCCGGGGCAATGCATTTATTCTAATGCTAAAGCGTTTGCCCAGCACACCACATTAAACTTCAAGTAACTTCTCATGCAGTTAAGTCTGTGTGCAGCGCCTGCCTGCTGTGTCCTCCTGGCAGGCAGTAATCATTCTCAAGATCCCAAGCTGAGTAAGTTCCTTTGAAGAGCACTGTCAGAGGCCAGCCATTGTAATTAACTTAATGTGATTACCATTAGGTTAATTTCACTATTTGATCCCTAACTATGCCAGGCGAATTCCTTGTTTCTTTAAATTCTTCAATGCTAGGAATGAGGAATTCTTGGTTTAGAGGGAATTTCTTTTGCATTTCTCCTTTTTTAGGTAGCGCAGCACATGCACTATCTCTTAAGACATGCTGTATGTACTCTGCGGGCTTTCTGCAAGCCCATCACTTTTCATTCGTTCCTTCGTCTGCCTTTAGAAATTCCTTTGGTTTCTTTAATTAATAATTTACATTTGTCCTTCCTTTTGGCTGTTTTGTTCCCGCCCTGGAGACTGGCCTTGTTACATGGATCAGTTCACTTCTGGCCATTTATGTTAGTTTTGGCGCACTACTTTTTCTTTTGCCTCGGCTCGTGTTTTAGGATGGTTATGGGGCTATTCGCTTTCAGAACACAATAATCTACTTCCCTTTCCGCTCTTTCCCCGCCTCAGTTCCACTCACTTGTGACAGCAGCTGTTCCAGTAAAGTTGATATCTTCAGTTTCAAAACCCTGCTCACTCGTTTTATTGTTTTTAAAAAAAATAGGATTACAAAACCTGCCGGCTGGCTTATTACAGTAAAAACAATGCTAAACAGGAGATATAACTCCAGATGCCATTGGCACATCTCCAGCCGCTCCGCATCATTACATTTCAAGCGAGCGTTAATCTGAAAACAATCGCCACAAAATGAAATGGGAATGCAAATCTGTGCGGTCATGCAGAAATCAATGACATGACTAGCATATCCTCTTTAACGGGTCAATCGAAACCGCCCCTAGCTGCAGAGTGTGAAGTTTCCTTGAGGCGGTGTCACGTTCCTTTCGGTGAAGGGAGAGCAGTCTCTTTGGAAGAGTTTTCTACACAGCCCTTGATTTTCCCGTAAGGGCATATCCTCCTATCGGTGGTGTAATTGTGCACGGCTCTAAGTCTCTGCTTTTCTGCACTGTATGGGAGATGTTTGCTCTAGTTTGGTGCACTTTCCTCCCCTGCTTCCTTTTGTTGACTTTTATCTTCTTTGGTCCGGCCTGGGGGACTTTCCGAGCACACTAATCTGAAGAACCTTTGGGGGCAGTAGCGCAAACAATGATGTGAGTTTTTAAATGTGTTGCTAGATTTCATCAATGTGAGGTGGCAATGGAGGACTGTATTTATTGGCTACACCCCCATCCTACAATGCAGTTTCATTGGCACATATGTATCCGCTCTACACCCCCTGTGACAGCCCCCCACCACATCACCCAAATAAATAGTGCTCTTTTTAGTCGTGCATGTAGCCCTACTCCCCTCTTGTTGTAATTTGTGTCTGCCTCGGCCATGGCTTTTGAGAACCAGTTCTCCAGCCCCAAGCTAGACAAGTGCACGATGCAGGGGAGGACGAAAGGTCAAGTAACATTCTTCTATCTTTTATTTTTAAAATAAAGCCAAATATTGGATTTTAAGGGCTTTCTTAGGTTTGGTAATTGCCTTAAAGTGAAAGAGTGCTGCTCAGACGGCCGCTCTTCTGTGTGTGTGCAGTTGCACCAGCTTCTTGCAGGGTTGTTTCTTGTGTTTTGACACACTGTTGCTCGTGCAGCCCTGGTGCTTATACACAAGAGAGGGACATGTGTGGTGGCTTCTTCCCCAACAAGTCTATCCTAGATAACACCTCCCCATTCTTGCGCCTAAGCGCAGCAGAATGCTCTCTGGAGCAGTCCCTGGCAGCTGCTGTGCATGACCGGCCGAGAACAAGGCGCCCCTCCAACACCCTCAGGAGCCCTTAGTGGAACAGGCCTCAGTGAATATATATTTTTGTACTGCTTTTGTTCGATATTATTGGCGCTTTTAAAAATGAGGCAGAGATGAGCCATGAAAAATCAAGAAATCAAGGTGAAGTAAGTACTGCATGGGTTAATGTATCTGCTGCAGAGAGCTATGCATAACTGCCAGGTGGATCTTTGTGGAACCGACTGTCATTCTTCCTTGCGAGGTCCATAAAAAGAGTGACATTAAGTTGTGAAAAAACAGGGTGTGTTATTTTATATTACAGGCTAATGTTATTGTCTTTTTCACGCAGTTATCGTACTTTCACCTCCTCTCTCGAATATGACAGGCTGAGCGAGGTAGGGAAGGTGTAGTTTGCACACTTTTCCTGCAGCTCCTTGGCATTGGGGTAGTTCAGTCACTTTGCAATGCAAGGTACTAAGGATGGCTTTTTAAGGGCACAACGTTACTGTATCTGTTGCACATAATTAAGCTATTTCCAGTAAGTGTATTTGTGTACGCTAGGGATGGGAAAGGAAGAGGTGTAGGCATTATTGTTTAAGAGGGGGAGGCAAGGAACAACATATCTCGTTAGCTGTTTCTGTGTGAATGACAGTGCGTGTAAAAGAGCAAAGGTTATATTTTTGAAAGTACTGGAAGGATATAAAGGTAAACAACATAAAAATATCGTGGTTTTGGCTATTCTGAAGTAACATGGCGCGAAAAAGCACAACATGAGTGGTTCGTGATCACAAGCACACGTGAGAGTGAAAAGTGTTGTGGCACCACTGCACCAATGGAAGCTATGCCTACATAATTGTGAATCGAAATTAGGGATAGGAGAGGAATATGTATATGGGTGAAAGAAAGCAGTTGTGTGTTGTTTTTGGGTTTGTGTGAGGTGCGGTGCCACTGCACCTGTTGCACAAACAAAAGCTATGGGCCAGTAAGTAGAGTTGCGTTGGCTATATGCAGTAGAGTAGACGAAGATGGAGAGGTGTGTTTTGGATGGGATACAGCGAGAAGGGTGATATGTTGTGCTGTTGTTATTATAGCACAGGCATGAAAGAGGACACTTGGTAGTTAAAAAGGGGGCCAAGTTCAAAATGTGTGTCAGTGCGCAGTGGAATAGGCAGTGTGAAATGTCCCCTAGTGGAAGGAGGACAGTAGGTTCTGTGGGTCCTGATTAAAATAAAAATGTGGGTCAGTGCTCAGTGTCCTGGTGTTGCTGCCCTTGCTGCACGGCTGCAAAGAGTCAGTGCAAAGACGCATTGATTGGGGGTGGGGGTTGTTGTCACCCTGGTTAAACCACTGTGCACTTTAAATAAATGTTGTGTCAACATGCGTGATCCCCTCAAACCTATGCAAATGTTTTTGAGACAACAACCCCCACCCCCAATCAATGCTCTCCTATAGCCCCTCACTATGCCTCTGCCACTTTGCCCTGACTCTTTGCAGCCGGGCAGCAACACCAGGACACTGAGCACTGACCCACATTTTTATTTTAAACAGGACCCACAGAACCTACTGTCCTCCTTCCACTAGGGGCCATTCCACACTGCCTACTCCACTGCGCACTGACACACATTTTGTACTTGGCCCCCTTTTTAACTACCAAGTGTCCTCTTTCATGCGCCTCTCACAAACCCAAAAACAACAAACTGCTTTATTTCACCCATACATATTCCTCTTCTATCCCTAATTTCGATTCACAATTCTATAGGCATAGCTTCCATTGGTGCAGTGGTGCCACAACACTTTTCACTCACGTGTGCTTTTGATCACAAACCACTCATGTTGTGCTCTTTCACGCCGTGTTACTTCAGAATAGCCACAAACCACGATTTATTTTAATTTTTTTTACCTTCATATCCTTCCAGTACTTAAAAAAATATAACCTTTGCTCTTTTACACGCACTGTCATTCATACAGAAACAGCTAAAGATATATGTTTTTCCTTGCCTCCCCCTCTTACACAACAACAAAGCCTACACCTCTTCCTTTCCCATCCCTAGCGTACACAACTACACTTACTGGAAATAGCTTCATTATGTGCAACAGATACAGTAACGCTGTGCCCTTAAAAAGCCATCCAAATCAGATGCATGCTTTCTTACAAAGTTGAAACAGGATCCCAAGCATCCAATTACTTGCACTTCAGCCCAAAACAACATGGCTACACCACTACGCACATTTTAGGTCTCGTCTGGTGTTAGCAGCACGCATGCGCTGCTCTCGCCATGACGAGGCCTTTTGGAATCGATTCGGATTCCAAAGCGTGCACGCGGGGAGACAGAAGAGACAGAAGATGTGCACGCGGGGATTAGATGCTTTACTGGCGGCGTGATACTCTGGGGACTTTTTTTTTTTCGCCGCCAGTAAAGGCAGTCCCCGCGTGCACATTTTCACAGCTGTGAAAACTCTAATCATTTTTATTCACATCTAACTCATTTGTGTTGGGTAAAAGATTACTTCACACGTTCTCGGTTCCTCTCACAGATGTTTTAGATCTTGCTACAACCTGTATCTTACAATTGTAGCTGACATTTGGGGGGGGATCTTCAGTGCTGCGGTGTGAATCCTGGCAAAGCCATCTCAGCATGTCATCCTTCTGAGGCCGATAAAATGAGTGCCATTAAGATCAGCGTGAACTGCTACATAAAGAAGTCTTTATTCTTTGCTCACGTTCAGCACAGCCACCAAATCTCCCCACCGGCCTCCCTCGTGTTCAGCTCAGACGGCAGTTTACCCTGGGTCTGGTGTCATTAATAACTTTAGATTGTAGTGTGTTTGCTACACATTCGGGAAATCATTATTTATTTTTGTAATGTGTTAATTGTGCTCCTAAATCCATAAATAGGAAGACATGCATGCCACTGCTTTGTATTTAGGAGTCTGCCTCGAGTAATCAGCCAAAAATGTTTTTGTTTAACTTTTTTTCATTTTTTTCCGCTTGAAAGATCCCTGCTTTTCTGCAAGTCAGGAAGGAAATATAATTCTCTATTTTCTCGAGTCGGACCCCGGGTGTGATGTTACGAGTCTATACGTCGCATTGCTCCCTCGTCCTCCCACATCCTGGGCGTGAACAGTGCCCGGATTAACAGCGCCCAGAGCATTGTCCGCCGCCGTGAAAGGCGCACTAAAGAGGGGCCCGGGTGAAAAGCCTCCATGATGGGCCCTGTCACTGATCCGTCATAAAGAGGTGGGAACAAAAACCGCCGCATGAGGGTCCCCTGTGGGGCTTCAGTGACATGGACACACCTGCAGGGGGTGTATGTACGGTGGCGGTTGGAACATGTGACTGCCAGAGCCTTCCAGGTGTGCTTCCGGAAGCGGTGTGGATTTCACACAAATCAGAAGTTTAACCCAAAACGTGGGTGGGAACTTACATGAGCGAAGGTCTATATATATTTTTTTGTGAATCTGCTTCACGACATGTTTGGTTTTATGTACAAGGTAGCTCCCTAAAACTAGTTTCTTAAACGTGGCCTGTGTATTTTTTCTGATTTATAAAATTCCTACAAAATCTTAGCAGAATTTGGAAACCCGAAGCGAGGTGGGATTTAGAACGCGTCAGGGGGCATGCTATTAAGGACTTCGTTTTACAGATGAACTAACACCAAAGAGCCCTGACTCACATGATGAGGAGGCTCTGCGTTGGATTCATTAGGTCTTGACCTCTGACCCTTTTGAGCAACGCCCACCATTGTGGCCGCCCGCCAGGTGAGCTCCACCACTGAGACTACCAAACAAAAAAAGTTCAAAGCAGGAGGGTTCTAGGGAATTTAAAGACCACACAGGATTGTATCCCCAATGATTACATTCAAAACTGTACGAAATCCTAGGGTCTAATCAAGACTACGGTGAAAAAGCGTGGTGAACCACTACTAACTGATGTCTACAGAAATCAACAAAGAACCAATGGCTATAACCCACTGAAATAACTGTGGGCATTTCCCTTTTCAGGAAGAAATCCCTCACTCACCAAAGGTGACATGCTTCATCATATTGGATTCTCCTCCCAAAGGAAACCCCTAGTTCCTTTGTGGGCTACAACCCCCTCTCTGAGAGGAAGGAGCTCAGGGATGTTTTAAATGGTTATAGGATATTCTAAATCCACATATGAAGAGGACGACAGTGTGAATGAGGGCGCAGCGCAAAACAAAAAGCTAAAGTGAAGAAAGTGAGACTAAAACTAGCTAGTGAGCGTACAACAGTACAGTTTATTCCAATACACCCACTGCCAGGATTAAAAACAGTGCACCAGCGGTATGGATTTAAACCGC
This sequence comes from Triturus cristatus, assembly GCF_964204655.1. Classification (NCBI taxonomy): domain Eukaryota; kingdom Metazoa; phylum Chordata; class Amphibia; order Caudata; family Salamandridae; genus Triturus; species Triturus cristatus. The sequence continues at coordinate 568,152,653 of NC_140586.1, forward strand.
ATTGGTACGGTGGAAAAAGATGGTCAACATGTTTCAGCCTTAAAGCCCATACGTGGACGGGGCTTTCATCAGGACCTAATGTGGTACTGCTGAGTGCTGCTGGTGAGCTCCACCACTGGCCAGGATGTCTGAGTCATACGAAAGATTGTGAAGCAAGGGGTCTGTCTCTCTCCTTGTCCACAAGTAATCGCGTGCTGGCGGACATGCAATGGACTCAGTCCAAACCTCTGAGACACAGCAAATTTCCCAACTCATCTCATGAGCGCGCATCTGCTCCGGGCACGCGATGTGTAAACCATGGACAGAGTTTGGGTGAGGAGAAACCCCGCAGACACCCACAGGAGACAAGGATGGAAGATCACAGCAGGCCAAGGTCAGCGTGTGGTAGCGAAGGAAGCGCGGATCTAGTGTTTGAGCGATGGTAGGAGTGCAGGAGCGAAGGGACAGAAGTATTACTGGAGTAAAGAGACAGATGAAGGGACAGATATTTTGTGCTGGAGTGACGAAGGGACAACAACACTGCAGGAGTGAAAAGGAGAAAGAGGCAGCCCTAAGGGTAAGGAGACAGAGCTACTGCAGGAGTGAAAGGACAGAGCGCTGGAGGGACTCAGCTAGTGCATTAGGGAAGGGAGAGAGCTTTGTGCTAGAGTGAAGAAAGGACAGAGGTATTCCTGGATGGAGAGACAGTGCTAGTGCTGGAGTGAAAGGGACAGAGTACGTTCGAGAGTGATAAAGGGGCGGAGCTAATGGTGGAGCAAAGGGGAGACCGAGATAGTGAGCGAGGCAAAGGACAAAGCTGATGCGAGTGCAGGTGTGAAGAGACAGAGCTAGTGTAGGAGTGAATGGGCAGAGCTAGTGCAGGTGTGAATGGGCAGAACTAGTGCGGGTGTGAAAAAAGGGACAGAGCTAGTGTAGGTGTGAAGGGGCAGAGCTGGTGCAGGTGTGAAGGGACAGAGCTGGTGCTGGCGTGAAAAAGGGACAGAGTTAGTGTTGGATTGAAAAATGGACAGAGCTAGTGCAGGGGGGAAGCGACAGAGCTAGTGCGGTAGTGAAAAGGGACAGAGCTAGTGCAATTGTGAAGGAACAGATAAAGTGTTGGATTGGAAAAGGGAAACAGCTGGTGTAGGCGAGAAGGGACAGAGTTAGTACTTGAGAGAGGAAAGGAAGCGGCTATTGCCGGGGTGAAGGAACAGTGTTTTTGTGCTGGACCAAAGAACGGACAGAACTAGTGATGGAGTGAAAAAGGGACAGAGGTATTGCTGGCGTGAAGGGACAGAGCTAGCGTGAGCTCTGGGAAAGGGACAGATGTAGAAAGATTTATTTATTTATTTGTTTAATGCATTTTTATATAGCGTGGACTATACCAAAAAAGTCAGAGCGCTTCACAATAGAACCAAATACAATACATGAGGAAATTTACCAACTTACACGTTACAGATACAAATCGGAAAGTTGAAAAAGTAAAATAAAAAGAATAGGTGGCAATCACACAAAAACAACAAGCAATTGCAATGCAATAGGTCTCGCCTTTGCGAGAGTTTGAGCTATTGGCATTGTAAATGACAATGCCTTTTATTTATGTGTTTTGAAAACCTGCAAGCGGTGTGTAAACACACACTTTGTACTTAGAGTCGTTGCTTACGAGAAGCAAGGCTGGCAGTAACTGCGCCTCTTTTACTGCCAGCTTTTAGTACAAAGTGCGTGTTTACGGACCGCTTACAGGTTTTCAAAACACATAAATGAAAGGCATTGTCATTTACAATGACAATAGCTCAAACTCTCACAAAGGCGAAACCTATTGCATTGCAAATGCTTGTTAAAACAGTTGTAGAGTGCTTGCCTTGTCATCTAGAAATTAAATGCACATGCCCTTCTGAAGCAACACACCATTACTGTTTTTCTAGGACCCTTTAACACACGAATTTGAAGTCCAATTGAGAAACTCAAGCTTATGGATAATCGCAAAGATGCAGAGCTTTGCCCTGGAGGAGGAAGTTATAAATCTGCCATAATGTAATATGTGCACTCAACACCTTTCTTTTTAGAAGCTGCAGTGCAACCTGGATAATGCGCTGCATGGCTACACACTTATAAGAGCCAAAAGGCGAGACCTATTGTCTATGCCAATGCTAGTTTCCAATCCGTGGGAGGCAAATGCAGAAACAGTTTCGCGTCCACTTTCCGCGGACAGGAAAATGGGCATTTCCCCCAGCACTAATACTAGGCAGATAATTTCATCTACTGGTGCCCCAGTTACTTTATCAAAGTTGGTAGTTCCTAGAGGCAGTTGAGTTTGCAGTGGTCTTGTTTCTGGACACCTAGTACTAGCAACTATTCTTTCACAAAGCTGTATTTGGCAGTGGTACTGCGCAGTTACATGGGGTTTGTTTCACCTTACAGAATAGAGCATCTGGAGTCAAAAGAACTGGAGATGTACCCAGAGGTGGTATTTGGTTATATGGCTCCTGCACGGGTGATTATCAGCACTCCAAACTTTGAATTCAACCACTTGCTTCCAAAATTGACATTATTCAGACATCCAGATCACAAGTTTGAATGGAAAAGAGAAGAGTTTCAGTGCTGGTAAGTACGGCTTTCAGCTGTAATTTACAATTACTACTTTTTTATATATACTTTTATGTATACCATATAATAGTATTCTGTACATGTGGACGTTTTTGAGTGCTGAACGAAAAAATAAAGTGACATTTGTGTTACCCTATTAGATAGTATTGTTACGGTTTGATGAATCATACTTGATTGGTATAACTGCAGTTTGAGAATGTTGATAAAGAAAATCAATAATTTGGTTTTTATAAGATTGTTGTTAATAATCTATTAAGATAATACCAAAGACCTATTGCATCAATTAATTTTCTAAGACAGGCATTCTTAATCTTTCAGTATATTGATTTAATTTGTGCTAAACACGGTTTTAATGAAATATGTTTGGATGACAAAGAAATGCGTTTTCATCAGAAAAATGCTAATGAATGTTACCACAGTTGCTGTTAAAATATAAAGATTAAAAAATCACTAACACATGTTTAGGGTCTAAGGGAATTAAAGACCTTATGAGGGTTCAGTCCCCAAGCTCGACAACCATATTAAACAAAAAACCCAAAGGTCTGTACAACTACTACTCGTCTTAAAGAAGTCCAAAATAAAGAGACTACAAATCACCAGCTACTATCAGAGGATTAGTAGATAAAGAATGAGAGAACCCTTCTGAGTGGTTGGAATCCCATCAAACACAGGAACTTGATCAGATTTATCATCTGGGTTTCCATCCTTCCATCCACATGCCCTCTTGATCATAGAGGGATCAATCAGTGGAATTCGTCAGGAAGGGGGTCTAGAAATGAGACCTAGGAAAAATTACAGATGTATATAGACTCAGAGAAGTCCTATCTAGTAGTGTAAAGTGGGAAAAAAGGGCAGTGCAATGTGAGTGAGTGAATATAAAACAGGATGTATAGCAGAACAAAGTATTTTGAAGGAGTCTTCAAAGGGGAGCTTTTTCGATTGGCATGTATGGCGGCCCGCTCTGGTCGCGAAGACACCCCCCTGCGGAAGTGCGGGTCCGGTGTTGTCACTTATATAGCACCGAAGGAAAAGCGTGTGATTCTGCATGGCGATAAACAGCAGGAGAAAACATCCCCAAGTTGCACAGGACCACTTTGGTTTTAAAACTCACAAAGGAGACTCAGTGACAATATCCACTAAGGAATATTAACTTTCAAGACCGCATATACCACAATGCACCATTATGACACGCCCTCTTGGGTGGAACATTGAAATATCGCGAGTGCGAGGTAATTTTCATCGCTGCTCTCCACATTGCCTTCCTGTGATCAAGGGCAGAAGGATGCCCGAAACGCGTTTATCGGGCACTCACGGTCGGGTACCTCGTAACACGGCGGTGAACCTGCAGTTAAAATCACTGCTCCGTTCTCCCAAAAGGAATCCGCACTCACGGGGCTAAGTTCATTATTTTAATGATACTTGTGCAAACCAGTATCATTAAAATAATGAACGTACCCCCGGGAGTGCCGATTTCTTTTGGGAAAACAGAGCAGTGATTTTCTATATATATAGAGAGAGGATGTTCGAAAGAGCAGAATGTGTGAATGCGACTTTCATTTTTTACAATTTTTCAAAGATAAGATCCGAGAACTTTAACTATATTTCTGGATCGATACTACTGTAGAGAATGACACCTAAATTTAGATATTTAATGCTGCTGTATACTATTCACGTATGATTACAGAACTGGTTAACTTTGCAGAAAATACAAAAAAAACTAGAAACACTATCTGGGAATATGTGACGTGACAACGCATGCCGTTGCAGCGCAAAACTTTACCCCGAGGGAGCGCTGAAAGTTGGAATAGATTAATTTTCTATTCCAACTCCAGTGTGTGCAACAGTAGGGAAGGTGTTGGAGTTAAATCCAAAACCTTCTACCCACTGCTGCACACCTTTTGCGTTGCAACGGCATGCGATGTAATTGCATGCGTTGAAAAGACTGTTTCCACTATCTGGGCTTTTCAGTAGTTGGTGCAGTGTGTTTAGCAAGGCTGTTTCATCTGGCATGCTGCAGTTGTAAAATTGCGAAAAGTAAGCTACATGCATTGCATCTCTCAGAAACATTTAGTGGACAAGCACAGATAATTAAAATTGTAAATAATATATTCAAAATCTATCTGATTGCTAGCTACACGGCACATAATAAAAGCTAATAGGATTTGAATTTACTTTTTGGCCATAGATCCTCAATAACCCATTGCACGGTTTTCACAGTTACTTTTTTCAGTGGGCTGTATCCTTGTTGCTAAAACCGAAACTACTTTTCAGCACTATGTATTTTTAAAACTGTTGTGGGAAAACTGAAATTAAGAAAGACAAGACCTCTCTTGTCAAGGCAAAAGTCGGTTTACTTGTCTCAGCCGTGAGAACAGCTGCCCTCGCAGGTCTCTACTGATGTCTGCTGTAGCGAGATTTATTTGTATTTCTTTTTCTCTCTCTCTTTAACATAAAAAATGTAATTTCTGGTTTTTTTTTTTGTTTGTTTGTTTTTTTAATAATCTTTTTATTATAGTCAACTTCGTCGAGGCATAACCGTTCCAGGTAATATATGCACACATTATATATCAACACTACATAGTTCAATCTCCTTATCACATTAACACTTCTTACACCGTAGTCATTAACATTGCCCCACATGCTGATATCACCCCCCTTCCTAGCTTTCTTCATCAGAGTCCTCTTCCGTCTGTTCAGGTGGTGGATCACAGATGTTTCCCCTGAATTTGTTCCAGGCCCCCCAGATCTTGCTCCATTTCCGGGGACAACCTCGGTTAACGAATACTGTTCTTTCAGCCAACATAACCGTGTCCATGTCTTTACACCATGTGGTCAATGACGGTAGTTCCACCGCTCCCCACTTTTGTGCAATATTAATGCTTCGCCACCATTATCCCCAGTGTAGCCCACATTTGCTCCGGATGAGTGAGGTCATTCGGCTCCCATATATTTAACAAACATCTCTTGGGCTCTGGTGTTAATGCCACCTCCCCTGTTTGTGATATGGTTCTCATTACCCTTGTCCAATATTCTGCAATTTTCGGGCACTGCCATATGGTGTGATAAAAGGTACCCTCCTCCCCACATCCCCGCAGACAGTATGGGTGTATTGTTCTACCCATCCTATGTAGTGTAGGCCTAGTGTAATAGGTTCGATGCAGAATTTTAAGCTGCACAAGTTTGAGTCGTGAAGGAATGCCCACCTCCCGTGGTGAGGCGAATGCCTCCTGCCATTCAGTGTCGTCAAGGTCACCCACGTTATAAGACCATTTGTTCTTGAGTGACACAGTTGGATCTGGCAGGTTGTTAACTAACTTTCGATAGGTGAATGAAGTAGCCCGCCTCTGCATGTGGTCTGTCAGTAATCTGTCCTCCAGAGGCGAAGCTTCCGGGACATCGGTACCAGGTGGAATGACTGCTGTTAGCGCATGTTTTATCTGCGTATATCGGAAAATTTCAGAGGGTGCTAGCTCGTATTGTTGCTGAAGAGTCTCGAATGTAATTACACTCCCCTTGTTCCACATGTCACCCACCGTGGATATGCCTATTGCATCCCATTGTTTGAATCCCTTACTATTCCTGAATTTTCCCAACCGCTCCGTATCCCAAAGAGGAGCAAGTCGGGTTATAGTCCCTTGCCATCTCAACTCAGCCTGTGCGGCATGCCATATGACGACTGAGTTTTGTGAGCCCCGTTAATGCAGGGGGTTGCTTCTTATTATAAAGGGCGGTCAGCATATTTCCACCTCCCCATACTGATCTGTCTGTCCGAAATGCAGGGTCTGTTGCGGGGCGTGTATCCATTGGTTGATTACCTTTAACTGCGCCGCCCAGTAATATAGTTCTGTGTTAGGGAGTGCTATCCCGCCATCGTACCACCCTCGGACCAGCTTAGCCTGTGCTATGCGCGCTGGTTTGGTACCCCACAGAAGGCTGGAAACCTGCGCCGCTATCGCTTTAAAGTAGCTTGCCAATACTGGTATCGGTGTATTCTCTAGCGCATATAGAAATCGGGGAAGCGCCATCATTTTAAATAGCGCAGCCTTTCCCAACAATGTGAGCGGCAGCGTCCCCCAGTGTTTTGCGTCCCTTTTAAGGCGCTCTAGTGGGGGCACCAGATTTCTGTTGAAGAAATCATCCGTGTCAGCTGTTATATGTATACCCAAGTATTTAAACGTGCCACCCGCGATCCGCAGTGGGCAGTCGTTAGGGAGTTGCGGTTGAGGGCTGTGTAAAATATACATTACAGATTTGGACCAGTTTATGGTGCAGCCTGACGCCCGTCCGAAGAGATCGCATATATTTAGAAGAGCCAGTATGGAGCGCCTAGGGGAGGTCATATATAATAGGATATCATCTGCGTATAGGGAGATGCGGTCTTCCCACCTCACTGCCCATTTGAGACCCCATATCATAGGTTCCCACCTAATCCACGCCGCCAGTGGCTCCAGCACCAGAGCAAAAAGCAGCGGCGACGGGGGACAGCCTTGACGTGTACCGCGCTCCAGTGGAAAGTCTTCTGAGATGCGTCCATTTGCCACCACCTGTGCCACTGGTTTAGTATACAGGAGACGAACCCATGCACAGAACTTAGGGCCGAAGCCCAGGTGATTAAGCCCGTGTTTTTCACACGACCGCGTTGACGGCGAAGCAGGGTTGTGAGGTTGGTCAAGACGCCGTTCCCGCTGCTCCCGCCTTTGATCGCCTTTGTTGCCGCCGCCGCCGCTGGCACCACTCCGGGGGTTGTTTTAGCCTCGTTTTAGGCCCCCTCTCATTAGCGGTTGGGGGGCCCAGCGGGGGCCGGTTGGCAGGTGCGGCTGTGGCGACTGTGGCGACTGCGGTGAGTTGAGAGGCGGAGCGGTGCATGTTTGCACTTTGAGTGGAGGGGAGCGGGTGTCCGGCGCCTGACCTGGTGCATCGAGGTTTGCTGGGGGGCTCATGAGAGGCCGTGAGTGCCCCCCCCGCCCCCTGCAGCTGGAAGTCGAAGAGCAGCAGGAAGAGCAGCGGAAGCAGAAGCCTTTCCAGCGGTGGCAGGAGCCTTTCCCTGAAAGAGGCTGCCGGAACCGTGAGTGAGCGCCTTTCTGTTGAGGCAGGCCCCGTAAAAGTCTTTCCCTATGTAGATAGGAGCTGTGATTGTTACTGCACCGGCAGGGGCCACCAAACCATTCTAAAGTGACAGAATCCACAAGAGCTTTTCTGCAGCGGCAGGTAACCGCTAAAAAACCCGTTTTGCAATAGCGGAATCCTTTTTTTAAAATCATAATCAAATCGTAAGAAGATCCTGGAAAACTGTGAGTGCTATTTCGCAGCGACAGGAACCAAAAAATTTTTAAAAAAAAAGAATTTCAGCAGCGGTAGGTGTCGCAAATCAGTCCCGGTAGCGGCAGGAGCAGCCAAGACTCTTATTTAATGCAGTAGAAGCCGGGAGTCAACCTTAGCAGCGGGAGAGCCCGTTAAAAGTTCCTCAGCGCCTGCAGGAGCGGGTCCATTCCCCTGCGAGTCTCCTCGAGTGCGTCAAGAATATTTTTACCACAGCAGAGTTTTGCTGCAGGTACTAAAAGGGTCGGGTTGGCCTATAAAATCACGGCTAGAGCCGCTGTTATAAATTTTATAATATAATTACAATATACAAACTTTTATTAAGGTATAACTAACCACAAATATAAAATAAACAAAGTAAAATTCTTGGAATGCGCTCAGGAAAGGAAAGATTACTGGGCCCTCCCAATAGACGAGCCCGTAAAATGCAAGCACCGAATGTGTTAACAAAAACTAAAAAGCACAGTTAAAAGGACCAAGTCAAACTCTAATATCACCAATAGCACGGATGTTTGAAAAATCTATAAAAATACCACAGAAATTTGATTTTATGAAAGATCCAACAGGAGTACTTATGTCAATGGAACCAAATTTAGAAATAAAACAATTACAGACACCAATTAAACCAATTAACATCTTGGTAAGAAATAAATCACCAATTGAAATAGAATGTGATATAGAATGTGAGTATGATTATGTCAGCAGTACAAAAATAAAGGAATTAGAGGATCAAACAAACAAACAAACAAACAACGGTCTTGGACAACCAAGTTTTGCTTTTCCAAACAGTAGAGAGGGACTCGGATATAGAAGGGATGAAAACGTGGATAAAAGATCTACCACAGCTTGATAAACCGGTTAACCTTATGAGTTCTGGGGCCCCTTTGCCACTAGAAATTGAAGTCGAAATAAGGAAAAAAAACGAACCAGACAATGCCAACACACAATATGATATCACACTTAAAGACGACGAAGTCAACCAAGTCACCCAAGTAAAGCAATCCCCAATTACGGAGAGTATAAATATGGCATTTGTGTCGAGTATGCCATTAGGAAAGAGTGGAGACCTAAACGGGGAATTGACTTGTGACAAACAAGAGTACGACACTTTCAATCAATCAAAAAAGCGACTAATAAAACCAGAGGAGGGAATGTGCAAATGGAAAAAGTTGAATACATTGATAAACATTGGGCTAAAGGAAAAACTCAAACAGAAAATCATGAAAATTCCCAGGATGATATAAACACTCGTATGAAAAAAAACGAGGTACTTAATAAAGCAGGTCTAAAAAACACAGGCAATCAAGATCTAGGATCGGTATGGGATATATTTTATCATACATCAATACTAACTCTGGAAGCATTGACATATCAATCAAATAAAATGGATACCCAAATTGAAATACTAGGAGTTATGGCTAATGCAGTCACCGGAATTGATCATAAATTAGCTGAGTTAAATAACTTAATAAATAAAGCTCAAAAAGAAGCAGCTTCAAATTACTTTGACTGCACATGTGCACCTATAATAAATAAACTGGCTACTATTCCGGATGTAATAAATAGCATATTAGAAGACGTTGAAAGCACTGTGGGAAAAAAACTAGAAAATCAAAAAGCTGTGATAGGTTGCATTGGAAAAAAATTTTTTTTACCATCTGCAATTGATGAAAAAGAAAAAATCGAACAAATTGGCGAAATTAAAATTTCTAATATTGTGAACAAACCAACTATGAAAGCAATGCAGAAGAAACCAGATGAAATATATAGTTTCAATAACACGGTACAGTGGAATGACATAGGACAGGATAATGAAGATCTTATGGCCTTTGAATTAACAAAGAGACAAAGGAAAAAATTACGTAAAACAAGAAAAAAGGAAAAAAAGGAAAAAGCTCTAAAAACATCTCATACCAGATAACTTGATAACACAAGAAGGAAAAAAAGAAACTGGAAAGAAAGACGGCGATGTTCTAAGCAGTCAGTTTACAAAACGATTGGCAAGGAACGAAAAATATTATGATATATTCACAAAGTCTGGGAAACATATTGCAGACTTAAAATCAATTCCTTCAAATACATATACAAGCATACCTACGGAAAATACTGTTCAAAAAGAGGGGAGGAAAGTTCAGGGGAAAAAAAATGAACTAATTGGATTAAAAGAAAATGGATGTGTACTAACACAAGACCTTAAGTGGGAAATCGAAAATGATCCGATGGAAAAAACAGGGTCTTTATCTACCTTAATCAGTCATAACGAAGAACAGAGGCAACCTATCCATAACCAAAATAACTCACCTAATACATCAAAAACACGTTGGAATTTGATACAAAAAAAAGAAGGAAAAAACCAACGGATGGAGGAAACTGTCACCAGCCTAGACCTGAACCACAGGAGCCGAAGATGATCCCAACACCCCACCACCTGTCCACCACCCGAAAATTCGAATCTTCTGTGCAGTGTACAAGTAGGGGGGAAAGGGGAAGTGGGAGAAAAAAGAGGGAGACAGCCAGGCGTTGAGGGTTGACGTTCAATCACGTTATGGGTCAGCCGAGTTGGAACTATCTTGCACGCTGAGCCTGCAGTGGATGATAAAAGCAATAAGCATGCAATGCTACACAATTGAACATTTGATTTTGTTAATGAACATACGTTATTTACCCAAATAACCCTAGGCTATTGCTTCTCTCTTCCTACTGAGTTGTTGTGGACTGTGGTATTTCAGCATCTGTAAGAGGAGATATACTGTGATCTAGGTTTTCTAACTTCCTATTTCGTTATTGTTATTTATTTATCCTTCACTATATTTACCCCTAATGCAACTTCTCAGCCTAACTTCTTTGCTGATGAAAATCATTTCCAACCTATAATCATAAATTTTTATCATATGAGAGGATAGTAAACCTGGTGTCAACAGACACCGCTTACCACCGCTACTACCGGGGCTTAATACCAGCAACTGGTGACTAATTCACATGTGAAGTCTTGTACTGACGAGAAGATACTTGTAATGTCCTTGTACGCCGCTTCTGAGGAGATCAGTGTTTGACGTCCCATGTTGCGCAAGCGTGTTTAATTTCCGAATGCTTGTATAAAAATTCTAAACTAAGTTGCAAGACGCGTCTTGGACTACGCTATTCTTTCTATGAAATAACCTGGGTGCGTGAAGGGGAAAACACCTTGCTACCTCACGCTGACAGTTGAAGTGCGCAGTTCTTTTCAAAAGCTCGCGCATTAAGCACCTGGCCCGTCATGAGCCTCGGAGGTCTAGACCGCTGATTCATTTTTGTTAAATCTCTAGTGGAGTCCGTTTCAGCCATGTTGGAATTCTGCAAAGCCACAATACATTATTTTAAAAAGAGTTTTGTAACTAACAATTTGTTTTTCCTGTGGTAACATCTCCTCACAATTCTTAGACGAGTTTTTATTTTCTTTTTAACCCGTTTCAAATCGAGGCCTGCCTGGCAGATCCTGACAGTACCTCCCTCCAAAGGGGGTCCTTCCTCTTTCGGTTTTAATGGATAATTTTTGTGGAAACTTTTAATTAATCTTGGGGCATGGACATTTGGAGAGGGTTCCCATGATCGTTCTTCTGGACCATAACCCTTCCATTCCACCAGGTAGTACAATTTCCCTTTTGACCTTTTTGAATCTAGGATCTTGCTGACTTCAAATTCTTCGTTTAATTCTACTTGTTTAGGCATAGGAGTCTTTTTGTATCTTACATTAGGAGGGTTTTTTTTTTAAAAAGTGAAACATGAAAAGCTGGGGGAATTTTTAATTGTTTAGGGAGTTGTAATTTGACCACTGCGGGATTGATTTTTTTATTGACCTTAAAGTGACCAATGAATCTGGGTTGAAACTTCCTATTCCCCTTTAATCTCAAATGTTTAGTAGATAGCCAAACCTGACCTCCTATCTTGAATTCTGGGCCCACTCTTCTTTTCTTATCTGCTTGTTTCTTATATGATGCCTTAGCCTTCTGCGAGCCTTCCTGAGCCTTCTTGTGTGCGTGTTCTAACTGCAATAGTATGTCCTTAACCGCTGGCACTGTCTCATCCTTCCTCCCTGTTATCAAACTAGGGTGTCTCCCTGAATTCAAATAAAACGGCGAATACCCAGTGGAACTGTGTTCATCATTATTATATGCAAACTCGGCTGTCCATAGTAATTCTGAACAGTTTCCCTCATGTTCTAACAAATAGAGCCTCAAATACTGTTCTAACTCTTGGTTGACTCTCTCTGTTTGCCCATCGGTCTCAGGGTGGAAACTGGTAGAAAACCGCGTATCAACTCCCAACTCCTGCATGAATTCTCTCCAAGATTTAGACACAAATTGGGTTCCTCTATCTGATATAAGGATCTGTGGGACCCCATGAGCTCGAATTACATGTTGATTAAACAACTGAATTAACGGATGAGCTGTAGGAACAGATTTTAATGGAACAAAATGGCTCATTTTGGAAAATGTGTCTACAAAAACCAGTATAACTGTGTAACCTTGACTAGGCGGAAGGTCCACTATCCGGTCTAGAGTCAGTGTGCCATGGGTGTGGTGCATTGGGAAGTGGTTGTAATAATCCTTGTGGCGCTTGTCTGCTTGGTTTTCCCCTAATGCATAGATCACAAGTCAAAACATATTGGGCCACCTGAGCTGCCATGTCTGGCCACCAAAAATATCTTTTGATCAGATTTAACGTCTTTTTTATGCCCTTATGACCCGCCAGAGGATCATCATGACAGCCTTTCAAAGCCTTCTCTTGTAAATTCTTGGTTGGTAAATACAAAGCCTCATCATAATATGGAAGACCCTTTTTAATGTTTTTTCTTTCATTGTCTCCAACCCAATCCTTTATCTCCTGGACCGAGCAATTTTCATGGATCTCTTTGGCAAAATCTTGTAAATGAATGATTCCAATAATCTTATCTGGTGGAATGATTGGTTCAACTGGTGAAACCTTCATGTCTTCTGATATGTTCAATCTAGATAACGCATCAGACTTCACATTCTTTGCTCCTGGTTTGTAGGTGATCACAAAATCAAATTCCGAAAAGTATAACGACCACCTCAATTGACGGGGAGTTAGGGTTTTTGCTGACTTCAAAAACTGCAAATTACGATAATCGGTAAACACAGTTACACAATGTTTGGCTCCTAATAAGTAGTGGCACCAATCTTGAAAAGCTTCTTTTACTGCTAACAGCTCTTTATCAGCAATCAAATAGTTGATTTCAGGTTCCGACAGCTTCCTGGATCTATAAGTGACCGGATTAAGTTGTCCCGTTAATTTGTTCCTTTGAGACAAAATTCCTCCTGTGGCAAAGTCTGATGCGTCAGTCTCCACAAGAAAGGCTTGTTCCGGGTCGGGATGTGCCAAGATTGGAGCAGTTATGAAAGCCTTCTTGAGGAATTGAAATGCCGATTCGGCATCTTCTGACCAATCAAATTTCCTTCCCTTCTTTAAAAGCTGTGTAATAGGGGAAACCTTGGCAGAGAAGTTGGGAATAAATCTCCGGTAAAAATTGGCGAAGCCAAGGAAACTTTGGATTTCCTTTACATTTTTTGGAGAGGTCCAATCCTGTATGACCTGTACCTTAGATGGATCCATGGCCACTCCATCCGCGGATAACACAAATCCAAGGAATTCCACTTGGTCTGCGTGGAATGAACACTTCTCCAACTTTACAAAAAGTTGATTCTCCAATAGTTTTTTCAGGATGGCTCGTACATGTTTTACATGGTTTTCCATGCAATCAGAAAAAATTAATGTCATCAATGTAGACAACCGCCACCCTATCCAGGAATTCCTGAAGTACATCGTTTACGTAGTGTTGGAAAGCCGCTGGTGCATTGCTCAACCCATAGGGTTACTGATACTCGTAAAGGCCATATTTAGTACGGAAAGCCGTCTTCCATTCGTCTCCTTCAGCTACTCTCACCAAGTGATAAGCCCCTCTGAGGTCAAGTTTTGTGTAAACTTTTGCCCCTTTGACTTGATCCAAAAGTTGTGAGATTAGGGGTAGGGGATACCGATTTTTGATGGTTACTAAATTAAGTGCTCTGTAGTATATACATGGGCGGAGAGTTGCATCCTTCTTAGGTCTAAAAAATAGCGGCGATGAAACCGGTGACTGAGAAGGCCTGATAAATCCGATTCTCTGATATTGCTCTAAATATTCTTTTAAATATACATTTTCTGCTTCCGTGAGGGCATATATACGACTGCACGGCAAAGTGGCCCCTGGCTCTAATTCTATTTTGCAGTCGTACTCTCGATGTGGTGGAAGTTTCTCTGCATTTCTTTTATCAAACACACTGGCCAAATCTTGATATTCCTTTGGGACCTCCTTCAGTTCAACAACACATAAATGATTTGTAAGCTGGGCTAATTCTGTGGCTGGCGATCCCACGGATTTCTCACTTATGTGAAAAAAACTGTTCTTTTTACAATGTTCAGAAGTCATTTCTACTGTTCTTCTTTCCCAATCAATTTTTGGGTTGTGTTCTGACAACCAGGGCAACCCCAAAATCAATTGGAATTGCGGAGCATCAATCAAATTGAATCTTATAAACTCGCGATGGTCTTGCAATCCAATCAATTCAATAGTTTCTGTTTCTTCGGTAATGGGGCCCGATGTGAGGTTGGAGCCATCTACTGCCTTTACTACCTCAAAATGTTTTTTCTGGATAGCATGGATTCCGATCTCCCTTGCATATTTCAAATCACAAAAGTTGCCAGTGGCTCCCGAGTCAATCATTACTGACACACCTTTGACTTCCATGGATCCAAATTTTGCTGTAAAGGACACAATCAAGTGTGGTGCGGCCGACTGTAAAGTGTTTATTAATTGTTGAGATTCTTGAGTTGACTCACCAACATTTCCCACCAGGGCAACTCCATCTACTGGTGGGATCTGTCTTTTAACCCTTGGTGTTTTTCTTGTTTTTTTAGGGCAATCTTTTACAAAGTGCCCTGGAGCACCACAATACATGCATAACTGTTTTGATCGTCTCAATTCTCTCTCATCCTTAGAGAGAGGACCTCTGACAGAGCCAATTTGCATTGGTTCCTCTCCGCTAGCGGCTTCTCCCTTACTGCCTTCAGTTTTAACTCGATCAAGCCGAGGTACAAAAGCACGGTAATCTTTCTTTCTTTCGGATTTTCTTTCAAACAGACGGTGTTCAATCTGCAGTACCAAATCAATTAATTCAGAGATTTCTTGTGGTCTTTTAGGTATTTGGGTTAAAGCATCTTTCAGTTCATCTTTAAGGCCACGATAAAAGATCGCTGAACGTTTGCTCTCTGGCCAATCTGTTTCAACTATTAGTTTGTTAAACTGAGCGATATAAGCCACAAGGTAACAATCACCTTGCTTTAAGTCCAGCAACTCGTTGTCTGTGGCTTGGTTGGCAGTTCTTCTGTCAAAAATTCTCAAAAACTCTTTCTTGAAAAGTTCGAAATCAAATAGTGCTGGGTCATTACGCGAGATCAAGGGCATAGACCAGGCAGCTGCATCGCCGCTCAAGTAGGACAACATGAAGGCGACTTTCGTTTGATCCTCTGTAAACACTGCTGACCTACATAAAAAGTGTAGTGAACATTGAGTGAGAAATATTTGGGCCTTATGCGGGTCACCACTAAATCTTTCGTGTGTGGCTAATGGAACTATGGGTGCAACTGAATGTATTACTTGGGCCGCTACCTCTGAAGCTGATCTTCTATCTGATCCCAATCTCGGCAAGGTGGAAGTTCCTGAAATTAGCTCCTCCATTCTTAATCTAATTTGTTGAGTTTCCTGCTGAGACCTCTTAACCTCTTCCCTTAAACTCCTATTCTCTTCTGCTGACTGTGTCAGCTGGTTTTGCAACCCATCTAGTATGCCCGCTAAAGTCTTATGGTCAAACCCCTCAGCCATCTCGATTCGGGTGGAAAAGGTTGGCACTTCAATCTGTCACCAGCCTAGACCTGAACCACTGGAGCCGAAGATGATCCCAACACCCCACCACCTGTCCACCACCCGAAAATTGTAATCTTCTGGGCAGTGTACAAGTAGGGGGGAAAGGGGAAGTGGGAGAAAAAAGAGAGACAACCAGGCGTTGAGGGTTGACGTTCAATCACGTTATGGGTCAGCCGAGTTGGAACTATCTTGCACGCTGAGCCTGCACTGGATGATAAAAGCAATAAGCATGCAATGCTACACAATTGAACATTTGATTTTGTTAATGAACATACGTTATTTACCCAAATAACCCTAGGCTATTGCTTCTTTCAGCATCTGTAAGAGGAGATATACTGTGATCTAGGTTTTCTAACTTCCTATTTCGTTATTGTTATTTATTTATTCTTCACTATATTTACCCCTAATGCAACTTCTCAGCCTTAAACAAATGTGAGGTAAACAGTTCTCTTATATCCTGTAGTATGGATAGACTATCAACTTTTTAACTTCTTTGCCGATGAAAATCATTTCCAACCTATAATCATAAATTTTTATCATATGAGAGGATAGTAAACCTGGTGTCAACAGACACCGCTTACCACCGCTACTACCGGGGCTTAATACCAGCAACTGGTGACTAATTCACAAGTGAAGTCTTGTTTGTACTGACGAGAAGATACTTGTATTGTCCTTGTACGCCGCTTCTGAGGATATCAGTGTTCGACGTCCCACATTGCGCATGCGTGTTAAATTTCCGAATGCTTGTCTAAAAACTCCAAACTAAGTTGCAAGACGCGTCTTGGACTACGCTATTCCTTCTATGAAATAACCTGGATGCGTGAAAGGGAAAACACCTTGCTACCTCACGCTGACAGTTGAAGTGCGCAGTTCTTTTCAAAAGCTCGCGCATTAAGCACCTGGCCCGTCACGAGCCTCGGAGGTCTAGACCGCTGATTCACTTTTGTTAAATCTCTAGTGGAGTCCGTTTCGGCCATGTTGGAATTCTGCAAAGCCACAATACATTGTTTTAAAAAGAGTTTTGTAACCAACAATTTGTTTTTCCTGTGGTAACATCTCCTCACAAATGAGTTTTTATTTTCTTTTTAACCCTTTTCAAATCGAGGCCTGCCTGGCAGATCCTGACAGAAACAGAGAATAACTTTACGAAATCAAAAGAATTGACTGAAGATAACACCCATAAATTTATAAGGGACAACATAATAATTATAACAAATTGTCAAGGCAAACAAATTATATGTAAAGAAAATGAACCTTACGACGAAAATAAGAAAGGAACGTTGAACTTGAACAGACGTTCCCAAATTACTTTTACACCATTATTTGACTCATGTGGCAAGCATGACACCCTGAATAGAGGAAATATTCTTTGCCTTTTTAAATCTATACCATCATTGGAAAAATTGACAACAGAAGATATTGACTGTGTAAGCTTCTTACAAAATTCCGAAGGCAAACAACCAATAACAGTGCTAATTGTAAACACTGCCTCTATAGCAGATCAAATCATGCAAGAATACAAAGTTTTTTCACAGCTGGGGGATATTAATTAGCCAACTAGCCCCAAAGGTATACCCAACTCCTTTTATCAAAGAAGAAAGTCCAATGAAAAGACCGAGCAAGATGAAAGACGATCTAGTCTATTCTATATTAAAAAATCCCCTGGGAAAAACAAACTGCGATAGTGGAAAGTCCATATATCAAGGAAAAGATAAAGAAAAGACAAAAGAAAATAAAGGAGTAAATGAGAAATGGATCCTGACGGCTTACATGGCAGTAACAAACAATGACAGAACAAAACACAAGATGTAACAGATGAAACGAACACAATAGTGGTTTGGTCATGGAATATAAATGGTTTATGTAAAAAGATCAAAAATTCTTAAATAGAATCATTAACAAACTGTTATCAAATTATATAGTTGCAGGAAACTTGGGAATTGTACCCTTTTATGTTACAAGGATATAAAGGATATTTTTTTCCCGCAATAAGACATTATAAATTTGGACGGCCGTGTGGGAGCCTGGCAATATTTTTACTGATTGCTCTAAAAGTAGAACATAGGCAGCTAGATACGAATATTTCTAATTTCCAAGCTGTGAAGTTGAATTACCTAATAAGAAAGGAAAATAAACCAAAAAATCTAATCTTAATTGCTGCTCTTACTACCTTTTTGTTGGACCAAATAATGGAAGACCCGTCTATAGATTTCTTAGTTACAGGAGATTTTAATATAAATCTACTAGTACAATTCATACGGGATGATTTTATCCAGTCCCAAAATCACCAATGGTTAATCCCAGAGCAAGTACTTGATCACTCAAAAAATGTTAAACAAAAGACTATTGGGAAGAACTTCATGATGGACATGGAAGCTTTGGGTCTTAGAATGTTGAATGGTAGATTTGAGTCAGATACACCTCCAGCATGGTCTTTTCAGTCTCACCAGTATAAATCTAGAATAGACTATACTATGGTTTCTGTAAATATCTTTGACAAAATTACTTCATATCACTTAAAAAAGGCATTTGAAAGTGACCATAGTCAACAAAAAGTACAAGTGAAATTGCTAGGATCAAAACATCAAAATTACTTAACCATGCACGGTCAGATTTGTACTTCTAATTATAGAAAACTTACATGGGAAACAAATAATATGGACACCACGATGAAAAAGGCACGAGAACTAATTAAAAAATGTTTTGAATAAGGTAAATGCACATCCACCTAGATTAGCTGATAAACAAATATCTAATCTACTTTATGCGGACGATGTTGTACTTAAAAGTCACACCAAAGTTGGGTTGCAAAGGCTAATTGATTGTCTATCAGTGTATGCAAAACAAAATGATATGGTGATAAACGAAACAAAGACCAAAGTAATGGTAGTTACGAAAAATATAAGGCTTAAAAATAAATATAATTGGAACCTGGAGGGAACGAAATTAGAACAAGTTGATTCCTACCGGTATCTTGGAGTTATATTCAACGATAGTGGAAATTTTCTCCCGCAAAAAAGAGAAATTACAAGACAAGCTAATACTATGACTGCAGCTTTTAGGATAATTCAGAATTCAATATCTGATTTGTCTTTTCGTCCTTTACTAAAGATCATCTCAGCAAAGCTATTACCTACACTAACATATGGTTCTGAGGTATTAAATGGGAAAGACGCAGAGATTATTAATAATGCAATTTCAAAAACGTACAAAATCTTATTTTCCCTGCCAACAAATGCTTCGCAAGCTCAGGTGAGGCTCGAATTTGGGATAAATAACCAGCTTCTAGCAAGAAAAGGACAAGCTTTTAAAGTTTGGAATAGAGTAAAAAATGACCAAGAAAATCAAATGTCCCAGCTATTATGACAAGAAGTCAAACATAATAAGAAGCTGCAGGCTTGGTCCTACCTAAATAAAGCAAAAGAAGAATTTGGTGTAATATCGATCTGGGAGAATACGATTACCCAAGAAAGTTTAAAAAAACAATTAACAAACTTACCAATAATTTTTCTCTGATAAAAGATAAGGATATATGTGCGAGAGAAAAAACATGCATGGCCAATCATAAATGGATATATCAAAAAACATGTCCAAGAATATTTAGAAATACCATGGTCATTGAAAAACAAGAAAATCTTTATCAGAGCACGCTTTGGGTTTCTGCCGGGTTTATGTCATGTACCCATATGGAAAAAAACAGCAGATTGTAGATTATTTAAATGTGGTAACGAGAATATTATACATCTACTATGTCTTTGCCCTGGGTTAGAAAAGGAAAGGAAAGCCATTTTAAAGAGACAATTTAATGAACGTGGACTAAGGTCATGCAGACAAGCAGTGATGGCATGTCTAAACTCTAAAGATATATTCATGATCTCTGCATTTGTAAAATTTTTGAACACTGTGGATAAAAAATTAGGGGAATCATTTATTCTATTTTTTTATATATTGTATATTGTATTAGAGGCATGATAGCAATTGTGATTATAGCGTTTTAATTCTTTTATATTTGAGGATATTTTAATTATTTTAATTAATCACACAAATAAACCTGAACTGAACAGGTGATTAAGCACGGCAAACAGGAAGGGCCACTCCACCATGTCAAACGCCATCCGTGCATCTAGGGAGAGTATAACAGCTGACTCCTGAAGATAAGGGGTGCGGGCCATCACCCCATGCTAGCGCCTCAGGTTGACGGCCGTATTTCTACCTGGCATAAAACCATGCCCTGCAGCTCTTGCTGTTTTTCTCGCATGTGCCCCGTAATAGAGACAATGGCCTGCCCTCGGAGGACAGTTTTATAAGCCTCCCACAGGGTAGTCGGAGAGCTAACCGATAGAAGATTTTCCTGAAAATAGTGTTTGGTTGCCGCAACTATAGCCTTCTTGATCTTGGGGACTTGCAAATAACCAGGACGGATGGGATATATACGCCGCCGCATCCTGTGATGATATGTGTACGTTAGCAGTATTGGAAAATGGTCAGAGATACCTCTAGGCCTAATCTCTACACTGTCGATATTCCTCATACTATCAGCTGAGGCTAAGAAGTAATCTATTCTAGACAGGCTATTGTGCACTCCGGAATGAAAGGTGAATTGCCGTGTCGTGGGGTGGTGCCATCTCCACACATCATTAGGCCCAAGTGCTCCCATAAAGCTCCCAAGGCCCGAAATGTCCATTGTTCGCGCCTTTACCTGGTATCGGTCCAGAGTTCCATCTATAGTTGCATTAAAATCCCCCCCTATCAGGAGCTCCCCTTCCGGAAGATCAAGTAAGAAATCACTAAGTGCTGGGAGTGCTACTGCGTGTAATGCAGGGGGGGATGTAGACGGATAATATATTGATGGACCGCCCCTCCCATTGACCTATTATAGCCACGAAGCGGCCTTGAATGTCTGTTTTGGTGTTATGCACTATTAGCAGAGAGTGTTTTTTAACTAAAATACCCACTCCCCTGGAGCCGGAAGAGAATTCCGAGTGGACAAGCATTTTAAACCCCCACCTGTTCAACGCCCTGCAAGTGGTTCCAGTAAGGTGTGTTTCTTGCAGTAAAGCCACTGCCGGCGAGCAACGCTTTATACATTGTAGCACCAGGCCTCTTTATTTTATCTCCCAGGCCGTGTACGTTCCACGTGAGCAAGGACAGGGCCAGCACCGGAGTCATGGTGGACGGTCCTGGGTCAGGGTCAATTGTGTCTTCATTCGCCATATCCGACGAAGTGCAGAAGAGCTGTTGCAAGGTCATATGTGCAATGTGTCCGGTGAATCATGTGTAAGGATGTGCCATACCGGAGTGCCTCAGTAGAACTGAAAACAAAAAACCAACAGAACCAAAAGAACAGTCCCATCCCCTCCACCCCGCCTCCCTGCCTCCCTGCTGGACGGAGTCACAACTACCCGCCACCCCAACTTTGCAGAGCACTTGGTCCCCATTCCCATGAACAGTACTTGCGTGTAGGGGGTGAGGTCCACTGAGGGTTGCAGTTGCTCCCCGCCTCAAAGACAAGCTGCTCTCATTGTTGACTAGCCGTTACCTCATGTTAGTGAGTTCGCTGGAGTGCCCTCGTTTTGCATCAGTTCGTAGTTGCTGACCGCTACAGTTAAACTCACTCTTCGGTCAGATTTTGCTTCTGTTGTTCCTCTTCCCGCTCCAGTCCACCATTCCTGACTTCTCCATCCATCCTGTGGTGTCTCCGGCTTCTGTCTGACCGCTGGGATCTTTCCACACGACGCCATCCCTCGAGCCACTAGTGGGCCTCTTCAGGTGTCTCGAAGAACCATGTCTTTCCGTCCGCCACCACACATAGTTTTGCCGGAAACCGCATCGAATATGGCAGCTCCCTGGTTCTCAGTTCTTTTTTAACTTCCATGAAGCTCCTACGACTCCTAGAGACGGCCGCCGTATAGTCCGGAAAGAAGGATACCACTGAGTTTTGGACGCGTATCGGTGGTGCCACCTGCGCCGTTTGCAATATGGCATCTCTGTCTCGGAAATTGAAGATGCGGGCAAGAAGAGGTCTAGGGGGAACCCCGGGCTTGGGCTTACCCCCCGGCACTCTGTGTGCTCTTTCCACAGAGAAAAAGTGGAGAGTCCCCTGGGTTGAAGCCTGGCTTTTATGAGGTCTTCTACATACAGGTCCACGGCAGGGTGCCCCTCGCTCTCGGGAATGCCCGTAATTCTGACGTTGTTGCGCCGTGAGCGCCCTTCTTGCTCATCTAACTTTGCCGCCATGAGCCTGTTTTCCGCCTCCAAGTGGTTCACCTTTTTGATCAAGGTTGCAGTGTCCTTCGTAAGGGATTTCGTTGCCTGTTCAACGTCTGTCACCCTGGCGGTCATCTTTTGGAAGTCGGCCCGCAGGAAGGAAACATCTGTGGAGATCGATTCCACCGTCGACTGCATATTCGTGAGGGCAGACATGATGTCTTCCAATGTTACCTTAGTCGCTCCTTCGTCTTCTGGGGCCTTGTCTGGGAGTCCCTTACACTCTGGCGGCGCGGGAAAGTCTTTTCCGAATGCAAATTTGCCTAGCTTGACCTGAGAGGTCGTGCGTGGGTCTCTGCCTCCCATTTTTGACATGATAAGGACGCTCCGATCGGTAATCGCCGCCGCCTGCCGCGAGACCGCCTGTCACGCGCGGCCTGTCTCTTTTCCCGCTGTACCACGAACTGACCTTGCAGGGTTTATGATCGGTAGCGTGTGGTCAGAGATGCCGCATACACAGTGCGTCGCACCTGCGTGTGCCACTCTGTTATCGCACTGTTGGGGGCACCAGCCAGGAAGGTCGGGTGGGCCTCTATTCGTGGCCTGCTGTGATATTCAGGGCACACAGCCCCTGCCGCCGTTGAGAGTGGGTCCTCAGTGATGTCATGAGTGATGTCATTGACCATGTCATGAGTGATGTAATATGTGATATCATCAGCAGTGCATTGCAGGCGTGCGAGTTATAGTTAGCTGAACTAACTATAACAGGGGAATATCAATGGTTTTGTACGAGTGAAAAGTCCAGCTAACTATAACGCCCCTGAAACCTATGGTTTTTTCAGTGAATTTCTAAGGTTTTTTAAATGCTAATTCCTAACTATAACGTGCCTGAAACCTATGGTTTTTTCACTGAATTTCAAAGGTTTTTTAAATGCTAATTTCTAACTATGCCTACAGAGATGGGACATGTGAAAAAAGAAGAAAAAACGCACAAAGAAAAAAAAGAAATGCAGAAAGAAGCAACAGAAGTCCTCAAATACGAAGAAAAGTGTAGGAAGAAGGATAACGTGCAGAAAGAACAAACAGAAGAGCAGAACGAAGCCTTGTTGCAAAATCATCCTGTACCCTCAACTTTTTCAGACGGATACTGGTGGTAACTGAGTCTGACTAACCAGTCCTAGAGCCAGTGCTATGTTAAAAGACACTCAGAATACAGTGAAAACACCTACATACACTAGGGAACACTATGCGTTGGGGTCCCCCTGTGATTAGCATGACCTCCTCTGTAAGGCCCTAGTATATAATAGGGCAGGGGATTAAAACTACCTCTTAAAACGCGCCACAGGGCGTGTTTGCACACATCACATCATCTCCCTTCCCCACTGTGTAAACACGCCCTGTGGCCGTTTTAAGTTGGGAGATTAAGTCCCCTTGAATCCTGAGGGTCCAACAAGACCACTAGGTACCTCTAGTAAGCGCCACAGAGCTGCGTTGTAGAGAGATGTAAAAAGGGGCACAGCCTGCACCACCTCTCTGCAACGCAGAGCAGTGGCGCTTACTGGAAGCACCTTGTGCGCTAGTTGGCCCCCAGGGTCCCTCAGGATTGTAAGGGAATTATTTCCCCAACTTAAAACGCGCCACAGGGCGTGTTTGCACATGTCACCTCGGGCCCCGTCCCCTCCCTTCACCACTGTGTAAACGCGCCCTGTGGCCGTTCTAAGTTGAGAGATTAAGTCCCCTTGAATCCTAAGGGTCCCTAGGGTCAAACTAGCCCACTAGGTACCTCCAGTAAGCGCCACAGAGCTGCGTTGCATAGAGGTGTAAAAAGGGGCGTGGCCTCAGAACACCTGTCTGCAACGCAGCTTCCTGGCGCATACTGGAGATACCTGTTGGGCTAGTTGGCCCTCAGGGACCCTCAGTATTGAAGGGGAATCAATTCCCCAACTTACAACTGGCCAGGGGGCGCGTTTGCCGAGTGCTGCAAGGAGGGGGTGTGGCCTCTGGCGCGATGCCGGTCTTTTATTTAATTAATTTTTTTAAGAAGGAGGGCTGTGTGGCCCCCCTTCTTTTTCTAATTTATTGGCCCTGTGGACCCCATCCCCCAGGGCCTGCACCCTAATTTTTTTTGTTGAAAAAAAACAATTTGGAAGGGGACTGCGTGGGCCCCCTCCCACGGCCTTAATCGGCCCCGGGGACTCCATCCCCCGGGCCCGGCCTTTGTTTTTTATTATTTTAAAAAAATATATATTTGTAGAAACACCTAGGACATGCTGGACCGTATGTACCTATCACCATGACGATTTGCGTGATATTCATTAAAAGGGGTCTATGCATATAATGAATCCACATGGAATGTATTTACACCGCTAGCGAAGCTCTGACGTGTCTGATGCCCTACCGTGCCTAATCCCGGCGCCCCCGCCGGTGGGTGCTCTCCAAGTAGACACCCTTGTCGTTTATTTATACAAACATGGGTAGCTATTGATGGGCACATTTAATACACACGCACACCAAGCCATTCAAAGGGGATTCTACAAAAATTCGACCGGTTAATAAAAGACACATCCACCGCCGGATGTGTAATACTTTTTATTTTACTCTCTGGAAAGGAGACGAACCTCCCTTGAGTCACAGCGTGCTCCTGGCTGAGCCCAATGCTGTGTTACACCCACCAGTGCCCGCCGAGTGCCACACACCTCTATGTTGTATTCCACCAGCTAATCCTTATGCTATGACTCTCTCTAGCCCATGTGCACTGTAACATCACCCCGTGAATATGTCATGCCACACTTGCCTTCGCACGGGTTATATTGCCCCATCTAACGTGCCTTCCTCGATGCCTATGTTATAACGCACAGCGCTATGCCATACATATTACAATCTGGGATCCATATCTTTGTCACAGTGCATATGCAACGTTACACTCCGCAGCACATATTTTATATTACAACTTTAGAGACTAGTTAGGTTACACAACACTGCCCTGTGCATATTACACTCCAAGGCGTATATCGCATAGCACGCGCTAGTGCCTGTGCTATCTCACGCTCTCCAATGAATCTGTCATTGAGCACAATGTATTGCATATTATATTTCACGCCCGGTTCATCTTATATCACACTTTTTGGTGCATAGTTTATACCATATACTATATCTAGTTTTCATTTTCAATCGTGCTCTCAGGACTATGTTCTATATAACACTGCGTCCACCTACCCTTTTCACGGGCATTACATTTTGCGATGGTGGGTGGAGGGTCAGGGGGTGTTTCTGCCAAGTGAGCCCGGAGTCACAGTCACAAACGTCCTCTTCTTCCTGAATAAAAGTGAGATTATGCTGCATACTTGTTCATATTTTAAGTAGTTCGCACAGACACACCTTTTAAAAACAATAAAGTTCCTAATACCCACCTTCTCTGAACAGTTAACTTGCTGCCCCATCCACCTCCTCCCTATCCTCTGCTGTCTGAATCCATGGACTAGCCTCCTCCCTCCTGCCATGCATGGTCTGATGTGCTGCCACTGCCCTCCATTTAGCATGATGTACCAGTCCACTCCTCCTGCCCTCCATTTCCCAATTCTATGGCCCATCATTGACCTCCTGCTTAGCCTCTGTGCTTAGCTTGCTGCCCCTATTCTCCTTCCCCCTGCCCTCCGAAGTCTTTGTGCATGCCCCTGCTCCGTCCTTTTTGCCCACCATGTTCCATGGACCTGCCACTCCTATCTACTCTGAGTGTTCTGTTGAGCTGCCACTCCCCTCCCACCTGCCTAGCATTGTCAGATGACTGTAACCTGTCCCTGCCACCTCCACCCTGCCTGTCCACATGCCATGCCACTATCCCCTTCCTCCTGTCCTCCATGGTCCATTTTACTGCCACACCCTTCTGCCCTCCCTGGTCTGTTGTGCTGCAACTGCTCCAACTGCCTGCCCCACGCGGTCTATTGTGAGGCCCCTTCCCCTGAACTCTTGCCTGTGCCCAGTTCCTGACCCTCCCTTCTATCCTTCATGGTCCTTTGTGTATGCCCCTGCACCCTCCTTCTTGCCCATCATTGCCATTGTGCTGCCACTAACCCTCCCGATTGCCATGCATGGTCTTCTGTGCTGCCATGGCCCCTCCCACCTTCCCTGTGTGGTCAGCTAGCTGCCCCTGACCCCCTCCCACCTTCCCTCCATGGTCTGTGTGTATGCCACCATAGTCTCACTGTTGCTCTCCATAGATGTGTCTTGTTTCTAGTGCCCATCCTGCCTGACCTCCATGGTCATCTTGCTGCTCCTGCCCTGCCCCCTTGCCCCAGCCCTCTGTTTCCATGTGCAGACCCCTATTCCCTCCCTCCTGGCTTGTCTGTTCCATTGTAATGCCCCTGATCCGTCCCTCCTGCCCTTTTTGGTCTGTTATGCTGCAGCTTTCTCTCCTGTCTGTCCATTATGGTCAGCTAGCTACCATTGCCTCTTTCCCCTCTGTTCTCTGTTGTTCATGTGCATGGTCCTGTCCCCTCCCTATTACTTTCTATGGATTGTTGTGCTGCACTCCCGTCCCGCATGCCCTGTGTGGTGTATTGTGCTGCTGCAAACCCTGATGCCTGCCCTGTAGGGTCAGTTTGGTGCACCTCTCCATGTCCCTCCTGTCCTCTGTTATCCGAGTCCATGTCCCTACCCCAATTCCTCCTGCCTACCATGATCCAATGTACCATACTTGCGAACATTTTGAACTTGGTAAGAGGGAGATTTTGAAAAAAAACTGGGGTATTGATTTTCCCCTTTGAGTTACATTGAAAAAGAGGAGATTGTAGACAGGAGACAGATCAAATAAAGCCCATTTGAGCTTAAAAACATTGGACGTTTCCTGCCTGAAACGGGTCTGTTGGCATGTATGGTTGTACTACCACTGCCTCTTCCTTCTGCCCACAATGGTCTATTATATTGCCACAGCCTCTCTTGCCAGTCCTGGATTGTTGGTTTGTTGCCCCTGCCCCCCTTTCCACTGCCCTCCATAGTCTGTTGTGCTGCCACTGCCCTTCCTGCCCGCCCAGTGTGGTCAAATTGTTGCCTCTGCACCTTCCTACCTGCCTTTAATTTTCAGAGTCCGTGCCCTTGGCCTCTGCCTCTCAACAGTATCCCAATGAACAACTAGATTGCTAATATTCTATATTTATTACAAAAGTGTGGAACGCCTGACGTCATCTTGATGTAATCAAACCTTTAATACCTAGAGCATTTCCTTTAGAAATTACATATATGAGAGGGTCTTATTTGCATCAAAATTATGGTTAGTGCTCTAAAAAACTAAAATGAGGACATATTTTCTTTGTTTTCAAATAGCGACAAAGAACTTTTAAATTATTTGTAATCTTTGTTTTTTTACCCAGTTGACCACTTGATTAAATGTTGCACCTAGGGGAGAGGATGTGGTGTTACTTCCAGAGCTGCAGACTTTGCAACTGGGGAACCAGGTTGGAGTTTCTGCTTCAGCTCAACATTCTGTGATTCTGGTCAAATCACTTAATCTCCCCATGTCTACAACCAAAACAAATTTGATCTTGTGTGATGTAACCAATGCTCATGTAAAGCACTCCAATACCTGACAAGTCTGCACTATATACAGCTGCAAATACACAAAAAATAAGTGTTTTGCACACTTCTGTCATTGGGCTACATGTGGGCTACATCTGGGTGATATTTGTGCTGCATTTGGGCTCTTTTGTCTCTGGTGGCCATCTTGGGAGATTTATTTGTTATGAAGTTTCCTAATTTCCTCATGTACTGCAGTCTCCTCAGTAGGAAATGCTTTCAGTTTTTTACTTTGATTCCATCAAGAAGGTATTAGGATATATCACACATTTGCCATAAATTCTGAATGTTAGCACTCTAGTTGCTCAGTAGATCACTGTAGTAAAGCTACTGCTCACCAGGAAAGTCTGCTGCTGGTATTCAAAGTGCATGTTTCAGTCTGCATGTCAGAATTTTTTTATGAAATAGAAGAGGATTTGAGAAGTCAAAATGTGCCCTAATTTTTCTTTCTGCAGCACTAATCATAATTTCTACGGCAAAATGAACCCCTCAT
This sequence comes from Triturus cristatus, assembly GCF_964204655.1. Taxonomy (NCBI): domain Eukaryota; kingdom Metazoa; phylum Chordata; class Amphibia; order Caudata; family Salamandridae; genus Triturus; species Triturus cristatus. The sequence continues at coordinate 568,180,789 of NC_140586.1, forward strand.
TTTGTTCCTTTGTAAATTAAATGTTTTAAGTGTTACCACTTTATTCCAATCAAGATGGCTTCAGGTGTGCCACACTTTTGTCATAAGTAAGACTGTTAGCACTCTAGTTGTTCTTTGGAACACTCTGGGAAGCTGCAGTAGAACACAAAGGAATCAACTGACAGTCTCTGCCCTTGTTGGATGTACATGTTTTACTGAGAATGTCAGACTTCATTCTCACATGACTAAGAAAGATAATTTGAATTTACAGAAAATATGCTCTTAGTTTAGCTTATAGATCACCTTCCAAACCTCTGTGGGAAAAGCATGAGAAAATAGTTTTCTCTCAAACATGATTCATGATATCACAGCAGAAGGCTTTTTCACATGGTAAAATCACCTTAGAACACACCACAATTCCTAAAATGAGTATTGTACCATCAACAAATGATTTATAATGTAACTTAAGTCTTAAAACCTTCTATTAACTGCAATGCTTTTTAATGAGGTGCTATCATGTATATTGATCCCAAGTTGGCTGCCAACACTTCTTGGATGAAGTACTGACAGCCAATCAGATCTTACGATGAGATGTGTGGTTAGGCTCCGCCCAGATATATATGTGATTTTGATTTTGATTTTCTCAGGAACTACTGAACGGATTTACACCATTTAAGCAAAAGGAACGAGTCTGAACTGAGGACTACCTCTTTGCCAAGTTTGGTGTCATTCCGTTCAGCAGTTCGGGCTATAGCTGCGTCAACAGGTCCTATGGGAAAATGCAAGGGGAAAATGCGTTTTGGGACCCCCCTTTTTTCTCGGCCCCCGCTTGACGAATCACCGTGAAATTTTCAGGATAGAAGCGGACCGGAGCTGGCCAAAAGTTTGGAAAATTTCGCGAAGATTCATCAATCGGCGCCAACGTTATTCCAAATAGAATGTTGTGGATTTCCTATGGAAAAAAGGTCCTAACTATAACTACCTACTGGCGACTGCCAGTAGGTAATATCTCGAACCAGTCCACAACTTCAATAAAGAAGGTGCTGACTCCATGGGTAAATAACCAAAGAAAGATTCTTTTAATTCCACAAGACCTAGACGTGTTTTGGCGGCGGACCGCCTTGCTCACTACATCAGGTATCTCACACATCAGCAATATATACATAGGTGGATGACAAGCATTAACTGGTTGGTTCTCACAGCAACCGTCCGTACGCAACGGACATAGAAGAATTGGCTGCATTGGCATGATTGTGCAAAAACGGAAAAGTAAAAAGAGAAAACATTTCGTTGTTTCTGATTTACGCAATTGTTAATAAAGGCACAATTGTTAGATCGAAACATTGCGAGTGCATAAGGGTATACTAAATAGAAAATAATGCAAGCTGTGAAAATAATTAAAAAACACATCGTGTTTGAATTTTGAGAACCGCACTGTTATGTGTTCCTCTGTGATTTATTCGAGTAACTTGGAGACCTGGCTTCAAACCATCTAGGTGCTGCGCTCTTCCCTCTTGTGTATAACCCCCACTTTAACGAAATTAAGTGAGTCAAATTCACGGTTGCCTGTATAATGTACCTACAACATGTATTGCAACCAAAGGATGTTTATAATCCGTATTGTGGCATTGTGGTTGCTAACACAGCGTAATGGCATGCACTTGGAGGGATGTGCAGGCTGTATTACCTCGGGGTATAGTCATAGGGTGACGCTGGGTACTGCCCAAGTGGGCTGTGAATCTTTGGACTTTAGAGCCAGTGTCTGCACGATTAAATGTCTGGGACAACACAAGTTAGTGGGTGCTCAAGGTGGTGACTGAAAGAAACAGTGAAAAATGTGTCAACTAAACCTTAAAAAGATTATTTAAAGCAGTGGGAACATAACGCTACGGATCGGGTTAAAGGTACAGGACAAGCAGCTGGGATGTCAGAGATGTACATTGAGAGCCTCATCTGCATTCATTCCATTGGGAATTTTAGAATCTAGGAGGATTATGTATCTAGATCACAATCTTCTGAGTGACAGCTGTCTATTCCCTCCCCTGATGTTTTTAGGGATACTGTCAATTACGAAGAAAGAAAGATCCTGGGTTTTGCCGGCGTGGCACGTGTTGATGTGTCTCGCAACTGGATATGCTGGGTCATCATGTGTGATGGCCCTAAGATGTTGCAATATCCGTACGTGTGCGGGGTGTATTGTGCTACCGACGTACCGTTTTCCACACGTGCATTGGAGTACGTAAACATCGAAGTCTGTTTTACATGAGCAGTTTCCTCTGATTTCAAATGGGGTTTGTCTCAGTGTCAAAGGGACGGTTCTGATGTTGATGCCGTGTTTGCACGCTTTACAATTGGAGCACTTGTGAAACCCTCTTTGGGGCTTGAGCCAAGTCACTCCCTTGCTGGTAGATGGTGCATTGCAGACAAGTTCTTGGCGCATTGATTTTGCTTTTCTGAACGTTACCTGTGGTGTCTTAATGCACGTTGGGCCCCGGATAGGGCCGTTACGTACTAGCTGCCAGTGTTTATACAGTATTTTCCGCAGGTTTGTATTATAGGTGTTAAAACCCCGTGATCAATCTTGGGGTATTTCCTACAGTTTCTTTGGCCGCTTCTTGTTGGTTGCTTTTGGGTGAGAAAAGGAGGTTCTTTCTAGTGATGTTTTCAAATTTTCTCTCTGCATTTGTAAGTGTGTTAGTGCTGTAACCCCTGTTTTTGAGTCTCATGAAAAGGCCATTCTTAGATTGTTTAAGTCCCTCATATGTGCTGCAGTTACGTGTCATTCTGAGGCATTCCGCACATGGTATGCTCTCCTTGAGTTTGATGGGGTGAAAGCTGCTAGCGTGGAGGATTGCATTACCGGAAGTCTGTTTTCTGTATGTCCTCGATTGTAATCTGTTATTTTCAACGTATAGTTCAAGGTCTAGGAATTTGATTGATGTTTTGCTAGTCGTGCATGTGAAAGCTAGGTTCAGACGGTTGTTATTAATTTCTGTAGCAAATTTATTAGCACTATCTTCTGTACCCTGCCACAGTACGAAGATAATATATATATATATATATATCTATACATACATATATATACGAAGGTATTAACATTTTGGACTTCCAGCTCGCATTTAAATATATTCACAATGCACTGTGGGATTAGTAGTAAGGTGACTTCAGTCACGTGATGCAATTAGTTTAAATACGCCCAAGCGCACCTGAGCGCTGATGTTCCAGTCTGTGATCAAGGCAAAGGTGCCGAAACGTTAGACGAATGGAACTTGGTGCTGCTGGATTTTGGAAATAAAGCTATGTTCACAGTATTGGGCCTCACGTTGTTTGTGTTACCAGTGTGGCTTTGATGGGCTGCTCCGTGCCCATTGTGTGAGGCCGCCCTGAAGAGTCTGGGGCTCCGGAACGGGGAAATGCTTTTCTGGATATTCAATTGAGGAGCCCGACTCACTTGCGCTTCCAACCTACTGAGGAATGCCACTAGAACAAACAAAAGGAACTGCGCTTGGAGGGGATTCAAACAGGACAAAACCCTGTCATGATCGTGCTGCGAAAAGCTTTCTGTCCGGAATGTAACATGCCATGAGAACATTTGCGGTATGTGCAAACTCACCTGACTGTGTGCAAAGAGAATTCCACAGCAACAACAGTGCGTGTGTTAAAAAATAATCACCACGAAGGTATTATCATTTTGGACTTCCAGCTTGCATTTAAATATATTCACAATGCACTGTGGGATTAGTAGTAAGGTGACTTCAGTCACGTGATGCAATTAGTTTAAATACGCCCAAGCGCACCTGAGCGCTGATGTTCCAGTCTGTGATCAAGGCAAAGGTGCCGAAACGTTAGACGAATGGAACTTGGCGCTGCTGGATTTTGGAAATAAAGCTAAGTTCATAGTATTGGGCCTCACGTTGTTTGTGTTACCAGTGTGGCTTTGATGGACTGCTCCGTGCCCAGTGTGTGAGGCCGCCCTGAAGAGTCTGGGGCTCCGGAACGGGGAAATGCTTTTCTGGATATATACATACATCTATATCTAAAATGACATCACTGATGATTGATATATATATATATATATATTATCTACTGGCGGTCGCCAGTAGATAGTTATAGTTAGGACCTATTTTCCATAGGAAATCCGCAACATTCTATTCCCAATAAGTCTGGTGCTGGTAGATGAATCCTCGCGAAATTTTCCAAACTTTTGGCCAGCTCCGCTCCTGCCCTGAATGTTTCGTGGTGATTCATAAAGCGGGGGCCGAGAAAAAAGGGGGGTCCCAAAATGCATTTTCCCCATGCAATTTACCATAGGATCTGTTGTCGCAGCTACAACCCGAACCGCTGAACGGAATGACATCAAATTTGGCAAAGAGGTAGTCCTCAGTTCAGACTCGTGCCTTTTGCATAAATGGTGTGAACCTGTTAATTAGTTCCAGAGAAAATTAGGGTTAAAAAGTTAGTGATATCTATTGCCGGTGAGGATGCGCGGACCCTACCCGCACCGTAAGTGCACCCTCCCCGAATCGAGCGCGCACCCTCCCGATCGCGTGGTGAATGCTAATTGGCTGTCGAGTGTCTGTCTACATTCGAAACTAGGAACTGTTGGCGGCCATTTTCTGCCTCGGTAGAAGCGAGGCTGAAGAAGCAGGGGGTATAAGTGTGTAAAACATATAAAGGGGGCAGAGTGGAAATACTCTGACCCTCTAGAGGTGCTTAGGGCATCCCAGAAGGACCCCCTGGGGACACCTTTTTAAAAAAAAAAAAACTGCGAAATGCGCACATTCTATCGCGTTTGGTGCACGATCCTCTCGCGTTGGGTGCGCGGATCCAAGGAAAATAAAATTGAAAAAAGACAAGAAATCATTGGTTGTATGACAACTTTCTACACTGAAAGGTAGGGTGTATATTTCTGTTTTTTAAAGGCATGATTCTTATTGGTTAACAAAAACTGATTGTAAGGAACATTATATATGATAAGCTGATATGTTGAAAAGTCAAGCACACTTGCTGTCATGTTTAGCAACATTGTGTGCTGAACTTGTGACCTGTGTGCTCAGTGCAGTGTTCCATGACCTGTTTCTATGGTAACAGGCAGAAGGCAGATTGGGGGAAGGGTTGAAATGTATTTCATTTGGAAAGGGTTGAAATGTTTAACCAATAGAAATGTGTGTTTGCTTTTGAATTTGTGTAAAGGATTGTGATTTGATGATTACATGTATATGTGTGAAAAATTAAAGAGAAACTTTGCCATTCTTTGTTCTTGCTGAGAGGTGCACAGTGCAGAGATTCTGTATAAGAAAATCTGGTGTGAGACTGATATCTGGTGTGTGACTGATATACTTCTTAATCTACAAAACAACTTGAAAGGTGAGTTATTTAATTGTGAGGGGATGTATGTAGACTATTTTGATTTTAATCAGACTAATGTATTTCTCCTGCTAAAGTGTAGGGAGTACTTTTTTTCTCTACAATCTTATTGACAGTGTGTGTGCATGTAGAAACCATTCTGTGATGAGCATTTGTGTTTTTGATTTGTTTGCAGACGGATAACTGTGCTGTTTTTATATTTTGGTAGAATTAGAAACCAGTCCTTGTTTATGAATTTGTGAAATGAGTTCTGTTTCTATACTAAAATGTAGTACTCCTTCTAGATGAAGAAATGTATTTTGGTATAGTGCAAGGGAATAGTGTTGCTTGTCTAGAATCACACTGTGAGTCTGTGTGCATTTGGGAACCACTGTGAGAGAAGCATTTGGTAACATCGTGTATTTGCTGACAGATAACTCTTTTAAAACCGGTCATGTTGTCAAGTTTTAGTAGCATTAGAAGCCAGTCTTTGCTTATGCGTTGATTAAATGAGTCATGCTTTGACACTAATGTGCTGTACTTAAATATGTAGATTGTGTGCAGTACCCTTACCTCTACTAGACTAGTGAATGTGTTTTGGTAAACTCCTAGGATAGTGTTGCTTGTCTAAAATCACACTGTGAGTCTGTGTGCATTTGGGAACCACTGTGAGAGAAGCATTTGGTAACATCGTGTATTTGCTGACAGATAACTGTTTTAAAACCGGTCATGTTGTCAAGTTTTAGTAGCTTTAGAAGCTATTCTTTGCTTATGCATTGATAAAATGAGTCAGGGTTTGACACTAAAGTGCAGTACCATGTACTATTCCCTTCACTGTGCCAGAGCTGAAAATTTAAAAGTTTTACCCAGGCACTGTCCTAGCAGTAGTCTGATGATTTAGTCAGTTTCCAAGTGCTCATGTTGTGAACCATACATTACCACATAGACTGCTTCAAATGTCTATGCAGAATGCATGCAGGCTTCTAACATACTATACACTTGTCTTTCACATCTTCAATTCCCTAGTCAGTATCCATACAGTCCAGCAAACATCCTGTCACTCCCTTTGCACTCCTCTAGTGACCCATTCAGTACCAAGTACTAATCCATTCACTGTGTCAAAAGCCAACCACTTATAAATTCACCCAGGCACTCTCTTTGCTGTGCTCTAATCATTCCGTCAGTTCCCAAGTACTCATGCAGTGAGCCAGGCCTTAGCACATAGACTGCTTCAAATGCCCATTTACTATGCATTCAGGCCTCTAACCACCTACACAGTTATCTTTCACACCTTCAATTCCCCAGTCAGTATTCATACACTTCTAGCAAACACCCTGTTACCCACCCAGTGTGTCTCCTTATAGTACTGTAATCATTCAGTCAGTTAGCATGTAGTCTTTTAGTGAGGTAGGTTTTAGGGCATGAATTGCTTCAAAGAAGTATGCACTATGCATGTAGTGTTTTAACCACTGTCACACTTGTGGTTCAGGGCTATAGTTTCTTAGTCAGTTTTTGTATAAAATGTGTTTGTACAGTAATGGAATAGTATACATTTGAAAGTTATTAATATACATTTATTTATTATTCTTATTTACAGATACTGTTTTTCAACGTAAAAATAGAGAAATCATGCCAGAAAAGAAAAAGAAAAACTCAGAAAGGCGCAGGAGTGTTTCTCATCCATTTGCATTCTTCTCGTGCAAGATTGTTTGGATGAAGGGTCCTTAGGTGTTTCATCATACTTGCCATGCCATACGAGTATTTCTTGTTAGGATCCCCTCGCAACAGAACTCTTTTGCAAATCTTGCATGTGACCAAGGTGGCATTGATCTTTGTTTGCCCCTCGGGAAACGTAAAAAAAATTCCACACCACTGAAGAAAAACGTTGTGGGCGTGGTGCCTCCTCCAAAAATTCATCCTTAGATTCGGTGAATATTTTAAAGCGACAACATTTACAGTTTTTGTAAGTTAAACTTATAAAAGTTTGTTAGCCATAAGCATTTTATATATCTGTGATTTGTATCTTGTGGTATTTTGCTGAGAATAGCATGTTTTTTTTTTTTTTAAAAGAAACCTTTATTATACAATAAAATACATACAAGGGCCTACAACCACCAAGGCCGGCCGCTACAGAGCCCAAGGGCCCGCAATGCAACGCCACACATTCAAATGAACCAGAGGCGAAGCTCCCGGCAGTTCGTGAGCACATGCAACAGGCTGTGGCCATAGGCCGAGAGCAATCGGAAAAAGCAGTTTCATTTTCTATTAAATACAAAACACACTCAAGGCAATGAGAGTCCGAAATAGCAGCGTGCGCTTCCCAGGACGGGGGACAACGTACAGTGTCCGAATCAGTTCTTGACAGGAAGTGGTAGTGGGGGGCAACGGGAAGACAAAGCATGGAACACACCTCACACAATCCCGCAGAATGTGTGGCTAGGGGGACAAAGCAATATCGACCTCTAACGGCAGAGGCGGGGTGCAGATATGTCCACGATATAAATTCCATGGACCATACCTTAGTCCATTTCCCCGGCTTGCCTCTCGCCACATACACCGTCTTTTCCCTAAACATACACCAGTCCATATTCTCCTTCCATACCGCGATCGTGGGCGGCCTCGGGGAGCCCCACAGCTGTGCAATGTTACGCTTAGCCACCATGTACCCCAAAGTCACCCACTGCGTCTGTGCCACATTATAATCATTCGGTTCCCAGACATTCAACAAACACCTCCTAGCCTCTGGCAACAGAGCAACGTGCGTGACCTCCTCCATTACGGCGTGGATACCGTTCCAAAATCGCACAACCTCCAAACATTCCCATAGGATATGAAGAAAGGTACCCGACAGGCCACATCCACGCTTACACATTCCATCCCTCGAGTAACCCATACGTAGCAAACCGGGCCCCGTGACATACACTCTGTGGAGGATCTTCAGCTGTACGAATCGTAAGCGGGCCGGGATCGCCACCTCTTTCAGGGAGGCCACCGCCGTTACCCAGTCCTCATCGTCCAGTTCCAAGCCGTCGCCCGTCCATGCCTCCCGCAGACGGATCAGCAAGTCCGCGCGATCATTAATAAGTTTTTTGTAGATCAGAGAAATAGTGCTGTCGGGCACATAGCCATCCAACACTCTATCCTCCAGCGGGGAATATTCGGGGATAGCAGCAACGTCCGGAAAGACCGAACACAGCGCATGGTAGACTTGTGCATACCGGAAGTACTCTCTATCATTTAATTTGTATTCAGTTTTAAGCATTTCAAACGTTTTAAAAGACCCCTTCGCCCAAAGATCACCCACCTTACATATACCAATCGTATCCCATTTCTCAAAGCCTTTCGTTTTCCACAAACAACCCAGCCGCTCGGAGGCATACAACGGCGTCGCCCGAGTCAAGCGACCCCTCCACCCCATCGCAGCACTCGCCGCATGCCACACACGTACCGCAACCTGCGTGGGTCCTGTCAACCGTGCATCCGGGGTCACCGAATACAGCGCCCTATTATAATCCCCACCCGGGAGCAGTAATTTATCCATCTCGAAGGCCGGATTCGAGGCAGGACCGTATATCCCGTGGTTCACCGCCGCCAATTGAGACGCCCAATAGTATCTTTTAATATCGGGGAGGGCGACCCCCCCATCGTACCAAGGGAGCGTCAACTTGGCGAGAGCGATCCGCGGCCGCCCGTCCCAAAACAGTTGGCGCTGAAGACCCTCCACCTCACGGAAATAACGGGCTGGCACGACATCTAGAGTATTTTGCAAAGCGTACAAGAAGCGAGGTAGCGACATCATTTTAAACAATGCCGCCCGTCAGAGCGGCGAGAGCGGAAGTCGTCGCCACCTCGCGACGTCGGCCTTCAATCGCTGGAGGGGAGGGAGAAGGTTTCGCTCATAGCGGACCGCGGGATCCAGAGAGATAAAGATTCCCAAATATTTGAACCCCAGTGTAGCAATCTGGATAGGGCAATCCCGCGGCAGAAGGGGGGCCTCGCCCGAGAGGACGTAAACACATGACTTGGCCCAGTTGATAACCAGGCCAGAGTTGCGGCCAAAGGAATTCAATACGTCCACCAATACAATTAGCGACTGTCGGGGAGAGGTAAGATACAGAAGGATGTCATCCGTGTAAAGGGAGACACGGTCCTCAAACTCCGGCGTCCATCTAATGCCCCGCAGCGACGGCTCCCAACGCAACCAGGCGGCGAGAGGCTCCAAAGAAAGTGCAAAGAGAAGGGGTGATAACGGACAACCCTGCCGCGTACCTCTCCCCAGTGCGAGGGGAGCCGACACCCTACCATTCACCACAACCAGTGGGTCAGCATATAGTAATTTTACCCAACCAATAAACTCCGGGCCGAACCCGAATTTCGCCAACACGGCCCAAATATACGGCCACTCCAAAGTGTCGAACGCCATAGTAGCATCTAAAGATGCCAAGATGGCCGGCTCACGTATAAACTCCGTTCTAGCAAGCACGCCGTGCAACCGCCTCAAATTCAGGGCGGTATTCCGATGGGGTATAAAACCGGACTGATCCTGATGAATCAAGTCGCCCACGACCCGGACCAGCCGATTAGCCAATACCTTAGCCAGAATTTTGGGTTCTGCGTTCAAGAGCGAAATGGGCCTATAGGAGGCGCAGCGATCTCGCGGCTTCCCCTCTTTGTGTATCACAACTATGGTGGCGAGACGTTGGTCAGGGGGGAGGAAGCCCGCCGCACGTGCCGCGAAAAACATGTCCCGAAGATACGGCGCTATCTTATCGGGACGCAACTTATATAGTTCAATGGGAAGACCATTAGGACCCACAGCCTTACCAGACGCGATCGAGCGAGTGGCCAAAGCGATCTCATCTGACGACAACTTCGCCTCCACCAATATTGCACCAGCCTCCGATAGGGTTGGCAATGCAATGTCTCTAAGCAACAGATGAGAATCCTCCTCCGAACGCACAGAAACCGGAGAGTATACCCCGCGGAAATAATCCGCGAAGCAGTCAACAATCTCCACAGGGTCAGTCCCACGCACTCCATCCATTCTCTCCACAACGGGCACCACCCTGCTCGCTCTCTCCTTCTTATCCAACCAAGCAATCAACTTTCCGGCCTTATCCCCCACATCATACAGTCGTCCTTGCTGCTCTCTACTCATCTCTTTAGCGGCATCCGTGACTAGCGCTCTATAATCTGATTGTTTGAGGCTGAGAACGTGCAATTTCTCATCAGTAACACCCCGCTCCAAGTCCTCCTCCATTTCAGCTATTTCAGTTTCCAGGCGAACCACCTCTGCTCTCCCGCACCTCTTAGCATGGGAGATAAGTGACAAGGCCTGCCCCCTGATCACCACTTTATAACCCTCCCATAGGGAGACAGCCGATGACACCGACCCCACATTATCATTGAAGTAGTGATCGGTGGACTTGACCAGTTCCGCGCGGATCTTAGGGTTACGTAAACACCAGGGGTTAATGGGCGCTACTCTCCCCTCCGCCCCAGGGACAACCTTCAGTTGCAACCATATAGGGGAATGGTCAGAAATACCTCGGGCCAAATGACGCACCTCCCCAATCATCCCAGCTTGGATCGCCGGCATAAGCATGTAATCAAGTCTCGAGAGACTCCCATGGGCCCCCGAGTGAAAGGTGTATTGCGCCTGTCCCGGGTGCATCAATCTCCAGCAATCTACAAGTCCCAAGGTGTCCAGAAAGCCACCCAACCAGGCCTGAGCCCTAGGGAGATCCCTGGGGGCGCGACGGTCCTCCAACCCGGATACAACAGCGTTAAAGTCACCCCCCAACACCAGAACCCCCCCAGGGAGTCCCAGGACCAGACGCCCCAAATCAGCAAATGTAGCCGTCTGTAACCCCGGAGGCACATAAACAGCAACGAGCGAAACAGTCCTACCCTCCCATCTCCCCACCAGTGCCACATAGCGCCCCCTATCATCGTGAAGCACCTCGTCCACCTCCAATGGGAGAGAGGCCCTAACCAAAATGCCCACTCCCCTTGAGCCAGAAGTGAAACCAGAGTGAGCGGCAAGGCGATAGCCCCTCCTATTTAGGGCATGGAAGGAGTTCCCAATCAAATGTGTCTCCTGCAGGAAAACAATGTCGGGCGAAATCCGTTTCAAAAACTGCAACACCACCCCGCGCTTGATCCTGTCCCCCAATCCATTCACATTCCACGAAAGGATTCTCAATCCCCTACCCCCCACCCCACTCCCGTGCACGATACCCACATCCCGGAAAGCACAACCCGGACAAGTCAGCAGAGAACTTCACATTGCCTTGCGAAACAAACAAACAGTCCCCAACACCCCCCCTCCCCCACATTCCCCCAACCACAACTCCCCCCTCCCTGCACCCCTGCTTGAGCCCAAACAGCCCCCCCAACTCGCAGTGTGCCTGTCGCCCTAACATATACCACAAAAAGAACCCCAGAAGGAGGAAAGGGCCCCAATAAGCTCCCCACCACCTCCAAGCATTTGAAGGGCATAGTGTCCCAAACTAGAGTCCAGTTGAGCCAAGGTACAAGACGTCACCAGTCTAGTCCATCACCAGGAACCAAGTTCTAGTCCTGCTGCACCAAACCCTCTCCGCCATCCGACCGTCCCGATCCTGTCCCCGAGGCAGGGCATCCAACCAGTCTCCAACCGCTTCCGGCCGGTCGAAGAAGTGTGAGCGACCCCGGAACTCAACCCGCAGCCTAGCCGGGAATAACATCGCATATTTCAGCTCCATGTCCCTCAAGCGCCGTTTGACGCCCAAAACACCCAGCCGTTGTTTTTGGACCGCTTGCGTGAAGTCCGGGTAAAAACTGACATTAGAGTTCTCAAACTTCAGCGGCCCGGCCACCCTCGACGCCTGAAGGATAGCATCCCTATCCCGAAAGTTAAAGAGTCGGGCGATTATAGGCCGCGGGGGAGCACCCACTTTGGGCGCACCACCCGGAATCCTGTGGGCCCGCTCCACGGCGAAGAACTTGCTCAGTCCCTTGGGCGCGAGACGATTGATCACCAGATCCTCCACAAAAAGGTCAGCAGCAGAGTCCTCCGATCTTTCCGGCACTCCAATGATACGAACATTGTTCCGTCTAGCCCTGCTTTCGGAGTCCTCAAGTCGACGGTCCGTCAGGTCACTGGCTAGCCGCAACCTACGGACCTCCGCCTGCAGGGCAGCCACGTCCACAGTTAGGCTCGACGCAGCTTGAGCCAAGGAGTCGACCCGCTCGTTAGTTTTGGACAGGTCTGCCCTGACCAAATTCACATCGATCAGGACCGCGTCCAATTTATGAGCCAGGGTATCAAACTGCTGACCCACAGCAGCCTTCATCTCCTCAATGGCGCCCATAACGTCCAGCAAGGTCAATTCTGACGATGGGCCCGAGACCTCTTTGGACCTCTCAGGCGATTTATGCGAGCCACTAGGGGATCCCTTTGTCTGCGCATAACGATCCATGTTATTGACCTGAGTATAGGCTCCCCTCCGGGTTGACTTGGGTTTCGACTTGTCTCCGTCTAGTCTCGCCGCCATCGTCCGAAGCCACCAAGGTTGGCACCCGCCAGCACCAGGAACAAGGACCAGGTAGCTACTTCAATTGAACACAGACGTCGCAGACAGGAAGCCCGTGTATAGTCCGAGAGTCAGGCCAGACACTCCGCCATCCGCGCCCCTCTGAAACACCAAAGTCCCTCAGCCGATATCAGAAAACAAGCTTGAAAACGAAAGTGAAAGTGCGGGGTACGTGGCAGGTCAAGCCCAGCATGCCGCTGTTGTTCACTTCGTACCCGGGCACCTCACCAACTCGAGATCGGGACCAAGGCAAGAGCTGGCCGCAAACTTCGGAGCGCAACCATTCCGGTTCCCGGCGTCCGATCTGAATTTGGAAAACGGGTGGCACCTCAGCGCAAGTTCATCAGCAAAAGCCCGTCAAATAAATCAGGATTAAGTCAGGATAGACGTGGGAGGTTGCGGAGGCCCTCGAGAGCCGTAAGCCTACGCGGCCATCTTGGTTGCGCGCTAGGCTCCTCCCCCCGTTGTTTTGTTTTTTAATAATCTTTCTGATTGTTTTTTTTTTGCCCGCTGTTAAGTGATGAGTACGATTGAAATCACTATTTTTAGTGAAATTCAATATATTCTGAGAACAGCAAAAAAGGCAAACAAATTACTTTGTGGAAATTATGCTGTGTTGTAAAAAATTTATTATTACATGTTATAATTTTTTTTTCCTTTTCTTTCACAGATCCAAATTTAAAATTAAGCAATTTATATGAATTTAGATTGCAATGAAAATGAAAAAAATGTATACCATTTTGTATTGCTATTACTGTGAAGGTAAGTTTAACTAAGTCTCAATATGCAGAATGAGGAGGTCTGCAAGAAGCTACAAAGTTGAAACACGTTTCTAAAAACACTCTGTTTGTACCTATGTAGTTTTGAAATCTGACCATAATCAGATATCCTCTGACCTGCAAAAAAAGAGATTTGAGGGGTTCATAATATTTCCCATTGTAGCTATTGAAGGACCGCAATCATTTCAATCATTCTTCTTTGAACATCTTTGCAGACAAAACTCTGTGCTTACCTTCTATCATTCGCAAGGAATTTTAAAACTGGAAATATGTCACTTTTTGTAACATAGTTATAGCACAAGACACTCTTTCATATTTACAAAGAGAGGAAAAGGCACTCTGTGCACTTTTTATACTCCATGTAAATACAACCTCATTATACACACCAGTTTGCGTTGAAAGGGTGTTCTATAATTGTTTTTTTTTTTTTTTTTTTTTTAAACCGTTTATTGCAATCTCAAGTATATACAAGTATGCGCCTACAACCTTCCGGCCGGCCGCTAGAGTGACAGGAGCATCTGACAGACGTACAAAAAGGCACTTGGCGTTGCAGAGAAGTAAATCAGGAGGTATCAACGACGTGGGCCACATGACTCTAAGCCCACAATACGGTTTCATTTTATACAAACACAACGACACAGAAAAACCACACCCGCAAGGCAACCCGCAATCGAAAGTAACCGCACGTGCTCCTCAAATGGGGGACCCCGACCATCCACAGGAATCTAAAGAGGGGGAAGGGAAACAGATCCAGGACTGGGGGAACTCTGTGCCCGGGGCTGGGGGAGGGGGTCAACTAGGGGGACGGAGCCGGTGAGGCAGCAGGCAGCAGTGGTGGCTCGCAGATACCCCCGCGGTAGGCGTTCCAGGTGGTCCCATACTTTCACCCACGCCCCAGGCTTACCCCTCGCCACATACACCACCTTTTCTCGGAACATGCACCAATCCATGTGTTCTTTCCAGGCCGACACCGCCGGGGGCCTCTGGGATCCCCACAGTTGAGCGATGTCACGCTTAGCTATCATATATCCCAGAGTCACCCATCGCGTCTGCGGAACCGAATAATCAGTTGGTTCCCACACATTCAGCAAGCATCTCCTCGCTTCAGGCAACAGCGCGACATGCGTAACCAGTCGCAGGACCTCATGCACACCACGCCAGAATCGCTCCACCTTCGGGCATTCCCACAGAATATGCAAAAAAGTCGCCAAAGCACCACATCCTCGCCTACACAACCCATCCTCGGCATAGCCCATACGCAGAAGCCTTGGCCCCGTCATGTAAACCCGGTGGAGTATCTTAAGCTGGACGAAGCGAAGGCGAGCCGGTATGGCCACCTCCTTCGGAGAGGCCACCGCGGAAATCCAGTCCTCGTCGTCCAACTCCAGCCCATCGGCAACCCAAGCCTCGCGGAGGCCAGTCAGCAAGCCCGAGCGGTCATTGATCAATTTCTTGTAAATGAGGGAGATCGTGCTGTCCGGAACGTGGCCATCTAGCACTCTGTCCTCCAGGGGGGAAGACTCCGGGATGGAGGCGACGTCAGGGAAGACGGAGCCCAGTGCGTGACGGACCTGCAAGTACCGAAAGTATTCACTGCCCTGCAGCTGAAACTCCGTCTGCAGCGTCTCGAATGTTTTAAATCCCCCCCCTCGTCAGGAGATCCCCCACTTTACTGATGCCTATCGTGTCCCACTTCTCAAAGCCCTTCGAGGTCCACAGGGAGCCCAAACGCTGAGGCGCATACAACGGCGACGCCCGGGTCAAACGGTCCTTCCACCCCATAGCTGCATTGGCCGCGTGCCACACCCGCACCATGACACGCGTGGGCCCCGTCAAGCGGGGATCGGGCGCGCCAGAGTAGAGCGCTCGATTGTAGTCGCCACCGGGCAGGAGCATCTTGTCCATTTCAAATGCCTGGTTTAAGGCGGGCCCATAGAGGCCGTGATTAATTGCAGCTAGCTGGGAGGCCCAGTAATACCGCTTAATGTCCGGGAGGGCGATCCCCCCGTCGTACCACGGGAGCGTCAACTTCGCCAGGGCTATACGCGGCCTCCCGTCCCAGAACAGGCGGCGCTGTAGACTCTCCACCTCACGGAAGTAGCGCGCCGGGACTAAGTCCATAGTGTTCTGGAGAGCGTACAGGAAGCGCGGCAACGACATCATCTTAAACAATGCCGCCCGGCCGAGCGGCGAAAGCGGCAGGCGCCGCCAGCGCGCGACGTCCTCCTTCAAGCGCTGGAGGGGGGGAAGCAAATTCCGCTCGTAGCGGGCCTCCGGGTCCAGCGTGATATAGACACCCAGGTACCGAAACCCCTGCGAGGCAATCTGGATCGGACAGCCCCGCGGGAGGACGGGAGCCTCCCCGGAAAGCACATAGACACATGATTTAGCCCAGTTGATGACGAGGCCTGAGTTACGGCCAAAGGAGCGCAGGACATCAACCAGGACAATCAGTGATTTGCGCGGGGAGGCTAGGTACAAAAGGATATCGTCAGCATAGAGGGACACGCGGTCCTCATACTCGGGGGTCCAACGGAGACCACGGATGGAAGGGTGCCACCGCAGCCACTCCGCCAGGGGTTCCAAGGCCAGTGCAAACAGGAGCGGCGACAAGGGGCAACCCTGTCGCGTGCCCCGTCCCAGCGCGAATGGGGCCGAGACTCGTCCATTCACTACCACCTGCGCTAATGGGCCTGAATACAACAATTTGACCCAGCTGATGAATCCCGGTCCAAATCCAAATTTCGCCAGCATCGCCCAAATGTATGGCCATTCGAGCGTGTCAAACGCCATGGTGGCGTCTAAGGACGCCAAGATGGCCGGCTCCCGCACAAACGGAACACGCGCGAGCACCCCGTGCAAGCGCCGCAGATTGAGGGCCGTGTTGCGATGGGGAATAAAGCCGGACTGGTCTTGGTGGACCAGATCGCCCACCACGCCGACCAGCCGGTTGGCGAGCACCTTGGCGAGGATTTTGGGCTCCGCATTCAAGAGCGAGATAGGCCGATAGGATGTAACCCGGTCTCGGGGTCTCCCCTCCTTGTGGATCACCACGATTGTAGCCAGACGCTGGTCCGGCGGGAGGGAGCCCCGCGAGTGGGCCGCCAGGAACATCGCGCGGAGGTGGGGTGCCAGTACATCCGGTCGCAGCTTATACAACTCGATAGGGATGCCGTTCGGGCCCATGGCCTTGCCAGATGCGACCGAGCGTATGGCGAGGGCAATTTCGTCCGAGGTAGGAGCAGCATCCAACGACTCCCTGTCCTCCACCGAAAGGGAGGGCAGCGCGATATCTCGAAGCAGGGCATGGGAATCCGCCTCCGAGCAGGGCGAGACCGGGGAATACACCTCGCGGAAATAATCCGCGAAGCAAGAGACAATGTCTTCTGGCTCGGTGACACGTACACCATCCATCCTCTCAATCAGCGGGACCACACGACTCGCTCTCTCCTTTTTATCCAACCACGCAATCAATTTACCAGCCTTATCACCCACATCATACAGTCGCCCCTGTTGCTCTCTACTGAGGCCCCTGGCTGCCTCCGTGACGAGGGCCCTATAGGCCGCTTGCTTAAGGTGTAGAACATGTAGTGCAGCATCCGTCACCCCACTCCCCAGATCACCCTCTAATTCAGTAATTTCGGCCTCCACCCGGGTCACCTCCTCCTGCTCGCGCCTCCGGGCATGGGATATGAAGGAGAGGGCCTCCCCCCTAAGAACTGTCTTGAAGGCTTCCCACAGGGAGATAGCCGAAGGGACAGACCCCACATTCTCCTCAAAATACCGCTGCAAGGATTTAATCAAGTCAGCACGAATGGTGGGGTCGCGCAGGTACCAGGCATTGATTGGAGCTACCCTGCCCTCCCCCCTCGGGAGGACATCAAAGTGCAACAGGAGCGGGGAGTGATCTGAAATACCCCGCGCCAGATGGCGCACCTCTCCCACGCTCCCAGCATAGGCCGCAGGGACAAGGATATGATCAAGCCGCGAGAGGCTACCATGGGCACCCGAATGGAAGGTGTATTGCAGCTGCGTGGGATGTTTTAAGCGCCAGCAGTCCACCAATCCCAGTGTATCTAAGAGGCCGGACAGCCACGCCTGCGCCCGGGGGAGGTCCCTAGGGGGGTGGCGATCCATAGTCCCAGAAACCACCGCATTGAAATCCCCCCCAACCACCAGAAGCCCCCCCGGAAGGTCAAGGAGGAGGCGCCCCAGGTCCGCAAAAGTGGTAGACTGTAACCCCGGTGGGACGTACACTGATACAAAGACAACTACTTTGCCCTCCATTCTCCCCACCAAGGCAGTGTAGCGTCCCCTCTCATCATGGCGCACCTCGTCTATTTCCAGCGGGAGCGAGTTCTTAACCATGATGCCCACCCCCCGCGAGCCAGACGTGAAGCCCGAGTGGGCCACCAAACGATAGCCACGCCGATTCATGGCACAAAAGGAATTACCAATAAGGTGTGTCTCCTGCAGAAAGACCACATCTGGCGAAATTCGTTTCAGATACTGCAGGACCACACCTCGCTTAATCCTATCCCCCAGTCCATTAACGTTCCACGACAACAAAGTCAGGTCCCTACCCCCCATCACATACAGAAGCCATCATTCGTCCCCCCGAGAGCACCTCAAAAACACCAATACAGTAAAGGGTTTGCCTTGCGGTAAAAACGAACAACACCCCACCCCAACCCACCCGTCCCAACAGAACTCCCCCCTCCCTGCACCCCTGCATGAGCCCAAACAGCCCCCCCAAAGTGCAGTGTGCCTGTCGCCCCATAGATGAGAAAACTAACTAGTCCCCCAGAGGAGGAGGGAAAGCCCCCAAGAGACCCCGTACGACCTCCACGGGAGGGGAACTTACACAATCAGTCAATGATGACAATAATGTTGTCCAGAGCAAGGCCTACTATTAGTCCCTCAGTCCTGATCCGGCGAGCCCTCCCCGCCAACCGCGCCCCCCCCACCCCCCCGGCCCCGATCCCCGGGCAAAGTGTCCAACCAGTCCCCGGCCGCCTCGGGACGATCAAAAAAGTGCGTGCTGCCATCCACCTCTACCCTCAACTTCGCTGGAAAAAGCATCGCATACTTGAGGTTCAGGTCCCGTAGGCGACGTTTGACTCCGAGAAAACTCAGTCTCTGCTTCTGGACCGCCGGAGTAAAATCAGGATAGAAGTTTACGTCCATATTGTCGAGTCTAACCGGTCCTTGTAGCCTAGAAGTCTGCAGGATAGCGTCTCTGTCCCGAAAGTTGAAAATCCGGGCAATGAGAGGCCTCGGAGGGGCTCCGGCCTTAGGTCTTCCTCCGGGGACCCTGTGGGCACGTTCCACCGCAAAGAGTTTACTCAGCCCCCGGGGCTGGACATGGGTGAGGATCAGGTCCTCCACAAACAGATCCGCCGCCTCCTCCTCACGTCCCTCCGGCACTCCGACAATGCGGACATTGTTCCTCCGGGCCCGACCCTCGGAATCCTCCAGTCGACGATCCATCAGGGCGCTCGCCTGGGCAAGTCGGCGCACCTCCTTTTGGAGGGCCGCCACGTCCGTTGTGAGGCCCGAAGTAGTGTGGGCCAAAGAGTCGACCCGGTCATTCGTCTTGGACAGATCGGCCCTCACCAGGCCCACATCCACGAGGACCGAGTCAATCTTCTGCGCCAGAGTGTCAAAGCGCTGGTCCACCGAGGCCTTCATCTCGGCAATGGCGCCCATGACGTCTCGGAGGGTCAGATCCGCGGGCAGTGCAGGAGCATCAGTCGGGCCCACAGGGGACCTACGCGGCGCCTCTGGAGATCCCTTCTGGAGGGTGTAGCGGTCCATGCTGTTGGATTGATGGGCTGCGCCACGGCGGGTCGGTTTCACCTTTGCCCGGTCGCCATCTTGCTTCGTGGACATGGTTCCAGTCCCCAAATCGTGCCAATCTCCTTGAAAGGGGCTGACAAACCAGTTCACGGGCTCCGGGGGGGGGGCGACCACAGCTCCGCAGGGCGGATCACAGCTGGCGGGCCGGCAGGGCACCCCGACGAGGCCACACCACCGCACGCCGCCCCGCAACCCTACCTCGCTTGGCAGCAAGGAGGGCGCAAAAGCGAAAGTGAAAGTGCGGGGTACGCGAGTCGCCCAGCCTTGCCCGCCGCTGTTGTTCACTTTGTCTCCGGATCGCCCCACAACTCCAATCCGGGGGGCCGGCGTGGAGAAGGCCGCAAACCTCAATCGGTGCTCCCGCCGGTGTCCGAGGTCCGATTTGGAAACTGAAAACGGGTGGCACCTCAGCTCGGTCTCACAAACACAGTCCCCTCGTCTAGGACAGGATACGGTCAGGATTTATGCAGGAGGTCGCGGAGGTCCTCGGGAGCCTCGCACCTACGCGGCCATCTTGGTTGCGCGCTAGGCTCCTCCTCTGTTCTATAATTGTTGTTGTGCATAATTGCACTGAATACTCATAGAACAAGACACATGTCTAGATTTGTCAGAAATCATAAATCTCGATAGGTGTGTGAATGCTGCACCATTCTAAAATTGGTGTAGGAAAGCACAACAAGGAGAATTGTTTTCATTTCTCCACATTTTTATATCTTCAATGCATGCTACAATGCTCAGCATACATTGAAGGAGAAAAATGCCTTTACTGATTGTTTTTGTGCAGGAAGGTGTGTCTTCCTGCACAAAAACAAACCGCACATGACATAGATATCCTTGCACTATGGTGCAAGGGTGTCTGTGTCACCACATGGCTGCAGTTTAAGCAGCCGTGCAGAGAGAAGCATAGATTTGCAACATATTTATGTACATATGTTGCATCCCTGTGCTTCGGAAGTACTACAGCACACTGTAGTTAAAGAGGTTACTGTGTGATGCTGCAGCACTTACTCATAGTTCTGCACTTATACATTCACCATACGCTACTAATGCATCGTGCAAGATTGTTTGGATGAAGGGTCCTTAGGTGCTTCATCATATTAGCCGTGCCGCACAAGTATTTCTTGTTAGGATCCCCTCGCGACAGCACTCTTTTGCAAATCTTGCATGTGACCAAGGTGGCATTGGTCTTATTCTGCCCCTTGGGAAAAGTAAAAAATTTCCACACCACTGAAGAAAAACATTCTTTGCGTGGTGACTCCTCCAAAAATTCATCCTCAGATGTATGAGGAGATGCAGGTGATGCCTGCTGCCCTGAAGCCATTTTTAGTAGAAAAAAGTTAGAGCTAAATGTAAACTTAGTCTAAAAAAATCTTCCTCTCTGCAAAGAGATGCTCCTCCAAAGAAGGTCAAAGAAGAATGATTGAATTGGGTGGGGTCTTTTAATAGTTAGAAGAGGAAGTGTAATGAACCAATCAAATCTCTTTTTTTGCAGGTCACATGGGATCCGCGCACCCATAGGCAACACGCACCCAGCGCGCATCCGCGAAATTGAATTAAAAAAAATTATAGGATTAGATGTAAAAATATATTAGTTTTAAGACTAGTTTAGAGTTTGTCTTCAATTAATATTCACATGAAATACATGTATATATGTTTTTTTAAATGTTAAATATTTTGCGGGATCCGCGCACCTACCGCGTCATAGACGCAGATGACGCATCGCAGAAGCGCGTAAACGTCGCGTTACGTACATCGAACGGGTCGCGCATAGGCTGGGAGTCACGTACCTGTCGCATAGCGATCGCGCACTAAACACGTACCCAACGCATACCATGTGCGGATGCTATCGCGTAGGGATCGAGATCGAGAACAGTGCGCATAGGGTGCGCGGATCCAAAAACATGGGAAAAAAATATATAAAATTAAGTTTTTGAACATATAGTTAAAGAAATATTTTTAAAAATATAAAAAATGTTTGAAAACCCCAATAAAAACAAATAATATTTTTTAATTTTTAAAAGAATTAATTAAAAAAATAATTTAAAAAATGGTGATAAAGAATTTCAAAAAAACATAATTAATTAAATTGACACACTGAATTTGAAAAATATAGAAATCCAATGAAAATCATTAAACATGATATCTTTAGAGATAAGTTATAGATAGGAATTAGCATTTAAAAAACCTTTGAAATTCAATGAAAAAACCATAGGTTTCATGCACGTTATAGTTAGGAATTGGCATTTAAAAAACCTTAGAAATTCACAAATAAAAACATAGGTTTCAGGGGCGTTATAGTTAGCTGGACATTTCCCTCGTACAAAACCCTAGAAATTCCCCTGTTATAGTTAGTTCAGCTAACTATAACTCGCGCCCCCGCAATGCACTGCTGATGATGTCACATATTACATCACTCATGACATGGTCAGTGACATCAATGATGACATTTCAAATGACATCACTGATGACATCACTGATTACGTCATCCATGTGATAAATTAGTGCATCTTCTCACACCCTAATATAACCTTTGATACACCGACTCAAAATTTCAGGCGGCCATTTTGAAAACCATAGATACTCCAATACCAATAACTACATACCCACTCATTGACTCTTAGGTCTACATACACCTCCACTCACCTGTGCAGTCACTCATACTTACAGTCACTCTGTACAGGACAATCATATGCATTTATACACCTATATAGACACACACACACTGCCAATCATCCATTGAGGTACTGACACACCTAGTCAGTCATGCAAATAATTAGTTACAGTCCAATTTACTCACCTATACAGTTAAACACACTCAAGTTCACTTACTCATAAAAATACTAACAAATTCTGACGCTCTTATACAATTACTGATACAAGCACACACTCATCCATACAGCCACTCCCAAAATCACACACTCTCACAATAAATAGTTATATACTCTTACACACATATACACTGTGTTTCACATATGTAGTTACTGACACATGTACAACTGAGATATACATTCAATCACTAACACACCCTTACATACAGTCACCCAACCATACAGTCCATCACAGATGCACTCTTAAAACCATGCACCCACTGAATCACCCACTCACACATCTATGCACAGAGTCACACACACCCTACCCACACAAACACTCAGGCACCCATACTGATACTCAGACCAATCAATAACCCATATAGACACTCCTATAGCTATTCACAAAACCATGCAGCCACTTATACACCAACAGACAGACACATACAGACATTCACACAGTTTAGTCACTAGTCTGCAGTAAGATACATTTAATGACTCACTTATAGTCAGTTACGCACCTACAAAATCACCCATTCACACACTTATACAATTCTTCCATAGGCCTTTCACTATAAATATATAAAACATATTTAAACTTTTCAGAAAAACACACATTCACTGGATGATGTCATCAGTGATGTCATCAGTGATGTTATTTGAGATGTCATCAGTGATGTCGCTGACCATGTCATGAGTGATGTAATATGTGACGTCATCAGCAGTGCATTGCGGGGGCGCGAGTTATAGTTAGCTGAACTAACTATAACAGGGGAATTTCTAACATCTCAGGCCATAGGGCCCGATGGACGGCGATCGATGAGGGGTTGCTGCGGGCACACTGACTGGGGGGGGTGGGGGTAGAGGGAGTGGTGGGTGGGGGATATAGGGTAGGTGCGTAGCAGAATGGATTTCTCCTGATGTGTATTTTGCTGGGGGATTCCTAGTATGATGCTACCGTGTGTAATGTTGGTCCACAGGACTTTGGGTGTGAAAAAATCAATAAAAATATTTTAACAAAAAAAAACAGGGGAATTTCTAGGGTTTTGTACGAGGGAAATGTCCAGCTAACTAGAACGCCCCTGAAACCTATGTTTTTTGTGCGAACATAGATATATATATATATATATATATATATATAAAATTCCCTTAAAAAACAAAGGTTACAGGGATGTTATAGTTAGGAATTGGAATTTAGAAAAAGTTAGAAATTCACTGAAAAAAACAAAGGTTACAGGGGTGTTCTAGTTAGGCGTAGTTTTCACTCATACAAAACCAGCGAAATTCAGACATTCTAGTTATTGAGCTAACTATAACTCACGCCACTGCAAGGAACTGCTTATGACCTCACATGTTACATCGATCATGACATGGTCAGTGGCATCACTGATTTTTTATTTTTTATTTTTTTATAGAACAACTTTTTATTGATTTTCAAGGTTCCCACCATAACCAATACACAGCTTATTCGCCTACAACCTTATAGGCCGGCAGCCAAAGAACTCAGATAATGAAATGCAGGGGTCTAAGAGACAATGAGGCCATACTATAACCCAAGAACAGGTCTAGATACAATCGCCCACTTGAACAGAATCCCCCGCCCCAAAAGCTCTATATCCAACCCGGTCAAAACTTCAGATGAACAATATCAGACAAGTGCGGGGGTTCCAGCAAGTAATAGCAGAGGCGAAAGGCGCCGCCCGCGCCCTAAGAGGGCGATATGCCCTGTTCGGTGCATGACGCTAGGACAGCCTCCTGGTTTCCAAACCCTTCTTACTGCAATTCCAGCCAGACCTGAGGCTATGCCGCCCTAGAGGTAGCAGCACACCAACAGATCGGGCAGCACCTCCCCACAGGCAGCGGCCATCCAGGAGGACGGTGTCAGGGGGATCTCTTTACCATGCCCCCATCCCATTCTTCAACAGGGGTACCCCTGAGCAAGTCACAATGGCAGAAGTAGAGTCCTATGGAAGCACCAAATCGTTCGCCAATTACTTGCAGAGCATAAAGTGGCACACCAGCTATCAGGCTAGACATGGCAATAGAAAGACAGGCAGTAGGGCAATCCAGCGTTACCTTGGCATGGCGGCGGGCGAACCCTCCGCTGCACTCCCTGAATCAAAGGGTACCTATACGGCAGTCAACCAACTGAGGCGGGGTCGGGGGTAAGGGAGAAGAAGGGGGGAGAAACTGGGGTAGAGAGGGCGGGCTTGGCGGGGAGAAGGAGGGCGAATAACACTATCGCTATCTCGTGGTGGCCGTGGGCTCAACTGTTCAGAGTCAGGGTTCCCCCCCCGAGGGAGGTGGCAGTATCTGGTACACCCTACCGGTTGTCCGCAGACCCCCAGAAACCCCCTTGGTCCACAGGGCGTACTTCATCGTCAAAGAGCTTAAGGGCCTGGAGCCGTGGTGGCTGCAGTCTAACGTGCTCCAAGCGTCCCAGATGATCTACCAAGGGCTTCCAGAGTTTCCTAAACTGAGTATCTCGAAATTGGAGACATGCCGTGAGCGACTCCATCGCCACCACATGCCACAGACGGGTAAACCATACGTTGATGGAGGGCGTGTCGGGTTAAAGCGCCACCGTCTGTTTGGCAGCGCACAGCATGTGGAGGCTAAGGTGCCGATCACGACCCGTCATAGCTCGTAGAGTCTCTGGTCTAAGGCCTGGGATGACCACAAGCGGATCCTCAGGCAGGTGGTACCCCAGAACCCTTTTGATATGGCTGAGGACCTCTTTCCAGTAGAGGGCCAGGAGGGGGCACGCCCACCAAATATGTATGAAGTCTCCCAGCGCCTGAGTACAACGCCAGCATAGGGGAGATGTCCTAGGAAACATCTTGTGAGGGCGAACGGGGGTGTAGTACCATTGGGTCATTACCTTGTAAGCTGACTCCTGTTGGGGAATGCTATGTAGAGTTTTGGGGATGTCCCTCCAAAGCCTTGCCCATTGAGAGGGGGTAACACCTGAGCCGGAGACGTTTTGCCATCGCAGTTGGTATGGGTGGGGATCCAGGCGCTGTGCGTGCTGCAGCACCTTATAGATACGGGAGATCAGTCCCTTATAGGTGCCGAAGGTACGCGCTAGCTGCTCGAATGGGGTGTAGGGCCGCGCGGCCGCCTGCGACAGGGAGAAGCCCTGAATCCAATGACGGAGCTGGATATACTGGAATTTGTCCTTCCCTGTGAGCCCAAATTCTTGCTGGCCCTCCTGTAAATAGGTTCCCTATCGTCCTGCAACCCGTTTCCGTCCAGTTCACGAAATAGGGCGGACGACACGCCGGAGGGAACTGCGGATTGCGCGCAATGGGAGTGTGAGGGGACGGGAAGGTGGTAAGGCCCTTGCGAACTGCCACCTTGTCACAGATCTCAAGGACCGTTTTTGTGGGGACCGCCAAGTAGGCGCTGCGATGGCGCGCCTCTCGAGGCAACCAGGCGTGGTCCCACAGTGGGCGGCAGGTGACAGCCCGATCCATGTGGAACCACACCTTTTCACTCTCCCATGCTCCCCACTCCAGTACATAGCGGAGATGCGACGCCCAATAGTAGTTAAGTAGGTTTGGGCAGGCAAGCCCGCCCCTATCCCGAGGGAGCGTCAAAATTTTGTTAGAGAAGCGTGGTTTCTTTCCGCCCCAGATAAAGGCAACAATCTCCCGTTGAAGCCCCTGTATCAGGTGCCCTGGTATAGGCGTCGGCAGCATTTTAAAGAGATAGAGGATCTTCGGCAGGATAGACATTTTTACCGTGTTGAGTCGACCAAGCCTAGAGAGTGGTAAAGCTTTCCATGCGCGCAAGTCGGCCAGGACTGAGAGTTTATACTCCTGCCAGTTAGCCTGTGTCCAGGTGGCCAGATCGGGGGTCAGGTTGAGACCCAGGTATCGCACCGACCGGGACGCCCATTGATAAGGAACGCAGGCCCGCAGCGACACAAGGTCCGCTTCCGGGATCGTAAGATTAAGGGCCCAGGATTTCGTGTGGTTGATTTTAAGCCCAGAGGCGCTTTCATAAGCCTGAAGCAGCGAGTGCACTGCCGGCAAGGAACGCAGAGAGTGAGAAGGAGGTCATCCGTGAAAAGGGCGATCTTATGTTCCACCCCTCGAAGAGAGATACCGCGGACGTCGGGGGACTGGCGTATCATGATAGCAAGGGGTTCCACCACAAGGGCGAACAGCAGGGGTGACAGGGGACAGCCCTGTCGGGTGCCCCTACAGATGGAAAAGGGCTGCGTGAGCTGACCATTTACGCGCACTCTAGCGACCGGTGAAATATAGGGAGCCATAATGCGCCCCACCATCTTCGGGCCCAGGCCCACCTTCCGTAAGACCGCACGAAGGAACGACCAGTCCACCCGATCGAACGCCTTTTCGGCGTCAAGCGATAACAAGCAGGCTGGGATACCCCAATGGTTAGCCTTCCCAACTATGTGCGCTATGCGGCGTACGTTGTCTGCACCCTGGCGGTGTTGGATAAACCCCACCTGGTCTGGCTCTATGAGATTGGGCAGATGGACGCTGAGCCGCTTAGCCAGAAGTTTAGTGTACAGCTTGAGATCTGTATTTAGCAGGGCGATGGGCCTATAAGAGGAGCAAAGGGTGTTATCTCTCCCGGGTTTTGGAATGAGGGCTATTTCGGCCATTGAGGGTCCAACCAACTCATCAAATGAGTTAAAAAGACTGAGAAGATATGGTTGTAATTGCGGCAAAAAGGCGCGATAGAAGGAGACCGGCAACCCATCCGGGCCTGGCGTTTTACCCAATGGAAGGTCGCGAAGGGCGTCAGCTATTTCTGCCGAGGTGATGGAGGTCTCCAGGAGCCCGGACTGGCGCTCGCTTAATGGTTCCCAATCGCAGGCGCCCAGAGTCGACGAGATCAGATCCGCCGCAGGCGGGTCATCTGTATATAAAGTCGCATAAAAATCGCAGAATATTTGGAGCTTTGCCGATTCCGTGGTGGCCCATGACCCGTCTGCCTTTTGCAGCTTGGCGATGTGGGCCTTGGCTGCCCGTGTACGCAGGAGCCGAGCCAGAACGGAGCCCACCTTGTCGCCGCCTGTATAATAACGCTGCTTGAGCGCAAGCAGAGCACGCTCCGCTTTGTTTGTCCTATGAGCCCGAAGCTGGCCTCTAAGGACGGCCCGGCGTCATTTGTGCGCTGCTAGCGGACGCTCTTGGTCTATCTTCTCGAGCGTCTTGACTTCCCGCGTAAGCTTGGTCTCATAAAGCTGTGCCTCACGCGCTCTCGCAGCAGCTATAGCCGTGAGGGTACCTCGTATGGTAGCCTTGAACGCGTCCCACAGATGGGGAAGGGGGGTCCCTGGGAGGTCGTTTGCTTCAAGGTATGCCAGGATGGCGGCCTGAATTTCCTCCCTATCCACGGGGTCCCGAAGGACGTGATCCGGGAACCGCCAGCGACACGACCGCGGAGGATGGGTGAGGCGCTCACGCAAACTCAACTCCACGTGTGCATGATCGGAGATTGAAATAGTAGAATGTGCCGCCGATATGGTGTCTTTGAGCAGAGAGTGTGAGACAAGCAGCAGGTCTATACGAGAGTAAGAGCGATGCGCGTGCGAGTAGTAGGTATAGTCTCGTAAGCCTGGAGAGTGGTAGCGCCAGATATCAACTAAGTTCAAAGCACCCAGGGAGTTCTTCACAGCCGCAGACATAGCCCCTACCCCATGGAAGGCACCCCCACAGCGATCCAGCTCCGCATCCCACACCAAGTTGAAGTCGCCTCCAACTATGAGGTCCGTATGCACCGGCTGAAGGTGTTCCCTAATCAGCTTGCGTAAGAAGGCATCCTGACCCTGGTTGGGGGCGTAAACGTTACAGAGAGTGAGCGTGCGATGTCCTCTCCTGACCTCAACTTTCAAGAACCGACACTCACTATCACTGAACACTTTGTGAGCCCCTTGAGCTAACCCCGCCCTGCAGAGAATAGCCACCCCTGCTGTCTTAGTGGCCGCAGAGGCCCAAAACTGCCGGGGGAAGCGTGGGTGGGCCATACGGACCACGTCAGCCCTAAGGAGGTGGGTCTCCTGAAGGAAAATTATATCGGGGTTCTGAAGTAGCAAATACCGCCATATTTGGCGCCGCTTGTTGGGCGAGTTGAGCCCCTTCACATTAAGAGAGAGGATCTTCCAGCAAGGTTCAGTGGTCATTATCCCAGGTCCACTCGAAAGGCTATGCCCACACAAATTTTCCACGCGCTAGCGTGTCCCCCCCCGCCAAGAGGGTACCAAAGGAAGGGGAAGGAGAGAGAGTGGGAAAGAACAGGTGGAACAACAAATATACGTAAACGGCCAACATGGCCAACAAAGCCTATTCCAGTCTAGGGAGTCGCCAGGCACAATGGCACAAGCTGTCCCGGAGATGTCACTCTCCCAAAGATAGGCATGGGGGTCCGTCATCGCCAGTCTATAAGTCTAAATCGCCAAGGGCCCGCTCCGGGCCACCGCTGCTGCAGAGTGGGTGGTGCGCCGAAGAACGAGCAGGAACGCTTCACCAGCTTGGGCGCCGAGGACATGAAGGGGAAGGCCTCCGAGGCGAGTAGAGACGAATCAAGCCAGAAGGCTGTAGAACTCTGAGTATCTTCATGAGGGACTTTCCAGCTCGCGGGGGCTCATTTGAGAGGAGACGCCTGTGAGCCGGACAGCGACGTACCACCTTCCAAGGATTTGATATGTTGTATGATATCCTGCTTGTCGCGTGATGTTCTGCTGCCATCAGGGGAGGAAGGGTGGCGGGCGCGGCGTACCGTAGACCACTGCGGCTTCAGCGGGACTCTGAGATTCGCCGGCCGCCGCGAGTGGCTGGCCGGCGGGGAGTCTTGAATTTGGAGCAGTTGGGCCGCCTCCCGATAGGAACGCAGCACCCGGCGCTTGGATTCCCACTGAAAGATGAGGGCGAAGGGGTGGCCCCATTGGTAGCGGATGTTAAGATCCCGCAGCTTGTCAGTGACAGGTCGGAAGTCCCTTCTGCGTCGGAGAGTCGTGGGGGCCAAGTCTTAGAACAGCGGTATAGGTTTGCCTTTGTAAAGTAGTTCGGACTTATCTCTAGCCGCTTTGAGGATTGCTTCCTTTTCGACAAAGAAGTGGACCCGTGTCAGGATGTCGGGGATGAGTTCAGGCCTCCCAGGTGGTCCCGAGACCCTGTGCGCCCGATCCCGGGCCGGCGGCGAGGCGTCGTCGTCTCCGCGGATATCATGCAACAGGTCCGCCACAAACGCCATGATGTCAGTGCCTTCCGCCCCGATTGGAACACCCCTGATGCGTATGTTGTTTCGGCGCCCCCTATTTTCCAAGTCCTCCTGTTTAATCTGGAGCTCGACATGCTGTTCCTCCAAAGTCGCCAGCCGCTGCCATAGGTGTTCCTGGTCCTCCGTGCGAGCATCCAGAGTCTTATCCATGTCGTCCACTCGAGCTCCCAGTTCCCCCACGTCCCTCCGTAGGTCCTTGACGCACGCTTGGACTTCAGTACGAAGTGACCCAATTTCCGATTTGAGCTCCTGCATGAACAGCGCCATGAAGGACTGAGTGACCGGCTCGGCAGAGGCTCCCGCTCCTGACGGCGTGGCGCCCGTCGACGCAGCGCTGGGCTTGCTCCAGAGGTCGACGACCGAGGCATCCTTGGAGGCCACCGGTGGCTCCTTCCCTGGCTTCGTGCGAGTCATGCTTCAAGGGCGCCCCCCGCCCCGAGGGCAAACCCTCCTCCGGGCGGCCGCAGCAAGACGTATAGGGCCCAGGCGAGAGGCTAGAAGTTCAGGGCCAGTAAGTCCACTCCCGCGGGGGGGGGTTCGCCGCCCGCCTCCGTGCCACTCTCCCCGCCAAAGCAGTCTCCACACCTCACAGCGTCAGGTCTCTCTCAGCTCTCCAAGGCCCACACAGGCACCCCAGCTCCCCGGCCAGCCAGGTCAAGAGCGCCACAAAGCCACGCGCCCCCTCGCCGGGGCCCACCACACCACAAGGCAGACCTCCAACCAGGCACCGCAGCCGTCTCCTTCAACGCTGTCCCCAGCCCTCCACAGTCTCTTGCCAGGCTCAAACCAGTCTATGCAGCAGTGCAGGGGGAGCAGCCGCCATTAGCCGCAATCCAGGGTCCCCAGGCCCCCACAGGTCGCCTGTGTCCACTCCCCCTAGTTACCTCCACCGGCGATGCACAGGCAGGTAGGCCCCCAGCCGTCTACGAGCAGTCCAGCGCCCCGCGGCGAAGGGCAAAGGCAGGGCGTCCCTGGGCAAAGCTCACCTCTGTCACCAGGCGCAGAGCGTATAGCAAGCAGATCGCAGGCAGACAGTCCTCACCAGCCACCTCACACCCGGAGCCACCGCTGTGTTCGACCTCGCCACCCGGCCCCAGCCGCGACCAGGACCCAAGATGGCTGCCAGCACCCTCTCCACCGTGCCAAGTAGCGTCCAGGGTCCCCAGCCGGAGTCCGCCAGTCTCTGCCACCCAGCCGTGTCCGCCGCCGCCGCCTCTTACCGACCAGTGCCACCTCCAAGGCCAGCAGCCGCGTCTCGGCGCTCCCGGCAGCTCCCGGCTCACCCAGGGGGAAAATGGCGGCCGCCTCTCCGTCTCCGGGGCTCCAGGGTCGATGATCCGGCAGCTCAAAGTCTGCGGCGGCAGAGGGCTCTCCAAGCGACCTCCGCCCACCGCTCGCAGTCGCAGGCTCTCCCCCGCCTGTGTGTCGCCAGGCGCCTGGAACGCAAACAGGAGGCAAGCAAGATGGCGGGCTACGCGGCAGTCCTCGGGCCCCTCTCACTCTCCGCGGCGCGATGCACCGCCCGCAGTCTTCCCCGGGCAACACCAAGCCCTCCGGGAAGAGCCCGCAGCTGTCCCCCTCACATGTGCGCCGTTCCGGGCTCCGCCGCCTCCACCACACCGCTGTTCGAGGCCAATGATAGCTGCGGCAGCCCGGAGCAGGAGCAACGCGCGTCCTACTCCATGCCCGGCGAGACCACGCCCCCCCTCCCATCACTGATTTTTGTTTTTAAAAACGATTTTAGGTGAAGAAATCAAAACCTTCTCAGGGGTTTCACTGATACACCTGGTCCTTTTAAACCAACAAAGAAGAGATTGGCACAGAAGCTGTAATATAAAATACATCTTTTTTATTAACCTCAGATGAGGGAGATTGCGTCACACAATAATCTCAAGTCACTGTAGGAGGCATTCTAAGGAGTACAGAGAACAGGGGCCTTATATACCCACACAGGGGCTCAAAAGAAGGCGGTACAAGTAAACATGTGAAGAGTTACAGTCAACAAATAGGAAGAGTAATAAGTTGCTGACATCAGTTAGAACAGCCTGACAGTTCTATACTAGGAGCAGGTGCATTCTACTAGCTAGACCCTTCGGGTCATGTGCAAGGCTCTGGAAGAAGGAAACAGCAAATGGCCAGCACATAGCTAACTAAAATGGCTGCCAAGTATAAAATGGCTGCCAAGTACAAAATGGCTTTCAGCTCATGCTAACAGATCCCCGTAATCTTTAACAGATGGTCCTTTTAGCATGAGCTAAAGACATTCCTATGATCCAGTAGGAACACAGAAAATATTTTGCACATTAATTTTCATAAATTTATCAATATCCTAATTCATTGCTAGGTGGGCATTTTACATCCCAAACATTTCAGTAAGCTGGTATATATAAGGTATAAGCAGGAGTACAAAAGGAACAGAGCATTGGGTCATACAGATAGCAGGAGAGAGTAATGACTATTATCACAAACAGAATTATTAACTTTCTAGTCCTAAGCAAATCCCAGAACCATCTAGTAAAAACATTTTCAAGGCTCCTATGTATTTCAGTGACCATCCATTTCAACTTCAGAATAGCCAACAGCACTTATCTAATAAAAACATTTTCACTAGACTTTTCTAGTGTTTCCTTTATGAGGGCCAGAACATCAATCATTATAATCAAGGAAAGGGTAAAGTAACATTTGTCAACTGCTCAGATGAACTTTTCTCTCGAAGAATAAACATTATTCCTAATGCAAATATTAAAGCAGTCGGACATATTACAAAAATAATCCTGGATCCAGGGGACCAGGAGAACCACACAGGGCCATAGGAATTATGACAAGGAGCTGCAAAGGGCTGCTCCTCCTCAAAAATGGGACGACTAAAGGGGTACATTTTTAACAAAAAAGAAGTCCTTGGGAAATTGAAGCCGCTGTACAACCAGCCAGAGGGGAGTCTTCTCCCTGTGTCCGTTTGAGCCTCACAGGCAGGCTCTTGTTGTTCCCACGGTGGAGCTGCACAACTAGCAACTCAGGAATCACGGCCCAGTTTCAAGGGAAAAGTTTCTTCTTTCAGGATAGGGCAATCACCCACCAGGGCAAATGCTCACAGCGATCCTGTCCAGTGTCTCAGGCAGTGCACCAGTTTTCTTCACTTCAGTATACCAGGCACCAGAGACACAGCACCTGTACCCTGAACTCAAAAGTCCTTCCCTAACTCCTGTATTGCTCTGCTGGCACACTGCTCTTTCGTTGGGGCCACAGATTGCATCCAGTGTACCCAGGTATCTCTTGACCAACAACCAAAAGGTGCATACTCGCAGTCACTTTTGGACCAGGATTCAGAGGCCTGATGCTAGGATCTCTGAAGCCACCCTTGTTTCAAAAAGGGGTCACCTCAAGCAAAAACTTCCTTGTCGTTCTGGTCGGTCTGTGACTCTCAGCTGGGCATCAAAAACTTGATCCACGATTTCTTCTTTCTGATTTGTGACCCTGTCTTTCGCCCAAGACAGTGGCAGGGGTA
Organism: Triturus cristatus; assembly: GCF_964204655.1. Taxonomy (NCBI): domain Eukaryota; kingdom Metazoa; phylum Chordata; class Amphibia; order Caudata; family Salamandridae; genus Triturus; species Triturus cristatus. Next base: position 568,213,898 of record NC_140586.1, read on the forward strand.
CACACTTCACATCCAAGTGCTTCCGGTCTTCTACCTTCACTGAGGTCCTAGTTGCCAGCAATGCCTGTGCTGGTTACCTTCACCTCGACTTCAAGCTGGACTGGTGCTGACTCCCCAAGCTAGATCTGATGTCTGTGCCCCTCTGGCAATGGTTGTAAGGCAGTAAATATCTATTGGTGGACAGAACAAAAGGGTCTTTAGATTAGGTACAGAAATAATCTATCAACAGAGAGGATAGTCTCAGAATACTTCCTAGTCTTGGGACGCCCCATATATTAGCAAGGCACCCAAGAACTACTTCATTTATCTATGTGAGAGTAAAAAAAAACAACAGCCTGGACCTATTGGCAAGTATAAAACGAACTCTTTGTTGACCTGACAAGAGTAATATGTCACCCAATCCCAAGCAGCCAAGGAAGTCTGTGTTCATTTACTAAATTCTGAGGAAAAGAGAAAAACAATACGAACATACTTCAAATCCTTACATCTGTGTATTCCTATATTATTCATCTGAAGACCCTCAAGAAAAAAGGAAATGTTCTACACTTTTACTCATAGACTTTGCATTACTTGTACAGGACTGCAGACACTTCTTAAATGATTTCTCTTAATAAAAGCATCTACATTGTACGCTTAGGACCATGCTCTCATGTTATAGGAGCAACAGGAAAATCTAAAACAGCTAATTTAACAGGGATTCCTATTACATAAAGAACTACAAATTTCAACATAATGGGTACATACATTTCTCCAGCAGAAAATATTGTGACAAACTTCTATAAAACAATATTTTCCTCAAAAATGTTTGATAAGGATCACATGGGCATCTTCCCTGCATTCAACTTTTCACGATCCAAACTATGCAATATCAGCTCTAGTAAGGACTATCAGTTTATTTACACAGACTAGCTAATAAAAGACTAGCAATTCCCTTGCAAAACTGTATGTAGCATGAGAATAACATAAACAATAATGGTGTTATCACCTGAGAATTTTAGAACTAAAACTACCCACATCTAGTTCCCCTTAAAGATCAAATAAGGGAAAAGCAATCTAGACTACTCATCCCTTCATAATTTCAGCAAACAGGATGGGCATTAACATAACAAATTTATTTATTCATTTTATTAATGCTAACAATGTTTAAAACAGTATTACTGCATAGCCAATTAAATGTCTCATGGCTATTTCACAGACAGTTTAGAAAGGCTCAAAAGAAATTGAGAAAAAGAGAGAGAAAACATAAATTTGCCTATCCTTAATTTGTAGAGGAGCTAGCCTCCTTCCCCCATTTTGACAGTAGCAAAGCTGAAACAGATTTCACTTCTGTCAACACTATCAACCCCTATTTGTAACAACTGGGAATAAACAAAGTTATAGGAGTTAAATAGCACATTGAACTATCTAAAGAACATGAATAACCAACCACCAATTCCTTTAGCAAATGTACAAGTGGAACATGAGGGCGCATGAATTCAAACGAAATCCCATTGCTTCCTTAACTCAGCCCTAAAAGCATTAGTGCTATATACATGGCAGAGCCATTCTCTTAATCAGAACTCACATATACCATTATATTGCCTTTTGTCCATATCAGTGCACAAAAACTTGCTTTTGCCCAAAAAAAAAAGTACGCAAAACCTCTCTATCTCTCCCTGCCCTGCTGTTTCGTCATTCAAAATGTTTCCAATGTCAAAGCAAACCTTGCTCTGAGCCCTGCTAGGCTTCTAAATGTAGAACGTCGAACTTTTAACCCCTTGCCAGCTGTCCCATTTTGTGTGCAAGGGTTTCCATGCCGTTCTCCCAATTCAAAGTGACCCTGGAGACTGAGAGCTGACAAGCAAACCCACTCCATTCCTGTCTACCAGCAATTCAGAGGTAAGCTTAATAACTTCTGCCAGTTTTTGTACATATTTAAATTTGTAAGCAGTGTGCCGAGTGCTTGTCTAGCAGTATAGATGTCAGCTACTCATTCTATACTTACATATGTGCATTTACTGGAGCCTAAGGCAGTTTAAAAGCTGCTCTGATTGGCAGAATTGCTTGTAAATAGTGAATTTTACCCAATTTCGACTTTGATGTTTGGGGCACTTAAAAATGAATATCCTACAATTTTTTGGCGTATTAGTCATCCCCAGAATGTTCCCTACACATTCCAGAGATGTGGCATCAGAACTATATAATGTATACCCTTATAAAAATGAGTTTTGTACGCCTGGGTAAAGTGACATTTCACATGTAAATTGCCCCCTATTGCGGTACAGCACTGCTTAAATTCAATTTTGATGTTAGGAGGTCACAGTATCATTATTAGGCATTATAAATATTAAAAAACGAATTTAATGCACTTATCTTTAATTTTTTTTTTTATATAATGTAATGTTTTTTTTAATAAATCCAATAATTTTGATGAGTCCACATATGAAAAGCAAGCTGCATCCCTTGCCTATCATATTTAAACGCATTCATTCATAACCCTAAGCACAGAAGCCTAACTTAAAACATGAAAAATCTGCGCCACTTTATTTTTTAAAGGACAGTCATTATTTAACATCAGAACCACAGATATGCTTATTTAAAAAGGCATTAAGAAAGGAAAATCCCTACTGTCAATCTGTTCTCTGTTATCCAAAATAATGAACCTGATTTTTTGTAACTTTTTTAAAAGCATGCAAGCCTCTATACCATGTTAATACTGACTTAAAATCCTAGTTGTCAGCATCCCTTTCTCTCTGTAGACTGCAGGCAAAAAGACAGCTGCTTCTCAGTGAGACAGTTAAAACACAGCTGTCGGAAAGCTTCTTTTTAGTGTTGAAATGTAAGCACAGTGACAGTCTATTTAAAACTGAGGCATTTCAATGAAGTCAAATCTATTGTTCTATAATGTATGTTTAGTTCAACAACAACCAACTCACTCAGATAATGTGAATGCCTTTTAATACCTAATGCATAAGGATAAATGATGTGACATTTTGTATTTGAATTTATTTATTGCAAAACACACAATTTCGTTTTTGAGGCCTTTTTTATTCCTATTCAATGTGAATTCTAATTTTATCTAGCATCGTGGCAATTTGCACACATGTATAGTGTCTTACTCTGTCAATTTTAATGATAGCGTGCAGCTATTAACATATATTATATAATTCATTGCTGGATTATTTTAAAATATATTTTATTGTAATGATATTTTGCATAACAGAATGATTACAAAAAAAACACATTGAGCTCATTCCAGACATTTTCAGAAGGGGGTCATACACTCAGAATACACAATAGAGCGCGCTTAAGGCTAGCCATTCTTGCACCAAGAGCGCAATCGCTATTTACTCACACAAGTACCACTAATGACAAAACACATAGACATTTAAACACACATTTAACCCTCAGATCAACACTTGGGACAGAAACAAATGACAGCCCACAGACTGTACTTAAACCACACCATTTGTAAATACTAGTTGTAAGTCATATTTACAAGAAAAGCTCTCAAAAGTAGTTCAACAACAGCCCAAAAAGACTTTTCCGTTTTCAAGAAGCCAAGATACACCAAATTCACTAGATTTGGCTGGCAGAACACCAAAAACCGCTCTGTATATCACCACTTATGAATGTTACTAAGTGCACAGACCAGGATCCTTTTTATGTACATATTTAGTTCCTCGGGGTACTAGTCACAGAGGAAGAAATACGTTTTTTATACCTAAACCTAGTTAGGTATCCCCTCTAGGGGAGCCGGCTAATTCTATACAAGTTCCAAAATCGTACCTCCAAGAAAGCAACACATTCTACGATGTGTGCTAAGAACAGGCATGCCAAGAATATTGCAGCATATACAATATTATACACAAAGTAGCACTTAACTCAGTGTGCCGTTCAAGTTAACAAAAGTTTCTCATTACCTGCCTACATAAATTGCAATTTAAATATTTCCAAATTCCAAATATTGGCCAATTTCCATACAATTCCAAAAAGCGTCGCAACAAACGACCTTACCAAGCACAAAAATCTCCAACCTCAGTGCCAAGTTCTGAGTGACCAAACGGTCGTTTTTAGAATACTCACGCCAAAAATGTTCTCAGTCAGGAGTGGTAAGCAGTTGGAGTCAAATCAGGAAGTCCAGAAATATACTGGGCTGCAGACACCGAGAATCTCAGTTTACTAGCGTCCTAGAGTCCTGTTCTGTCCTCCTCAATAAATTCCTGTCTCCCATCAAGACCACTCCCTTGGATAGCCACTTCTCTGATGAGCCTCACAGAGGGCACCAATTGAAGAAATCCAAACCTTCTCAGGAGTTTCACTGATACACCTGGTCCTTTTAAACCAACAAAGAAGAGATTGGCACAGAAGCTGTAATATAAAATACCTCTTTTTTTGTTAACCTCAGATGAGGGAGATTGCGTTACACAGTAATCTCAAGTCACTGTAGGAGGCATTCTAAGGAGTACAGAGAACAGGGGCCTTATATACCCACACAGGGGCTCAAAAGAAGGCGGTACAAGTACACATGAGAAGAGTTGCACACATAGATGGTCATACAGTAAATGCACAGTCAACAAGTAGGAGGAGTAATAAGTTGCTGACATCAGTTAGAACAGCCTGACAGTTCTATACTAGGAGCAGGTGCATTCTACTAGCTAGGCCCTTCTGAGCATGTGCAAGGCTCTGGAAGAGGGAAACAGCAAATGGCCAGCACATAGCTAACTAAAATGGCTTCCAAGTACAAAATGGCTTTCAGCTCATGCTAACTGATCCCCGTAATCTTTAACACCAGTCCAACATTGTTTTCTTCATTTTTGTAAACATTTTAGCTCGTACCAGAGTCAGCCCCTCCCCCCCCCCTTCCCGACCCCTCCCAGGTTTAGGCTTATCTTCTGGCATTCTATACCTCCTAACAGAGCTGTCTCCTATTTAGGATGAGCTGCGCCCTTGGGCCCTCTCAAGTTCTCCCCTTGGTCATGGCATCAGTGACATCACTGATGACATCTCAAATTACATCCCTGATTACATCATCCACAGAATCTCAGACGTGCCCACTCATTGCCCCATATAACTTTTCATACACCCCTCCAACTTCCACACTACAATTCTCAAACCCATTCACACACCCATACCAGTATTTACACAGCCACTCACTGATTCATAGATCAACACACACATCCACTCACTCGCCCATACAGCCAATCATACACCCACTCACTCTCTAATACAGACACCAACATATCCACTCATACATCCACTCACACACTGTGTATGCTGCATGACTCTCTCACAGGAAATGTACCTTTCCTGAGGTGTTGGTTCCCAGGGCTGCGGTGGGGCTGAGCAGCCCCATCACATATCCATAGCTCAGGGCCCTGGGGAGGTAGCATTCTCCGGGGCTGCGGGGTGGGGGCCGAGCAGCCCCCGCATTTCCATTCTTCAGTGCCTCAAAGAGGTGGCGGCCCGAGGCTTTGCATAAGCCTAGGAAGGGGGCCCCATGAGCCTCCCGGGAGCTTCTTATAAAAGACACGAGGGAGACCGTGCATCGTTTTTTTTATTTTTTATTTTGTTGCGGATTTGCAACAATAAACAAAATAATTTATACCCCCGTGGTGTCCCTGTGGGACCCCCCCAACCATATCTGGGGGATCAGGGTAATCCTACATGAACCCTTTTCATTACTATTTACTTTTTTTGTGGGACCCGGCTTCAATCCAAGTCCTAAGATGACTGCCAACACCTGGATGAAGTGTTGGCAGTCAACAAACAAATTTTAGTATGATCGCAAGTCTACTGCAAGGGCTTGCGTCCCCAGATATCTATACTCTTTAAACTTTAGTACCTGTAACAATGTATCATTTATTAGTTATAGATTTCTTACCTTAGAATTACCCCCAGGCGTCTGACTGGATCCGGCAAATTTTTCTCTTAGCTGTACCCCTGCACGTCGGAAGGTGGCGTCGCTCGACTCCGCGTCCGGCGTCGTGGTAGCCAGGATGATGTTGCGTTGCCTACTTAGCTGCCGCCCTTGCGCTCTGACGTCAGTTCTTTCTTTTTCCGTGCCAGTCTAGCGCAGATCTGGAGAGAGCTTACCCTTTTAGTCATTTTTTGACTAAGCTTTTTTCAGCTTTTGTCGACTTGTTTTTTTCAAGTCATCGACTCCTGGTGCGCAAGCGATGTCCCATCTTCGGACCAGCTTCAAGCCCTGCAAGGTCTGTCACAAACTGATGTCTGTGACTGACCCACATCTCGTGTGCCTTTGATGTCCGGAGCATGACCACGACCCGAAGTTGAGCTCCGACTGCCAGACCATGAATCTGAAGTCTTTGTGGGAGCAGTCCTGAAAGCTTTTGGAGGCCCGGCCTGGTAAGTTGAAGCATAAGAAGAAGGTGAAGAAGCACTGCCACTCTTTGCCTTCTCCCTAAGGCTCTGTTTACAGTGCCTGATTCAGGGACAACTCCGCGCCTCCCCCTGTTTCGGGACAGGGGTGTCCCCTGCCCAGCTTTGTACTTTCTACGAAACCCTCCATCGCATCTTTAGGCAGCCTGACTTTGCTGGCGTGCCTTTGGGCCCCGTGGTGTCGGTCGGGGGCCCTGGGCCTTGGATACCGGCGGCTCTGGCCCAGCCGCCGGAGGGCCCCAGTGGATCCAGGCCTGGATCCGGATCGACACCGGTCAACCTTACTCGACCTTCCCCAGCGACAATCCCGGCGTTGGCCATGCCCTTGGCTGACGCCATCTCCATACTCATCCCCACGATGGACCCAGAGTCGGACCGATGTCGGCCGACGTAGAATCCGATGCCGGAGGGTACTTTTGTTCCCTTGTTCATCCCAGGTGTTTCCTATTGCCCTGAAGGTGGTGATGAGGACTGGGTGAGGTCTTTGGACCCTTTGGCAGACCAGTTGGAAGAACTGGACTGGAGAGAGGACTTGGATGACACCAGTGGTCTGGACACTTCACCAGACCATGGCATGCTTTTTTCCCCTAGTGCGGCTACAGAGGAGGGAGCGTCCTATGCTGTGGTGGTGCGTAGGACAGCTGAGGCCTTGGGCCTGGAGCTCCCTACAGTGGCAATCAGGACCAATCTCCTGACACAGGTGCTTCAACCTGCGGCAACTTCCTCGGAACTCCTCTTGCCCTTCAACGAAGCCCTCACAGACGTCCTTCTGGGCACTTGGTCCAAGCCCATCACAGAGGCTCCTATGGAACGGAAGATTGCCCGCCACCACCACCCAGCTCCGGGCAATCCCTTTTTCCTCACCCAGCACCCTTCCCCCGAGAGATTGGTGGTCCAAGCTTCTTCTTCCAAGGGCACATTCCCTTCTGCTCCCCCAGACAGGGAATCCAAGAAGCTGGGTCATCTTGGGAAGCATATGTTCTCTTCCTCCAGCTTGGCACTGCGATCCGTGAATACCACGTGCCTCTTGGGCTGATACACCCATACAGTCTGGGATACGGTTGCGCAAGTGCTGCCTCAGTGCACGGAGGAGGCCCGGGCCGTTCTCTCACAGGCTGTGGCAGACGGGAGAGATGCAGCAAAATTCACGATTCGCTTTGGACTGGATACCACCGATTCACTGGGCAGAACGATTGCCACGTCGGTTGAGGACGTCTGGCTTTTCAAGGGATGTTCAAGCCACTCTGCTGGACATGCCTTTCAATGGCCGTCGTCATTTGGCGACAAGGCAGACTCGGCGCTGGAGATCTTTAGTTATTATCTAGCTACAGCCAGATCCTTAGGCCTCTTGGCGTCCTCCCGTCCGCCACAGTCTGCCTTTCGTGGCTATGGAAGGGGCACCACATCCAGCCCAGTCCACGCGAGCTGCCCAGCCTACGCGTGGCCGTAGACATGGGACCCCGCAGCTGCGCAAGTCTGGGAGCCAGCGGGCAGGCCAGTCCACCCTTTTTCCCTCCAAACCCTCCTCGTCTGACCTTTCAAGCCCGCCAGTGGGTTGCAAGGATTCGCCATCACCTCCCCCACTGGGAAACCATCAGGTCAGACATGTGGGTTTTGCAGATAGTCCGAAGGGGGTACTCCCACCCCTTCGAAACTACCCCTCCCTCCATGCCATAGCATGTCGGAAGACCATTCGGGGCTTCTCTGCCAGGAAGTTTCAGCTTTCTTGGTCAAGGGAGCTATCGAAAGGGTCCCTGTGCCAGAAGTAGGTTGTGGTTGCTATTCCCGCTACTTTCTGGTGCCCAAGAAGAACAAAGGCCTGTGTCCTATCCTAGTCCTCAGGGCCCTCAACCGCTTCCTCCGGAAGCAGAAGTTCAAAATGCTCACGTTGGCTCAGGGCCTGTCTGCCCTCGACCCTGGAGACTGGATGGTGGCGTTGGACTTGCAGGATGCCTATTTCCATATTCTTGTCCTGCCATCCCACAGACGCTACCTACTGTTCACGGTAGGCCACAAGCATTTTCAGTTCACTGTGCTCCCCTTTGCCCTTACCAGTGTCCCTCGGGTGGTCACGTACGTGGTGGCGGTGGTCTCAGCTCATCTGCGCAGATCAGGGGTTCTAATCTTCCCCTATCTCGACGACTGGCTGTTGAAGGTGGGCTCCCCAGACTGTCGTCTCCCACCTGCAGACTATGGCGGACCTCCGACATTTGCTGGGGTTCACTATTAACATGACGAAGTCGCTTCTTTTCATCTGGGCTATTCTGGAAACAGTGCAGTTTCCGGCTGATCCTCCTGAACAGTGAGTACGGGATAGTCGGACTATGACACTGATGTTTCAGCCTCTATGCCAGATTTCGGTGAGAATGACCCTAAGGGTGCTGGGCCTCAATGCCTTCTGTATCCTGCTGGTGGATCATGCCAGGTGGAATATGCGGGCTCTGCAGTGGGACCTGAATTTCCAGTGGGCGCAGCATATGGGGAATCTTTCCGACTACATCCAGATCTCAGAGAGAACTGCACTCCAACTGCAGTGGTGGTTAACAAACCAGAATTGGGTCGGAGGCAGATCCCTTTCTTCTTCCCAACCAGACCTCACAGTGGTGACCGATGCATCACTCCTGGGATGGGGCTGCCACTTGTGAGAGGTGGAGATCAGAGGAGTTTGGTTGCCGTCGCAGTCCAGGCTCCATATAAACTTGTTGAAGCTCCGGGTAATTCGCTTGGCACTGAAGGCATTCCTTCCCTCAAAGGGAAGGCAGTGCAGGTGTTCACAGACAAAAGCACTGCTATGTGGTACTGCAACAAACAGGGCAGGGTGGGGTCGTGGACTCTTTTTCAGGAGGCTCTTCACCTTTGGACATGGCTGGAACATTAGGGCATGACCCTGGTGGTTCAACACCTGGCAGGTTCTCTGAACGCCAGAGCGGACAAACTCAGCTGTCGGTGCCTGGTGGATCACAAATGGTGTCTTCACTCAGAGGTGGTGCAAGGTCTCTCTCAGCAGTGGGGAGAACATTGGTTAAATCTGTTCACCACCAAAGAGCAAGCACAATGTCCACAGTTCTGCACGTTGGAGTTTCATAGGCGGCGCTTGTACTGTGGCGCTTTGTCTCAAGTGGAGCTGCGGCCTCCTGTACACCTTTCCACCTGTACCACTTCTGCCCCGAGTGCTGAAGATGATCAAGCACGACCGGGCCCATGTTATTCTTGTGGCTCCGGACTAGACATGAAGAGTTTGGTACCCCGAGCTCCTGAGCATGGCCATCTATCAGACTACCCCTTCGGGAGGATCATCTGTCGCAGCAGCAGGGGATGGTCCTCCACCCAAACCTGTCCAGCCTCGACCTCTTTGCGTGGAGATTGAGCGGCGTCAGTTGACAGCTTTTGACCTTCCACCCGAAGTCTTTAATGCCATCTTGGCAGCTAGGCCAGGCATCCCTCCACTAATATGGTATACGCCTGTCGATGGAACGAGTTTGTGGCATGGTGCACAGCAAAGGCTGTGGATCCCCTTTCCGCCCCTACTTCTGAGGTGCTTTTGTTTATTTGGCCCAGCAGGGCTCTATTCTGGGCACACTTGAAGACTATCTGGCAGCCATTTCTGCTTTTCTTCAGCTGCCAGAGAAGCCCTCTTTGTTCAAGTCCCTAATTCTTAATATGTTTTTAAGGGCATTATTCACCTCTTTCCTCCATCTCCTTTCATAATCCCTCAGTGGGGCTTGAATCTGGTCTTGGCTTACCTTATGTGTGCTCCCTTCGAGCCTCTTCACAACGGTCTGCTTCAGCTCCTTACTCTGAAGACTGCTTTTCTTGTTGCCATCACCTCTGCTTGCAGAGTAAGTGAGCTTCAGGCTCTTTCTTATAAGCCCCGTTTCTTCTCTGTGCATCCAGACAAAGTGGTGCTTAGGACGAGACTCTCGTTCCTTCCTAAAGTAGTTACTCCTTTTCACATAGGACAAACTATCACTCTGCCCACCTTTTCTCACCTCCGCACCCTTCCAAGGATGAGGAGAGACTCCATCGTCTGGACCCAAAACGTCTGCTGTCCTCCTACCTTGACCGCACTAAAGCTTTCCGGGTGGACGATCAACTCTTCGTTGGCTATGTGGGTACCAAGAAATGTCGGGCTGTAATACTGCATTTTTTTTTTTATATAAAGCGCGAACAGCTACCTCGCTAGGAGGTGTCCCGGCGCTAGGAGAACACAGTTGACCTGGAGGCCAGAGAAGGAGAGCTAGCGGGGTTGGGTGAAGAGCCACGTTTTCAGCAGTTTCTTAAAGCAAGGTTCAGAAGGGGCCTGCTGGATTTCTTGTGGTAAAGTGTTCCATAGAGAGGTAACGTTTGCCGAAAAAGTCCGTCCGCCTAGTCGAGCCTTTTTCGTACGCGGGACGGCCAGTTGAACGCGGCAATTGGACCGCAGTGCGTGGGTTTGGGAGTATCTCGGGAGGCGGTTTTTCAAGTACTCTGGGCAGGAGCCATGCAGAGATCTGAACGCCAGCGTAAGTGCTTTAAATTTTATTCTGCTAGCAACTGGCAGCCAGTGCAGTGATCGAAGATGCGGAGAGACTGACTGCTTGAGAGGGATTCGCAGTAGCAGTCTCGCAGCCGCATTTTGAACTACCTGAAGTTTTTGCGTCAGGTATTTTGGTAGGCCTAGGTAGAGTCCGTTGGCGTAATCCAGCCGTGATGTAACAGTGGCATGGATAACCGTTTTCCGGCAGCTCTCCGGGAGGAGTCTCAGGATTTTACGGAGATTTCTCAGTTTGCTCAAGCAGCAGCCGGCGACTTGTTGGATGTGGGAGGTGAAGGACATGCTATCGTCCCACCTCACTCCAAGATTTTTTGCCGTGCGGCTGGGTGAGGGGGCTAGGCCCATCTCCGTCGGCCACCAAAGTTCTGAGGCGGGGGTGGGGCCTCTGCCAAAGAAGATTACTTCGGTCTTATTGGCGTTTAATTTTAATTTATTCGTGTTCATCCAATGGGCTATATCTTGGAGACAGCCTTTGAAGTTCGAAAAGGACTCCTGCGTCATCTCTGAGTACGGAAATACCAACTGGGTGTCATCGGCATAGGAAATTGCCTTGACACCCCAGTTGGCAATCAACGTAAAGAGAGGAGCAAGGTAGATGTTGAACAAAAGGGGGCTGAGAGCCGACCCTTGCGGGACTCCGCAGCTGAGGACCTTGGGTGCTGAAGAGACCGTCCCTAGTGCCACCTTTTGAGTTCTCTGGGACAGATAGGAGTGTATCCATCCCAGTGCCTTATCCTGGATACCTATCTCGGCCAGGCGGCTGAGTAGTCTGGCATGGTCCACCGTGTCGAAGGCGGCCGACAGATCCAGGAGTACCAGCATTGCTGAGTTACCTGCATCCATCGACCACCTTACTGACTCGGCTACCTCAATAAGCGCTGTTTCCGTACTAAAGCCGGGTCGGAAGCCTGACTGTGTCTCATGTAGTACCTTATTTACTTCTATAAATTTGCTCAGTTGGCGCTGTATGACTTTCTCCAGCATTTTCCCCGGGGCGGCTAACAGTGATATTGGGCGGAGATTACTGAGGTCTTCTGGATCCCCATTAGGTTTTTTCTTTAGTGGGAGGAGAGTAGCATGTTTCCAGACGTCCGGGAATATACCCGAAGCGATGGATGAGTTCCAAATGTGTTGTAGTGTGGGGGCTACAAACTCAGCTAGAGAGCTCCATAATTTAGCTGGGCACGGGTCGTCTGGGGAGCCGGATTTGCATCGGATAAGTTCTTGTCTTACCCCACTCAGGGAAATATTCATGAACTGGGTGAAGGTCTCACCTGGCTCGTCTTTAATCGCGAGGTCTTGTTTCAACGTTTTTATTTCTGGTCTAAAAGATTCATACACCTTTTTGATCTTTTGGTCAAAGAACTCAGAGATGTGCTCACATAGAGTAGATGTCGGCGAAACCTCCCTCTCAATGCACTTGGGTTTAAAAAACGACTGTACCACCTTGAAAATCTGTTTGCTTGACTGTTCTGCCTGTAGAATAGCGTCCGCATAAAATTGTTTTTTACTTTTTCTAATTGCTTTCCGTAGTTTTTTGGAAGCTTCCTTATATATAGTTCTTTCTTCCAGGCCGTAGTTTGCTCTCCATAGTCTTTCCAGCTTTTTGCATGCTGCTTTCTCTTTCCTCAGGTCCTGCGAAAACCAGGGAGCTGAGGGGGAGTCTCTCTTTGATAATGCTCGTGAGGCCGGAGCAATGGAAGAGACCATCTTTCTGACCCACTCATTGAGGAGCTGTGCATCTATATTGGCATTGTCGGTCAAAGATGGGGTAGTTTGTGCCAAGACAGGGCCCATAGTATCGGGGGTCAGCCTTTTCCATTGTCTCTTCAGGAAATAACATTTACTTGAAGCGGGAATGTCATATACCATGTTCAGTTTAAATGGGACCAATGAGTGGTCTGACCATGTCAGAGGGAGTGGAGTGGAGCTGTCCAAAAGCGTACCATCTCAAGATGGGTTCTCCTTTGTATAAAGGTTTATTACGCTTTAGCAAAAAAGGAACCTCCAGTGGGGCTGTGGCATATTCCACTAGTATTCCACTAGAGCTACGACAGCAACTACTGCTTTGTCACGTGGAGTCTCACTTATCGACATCTGCCAGGCAGCCACGTGGGCATCTATGCACACCTTCACCAGACATTACTGCCTGGATAATCAAGTCCAGAGGGACGGCTACTTTGCCCATTCTATCTTCCAGGACTTTCTGGTGTGAACTTCGTTCGAAAACCGTCCTCCAGGGTTGGTATTGCTTGGGTATCTATTCTAAGGTAAGGAATCCATAACTAATAGTCTCTTTCAGATGAACAAGTTACTTACCTTCGGTAACAATGTATCTGTAAGAGACATTTATTAGTTATAGATTCCTTACCGGCCCACCCATCCTCCCCGTGAACTGACTTTGAGGGATAGGGACTCCCTTGCAGGGCCTTAGTTGTGGGGCACCAGTGGTCAGTGTCTTTCATGGCTCTGCGCTTCTGGCGTGGAAAGTCGTGTCAGAACTGACTTGAGCACGTAGGGGCCGCTTTTAAGTAGGCACCGTGACGTCATCCCGGCGACCACGACGACAGACACGTAGTTGACCGACGCCACCTTCCGACATGCAGGGGTACTGCTATGAGAAGAATTCGCCAAATCCAGTCTGACGCTTAGGGGTAATTCTAAAGTAAGCAATCTATAACTAATAAATGTCTCTTACAGATACATCATTACCGAAGGTAAGTAACTTGTTTGTCTCTGAAACTACTGAACGGATTTACACAGAATCACAAAAAGCACACTTTCTGGACCAACATCTAGCTTTCTGCCAAATTTGGTGCGAGTCCGTTCAGCGGTTCTGGCTGTAGTTGTGTTCAATAAATGAAAAATCTCCATTGACAATACATCGGAAAAACTTGTTTTTGGACCCCCCTTTTGTCTCTGGCCCCTGCTTGATGTTTCACCCCGAAACTTTCAACACAGTAGAAGACCCAAAAGGGGAAGTTTTTTTTAAATTTCATGAAGATTCATCAAGCGGCACCAAAGTTATTGGCAGCACAAAAAACGCTTTTCCCATGGAAACTTTGGTTTTAACTATAACTACCTACTGGGGGCCACCAGTAGGCAATATAATATATATTCACTGAAAAACACAAAGGTTGAAGTGACGTTATAGTTAGGCAAATATGTCGGTGTTCAGCTGTTCTAGTTAGCAGAACTAACTATACCCTGCTCCACCGCCATGCAGTGCTTATGACTTCACATATTACATCGCTCATAACATGTTCTATGACATAATTTATGACATCATCCAATGAGTGGATTAGTTTGTTTGTTAGTTTTCATAGTGGCGAGTAACTACCATATTATTTTTCTACCTAATTTTGTACAGCCTCTGTCCAGCTAATGGGAGTAAGTACTTACAAAACTCATGTGCTCCTAAGGCATCATAGGTGTGTAGAGGTATTGAACACGTTATAAATCTTTGCATTGAAGAGTAACTCGGTGTGCAGGTGACAGTTGACGACTTGTGTTCACCATGTTTCACACAAGTATTTTGTCTCTGCATAAAAAGATTCCAACAGGGCAAAGATTCTACGTAATACATTCTCAATTCAATTCTGTCCTTATTTGATCTCAACTCAAAGATTGTAAAAGATAAACACATTGCAAATAATCTCATGGTTTAAAAAAGAATAAATATATACAGAGACTATAAAATACATATAACATTAAAAACTTTAAAAAGTACCACAATATTATACCTTAATTAAAATTCAGCTCCATTGGGAATTACGATATTTTGTTTGGAAGCAGGAACAGGGAATAATAAAAAACGGGACATGTGGTGCAAACAACATTACATCAATTGGAATGACATACTCTTTCTCAATACTAAAGTGCATTTCAAGGAAATCAATCAGCTAAATTATATATATCATTATCGTTTGACATTCAGCATGAAAGATTGTTAAAACTCACACTCCTACTCTGTGCTAGAATGCATTTAAAAAAGCAGCCAACCTGACAACGTGTCATAATCGTTTAGTTGCTGGAGAAAGAGTAGAGCAGCTTTGCATTTAGAGAACTTATACCTACATAGCGGGCAATAAATATTTTCTAGGATAGGTGGTAACCACAAAAAAATATGAAATGCAGTAATGAATGAGGCGAGTTCTCGTCGCATGGGCAAATACATATATCAGAAGAGGAGTATTGCCTTAGCGGGAAAACGTAACAGCTAACAAATCGTACCCAATCTAAATCTAGTCAGCATTGTTCGTCCATAAACATTCTGTCCAAAATAGTAAATACAGGGCTGTCCCTTCTTTCATCTGAATTGCACAGTATTCTCTCACAGCTGGTTTTATCACTTCACCGTCTGTGCTTCAGAAAACAATCCTGAATCCAACTTTAATTTTTTTGTTTTTACTATTGCATCTGGAGTCTCGAGCATAGTGCACAGCCCAGGGATAATAAAGTATCCCTAATGTACTTTAGCCACAGAATTTTCATTCCATGTTGACAGGAAAGACAGTCTCTTATAATTGCCGAGTTAAGCTCAGCTTCACTATTCAACCATATTGAGCACCTGAGAATCAGGGGGGCTAGATTAATACGATCTTGTACATAGTCCAACTCTAATTCCTGGTGCAAGCAAAAGTGTGGAGTCGATAGGGGAACACCAAGCAGGCAATGACAGAACCTGTTCTCCTCAACCTGGATCGCCCCAACCTATCTGTAGCTCCAGATTCCCATGCTATATGTCACAGTCGGGAAACACTTCCTTTTGTAAAATTCTAAAATTGGAGCAACCGGTTTTCTGCCAATACATGCGGCAAAGGAAAAGGTCATGCCAACTGTTCTGGAAAAACGCTTTTAACGCAGGAGGACCACGAGCAGGCCTCATCAAAATCCTGGCCAGTGTATGGAAAGGAGCTCACCCTACTCAGTTTCCTTCTTTCAATGCTTAAGGTGCGGGTATTAGTGTTTCTGGGACCACACGTCATTATAAAAGTCTTCGTAAAATTTGTCTCTAAGTCAGGGCTCTTGGTAAAGGCCACAAAGCTTTAAATTAAAATCTTGAGGCCGTTGGCCTTCCTGGCAAGAAGTGCTGCATCATCCGCATATAATAATACAGGCATGGTCTTTAACCCAGGGTACGTCCGCTCCAGGTGTAACCAGTACTCTGACAAGGTCATTGATATAAAGCAAAAAGAGAATGGGGGCAAGTACATATCCTTGACACACTCCTTGTTTAACTTTAAATGGTGGTGTACACTCACCGGCATTTCCAAACCTAACAGAGTCAGAGAGATCCTGGTGAAGAAGTCTTAGGAGAGAGACCAAGCTCTCCTCTAGGCCCAGGGATACCATGGTAGCCCATCATTTGAACTTGTTGACTCAATCAAATGTGCTCGATAGGTCCTTAAATGCACCCTTTGCTATTTTGGATTTAGCCAATATAAGGTGTAAATTTAGGCACTGTTCAGTCTTCCCGAAGCCCTTCCAAAAACCATATCCCAATTGGGGTAAACATTACTCTCATTTATCCAGAGAAGAAGACGATCCAGGATTACTCTACCAATTATCTTAGTTGTGGAGTAGAGCAGGGATATTGATTGGTAACACCTAGGATCATGGACATTACCCTTTTTGAAGATAGGAACAACGATAGGCGTGGACCAAGATGATGGTACCCACACCCAACACTGTTAAAGACACTGGTAAGCACGGGAGCCTAGAACCCAGGATCTTCTTTAAACAAGTCAAGAGAGACTTTGTCCGGACTCAGAGGCTTCTTGCAGGGGCTGTTATGGATCGCTTTAACAACCTCGTCAACACAAAATAGGAGGTTGCCACTGAATGTTTAATCACACTGTCCCCCTCCGGATAACACATCATCAATAGAATAAACAACAGAAAAATGATCTGTCCAAGCTTCGGCATTAATCTGGACAGTTCCTTTATCTGTGGATGACACAGGTGATAAACCAACTTGCATCGCCTTCCAAAAAGCCTGGTGATCTTTTTCCTGGTAAGCAACAACAATAGACTCCCATTTCTCATCCTTAATAGCTGCCTTCCTCTTTTTTGATTTATGGTTCCGTTTTTTATTAACATTTCAGTAAAACAATGCCAACAGCAAGCTTCACTGTCATTAATAGATAATCAGCCCCGAGGGCCTGACATGTTGATGCTAATTTCATGCAGCCGAAACACCCCCCCCCCCCCCACCCCCCAAACTACCCCACACCCCCACATTGGGACACTAGAAATGTACAGTTGTTATATTTGCTCAGTAATTTGAGGTTTGTGCCGATTGATTGGTCTCCAGCGGGCGTAATAGTCGGAGGTATTTAGGGCATGTCATTTCCTTGAACTCTTGTGAAAGCAGGGATACGTACGGGCGCCACAAGTCCCCAAATGCCTCCCCCGTCCCGGACTGTGTCATAGTGATCTTTTCCATACCCAGGATATGCCAGCCTCTGAAGCCAATTGGTGTGTGTAGGGTTCTGGGGTGAACCCCAGTGGTTAAGAATGCTTTGGGTAGCCACTCCTAGTGCCATGCCTATATGCCATCCGCATCTGGATTTCAGAGGGTAGGTTAAGGGGTTTGGAAGGCCCAGAAGTATGTATGTAGGGAAACGTGGCAGTTGAGTGTCCAGAAGTTTGTCAATATCGAGTACCTGCGCCCAGTACTGTTGGATTTGGGGGCATTCCCACAAGATGTGTGTTAGTGTCCCCCCCGTTGCCTGCATCCCCGCCAGCAGCTCACGCTCTGTGTGGGCATGACCCTATGCAGTTGAACCAGGGTATAGTACCAGTACGTGGCTACTTTTGTGACGGTTTCGGTAAGGCATTGCTACTAGCCGTGTGTCTGCCAGTTACTCCACTAGTTGGGTCGGCAGGGAGAGGCTAAGTGCCTGTGACTTCCAGACTTTGATCTGGAAGCCCAAAGCAGTCCCAAAGGACTTGAGCTCGCCTATAAAAGTTGGCAGGGCAGTGGCTGGTTTGTATAGTGTCACGAGCACGTCGTCTGCATATAAGCTGATGGTGTGACACTTGCTTCCGAATCTCACCCCGGTGATTACGGGGTGATCCCTTATTCGCTGGGACATAGTTTCCATGTACATGGTAAAAAGTAAGGGGGCAGAGGGTAGCCCTGGCGTGTGCCCCTGTGAATCGGGAAAGGCAGAGAAGTGCAGCCATTAGGCCTGACCGTCGCGGTGGGAGCATGTTAACAGTTGGGGATTTGAGTCTTGCACCTATCCCTATAGTCAGTGTGTGAGGGCCTGTTCGAGGTAAGCAACAGGATGATCAGTACACACTATATCCAATAATTTTAGTTAAACTTCGAGATTAGTGTTTCACATTTAGAAAAGTCACAAATGGTTTCATGGAGACATATTATTACATTTTCAAATCCTTGAGTTTTTTTCACAGATTAGGTCTTCCAAAAAGCAGCCTACGTGTTTCGTCCCATCTCAGGACTTTTTCAGGGCTTCAAAACACAGATAATATATACACATTTAGAATCACAATATATTACAATGCTCCATAAAAAAGATACACATATACAAACTTCAATATGCAATGTTATATATATACAAAGCGTTTAGCAGAAGACATCCATTTTCTAACATAATGCTAGGAAGAATGGTTTATTTCTGCTTACTCATATTGTCTGAAATCATCTGACACCATGCTCAATCTAAACACAACAGTCATAAACATTTTCTTTTTCAAAAGACCTTTCATTAGCACATTTGTCAATATTTGATAAGAACACTCTAATCAAAGAGTGACACCTTATAAGGGTTTCCCTTTATTTCATTATCTGGTTTTATGAGTGGGTTTATTTTTTTGGACAGATATTTGCTAAGATCTATACATACAGTGTATATTGAAGTTTGTATATGTTGCTAATGTATGTTTGAATTGTATTCACTGACTGGGGAATAGGAGGCTTTTTGCCCTGATCTTTACACCACATAAATAATATACCCATACAGTGTAACAAGTGTGGTACCCTTTGTCTAAGGCTTTTTTGTAAATCTCTACCTGTTCGAGGTAAGGCCAGTGGACCCTATCAAAGGCCTTCTCTGCATCAATCGCTAGCAGCATATATTCCCCCTGGGCACAAGAGGCTTTTTCAATAATATGCAGGATGCGTTTAGTATTATCGCTGGTTTGCCTTCGGGGTATGAAACCTGCTTGGTCCGGGTCGACCAAAGAAGTCATGTGTGTTGAGTCTGTGTGCTATTATGCTTGTGAAAAATTTCAAATCTATGTTTAGGAGGTAGATAGGTCTGTACGAGCTGCAGCGTGATTTGTCCTTCCCCGGTTTGTGGAGGACTATTATAGAGGCCGTCAACATTGAGGCCAGAATCGTACCCGGATCCGTGAAGGAGTTGAGTAGGCATACCAGTATGGGCGCCAGGAGGGGACAAAAGGATTTGCAATTTGAAGCCTAGAAATTACCAATATTACTTCCTCTATGCGGATCTCCTCGTCGAGGGATGCCGCCTGGTCTGGGGTGAAGGGTGTCATTTGCGCAGAATGTAGATACTGGGCTCTGTCTTCGGGATCTAGAGATTGATCCGTATATAAGGGGGAAATAAATCTTTAAAGGCGTCGGCCGTGTTGTCTGATACTAGGTTGCCTGTTACAGTGTAGATTGAATGTGTACCCCCTGCTCCTATCTTTTGGCACGTAACCTGTTGCACAAACATCGTCCACGTCTGTCCCCACTTACGTAGAATGAGTGCCTCAGGCGAAGGGCGGCGTACTCCGCTCTATCTAGATCTATGACAGCCAATTGGGAGCGAATATTAGAAAGCTGGCGCCACACTCTTGGAGCGCTTGTGTGCTGGTGTATTCGTCCCTAATCTGTTTTGTAAGGTCATTCCTCTTATCCTTACGGACTTTATCTGCCTCTGAGATCGCTATTAGCTTTCCCCAGATTACTGTCTTGAGCACTTCCCATAACACGGCCGGTGAGACCCGCTGGGATGTCAGTATGTTTTAAATGGTGTCAGTATGTGTTAAATATTCTTGAATTGCTTGCTGGATCTGCGTCTTAACCTCCTGGCGATGTAGCAGGGTGTCACATAAGCACCAATGCTTGGTGGGGGAATTCGCCGGGTGAAGGAATAATGCAATCCTTACAGCCCCATGGTCCGAGAGTGCCGCTGTGTGTATTTCGGTGGCCTTAATGAGCGTCTTTGTTTCCCTAGTACACAGGAAGTAGTCCAATCTAGCGTAGGTCTTATGTGCGTTGGAATAAAAGTGTCGGTGATTAGACCTCCATAGATCTTCCAATCTCAGGTTCCTCATCCATTCATGCCTCTCCTGACAGTGCTCCAGCTTGCCCGTGCCTCTGAGCTGACCGATCTAGGGTATTGTCGAAAACTAGATTAAGGTCCTCTCTCTTGAGTACTAGTTTGTCATCAGTCTTCACTGCCCTCTGTAATGCATTACTCAAAAACATCTCCTGTCCCTCATTCGGGCGTACAGTGTGCCTATCACTAGCGGCTTGCCTGCCACTGTAAAGCGGTATATGAGAAGTCTACCTCTGATTTCGTCCACCTTATGTTCCACCCACTCCCAGAATATGTTTGCCGCCAAAATGGCCACTTCGGACATCTTGGAGGGTGACGGCAAGAAAAATTGTTGGGGAAAGGCATGGAATCTAAGACGGAAACAGTCCCCTGATAGTAGGTCCGCCCCCAAATTCTCTAGGTATGAGAGGACCGCCCTGCATTTAATTGGGTTATTGAGGCCACTCACATTCAGTGTGAGGACTCTAAGAGTTGTATCTGGCATGAAGGTCGGGAGAAGCAAGGTGAGCCCTGCTTACATCGTTGTTCCTGAAGCCTATCTCCTTCAATGTGTTCTGTTGTAGCTACCGCTTGCCCTTTGTATATTTATCGTCGTGTCCGCTGTGGAGGTGAGTGCCAACCCCAAACATTACATTGGAAAAAAAACAAGATAACAAAAGTAACATGAAACATAGAATAGCTGCTTACGTATAGTCCCAAAGCCAGATAAGGCTGCATGGTCAATTCAATGAGGACCGTCTTGTGGCCATTGGTCCCGTCTTCCCTCCCTGCCGCCTAGCCCGTAGTCTCTGTGAAATGATGTAGGGTGCCACAGGGTTCAAGAGTCACCTTGCTTCGCAGAAACTGATGCCACTGCCTCCAAAGCCACCTGCCGGCCTTCTGCAATTTCGTCCGGGTCAGGCTGGGTCACCCCGGTCTTTCTGTAGGGAAGAGGAAGACCAGTGGTCCCATCTGCTCCCCTGGCGAATCCAGCCCCAGCAATAGGCAAGTCTCTGACAGGGCGCAAAGTTGATACAGTCTCCCGTCATTCCAGAAAATTAGGTGAAAGGGGTGGCCTCATGAGTTTGATATCCCTTGGCTGCGGAGGTGGGCAGTGGCTGGGCGGAGCTTCCTCCGTTTCTGTAGCGTTATGGCGGCTAAGTCTTCAAAAAAGGTAGGCGTTTGACCCTGAAAGGTGATGGGGTGCATGGGTGCGGGCTTTGTGCAGGATCGCTTCCTTGATTTGAAAGTCGTGTACACAAACTACAATGTCCGGGGGAGTTGCTGAGTTGCAGTGGGCCTTGTCAATCTGGATAGCAGTGATTGTCCAGGGGCCCGCCGAGGACATGGTGTAACAAGTCTCTGACATAGTCAAAGATGTTTTCGCCTTCCGCTTTGGACTTTTTTCTTCAATACGGATGTTGTTCCGCCGGGACCTGTTTTCCAAGTCCTCCATGTGAGACTGTAGGTCTATCTGTTGCTCTCAGAGTCTCAGGACCTCTTGTTCTAGCACCTCTGTCTCCTCCTCCCCGCCTCCTTCCTTGTCCTCCAGGTCCGCGACTCGGTCCCTTAGATCATCGACGTCTCCCTGGATTTCTTTAATGCCCTGTGAGAGTTCTTGCCTGAGTGAATGGCGATCTTCTCTAAGAGTGGTGAAGAGAGCCTCCAGAAAGGTGCGGGTAACCGGTTCCTCAGTAGCCTGGTTGGGAGGATCCTTTATTTGATCTGTTTGTGGGCCGATATCTCCCGCCAGGCCCGTGGAGGGGCCAGTGAGCATGTCCTTGAGAGAACGGCCCTTTTTGGGGTGGGTGGATGCCATCCTTGCGTGTGACCCAGCAGGCGTGTCCCCCATACCCAATGCTGACCGCCAGGCAAGGAGGTCCTCCCCTCACTCGTGTTCTTATAGGCTATCCTCTTGCAGTCTCTGTGCTAGCCCGACGATCGTGAAGATGCGATGGTCTGCTGTGCCTACTTGAGGGTGCGATTAGAGCCTATGGCCTCCCCTCCGAGTTGTAGCTCAGCCGGCCTAGGGGCCCTCGCTTCTTGTTATGCAGCTGAGAGGCAGGCTCGGCAGATGCTTTGTGCCTAGGTGTTGGGAAGTACTGTGACTGAGTGCTTGTCTGGAATTTGCAGCAGCTTGCAAGTCATATACTGGTACACAGGCTGTAGGAATGGATTGGCCTCATATTGCAGGGGATTGTCTATCCAGAGTGGGCTTTGATCAGGATAGTTGCCTGAGATGAGTTGTGCCCTCTATTCCGCCCTCCTACTTGATCAGTCTGCCCCCCCTCCCCGAGCTGTGGGAGCGACAACCCCCCTCCCCCCACCCCCCCACCAAGACCCCGTTCACTCTTGGTGGTTGGACCTGCTGGGTCCCTCTGGGTCTCGATGGTGGTGGTTGCAGGTTATGTGTAATTTCCAAAGGGGGCAATTGCTGGGGCCCAGTCTTGGATGCTCCCCCTCAAATGTGTCTCCGCTTCCTGCTGCAGTCCTCTGCCCCTCCCGAGGCCTCCTGCCCGTCTGGTCCAGACCTGTCCCTTGTGGGCCTCACGGCTCCCAGCCTGGCTGTTAGTGTTACCCTCGACTGCGGGGGCTGGGCCGATCCGCGGCACACCGACAAGACTGGAGAGGGGGTGCCACACCCCAGCCCCACAGCAAGGGGCACTTCGCCGCCGCCCGGGCGTACCGCTGTGCACGCAGGAGGCTGCTGCTCCTCCCAGGCCTCCCACCCCACACCACCGCTGCACCTCACCTGGGGGCCGAGTTCCTCTCCATGCAGGGCGCACAGGCGCGCCATCCGCTGCAGCCCAGCCTCCCTCGCTACATCCACCTAGCAGCCGCTGCGTTTTGCCCAGGTATCGCAGGGTGTCCGAACCTCTCCAGCTCCGCCTGGGCGAGTGTGGTATTTCAGTGGGCCTCTGTCCTGCGCCGCCCTGTAAAGCTCGACAGGAGCCTGCGATCGCCCCCTCTGTGGTCCTTGCACAGACCCTCTGCTGCCTCAGGCTAAACGGTGTCCCCCCATGTGTTTCTGACCCTGTCGGGTCGCCGAATGGATCCCTGGGCACTTTCTAGGCCGGCGGTGGGCAGGAGAGACGGCGAGGCACGTCTTACCTCAGCGCCATCTTGGCCACGGCCCCTCTTTTTTAATTTAAACCGAAAGAGGAGGGACAGGGGCAGATAAAAGTCCAGTATACAAGCCCCACAGATATTGTACCTACAGTTGGTATGAGGTTCCTGTCAAGTGAGAAGCTTAAAGACTGCCTGGGGGCAGGTAGAAAGTTCTGCAAGGCCCTCACATGCCCCGAGGAGTGTCATGCTTCATCATCGTGCAGCTCCTCGTTGGGCCGGAGCTGCAATGCCCAATGGGCCCAGCAGGGGGCTGTTAGCCACATTTGTTTTATTTTTTCCTATGTGAAGGACGATGTGTGATGGTTTGTGTGAAAAATGTAGATTGGTCAAAAGAACATGCAGTAGAAATAACTAAAAGAACCCAATAACTATTTAATGGCTGGGTTAAAAACGTAAGGTCTGGCTAGAGATGGATATAATCAATCAATCAATCAGGGGTTTATAAAGCGCGGTACTCACCTATGAGGATCTCAAGGCGCTGGCGGGGAGGGGAGGTGCATCTCCAGTGGGGGGCAGCTCCGTGTCCGTGGAAGAGCTAGGTCTTGAGGTCCTTCCTGAAAGTGTGCAGGGTTGGGGAGCTTCTGATGTTCACAGGGAGCTCGTTCCAGGTCTTGGCTGCAATATAGGAGAAGGCTCCCCCGCCTGTTCTGTTTCTGAGGATGCGGGGGACCTTCGCCAGGGCAATGGCGGAGCGGAGATTCCTCTTGGGTATGTGGAAGGAAACTCTCGTTGAGGTATTTGGGTTCGATGTTGTTGAGGGATTTGTAGGCGTCGGTAAGGAGTTTGAAGGTGACCCTCTTCTCGACGGGGAGCCAGTGGAGGTCTCAAAGGTGTTGAGTCATGTTTTTGTGACGCAGTGTCCCGAGGATGAGTCTGGTTGCGGCTTTCTGGATAGTTTGGAGTTTGTATAGAAGGGTTCTGTTGATTCCGGCGTATAGGGCGTTGCCGTAGTCCAGTCTGCTAGTTATGAGCACATGGGTGACTGTCCTTCTGCAGTCGGGGGGGGGGGGGGGGGGGGAAGCCATTTGAAGGTCTTGCGAAGGATGCGCAGGCAGATGAAGCTGGTGGAGGCGACGGTGTTGATCTGGAGGTTCATGGAGAGGGAGGAGTCGAGGATGATGGCGAGGTTTTGTGCATGGTCTGTAGGGGTGGGAGGGTTCCCGAGGGCATAGGGCCACCAGGTGTTTTCCCAGGCAGAGGTGCAGGGTCCGAGGATGAGGACCTCGGTCTTCTCTGAGTTGAGCTTCAAACAGCTGTCTTTCATCCAGGCTGCCACGTTCTTCATTCCTTCCTGGAAACTGAGTCTGGTGTCTTTGGGATTCTTCGTGAGTGAGAGGATGAGCTGGGTGTCGTCGGCGTAGGATACATTGCTGAGCCCATGCTGTCTGACGATGGCAGCGAGGGTGGCCATGCAGATGTTGAAGAGCGTGGGGCTGAGCGATGATCCTTGGGGTACTCCGCAGTTGATATCGGTGGGTTCGGAGAGGTAGAGAGCCTGATCCTCTGGATTTGGCCGTAGAGAAAGGATTGGATCCAGTCGAGGGCGGCTCCTTGTATCCTCGTGTCGTGAAGTCTGGCTGTGAGCGTGCGATGTGAAACGATGTCGAAGGCTGCCGAGAGGTCTAGAAGGATGAGGGCCGCAGTGTCCCTGGTGGAGTAGCATGCGGATGTCGTCAGTGGCGGTGAGGAGGGTGGTCTTGGTGCTGCGGTTGCTGCGGAATCCCGACTGGGAGGCGTCTAGGATGGAGTTTTCTTCGGTGAAGGCGGTCAGTTGGGCGTTTACGAGTCTCTCAGTGACTTTGGGCGCGAAGGGGAGGAGAGAGATGGGCAGGTAGTTTTTCAGGTCTGTTGGGTTGGCCGTTGGTTTCTTGAGGAGGGGTTTACCTCCGCCCGCTTCCAGTTGTCTGGGAAGATGCCGGACATGAAGGAGGTGTTGATGGTCCTTCCTAGTTCGGGAGCAATGGCAGCGGCGGCGGCCTTGTGGAATATGTGCGGTGGGCAGGGGTCCGTTGGGGTTCCTGAGTGGGTTTTCTTCATGGTCGCGGTGATGTGTTAGACGGTGACGGGATTCCAGGTCATGATGGTTGGCTTATCAGCGGCGTGGGGGGGCGGGGGGTGTCCGGCGTCTGTTCGATGAAGTTGTCGTAGAGGACCTTGATCTTCAGATGGAAGTAGGAGCTGAGCTTGTCGCAGAGTTCCTGGGAAGGTGTGACGTCCGTGGCTTCGCTGGGGGGTTTTGCGAACTGCTGTATGACGTTGAACAGTTCCTTGGAGTTGGTCATATTGGTCTGGACTTTGTCTCTTATGTAGGTCCGTTTGGTGTCGCCACCAAACCATCAATAGGTGGTGTTTTTAAATAAAGGTCAACATTTTTCTTGCCCTATTATTGTCATAAAGATCATGGCATTTTGCCTGGACCAAAATCCAAATCTACTTGTGTAGGGATGGGAAACAAGTGTGTGTAAATTATACCATACCCTAGATAGATTACATTAATATGTAGTATGCCTTCAAGGTCAAGGGGAACCAAATAATAGAGGAGAGAGAGCCCTAGTCGTATTGGCAGAATGGATGCTCACTGGCATACCGAAGGTCAAATGTAAGCGCGTGCGTCTAGCGGCTGAACTACCGCTCATCCAGGCATTTTTTTTATGCCATAGTGTAGCCTTTTCTATAAGCTACAATTGTGCTCAGATTTCTTGGGACCTGCTTTAAAGCAGTACGCAGACTGTTAGCTACCCTACAATTTTGTCAATCCGGATTTATCTTGAGGGAAAGCCCTCCTCACTGATCTAGTCAAGTTACCTTTAATGCATGTTAAAAGTTTGACAAAACTATCTATTACAATTGAGGGATCTTGCGACTCCATAATACAAGCGTTCACTAGATCCTTACTACAGCTGGCAACCTGATTCATAACCAGTTTCATGTCGGCTGAACGCCAGACCAACCTGCGCCCGCATCCTTGGCAGTTAACAACTGGCTACTCACTGTGGCTACCCGTTGTTGCTTAAAGGGAACCGCTATCTGCGCTGCAAGCGGGTTGTGCCAGCACAAGAACCTCACCCCCCCATAATCAAAGGAGACAGCCTCCACAAACTAAAAATATAATCTACCATGGACCCATTACCCTTACTTGTATAATTCGGGATTATTGAAGGAAAGGTATCGATGACCACATTTTCTAGATCATGGTCTACTTGCAGTGAGTATGATTAACGCCCCCTGGATTCCATGACTTTAAGATTGACTTCTGTTGATGAAGGGTCAAAAATAGAGTGAGACAAGGGAAATAAAAGTCCCAGTTTGGCATTAAATTTGCCTGTCAGCAAAAGATTAAAAGGTTTGCCGGCCACTATTACTACTTCTTCTAGCACGCAAATCAAGGAGGACAAACCCTGAAATTAATATTCCTCTTATTAGAAAAATCTAAATTCTACATATGCACTCTAAATGTATTCCGCAAACAGAGCTAAAAATCCTGTACCACATTCATATCAGACACAAAAGGAGAAATTGTACAGTCAATATTGACCTTGAACCAGGCTGCCAAGCCCCCCTTTGCATTGCTGGAGAGGGTAAGGCTGGGAGGCTGAAGTGCATATATCCGTCAAAAACAGCCATGATTTTTAATGATAAATTGCCAACCCTCGTTATGTATTTTCGAGCCAGGCTGGCTACATTCCAACTAAAAAAGTGGAGCTACTCTCAACCACCAATTCTACGTGCGCACTCACCCTTGGGGTTGTATAGGATAATAATGGAATTGTAGATGTTCCGGGGGTGTATTCCAAATGCATCCTATCCTGTGGTGTGACATTTTAATAGTGGCTGTGAAAATAATTACCCGGGAGTCTCTGGGAGTAGCCTACTACAGCCCCACTGCCACTCACCTGAGCATGATGTCAATCGTCTTCCAACCCGGTCAGGGCCTCATATCTATTTTGGAGGAGCAGTGGCCTATACTGGTGCAGGCTGCTATTAGATCAGGGGAGGGCCTGAGGCCATGAGACCTAGATAAAACTGGGGCCAAATGCCTATAAAAGAATTGCTAGGGCAGAATCCTAATCGAGCTAGGTTTGCCCAAGGCAGCTCTAGCTTGTGCCAGGCCTGCAACAACAGCGTTACGTATATTAATGATTAATAAATCACTACTAAACTGCTTTCCCACACATCCAGTCCTACCCACCCGCTGTGCCAGGAGAATCTTATTGCAAAAGTCCCACTGTCCATGCACGATGGAATTCAGCCAATTCATTGCTTTATTCATAAGAGACCTTGTGGGTTCAAGTTGGTCAGGAGGCTGACTAGGAACATGAGCTAGCACAACAACATATGGACATGAGGTGGGAGGTAGATCTATAGCGGGAAGGGATCCTAGCCTCGTACTGCTACTATCAACCTGATCAACAGGAGGAACTAACACGGTCTTGACAACAATCCTCTGTGACAATGAGGGTAGGGCAAGTTCCATGTCATTGGCCCGAGGTTCAATGTTGGCATCCGTACCACTACCGCCTCTATTGCAAACTAAATGCTGCGCTGATGGTATTGCAGGACCAGATGAGGGATTGGATGCGGTATCCAAAGTAGGCAGTAATTTCTGAAAGAACCCCTCCCACTTTTTACCCAGTTTGGCCTTGATTGTATCAAGCTAGTCGAGAAGGAGGCAAAGTTTTGCTTCCAGCTATTTGCTCAAATGCACACTCATACAGTCCCAAGGGTCAACAATTGGAACAGGCTCTTTCGCACGATCATCTGACCCGGGTGCCTCCTATTTTTCAGTGCGACCTGGCAACTTGGGTTTTTCAGTCTTTTTCCTACATTTTACTGAAGGGGCTGGGTTTAGATCTAAGCCTGGGACTGAAATTGGAATTTGATCCAGGGAGCAGAGATTTGACACATCCCATTCTCTTCACCTCATCCTCAGCCAACAGGCCTGCCCTAGCAATCTCGTTGACCCCAGGGCAAATGCCAGGGCCATCCCCGACAGATAAGATCGATGGCATAGCCGATTGCTTCAAGGGGGCAGCGGGATCATCGCTGTGTGGATGGTGGCTGCGAGTGTAGGTCATCAGTTGTTCGAGATAGCCGGCGCCCATCAAGTTTAATCTCATTGGACACCAAGTCCATTGCCCTCAACAAAAAACTATCAATTGTAGTGCGCGATGATGGTTGGTATAACTCTTTTATTTCCCATAATCGCCATAAACCGAGCTCAACACACATAAATGGACCCCGAGTTAAATAAGTAAAACTCACAAAACCATTGCGGATGATGAAGGACAAAAACGATGAGCCAAGAAATTGGGCCCAGTCCAGTCTCTGCCAGTCTGTGATGGGCTAAGATAGGCCTGTCTTGGCCCAGGTGCACTCCAAGGTGCAACCCGCGCTGCAGGAGGTTGTAGGCGCTTTTCAGCATGTGGCCAGTCCCTCCTTCCTCTGGGTTTGTTGGAGGACGTAGTCCCACCCCAGCAGGCCTGCAGGGAGTGTTGCGGGCAGAGCAGCACAACAGGTCCAGTCAGATTTACATTTGCGCGGCGGAAGGTCATAGGAACTTTTCAACGTGTGGCCAGCCCCTCCTTCCTCAGGGTATGCTGGAGGACATAGTCCTACCCCAGCAGGGCTGCAGGGAGCATTGCGGGCAGAGCAGCATACCAGGCACAATGAGAATTACAATCTATATACTCAGTATTGTAAGCAGGCTTGAGTTATTAGACTTTTCTCAGCATGAAAATATCTACATAACATAGAAGGCTGTGTGCACGAGGTACTAATGTATGTACATGTGCTTGTTTTCCTTCAGAAGATGGATTGTCTGTAAAGTTTTCACCACAGTACAAAGGCTGCAGGTGATATGATCTTTAGCACATTCAGACCTTGGTTATTTTAAGTGACTAGGTTGTCTTTGGACATGTTTTGCATAGAGTGTACACTGTTCTTAGTAGATGCTTTTTAATACTCTGTGGTGTATTGCTCATGAGAGTTTAACTGTCTACAAACCGTGTGGTACAGAGTAAACTCTCTCCATACAGTAAACAGTGTTAATAGTACCCACTTTTCAAATTATATCCACTTCTTTTCTCAATGTAGATTTAGTGACTGTGAGGGTTTTGATACAGGTAAAGACTATCCTTAGTGAGCCATTAGTTATGTAACTGCTTGAGCATCTGGAGGAACTTAGTTTTCCCTGAACAGTTGTATACAGATTGAACCCTATGTGCAGTACAGGTTACCCTTTTATCTGTGGTTTAGCGTCAACATGACTCGGCTACCCATGAAGTGTATGTTATAGGGTCAGTGTTGCACACAAACAAGCTTGCTTCAACTATGAAGGTTGTATGTATGATAGCGGAATTGATGCTTCATATTATTTTGAGCTATTTTGCACTTATTGCCATAGCTCTGTTTATAGAGGAATGTGTACAAAAGAAACGTGGATGATGTCATCTGTGATGTGATTGATGGTCATAGAACATGTCATCAGTGATGTAATATGTGAGGTCATAAGCAGTGCATGGCAGGGGCGCATGTTATAATTAGCTCTGCTAACTGTAACTGGTGCATTCCTGTGTGTGTTTTTGTGGCTTTTTTAGTTCAAAAGTTAATGTTGTCACTGACATATTTACGTAACTGTAACATCACTTTAACCTTTGTTTTTTTCAGTGAATTTCTATGTTTTTTAAAAACCAAAACAGATCTTTTTATCACACTTAACTATAATGTTACTTTAACTTTTGTTTTTTTCAGTGAATTTCTAGTTTTTAGTAACGTAAAATATTTGATTATCATATGTAAAGGCAACACCCCCACCCCCGCAGGTAGCCAACCCCACACTGCGAAGGGTGTGAGGTTGGCCACAGGGCATGGCTTACACCCAGGCCCTGCGTTGAACTCCCTGCAGGCAGCCACCTGGAGACCACCAACCTCACGCCGCGCACAGCCTTTGCTCGTGCATGGCGTAGATTTAGCCACAGGGCCTGTGTTCCAGTCAGGCCCTGCTTCTAACTCCCTGCAGGCAGCCAACTCCATGCTGCGCACAGCCTGAGGCCATGCGCAGGCTGAGAGTGAATCACAGTGCTTGGCCTGCCGCCAGGCCTAGTGACCAACCCCCCAGCAGGCTGCCAACCCCACACCGTGCACAGCCTTTGTCGTGTGCACCTTAAGGTTGGCCTTCGGACCTGGAGACTCCATCCCCAGGGGCCAAAACCTGTATATTAAGGGAAGGGGGATGTGCAGCCGCCTCCCTGACCCTTAATTGGACCCAGGAATCGGATCCCCTGGGGCCAAATAGAATTAGGGGAGCAGGGCATTTAACCCCCTTCCTGAGCGTTAATAGACCACATGCTCCGCGGTCAAATACAAAAATAACAAGCATTGGCATAGCCAATAGGTCTCGCTTTTGGGACCTTATAAGTATTTAGTTATACAGCACAATATCCTTGGTGCAACAACATTAACCTGTTGCATGGTTAAACACTTATAAGGCCCGAAAGGCGAAACCTACTGGCTATGCCAATGCTTGTCGGGTTGTGTCTGTGATCTAGACCATTATGCTTCAAAAATAAGGGTTTTATGTTTAAAACAAATGCTTTGTTTGTGAAAACAACGGCTTTCATTTAAAAAAGATATATTTCTTATGGCGACAACAAAAGAATTTTGGATAGTAAATAATTATTTTTTAATTAAAAAATGTATGAAGTGGTCAGCCAGAAAATTACAAGAATGTGCACTATCTGTCACTAGTATGCTAGTAATATGCCAGGGATAACAACAAATGCCACCACAAATGCCTCCACTTTGTCAGGCATAGCGACTAAAGTGCAAAACAATACTATATCTACACCAGAGAACAATGCAGCTGACAATATTACATCAATAAGGCAGTGCAGCAATGCTATTGTGTTTTGTTTTTTGTCATTTAATATTGTGTTGGTCTTTGTTGTCTTCCTGTTATCTGTTGTAATTTAGTGTCACTCTGCAGTGTCCTCGTTGTGTTTTTTGTCTTTTGTTGATGTGCTTATGTAATACATTTTCTTGGTTATTTGCATAACAGGAGAGAGTGTGTGATACAGCAGCAGTGTATGTGCGTGAGACACAGGCCAAACGAGGGTTTAGAGAGAAGTGTGCGCGAGAGGCAGGGAGAGCTGAATGGTTAGAGAAGGATGGGACAGGGAAGAAGTTCTTCTTCGAGACCCCTGTAAACTGATGGGTTTGTACAATCCTTGCTAGTTCATACACAGAAAGTCAAAAGTCTTTCAACCATACAACAATGGTATGAAGGTCTCTGTCTAATGAAAAACAATGATTATAATCCTGAAAACCTCACAATACCTGGAGTCATCATAAGTCATGGGGCTGTCTAGCATACAGCAGGAACCCACAGCCTCCCAGATGTTCCATAATCTCAATTAATGAATGGAGCTCAGAGGACCTCAGTGTACAATTGGTAATCTGATGCACAGCGCTCACTGCAACAAGAGCCACTCTTCAACCAGCAGGCCAGAGGTGGACACAGCCTCAACTGAGATAAGTTGCCGCCACCACCACCCTGGCTTTGTTGAGGAAAGGGGGCCGACCACAAGACGAAGGGTAGATCTAGATCTTTCCAATAATATTGCACCCTGACCTACCTACAACTTTCTGCAACAAACGTGTGAACATCCTACGAGGATATATGAAAGCAAGCAACCTTCGCATTTAAAGCTTTGCGCAATGGGATAGATCAGTTAGAGGGTGAGATGGTCCACTGAGGAATGCGGAATGGAGCTGGCTTTACCCAAAGAGTTACATGGGGTGGAAACTGCAATAGTGCACAGACCTGTGCTGAATAAAGCCTGCTTTATATAAAGGGTTAAACGGGATAAAGACTGCGAAGATGCACTGACGCATACTGAATGAAGGTAGCTTGTTGCACAGGGTTAGATTGGGTGGAGACTGCGCTAGTTCACTGACCTGGGCTGAATAAAGCTGGCTTTATGTAAAGGGTTAAACGGGAACAAGACTGAGATGGCGCAATAAAAATACTTCTGGGACAGACACAGAGGGTCAAAAGCAGACATGGCAGGAGCCAGAGACATCGGAAGCGAGAGGAAAGTGGGAAGAGAAGTGAGGGGGGGAGGGGTGAATGGACAGACCAAGTGATGCGCGCGCTGATGCATAATGAACGAATGGCTTTATCGAAAGAGTTAAACAGGATAAAGACTGCGATGGTGCACTGGCGCATACTGAACGAAGGTAACTTGTTGCACAGGGTTAGATTGGGTGGAGACTGCGCTAGTTCACTGACCTCTGCTGAATAAAGCTGGCTTTATGTAAAGGGTTAAACGGGAACAAGACTGAGATGGTGCGATGAAAATACTTCTGGGACAGTCACAGAGGGTCAAAAGCAGACTTGGCAGGAGCCAGAGACAAGGAGGGAGACATTGGGAGCGTGACGAAAGTGGGAAGAGAAGTGGGGGGGAGGGGTGAAAGGAGAAACAGAGTGGTGCCTACGCGACTAACTATAACAAAACAAGCCCGGCTTCAAAAGTGGTGCGTGCCCAAGCGCCCGCCGTGGCGAAAGTGAAAGCAGCATATGTTTCCAATTAACGCGAGACGCGGCGGGGGAGGGGCGGAGGAGCGTTCAGACAGCAAGCGAGAAGAAAGCCAGATGGTGCCTGATCGGGCGCTGAAAGCTGGCGGCTGCGCGTGTGCACGCACGTGTAACCGCAAGCGCTAGGTCAACAAAAGCATGAGGTAGCACTTTGAAAACCCACTTACTAAATGTCTCGCAGGGTAACGCATGTGCTGGCTCAGGCGAGACCTAAAAAGGAAGGAGGCCGTACCGCACCACTCCCAAAGCCTGGAGGATTGCATGCCGCATCTCCATTTTCCTTATGCCGCGTTACAGTCTCCCCTGACCGATGCCCTCATGTTCTCCTCACGTGTGAGGAGCATCAGACAGCAGAGACCCTCCTCCACCCTTTCCCGGGTTTTACCTGACGACTTCGGTGGGATTGTAGAGAGTGGCTCCTTCTGGTTGTCAATTGATCTGCAGAGCAGAAAACTTCAGAAGTGACGATAATCAGCATTTGAGCTGCCGGGCCTGCCAAGCCCGCCAGTAACACAGACTCTGCCATTTAACTCACACAGCCAATCACTCGCTAGAGCCCAGTTATGGGCTTATAGCCAGGCAGACACCTCCAAAGGTTCTCTGGCTTTCTGCTAACATATCCACTGCCCTCACGCTTATTCCCCGCCACACTTCAGTAACACCAGAAGAAGGGCCAACCCTATGGGAGCAGAGCACTAACTACCCTCAGCCCCTTAAACTATAATCTGCGTGTGAGTAGATATTTTTCTCTCTCCAGTGATCAGAATTTCTACTCTCTCCCCACCAACACATGTGGCCACAGCTTACTGGATCTCCTGGGAGTAAGAATGATTCATTTCACAACAAGGCAATAATAGTTAGCCAATTCAAACTGTTGCTTTGAGTAACTCCGCTACTGCGTTATGTCAGTGATGGAGGACGGTGTCCAGTGTTACTGGGCAACAAATGTCATGACTATATTATATGATCTATTTGCTTTTGCTGTGAACTTAGGGCTATGATTGTCTTAGAAAGTTGGACTGCTCAAATCAACTCGTATTTCCTTATCCTAATCCCACCACTAAAACTTTTCGGGTTCTGAAGTAGCGTGCTACTCGCCGAAAAGCGCTTCGATGCCTTGTCAGGGGTACAAAGCGCATAGAATTGGCAGTTATCAGGGCCGGACTGGCCTTAGCGGGCACCATGGGCTTTCCCAGAGGGCAGAAGGGTGGGGGGCGGTTTTGGAGCAGTGGGGGCCGTTTTTAGGTCGAGCCTAGCAGCAGCGCGCATTTGCTGCTCGCTCTGCAAGACTGCTGTAGTAGAGTATGGGAGAGAAGCTGCACCCACTCTCCTCCCATATTTTTCATTGGCTTGTGTCATGGTCTTTCATAAATGCTGCCTTCGGATTCATTGATAGGCTAGTTAGTCCCTCCTTAGTACAGCCTTGTCTTCATTTGTACCCTCCCATGGCGACTGGTCTTTTTACTTTAGTTGTTACACAGGACCGGTTATTTAGTCTGTAAGCACAATTTACTTTATTGAGTTTCTCTTACTGCAGGCCGGACATGCGCTGCTTCAGCTGAAACCGCTTGTGTGTTTTTTAAGCAGCAGGACCGCCCTGTAACACGGGTGCCCGCTTTTAATCACTTTAAGCCGGCATTATCTCGTGTCTATTTCAAACCCCGCCCCCCAAGTAAAATGGATTTAGAAATGATTAGTGAATTAAGTCATGTGAATTCCAGGTAGCACATAATCGTGTGCTAATGGGCTAAAGCTGACAATAGCACATCTGTGTTGCATGTCATCTGCACTAAGCCACCTGACGGGTTGTTTTCAAAAGCCTTTTTTATTAATACCACCACCATCCCCAATACCACCCCCACCAATACCACCTCCGCTAATACCACCACCACCACCACCAATGCCACAACCACCAATACCACCACCACCAATCCAATACCACCACCAACAATACCACCAATAATACCACCATCACCAATACACCCACCTATACCACCAATGCTACCACCACCACCAATACCACCACCATCAATACCACTACCACCAATACCACCACCACCAATACCACCAATACCACCACCAGTAAAGTACCACCAATACCACCACTACCACCACCAGTACTACCAATGCCGCCATCACCACCACCACCAATACCACTACCACCTGAAACCCCACCACCACCCATTCCAATATTACCACCACCAATACCACACCACCAATACCACACCACCAATACCACACCACCAATGCCACCACCACCAATGCCACCACCACCAATGCCACCACCACCAATGCCACCACCAATACCACCACTACCACCACCAGTACTACCAATGCCGCCATCACCAC
Source organism: Triturus cristatus (assembly GCF_964204655.1). Taxonomy (NCBI): domain Eukaryota; kingdom Metazoa; phylum Chordata; class Amphibia; order Caudata; family Salamandridae; genus Triturus; species Triturus cristatus. The sequence goes on from NC_140586.1 coordinate 568,249,188, forward strand.
CACCACCAATACCACTACCACCTGAAACCCCACCACCACCCATTCCAATATTACCACCACCAATACCATACCACCAATACCACACCACCAATACCACACCACCAATACCACACCACCAATACCACACCACCAATACCACACCACCAATGCCACCACCACCAATGCCACCACCACCAATGCCACCACCACCAATGCCACCACCAATACCACCACCTCAGTGCCTTTCGCTTACGAGTAAGAGCAGGTGCACTGTACGGGGACAGAGCTGCAGCTGATACCATCCCTCCTTCCCTCCATGCCTTGCCATAAAGCACAGCCTGCCCTGCACCAGGAGGTGACGCCAGGGCCCTACTACAGCTGGAGTTTTTTTTTTTATTCAGCCAAAGATAGCAATGACATTACGCAATGACACACTGCACACTCAAATCACGGAGAGGGCAGAAAATACCCCCCCCCCTCTTCCTCCTGAGCCGCAACAGTGTAATGACAGAGCAAAAGGTGTTGTAGGGCTTTGTTAGTTTTTATACTTATTCATCTTTTTCACTGCACTTTTTATCAATACTTTGATGACCCCGTAGGCCGGTCTCTTCCTGTGATATATACAATCTAACAGGCGGTCGAGAAGGCCCTTTACGGCAATGCAATAGGTTTCGCATTTGCAAGAGTTTAACCCCTTCCACGTGTGGCAAATGCCGCCGTGATGCGAGGGGGGCGGGGCTGGGTGTGGCGCTCAGGTACCCAGGACGGCTCCCGGCCATCATAAATCACGGTGGGCGTGTGCTCATGACAGCCGGGAGCCGTCCAAACTCCGCCCACCAATTAATTAGCCGCGCGTGGGCGGAGCGGCAACGGTCGGACGGCTCCCGGCCGTCATGAGCACACAACTACCGTGACTCATGACGGCCGGGAGCCGTCCTGAACATCGATGAGGTTAAGCTATTAGTAATGAAAATGACAATTCCTTTTATTTATGTTTTAAAACCCAAAACATACATAAAAGGCATTGTCATTTACAATGCCAATAGCTCAAACTTGCGTAAATGCGAGACCAATTGCATTGCAAGTACTTGTTGTTACTGGGGGCTGGCTTTGCAGCAGTGCTGCAATATTGGCTCCCTGTAACAAAAGCAGCAGCAGTGTTTTCAACCACTACCCCCACCCCACCCCCAACACACACGCACCCCTACCTCCAGGGCCAGTCCCACATAATTGTCAGGGCTGGTTTGCGTTCTCAGTCCGGCCCTGGCAGTTATGCATGAATCGGATCCAGAATCCTGGCTGGACCCAGCAATTCTTCACATCTGTGAATTGGTGGAGTGTGCAAACAAGACACTTGGGTACAGCAGGGGCTCTAACATACACGTGACATTTAATGGACGTGAGGATTCAGGCATGTTATACACATTATAACGAGTAGAGGCCGTGCTTGGTAATAATTCCAAGCAATCTCTGTTTGAGTGGTCCAAAAGAGCACTGTTACCAGTTCAAATAATCGCCTTCTAATTAGTCCAAGAAACACTGTTAATAGTGAATGCCAGTATGTTGTAATCCGAACAGGCAAACATTTTGTAAATGATGTTTGATTGCTATAGGCAAGCAGTTTACAACACAGTCAGTTGTCAGACAGTTTTAAGCAGCTGTTAAGAAACCTGCTATTTGTTATTATTTTCTTGTCTACCTCGTTTTCTATTAATTATTTAATTTAAGAGAAAATTAGCTGGGAGCAGCTGCCGGAACATTCATCTATTTGCTGCAAACATACCATCTTAAATACAGATGTACATGTGCACATAGAGACATTGCTAAACAGGCACAAAAACGTGCTTGCGTGCAAACAAACGCCTTGTTAGATCAAATGCACATTGCTGCCGATGTGCCACAAACAGTGGCGGCTGGTGACATTTCAAAGTGGTGAGGCGTAAAGCACTGTAGCGAGTGAGCCCGAACAACAAAAGCGGGGTTCGGGGGGGGGGGGGGGGAAATTTTGAAAAAAGAGTGGACAAAAGGTGCATTTTTAAGCAAATCCGCATCAGGTACATGTTCTTTGCAGCAGGCACATTAAGCTTCTGCGCTACCTTTCCATGAGTCAAAACTTCCACTAGACAAAACTCTGATGTCTCTCCAAGAAAAACATTATCCATCAGCGTTATCATGACATTTGTGTATTGTTTCTGAACCATAATATACTTGCTCTCTTGTCTAGTGTGTAATTGGAAGGGCGTTGCAATATGCTGCCTAAATAAAAAGTACCAGCATCCTGGAAAGAGCAAAGTAAAGCATGTGAAATGTAAGCAGTAAGAACATGGTTTAGGGTTACCAATCTACCCATCAATCAGCCATTGCAGTACCCCACGATTGGTGCACTTCCCCACCAGGGAAAACAATGTTGTTCAAAAAAAGACAAGAAAGCAAAAGTACTGCTTCACTGCAAACTCTGTAAAGTAGCGCTAATATGTTTGGGTGTGAATAAAATCAATGTAGCCACTTTGCGAACACTCTGACTTGCTTTATTTAGTTTGTTATTGATTTTTCATAGTTTGAACCTTACTTGACCAGAGAGTGGCGACTGGTGAAGTTCATATGGGCAAGAACATTGAAGCAGAGTTTTTGCGCACTATGCACATAATTCACCTTTTGTCAAATTGTATATATCAAAATATATGTTACTGAAGAAAACAATTACCAGCAAAGTGCCACATGTTGCGTAGCGCAGTGCCAGATAATTTGTAAAGGTTTCATTAGTCACTTTTTCCTTGCTGTTTGCTGTATTCCGGAGTGTCGGTGAAACCTTTGGTGCCTAGACTGTGTCTCACTCTGTGCATCAAAAAAAGAAGGCACGTAGTGACATCCTCGCGCTAATGAGCGCTCAACATTTGTACAGCAACTTCTGGGTGTCACCAGCGCTTGCCTGAGAAGGGAACTGAGCCCAGCACAGTTGCCCAGGATGACAATGCTTATAAAAGAGAGGCATCGGGCAGAAAAGCTGGTCTCCCATGCTTGACTGTTACGCGTCTCTTCACTCTTATTCCATCAGTCACTGATTTTCTAGGCTCCGAAGGGTGGGGTTTACGTTCAGCAAACACTAAGACTCACCCCTCACCCCCCCCCACCACGACCACCCACTCTCACTTTCCACCGCCAACAACTTCCACCCACCACGAATCTGACAGAAATGCGTTCACTCTAGAAGCAGCAGTTTTCCTCTTTACTCACTTCTAGAAGTTGATAGGAAAAGAAGATTATTCCTAAATTGGCGATTTTCCCCCGGTCTAGAATATAACAATTTTCTGACTGTCAGAGAAAGAGAGTTATAGAGTAATTTGATTTTAATACTACTACAGCACTTGGAAACAAACTAAAAACTGTAATCTGTTTCCTATGTTTACCATGGTAAGTATACTGGATATCGAGGCCACGCAGGCGAACGAGAGCCACCTGCTCCGCCTAAAACCATATACTTGCAGTGTTATATCGTATAACCAAACGGAAAGGGACGGTCCATATTACTATAGTATTAGTAATAGTATACTATTAGATAGTGAGGCCGCGCAGGCGAACTAGAGCCGCCGGCGCCACCTAAAACCATATAACACCGCACATATGATATGTAAATTACACCAAACGGACGGTCCAAACCGCCAAATGGTTTGTCCCGTTGCATGCATTATTACATCGTGCATGGGAACATTTCTACGTTTATGGTGGGTTTACCAGTCGCGGCTCGCAATGGTCAGGGGGGGGGGGGGGGTCACGTGGGGGTGGGGGCCGCAGGGGGGTTTAAAAATAAAGTCACTTGCAAACACAAAATACCTAAAAATATATGCTCAAATTTACTTTTCAAAACTTAAAAACAAATGCAAATGCTTCCCAAAGGAAATACAGAAATCTATTCTTACTGTTCCAAGGCGGAGCAGCCAGGAGCTTCGTGGGGGGGAAGGGGGGGGGCGGAACAAATAGGACTATGCGAACAGCAGAAAAGGAGGAGGGGAGGAGGTCATGGAAAGACTCACTTTACACCTACAAAACCAAAATAGCACCAAACTGGCCTCAAATATGTTTTGAAACATGTGCAATTAAATGTTTTTTTTTTTCAAGCGAGCCATTACTACCTAGCATGTTACTAGTATTGCAGGCAGAAAATGAAGATATTATGGGAGAGGCAGAGAAGGGTGGCTGTATGGATGAGAGTGCAACAGGAGAATCAGAAGACATATGCAAGGAAATGCTTTCCACATACAGAGCAAAATTCCAGCAAAGTGGGCTCAGATTTAATTTGAGAAACTTACAAATGCAGTTTCTCCCCAAAAACCACACATTAATAGTTCCTGTTAAATGAAAGCTTTAAAATTACAAATCTAAACTACCGCAGCAACGACTTCAAAATTACTTTGAAAAACGTACAATTAAATGCAACGTCTTTCTAAAGACCACACAACAACAATGGCTCAAGTGTAGTGCAATTACGCATAAGGGGGGGGGATTACAATTTAAAAAAGAAAGCTAAGCTTACCAGACCAGGTCCGCACGGCGCCTCTCTGCTTCTCGGCTGGGTCCCGTTGGCGCCTCTTCTAAGGAACAGCACTGGTTGGCAACCTGCTGGCATTGGCTTAGAGCAGGGTGACTCACCGCCCGCCTGCCCATTAGGAGACGGAGGTTTGAGCCTTTGCTCAACCCTCGCTCTCCTAATGGGCATGCGCCAGCCACAGCAGTCAGTAGTGCGCATGACTGGGCACGGAGCAAAAATTTGCTTCCTTCACCCAGCATGCGCACTGCTGCCTGCTGTGCGCTCTGCGCCACCCCTGGTCTGCTGCATGTCAGTCACTCAGCAGCATGACGTCAGACCACCCTCCCCCTTCAGAATCTGAAGGGGGTGGGCAGTCCGAGTTCATGCTGACTGTGACTGACAGGATTGTCAGAAAATTCTCCCTCGACGCCGAGGCGAGGGAGCTGCCGGTGCGGGCGGCTTGTGGGGCAACGCTCCAGCGCCCTTAATGGACGCACCGCCACTGGCAGCAGATGTGCTTGGCTGCACTTTACAATTTCACATGCAGGCTGCACTCGTGTGATGGCAGGGTAGAGGGTGGATGGGGTCATATGCGCACAGGCAAACCCTGGTGGGTCCTCTTCCAATGATTTGCACTGTGCTGCACTGATTAGTGCGCGCTGCGCGCTCATTTGCCAGTGGACCTTCTGCGCCATTGTGATAGGCACACACCACGGACTCCTCGTGGGCGGCGCCCGCCCCAGCCAGTAAATTCCGCACACAGGCTTAATACCAGCCCAAAAAGTAGCCCCCCGCCAGGCATGGGTTTTTCCCCCCACAATTGGGAAAAATGTTGCTCAACTGTGCGGGAAGTAGCTCAATCTGGCAACACTGCAGGAAACCGATCATTTCTATGCGAAGAGCGTCTACGCTGTTGTTTCCTGTCACAGCGCACTCTGTGGGTGAATGTTGTACTGCAGCACTACAAAGCTGGTTTATTCCAGGTGTTAACAGCGATTAACACGCTTATTCCATTCAGTTTATGAATTTTACTACTTTGTGATATTTGGCAGATTTCTTTAATTATTTTTGTATATTTTGTTTTTCTTTCCTTAAAAAGAAAAGAGGAAGATGCACATACTTTGTTCAGCTATCATTGACAGCAGAGACACATTCTTCTAAAGTATTCTTTTCTTTGACAACAGAGACACTTTGTGTTAAAGTGATTTCTTTTCTCCCCATTCGTTATCTATTGCACATTCACCCCTGCTGTGTTTATTTAAAATGCAAACAGTAACGCCACCCAGTTATTTGTTGCAGGAACCCTGGAAACCACCTGTAAAGTGGTGATTGTGGTACAGATCCTTTAACGGTTACTTGGGATAAATTGATGGGCTGAAATTTAAAGCAGATAGGAAGCGTAGTCACCTTTATTATTACTTGGGTGTTGATGATCAAAATGTTTTTGACCATCTACTGGAATACACTGCCAGGATAGTGAATACCTTGATGAATATCAACTAGCGGTAAAATAGTTGAGCACCTATTTTGAGGGTAAAGTTAACCTTGTGGTGCATAGGCATAAGTTCTTTACTTGTGTTTAAGGTCCTAATGAATCCATTGATTCTTAAGTTACTGCACTGAAGGATTTGGCTGGTTACTGCGACTTAGAGGGTTTTACCTCTTAATTAATCAGGGATCAAATAGTTTGCAGATGTTATTCCAAAAAGATTCAGCAAATTTTATTATCTTGTAAGAAACCACCGTTGGATGATGCTATTGACATAGCAAAAAGTATCGAATGTACACAGATGCTAAACAGCTAGAAGCTGAAACCTCCATTACAAGGGTGTCAAATGTCAATTCGTCTGTTGAAAGTTTGCATGCCTCAGACGTCAGTGATTATAGTTCAAAAGGGGGGGGAGCATTATCGATACAAATACCAGAGGTGGGAAGAGTGTTGCAACTGAACATACTTATCCTATATTGTAGTGTTTTAGATGTGGGTCAAATACACGTGTCTAATTATAAAAATTGTCCAGCTGCAACATAGGAATGCTGAAAGTGTAAGAAATTGGGTTGCTTTGGAAAAGTGTGTAGGGGTGGCAGACGTATGCCAGGTAGGTGTGTTCAAGATTATGCGGTGTGTGATGAACATGAGGATGTTGAGAAAAAAGTAGAAGAATTGGTGCTGTCTGTCGGTTGTATGGGAATCAACAACGTTCAAATGGAGAAGAAATATGGTGATCCGTTGGTACAGATAAAAATTGAAGGAATTGAAATTCCCCTACTTATTTATTCAGGAGCCAGGATTACCATCATCTTGATTGACCAGTATAACGAGTCTTGGCCACACAAGATGTTGTTACCTCCTGATGTGGTCACTACTGCTTTCGAGGGCAGTAGAACAGATCTGGGAAGGTACTTCTGGGGAGATATCACTTAGGAAAGCAAAACCATACATGGGAAAGTGTATATTGCCTCCAAAGGTATAAATGTGTTGGGGTGAGGGCACCAGGTGGATTTTGGCATGATCATCAACCCTGGCCAAAAAAAGTGTCCAATGTCTTTGATAAATGCAGTTTCTGATCGTACACAGTGGAAAAAGAAATTTCAAAGTGTGTTTCTTGACAAGATTCACCAAATCAAAGATTTTTCTCATTTTATTAAAGTTAAAGAGGGTGTGTCTCCTGTGAAACACAAGCACTGCAATGTACCACACAGTAAATGGAGTGAACTGACACTGAAGTTAAAAAAAAAAAAAAAATGCATACTGACGGGATTATCGAAAAAGTCGATACCACTCTGTAGCCAAAAAGAAGACCGGTGAACTACATTTATGTGTGGACTTAAGGTCACTTAACAAAGCTATTTGGGTAGGGAGCTCTCCGTTACCAAGCATTGATGACTTGATCACAACTGTAGCCAAGTGGTTTTCCAAATTAGATTTACGTGCAGCTTATCATCAGGTGGATTTGGATGAGTGTTCTCATAATTTAACAGCTTTTGTCACACCTGATGATACCTTTCAATTTTGCCACATGCCATTTGGATTGGCCTCGACTGCTTCTGTTTTTCAGAACATAATGACCAACATGTTTCAGGATGTACCTAACGTAGTTATGTTCCAGGATGACCTATTGGTGCACACTGATTCAGAAGAAAGACCTATTGAGGTGGTGGAACAAGTTCTGTTAACTTTGCAAAAATAATGGTGTGACGGTTAGAGAAGACGAGTGTATCTCTGCTGTGAAAGAGATTGAGTATTTGGGTCATGTTCATTCTAAGGACGGAGTTAAACTCAAGCCCAGCGTTTGTCAACATCCCGCTGACAAAGATCAACTCTGATCCTTTATAGGCTGGTTTAAATTTTATACAAAATTCATTTGAAATTTTGCAAATCTTACTGAATGTTTTAGAGATTCGTTAGAAAAAGGAGCAGATTTTATATGGACATCTACGTGCCAGGAACATTTTCAGCTTATCAAAGAGAGTATTTTGGCAGCTCTGGCTCTTCAAGCACATGTTGAAGGTCAGGATACCTATGTGACAATGGGTGCTGTACTGTCACAAATGATTGGAGATATAGAAGTGACAGAGTTAGCTTCTAGAAGGATGAAAGACATGGAATTAAGATATTCAGTGATTGAAAAGGAAGTGCTTGCATGTGTGTTGAGAATAGTGTGAAAGGAAATGTTTGTTGAGGACGGATCATAAACCATTGGTGGATATTTTACCTGGTAATAAGATAAAGAAGGCTACGGCTAGACTAGCAAGATTAGCATCTAATTGAATTTAACTTCTGTGTGCATCACGTTGCGGGTGGAAAGAATATCAAGGCAGATTATTTATCTAGGCTTCCCGTAGAGGATTGTGATATAAATTCAAAAGAACAAGAGGACATTGAAGAATGTAACATTGCAAGTGTGGAAGATATTGTGATTTGGTCTGATATGGGAGATTGGTAGAATGCCTTGGAGAATGATCTTGTGTTGAAGCAGGTCATGGATATTGTAATTGTGGGGTGGCCCAAAGAAAGATCAGTAGGAGTTGATTTGCAGCCCTATTGCAAAATTGCTGATGAACCTTTTATTGAAAACAATTTGCTGGTCAGGGGAGGGAAGTTAATTCCTCCAAGTTGTTTTAGATGGAGAATAATGGAAACTGCTCATGCTGGTCATCTAGGAATGACTGCAACTAAATGCAGAATCTGCAATGATTTTTGGTGGCCTAGTGTGGATCGGGAGGTAGAGGCATTAATGAGTGAGTGTATACAATGCTCTTATAGTGATAAGCATTTGTCTACATCCACACCTGTTCTGAAAGCTGTTTTGTTACTGGACAGGGTTTGCCCAAGAGTAGCTGTGGAATTTTTAGTCCCTTTTCATGTATTACCTAATTGCATGAAATATTTTGTGGTTCTAATAGATCACCTGTCTAAATGGGTGGAGGTAAGAGGAGTTTCGGAACCTAACACCAAATCGGTCATCCATTTCCTACAAGGTCTTTTCAGTAGAGAAGGATTGCCTGAGCTGCTATTAACAGATAATGGTGTGCAATTGATGTCAGCTATTATGCAAGAATTCTTAACATAAGGTAGGAATGAAACATTAAAGCACTCCACTATATCATCCACAGGCAAATGGAAAAGTTGAGGGATTCAATAGGGTGTTGATTGAATGTATTCAGAGTTCAATAAAAGCGAGAGTAGATTGTGAAACTGCTGTTAGTGATGTAGTTTGGACATTTACAACCACTCCACATTCTCTGTCTGTATCTGTGCCATTTGAATTGATGAAAGGAAGAAGGGTAGTGTCCACATTGAATACATATTCGAAAATGAACGCGTTGGTTGGCAAGTGTAGTGTGTTGAATGAGGCCAGAAAGGTTAAATCACAAAGAAAAGGAAGAGAAGTTAATTTCTCGGTTGACAATTTTGTTTGTGTAAAAGATCCATTGTTGCAAAAGGTTAAATCTAAATTTAGGGAGCCCATTTGTATCACCGACATTAATGGTCAGGCAGTGAGAATGAGTAATGGACAGTGGTGGAATGTGTCTGGTTTAGCTAAAGTCAAGAAAAATAATATTGATGTAGTCAAACAAAAAGAAAATCTAGATACACAAGGTATATGGAAAAGCACAAGGATTTGAAAAATTCCAAGTAAATGTAATGATTAGATTGTATTTGTTGTGTGTTGTCTGTTTTGTTTTTCTGAATGTCCTTTATATTTTATCTTGGAATTTATTTTATTGTTTTAGTAAAGGGGGTTTCTTCCTTAAGGAGGGGAGATATGTGGTGTTTACGTAGTGCGTAGTATGTAGCTTACATTACAGACTATTAAATCACAAACTATTGTACTATTGTAGTATTTGGAATGTGTTGGGCAAGGGACTGGAGTATAAGAGTCAGTTAATGCTGATCCTCTGGGCCCTCATTACATGTATCCTGTTATACCTCTTCAACGTCAATAAATCATACATGCAACTAATGAAGTTTGTTGGAAGTTACTTAACAGTACAGAATCTAAGAGAGGGATTTATAAAATGGGCTAGTCCCAAAATGGTAGCGAGCAAAGCAAGAATTGTAAGTAAATGAACTTTTTGACACTATAATATGATGTATTGTATAAATACAGGTTTTGAATGGGTAGGAAGTCCCAAAATTGTGTTCTGTGGGATCCCAAAGTTTGAGCGTCAACAGTCCTGCCTGACCATGTTCATTTAGGGATGGGTGAGGCAGGAGCCTGCGTTATGTGTACTAGACAGCTGATTCTCGTAATGGCCCTGTTTGACTTGAGAGACAACAAGCATTGGCAAAGTCAATAGGTTTCAAGTATTCAAACCTATTGACTTTGTCAATGTTTTTTTTTACTTGTTGTACAGCAGCGTGAGCTGCTATGCAACATGGTTTAAAGTAAAAACAAATTTTTACAAAGCACTGACTCGGCCAGCATTGACCTCGTCATAGCGCTTTTTTACCCCTTTAAGTCATGTTGCACAGCAGCCTGCGCTCCTGTGCAACATGTAAAAAAAACAGTGCACGAGATACGGGCTATGTCAGCCAGAGAGTGAGATACATGGGTGGAGGTCATGGGTGTGGAGGGAGGTGAAATAGCAGCAAAAGAGAGGAGGGCGGATAGAGGATGACAAACCGTGGTGAGTGGGAGAAGTGGGGGGGTGACAACAGCAAACCAGAGGATGGGGTGGGTGACAAACCATGGCGAATAAGAGGAGGGAGGGGTTGGTGAAAAACAGTGGCTGGCATGAGGTGGTGGGGGAAACATAACCAAGGACAGGGGTGAAGGAGAAGGACTGCAGAGGTATGCACTCAGTAAAAGTACGTGTTGGAATGTAACAAAAGAGTACCTGCAGAAGCCTGTATCCAGTGGAAGACACTGGCCTCTGACAGGAAGCTGTACTTGGGCCATACTCCACAGCAGGGACGGAGACCAAGACCAAGGAGAAAGCCGGAGGCTAGGAGAACGTGCTTTGCAATAGGAAGCAAAAGTGATATTGGAGCCTACCAATGGTAAGCAAAGGTAAGTAGTAGGTGGGCTTTAAGCCCCTGCGAAAGTACGATGTGTGACAGGGCTCAAGGCAAGTGCTCCTGTGATATTGACATAGGCGCTGATTCATGAAGTCCTTGAGCGAGATCAAATCAAAGTTTATTTGGATTATATTTGAATCCATAAAAGTACATAAAACAATAAAAACAAATCCCTAAAATCATGCACTAATTAATTTATCAGTTTTATGCATTAAAACATTTTTAAAATTATGTCAAACACCGTATATGCAAACGGCCAAAGCTTCTTCATAAATTCTTGCATCCCAAGAGTACATATTCAATACCTAAGGTACAGATATAATATATATATATATATATATATATATATCACCTACTGGCGGTTGCCAGTAGGTAGTTATAGTTAGGACCTATTATCCATAGGAAATCCGCAACATTCTATTTGGAATAACTTTGGCGCTGGTTGATGAATCTTCGCAAATTTTTCAAAACTGGTGCCCCGCTCCGGTCCGCTCCTATCCTGAAAGTCTTGGGGTGATTCGCCAAGCGGTGGCCGAGAAAAAAGGGGGGTCCCAAAACGTGCTTTCCCCATGCAATTTTCCATAGGGACCGTTAGTCGCAGCTACAGCCCGAACTGCTGAACGGAATTACACCAAATTTTTTTAAATCGGCAAAATCCGCGGGCTCCCGCGCTTCGTTGCCAATTTGCCCCTGTCGGGGCAAAATCCCGGGGGCTATGGAATTATTGGGTTGGGGGGCCCAAAGGGGGCTTTGTGACAATATTTGTGGGGGGGAAAGAGAATACCCAGTGTGGTGGGGGCTCAAACCCCCCCACACGCCCTGGGGACCACCACCCCCGGGGCTTTCTAAATTGGTGGGAGGGGGGCCGCACGGCCACCCCCCCCCCTCCCCCCCTCCCCCCCCGGAGCCAATGATGGCCCTGGGGACCGCCACCCCCCAGGGCCGGCTCCTGCAGTGTCCCGGGGTGCCCACCCTCGGGACACTGCTGTTTGTTATGGCAGGGCGGGAGCCTCGCGGCTCCCGCCCTGCCTTAGCAAACTTGGTTTGAATTTTGAAAGAGAGAGCAGGGAAACCTGCTCTCTTTAAAAATTCAAACCAAATTGCTTTTCCACACGGGGAGCTGCATGTTAGCAGCTCCCCATGTGGAAAAGCAATGCCGGCTCCCGCAGGAGGCAGGGAGCCGGCGGGACTGTGGGGGGGATTGGGGACCCCCCCCACGGCCCCCAACGGAGAGGCCCAGCCCCGGGGGATGGGGTCTCTGGGGCTATTAACGGCCCGGGAGGGCACCACGTGCCCCCCCCCCCAAAAAAACAATTAAGAAAAAAAAAAAATTGGAAGGCAGGCCCGGGGAATGGGGTCCCCGGGGCCTTTAGTGGCCAGAGGAGGGGGGCAACGCAGCACCCCTCCAAAAAAAATGTATATAAACAAAAAGGCCATGCCCCGGGGGATGGGGTCCCCAGGGCTGATTAAGGCCTCGGTGGGGGGCCCAAGCGGCCCCCGTCCAAATTATTATTATTTTTTTTAAATTAGGGGGCAGGCCCTGGGGGATGGGGTCCACAGGCCAAAAAATAAGAAAAATAAGAGGGGCTATGCAGACCCCCTTTAAAAAAAAAAAAAGAAGTACCGGCATCGCACCGGAGGCCACGCACCCTCGTTTCAGCACTCCGCAAACGCGCCCCCTGGCGCGTTTGCGGATGGAACGAATTCCCCTTGAATACTGGGGGTCCCTGGGGGCCAACTAGCCCACCAGGGAACTCCAGTATGCACCAGGGGGCTGCGTTGCAGAGAGGTGTTCTGAGGCCACACCCCTTTTTACACCTCTCTGCAACGCAGCTCTGTGGCGCTTAATGGAGGTAGCTGGTGGGGTAGTTGCACCCCAGGGACCCTCAGGATTCAAGGGGGGGTAATCCCCCAACTTAAAACGCGCCATGGGGCGCGTTCGCACAGTGGTGAAGGGAGGGGGCAGGGCCTGAGGTGATCTGTGTGCAAAAATGCCCTGTGGCGCGTTTTAAGTTCAGGAATTAATTCCTCTTCAATCCGGAGGGTCCCTGGGGGCCAACTAGCCCATCAGGTACCTCCAGTAAGCGCCACGGAGCTGCGTTTCAGAGTGTTGTAAAAAGGGGTGTGGCCTCAGAACACCTCTCTGCAAGGCAGCTCTCTGGCGCATACTGGAGGTACCTGGTGGGCTAGTTGGTCCCCAGGGACCCTCAGGATTGAGGAGGAATTAATTCCCCAACTTAAACCGCGCCATAGGGTGTGTTTGCAGACATGTCACTTCAGGCCACGCCTCTATCCTTCACCACTGTGCCAATGCGGCACGTGTTAAGTTGGGGGATTAACTCTTTTTTAATACTGAGGGTCCCTGAGGGCCAACTAGCCCAACAGGTATCTCCAGTATGCGCCAGGAAGCTGCGTTGCAGATAGGTGTTCAGAGGCCACGCCCCTTTTTACACCTCTATGGAACGCAGCTCTGTGGCGCTTACTGGAGGTACCTAGTGGGGTAGTTTGACCCTAGGGACCCTTTGGATTCAAGAGGAATTAATCCCTCAACTTAGAACGGCCACAGGGTGGGTTTACACAGTGGTGAAGGGAGGGGACGGGGACTGAGGTGACGTGTGCAAACACACCCTGTGGCGCGTTTTAAGTTGGGGAAATAATTCCCATTCAATCCTGAGGGCCCATGGGGGCCAACTAGTCCACCAGGTGCTTCCAGTATGCACCACTGTGCTGCGTTGCAGAGAGGTGGTCCAGGCCGTGCCCAGTTTCTCTGCAAGGCAGCTCTGTGGTGCTAACTAGAAATACCTGATGGGCTAGTTGTACCCAAGGGACACTCAGGATTCAAGGGAACTTTATCCCCCAAATTAAAAGGGCCATAGGGCATGTTTACACACGTCAGCTTGGCACCGCCCTCCCTTCACCATTGTGCAAACGCGCCCTGTGGCGCGTTTTAAGAGGTAGTTGTAATACCCCTGCCCTATTATATACTAGGGGCTTACAGAGGAGGGCATGCTAATAACAGGGGTACCCCAACGCATAGTGTTCCCTAGTGTATGTAGGTGTTTTAACTGTATTATAAGTGTCTTTTAGCATAATGCTGGCTCTAGGACTGGTTAGTCAGTCAGTTACCACCAGTACCCACTCTTTCTCCTCCTCTGTTTGTTCTTTCTGCATGTCTTACTTCTTCCGGCACTTTTCTTTGTCTTTGAGGACTTCTGTAGCTTCTTTCTTCATTTTTTTTTCTTCTTTCTGTGTGTTTTTTCTTCTTTCTACACATGTCCTATCTCTGTAGGCATAGTTAGAAATTCGCATTTAAAAAACCTTTGAAATTCACTTAAAAAACGATAGGTTTCAGGCACGTTACAGTTAGGAATTAGCATTTAAAAAACCTTAGAAATTCACAGAAAAAACCATAGGTTTCAGGGGTGTTATAGTTAGCTGGACATTTCACTCGTACAAAACCATAGAAATTCCCCCGTTATAGTTAGTTCAGCTAACTATAACTCGCGCCCCCGCAATGCACTGCTGATGACGTCACATATTACATCACTCATGACATGGTCAGTGACATCACTGATGACATCTCAAATGACATCACTGATGACATCACCAATGACATCATCCATGTGATAATTTGATGCATCTTCTCACACCCTAATATAACCTTTGATGCACCCACTCTAAATTACGGACTGCCATTCTCAAAACCATAGACACTCCAACACCAATAACTACATACCCACTTATTGATTCTTAGGTCTACACACCCATCCACTCACTCACCCGTACAGTCACTCATACTTATGGTCACTCAGTACAGGACTATCATATGCACTCATACACCTATATAGACACACACACACCGCCACTCATCCACAGAGGTACTCACACACCTACTCAGTCATACAAATAATTAATCACACTGCCATTTACTCACCTATACAGTTATACACACACCAGCTCAATTACTCATACAAATACTAGCACATTCTTACGCTCTTATACAATCAATGATACAAGCACACACTCATCCATACAGCCACTCACAGTCACACACTCACTTATAGCCATTTATGTACTCCAACACACACATATACTGCCTTTCACATATGTAGCTACTCACAGATGTCCACTGAAATATATATACGCTCACTAACACAACCATACACACACTCGCCCACCCATACAGTCCATCACAGATGCACTCTTGAAACCATGCACCCAGTGAATCACCCAGTTACACATCTATGCACAGAGTCACACACACCCTACCCATACAGGCTCCCATACAGATACTCAGACAACCAATCTATAACCCATATAGACACTCATGTAGCTGTTTGCAAACCCATGCAGCCACTTGCACACCAACAGACAGATGGATACAGACATTCACACAGTTTAGTCACTAACCCATGCATTCAGTAAGATACGTTTAATCACTCACTTAGTCAGTCACGTACCTACAAAATCATCCATTCACACACTTATACACCCACTTATTTTTCAATATGCCTTTCACTATATATAATAAACATATTTAAACTTTACAGAAACACAGACACTGAATGATGTCATCAGTAATGTAATTTGAGATGTCATCAGTGATGTCACTGACCATGTCATGAGTGATGTAATATGTGACATCATCAGCAGTGCATTGCGGGGGCGCGAGTTATAGTTAGCTGAACTAACTATAACGGGGGAATTTCTATGGTTTTGTACGAGTGTAATGTCCAGCTAACTATAACATCCCTGAAACCTATGTTTTTTTCTGTGAATACATATATATATATATATATATATCCCAGCAAGCAACGGGAGATAACTCACCTGAGTAGCCCATTGGAGGGCAGTCAATTATGTATAGGTGTGCCAGTAACAGTGCGAACATTCGAGCTTAGCATATAAATAAGAAATATGAACTCCGAAACGCTTCAGGCAGACTGCACTAATTATCAGAATGCATGCATCTGTTTTACGGATAATAAAGAGTTTTTTGAAGTCGGCTGCTGCGCGAGTGCGTCCTCATTTTCAGAACAACTATACACACACAGACACTAACACGTACACACAGACACTAACACGTATACACACACACACACACACGCACACACACACACACACACACACACACACCCGAACAGGCTTGGCATCCGCAACATAACTTTACTGGTTAGTTTGTGCTCCGGATTCCTCTGTGTCATATACCAGTGTCCTGGATCCGCCGGTACCACCCCAGTAAAGGTCTGTTGGGGTTTCAATCACACCTTCTATGTAAGTATCTCCGATGTTTTCGGATGTCGATTGCTTGGGAGGCCTTGCTGGCGTCAGACCCCAGGTCTATTACGTTGGTCTTGTCCACACAGGCAGTCTCTGCTCTTATTACGGCCACAGCGATATGCCCTGGTAATGAGTTTAGTGTTGTCATTGGCATCCACAGTTCCCCCTCCCAAATTATATATACATTTCCCAATAATAAGCACACAACACAATTTGTTAGATTGGGTACAAATGACGCAGGTTTATTGCATACACCGTTATGTAATGGTTGGTTATCTTACGGGCGATCCAAGGGCAGGCAACCAACTGGGCCGCCTGCCCGCCTGATGAGCCGGGCAGCACTGGAGCGAACCCCGCCTCTGCTGCCCTACCCGGGATTCTCTTACAGGATCACATGACCGTTGGTAACTTATTACTCACGCCCCTTCCAGGGCGGAGCGTCGCATGGCAACCCCCTGGTTGTTCAGGCTCACAACCGCCCGAAGGACTAGCGGGGCGCCGAAACGGCATCCAGGACCCTCCCATGAGGCTCAGCCGATTTGGCTCTGGCACCCCCTATGGTGCCGCGCAGAGGTACCCTTTGTACCGGCCTGCTTCCAGATCGCCCTGTAACTCCGCCTGCAACGAAAAAGGAAAACATTACAATATTCTCTACCACCCCCACCTGCCACCACCACGCCGGGTAAGCGGAAGGGAGGGATGCGGCGAGCATGGCAAAGAGGACGACCTCATGGTGGGGGAGGGCTATATAGCCTCCCCTCGGGCAACGATGCCCCCCAGAAGTGACGCCCATCGCGTCACACCCAGGGAGGAAGAGGGGGGACTCACCGGAGTCCCTGCCCCCAAGGGGGGTGCGGGGAGGGGACTCTGGTGTCCAGCCGACACTAGAGCGCCGACCGCTCTATTGGCCCCCTGCGGGTGCCGCGGTCAGCGGCATAGTGTCATCATTGGCATCCACTGTACGCCCCTCCCAAATTATATATACATTTCCCAATAATAAGCACACAACACAATTTGTTAGATTGGGTACAAATGCCGCAGGTTTATTACATACACCGTTATGTAATGGTGGGTTATCTTACGGGCGATCCAAGGGCAGGCAACCAACTGGCCGCCTGCCCGCCTGATGAGCCGGGCAGCACTGGAGCGAACCCCGCCTCTGCTGCCCTACCCGTGATTCTCTTACAGGATCACGTGACCGTTGGTAACTTCTTACTCGCGCCCCTTCCAGGGCGGAGTGTCGCATAGCAACCCCCCGGTTGTTCAGGCCACAACCGCCCGAAGGACTAGCGGGGCGCCGACACGGCATCCAGGACCCTCCCATGAGGCTCCCCGGATTTGGCTCTGGCACCCCCTATGGTGCCGCGCAGAGGTACCCTTTGTACCGACCTGCTTCCAGATCGCCCTGTAACTCCGCCACAGCCCTGGAGGTGGCCCCCGTCACCGCCATTGCCCCCCACCACAGCTGTAGCTTACCTGCAAACTCTCATCTCTAGCACCTCACTCAGGTCTAAAAGGAAAAGGTCCAAGTCTACTGGCGATAAGTGAACCCCATCTTTGTCGAAGTAACCTTTCACATTCTCTTTGATCATTTCATGTCCTTTGAAACCTAGGCCCCTCTGGTCAGCAAACTTGCGCATTGCCCCATTGAGATGCTTCCGGGAATGCTCCACTGCCTCAACTGATTTGGCCCCTCACCACGTTCTGCATGGAATCATCTCCGATCAGAGGACATCACACTGCCCTACGCGCTTGCAGATCTCGCCTAGGTCCCTTTTCATGGCCTGCAGAAGAAGCCTTCTACCCAGAGCAATGAGGTCATTCCCACCCAGATGAATCACTAAGATTTTGGGGGGAGCCCCCTGCGCAACCAGTCTCTGCTCCAGTCTGTTCCGGAGCCAGCTCCATCTCATGCCAGGGAAACCCATCCACTCAAACTGTGTCTGTGGGAAGCGCCTCGTCCAGTTCCGGTGCGACGCCCATTGAGCCACCCTGGAGATAAATGAATGCCCGATCACCCAAACCGGTAGCCCTAGTAAAACAAGAGACACGGTTTACACTCCTAATCATTTAATAACTCTGTAAAATACACGCACACTAAAACAATAACCACTACAATCCACTGCACACAAGAATTGGCAAGATACATCACGGGCGAACGTATCATTTATAGCAATCTGACTCCCACCGCCCCACCTTCTTCACACTCCCGGGCTCCAAGCCTGCCTTGAAAGCAGCCGTGGCTGCCCCGATCCTGAATGAATGGCTGGAAAATCTCTTCTTGGGCTGAGCCAAACCTGCCCTGGACAAACTGGCTCTGATGATTCTTTCCATTTGATATCTGGTCAGGGGGCCTGGTCCATATGCATCAGTAGATAGCCCAGGGCAGGGGGACGGCACAGCAGATATTCCCTGACCCAGTGGACCGGGCAAAACCTAGGGTCCCCGAGGGGCCTGAGGACCACGTCAATCCCTTGCCCCGCCTGGTCAGTCTTGGACCTAGCCACCAGCTCACTAATCCGGAAGGCGCCGAAGAAAGCCAAACAGAAAGCAGCTGCGAAGAGGGTAGCCTCATACTTGGAATAGGTAACCCCCTCCAGCGCGCGCAGCATGCCCATGAGGATTTTGAAATCAATGGGGGCCCTATTGTCCCGAACCCTGGGCTCATCCCTAGCCCACCCTTTGAGAGCAGCCCTTATGGCAAAAGATTTTGTTGGGTCTATCCCCCCTGACAGCTTGGCGTCGTGGCTTACCGCCGCCAAGTGGCTACCCACCCAGGAGTGGCTCTTCCCATGCTCCCAGGCCCACACCACAAATGCCCTCACTCTACCCTCAATTGGTGCAGCAGATATACCCAATGAATGAGACACAGTCCTGAAGGTGGCCATGTGTGCGCCATATCGCTTCCTGGTACCTGGGGCCAATGATCTCTCCCCCATGCTTCTCAGTCGTTGGCCCACTGCAGGATCCTCCAAAGGTGCGCCCGGAATGGGGTCATCTGTGCTCTCACCCGCGGCCAGGCCTCCCTGAAGCGGAGCCACTGAAAACGAGAAAGAGCATCAGCTGCCACATTCTTCACACCTTCAATGTGTCTTGCCCTGAATTCCACATTGGCGCGCAGGCACATCCTAGCCAGTTCCCTCAGCAGGCATAGGACAAGATGGCACTTTGCTGTCTGCCCATTGATGGCCTGGACTACCGCCATGTTGTCAGACCAGAATAGGACCTTTCTGTCCGACAGGGTCTCTGGCCAAAGGTGTAAAGCAATCACGATGGGAACAGCTCAAGTACAGTGATGTTCTTGGTAATATTTCACCTGCGGCAGGCATTGGGCCACTCCTGGGCACACTAGTTCTCGCCCAGGATTGCCCCAAAGCCCTCCCTACCAGAGGCGTCCGTGAATAGGCATAGCTCCTGACTGTCCACCCAGGGTTTCCGCCATATCACCCTCCCGTTTAACTGGGAGAGGAAGTCAACCCACATGGCGAGGTCCTGCTTCAAACATGTCTCTAGTCTGACCCATTAGTGCTTCTTTTTAACTTTTGCTGTCGCCCTAGCTAGTCTCCGAGCAAACACCCTCCCAACGGGGATGACCCTGGTGGCAAAGTTAAGTTTTCCTAAAAGGCATTGGATGTCGCCCAGGGTAGCCTTGTCTTTCCCCAGCAATGCCTGAATATCCTGACGCAACGCCTGTACCTTGTCCGCAGAGAGTTTGGACTCGCCCTTGACCGTGTCCAACTGGATGCCTAAAAATATCAGTACTTGCGCCGGACCCTCAGTCTTGCCAGGTGCTAACGGCATACCCAGGTGTTTTGGCAAGTCTTGAAAACACTGCAGTGCTCTTGCGCACTCCTGCGTGTCAGCACTCCCAATAAACAAGAAGTCGTCAAGGTAGTGCGTCACTCCCTCAACCCCAAACTTACTCATTAGGACCCATGGAAGGAAAGAGCTGAACGCCTCGAAGTACGCACAAGACACTGAGCAGCCCATGGGCATACAACTGTCATGGAAAACTTTGCCCTGCCACTTGAAGCCCAGGAGGTGTTGGCTCTCGGGGTGGACAGGCAGTAGTCGGAACGCCGACTGTCATATTTTGCCAACCACGCTCCCTTCCCTGCTCTCCTGATCATGTCCACCGCCAGGTCTAGGGAGCAGTAGGATACCGAACACCTCCCCTCCTCCAACCAAAAATTAACTGAGTCCCCTTCCGGGTATGACAGGTGCTGGATCAGCCTAAAGGACCAGGGCTCTTTCTTGGGCACTACCCCCAGAGGGGAGATTGTGAAGTGCGGAAGAGGTGGGATGTTGAAAGGGCCCGCCACCCTCCCCAGGGCCACTTCCTTCTTAATTTTGGCCATCACTATCTCAGGGTGGTCCCTCGCTGATTTGAGGTTCTCCGCATCCCTGCTGACTAGGGGGCCTAGGTACGGAATCCGAAAACCTTCCACAAAGCCCACCGCGAGGAGCGTGCCCTCTTTGTTGTTGGGGTACCCATGGATCAGGGGGAGGAGGTTGGCAATGCTGATGGGGGAGGGACCCTTGCATGGAGTGGGAGGAGCCGGTTCCACCCCCTGGGGCGCGGGGCAGCCTGTATTGCAGTTGGGAGGAGAAAAAATGCTGGGTGGTGAGGTGGGGACTGGGGCAGGGCAATGATTACTTGTCCTGCCGTGCTGGGGGCTGACCCGAGCTGTCTCACTTGGAACAGGAGGAGGCAGGATACGAGGCCCCACACTTACTGCAGTTGTGTGCGAACCTGCATGCTTTCCCCCAAGAACAGGAGCCGGCGTTAAATAGCCTGCAGGTCCCATTGAACAGTGATCGGTTGCCTGGCTTCTGGCCCCCTCCCCGACCCCCCCCCCCCCCCCCCCCCCCGAAAGGATTTCCTTGTCTGGCCCTTCGCTTCCTGCTTTGTGTCTTTGCTCTTGTCACTATTGGAGGTGCTGGGCTTAGCTGTCCCTTCCACTGCGCGCTTACCCATGTGCATGACCCAAAGCCTCACCTCCAGTTGGTCCCATTCTAACTCCGGGCAGATGGCCCTCTTTTTCCTAAAGTCACAGTCATAGCGGTACCAGCCCATTCCCCCACTATTCACAGCCTGTTCAGTGATCATGCTTGCATATTGGAATAGCCCTGGCCCTTGGTCCGGGAACCTCTCCATTATCACCGCCGCCAAAATGGTGAAGGCTTGTCCCCACGTGCCAATGTTCTTTTCCGGCCATGTTTGAAAGCGCACCTTCTTATCGTCGTCCTTGGCCCCCATCTTTTTAGTGTCGACCCCCTCGGCCCCATGCATGAGTAGGGTAAAAATGTCAATAAACTCTCTCCTCCAGATACCTTCCTTGGCTGCCAAAGGCACTTCCCACCCCAAGGAGCAGCGGCCAGATAGTAGCGGCGCCATGGTGACCAAGGGCTTGGGCACTACAGCGAGGGCTGACCCTGTTGGTGGCGCAGCCGGTGAGGCCACAATGGGTATGGTAGACGCGGTCACCGCCGGAGGTGGGGCCGAGTTGGCTGTGGGTTTGGTTGTCATCGTAGCGACCCCCAAGGCTGGAGGCTGTCCTCCCACGTGCAAGGGGATTGCCAGCACCAGTCCCCCAACCTGAGCAAGGGATGCGCTAGTCGGGCTGCCCGACCCCCCCCCCCAAACTTGCGTGAAGGCCGGTTGCGCCGGGGCCCCCACGGGGAGGGGAGGAACGGCGGTCCCAGCCCCACTGGACGGGCTTGCCAGGGCTAAGCCCGCTCTGACCTCAGACATAAAGCTCCGCAAAGTGTCTGGGAGCTTACCAAGATCTTCCGATGTAGCATAGGCCACCGGTGGCGGGCAACTGGCCGGTATGGTCGATGGTCCATCTCCCATAGCCGGGGACACCAGGAGGGGGGTGGTGGCCCGAGGGAGGGCCACGGCCCGGCTTCTCACTGGCAGCTGCTCCGCTGGAAAGTCTTTGACCGTGGGTCTACGTATCCTCTTGGACCTAGAGGGGCTTGCCTCATCGTTGTGCTCCTGTTCTGCGGGCGGGACCTCGCTGGCGATTCCAGAGTCCTCAGGGTTATTGGCTTTCAGAAGTGTGGTGGCCCATGCCAAACCCTTGGCCTTAGCTAGTTCGAGAAAAGCTGCGATCCGTGCATCTTCAGAGATGCCAGTCGGGGTCTCATCGACTTGGGACCTCATCGAAAAAAGCGGTGGGGATCCCTGACTATCCATCGAATTTCGTGCATGTGCCTCCCAATCTGGAAGGATAAGGAAAAGGATTTAGCCCAATTCCCCTCACCGCGGAGCACCACTAGCCCAGGTCTTTGTCCGAGGTACCAGCTCTGGCTCCCGTGGCTATGTACTTACTTACGACCGAGAAACACGGGCGGAATGTCGGGCTGGTCAGACAAGCGTTTTCAGAGGCACTGTGGGTGGAGATGAAAGAGAGGTTAGCCGGTACCCCCAAACCTCCCCACCTCTGAGCCCCCACCCTGCCCCCGTGCACCGCGAAGGACCAGCTCGGGCCCCCCTTGGGCGGGGCCGCGCAAGGGATATCCCTGCTCCCTGGCTAGGGGTGCCGTTACTCGGGCGTGCGAGGTGACCCTCCTCAACCCCATACCTGCCGCATGCGTGTATCCCTTTGCAATCCGGCATCAAACGCGCTGCTCTTCTCCCGCCGACCTGCTGAGAGACAAACCACATGTGAGGCAAGGGAGGGCAGTGCAGCACCTAACCAAATAGCGTGAACAAGTGTCAACTCCCTTGACCTATGGACGGTTACGAACCTGCCACGCCCTACGTGGCACGCCTTAATACCCTAGTGGCCGGCTGGTTTTGCCGCAACAACTCATACCCCTGTGCTGCTCCTCTAGACCTGGAATCCCGCAGCAGCTGGAAGACAAGATGGCGGGATACACACGTTAGCTGCAGGGTCACCACACAACCATCCCTTACTCGGCTGCACAGGCCCTGCTGGGTTGTGCCTGGATCACTGTGGGGCGCCTGCGCAGCCCCTTGAAACAAAACTTCACCCCCGCCTGCTTACTTGATAAGCTGACGTGATTGGAAGAGCTGCCGCTGCTGGGGACTGACTCGGGACCTCATAAATGCGAAACACACTCTATCACTGATTTACTTTCCCCAAATAGCTGTGTGTCATCCTAAACGGGCACATGTTTCTGCCCAGCATCATAGAGGAGCTCGTGCACTGAGAGCTCCTTCAAAGCGTCTCCCTTCACCCGCCGGGCGCAACAGGGCACGCAGGTGTACTTTAGCTCTGAACACTGATTTATCACATCTGAAACAAGTGCAACTGACCATAGATCACACATAATGACCGCGTGAAGCTGGGACGCGAACGATAACATAGATATATATTGAAACAGTGCGCTATGCCCTTAGGTGTCAAGGCGCCTTGCTTTAGATCATACAATCTATACATCATTGTGCCCTGTCTTGCACAGTCCCATCCTCCACGTGGAAAGAAACTATTGGGCAGTTTAAGCCCGCCCCCTAGCCTTGCATGGTGCCACGCTAACACTGCGGTAACATCCCCAAATGACTCTTCCGGATGAAAATATTTTGCTGATTATTGGCGCGAACTCAACTCGAAGGTATCGTGGCGCACTACTTGAGCGCCGATTATTTGCGCATTCAGACACGGGGAGCTGAAGTGCTTTGCCCGTAATCCCATGCTGCGTGTGCGAGCCTCTCAGTTTCCGGGTGGAGGCCACTCGAGGGAAATCCCAGCGGCCACCGCCATAGCCCAGCAACTCTCGGACGGGGTGGTTGAGGGGGGGGATATGACGCGCACCGGATATTCCCGCCCCCTGCACTCATATGGTGCCGCGCTAGCATTGCGGTAACCTACACGATCGTTCTGTTTCACCACTTTTATATGGCGCTAAAACGACCCGAATGTATCAAAGCGCTTTAACTTGCGCACCGGTTATGTTACAGTTAGGAGTGGGGAGCTTAAGTGCAGGAATCACCAGATGCGTGCGCAACCCTGAGGCTCGCCCCGTGTTTACCCGCACCAGGGTCGGCCGCCTAGCCTATGAACCACATCCTCACCGAGGTAATTTCTCAATGCCCGCATGCCGCCCGCGTCGCACGCCAACTTCCTAATTAGGCGCGCTCCTGTCCCCCAGGTGGGGTCAACGGCTAGCGGCTTATCCCCTTAAGGCCCTACGCACCCCCCTGCTTACCCCCCCCCACGCAGTGGCAGGCACGGGCAGCCGGGCCCTGGACAGCGCAACCCCTGGCCGCGAGAAGATAATTGCAACCCCCCCCCCACCCAGACCGTGGCGTGGATCGCCCATCCCTCCTTCACCAAGAACGTCGCTTAACGGGCAGGAATGACGCGGAGCTTGTGACCCCTCCCCACCCCCCCACCCATGGCAGTCGATGCCAACCGGCCCCGTACGACCTGATACTTCCCAGGGACAGGGCCCTGACCGTTTTGACTTTTAAGCAACGCGACGGACTGCAGCTCGACGGACGAGCGATCCTTCGGATGGGCGAGCGATGCAGCGAGCGTGGCAAAGAGGGCGACCTCATGGTGGGGGAGGGCTATATAGCCTCCCCTCGGGCCACGATGCCCCCCGGAAGTGACGCCCATCGCGTCACGCCCAGGGAGGAAGAGGAGGGACTCGCCGGAGTCCCTGCCCCCAAGGGGGGTGCGGGGAGGGGACTCTGGTGCCCAGCCGACACTAGAGCGCCGACCACTCTATTGGCCCCCTGCGGGTGCCGCAGTCAGCGGCATTGTACTCCGGGTGCAGGTCCACCTTTCTCAGTCCGCTCTTTGCCCTGCTCTGTCGGAGTTGGGCCCTTCTTCCAGCAGCAGTGGTTGTCGCAGTAGCCCGTCCCGGGCTCCTCTGTTCGCACCCCCGCTGTCGCCGGCTCTCGGCCCCCGGCACAATTCGCTGCTGATACAGCTCTCTGGTGTGCTCACCTGAGTTCTAGGCCTGGCACGGTTAATGTGCTCTAGGGTATTTCCTCCGATTGTTCGATAGGGCAAGCCCCAACCCTCAGCCCACAGCTGTGATACGGGCTGCAGGAGGCCGCTGCTCCGAGGCCCGCTCTCTTCGTGGCTGGTTCTCTGCTATTACAGGTCAGACACGACATGTCAAGGCGCCACTGGCTCCTGGCCGTATTGCTGCATTCTTCTTCCCTGCTATTTTCCTGGTTACGGATAGATGTCAGATGGAAAGGCGGATTAACTGGGATGGATGGCTCAGCGGAGCTACACTACCCTGCTGCCATCTTGCATCGTGGCAAGCCACGTCGCCCCCCCCCCCCCACACCTCCCCCGTAAGAGTGATTCTAGATCATTTCACCTATTCTTTCTTCCCATCCAAGTGTTGTGTCCCTTGTTGCTTGTGGGATTACATCTTGTAAGCCTATAACAGTTAAGATTCAGAGTTTTCTTCCGTCAGCAACTGAAGAGCATGCTCTCCCTAAAACAAGGAACAAGCGTCTTGTACAGATATTTTCTGGCATACAAAAAGGCACGAAAACACTATCCAATTCTGGTTGTCAGTTCAGTGAAAGACTGAAGAAGTTTCCCTCCTCAGGAATCTTTGATTTGAGCGTGTGACTATATATTAGAAACCATAAATTTGTCCATTCAATATAAATGAATACCTGTTGAAAGAAAGTGCTTAGCTGTTAGTAGCTGACAATTCAAAAGGGAGTAATGCCTTCTATTGGAATGTCGATTATTTCAGTATGGTTGTCAGGGTTAAGTTCAGACATGGGGTAGGCCTTCTTTCGAAGACTGGTTCTACATTTATCAAATAATCCTTGGCTGCTGCTCCTGTAAACATGCACCTCAAGAATGTCAAAGGGGTCACTACCTTGGATAGGAAAGAATACATCTAGCAACCAGTTGCATGAGACTGAGAGAGAAGCCCTCGTTTTGTATCTTTTTTTTAATGTAATGACATTAGCTGTAGCAGAGAGTTAAAGCTGCTTGTGGCCAAATCAAAATGGAGTCCAGCTGAGCTGGAGAACTACCAGCCTATTTATTTATTTGCATCATTGGAGTACATTTTTAGCAAATAGTTATTCGTCATATACTATCTTGGATAGATCAAAATATCCTTAGTGACATTGGCTGGCGTCCATCCTTGG
This sequence comes from Triturus cristatus, assembly GCF_964204655.1. Classification (NCBI taxonomy): domain Eukaryota; kingdom Metazoa; phylum Chordata; class Amphibia; order Caudata; family Salamandridae; genus Triturus; species Triturus cristatus. Next base: position 568,275,603 of record NC_140586.1, read on the forward strand.
GTTCAGCATTATGGACAAGGCCATGCCTTTTTACTGTTGTCTTCAAATATGGGAACCTAAGGAAAGGCAAACTATTTTTAGCTTTTGTTGATTTAAGAAGTGCATATCATGAAGTCAACTGAGACACACTTATGGTTTCTTTGTGCTCTGCAGGAAATTCCTCTGGGTTATCTGAACCTGTTAGCCATTTGCTGTCAAGCACCCTCATCCGTGTTTTCTGTGGTCCAACTGGGAGCCTTTGTGAATTCATATCTATACATAAAGGAATGCAGCAAGGCTGGATATTTGCACCAACCTCATGTGAGCACTTCATAGATGCCTATCTGAAGGCTATTTGTTTATATGTAACTAGGGGCAAAAGTGCCAAAGCCTCTTTGCTGCTTTATGTGAATGTTGCTTTTCTTTGAGCTCATTGAGAACTGCCTCATCAAATCTTTGATATCCCTCAAGAGTTACTGTGAGGGTATTTGTCTGAAGATAAAGGTTTTGAAATTCCAAGCATTACTAGGTGAAGTAAAGCAATTTATCTGAAATCGGAAAACGATGAGCATTGGTTACAAGGAACAAGTTACCCCTTTTGATTAGGTGGGAGTTCATTTCTCTCAAGTCTTGAGAGGTGATCTGCCCGAGTAACTAACGCTAAATCTACTCATATGATAACCATCGGTGGGCTTTTTTACCTTTTAATACTATCTTCATTTGTAGGCATTTTATTGTTGCTGACCTAGAACTTAGAGAAGCCTGCTTTCTAAAATCCTTGCTACATTAATTTCCTAGCATGTCCAACTTACTCTTTGCATAAGGTACTGAGTGTTGGGAGTATTGTCTCTCAGACTGCTGTGTGCCCCTTTCTATATGGGGTCTGTTTATGGATCAACTCTAGTGACCCCCTTCGATGGAGAAAGGCTGAGAGATCTACTTAGAGAGACAGCGTTGCCAGTCTTCCTTGGCTGTCCCACGCAAAGAATAAATACAGATCAGGTTAAATTTAGGACTGTTGTGATCTTGATGGAGAATAAATAAATTAACGGAGCTGATTTAATGCAGCGCCAGTATTATGACTTGAGACTGCAGGAGCGACTTGAACATTTCTGTGTTACTTTATAATGAACATACAGGTGGGTAGGTGCTCCTGATAATATATTGTGTATCCGTATGCGCTCTTTGTTCTCAATTTAGGTTATTGATTCTAGCTATAGGCCACTGCTCCTGCCTCTGGAAAGTAGCTGTAACTATACAAGTGTTCAGCTCATGTTCTGTTGCTGTGCTCAGAGTAAAATGTTCATTGCAAGATTGATTGTCCTAATATTTATTTATTTTTTAATTTAGAAAGTAGGAGGACCAGCTTGACTGTCTTCCATTGATTGTTAGCGATGCCTGTTTTTCTTCGGCACACATTTGTTCCTAGTAAATCTGAATAGTCTGAAATATTCAGGTTTCTGGATTTTTCTGATCTTCATGAGTGTGAGTTAATCTCTCAGGTTTGGATTGAGGGTATTGGACCCAGTATACTGAAATTAGCTCCCATATACCACTTTTTAGAAGGATTACAGTTCGATCCCATGGGCTGACAGAGTGAAGAGCTCTATGGGTGTGTAGTAAGTTGTGATCTTCTGCAGCTATACTGGACCTTTGCTCCAGTACACACAGGCCATGCCAGGAGCCGGTGGATAATTATAAAGCAAACAAACGTGGTAGAAAGGAATAGATAGGCGAATTACTTTTGCATAGAGCACACTTAGTTACTCTATTTCTAGTTTATTAATCTAGAATGAATTTTTTCAAATTATTTAAACATTTCTGCATCGACAATGACATCGGATCAAGAAGAGAGTGACAACTTAAAAAACACACAAATGTACACATAAATTATACATATACAAATTATTGACATACAAAAAACCAGACACCTTCTACAAACCAATTGACCCCTAAAATTACAAATGATTTCTACTCGTGTCCTCCAAATGATTTTAGGACGGACCACTATGAGGTAGTCCTGGAAATGCGCTGCAACTTAATCAGTTATTGTCGGGCCTTCCCAGCGCACTTGGCAAAGAGTTTCCAAATAATATTTAATTTCTGGGACTCCTCCTCAAACAAGGTCTACGCAATTACCTACGGAAGGTTTCGACCCGTCGCTTGTCGAGGAGGGATACCACGGGCGAGGAAGGCCCGTTTTCTTACGGGTCTCTGGGTACCCGGATGACCCTTACATACGAGCTTCCGGTCATCTACCGCCCCATTGTGGGTTGAGTCCCTGTTCTAACCCTGTCTTGAGGAGGCCGAGGAAAGTGTATGGCCGAAACGCAATTGCGTAGACCTTGTTTGAGGAGGAGTCCCAGAAATTAAATATTATTTGGAAACTCTTTGCCAAGTGCGCTGGGAAGGCCCGACAATAACTGATTAAGTTGCAGCGCATTTCCAGGACTACCTCATAGTGGTCCGTCCTAAAATCATTTGGAGGACACGAGTAGAAATCATTTGTTTTTTTAGGGGTCAATTTGTTTGTAGAAGGTGTCTGGTTTTTTATATGTCAATAATTTGTATATGTATAATTTATGTGTACATTTGTGTGTTTTTTAAGTTGTCACTCTCTTCTTGATCCGATGTCATTGTCGATGCAGAAATGTTTAAATAATTTGAAAAAATTCATTCTAGATTAATAAACTAGAAATAGAGTAACTAAGTGTGCTCTATGCAAAAGTAATTCGCCTATCTATTCCTTTCTACCACGTTTGTTTGCTTTATAATTGTTCCATACCCAGGTACAGAAAGGGTCATTTGGGTATAACCCTGTTGTTTGCTAGAGGAGCCGGTGGATAGCCTTACGAGCAGATTTGATGTGGACCTGCTTAATGAGGTGGCTCCTTGGTTCTGAAGCAGTTGGACATGAGTTTGGAGGAGAGACCCTTGTAGATGGTTGCAATAGTCACAGTGTGACAAATAAGGGCTCTGGTCAGTTTGATTATGTCATTAGTTTGAAGGGATCATTTTTAGGAACAATAAGGTGTATGTACATAAACCTGTGCCACAGTTTTGGCCCAGGGAACAAACATGAGGTAAGTATCAAGGATAATTCCTAAATTTGTCACTTTTAATTAAGTTGATTGAGGTGTTAAAATTTAGCTAGAATAACAGATGTTCTGTACCGGCTGCCATATAACAGGACTGCTGCTCCGATTCTGATCTTTTTATTTTTGTTCTTGGGTATGAGTTACCAGCATGTTTGTAATGGAACTTATATGTTCTAAAACTGGTATCATATGAAGTGTGTTTTGGGATGTGAGTAAGTGATCCAAGACCGATTCTCTTTTTCTGTGACATAGAAGATGCTTACGAAGTATCTAATTTTGCTGCCATCGTCTTAGGATCCTAGCTTTCTCTATTGTCTATCCTAGTAAGTTTGGTATTTGAAAATAAGTTGTAAAGGCTGAACTCCATAATCCTTACACCTAAATCTGTGCTGATCTTTTGTAAACTGAAATACATCTATTAATATGTTATTCTTAAAGACACCCTATTTTTCAGAGATCATAAGTGAATTTACATTAATATTTAGCCAAAAAATTGTTACTATTTCTTTTCAAGATCCGTAAGTGTTTTAAATTTTACAATAGGGAGATCTCCATGTAATTAGTGTAAATTAATGTTCTATATTTATTTGAAATGTAGAACAGAATGAAAAATGTTACAGCATTAAGAGAAGGGTGTTATAATACCAGTGGTTTGGCATGTGAAAAATTGTTGGTTTTCTCTGCTGTCCTTCATTTTCCTTTACAAAGTACAGAACAGATTTTTAAGCTGGGTGTCGGGTTGTTTGTTGAGAAGATCTTGGTCTTCTCCTGCGCCTTTGTTTCCCACTGCAAACATCTTATGCAGAAGTGCTGCCACATTTGGTATAGATTTTGTATGATTCTGAATACTGTTGATACTATAAAATATGCATTGCTGCAGTTTCGGATATTTGTTAGTGTAGTTAAGGTAGTTTTGATCTTTATTACACTGTGTTGTGCTCTTTCTCATCCCTGTCTAATCTCCCTTCAGCCCTCCCGTTGCTTCTATTATGGTCATGCTTGCCATCATGGTGGAGATTAGCTATTGGAAAGTAACCATGCTTACGTGAGGATACACTAACAAAAATTAGATAAACCGTTTTGAGAATTAGGGGTTTGATTTATATTTTGGCTGGCAAAGGTAAGTCCATCTGGGCAATGGAGTAAATCACGCCCTGCCAAAATCAGAAATGACCGCCAAGCCAGCAGTCATTTCTGAAGCATTGGCAGGAACGGCTGTCACGGCGAATCCTGTCCATGCTTTTTTAAGCTTGATGCACTGCTCCATCAACATGATGGAGCCGTCCGTCAAACTTATTTTTTATTTATTTTCAAAAAGATATTGAGCTGGAAATATTAGTAGAAGAGTGCATTGCAAACAATAACACACTCTTCTATAAATCATCTCTGACAGTCCCTTGAGCCACCAAAGCCACATCTGGCAAAGAATAAATGCCAAAGGAGTTTCAAGTTATAGCATAAGTGAAATTCAGAAAAGATGGTTAGACGTGTGCAAGCCCTAATGAGAGGTTTGCAAGCAAGAGGCTGCTGGATCTAGGGGAGCACCATCTACAAAGCCACAACCAACACCACTGTAAGAGGCCATTGAGGCCTACACTCGCACCAGAATATTGATAACCTTTGTAGCACCACCAGCAAGTAAGTATTTGCACTATTACTCACATAGCTCCATAGCATATTACCTTAATTTCTTTGTTACTTAGAATGTTGTTTATTAATAAACTCAATTCCCCATCAAGTATGTTTGATTACAATGCATTGAGAAATGTAGTTCAGTTAAACTGATGTGAAATGTAAGTCAGTTGTTTAATATTTAACCATTTAGAAATTACATTTGAGTTACATGTCCCATTGTACATATTACTTAAAAAAACACATCTTTCATAAACATATTGTGGTAGCTAACATATTCACTCTTATATAATTCATGGGGGTGCGCAGCTCAAGAAGTCCAATCCAAACTGATAGTTAGAAAAAATAACTTCTTTATTCTGATAATGTTCTTCTCTAAAAAAAACATCCACTATAGGATATCCAGCCAACGAGTTTCATTCCCAAAAGGGAACTTCCTCAGGGCAAAGCCAATAATCGTATGCGTCACAAGTAGGAAGTACTTCATATATAATGACTTTAATAGTTCTGGATCTCAAATGTGTAGTAATATATAACTTCCTTGGTATATCCTTATGTAAATCTCCAAGTTGTGTTTAGATCCCCAAACAGTGTCCCATAGTCCAAAAGCATCAAGGTGTTTGGAAGGATCTTATGTTGTAATCGCAGCTCAAACAGTGTATTGCACTGTTGCCCAAGCAACAAGGATCTGTGCAGACCTGATAGTCGTACACGAACAAGTCCTGCACCGTAGTGTGTAACCACAGGTGATATAGTGGATGTTTTTTTTTTAGAGAAGAACATTATCAGAATAAAGAAGTAATTTTTTCTAACTATCACTTTGGATTGGACTTCTTGAGCTGCGCACCCCCATGAATTATATTTCCGTTTGATCTGGAGCAAAGTGGTGCTACTCAACAGCTGGCGCAGGGGTAGTTTCGCACAGCGAACTCATAAATAGGAACTGGCACGAGGTGCTGCACAGGAGGTCCGCCGTTGTTGTCTTTGAAAACATATTCACTCTTCCACAGGTGTCAGCCATGATACAAGTGATGACATATAGGAAGAGGAAGATGTGCAGGACGAACCCTGCAGTTAGGCCGAAAAGTGCTGAGACATCACTTCCCTCCATGCAACACCTACATCATCATCTGACATACGACCTTAACCTACCAAACCCACACTAACTGAGCAAACATGTAACAGGGAGTGACAGAAGCAGAGACGCCCTATACCTCGATGACTGCTGTGTTGCCGAGGGCCAAGGTTGAGAGCAGCAACCTTACCTCTTTGAAGGGCTTGTGTGAGGCAAGACAATGCCACTGCTATACTGTCTAGAGGCCAGTTTTTAAATGTAGAGAAAACCATGCTTTAAGTGCAGTGTCAACAACAATCATCTATGTAGGAAATGGGGCACAGCCTTGTTGGTATTCATACAGAAGTGCAGGAGGGAGTAAGTGCAATTCGTAAAAGTATTGACTGCTTAGCTTACATCTTCAGTAGTTACTCCACAGCTCTATTTGGTGAATCAAAGAAATTAACAAAGTAACATGTTTTCAGGTAATTATACTCATGCAAGATATGTAGAAGGACTCGCTGTTGATGGATTATTCTCAATGGTTATTCCTCACCTTGTGAATAACCCCCCACTTACCCAGACTGCATCCTGAGATTTGTCAGAAGACTTCTCCCAAATGCCAGCAGGTGGCGTTGTGCAGCTGCACATCTGCTTCATCCCACCCAGGATATGATGTCTGAGCCACATATAATTGCCACTCCTGAGCACTGACATCCGTTCCTTCCTTTCCGCGCTTTTTGATAACAATCTGAAAGCTCACTCCTAAACTATAACCACATTTTTTAGATTAATTTTTCTCCAAAATATTTTTGCAGTGTGCAAGGTAACATGCCTAGCTAAAACTATAGGGTTTTAGCCTTGCAGGGATTGTCACAAAGAGATGTTTGCACAGATCTCCATTTGATTTCTCTAAAATATTTAGGGTCATCACACAACTCTGAGTAGTGCAAGGACTGAGCCAGGATAAACCCCAAAGTGATCAGTGACTATGAAGCCTAGCTCTATGTTGCCGGACACTGTAGGAAGGCACATAAGATCCGCTCCGGTTGAAGACAAGGGTGCGGACCCAGACCCGCTCTCCAGCCCATATGCATATAAGATATTTCTCACAGTCAAAATCATCAGGCTAGTCCTAAAAGAAACATAAAAAAAGACACGATTCTTCATCCCACCACGCTTGACCTGAGAAGTCGCCAGGATCTCAATGTGTCTTTTGGTCTCGGTGCCAGTCTCCTCCAAGGAACTGATTTCCCAGCTCATTCCGATGCACCCTGAATTCCCAGGTCCATTGGAGCCACATCACAACAGTTAGAGGCTTTTAAAGAGGTCATTTTATTGATTTTCAGCACCATTCTGGCTGCCTCTGCTGCACCTTTGTACCCCATAATTTGAGGAGGCCTCCAGTTCAATCAATCAAATCAAATTTATAAAGCGCATGGCTGCACTAGCTAGTGCGTCCCCGCGCTGCGACAAGAACCCGTTTCAGGCAGAGGATAGAGCAGAGAGAAGTCAGACAGTGGAGTTCCCAAATGGAAAAAAAACACGTCTTGAGCTTTTTCCGGAAAAAAGTCTCCGATGATTCCAGCCAGAGCTCTATCGGAAGCTTATTCCAATGAGAAGCTGCTAAAAAGCTAAAGGAGTGCCCGCCCATCTAGCTCTTCTGATAATCGGGATGCTGACCTGACCCGTCCTACTAGAGCTTAAGCCTCGCGTGGGAACATACGGGGTAAGAGGGTCATGCAGATAGGAGAGGCCCGTCTTCTGCATAATACGATGACTGACACACATAGCTTTGAACAAAACACTTTCTCTCACCGGGAGCCAATGCAGGGAAGCCTGGGCCTTACTGGATGAGGCTCTCCTCGGGTGCATTAAAACGAGACGCGCAGCCGCATTCTGGATGCGCTGGAGTCTCTGGACACATTTAATGTTGGCTCCTAAGTACGGAACATTCCCGTAGTCCAAGCAAGATGTCACAAGTGCGTGGACCATCGTTTTTCGCGCTGACACCGGGAGTACATCTAAGGTCTTCCGGAGAGTGCGCAGGACCCCAACACAGTTTCCCGCCACTCGCCTGGTATGAGTCTCAAAAGACAGTTTGGTGTCCAGCCACATCCCGAGGTTCTTTACCTGGTCCTTAGGAGATGGAGTCAGGCCCAGGGTTTGAGGCCACCAAGCAGAGGACCAGATCGAGGGGGCCTTACCTGTCACTAGAACCTCTGTTTTATTGCCATTAAGTTTAAGGCAATTAAAGGCTATCCAAGACGCCAACTCTTGAAGACGCATTGAGAAGTTTAATGCTGCCTCCTTAGAGTCTTGAGTAAGAGTCACCACAAGCTGTGTGTCTTCAGCATATGACACCACACTGACTCCAAACTTCCCTACAGTCTCTGCCAGGGGGTAATGTAGAGATTAAAGAGAGTTGGGCTAAGTATGGAGCATTGTGGGACCCCTTGGATTACCATTGGTGGATTCTTCCTCAACGCCATATGTGCATCTTGAGCTCACTGCCCAGTCCGCCCCAACACCCAGACTTCAGACCAAGCGCCATCATCCATACAATGACAATGCCGCAGACCTTGGAGGAAGAACCCATTTTTTTATCCGACTCCGAATGGAATCCTACACAGCCTTGACCGAAGTCATGTCGGGCCCAGCCTCAACTCGACTAGTCCCACCTCATTATGACTCAGTTGGATGCTGTTCCAGCAGTGGAGTCACTCATAAGTCCTCTACAATCTTTTTGGATCAGACTCTTATCAAAGCCTCCATAACCTAGGAGATGACAATGGAGATGGTGATAATGCCCAGTATTATGATGGTGATAACTTGTACATGGATATGCAGAAAGCTTGTTTTATTGTGGTCATCAGGTGTGCAGCTGAAGTTGTGGACCTATAACTACCATCCATTGAGGTCAAGATGTATGTGCTGACAGAAGTTTTGCTGCCTGGGTAGGTATTCACCGCGCCACTGCTCCCTTTCACAGATATGTTACTGGGCGCACTTGGGCCAAACCATGCTCTTGCCCACCGGTGAATAGACGGGTGGCTAGATGCATCAGACTGGTGTTATGGGCCTGAGTTAGGCCCATGTAGCAAAGCTGTACATTTTCCTACCATGCCCTCTTTTCTGCACAATAACATTACTGCTGTCACCTTTTGCACATATTCGTGCATGTGACAATGTGGGATTAGTTTCTCTGAAACTGCTTTGCTTACACATCTGGCTTTGCGCTACGTTATCAGGATGCCTCGAACACAGAGTACAAAGCCTTTACGCATGATGTACAAATGTCGTTCTATCTTCATACACGGGGCGACTGGGCTATCTACATATCTACAACAATGCTAATCGGTGTGTACATTGCAAGGATGCATTTTATTATAAATAAAGAGCATTTCTGGGGCTTAGTAGAGGAGGCCCTAGAGCTGACACCGAGGATCCCTGTATGCTGTGGCTTTGCAGAACAGCTACCTGACCTCTCCGTGAGCGGTGTTCATTTCGTGACCAAGACGGGGTCCTACATTCTCTCCCTTCAGGTAATGGGTTGGATCATCCCTTGGGGAGATTCTTGGCTCTACACCTACACACATTCTAGGCATACACAGCATAGGGATTGCATAGTAGGAGTATGCCTGATTACTACCTTGTTTTATATGCCTGCATATATACACTGTTTTAGCCATGGTAGAGCTCTTATCTGCTATTTACTCTTTTGGTGCTTGTAATCACTTTACTCTGATTCTGTCTACTGATTATGGCAGCACATGTATTTTATACAAGAATAATGTTGGTTCAATAAATATATTGAAAATGTCCCATTGTGTATTCTCTGTATATTTCTCTGAGAACAAGAGTGCACGAGTGACTGAGATAAAAGGTTCTAGATCTGTTACCACGATCCCTGAGGGGTCAGGGTTTTCATGTTCAGTGGTTGCCAGAAATCCTTCGCTCCTTGTTTAGGTTAGGGGGGCTTATGGTGGCACTGTGAGCTAGCTGGTCTCCAGGCCAACATATCCTGCAGGGGTGCTTGGAATCAGTCTAGGCTCCTCACCCAAAGTTTGTTGTTCACAAGCGCACAGGTCCTACGGATTAGTGGGAACCACACGACATAGCGCCACCAACATTGGTTAGATTCATATTTCACGGATAAACCTGAGTAGTTCAATTGTGCCTTCTCAAACTCCTATTCACCTTCAAGCCAAAAAGGTCCATGGTGGTAGGGAAATTGGCCTCAGCTGAGAAGTGTATACCCTATGCATTGGCTGTAGGTTATTCAAGCTTGTAGGATAAAGTCCCCACATTGTGCTTACCCTATCTCCATAAATTCATTCACTAATTTTCTTTTTTCTTCAAGCAATATCTGTAAACTGAGAAAACTTTGAAGAAGCTGAAGGGGAATTAAACATAACAGAAAACTGCAGACATGCAGGTACTCTCAAATGACTAGATTATGGTCTCCCGGCTGCGGGTGGAGACGTTATCTTGGTGGTTGAGGCACACGAAGCATTCTGGATAGAAGTATTCTATTCCTGGGTTAAATTCCCAGCTGCAAATGCCCATACACAAATGTTTCATACCTACATTGAGAAAGAAAAACCAGAGGAATACACTCCATATGAAGAAGTAGAAATTCTTCTCTGTTACAAAGAGCCTATAAACTGTTTTAAAGGTGCTCTCCCAAACACCACAGAAAACGTAAGACTCGATCCACTCTGCAGTGAAGGAGTGACATGGCTGGTCTTAGCTGCATTACAACGCATCCAGACATACTAATTTAACAGCAGAAGAAATGTGTACACTATACAGAGACTTAGTGAACATATTCAGAAATCTCACACAGTTCATAGTGCATAAACAGTTAACCCTGCGCAGACTGCACAAGCTGCACAACCCCAATGGACTACCAATGATATCAGCCCACAAACGCTGAATGCCGTTATGGGAAAGATTCCCACTAGTCGGGAGCAAATTCTGTCTGGATAGCACAAAAAACGAGCCAGCTTGAAGAAGTATTTCCCCATACGAACCTGCAAGAAAAACGCAGAATACTGACTGTTTGCTTGCCAATGGAGATGGCTCCCCCAGTGGAGGACTGTGCCACTTGGGGTACAGTCTTTGCTGCTGTTTATTCCAGAACACATGGAACCCCTTCATTGACTGTCTTACCTGATGTTTTGAAGCAGCTTATGAATGAGCAAGGGGCAGCACATGCCCTGGACTTAGGCATGAAACCGATGGGCAATTTTGCGCAGGACCCACCATAATGTAAAGTAAAATAAAGGGGAGGCAGTTGTGTTAGCTATATGCAAACGCTAAGGGATTTCACTCCTACAGAACAGGAACGGGAATTACCAAAAATTATTGAAGAAACCTAGGCTACGCTAGGTAGAGATAATTTGGTAGCCGGACCTGGGAAAGCACAACTTAAGAATAATTCTGAAAAGGATAACTCTAAGCAAGCACCCGAACCTTCGACGAAGAAGAAGTGGGATAATAAAAACATAAAGACAAGCAAAGATCATGGGGTGGGTTTCCTCAGCAGGAAGCCACTAAAAAAGATACAATCTTAGAAACCGTGATACATTAGAAAACCTGACTGGTATCAGGATACTGATACAGGTTTCTCTCGGTCCTTTCAGGAGTCATTTGATACACGTTTGGGGAGAGGTGGACAGTCAGAGCGCAGATTGGAAGAGCACGTGAATCGGAAGAAGGAATAATGCTCGTCTGAATATATCATTAATTAAGAAGAAAAACCTAAGAATAACAACCCTCAATTAAGAACAAGGTGGCTGGGATTAAAATAAGGCATGCCCAGGCTACTGAGGACTCTGCTTCTGAACGGGGAATGGGCAGTGATGATGCTGGACAGCACTGCAGAAAACACAATAGCTCGCCGGAAACTGATAGATTATCTGGGGGCAGTAGCACTGAGTAAACCTAGCACGGTGGAAACACTTGATACTAGGGTAAATGTTTCATATCATTTATACAAAATAATACTCCAATTGGACTGGGACATACCCAGAAACATGAAGGCTTTGTTTTGGGAGAACATGACATTTGGTTATGATATTCTCTTGGCTGAAAAAGACTGCCACCTGAGTTCTGAATGGAATGCCCAAACGGGTAAACTGTAATTTTACCTGCTTTTTGACGACCTTGTTCCAGAATCAGTTAAACATTCTTATGCCAAGGAGTGGGCGTTAGCGCTAGCTCCTGCACTATACCAAAATCGTGTTGGGTGGGTATGGCAAATTGTGTACGCTGTACAGATGAGCAGGACAACGGCTGTTTTGCCAGAATAGGTTCCTTTATTTAGAGGAGAGTATCCCATCCAACATTGAGCAGCAGGGGATCGCAGCAACTGCCAAACCTTCAAACAACTAACATTCCATCACCTGAGCACAGCTCCTCAAGCATGACAGACTGTCACAAGCTCGCTAGGCAGAACAACCCAGCCACCTTGCTTAGTTACCACACACCTGCTTCCCTTATTAAACAACAATAAACAAAAATGAATATTCCCATAGCAGCAAAAATCACATAAGCAGAGGAATAATTAAAACAAAGGGAACAAGAGCATATGAAAAGAGAACTAGGATCTTAAACATAATCTTTCAAATACCCAGTTCTCCTGACCACACAACGAGATTCTCGGGTTGTTTTAACACATCTTTTTCTCTCTTCATTGTCACTTGAAGCCTCCGTGGATGCTTCACGTTCTCTGGTATCTCCATCCACATTACCACCACACAATTAAGATTCCAAATTCTATGGTCCTCTGTCTTAACTGCATTAGTAAAAGTTTTGATAACACGTACAGGCTTAGAGAATTTGGGGAGCTCACTCTTCTTTGGACTTCTGATCATGACAAAGTCCCCTGCACACACCTTTGTTTTCTTCACTGCCCTTCTGATATCAAAATCAGCCTTCCTCAAACTCACCTAGTTTTCCTCATGTTTGCGCTATTCCAGGGCACCCACACATCGACTAAACTGTAATGCATAAGCATTCATCCAGGAAGGTTCGACAAAAGTGTTAGGAAGTCTTCCTTGGAAAAGCTCAAAGGGGTCTTCCCAGTTGTACAATGTCGTACAGTTACCCAATACATCTCAATCATTTTACATACCTCCTTCTTCCAATAAAGGGCATTGGACTTGGCCAATGAGATGGTTTCCTTTATGACTCTGTTCAGCCTCTCAACCATTCCATTTATTTCAGGATGATATAGCACACATTTTTTGGGAGTATGCCTCTAACACTTAGGTAGTTGTAGCGGGGCGCAAGGAGACACGGACACAGGAGAGGTGTTTTCAGTGGATTTTATTGCTTTCACGGAACGTTTATGCAGGCGAGTACTTCGATAATAAGGTAGGGGAAGATCTGGACCGCGGGGCTCTGGGCTGACACGACCTCTTCTCTCTCTCTCGAGGGGCGAGTCTTCTCCAGATTGCCGGTTCGTTGCCGAGTTCTCCGGAGGCGGGGCGGCCCAAGGAAGAAAGAAACAAGATAGGGGGGAATCAGGTTCCTGGAAGTACGTTCCGGTTTATAGGGAAGGGGGGTGAGGGATCACGCAGTGCTTTCTATTAAACGACCCAGACTGTGAGTGAAAAAGTGCTCAGGGGTAGGGTGTGCACTGAGAGCTGTAGACGTTAGGGTCAAGGAGGTTTAAAACCCCTTCCTCCCACCCAGGCTTTGATTCAGCCCCGTACCTGTTGTAGCCACACTTCCCTTGAAGTGTGGCACGGGGATTCGCCGGTACGGTGGCCTCCTGGCTCAGCCCTCTGGACGTCCGTGCTGCTCTCGTCTCTGCCTCTGCTTTCTCCGTGTTCTTGGTCTCCTCCTCCTCCGTCTTTCTCCGGTTCGCCTCCGTAACCTCCAGACACTCGTCCACTCCCTCCTCCGTTCCGATCTCCTCCTCGTTCTCCAGTCGCTCGTCCTGCTCCGCTTCCTCTGCTCTCCCGATCGCTTCGCTCTGCTCCACAGTCCGCTCCTCCAGGTGTAACACACACCGGCTTGTTCTCCTGTCCCACTACTTCTGGTTCCGGGGTGTCGACGTCACAAAGGGGGCCGGGTCCGGGTTCTCCGAACTCCGCCCAATTAAAGAAACAGTCGCTTCTTTGTGCCTCCTCCTCGGTGTTCCACCATTGCGTGTGAGACAGGTCCCTGTGAGGCTGTGGGGAAAGAGAAGACAGGGGTGACCGACTAAGGATTGGTCCGGGGTCCCCCCTGACGTTGTCACAGTAGTCTACCATCTCCTTAGATGTGAGTTGTACCCAAATTGTCCATCATTATACAATGGGGTATAACATTACCTAGCAATTAGAACTGTGAGGACTTTAATCACAGCATTGCTCTCTATAGATTTGTAAAGAAAACTTCCAGCCATCTGGAAAACAAATCCAGTACTACAATAAGGTAAGTTTGTCTTCCCTGTCCATGAATGGGCCCGCCGATATCCAAAGCAATCTCCTCTCAAGGTCTACAAGGTAATCTCCTGGAAATCATGGGTTGAACTTGCATGCATGAACTTGTCACTCAATGCACACATGGAACAATCATGCACCAACCGCTCTACATGCCTGTCCATGCCAGGCCACCAGTATGATATACAAATTTGTTCCTTACTCTTGGTCTTGCCCTGATATTTCTCATGAGCAAGATCCATCAATTATTTCCTGGAACTGAGGGGAGAGACGAGTCTTGTTCCTCTTAACAACAAATCTTTGTTGACAGACAACTCATCTTGCACAGCCCAGTAATTGCGACACCTCTCTGAACATTGATTCTTACAGCTCCATCCTTCCCTCATGAATTTCATCACCTCGAGCAACACTTCATCCTTGGCCACCTCCTCACGCCATCTGTCTTCAGATATCACATTGATAATACAGACACATTGAGTCATCTTCTAATACTTCTTCTGAATCAACACCATCCTCCTCACCAGGAATTAACCTGGAAAGAGTGTCAGCTACAGTGTTGCAAACATCAGGTACGCATTCAATGATAAAGTCATACTCTTGTAATGCAATGACCCACTTAGTAATGTGGCTAGAAATTAAATCTACCCCTTTCTTCTTGAAAATCTCTACAAGAGGTTTATGGTCAGTCCGTACAGTGAATGATGACCCCGCAAGAACTTTTTGAGTTTCTTCACTGCCCAGAACACAGTCAGTGCCTCTCTCTCAATGACGGAGTATCTGGATTCCGTGAAATTCATTGCTCGTGAAAGAAACATGATGGTCTCAGTTTCAAACTCCCTTCTTGTTGAAGTATGGCACCCAACCCTTTAAGACTGGCATCTGTGGTGACAATAGATCTTCTTTGGGGATCAAAATTCTTCAGCTTGAGAGCCATACTGAGATAAACTTTAAGTAACCTAAATTCTTCTTCACAGAGTGAGTCCAGGAGAAGACAAAACCCTTCCTCAAGCGTGATCTCATGTTAGCACTGAGTTCAGCTAACCCTTTAATAAATTTGGCATAAAACTTAATCATCACTAAGAACTTCAACTCTTCCCAACATGTTAGGGAGCTCATGCGCATGATCGTGTTAATTAACTCATCCTTGGGAACTACCCCCTCATCAGAAACTGGCCAAGATATGTAATGGACCTAGTACCAAACTTGCATTTTTTTGGTTTCACAGTAAGATTCCAGTCAGACAACCTACCCAACACTTCTCTTAGTCTGGTATTATGCTCCTCAGTATCTCTGCCAAAGATTGAGATGTTGTCTTGATATATACAGACTCCTGTAATTCCTTGAAGAATTTTTTCCATGGTTCGCAGAAAAACTGTGGAAGCGGACACAAGCTCAAAAGGTAACCTAACATCTAAAAATGCCAAACAGAGTGATAAACGCAGCGAGATCCCTTGAGGGCTCTATCAGTTCTATCTGGTGGTAAGCACTGGTTCGGTCAATGATGCTGAAAACCGTGGCACCACCCAAGAACAATACCAACTGCGAAATATTTGGAAGTAGGTATCTATCCACTACTACATATTTGTTGAAGTGCCTAAGGTCCACATACAGACGCATGTTACTGTTAGCCTTCCTTGCAGCCACTATCGGAGCAAGCCACTGGGTGCCTTCTACCTATCTATTATGCTTTCAGCTTTATTATTTCATCCCTCAATTCTTCCCGAATGGCAATAGGAACATTCCTAACTTTACAGCAAATTGGCCTTGCTTGTTCAACAAGATGAATCTCATGCTTATAAGACTTCAAACATCCTAACTCTTCCCTGAACACCTTGGGGAATTCCTCTTTGAGCTGACAGGACAATTGTGGTTCAGAAGCAGAATTAACCTTCGGGGAAGAAAGGTCCTTGAGTTTTATGGGTGATGTGCTGCCAGGATCAAGCATCACCCCCAAATCACCTTGATGTGACCAACGTATTATGCTGTCCGTTTTCTGATAAACGTAGACTTTCCCACATGTGAGACGTTGCTTGTAATCTATTTCACCTGTGAAATATCTACGCAACTGTACAGGCTTACCACCATATGCGCATGGTTTCATATAGGGGTGGAGCAACCTGATCTTGTGAGCCAACTTGTTTGAGAAAAAATAATTTGAGATAATAGTAATCTTTGCTCCTGAATCAAAAAGCACATTAGTTTCTCCTTCAACACAAATGGTATCAACAACACTGTTTTTGCCATTGTTGTGAGCACCTACTTGAAGCACAATTTGTCCACACACAAAATCATTATCCTTTTCCCCAAGATCATCGCTCACTGAGATCTCTAAGTCTCGGTTTAGCCCCTTTAGTTTTACAAACAGTGGCCAAATGACCTTTCTTATTACATTTAGAACATGTCATCTTAAGCGCTGGACACTTATCATTGGCAAGATGACCAGTTGAATCACAGTGGTAACATTTACGCACAGCTGCAGACATGTTTTTGAGTCCACTCTTTTCAGGTTTAACAGTGACTCTCTTTGCTTTTTCTTTAATAATATCAACCCCTTGATCTTTTTCTTTTTTGATGACACCAATACACTCTATTGAGTGTTCTATATGTTTTGCTACAAAAATAAATTCTTCTAATGTAAGCTCATCCTTCAACCAGAGTTCCTCTCTTACCTTTTCTATGCCACAACCCACCATAAACTGATCCCTAACATGTTCATCAGTTAAGTTGCCAAATTTACATGTAGAAGCAAGTTTGTGTAAATCTGTAACATAGTCTTCAATTGACTCCTCAGTGTTCTGAAATCTCCTGGCAAAGTGGTAGCATTCAAGAATAGTGCCGACTTCTGGTAAAGAATGAGTGTCAAGTTTTTGTAAGCATAGCTCATATTCATTCAAATCTTCCAAGTCTGCTTGTGAAGGTTGAGGAAGATGATCATGACCTTTGGCCCCCAAACAGTGCATCAGTAAAGACGCTTTCTTCTCCGCACTCAATGTTGCACAACAAACTCTGGCATACCTTTCGAAAACCTTTTTCCATTTCTGCCACCTGATTAAAGGAGTACCTGGAGTTGCCTAGAAAAAATTGCGGCGGCGTAATATTCTGCATTGTGAAGACAAGCAAAGCACCTGTCAACTAGCTAAACAAGAAGTAAGAAAGATCTTGTAATATTATGAAGGGTGTAAGTAGTTGAAGGACGATTGACAAGAAGAAAAGGCAGTTTCTGTGTAGAAACTAGCGACAAGGCTGACGTAATTTACAACAGAAACATGGTAAAGGAAAATAAACGTGGAATAGAAATCGACACGCACAAGGGAACACAAACCAGACAGGAGAAAGGTCCGAGACCTTAAGCACTAAACCTTGTAAAACCAGGTATTCACACTATTGGAACAGTATACAGGAAGTTAATGTAAAGAGAAAGTTCAGCATACTCTCGTGCATACCACTGATGCTGAACAGCTGACTTCAAACAGACCGCAAATTCAACAGCATAAGGATCAATCAGGATGTACAACGTCCTAAAAGGAAGAGGAGAACCTGCACCAGTGTGCATGCCACTTAAACGACACACAAATGTGCAGAAAGTAAGGTCAGCTCACTAGTGTGCATACCACTGAGCCGGCACGCCAACGTCCAAACAGGATGGGAAGACTCTGCACCAGTGTGCGCGCCACTGAAACGGTGCGCTGTCTGCATCAGTGTGCACACCACTGAAACGGAGCGTGAAAGTGTGGAAAGTGAAGTCAGCTCACTAGAGTGCACACCACTAAGACGGCACGCCGATGTCCATACCAGAGGAGGAGGTTCTGCACCGGTGTCCGTACCACTGAAACGGTGGGCTGAGGTAAACTGCAGTAATAAGGCAAAAACACTGCTCAAGAAGACGTGCCCGAAAAATAGGTATGTGTACCACTGCTGCCACAGCAAAAGGAGGTATATTTACTGACTGGTGGAGTGTATCGTATTTACATTGCTGCCACAGTCACGCTGTAACTCAGTTCAATAATAGCAGAGCAGAGATGCCTCAGTTCACGTGTGTGTGTGTGTGTGTGTGTAGTACTGGAAGTTCACACACAAAACAGCTCCCTTAATCGATGAAAAAACAGGGGAAATCCGACAACACCACGTCAGGGAGATCCATTGAGACACATCACACTGAACATTCCATCAACTGGAGACTGCTCACACTGAAGACACTCACTAACAATTCACCTCAAGGAGGTCAGAGCAGGTCAGTTTTGGTGCGTGTACAGTTGGGTCACAGTTCGCTTATATCTTGTTCAGTTGCCTAAGAGAAATAGGAACTGACAGGAAACTTCTGCTTTAGAGCATGAATAGGAACACCCTGAGACCTAGAAAGGAGTCTCAATGACAATGTTGCTTTCCTTCATAACGGCAAGCGAGAGTGTGAAAGAGGAATATTAAAAGCTGTTCACAATGCTCTCTTTAAATACCCACAGTTGACAGAACATACAGCGGAAATAGAAGTAAACACTCCTACAGAGATGAATTTCACCGGCAACTTCAAAGTCCAGATCCAGGAGCGTCTCACAGGTAGCTGTGTTGGGATTCTCTCCCTCTCTGCATCCTGCCGACTACACCAGTGTGGCAAATTAAGTACGCTGTACAGACAAGCAGGACAACAGCTGTTTTGCCAGAATGGGTTCCTTTATTCAGAGGAGAGAATCTCATCCAACATCGAGCAGCAGCGGATTGCAGCAACTGCCAAACCTTCAAATAACTAACATTCCATCACCTGAGCACAGCTCCCCCGGGTGACCTCGCGGAGTTCCATGCTCAGGCGTGACAGACTATTACAAGCTTGCTAGGCAGAACAACCCAGCAACCTTGCTTAGTTACCACAGTGGGATGATAAGTCACCGCATCATGAGATCCCATTAAAAATAACTCCTCAACCGGAGAGACAATACAAAATAAAACATGAAGCTAAAAAACAAGTTTGGGAAATCCTAGAACACCTTGAGTACCAGGGAGTAATAGGAAATTGCACCTCATCAATAAATAATCCCTTTTTTTCCGTAATGAAACTAGACAATTCATACTGTCTAGTATTCGATTATAGACATTTAAACACATCTACTCGCGCAACCGCAGTACAAAATGCACATAGTGGCACACTAATGAATAACATTGTGCGAAAGAAATATAAAACAACACTAGATATCTCAAATGGATTTTTCTGCCAAAATGTAGCCCCTGAAAGTAGATATTTGACAGCATTTTCAGCGCTAGGCTCACAGAGGCAATCTTGTCGATTACCTCAAGGGTATAACAGTAGCCCTTGACAGGGTAACTTTAAAATTTGGATGAGGAGGCATTGTCGCATGTAGATGATATATACCTGAGGGAGGATGAATTAATAGAACACTTGAATTGAGTAGACCATATAATTCTGGAGTTTGCTCACCTAAGCTACGAATGTAATCAAAAAATCAAAAATTGCCCCTCTCAATGTCCTGGTTTTAGTATACGAACTGTCAAGTGAAGGCGAAAAGCCTGGCTGCATGTTTTTTTTTTTTTTTTTTAAATGGGCGTTACTCCAACCTCCGACTCTGAAAAAACTACAGTCCATTTTAGGATTTTAAAATTTTGGCAGAACATACATTTTAGATTACGCAGAACGAGTAAAACCATTCTACGATATAATTAGACATGACTTTTCAATAACACATTGGACTCACGAACCTACAAATATTTTGCCTTCAGTACAAGCTGACATGATAGCTTCCAAACATTAACACACACATGTAAACAAGACTAACCTGGTGATCCATGTAGTTGCTAGACAAACCGGGGTATACATACATCACGTTCAATAAAGGTGATACAGTACCTATTGAATACAAATCACATTTGTACACAAACACTAAAATGCATTTTGAACCCACTGAGAAAATTCTCACAGTGCTACAGACTGCTGTAGTGAGAGAGAGCACTAGCTCAAGGTAAACACATAATTGTCGTAACCTCGTTACCGACCTTAAAGGTCATCACCAAACCGAGCATTCCAATTGCAAAAGCTTTACATCCACGATGGACACAATGGGCTAACTCTCTCACTGCAGCACACGCAGACGACAGATAGGATTCTACTCTACAAACACAAGCATTTTTGCAGAATGAACAAGAATATCCTCTGCCAAATTAAATAATGCCTCTAGATCGATATGATTACATCATCTACACTGATGGGTCTCCCTAGCCTGCCATAGGGACTAAGTATCAATATTTTACAGCATGCACGCTCGTAAAGGAGCGCACGCATGACAGCAAGTTCCTTCTGGCAAATACACACACGCAGTCCCTAGCTGACTGTACAGCGTAGCTGGCAGAACTCAAAGCCCTGATACTGGTGTTATAAAATACGGATCATGGATTCCCCACACTGTGTGATTCGTATTATTGTGCCCAGTCATAGAATGAATATCTTCATTACTGGGGCCAGAATGGATAGTAAGATTCCAAGGGTTGCACAATAAAACACAAGATGCTTTGGGAACAGGTGACAAAGCTGAAAGAGTGCCTGCCCCAGGCTCATGTAATACACACATTGAGTCATCAACGTGTTGGCGTTCATGTTGCAGGGAATTTAATGGCTGATGAGGCTGCTAAAGTAACAGTTTGCACTGCTGCGGTTTCTGCAATCACTCGTTCAAGTACTAGTATAGTCAGAGACATCATGGTGGCTGTAAGTGCCGCACGCAATGACACACACCTGCCAGAAGGCTTTCCACTCAAGTACTCCTACAAGTTAGATGCACAGAGCATAACATGCTCAGATTCCAGGAGTGGAGGGATAATACTAGCTGCACATAAGGGTCTCGATTCAGCACATGCAGGGATTACTGCTACAGTTTTGTTACTGAAGCAGCGCTATTGATGGCCTGGTGTTACTGAACAGACCAAGGACTTTGTCCTCAAATGTGACATCTGCCAGAATGAAGGGCTCCACCGTGGTATGTCCATCACAGACACCTCTTTTGATTTCTAACAAAGCTTTGGCCTGTCTATTTGGATCACTGCAGCCGCTTACAATCATACAGGGCTTATAAGTACATCTTGGTGGCAGTAGATTCATGCTGTAGGGTCCTTTGGGTATGCCACAGCGGTTGGCTGATGCCTGAACTGTTATCAAGAATTTTATTGGGACAAACGCAATTGGCACACTACATTCCGAACAGCAAGGGTACTAGGTCCAGGTCACAGTTGGGTCGATCACCTATATGGGGTCCAGAGGGCACACAATAACATGCCAAGAAAATCCCTGGGTGGTCGTACTCCATATGAAATCCTGTTTGGGGTAAGAATGTGGGTCCCAGATCTCGACAGTGGCGGCAGAAACACTGTTTGACATCCATTAACTTTTCGCAGTTTTATAGGAACTATGTTAATTCCTGGACACAAAGCAGCGCCCAACTGAAACGCACCGCCACTGGTGAAGTGAAGATTGTACTGGCAAGACCCGGCTGGGTCCCAAAGATTGGGGATCTGCTCAGGGAAAAAATTGTGGACAAGAAAGAATTTGGGCCATCTTACAGAGCACCTGTACCTGTCTTGGCTGTCGAAGGTACCAGAACTGTACTTCTTCCACCCTTCGCCAATCGGCGAGACAAAAGGTTTGTCTCCATTGATCTGATCAAACCACATTATGTGGCTGATTCTCAACAGTAGGCCACATGACATCCTTGTTAGCCATCGCTCTCCTCCCTTTACCGTGCAGGAAGTTCAGATGGAAGGTTTAATAACTAAAGAAGATTCCTCTCTTCAGCAAGAAACAGTAAACAACAATGAAATGCTGCTTCTCCCTGTTGAAACAACAGCAACTGTACAATCAACTAGTGCAGCAACACAACGTTCAATCCGACAACTGAAAGAAAACAAGATCTACTTAAATATACCAAAGACTGAGTCATCTCCTGGTTCAATACAACCAGCTGAGCTGCCAAAAATAGACTGGACGACGTCTGGCTACTTCGTGGAGTGCGACTATTTCTCTTCAGATTCAAAGGAACCTGAGCTACCATCACTACCACCTCTCCCCTTCAAGCTACGTGTGAGTGCTCTCGACTTTGGCTGAAAAAGGCATACTTTTTTATTCCTTGGTTACACCTTTGTATTACAATTGGGTTACTTTTCCTGGTCCTCTGGATTGGGTTGGTGACTGTCTTTTTCCTGCTTCTGAACGGACATGATTTCCCAGAACGCTCTGCAGTCCGGCTTGTGAACTTGGTGAACAGTACAGCAGTTCAAGTTCCAGAAGGAATAATCTGGAACAGGGTATCGTATGATGTGTATGGTACAACTGAACTTTTACAATTCCCATATTTGTTTAAGATTTCTTTAAATGATATTATCACCTCTAGTACTTTCTCTGATGATTAGAACATTGATACAGTACTGTTGCAGGAATTCTGCTCATGCACAGAACTATGCGCAGGAAACCAGGACCTCAGCGCATTGTTTTGTACAAAAAAAGCCACCTCAGTGCCCAGAACCCCAATCTGACTAGCAATAGTGTCTCATTCGTTCTCTGTCTGCTATGCGCCTCTCAGACGGGTTTCCGCCCGCAGCATGGAACTGAAACTGCTCTCCTAGCAGTGACGGAAGAAACTAGATTGGTGCTGGACCGGGGAGGAAAAGCAGCCATCATACTACTCTACCTCAGTGCCGCGTTCGACACTGTCAACCATGCCACACTGCTACACCGTCTGAAAGGCATGGGCGTGTCGGGCGCGGCCCTGGAGTGGCTGACCTCCTTCCTGGAGTGTTTGAGGGCAAAGCAGTCTCCCCTAAGCAACCACTTAGATGTGGGGTTCCTCAGGGCTCCTCCCTGAGCCCCACACTTTTTAATGTCTATATGCGACCTCTAGCGGAGATAGTCCAGCCCTTTGGCGTGCGTATTGTCACCTACGCGGATGACACCCAGTTGGTGGTCTCTCTGGACCACACTGAGGAGCCGTCCAACACCCTGGGCCTCTGTCTAGAGGACGTTGCTAAGTGGATGCAATCGTCCTGTCTCAAACTTAACGGGGAGAAGACAGAGATTATGCTATTGGGTAACCCTCCTCCGACCATTTTGACATCAATTTGGCCCACCTGCCTTGGTGCTCCCCCCCCTCCCAAACCGCAGATAAAGAGTCTGGGAATCTGGCTCGATAAAGCGCTGGACTTCTCGGTCCAGGCTACCAAAACTGCCTCCACGTGTGTCGGCCTAATGAAAATGCTCCGCAAAGTACTCCCTCTGCTTCCTTTCCAGGCGAGGAGAATCATGGTTCAGGCCCTGATACTCTCCCGCCTGGACTATGGAAACGCGCTATATCTGGGTGCCCCGGCTTCAGTGACCAACAGGCTCCAAGTCACGCAAAACTGCGCCGCCCGATTATTATTCAACATCCCCCGCTGGCAGTCAGCCAAGAAAGCTCTAAAAGAATTGCACTGGCTCCCGATGGCTGCTAGAGCACAGTTTAAGGCTATGTGCATTGTGCACAAATCTTTCCATCGAACAGGCCCTGCCATCCTGTCCCCCTTAGTTGTGCCCTACGCTCCATCCAGAGCCCTTCGCTCGGGATCATTGCACCTAGTTACCACTTCTAAAATCAACAAAGCACGTTGGGGCGGCCGTTCCTTCTCCCATACTGCTGCAAGACTTTGGAACTCCCTCCCCTTAGCCCTCAGAGAAAATAATAACCGGCTGGCTTTTAGGAAAGCTTTGAAAACCCACCTGTTTGCAAAAACGTGCTAGTCTCACCCTGCGGCCCGCCACAGTGATCAATTAAAGCGCTGCGAGGCCTCCGGGTAGTCTATGCGCTATATAAATATAATTTTTCATTTCATAATTTTTCATTTCATTTCTGTACTACAGCGAAGCTACCAATGATTAGACAACCTAGAACATGCGACTTAATAAACTGTCAAGAACAGTGGGTAACAAGAACACTCTTTCGTTCACTCTCATACTTGTACACAACGTGAGTAATCAGAGACACTGCATAGTTTAAATTGTTTATTTTTAACTAACGTGCTCTAAGGTGCAGTACTCTAGCCAATACGAGCAGCATAATGCATAAGAACAATATGATCAGCATTGTTACAATTCCATAAAGCACAAAAGGGAAAATCATATTATAATGACAGTGGAAACAGGACTATTGCACCTTTTACTAACCTCCCCGTGCTCATGAGCTAGTTTAGAATAATTATAGAATACCTCTAGGCTTTGTCAGCGAGACCCCATACCTACGAGATCAGATGCAATTAATTACATCCCAGGATCAGCACAGCTCTTCTATGTTGGAAAGGTTTTCTCCAAGTGCCTTCTCATGCATGTAATGCCATATTAAAAAGCACCCAAGTTTCAGTTGGGCCGCTGTGATTCATGTTATGTCTATGTGCGTGGGACTGACCAAAGTGAATCAACAGCATACATTGCTATTCGACCTTGAACACGCTGTGCAGACAGAGCGCACGGTGCCCAGCTAGATATGTGAAAGGTAGACAGTTCACTGAGCTATTAGATAGCTTGCGCACAACTCTTTTTATTTGTTGGTGGTTGTAGATTTTTGTTTCTATTTTAATAACTTTCAGGCTTTGTTTTTTGGGTGCTCCCGGGGTGGCGTCTTCTGTCCTATGGGTACGTCACTGTCATAGATACTTTATAGTGCTTCCAAACTCCTTTGGTTGCATCCCCCTGGGCACTCCTTGTTTCCTTGTAAAAGGATTTTGTTGTATTTTTATCTTTGTAACAATCACATGGCTTCATGGATCATTCTCAATAGAGTTCTTTATTGTATTATCTTTGTTGAAATTAATATCATTTCAATTTTCTTTATCTAGCATTTTAATTGTTTCTCATTGGTACTCCAATGCATTTCGGGCTTCTCGCCCTTCTTCATGGAGAATATCTACAATAGAATCATTGCACACATACTTTACCAATAAAGTTCTTTCAACTGGTTTAAATCTTATTATCCCCCATTTGATATTTTAGCACAAAGGCGTATTTCAATATCATACGTGTGTTTATGTTCCTCTAGTGATGTCCCCGTGATGTGTGAATTTTTAACCATTCTGTGCTCACTGTGATTGTGACTGTTATACCGTTAACACGACGATTGTGACTCGTGAACATTATCGTATCTCAATGGTGCTCGGCCACGTATAAATGATCTGCAATGTTTACTCACGAATATTGTGCTCGTTCAGTATTCCCCTGTTCTGCAAATGAAAAGGGGGCGATTCATGAGAAACCATTCGAACGGGCAAGATTACCGGTCTAAAACGTAATCTACATAGCGCTATTTAAATGCGCTAGTGTCAGCTTACTTGTTTTGGTTTTGAAGTCTCCCGTGCAGTTTTCGTTCGGCAGCGTTGCAACATTAGAGTCGTTCCCAAAGTCGGCGATTCCGTTTTACATGGATTAGATCGTAATGTTTTTGTAGAGTTGGGTTCCCGCGATGCTTCGTGAGAATGGTAGATTTAGTAAAACGACTAGATATAAGTTGCGTCGGCCATTTTGGGTGTGGGTTTTTATGTATGTTATAGATGCACAACCTGTTTATGATATGAGGAGAGAACATGTTAAGAGAACATGTTATAAGCCACGATGTGCCCAGGGGGATGCAACCAAAGGAGTTTCGAAGCACTATAAAGGTAGACAGTTCTCATGTGAAGCAGCGCCAGAAAAGTATTTCAAGAGAACAGAGCCATGTAGTGTCATGTGCAAAAGCGGCAGAATGGCAGCCAAGCATGTACTACTTATGCTAACCTAGCAATGTCTGCAGTTAACCCCATTTCCTCACTACACCTTCCCCTTGGCCAGGCCAACGGACAGTGGACTCAGTAGAACACAGAGTTCAAGTCAGAGTGAGCAAGAATTAAGAGCAGCAGTCATATTTGGGAAAAGAGTCAAATGTTGCATAAATTAGTGTGTAAATAATCGATTTGAAAAAAAGAAAAACCATTACAAAAAATATCCGGCAGATGATGGAAGACATCCAGGTTAATCCATTAAGGCGTATGAGCAGTAAGTTGCAACAGCCTCCAAGAGGAAGTCATTGATATCGTCAGAAAGGAGAGTTGCCATCCATTCCAGCAAAGAGAATGAACATACATGTTCATCAACAATGGGAGCTTCTAGCAACATCAGTGGACAACTTGCGTGTTCCTTGTAGGAGAGTAGGATCTGCACTTATGTTGCCCCCACTTTTTTTCTGATGTTTACACTGGTTTCTGGCTATAGTCTGGCTGGGTCCCTGCTAATCAGGGCCCCAGTCTCTGTTCTCTCTAAACAACTTGGAGTGCATATTATATGCACTAGTGATTGGATACTGTGGTACCTTATGAACCCCTAGTATATGGCACCTTAGGTACCAAGGGCATAGGTACTTCATAGGCCTACCAGGGTCTGTAGCATGTATTATGCCACCCCTGGGAAGCAGACTAAATCTGACACCACAGGCCTGCTACTGCAGCCTGTGTGAAGTAGTGTTAGCACTCCTCACTGAGGTATAGGTTGCCTATATCTCACCTTACACACACATATAAACCTATCAGTCACCCCTAAAGCAGGCCCTATCAATCCTGAGGGAAGGGTGCTTGGTTTCCATGTGAGGGGGTGCCTCTGCCTGAGCAGGGCCCCTCTGCAGCCCTCAGAGTCTATTCTCTGTGGCTGTTTGTGGATGCGGTTAAACCATATACTCTTAAGTGCATTATAACCTAGCGGTAAATGCTAACTTTAGGATGGCTGCATCAAAACATGTCGTGTTTGGTGTCAAACGCCTTGGAATCATACCCCCACACCAGTAACTGGTGTGGGAGTATGATCCCACCCTTCTAGAGGGATAGACATGTACCTACTGTGGAAACACTGTAGAAATCTAAAAGAGCCGGGTATCACAAAATGGATGCCACCAGCACAGACACGGGGCTACCCTCCTGCTGCTGACAAACTCGCAGTGGAGGAGGCCCAACAATAGGCATTCTGTCACAGGGAGGTGTCACCACCTTCCAGACAGGATTTAGTGTATTGGGGCTGGGTGGGTGCACTCCTAGAGTGCTTTGGAGTCCTGCACTGGGGGAGCAGTAGGCTCCTCTGTGCATATGCCAGCTCAAACCGGTTCAGGGGCTACCTGCCCCTGCTCTGGCGCGAAACTGGACAAAGGGAAGTGGGTGTAACCACCCACTCCCCTGACCCTCCCAGAGGAGTGGTCATAGAGCTAGTCCCTCCCTTTCCTTTAGTATAAGATAGGGAAACCTTGCCGTTGCAAAGTAGATATCCCTGGACGACGCTCTACAAGAAGAATCCTGGACCTTCGATGTTCCACTTCCTTTGGAAGACTGAAGAATCTCCCTTGGAGTCAAGGAGTGATTCCCCTGCTTGGCAGGCACCAAAACTTTGAATCAACGGTTGCAAACTTTCCCGCTCCCGCCGGAGTCCGAAGTCCCTGCAGCCCCAGAAGTGGATTTCCTGACTTCTCGACGGCCATTGTGAGTCCCCAGCAAACCTGAGGCGAGTGGACCCCACGAGTGACGAGGAACAGCAATACCCGGGTACCGTGCACTATTGTCAAGTGCAACCCCTTCATGACGTTCTACGAACTTGTGCATTGGACCACACATGGTCCAAGCCTCCAGCAGGATTTCCCTAGAAAATCAGAGGCCTACCTCGTCCCGAATGACCGTGGGCTCCTGTGAAGTGAATCCTCACGAGGCGTCTTCGCGATCCCTTGCCGGTTGGCTTGTGGGTCCCCTGAAGACTTTCTCATCGAACCAAAGGGCTCCCCTGGTTGCTCCAGGCCTGCCCTGACTTACCCTCGCTGGGTGAGTCCCTCAGACCTTGCTGGTCTGCACCGCTGACTTTCTTCACATTCCACGAGACTTGCTGTTGCCAAGGCTTGTTGGCTCCAATCCGGTTGCCGACACCTAAGTAAGCTGCAGACTTCGTGAGACACTCCGAATCCAGCTCCTGGTCGTCGTCGACGCCTCCTGGACCTCGTGGCTGAAGAGTCAAGACACCCGTTAATCACCTGAAATCACCAGACTACTGTGGGCATCCATCTTCCTGGCCCCGGGTCACTGACAAGTGACTGTGAACACTGTCCCTTCTGCTTTCAGGTCTTCCTTCTTCTGATTCCAGCCTTGGATTCCACCGGACACTTCGCCAGTCTTCACAAGCAGCAAATCTTCTTCGGCTTCCATTGAAAACGACGCCGCGACCCGACACCAAAAGCCACCTATGCACCCGGCTTCCCTGGGTGAGGTAACTCGTGCACTCCGGTGCTCCTGTGTGTGTTGGCCCTCGAAGTACTTACCTTGTAAGTGGCTGGCTTGTAGACTCTTCCGAAGTACCCTAAAACTTTAAAAATCCAACCGCGACTTGCTCCATTGAAATCAATAGGGAACCCTGCACGCGTCTCCCGTGGGTCCTTTACGTACCTGCCTTGGGTGGATTAGTGAGGCCCCAGCGATTCTAAAGGCCCTAGGCCTTGTCCCCTTGCAAGTCGACATTCCTAAACCTCTTTTTTTAGTATATGGTCTGGTACGCCCCTAGGGCCCCAGCCATATAAGTGCGTAATTTGTTGTGAAACATTGATTTGTGCATATGTTCCTGACTTCTAATCTAATAAAGAGATTAGTAGAGTGTGTCTAGAAGTAAATACATATATATTTTATATATATACCTGTGTGGTGTCCTTTCATTTGGTAATTCAAGAGATTATAAGGTAAAACAAGCTGCTTTACATTCCTCTGAGACTTAGCCTGAAGGCTGCTCTCCACAGCTACCACTAGGATAGCTTTCTTTAAAAGGTTGTCTTAAACCTATCTACCATAAGAGTCGAATTGGACTGGTGCAAGGTGGCCACTTTAACTAGTGACCAGCATATGCCAGGCCAACTTCTCATATTCCTCAAGAAAACTGTTGTAGGAAATCATGTGCAGCTGCACAGACATCCCATTCCACTAAAACTCCAAAGAACCAAAACAAAAGGACAATCCATAGCCACACTCAGAGTGGCCAGTGGCAAAGTACCGTAGCATTCAAGCATACGACTACGAAGCAACAGCAGCCAGTCTCCGCTGTTTGGGGCCACAGAGGGAGCAGCCATTCTTGAGCAGGGAAATCAACAGCAGAACCCCAGCAGCTAGGGCAAGTAATAGTGACAAGCCACCGAAGACGCTGGAAAGAATAGAATGGATAAATGCCGGTATCACACCAAATATAGTTTGAAAAGAGGTAACAAGGCCAGAGCCCACAGCTTTAAAAAAAAACTGACTAATGCCTGTAGTGTTAGAAGCATTGAAGATACTGTGAATCAACGCACCGAAATGTAGTGGGAGGTCAGTATTAAGAAGCGCTTGTACTTTTGTACGGGTGTTAGCCACGTGAAGGACGAATGTCTCATGGGCAGCGCTGAGAGCAACTTCTTTTTGGGACAATAATGCTCTTATTCTGCTCAATTTATTGAACTCTGCCTTCAAGGTCGGAATGGAAGGCCAAATCGAGATGTTGAGCTTCCCATGTGGGGGTGTAAAAAGCACATTTTTACAGCAAACCACATGTTGTGAGACTTTTACAATGCAGGATATGCCAGCAAGCATGCCGCAGCAATCTCCATTATTTAAAAGCAAATAGCTACCGTTTGCTAGCAGGGTAAACATAGGTGTGATAGCTGGTACTGGATGATCCTTCAAAACACAAGCCAAATTTGGTGCTGTTAAGTTGCATGTGCCATGCAACTGTATATTCTTACACACAAGAGAATGATCAGGCAAGTAATCACATGATTCCCCAGTGAGGTACACCTCTTTGTCATCCCGTAAGCAATATGTGAATGGTTAAGACCACACCTCGTGAAGAAATGCAAGGAAAATGGCAGAGTTATTAGCCCATGGATGAGCCATACTGCTGAATTAGTTTCAGCAACAGAAAATGGCAAAGGTTCTAATTTTTCAATATGTAAAAGAGTGTATATGGAATCCTTCATGGACATAAACTGTAGTTTATCTGTCAAGTTAAATGGCGAAAATAACGACGACGTGTTCATGTAATCCCATGGAACTTTCCCAATCTTCAAAGTTTGCAATGTCCATGCAAACTGCATAATTGAACGCAATTGATTTTGACCATGATGCAAAACAGACACTTCATCATGAACAATATCCACAACAGATGAAACAATATTGTCTAATGTGTAAATACGGGATGAAAGAGTGTTAATACTATTATCAACAACAGCAAGCACTTTTTCTAAATTAGCTTGGTCTATTGCCCTTAGACGCGAAGCAGCTTCAATTTAGGACATTGTAAGTTGCATAAAGAAATTGTCTTGATCTAGGACCAGCTGGCCCTTTTATAAAATCTGTCAAGTCAATGTCACTTGACAACAATGACAAATGGCGTTTTACTGACGTAAGGGTCGAGTGTTGCAACCAATTTTGACATAATTTTCCTACTGAATAGCTAGTAACCGAATTGGAGTCAGAAAAACGTGGGTCAGGTCTATCCTGAGTTTATCCTGGGGCCTTGCCCTTAAAACGGCGTTGGCAAGAACCTGAACTTGTTTGCCAAACCAACCAACCCAGGGGATCCATGCTAGAGATATTAAAAGTATTATTGGTAAGCAACAATTACAAATCATCAATTGCCAAATCGGTATGATTATTCCAGTTCTCACAATGAGCTAGTGCAGGTATTTTAGGTGTATTCATTTGTTTCGCAGTGGCTAAACCTAAACAGGTTGTTTGATAAATCGAACTATTCAAGAATAGGACTTGTATTGGGATAAGGCACGCACGATGCACAGCTTCAGAGCCTTGTACCTGCCAAAATTTAGAACCCCAAACAGACTTAAGATCTACTGTATCCTTCCACAGCTCATAGTCACCCACTGCTAGTTGATCAATAAAGAATTTGGAATACACTAATTTAGTGTGGGTGAGCATGACTTTTGAATTGGAAGTAGTATTCATTTTAAAATAAAATGAATCTGGATTGGATTTCTGAAAATCAGTGAAATATACAAATTGTTTCAAAAGATTTTTTGAACTGCCTTCAATGGGAGCCGGGCAATGTTCCCATTGTGTGTAATTGAAAACATTTCTAAATGTATTCGCTTTATGCAGGTAATGATGGCCATAATGCTGGTAACAAAATAAATCAGCATAATTTGCAGTATTTAAATACAACTCCTCAGCATCAAATGCAGCATAATACTTTAAATCAGAAAATAAAGATTGAACGGCTTGTACGTCCCAATCATCAGAGCCTATGTTATGTTTCACTACATCCCCCATAGAAACACGAAGTACATTTTGAACATTAACCACCTCGGTGCGGCCATGAATTTGGAAGTTTACTGCATCCCACACTATTCCATCCGCAACTGGCCAGGCAGAGATGTTGACAAAAGTCTGGTCCCTTTTCATGATGTGAGAAGAGGGGTGGGGTGGCAAAGTTCCATCAATTACTACAAATCCAATCGACATGAACAAAAAAATGGCGATGAGCACCAACCAAATGTATGTCCGAGGAGGAACCAAATAATTTCTTTTAAACCAGGTGACAAAAATAGAAAATTTGGACGGGGTACTCGATGATGTGGAGTTAGTGTCAAAAGAAAAACGTGACTGGTTAAGGGTGTTGTCTTGTAAACCAGGCAATGACTGTAGTGGGATACGCATATTCAGTTTCTTCATGAAGACTGCAAGCTGGAAAGTTAAGCAAAGGATCAGTAACAGTGGTTATCTCTATGGCAGTGTCAGGCCTGATGTTGTTGGAATTGGCCAAAACTGTATTCCTGGATATTGTTGGACAGGAAGCAGCAGGTGTCATACTATGTAGAATCGGCCAGGCGTTGTAGTTTGACATTGTCCATGTATCTGTTGTCTTTGCGACCAGGCAGTGGTGGTAAAATGACTGTACGAGTGCCCTTCACGCCAAGCACTGGGACAGGTGCACGATAAGAGGAGCCAAACTCTCTTGTTCTCCACCTTCTCACGGACCAGGTCTCCGATCTTGGGTAGCCAGCCGACTACCGGAATCTGCAGCGCCGCTTCAACGGCGGAGGGTAAATGTTCCTTTGCAAGACTGTCTCGAGTCTCCTGTAGTTTCTGTGACACATCAGAATGATTATCTACGTCAAAGGATGCAGCTGTCGCCGCCATGTCTAGACCGCCAATGTCTGGAACAAAAATGTTCATGCCAAAGAGCATTTCGTATGGGGTCCGCCCACCCATATATCTTCTAGGGAGATTTAGTGCACGTTGTACGCTATACAAATGGGCAAACCAGTTCCTGCCAGTACCTATAATTCTAGCTGTCAAGGATTGCTTTAAGTCACGGTTCATTTGCTCCACAACCGAGTTGCCCTTAGGCCTGTATGGAGACGAAAATTTGACTTGCACACCCAAAGACCTCATGGCATCCTTGTACGCCTTAGAGGCGAACGCGGGACCCTGGTCAGAATGAAAGGTGCCACATGCAAAAATTCCCACAAAGAAACGCAAATCCCTGATGACAGTTCGTGTGTCAGCACTGCTTTGTGGCCAAACCCCAACAAAACGTGTGCACCTATCAACTGCAACTAAGACAAACTTATACGCAGTATCTGAAGAAAACGGACCGCAGTGATCTCAGTAAACACAACTGAATGGTTTATTAGAAATGTACAGCTGTGTTTGTGGTGGGCGTGCTGCCATTGAAGGTTTAATCTGCTGACAAATGTCACAAGAAAGCACATAATTACGTGTTTGTTTATATAACCCATGCCACCTGTAACGTTGCTGCAAGAAAGAGACAGTTGCCGAAACGCCGGCATGAGCCGAGGCCATGCTTTCGTGTGCGGCTGTTATCAATGCTAGCCCGCGGTCCTCGTTGGGATTCAACCTGTTACCAACGTCATTAATTCTCACATAGGGAACTTTATCGGGACTTAAATGAAAGAATATTTCGAAGGGAAACCCTGTGGGTACTTACTTCCCTTCTCTGTAGCAGCTATAGCTGCCAAGATGTCATCATCAATCTTAGTCATGGATCTTGTAACTGCTGCAACAGAATATGTGGCTACTGCTGTTTTAGCTGCTTCATCAGCCAAACTGTTACCGACCACTGGTACTTCTGCTCGCTGGTGGACGAGAGTATGAATTACTCGTGTGAGAGGCAGAAGTTCTTTAAGCTCTGCGACTCCAACCCAAAGCATTTTATGCTTAATTGCGCTCCCTTTAGAATCATGATAGTCATTCTGAGACCAAAAGAATATGTTGTCATTAAAAGACTGAACACAGTAGTAAGAGTCACTTACAATCAAGGTAGTCACATTAGGATCAGCAAACTCCAGTGCTAGAACCAGAGCACGCAGCTCTGCTAACTGGGCGGTACAGTCCCCTAGTGCCTGTGTGTGCACGACACTGGACTTGAACTCACCGTTCACTATGGTCCCTTCCACTGTAGCGCATGCTGCAAAGTAAGAATGTTTTGATCCGGTCGCCGGTGGCACAGAACCATCGGTATAAATGATACATTGGTAGTCCTCGAGCGGACGCATTGACAGAGGAGCAGGATGAACAAATTCATACTGTAAGATCTCCTGAGTTTGCAATGAGGAGTCAAAGATATAGGTGACATCAGATGATGTCAACGAAGTAGCCCATTGTATCCAACGCGGATGTAAAGCTTTTGAATTTGGTGCACTGGCTTTCGTCACAGCTTCAAGAGCAGGATGCGTCTTCCTTGCGCGAGTTTACGTTCCTTCAGGATCGCCATCTGGACTGCGGCCAATACTTTTTCAACAGTTGAAAAACGCAATTCAGCCAAAGTGTACAAATGTGACTTGTAAGCAATAGGTACTGTCACCTTCAATAAATGTCAAGAAGGTGAAACCCACTGCCCCTGGCACAATTTTTATCACCAGGTTTGTGTTGTTATCACGCGTTAACATGTATTTAGATTCAAGAAGATCAGACTGCAAGGAATGCAGAATAGCTGAATGTTCCGGAAGCCAGCAGGCTTTTGTAAAGGTAGGTTGTATCAAGGCATACAGCGGCTTGATACGCTTGGCATAATCGGGAATGTAAGTTCGTCCAAAGTTTAAAAATCCCAGCAAAGATTGCAATTTTTTCAGGGTTGTGGGAGAGCGCAAACGCCACATTTCTCCAAGAAGTGAGGCGCCAGGCCTCTACCTTCATTATTGACAAAGCTGTGGCCATAATTCGTCATCCGTGAGATAAATATCATTAACGTACGAGTACGCATCAGGGTCTATGTCGGCTAACAGAGAGACAACACGTGCGGCAAAAACGCCTGGGCTGGTTTTGTTGCCCATGGCCAATCTTGTAAATTGTTTTTGTTTGCCGCCCAAATTGAATGCTGTCCATTGACTACTTATAGTAGACAGATTGTGGCTAAAAAAGCCATTGAAAATGTCAAGTGTCTAGCGCGCAACCAAGATGGCCGCGTAGGTGCGAGGCTCCCGAGGACCTCCGCGACCTCCTGCATAAATCCTGACAGAATCCTGTCCCAGATGAGGGGACTGTATTTGTGAGTCCGTGCAGAGGTGACGCCCGTTTTCCGTTTTTAAATCGGACCTCGGACACCGGCAGGAGCATCGATTGAGGTTTGCGGCCTTCTCCACGCCGGCCCACCGTACTGGAGTTGTGGGGCGATCCGGACACAAAGTGAACAACAGCGGCGGGCGAGGCTGGGTGGCTCGCGTACCCCGCACTTTCACTTTCGCTTTTGCGCCCTCCGTGCTGCCAGGCGAGGTTGGGTTGCGGGGCGGTGTGCGGTGCTGTGGCCTCGTTGGGCTGCCCTGCCGGCCCGCCGGCTGCAATCCGTCCTGAGGAGCGGTGGTCGCCCCCCCCCCGGAGCCCTTGAACGGGATTGTCTGCCCCCTTTCTGAGGAGATTGGCTCGATTTGGGGATTGCGACCATGGCCACAAAACAAGATGGCGACCGGGCCAAGGTGAAGTCGACCCGTCGTGGCACGGCCCAACAATCCAATAACATGGACCGCTACACCCTCCAGAAGGGATCTCCAGAGGTGCTGCGTAGGTCCCCCACGGGCCCGACTGATGCTCCTGTTCCGCCCACGGACCTGACCCTCCGGGACGTCATGGGCGCCATCGCCGAGATGAAGGCCTCGGTGGACCAGCGCTTTGACACTCTGGCGCAGAAGATCGACTCGGTCCTCGTGGACGTGGGCCTCGTGAGAGCCGATTTGTCTAAAACAAATGACCGGGTCGATTCTTTGGCCCACTCTACCTCGGGCCTCACAACTGACGTGGCGGCCCTCCAACAGGAGGTGCGCAGGCTTGGCCAGGCGAGCGCCCTGATGAATCGTCGACTGGAGGATTCCGAGGGTCGGGCCCGAAGAAACAACGTCCGCATTATCGGGGTGCCGGAGGGACGAGAGGCGGAGGCAGCGGATCTGTTCGTGGAGGACCTGGTCCTCACCCACCTACAGCCTCGGGGGCTGAGCAAATTCTTTGCAGTGGAACGGGCCCATAGGGTCCCCGGGGGTAGGCCTAAGATCGGCGCCCCTCCGAGGCCTCTCATCGCCCGGATCTTCAATTTTAGGGACAGAGACGCTATCCTGCAGACTTCTAGGCTCCAAGGGCCAGTCAGACTTGATAACATGGATATTAATTTCTATCCTGACTTTACCCCGGCGGTCCAAAAGCAGAGACTAAGCTTTCTGGGTGTCAAACGTCGCCTACGAGACCTGAATCTCAAATATTCGATGCTTTTTCCAGCTAAGCTGAGGGTGGAGGTAGATGGCCGCACGCACTTTTTTGATCGTCCCGAGGCGGCCGGGGACTGGCTGGACACTTTGCCCGGAGATCGGGGCCGGGGGGGCGGGGGGGGAGCGGTTGGTGGGGAGGGCCCGCCGGATCAGGACTAAGGGACTAATGGTAGGCCTTGCTCCGGGCTGTGTTATTGTCACCATTGACTGTTAGGGTAAGTTCCCCTCCTGTGGAGGTCGTGCGGGGTCTCTTGGGGGATCTCCCTCCTCCTCTGGGGGACTAGTTAGTTTTCTTCTATGGGGCGACAGGCACACTGCACTTTGGGGGGGCTGTTCGGGCTCATGCAGGGGTGCAGGGTGGGGGGAGTTCTGTTGGGATGGGTGGGTTGGGGTGGGGTGTGGTTCGTTTCTACCGCAAGGCAAACCCTTTATTGTACTGGTGTTTTTGAGTTGCTCTCGGGGGGACAAATGATGGCTTCTGTATGTGATGGGGGGTAGGGACCTGACTTTGTTGTCCTGGAACGTTAACGGGCTGGGGGATAGGATTAAGCGGGGTGTGGTCCTGCAGTATCTGAAACGGATTTCGCCTGATGTGGTCTTTCTGCAGGAGACACACCTTATTGGTAACTCCTTTTGTGCCATGAATCGACGTGGTTATCGTTTGGTGGCCCACTCGGGCTTTACGTCAGGCTCACGAGGGGTGGGCATTATGGTCAAGACCTCGCTCCCGCTAGAAATAGACGAGGTGCGCCATGATGAGAGGGGACGCTACACTGTTTTGGTGGGGAGAATGGAGGGCAAAGTAGTCGTCTTTGTCTCAGTGTACGTCCCACCGGGGTTACAGTCCACCACCTTTGCGGACCTGGGACGCCTCCTTCTTGACCTTCCGGGGGGGCTTCTGGTGGTTGGGGGGGACTTCAACGCGGTAGTTTCTGGTACTATGGATCGTTATCCCCCTAGGGACCTCCCCCGGGCACAGGCGTGGCTGTCGGGCCTTTTGGACACACTGGGATTGGTAGACTGCTGGCGTTTAAAGCATCCCACTCAGCTGCAGTACACCTTCCATTCGGGTGCCCATGGTAGCCTTTCGCGGCTTGATCATATCCTTGTCCCTGCGGCCTATGCCGGGAGGGTGGGGGAGGTGCGCCATCTGGCGAGGGGCATTTCAGATCACTCCCCGCTCCTGTTGCACTTTGGAGCTACCCTGCCCTCCCCCCTCGGGAAGACACCAATCAACGCTTGGTACCTGCGCGACCCCACTATTCGCGCTGACTTGATCAAATCCTTGCAACGGTATTTCGAGGAGAATGTGGGGTCAGTCCTGTCGGCTATCTCCCTGTGGGAGGCTTTCAAGACAGTGCTGAGAGGGGAGGCCCTCTCCTTTATTTCCCATGCCCGGAGGCGCGCACAGGAGGAGGTGACCCGGGTGGAGGCCGAAATTACTGAATTGGAGGGTGATTTGGGGAGTGGGGTGACTGACGCTGCGCTCCACGTTCTGCACCTTAAGCAGGCGGCCTATAGGGCCCTCGTCACGGAGGCGGCCAGGGGCCTCAGCAGAGAGCAACAGGGGCGATTGTATGATGTGGGTGATAAGGCGGGCAAGTTGATTGCGTGGCTGGATAAGAAGGAGAGAGCGAGTCGTGTGGTCCCGCTGATTGAGAGGACGGATGGCGTGCGTGTCATTGAGCCGGAAGGCATTGTTTCTTGCTTCGCGGATTATTTCCGCGAGGTATATTCCCCGGTTTCTCCCTGCTCGGAGGAGGATTCCCATGCCCTGCTGCGTGACATCGCGCTCCCCTCCCTTTCTGTGGAGGACAGGGAGTCGCTGGATGCCGCCCCCACCTCGGACGAAATCGCCCTCGCCATCCGCTCGGTCGCTTCTGGCAAGGCCATGGGCCCAAACGGCATTCCTATCGAGTTATACAAGCTGCGACCGGATATACTGGCACCCCACCTCCGCGCAATGTTCCTTGCGGCCCACTCGCGGGGCTCCCTCCCGCCGGACCAGCGTCTGGCTACCATCGTGGTCATCCACAAGGAGGGGAGACCTCGAGATCGGGTCACATCCTATCGGCCTATCTCGCTCTTGAATGCGGAACCTAAAATCCTCGCCAAGGTGCTCGCCAACCGGCTGGTCGGCGTGGTGGGCGACCTGGTCCACCAAGACCAGTCCGGCTTTATCCCCCATCGCAATACGGCTCTTAATCTGCGACGCCTGCACGGCGTGCTAGCGCGTGTTCCGTTCGTGCGAGAGCCGGCCATCTTGGCGTCTTTGGACGCCACTATGGCATTTGACACACTCGAGTGGCCGTACATCTGGGCGATGCTGGCGAAGTTTGGCTTCGGGCCGGGTTTCATCAGCTGGGTCAAATTGTTGTACTCGGACCCACTTGCGCAGGTGGTGGTGAATGGTCGAGTCTCGGCCCCATTCGTGCTGGGACGGGGAACGCGACAGGGTTGCCCCCTGTCGCCGCTCCTGTTCGCACTGGCCTTGGAACCCCTGGCAGAGTGGCTGCGGTGGCACCCTTCTATCCGAGGTCTCCGTTGGACCCCTGAGTATGAGGACCGCGTGTCTCTCTATGCAGACGACATCCTTTTGTACTTAGCTGCCCCGCGCAAATCACTGATTGTCCTGGTCGATGTTCTGCGCTCTTTTGGCCGCAATTCAGGCCTTGTCATCAACTGGGCCAAATCCTGTGTCTATGTGCTTTCCGGGGAGGCTCCTGTCCTCCCGCGGGGCTGTCCGATCCAGATTGCCTCGGAGGGATTTCGATACTTGGGTGTCTACATTACGCTGGACCCGGTGGCCCGCTACGAGCGAAATTTGCTTCCCCCCCTGCAGCGCTTGAAGGAGGACGTCGCGCGCTGGCGGCGCTTGCCACTTTCGCCGCTCGGCCGGGCGGCGTTGTTCAAAATGATGTCACTGCCGCGCTTCCTGTACGCTCTCCAGAACACTATGGACCTGGTCCCAGCGCGCTACTTCCGTGAAGTGGAAGGTCTACAGCGCCGCCTGTTCTGGGATGGGAGGCCGCGTATAGCCTTGGCAAAGTTGACGCTCCCGTGGTACGACGGAGGGATTGCCCTCCCGGATATTAAACGGTATTACTGGGCCTCCCAGTTAGCTGCAATTAATCAGGGCCTCTATGGGCCCGCCCTAAACCCGGCATTTGAAATGGACAAGATGCTCCTGCCCGGTGGCGACTACAACCGAGCGCTCTACGCTAGTGTGCCCGATTCCCGCTTGACGGGACCCACGCGTGTCATGGTGCGAGTATGGCACGCGGCTAATGCAGCTATGGGCTGGAAGGACCGTTTGACCCGGGCGTCACCGCTGTATGCGTCTGAGAGGTTGGGCTCTCTGTGGACCTCGAAGGGCTTTGAGCAGTGGGACACTATAGGCATCAGTACAGTGGGGGATCTCTGGACGAGGGGAGGATTTAAAACATTCGAGACGTTGCAGGCGGAGTTTCAGCTGCGGGGCAGTGAATACTTTCGGTACCTGCAGGTCCGTCACGCGCTGGGCTCCGTCTTCCCAGACGTGGCCTCCATCCCGGAGTCCTCCCCCTTGGAGGATCGAGTGCTAGACGGCCATGTTCCGGACAGCACGATCTCCCTCATTTACAAGAAATTGATAAATGATCGCTCGGGCTTACTGACTGGCCTCCGCGAGGCCTGGGTTGCCGATGGGCTGGAGTTGGACGACGAGGACTGGATTTCCGCGGTGGCCTCTCCGAAGGAGGTGGCCATCCCGGCTCGCCTTCGTTTCGTCCAGCTTAAGATACTCCACCGGGTGTACATGACGGGGCCAAGGCTTCTGCGTATGGGCTATGCCGAGGACGGATTGTGTAAGCGTGGGTGTGGTGCTTCAGCGACCTTTTTGCATATTTTGTGGGAATGCCCGAGGGTGGAGCGATTCTGGCGTGGTGTGCATGAGGTCCTGCGAGCGGTTACGCATGTCGCGCTGTTGCCTGAAGCGAGGAGATGTTTGCTGAATGTGTGGGAACCGACCGATTACTCGGTTCCGCAGACGCGATGGGTGACTCTGGGCTATATGGTGGCTAAACGGGACGTTGCACAGCTGTGGGGATCCCAGAGGTCCCCGGCGGTGTCGGCCTGGAAAGAACACATGGATTGGTGCATGTTCCGAGAAAAGGTGGTGTATGTGGCGCGGGGTAAGCCTGGGGCATGGGTGAAGATATGGGGCCCCTGGAACGCCTACCGCGGGGATATCTGCGAGCCGCCGTTGCTGCCTCCCGCTTCCCCAGCTCCATCCCCCTAGTTTGCTCCCCCCCTCAGTTCCGAGCACAGTATTCTCCCAGTCCCGGACCTGTTTCCCTTCCCCTCTCGGGGGTTTTCAGTGGATGGTTTGGGGTCCCCCATTTGCGGAGCACGTGCTGCCACTTTTGATCGTGGGTTGCCTTGCGGGTGTGTGTTTATTTATGTTGTTGTGTTGTATAAAATGAAACCGTATTGTGGGCTCAGAGCCATATGGCCCGCGTTGTGGATACCTCCTGCCTTAGTGTCTATGTAAAGCTAAGTGCCTCATTGTATGTATGTCATTTGTTATCGTCACTTTAGCGTCCGGCCGGAAGGTTGTAGGCCCATACCTGTATATATTTGAGATTGCAATAAACGGTTTCAAAAAAAAAAAAAAAAAGAAAATGTAGTTTTATATTTTGTACGCACAAGACTGGCTACAAGACCGGAGCTTCGGAGTAATCCAAAACTAAGCGGTACGACCCAGAGAGGATTACCTCCTCCTCCCGTGGAGCGGCTAAAACAAAAGGCGGGGGCCAGTCTGCCTCAGCTAACAAGATGTCATACGAAGAAGTCAGATTCTTCCCAAAAATCACTTTAACAACACGTTGTATATCACCTTCAATTAGAAATACAATTTCATATAATCTGTCAGGGGGAGCCACTCGGGTGTCAGCAGTTTCTACTGTCATGAAAGTGTCAGTTGCTGTCGCCTCCAGAAATGGAAGCAGTGCTTGCCGCACTATTGTAACCTCCGCTACGCAGTCTAGCAGTGTTATTGCCCAAGTTAAATTCCGAAGGCGGGTTCTCACCGTCCGTGGCATATGTCGCTGTTAAAGCAGCAACTTTCTTTTTCTGAAACGGAGGGTACTGATGAGGAAACTCGTCCTGCTTTTCTTTACCGTCAGTCTGACGAGGTTGCTCGCGTCCGTGTGGGGGCACCTCTGCCGCGATCCTGGCGATCACCTCCACCGGCTTGTGAGCCTGATGTTTCCTGTGAGGAAAGAGGAGAACGCTGATCAGGGACCTGGTACCTGTCAGGAGACCGAATTCTCGTGCGGTCGTGCAAATCATAAGTGCGCTCAGGACTCTGGTACTGGTGACGCTGCATGTGACCCTTGTTTCTGTTATTGCTTCCCCTGTTTTTTATTTTTCCAATTCCTTTTAGGAAAAATAGTACGGTCGTCTTTATTAGACTGCTCCATCTGAGTTTGCTGTTGTGCCCGTATTTTAGCAAAAGGCTTAAAACCCAAACTATTGCGTCCAATGGTCTTATAAGTATCTGCAATAATTTTCGGTAACTCTCAGGGTTTCTCTTCCTCTGGGACAAGACGCAAAGCATTAGACACCTGAAAGTTAACCGCATCTCCCTTGACGTTCGCAAGTATGAGATCAGCAACTACGTCAAACACTCCGACAATCCTCATTCCCAACTCAACTGCCGCCTCCGGGCCAGGCTCATCCTGAACACGCTTAATCACGGAGGGCAGCACAGTCATAGGTGTGCCAAAACACTTTGCATACACTGCTGCAAACACTTTACCCCAATTCTCACAATCTGTTACCTCTGGTATCAAGTCTTTCTGCAAACTTATTGTTAAGATCCTGTGTTTTTCCGCAGGAGTGGTATTAGGAAATACTGCCTCCAGCTGGTCAAATTTCTCAGCAAGCCAGTAAGGTAAATCATCCTTATTCTGTGGACGCTTGCCCATAACCAAATTAACCATGACGGAACTAATAGACATCTCGGCCGGTCCAGTTGGTTGCACCACAACCCCAGGTGCTCCCACCTGGAGATTGCGGGAAACGTATTGTACTAGAGCCCTATGCACCTCAAGTAACGAGGTGTGTAAGACACGTAATTCTTCTATAGTGGCTACTAGATGATGTGGTGTGTACCCGGCCAAAACTGGCCAAGTGGCCCCTGGAATCAACAAAGGGCCTAAATGGGCCGGAGTCACTGTGTGTGGGAGGGCGCCATTAAACTAAATATGATGTTGCCATGCCGAAATCGGAACATCGAGTGTTGCATATGGCCGATATAAAAATCTGTATCGCAGTGGGATTGTATGCATGGAACAAACCATCGTCTCCATTCACTGCCGGAAAGGTTACCCAAGAGTAAAATACATCAAAGTGGAAAGCCGGATTGGCTCCAATCACAAAGATAAGTGCGATGCCTGCGTCTGGCACTCCATTTGCGGTCAAATGATGATGGAGTCGTGCGCGGCTATGTGGCGCAATATCGACTTCAGTCATAAGGATTAAGAAAAGGAAAACAACTTAAAAGCGTGTTAGCGCAACAGGTCCGTAATTCATATGAATGAGAAAACCATTTTATTATATCAAGCTTGAAAAGACCTATAAAGTATCAATACAGGTAGGTTATGCCATCACCACAGTTTACTGGAAAACAGAAACGATGGTATTGTGGACAAGTAGAAGCACTACTAAAGCGTCTCGTAAATAAGTACCAGACC
The DNA here is from genome assembly GCF_964204655.1 of Triturus cristatus. Taxonomy (NCBI): domain Eukaryota; kingdom Metazoa; phylum Chordata; class Amphibia; order Caudata; family Salamandridae; genus Triturus; species Triturus cristatus. The sequence continues at coordinate 568,318,299 of NC_140586.1, forward strand.
AAACGTTATGGGCGCCATGTTGCAGGGATTCTGCTCATGCACAGAACTATGCGCAGGAAACCAGGACCTCGGTGTATTGTTGTGTACAAAAAAAGCCACCTCAGTGCCCAGAACCCCAATCCGACAAGCAATAGTGTCTCATTCGTTCTCCGTACTACAGCGAAGCTACCAATGATTAGACAACCTAGAGCACGCGACTTAGTAAACTCTCGGGAATAGTGGGAAACAAGAACACTCTTTCGTTCACACTCGTACTTGTCCACAACGTGAGTAATTGGAGACACTGTATAGTTTAAAATGTTTATTTTTAACTAACGTGCTCTAAGGTGCAGTACTCTAGCCAATACGAGCAGCATAATGCATAAGAACAATATAATCAGCATTGTTACAATTCCATAAAGCACAAAAGGGGCAATCATATTATAATGACAGTGGAAACAGGACTATTGCGCCTTTTACCACACTCTCCCTGCTCATGAGCTAGTTTAGAATAATTATAGAAAACCTCTGGGCTATGTCAGCGAGACCCCATACCTACTAGATCAGATGCAATGAATTACATCCCAGGATCAGCACAGCTCTTCTATGTTGGAAAGGTTTTCTCCAAGTGCCTTCTCATGCATTTAATGCCATATCAAAAAGCACCCGCGTTTCAGTTGGGTCGCTGTGCTTCATGTTATGTCTATGTGCGTGGGACTGACCAAAGTGAATCAACAGCATACATTGTTATTCGACCTTGAACACGCTGTGCAGATAGAGAGCACGGTGCCCAGCTAGATATGTGAAAGGTAGACAGTTCTCATGTGGAACAGAGCCATGTAGTGTTGTGTGCAAAAGTGGCAGAATGGCAGCCAAGCATATACTACTTATGCTAACTTAGCAATGTCTGCAGTTAACCCCATTTCCTCACTACAGTACATAACATGCTAGAAGATCTAGAGCGGTCAACTGTGTTTTCTTCTGATGAATTGTATGATGGTACGTCTAATTACGGTGATATGTTCAGTTATCAACATTATGGTCACCATTTTCTGCATAAAGCAAGTATCCCACGTGCTGTTTATAATTAGGGATCCCCGTTTTATGGTATTTTTTGTTGTTGCCATTTCCGTCTGTATTTATCCATATTTATTTTTAGGTCTCGCCTAGCGTTGCAGCGCATGCGCTGCTCGCTCGGCGAGACATATAGTTAGAGAGGAGATTTCTGAAGGGTGCTCGAAGCCCCACCCCTCATTTTCATTGGCTGGCATCACCATTTATGGTAAACGGTGGCCTGCCATTGGAAATGAGTTATTTTTGTTGCCGCCCTTTCCCCTTTTCGTCTGGCCCATCCGGACAGGATTGTCTGCTTTGCGGCTGTCGCAAAGCAATTTCTTATCTTTAGGGGGGCCATCTGTTTGTAATTAGCAGAATCAGGTTACTTGTTTTCATTTTGCATCCGTCCAAGTCTGCGTACGCAGGGGCCATCTGTTTTTTCGCGTCCGTCTGTGTAATGCTTGTTTTCGGTAGGCAGCGCGGCAGCTTGTTATTATTTGGAGTGAACACATGACCTTGTGTACCTCTTCCAGACTAGTGTGATTCCATGATTTCATCTTTTGGTCACCGAGTGAGTACCTGAAGCAAGATTTTGCGTTTGCTTTCTGTTGGAAGTAGATTCTTGGTGGAAAAAGCATTGATCTGCTTCTGTTTGTGTTACTGTAGTTTAATTTACCTAGAACTGCCCAGTGGCCTAGTGAACAACCTATGAGTGCTTCAACATGCGGCATCCTGGCTTCTGGCTGCTCTGTGTAGGTAGACACATGCTGAACCGACCGTACAAAGCCCTCAGTCACTGACCGCCCGCAGAACTCCTTGTCACTGCAACCTGGCTCCTAAAAGCGTGTTGGAAAATACTGCCACGTGAGGTGACTCTGCTCTACAAAGGGAACTGCGGAAGTGATGCATTGGTGCCCACTGCTCTCTCCGGGCACAACAGCAGCTCCGAGCCAGAACAGCGGGCAGCTCTAAGAGCAGCGGAGAGCTGGCAGGCAATGCCACGCCGTGAACGGAAGCAGATGGTTCATGTGCCAAGCGAATACCCACCACGTCTTGTGTGCCCTGACATGCCTGCTTCCTCATCACTGCTTGAGTGTCCCACACAGGGCAACGCGGGTCTCCATCAGCGGTAATGAAAAGGCCGTGAATTAGCTTGGGCTGGTGAGATAGCTCACAGATATGATAAAGTGCCCTTCTTGGGAGGGGCTCCGAGTGAGGCCCCCGCTAACACGATTTGACGCAATAAACATTATTTAAGTCGAACCCCCGCACCGCTTTACCTCTCACATGAAGGAAATGGCAGCGGTAAAATCGAATATAAGCCCATATTTACCGGTGCAGGATCGGGTTCCTGACAGCGGAAGCGAGAGCAGCGTCTCTTCCAGCCCTTTATCCTCCTTAATAAATACAACCTGCATTATCCGCTTCAAATTGGTCAGGATTAGGTTTGGGCCCAGAGCTTTTCAATTTTCTATGATGGGATAAACGGAATATTGTAATAAAGTTCCGGATAATATTGTGCAGGCCGGACACGTCACCATCCCATGCTTCGTCCCTGGTGGGGGGCTTGTATTCTGCCAGTTTTATGGAGACCCAGGTTTACCATATATGCTTGGATTTTGGTGTGACTGTTTTTGGGGCAATTTGATTTTTTTCTTGGGGTTCGGGCTGGGTTTTGGGCGATGCTTTTTGGGTGTCTTTTTTTGGGCGGTTCCCATTTGAATGTTATCATTTTTCAGGGTTCTCTATTAAGCTAGTATTGTCTTTGGGCGTTTTATTTTTTGGGAGGGGTGTTGTCTGTATGGCTGCTCCTATTTCTTTCTTTGTGAGTACTTTTTAACGATGTGTTTTGTTGATGATGATCCATTTTTAATTTTTTTTTGCGTGAGTAGTTTTTATCGACGCTGTTTTTGGGGACTTTTTTTTAGCATGGGCTGTTCTAGCTTAGGGGGTTCCTTTTTGAGCTTTTTCTCATTTTTACGTGGAGGGTCCTGTTTTTCTAATCTTATGTTTCTAGCTGTTCTTGCAGGGTATTGTGGACGGTTCATCTTTGGAACTGTTCTGTGGCCTTTTTGATGCCCCTTTCTCAATCTTTTCCTCAGGACGTGTTCCTCGGGGGCGGTGCGCGGACCGAACCAATTTCGGATAGTTATTTTTGCAATGTGTTGTTTTGGGTGTGTTTCATTTTTTTCAGGGGGGGGGTATTTTGCCTTGATGGTATTTGTGGAGCACTTTATTCAAGGATCTTGTATTTGGATGTTTTTTTATTCAGGTGGGGATTCCATATTTTTTTATTCTGAGTATGGCGTCCTGCGGGTTAAGACTCAGCGGTTTATTGTAGGGGGTGTTGACTGATTTCTGGATGTTTTCCTTTCCTGCGCATCCCTTTCTTTGGTCATCTGGGGTAAAGAATATTCTATATTAGAGTGTTTTATGGCTGTCTTTATTTTGCAGGTGGTGTTATGTAAAGTTGCTTTTTGGATACCTATTTGCTTTCGGGCATAGATGTTATTGACTGGGGGTTCTTTGTGGTGATTGTTAGTTTTGTGCGCCTTTATGGGGTTTCATGACGTTTTAAGGGACGGCGCTAAAGTCAGTAAAATGTCCTTACATTTCAGAGCCCACAGAAAAAGGATCCTGAAAAGCCCGGTTTACCACTTGTTTTAGAACTAGACGGGTGACTATAGGGCCGTGATTATAACATCGCGCTTGATGACTCAGCCTTGTGGCTTGATTTGCAGAATGAATACGGTGGGTAGTTTATCACCGTGCTCGGTGGCTCCTGCCCTCGGACGGACGGAAGGCAGGGTAGCCTGTAGGGTACACACACTGGCGTAGCTAGGGGGGGCGGTCCGCCCCAGGCGGCACTCATTTGCGGGCGGCACTGGTGGCCCGTGGCCAGTCCAGGATTTTGTTTATGGAGTCGGGACACTGACAGTGATGTACACGCCGGTCACCCACCACCACCCCCCCACACCCACACGTGCAGCTGTAACTGAGCAGCACTGCACACGTGTAGGTAAGTGCAAGCGCACATGCTTGCAAATGCTGCACCACCTAGCTTAGTAGTGGTGCAGCGCTCGATGTGGATCCCAGGGCCGTCAATCTTGTAGCGCGCGAAAACGCTACCAATGACGGCCCTGGGCATTTTTTTCGGCCAGCCCCCGCGCTGTATGGTAAAATAAACTAGTAACGAGCACCACCACCACGCGATCTCTTTAGTGGAGTCTCTGCAGTGAAGGGCGATTTGCAGCAGACAGTCCAGCTAATTAAGAACAGCAGCAGTCTGAGTCCGCTTCGAGATCCCCGACCGGGCCGTGAGTATTTACGACTATCCCTGACGAGGTGCTGAAATATGTTATTAGATAAGATTGTTAATATAATGGATTGTAAACGATTTTCCGTTTGTTCTTTTTTTTTCCTCCGGTCAGTTTCTCAGAGTTTTACATACACGCTAAGCACATGGTCCTTGAATTGTGACTGCTTTATCCGCTGTAAAACATAGCCAAAGCTCTTTCAGTGCAAACTTCCATATAACACCAGATTTTCCCACATCAATGTCAAGACAAAGACAAAATCCTACCTACTTATTTATCACAGGCAGGGTTTCACTCCTTCCACTCCTAGTCGTTTAACCACCAGCTCTTTTCAGGAGTTTTGCGTTCAAACGTCCAAAGTTAAGACAAACCCCAGAATGCTACTTATTATTGATTTAACGGCCTGTACTTGCTTAAGGCGTCACACTTGAAATGGGGCCACTTAGAGCAAGATGGCGGCCGCATCAGTGGCCGGGTAAGCTGGTGCTCTTCACCTCGGCAACTTACTGTGTATCCGATGGCGTTTTGCTCACCGAAATAACTCCGTTTACAGCGTCAGTGATCAGTGCTTCAGGTGCTGGAGTTCGCTGGTGAGGGATTTTCTCGAAGGTGTCTTCGAGGATATCGCAGTCTATGCTTTGGCGTCTTGCGAGTGCCGCAGCTGCTTGGGTTGACCTGCGGAAACTGCTACGGCTACGGCGGCTCCTGTCAGCTTCTATTGGCCTCCACACTTCCGGGAAAGCTATGCCAGGAAAGAATATGCTCCCGCGGACCGCTAGCAATAAAGCTAATACTAATACTCAGCCTGCGGGCACTCCGGTAAAGACGCGGCAGACGGCCGCAGGAGTGAGGTCGGGGGAGAAAGTGTCAGATAAGTCTGAGAAAGCAGCGTGCAAACGGCTGGAGGCAAGCATTGGGTCCGAGGTTTTTCAGACAGTCACTATCGAGTCTAGGACGGCTGAGATGGGAGTGAGTGCAGCTGAGCCAGCACAGCAGATTCCGGCAATGTTCAAGATTAAAAGATTAAAAGTAAAGTACGAAAATTTCAAGATCTACCTGGTGAGCCAGTCCCGAGCGAGGGGGGAGTACAGCAGAGTACAGGCGGCAAGGAAGGTCAACAATCTATGGAAGTGACTCCGGCTCTCCTGATCCCCTTGCAGGGTCCTGGCAGGGGGATTCTGGGAGATGTAGTCCAGGTAGGATCAGATCAAGTTGGTAGAGTCGGTGCCACAGCAGCAGCAGTCCGGTGAGGAAAGGCCCTCCCTGGTTAGCTCTAGGGGGTTGGCTATCCTATCCACGGTGGATATTCTAAAGGCTGGAACTATAGAAACGCTGAGAGAACCATCTGACTTACCGGATAAAGTTTCAACCACGGAGGACTTTTTCTCTTTATCTGATAGGTCCTCGGCGGATAGTGTAGTGCAGGACTGGTTGGATGGGGCCAGTACGGGGGGAGAGGAGGAAATTCTGGAGGATTCCGTGGAGCTCTTGGGGGGACGGGATCAGGTTACCGGAGGAGGGACTGGGATAGGGTCAGAAGCCTCTTCTACCTGGGATGAACAGAGCTCGCCTAACTTTGCCGGGATTATCGTATCAAGTGAGGTTGTATCATCTGTACAAGGTCATTTATAGAAAGAAATTCGGTGCCTGGAGAAATTACACAAACTACAATCTATGATTTAATTATGAATCATAGGGCAGAAACACAGGCCGGCTTAACCCGCACTCAGAACGCTTGTAAAAGATTACAGAACGCTGTCAGAAGAGTTGCTAAGACATGCTCGGATGTGGCCGTAAGGATGAGCGAGGCCGAGACAAGGATCTCCACACTGGAGGACGAACTGGGAGTTCAGAAGGAAACGGCTGAGTCCCTTAAAGCATATAGGGACGATATACACTGGAAAGTAATTGACCTTGAAAATAGGTCTAGGCGTAACAATCTGAGAGTGCTCGGTGTGCCGGAGGGAAAGGAGGGATCTGATCCGTTAAAATTTGTGGCAGAGCTATTCTCGGGGGCCTTTCCTGAGCTGGGACACTGGGAGTGGCAAAAGGAAGTCCAGAGGGCACATCGATTTCCATTTGCTCAGAGGAAAGGGCAAGGGGAAGCCTTTCCTAGGGCTATTTTGATCTCCCTGAATAATTTCCAGGCGAGAGAAGATCTCTGACCTAGCACGACCAAATAAACAGAGAAATGCCAAAGGCTGCCAATTTTTTGTCCGTCTGGACTTTTTTCAGTCTACAGTTGAGCAACGGTGGAAGTTCAGACAGCTCATTCCAATGTTCCAAGCTAAGGGTGTTCAGGTGTTCCTTCAAAACCCGGCTAAATTGCAGGTGCTCAAAGGTGGTCGTAGTCAGTTTTTTACATCTGAAAGCAAGGCGAAGGAATATCTTCAGTTAATGTAAAGTACTTTTTTTTTAAGGCCTTATGTGCACGTGAATTGATGTTGGGTGGTGCTAGGGTATCTAGGAGGGTCTATTGGGCCCATCGGGCTTTGGGTTTTGCCTTTTGGACTCAGGGGTTTGGGTTTTGACATTTATATGAAGGAGCTAGAAATAATACGGCAGTAAATATGCATTATTATGGCTAGCTGTGGACTAATATATCTGGACAATCAGGGAAAGTACGGATCTATTACTGAGTTCACAGGGTGGTATTTGTTGAATTATGATTCCTTTTTGGTTGTTTTTACTATGTCTGTAAGATTGCCGACGCGGAGGCGGGGGCACTGAGCTTAACCATCACTAGGGAAGTTTTTCCCAATGCTCTATGTGGGGGGTCAAGGGGGCAAGGGGGGTGGAGGGTAGGAAGTGCAGGGGGGGTGTTTGGGGTGGTTTGGGAGGGTTGGGGAAGGGGGGTATTGGTGGAGGGTGTGAAAGATTCAGCGAGGAGTAAAGGTTCCATGGCTCATCTCAATCTGGCCCAGGTAAAGCGAGAAGGTACACAGACTAAGATTTAAAAAAACGATCTAGTCTCTAAAAGGTATCAGCTATATGGGGGTCTAGCAAGTTGTTGGTCTAAAGTTACTTGGCGGGAGGAACCTTATTGTGCCAAATCTCTGAGACAAAATCTGGAAATTGATAAGGATTTCGGATGAGGAAATTAATATGCTGTACTCTGAATGTTTGCGGGCTGAACGATTTTAGAAAAAGACGGGTGTTAGCTGGAATTATATATTCATGCTCTTGGGACTTGCTATTTTTGCAAGAAACGCATATAGCGTGGTCTAATAGGGCCTGGCTTAACTCCCTTGGTTTGGAATTATTAGCTTGTACATCCCAGTCAGTTAATATTAAAGGAGTTGCGATACTTGCCAAGAAGGGACTGATGGAGGTTAGGAAGCATAAAGTCGATAAGCTGGGACGCTGGGTCATTATGGAGGCAGTGGTTTTCCAGCAAGTTATTACACTGTGCTCAATATATGGGCCAAATCTAGATGACCCGGAGGTTTTTCAAGTGATTAATACAGAATTGTCATTATTTTCACAACCTATGATAATCTGTGGTGATCTAAATATTCATCTTCATTCACGGTTTAATCTTAGAACGAGTGAATCCTATATGGGAAGGAAGTCAAGAGGGTTTAGGGGTCTGCAAGCGCTGGTTCAAGATCAAGGGTTGTATGATGCCTGGGTGGAACTTAACTCAGGCCAAGATGGGTATACATATTTTTCGGCCCCCCATGGAAAAATGGTACGGTTAGATTATTTTTTAGTTTCTGATGCTATTTTATCGAGTGCATCTATTAAGATCCTTCCTAAAATTATATCGGATCATAATCCGGTGGTGTTGGAGTTTGAATGTACTGATTTAACGCCTAGGACCACAAAATGGTCTTTTGATAGAAGGCTTCTCCTCAATGAAGATTATTGTAATTGGATGAAGGAATGGATTCCTGAATTTATCCAGGTGAATATAGGGTCAGCCAGGATAGATATTGTCTGGGATGCACTGAAGGCCGGGGTGAGAGGTGAGACAGTTAGATTCGTTGCCAGGAAGCGTAAAGCCGAGCGTGTAAAGACTATAAACGATTTAGCGGCCCTCTCTCAGCTGGAGCAAAAATTAGTCCAAGAAATAAATAGGGGAGGTAGGGTTAAGGAGGTCCAGGTGGAAATTGCAGTTTATCGAGCGAAAATATATCAGGGTTATGCAGATGAGGCAGCGGCCAAGTATCAATTATATAGGAACGAATGCTACGAATATGGAGAGAAGGTAGGGAGTGTCCTTGCTAATAGGTTATGGCAAAAAGAGGCTAACTCTAGGATAGCTGAGATAAAAGACATGGAGGGGAAACTTGTAAAGACCCCTTCTTTGGTCCAAGACTCTTTTAAAAGGTATTATGAAAGATTATACACGGCAGAGTCAGTGGCAAGACCCGAGAGCTATCTTGATGAAATGGCGGTTTTGGGGTTAGATGAGATGGATAAAGATGTATTGTCTGGAGTGGTTTCTTGGGAGGAGATTGAAACTGCTATGCTGTCGTTAGCACCAGGGAAGGCGATGGGCCTAGATATGATCCCCTTAGAGTTTTATATTAAGTTTAGGAAGGCCTTAGAGGGGATAATGACTTCAGTATTTCAAGGGGCGTTTGATGGGGTTCCCCCAGCTTCTTGGTCTCAGACAGTAATAGTAGTTTTAAAAAAAAAAAAGGAAAGGATCCCTATGAGCTTTCCTCATACCGACCAATTTCTTTAATTAATGCTGATAATAACATTTATTCGAAATGCCTGGCAAAGAGATTAGGGGGAGTTATTACTCCATTAGTCTCATTACAGCAACATGGGTTTATAGCTGGGAGGGGGACTACGGACCATGTTAGACGACTTATTTCCGTTTTAGATTGGGCTCAGGCGATGGGGGTACCAGTAGGGGTGGCCCTGTTGGATGCCGAAAAGGCATTTGACAGGGTCTCCTGGGAGTTCTTATGGGCAGTGATGAGGTGGAAGGCATTTCCTAATGATTTTATACGGGCAATACAGTCAATGTATTCCACCCCGGGCGCAATAGTACGGCTGGGGGGAGAGGAGTCACAGAGGTTTATGGTTAACAGGGGTACCCGGCAGGGTTGCCCCTGTTCCCCACTTCTTTTCGCTCTGTTTATAGACCCTCTCATCTCTAGACTAGAGACTGATATGGAAATTAGACCTGCAATGGCGCAGTCCTACTCAGTCAAAGTATTAGCATATGCCGATGACCTCGCGGTTGTGTCTACTGATATGAACAAGGCCCTGCAGAGAATTGAGGTTATTACTAAGCAGTTTGGAGCAGTGTCTGGCTATAAATTAAACTTAGGAAAGACACAAGTGTTACATACGGAGATCGGATTACCTCCGGAGATAGAGGTAGTCACAGAGGCAACGTACCTGGGTATAATTATCTCACCCCAAATTCAAAATATCCCAAGGATTAATGCGGAACCGATGCTTGTATCCTTGAATAAAACTTTGGAGCGATTAAATCGGTTGCATTTCTCTCTATATGGAAGGGGCAATGTATTGAAAATGTCGATTTTTCCGAAGTTCCTCTATCTTTTTCGGGCTATTCCTATTCTCTTTCCTAACTCTATATTCACTAAAATAGAACGAATGTGCTCACGATTTCTCTGGGGCTATCGCCGATCTAGAAGAGCAATTAAATGGCTTTACTTGCCAAGGGAACGTGGAGGTCTGGCACTTTCAAATTTTTATTTATACTATTGCGCCTCGTTATTTCAATTTATGGGAGTCCTGGTCTGTGGGGAGATGGCAGTCTTGGACCCCGCTTTTTCACCCTCAATATATGAATGGTGTTTGGGTAAATCGGCGCAAGGGCTACTTTTGAAAGTACTGGAGCCAAGTTACTACAAAAAGACCAGATTTAAAATTATTCAGGCGGCATACTCAGTTTGGAAGAGGCTACGTAAGCAGCTTCATATCCCTAGTATTACATGGCATACCCCATTCGATTCGAATGCCCTATTACCTTTGGTATTCCAGGACTCGATCACGCGGAGGTGGGCACAGTATGGCATTAAATTAGTTGGGGACTTGTTGGAGCAGGGCGAAATGGTCTCCTTCTCAGTACTTCAAGAGAGATTTAGGGTTAGAAAGTCTGATTTCTTTAAATACTTACAGCTGAGAAGTTTTTTGCAGGGCGCAATTACGGGGGGGGGAGATGTCAGGTACGACAGATTCCAATCTTGGATCTATTGAAAGGGAACTGTAAAATAGGGCAAATATATATCGAACTTATGCTAACACAATCTGATGATATGGCTAGACAGGAAGCAATATGGGAGGAGAAATTGATGGTAAATAATCTCGATTTACAGCTGGTAACGCAAACTGCTAACTCTAGATTACTCTCTGGTAGCCTTAAAAGCCAATCGTATATGGCAATGTTCAATCTGTATAATACCCCTGCAAAGATTGTAAAATGGAAGGCGGGGAGGGGGGATAAATGCTCAAGATGTGGACTCCAAGCGGCAGATTCGGTTCACATGTTCTTTTCATGTCCCGCACTCTAGCCACTTTTGCTAGATATTGAGCAGTTTATGTTGCAATCCTTGGGTATCTCGATATCTTTAACAGCAACTCTGGTCTTGTTTGGTATTGAATTTGGTACAGAGGTGGGTAGGCGAGCGGTTTCCCACAGAGGCCATAAGTTCATTTGTATGTCGGTTTTGAGGCTATGTATAACTTCTCAGTGGCTGGACTCGGAGCCCCCGACTTTCGCTAACTGGAGGGCTAGGGTTGTTTCAATATATAATATGGAATCGGCATTGTATAAACTGAAAGGTATGTCAAAGAAAAAGTTGGGGGCCTCGATATGGGAGCCGATAAGAAACTGGCTACAATAATGCTATTGAGACTACCTGCATTATTGCGGTATTGATGAGGAATTTCAGATGTTTTATATTCTTGTTTATGCTTTTTGTCTTCTTTTATTTTTTTCTTCTTCTTTTTCTTTTCTTTTATGGCAAAATGGAATGTAACTTCGCTGAATCAATAAAATTTATAATAAAAAAAAGAGAAATGAAATGGGGCCACTTAGCTGCTGTTAAGTGTTGGAGTCGTACAACATACGTTACTCTTTCTTTGCACCTAGTTGATGTGGGATAAATGTGTTTTTTAACCTTTTCGAGGCTTGGTATTTTGGTGAAAAAAGGTCACATACAGTGACAACCTTGATGTTGATGAGCGTTTGAAAGCATACTGGGTGAGTGCACAGTTAAGCTTTCTTACACAAGGCACACAACTAACTAAATCGACTTTTAATGCTTTTGTAAATATTACTTGTGATTTCTGTCATGGTAGAAGTTGAAAGTTCTGAAGCCTTCTTCCACAGGAGTGTATATGCTAACTCTACTCAAAGGTGTGCATAAGTCGGTAGAGGATTTGGCCTAACGGCTAGGCCGTTCGACCTTGAATCTGGGGAACTGGGTTCGGGTCTCGGCAATGATGCTGAAAATCCTGTGATTCTGGGCAAATCACTTAATCTCCTTGTGCCTAACAAAAATGAATGTGTCCTTATGTAATGCAACTGGAGCTATGTAAAGCGCTCTGATACCCGATTCGGGTCAAGTTTAAGCTATATAAAACTCTATAAAAAATATATATATGACCTCATTATAATATTTACATCCACGGGTCATTAACCTTCACTCTGATCAATATTAAGCATTCTATCATATTCATATTAAGTACATGTAAGTATCCTAAAATGTAACATCTAGAGCTAAGTATGTTGACCTTAACCAATGTTACATACCTAATTGTCATAATTAAATTAAAGAAATGAACACTTACCATAAGGCTAATGTTGGGTCTAATCCTAGTCAATTTAAATATTTAATTATATTAATTTAATCCAATGACATTTTAAAAAAAAATAAGCAGCCATTACCCTAACCCTATTCCTTGGGAAGACCTTAATATTAACCATAACCAAATATAAAAAATATAATATCAATTAAATAAAACTACATTCAATTAACCTTTACATGAGGTAATGTTGCTGACTGTAATGGCAAACGAAGACGTGGAAATTGTCGAGGTAAATGACATTGCAAAGGTGAGACAAGGTAATGTGCTCGAGCTAACAGTATGTCTCCTGTGTGTGGTTCTGCAAGACAAGGCTTCTGAAATATTGTTAGTTACAACCTCAGGTCTAGCAAAATCTGCTACACGTATCATGGGCCCATTGGCAGTCACCGGCCCGTTATCACTGTGGTCTTGGTCATGTAGAAGAATTCCACCCCTGTTTCGGCTTCAGGGCCGTGAGTCTTCTGACTTACTCGTGGACCGGGGGTATGTAAAGCATTCACGTGAATACTGTTGGTGTCACAATCAAAAGTAAGTGCTATTTTGCCTAATTTACATCTGTTTTCTCCTGCTGGAACTCCTCCCTCTCCCAACCCAACAAAGAACGGGTCATGTTTGCAGGTGCCACTTGTCGCTTAGGGGTGCTGACGGAGGCAGCTTGATTTATGGTAGGGCCTGCTCTGCTTGTGTGTATTGGTGTTTTATTATAGTATGATGTGCAGAGGCGTAGCTAGAGCTTCTGGCACCCGGGGCTAGCCCTCAGATTGGTGCCCATGATAGGTACTGGGGGGGGAGTGCGGGGGAAAAAGGACGGCGAGCAGCGGGGGTGGATTGGCAGGGTTTCAGACACTCCAGGGTGCTATCTAGTCTTTTCTCTCTGTTCAGTCCAGGAATTCCAGCTAACTGGGAGATTCCTTACAGTTTTCCTGCAAACAATCTGATCTTGGAAGGGTCCTCCTATTTGATGGAGTTGCCCAATCCATGGGTTCGAGGGTGGTGTTCGGTTCAGACAAGAAAGTGCAACAGGCCCTTTTTAAAGAGGTAGGTTTTTAAAGTGTTTACTGAACTGAAAGAAGATGAACTCATAAACAAAGTCTAGCTAATTTCTCAGGAGGACCATATCTATCAGAGCTTTAATCAATGCTTAAAATACCTGGAGTTATTTTAGTATGAGCAGGCAGCATTTCTGGATAACAGATTTCTCATGGGTAGTGTGTGACCATTTCTTATAAGTAGCAAGTGCCTCTCCATGTATGGGACACAAAACCTGGAACTGGTTGTTTTACTGCTTCAGAATATAAAGGCGGGCATCAGTGCCCGGGTGACGTGTTTGTGTTTTTTTTATTTAGGAATAGTCTACATGCCAAGTTCTGGATCATTAGCAGTTCCACATTTGTGCTTATTCTAGGTCCTTAACTGCATTTAACCTATTTGATATTGCGAGTAAAAATGCCAGAATTGTTGGAATAAGAACCCATAAGCATTCTGCAAGCACTAGCCTTCTTGTCTTTCATTTGCTGCACAATACACAAGGTGAACAGGAGGATTAGTGCAGTCTCAAAACTGGGGGAACCGAAAAGCAAAGTAACAGTTACTGCTCCGTGGCAACACAACTAATTCTGAAAAGCACAGCAATTGTTTAAAGTGCCTAAACTATTCACCTGAAGATAGCACTGTGCGATTATTTCGTGAACATAAAGTTCATAAGTAGAAAAAACTTCTCTGAAACACCAGTACCTACTACATGACATGTTTTATACATTCAGAAAATTGCAATTTCTAGCAGCTGTCCTTCAAAGCACTGGAAACACATTTATTAACCCGCGTGAGACAAGTCATCTCCACTTGGAGCATCTGTCACTGGGCCGGTGACAATGGCGAGGTGACAGAGACTAGAGAGGCGAGCCATCTTGTACAAGTAACGTCAGGCCTGACTAGCAGGCATTAAATTACCAAACAAGCACACCAAAGGGCTTGTTGCTTTTCAGTACCTCTTGTAAAGCAACAAATCAATTAGATGTCGGCCTGTCAGGAGATTAATAAATAGGTCTTTCACACTCCTATACTCGCACCACCTAAATCTGCGAGTCCAGAAAAGCTCTGCCTAGTATTGTGCGAATTCTTACTCGCACACAAAACACATCAGTGGCGTAGCTAGGGTGGGGCGGTGGGGGCGGTCCGCCCCAGGCGGCACTATTTTTGGGGGAGGACAAAGGCATTCAGATAAGGCTCTGCTTGCTTTCGTGGACGTTCGGGGATGGGCAGAGAAGGAATAGGACTCGGGCAATGTCCTCTTCTTTTTTGTGCTGGCAGCTGCCCCCCCCCCTTTCCTATTATTCCCTCTCTTTCTGTCTTGCTCCTCACTTACTGAAAACCGTGACTTGAAGAAACTGTTCACAGCCTCTCTTTCCTTCTTTCATTTAGTTGCTTCCCTGTGAAATGGATCCAAAAATGAAAGACACTCTTGTGGGAAATGCCCTTTTTCTGACATTTTTCTATTCCAGAGTGCAGCGGGATGAAGAGAAATAGAAGGTTTTAAATATGAAAAATAAATACATAACTAAATAAAGCAAGACAGAGTGGTTGCAAAGTGGCCAGATTGGTTTTATTTACATCCAAATACATCAGCCTCACTTTACAGAGTTTGCCAGTGAAGCGCTACTTTTGTCTTCTCGTCTTTCTTTGAACAGCATTGTTGTTCCCAGGTGGGAAAGTGTACCATTCCTGGAGGTAATGCAATACGTGGTTGATGGGTGGATTGGAAAACAAAATGTGTACCATGGCTCTGAGTTTATGGATGTGGTCTTTTTAAACCATACTGCTTACGTTTTGTAAGGATATAAGCAATGGACATTGAAACGGTCACCTTCAGGGCCCTCTAGTCATGTCCTTAACTTTTCAGGTAAAACCACTCACTGATTTCTGAATAGTGAGTGAGAGATCGTTAACCGCTTGCATGCTCATGACGAGCCCAGCTCCTCATAAGGCACAGTGGATCTGTGCTCATGACGAGCTGGGCTTGTCATAACGGTCTCGGCCCGCGGCGAAGGGGCTAAGGTAACCATGTTGTTTCTGCTTACATTTCACCTGCTTTATTAATCTTGCATTCCCTATGAGCGTTTGCTTTTACTTTTTTTTTTTAGGCAGCATATTACTCTTATCAATTGCATAATTTGAATTGAGCCACATCCAAGTGTTTATAGCGGGCACAATTAGGTTGTAGCTGAAGGCAGTGTGAGTTTCTCTCAGTGGGGCAGTGTGGTGTTCAGTGGGGGAGAGGATGTGGCACTATGGCCAGAGCTGTCGAATTTGGAACTGGGAAACCGGGTTCAGCTTTCATGACCAGTCCACCAGACCACTCTACTGAGGGAGCACATTCCCATGCTAGACCTTTGAAGGCCCCACTAGACCTTAGAAGGCTTGATGTCTTGGCACAAGCATGTGTACCCTAGTGGTGTCAATTGTGGGTTAGCCTTGAAGGCCTGTCCACCACAATCCATACTGAAGTTCATCTCCAGTCTTGCGGGCAGGCCTACGAAGCAGCACACCCTAGAGCAACAGTGATCCAGTTGCTGTGACTCTGTCACTGAGGTCACATGAACCTTGAGCAGGTTAGAGCGATGCGAACGGTGTGACCGCACTGGGTACCTATTTCGGGTGGGTGCGTAGTGTTTGTAAGTATATTATGGTTTTTTAAAAAACTTGCTGCATCCTTCCTGACCTCCAGCAATTTTCAGAAACAATAAAAATGTCATGATAACTTCGGTGATTAATGTTCTTCCTAGAGAGAGATCGGTGTTCTGTCTAGTGGAAGGGTTGACTCCTGGAAAGGTAGCACAGAGGGTTAATGTGCCTGCTGCAAAGAACATGTACCATGCAGATCACAAAGTGCACTGCTTTAATTGGGGATGAATGGTCATTTAATGTCAGCTGTAGATGATGGATCCCTGAACAGTATCATGTATGTGCATGTTTGCATTGTGCTGAGGGGATTACCAGGTAATTGTTCACGCAGCTCTCTGATGGATGTCACATGCGGTTTTTCTGAGTCCCCTGATAGATTATGCAGTCTGTGTGTTCTCTTTAGTACTGCCAGTCACTGCGCATTCAATTGTGTAGCCTTGGACCGTGTCCTGTATATGCATGTAACTTGCATGATCGAGGTAACTATTAGCGGCGATACTACGTGTCTCTCGGACCTCTTCAAGTGCTCGCCGTCCTTTTTCCCCAGCAACCCCCCCCCCTCTCCAGGGGCGGCAATCTGAGGGATAGCCCTGGGCGCCACAAGCTCTAGCTACGCCTCTGGGGGCTCCCTCAGCACAGTACCCCGGCTTGAGAACTCGCGAGTGTGTGTGAGGGGGGCTCCACATGCCTTGCAGCCCCCCCCCCTCTTTTAAGTTTCCTTACGCTACTGGGTACCCGGCTCGCCCCTGCCTGGACCCCCATTCTCCATAGGTCTTCCTCGAGCGGCTTCTCTCTACAGCTGCTGTGAGGGTCCCGAGTTCGACCAATGAGGGCGGGGCTCGGGGATGCCTGTACTCCCAGTTCCAGAGGGTCTCCTCTCTGTGCAACTGCTTTCAGGAGACTCACGTCACGAATTGGTTTGTTATGTGTGGGAAGTATCAGGCAGCATGAGGGTGTGTGGTTCTTGCCTGTCGATGCATTTTAATTTTTGGGGTGTTGTCCGAGGTCCATCCCGTGCACATCTAAAGCAAAAAACTGTCATTTCAGCATTTTACTTTCACTGCTGCTGTACAATTAAGCCAATGTGAAGCAGAAATTGCAATTTCTTTTTTTAAAAGCAAAAATATAAACAGTAAGGCTAAAAATAGCCATATCGGGTACAATATTATATAGGAAAAGCTTAATGACAGCTGCCGGATCCGGGATCCGTCTGGTCCCCTCTCATTTCCAGCTCTGCCGCGACCTGGTGTTACCCTGAGCCGACACCATGGCCCAGCCCGCTGTTCCATTCTCCAAGAAACGGGAGGTGTGGCACGGGGGGCTCCAGAAGCGAAATATAAACTTACTCCGCCAAGCGTGGCGAGAAGCACCAATCATGAATGCTGCGTCACGTGGGAAACAGCCTTTACCACGAAGCATTTTCTACGCAATACGTTTACAACGGTACACTTACCTCGAAAACGTCTTCACAACGTGTATTGCTTCAACGACGTCTTTAGCACGCAAGCAACGGCATCACGGAAAAACGTCATCCTGGTCGGAAAAAAAAGCGTCAGTCCTTCGTTAGTGTCGGCGAAGACCTAAGAAAAAGGAAAAAAAAGAAGAAAGGGGGCTTGGGGGGGTCTCTCCCCCCCAAAAACGAAAAAGCGGGGTAAAGGCAAGATCGAGGTAAGGGCAATGCGAGGAAAAAACATTTTGTTGTAACGCATGCGTGGTAAAGGCATGCGTTGCAACGGAATGCGTAGTAACGACATATATTCAAGTCACGTGTGCCGTCCGTGAAGAGCGCCAGGACCTAGTTTAAAAGGCACTTCTGACTACAGATGATGTCACATGCAGTTCTATCCAAGGGACATTATAAAGTAAAACGCGAACAGAAGGGGTTAAATATATGCGTGTAACGCAAAACCTCGGTGCATAAACAAGTCCGTAGACACATTCCATAGTAACTCCGCAACATTTGTGACATGTTCAGCTCTTTGCATTCTGGGACTTGTAGTTTTATTTTCGTCTATTAAAAGCCACCCTGTACGTTTCGGCATGTGCAGTGAATTTGGTCAAAAAGCTGAGTTGTGTTTAAAGGCCTCATGGCATACGACTCTTCACCACTACGTGGCATGCCTGGGTGTGCGTCCATGCAGCGGAAGTGATTTGTGCCCACGCCCTGTAGGCGTTCTAGCAAGGAAATATCACAGGGCTGTGTAGGTGGTCTGTGGGAAGTTAAACAAAACTGCCTTCCTTAGCAAATGTTCCGCCTCCGGACATACTAATAAAAGGCTGCTGTGGTTCCTCACACCTGGCGCCTCATGCCACCAAGAAGGTGTACCTTTGTTTGTCAGCACAGTGCCAATAGGTGAGGCCTGGTAACCATGGTACCCATGCACTGCAACACTTTAACTGCACACCAGCCAGAGTAACCAGTCTTGGAATCATTAATCACACAGGAGACACCCGTGGACATAAAACAATACAGGTGCGAGGGTTCCTGGACCTGTGGGTAGTTAAGTGGTGTCCCCTTTGAAAACCTCACCTGGAGTATCGCGCCCCTTCCTGGGAGGCGGCCAGTGCAAGAGGTCTCAACCGGAGTACTGCCTGCCATTCTGAAGGCCTTATGTGAGGTATAGTGCCCAGGACAGAGAGTCACACCTGAGCATTGTGCTAATTCTGTAGCCCTCACCAAGAGAAGTGCTCTGCATGAAGCAGTAACACCATGAAGTTTGCATGCAGTCCCACAGGTCTCACCTGGAGTGTTGTGCACAATACAGAGGGCCAACTGACGGATTGTGTCCAGTACTGCAGGGTTTATCTGGAGTACCGTGCTAGAAAAGGCAGTGTGCACCTCGTAGACATTTACATTTTAAAATGCGGTTTGATTAGATATTATGAAGTGCTTTGCTGTTTTAGAAATTGAAAGCATTATTGTATGTTTATTTGTTAAATCGAAAATAAACATTTTAAAATTCAAATAATTTACAGTATTCAGACATATCTGATGCTGACTTTATTTTACAACCATCTCCACTCACCAATTGCCAGCACCTGTTGAGCACACAACCTTCTCACACTTCACTTTCTACAGCATTATCCTCTCATACACTTTAACACAGGGCAGTTGAATTTAACATGTTTCATTCAATTTGAAACCAGCATCTGCAATGTAATAGGTCTCGCATTTACGCGAGTTTGAGCTATTGGCATTGTAAATAACAATGTCTTTTATTTATATCTGGGTTTTTTAAAACATAAATAAGACAGTCATTTACAATGCCAATAGCAATACCCCACACACGCTTTTGGTATTGTAAATAACGATGCCTTTTAATTTTTTCAAAGGCATTGCCATTTAACAATGTCAATAGCTCAAAATAATGTCATTGCGAGACCTATTGCATTGTTAATGCTTGTTTGCTAATGTTATCTTTATTTATCCATATTTATTTTGTATTTTGGGAAAAAATGACGTTGAAACTAGTATATTTCGACATTTATGTAACCGATATATGTGCATGCATGCTTGAATGCCTAATATGTTTTAATGATATGAGCACCCCCACAGATGATAAATCAATGCACTAATATGGAAACATGAACATTTTCCAATTAAGGTTGTGCATATCTACTCCTTTACTAAAAGTCCTTTCTTTTTTAACTCCTTACCTGTTAATCTCACAGCTATTGTCCTGGCAGTCATGTCTGACAGCATTTAGAATCGCTCAAAGAAGAATCCAATTTCTGTTTTTATCCGCATCTAAAAATAAATACAGACGGGCAAATAAATGCTTTTCTGTCTGTATTTATCTGTAAAAATCAGTAAAAACGGAAAACAGTGAGCCTTATATATAATTACACTCCATGAGAACACTGCCCAACACCACCAGAAATTAATTCAAAAACTTTTCCACAGAAGTTTGCCTATTTTTCTGGTTTTGACACATCAGACTCGGCCTTCCATTATTTTCGGCTTGCACCTACACCTGCTAAGAAAAATATGCTGACAAACACTAAGCTGATTTACTCTGCTTCTTTTCTTTCCCAACTGTCTGTGCAGGGTTTCGACTTTTGGAAGGATACAATAGTAACAAAATCTGTTCGGGGAACAAAAGATTGTCCGGCTCAGGAGACTGAGAATATGTTTAAAGCATGCCTAATACCACATCAAATGATTTTCCTGAACAAAACTGGGCAACAAACTTCCTGTCTTGGAATAGCTAAGATGAACGATTTGAACATTACACGCTTTCCCATTTTTGCATGTTTTGAGACCTGGCAACATTGCACACAATACAGTGAGGATACACTAGATGCCATAATACGCAATGGTTCTTACATATTCATCAGATCCCAATTGGGAGGAATAGTTGGTTTGGCCTTTAGACACTAATGGGTGTCAGTCTAAGTTCCTGGGTAATACCAAGGGGTTTAAGATCAATAGGCCTGATCAACGTTACAACGTACCATCAGAACACTCGGGTGTTGATGTCATACAATGTTGCGAAGTTTGTGCCTTGATTGGCTAAAAACCTCAACACTTTCTCAGGTGAAGCAACACTTGTCTCTTCTGTCTGATGACATGGATCTCAAAGATTTCTTACTTGGTCCCCGGATTCCAAATTAAAAGCGCTTCTTACATGCCATATACAATGAGCTATGGAAGGTCTATCAACAGGAAGCTGCTGAGAGACTGCGTGAGATTGATAAGATTAAACTAGAAAAGGCTTTGACAGTGGTTATCTGAAAGAAACACGTTAGTTAGATTCCTCACCTTAGAATATCCCCAGGCGTCAGGCTGGATCCGGAAAGATTTTTCGTCAGCAATACCCCTTGCGCGTCGCTAGGCGTGGTCTGCGGCTCCGCGTCAGTCGTTGGCGTCGTGCGCCGGAATGACGTCGTCGGAGTACTTAGACGCCGCCCTCGCGCCCTGACGTCAGTTCTTCTTTGTTCCACGCCAGACAGCACCGATCCGGGAAGAGCTTACCCCTTAGTCACTTTTTGACAAAAATTTTTGACTCTTTTTGGTCTTCTGTCGACTTGACTCTGGTGCCGGTAGGATGCCTGGTTTTAAGGCCTGTGACTCCTGTCATTGACTGATGTCGGTGACGGACCACCATCGCCGGTGCCTTTACTGCCTGGGGGCCGACCACGATGCGGATTCGTGCCTCGACTGTCAGGCCTTGACCTCGAAGGCTAGGTGGGAGCGGTCCCATAAGCTTCTCGAGCTTCGGCACTCGTCTCGGCGCCGTTCACGATCCCGGTCCAGGAGAATGTCGAAGGACCGGTCGCAGAGCCGCAGCCACCATCATCGCTCGTCGGGCTCAAAGTCTTCGGGTAAGTCGAAGCGCTCAAAGAAGTCCAAGAGGCAACACCGCTTTTGGACTCTTCCCCCGCCGGCCGCGCGATTCGGTCGAGGGTCAGGGTGGTCCGGATCGGGAATCCAAGAGGCTGGAACAGTTCGGAAAGAAGCTGTTCTTCCCTTAGTTTGGGACTGCGGTCCTTGAATACCGCTTGCCTCTTGGACCGTTATTCCCACTCTCTGTGGGATACGGTGGAGGACGTGCTGCCCCTGTGTCCGGAGGAGGCCTGGTCACGGCTCACGCAGGCGCTTGCTGACGGGCGAGATGCAGCACGGCATGCCATAAGATGTCGCTGGGTAGGGCAATTTCAACCACGGTGGCGCTCCATCGCCACGCCTGGCTATGGTCCACGTCTTTCTCGGGGGATGTCCAGAGTACCCTCATGGATATGCCCTTTGATGGCACTCGCCTTTTGGCAAGAAGGCGGATAGTGCGCTGGCTCGCTTCAAGGACTCCCGGGCTACGGCCAAGTCCTTGGGTCTCTCGGCCCCACGGCCGCAAACTTCCGCCTTTCGTCCCTTTCATGGCCAGGGAAGGGGCACCTCCTCACGTCCGCCTAGCCACCGGCCGCAGAACCAACCTGCACGCGGTCGCGGACGTAGATTCCGCTGAGGCGGTACTGGAGGACTGCCGGTCAGTTCACATCCACCCTGGCAGCATCCGCCTCAAAGCCCTCCTAGTCCGAGCTTTCAGGCCCATTCCACGCCAGTGGGCGGCAGAGTTCGCCATCACCTGCTCCACTGGCGTTCCATCACGTCGGACAGGTGGGTGCTGCACATCGTCCGAAGGGGCTACTCCCTCCCCTTCAAGACGACCCCTCCAGCCATGCCACCGCAGTACCACCGTATGTTCTGGGATCACTTAAATCTTGTGTGGGAGGAAGTTACGGCCCTCTTGGCCAAAGAGGCCGTTGAGCGCGTTCCTGGTCCAGAAGTAGGTCGTGGTTGCTATTCCCACTACTTTCTGGTTCCCAAGAAGGGCAAAGGGGGCCTACGCCCTATCTTGGACCTCAGGAGCGTCAACACCTTCCTCCGGAAGGAGAGGTTCAAGATGCTCACCTTAGCTCAGGTTGTGGCTGCCCTAGACCCTGGAGACTGGATGGTAGCGTTGGACTTGCAGGACGATTATTTTCACATCCCCGTCCTGCCGGCCCATCGGCGTTACCTGCGTTTCACGGTGGGTCAGGAGCACTTTCAGTTCACCGTGCTCCCCTTCGGTCTCACCAGTGCCCCTCGGGTGTTCACGAAGGTGATGGCGGTGGTCGCAGCTCATCTGCGCAGATCAGGGGTTCCAGTCTTCCCCTATCTCGACGACTGGCTGTTGAAGGCGGGCTCGCCCCAGCAAGTCGTCTCCCACCTCCAGACTACGGCTGACCTCCTGCATTTGCTGGGGTTCTCCATCAATGTGCCGAAGTCGCACCTGAGACCCTCCCAGAAGCTCCTCTTCATCGGAGCGGTTCTGGATTCGGCGCAGTTCCGGGCCTATCCTCCGGAACAGCGGGTCCGGGATATTCAGGCTCTGATTCCCATCTTTCGGCCTCTATCCTGGGTTTCGGTCAGGTTGGTGCTGCGGCTTCTGGGGCTGATGGCCTCCTGCACCCTGTTGGTGCATTACGCCAGGTGGCAAATGCGGGCTCTGCAGTGGGACCTGAAGTTTCAGTGGGCCCAGCATCGGGGCAACCTGTCCGACCATGTCTTGATCTCGGAGGGCACTGCAAAGCAGTTGCATTGGTGGCTCACGAACCGCGATTGGGTCAGCGGCAGATCCCTCTGCCTACCCCAACCGGAGCACGTGATAGTGACGGATGTGTCCCTCCTGGGATGGGGGGGCCACATGGGGGAGGCGGAGATCAGAGGACTCTGGTCTCCGGAGGAGACTCGGCTCCATGTCAACCTTTTGGAGCTGAGAGCGATCCGGCTTGCACTGAAGGCATTCCTGGGGGAAGTGTGGTGCAGGTGTTCACGGACAACACCACCGCCATGTGGTATTGCAACAAACAGGGCGGGGTGGGTCGTGGACCCTTTGTCAGGAGGCTCTGCGCCTCTGGACATGGCTGGAACACCAGGGCATCACCCTGGTGGTTCAACATCTGGCGGGCTCTCTGAACGCCAGAGCAGACGAACTCAGCCGCCGGTGCATGATGGATCATGAATGACGTCTAAACTCTGACGTGGCGCAAGGTCTCTTTCTGCAGTGGGGAGAGCCTTGGTTAGATCTATTCGCCACCGAAGAGAACGCGCAATGTCCGCAGTTCTGCGCGTTGGAGTTTCCAAGGCGGCACTCGCTCGGGGACGCCTTTCGTCGCGAGTGGAGTTGCGGTCTGTTGTACGCCTTTCCACCTATACCACTTCAGCACTCTGGGCAGAAGAAGATCAGGCGCGACCGGGCCCAAGTCATCTTAGTGGCTCCGGATTGGGCACGAAGGTACTGGTATCCCGAGCTACTCAGTATGTCAATCGACCCCCCGATACGACTGCCTCTTCAGGAGGACCTTCTGTCGCAGCAGCAGGGGACAGTCCTCCACCCGAGCCTGTCCAGTCTCCACCTCCATGCGTGGAGATTGAGCGGCGATAGTTGATGCCATTTGACTTGCCTCCTGAAGTCTGTGATGTTATTCTGGCAGCCAGGCGTCCCTCCACAAAAACGGTATACGCCTGCAGGTGGAACAAATTTGTGGCATGGTGCGCAGCAAAGGCTGTGGATCCCCTTTCCGTCCCTCTTTCTGAGGTTCTCCTCTTTCTTCTTTCTCTTGCCCAGCAGGGCTCTGCTCTGGGCACGCTTAAAGGTTATCTTTCAGCTATCTCTGCTTTCTTACGGCTTCCTGATCAGCCTTCTCTTTTCAAATCCCCTGTTGTTTCTCGTTTCCTCACATGTTTCCTCCTGTCCCCTTCGTAATGCCTCAGTGGGATTTGAATCTAGTCTTGACTTTTCTGATGTGCGCTCCCTTTGAGCCTCTTCACAATTGTCCCATTCATCTTCTGACTCTTAAGACTGCTTTCCTGGTAGCTATCACCTCGGCTAGACGGGTGAGTGAGCTCCAGGCTCTATCGTCTAAGCCTCCTTTTCTTTCTGTTCATCCGGACAAGGTAGTCCTCCGGACTCGTCTTTCCTTTCTTCCGAAAGTGGTGACTCCCTTTCACATCGGGCAATCTGTTACGTTGCCCACCTTCTTTCCGCCTCCGCATCCGTCGAAAGAGGAAGAGAGGCTCCACCGTCTGGACCCAAAACGGGCGCTGTCCTTTTATTTGGACCGCACCAAACAGTTCCGGGTGGACGACCAGCTTTTTGTTGGATACGTGGGTGCTAAGAATGGATGGGCAGTACACAAGCGGACCATCTCGCGGTGGGTCGTATTGTGTATAAAAACTTGTTACTCCTTGGCTAAAAAGGACCCTCCTGTAGGGCTGAGAGCCCATTCCACCCGGGCCACAGCGGCGACTACTGCCCTGGGACGGGGAGTTCTCTTGCAGGGCATCTGTCAGGTGGCAACGTGGGCCTCGTTGCACACGTTTGCCAAGCCTTCTTGCCTGGACAGCCAAGTCCGGAGAGATGGCTTCTTTGGCCATTCTGTTCTCCAGGACTTTCTGGTGTGATCGGGGTTGGTATTGCTGGGGTATCGATTCTAAGGTGAGGAATCTAACTAACGTGTTTCTTTCAGATGAACAAGTTACTTACCTTCGGTAACGATGTATCTGTAAGAAACATTAGTTAGTTAGATTCCTCACCGCCCCACTCATCCTCCCCGTTCTGCGAACCAACATCTAGGGTTAAGGCTATCCTTTCTAGGGCCCTAGATTTTTTGGCACCAGTGTCGGTCTCTTGCATGGCTCTGCGTTCCTGACGCGGAAAGCTATGTACAAGAACTAACGTCAGCGCGCGAGGGCGGCGTCTATGTACTCCGACGTCATTCCGGCGCACGACGCCAACGACGGACGCGGAGCCGCAGATGACGCCTAGTGACGCGCAAGGGGTATTGCTGACGAAAAATCTTTCCGGATCCAGCCTGACGCCTGGGGATATTCTAAGGTGAGGAATCTAACTAACTAATGTTTCTTACAGATACATCGTTACCGAAGGTAAGTAACTTGTTCGACAATGGCATGACCACATTTTCGTCTAGGATATATTCACAGGGTAAAAATAGTATTGTCTGCACGGACAATCACAACTTTAATCAATTGTTCGAATAAGCTGAACACTTCAAACCTTGCATTCAGGCCACGTGCCGTGGCGCTATATATATAACACATCTAATCTGTTTTCCTTATACGTTCCAAGTGAAAGACCGATATTAATGGCACAAAGAGATGCAAAATATACCAATGGCACAGAGATGCAAAATATACCATGTTGCACATTGAAAAATTAGACCAGTTACCTTTCACTGTTGCCGAAACATCTTCCATGGTTGTATTACCTTACCAATCACAACATTCCAATTCCAGTACTGTCTACAACATCATCAAGTAGGCAGATATAAAGCATTAGGGGAAGGATTTGTGCATGAACACTGGGAGTTACCATTCAGGTTTAGGTGCAGGAATGGGGAAACAAACGTCTTTCTCAGCGGTTCGGACTGTGAGAATGCTTTAAGTGGGTCCTTGATCTGCAAGGATATTTCACTTCACGGGGCAAGTAATACGTCTGTTGCGAACTTCTTCTATAATCTGAAGAGTTCTCCGGCTGCAGTGTTTCATCTGGCTTTCAAGCTACTCTCAAATGGGAGCTATATGATGCTGAATGAACAAGGTTGCTGTGGAATGGAACCAGGTATCGCTTATCTTGTAACGGTTAATTCCATAGTTACTTGTTACACACAAGTATTGTTTCCACCGGCCTGCAAAGTTACGGAGTTACAATGTGGCTTTCGATAAATATTTTAAACATACGGTTTGATTCTCTAAGCAAACTGAAAGCCATGCTTTTTCAAAAGGATGTGGCCTTAACATCCACCAGAGAGACATTTGATCTCCAGGTTGTGAGGTCATTGTCCGACGCTACTTCATACAAACTTTCCACTGCATTTTGAGGAGCTGGTCCACCATATGTTTAACATGTCTGAAAGCAAGGGGATTGCACACTTTATACCATGTATTGGCTCTGGATTGGTTAGTACCTTTTACACCGTTTTTTGAGTTATACCTTCATTTATACACTCCGTATTTGGAAGCGTTTTTCGAGGTCTTCCACTTGTCCTGCGACTTGTGGTGGGAATTCTGATTTTAATTTTGCTGGCCCGCAATGAACGTCCCAGTTCAAACCGGTATGGAGACAACACCGGCTGTGCTGCTATGCCGTGAGCGCATGAAAAACACTGCTTTGGCACACCTCAGGTTTGAGAACTGAATGAGCATTGATCCTTGTCGTTCAGGCCTGTTTGGCCTCTCTGTGTACAACCTATATTCCGCGGCCTCACTGCGTACAACCTGTATTACGTTGCCTGCTTTGCAGTGATGAATGCGTATTGGATTTCTGCCTCAGATCCCAAGTAGTTGCGCCATTGGACATTGAGATAAAAATGGACCGTTTGAAGGCCCATGGGTACAGTTGTCCTCATAGTATTCCATTGCTGTTGAAGGCATTATTTGAGCCACACTGGGATGCTTTGATTCCTAGTGAAATGGATCCTGGCTCCGCGGAAGACTTACTGGATGTAGTCTCTCCGGCGGCTGCTGTGGGAACTAGATGGAACCACATTTGCTCCATAAACCTGCTTTGAGGTGCGCCTCTGGGAACGTCGTCTGCTGTTGCCAGCAACAGCAATGTTGCGGCTACCACTCTGAACACAAACAATTGGCTTTTCCATTTGGTGGGAAACATTTTGGCCTTTTTTTTTTTTTTAAACAAAGACTCGAAAACAATGTTTTACTGCTTTTATTCTAGGCACCGTGGCTTTCTGAGTGCTTGGGGTTTCAAACAGTATAATGACTTTGAATGGCTTATATGAGTATTTTAATGGGAAACTTACTTTTAGATTATTTATAAAGTGATTTTTTAGACCTTTTTAATTTGCTTTTTTAATGGCCTGCTGCCTTTTCAAGATAGCTTTTTAGGTCGACCTTTAGTATAAGGAGTGGGTGTTTTGTGCCCGAGTTAGGCCCATGTAGCTATGCTGCACATTTTCCTACATTGCCCTCTTTTCTGCACAATAGCATTACTGCTGTGAACTTTTGCATATATTCGCATGCGTGACAACGTGGGATTAGTTTCTCTGTAGCTGCTTTGCTTATACATCTGACTTCATGCAACATGATCACGATGCTTCGAACACTGATTACAAGGCCTTTACGCATGATGTAAAAATGTTCTGTCTTCATCCATGGGGCGACAGGGCTATCTACATATCAAAAACAATGCTAATCTGTGTGTACATCTCAAGGATGCTTTTTATTATAAATAAAGAAGCATTTCCGGGAGTTAGCAGAGGAGGCACTTCAACTGACTCTGAGGGTCCCTGTATGCTGTGGCTTCTCTGTGAGGGGTGTCCAATTCATGAGCAAGATGGGGTCCTACATTCTCCCCTGCCATGTAATGGGGTTGGATCATCCTTGGGAGGATTCTTGTCTCTACACCTACACACACTCGAGTCATGCACAGCGTAGGGATTGCATAGTAGGAGTATGCCTGATTACTACCTTGTTTTATATGCCGGCATATATACACTGTTTTAGCAGCTGTTGGTGGAACTCTATCTGCTATTTACTCTTTTGGTGCTTGTAATCACTTTCATCTGCTTCTGTCAACTGATCATCGCAGCACATGTATTTTATACAAGAATATGGTTGGTTCTGTAAATATATTGAAAACGTCCCATTGTGTATTCTCTGTATATTTCTCAAAGAACAAGAGTACTCAAGTGACTGAGCAAAAATGTTCTAGATCTGTTACCACGATCACTGAGGGGTCAGGGTTGTCATGTTCAGTGGTTGCCAAAAATCATTTGCTCCCTGTTTAGGTTAGGATCACTGTGAGCTAGCTCGTCTTTAGGCCTACATATCCTGCGGGGGTGCTTGGAATCAGTCTAGGCACCTCACCCAAAGTTTATTTTGTCTACAAACTGATTAGTAGGAACTACCCAACACTGGTCTCAGGAGACCCTGCCTCCTTACTTCGCATCCTACACCTCAAAGTCTGGTAGTCCAGTAAGCTGAATTGGTTTCCTACAACTCCCTCTGACATGGAATCCAAAAATATGGAGACATTCGCAAAACCAATATTTTTTCTGCCCGTCTCCCCTTTCGTTCTGTCAATGCCAGCTGCCTCTTGGGAAGACACTTACATGCATTGTGGGATATGGTCAGGGAGATCTCACTGACAGTTCCCGACTAGTTTCAAGCGAATGTAGCGCAGATCATCCTGGATAGTCAATATGCAGCAAAGCACGTCATTCGTTCTGGGCTGGAAACTACTGACTGCTTAGGCAGGGCAGTTGGTACCATTTTGATGCTTCAGTGCTATGAGTGGTTGAGTTCCACAGGTCTTTCTGGTGGCGTATAAGCATCGCTAATGGATACGCCATTTGATGTCTCCCTGAGCTTGTGCAGTTTTGCCCCTTTCAAGGCCTTGGAAGGGGTTTAGCTAAAAAACAAAGCTGAAACTCATTACCCCAGTGACAGACCCCCAAGTCCTTTCAAGGCTGGTGTCAAAAGATCCAGCTGACATAGTCATGGCCATCAGGTACAGCGTACTGCCCAGTCCCACACACTTACCGTTTCAGCTTACAAAATGCTTTAGTTTGCCCCCAGCTGCACATGGCCACCCTGTTAGAGTCAGGATTAGTTTTTACCTCCAAGGGCGTCAGGACATTATATCCAACTGGTGAGTTCTCCAAATAGAGCAACAGGACAGCGCCCTGTCATTCCTGTCCGGCCTGTTGTATATTCTACCCACACCAGAGTCACTTGCAGAAGACTATTTGTCCAGTCTGCGCCAGGAAGTCCAGGCTCTCTTGACCAAATAAACCATAGAGAGGATCCTGGCATTGGAAATGGGGACTGGGTATTAGTTCTGTTATTACCTGGTGCCAAAGGAGAACCTGTCAACTTCTTCCTGAAGAAGGTCAAAATCAAGATGCTTACTTTGGGATAGGTTCTATCTGCGCTGGATCCAGTACACTGGTTGGTAGTGCTGGACCTGCAGGACATTTATTTTCATATTCCCATCCTGCAGTGTCACAGGCGCTGCCTGTGATTCAAGGTAGGCCAGGAGCATTGTTAGTTTTCTGTGCTCTTTGACCACACCAGTGCCCCTCGGGTGTTTACGAAAGTGATGACGGGAGTCGCAGCACATCTTTGTAGTTCGGGTATATCACAATTCCTGTACCTTGACGACTTGCTGAAGGTTGGCTCACCACAGTCAGTCGTAGACCACCCCCAAACAACAGCAAATGTTCTAACATCTTTGGGGTTCTAATCAACATGCCAAAGTGACACCTGACTTCTTTCCTAAGGCTCCAGTTCATCACAGCAATTCTGCAATTCTGAATATGGTGCAGTTTTGAGCATTTCCTCCAATACAATGAGTTCAGGGCATTCGGGCTGTGATCCAGATGTTTCAGCCTCGATCCTGGGTCTCAGTGAGAGTGGCTCCAAGACTTCTTGCCCACCTGCATCCTGCTGGTTGACTACACTAGATGGCACATGCAGTCTCTGCATTGGGACCTCAAGTCTCTGTGGACTCTTCACCAAGGGACCTTTTTAGATTCAATCCAGGTGTAGGAGGAACTGAAAAAGATTGCAGGGATGGGGTGTCAATGTCAATTGGACCAGCGACAGACCCCTGCCACATCACCTTGTTGGACTTGCATGCTTTTTGAAGAACTCTAGCATTCGTAAAAAGGAGGCTGTTTAATTCTTCATGAACACCACCAAGTGGTGAGGCAACAAGCAGTGCGGAGTGGGGTCCTGGTTCCTGTGCCAGAAGGCTCTGGAACTGACTCGTCACTGATCGTAAATCACCTGGTGGGATCTTTGAATGACAGTGTGGACGAAGTCAGCTGGCAGAGCTTAGTGGATCACAAATGGCAGTTACACCCTGAGATGGCACAGGGCGTCTTCTAGCAATGGGGAGAATCCTGGCTCAATCTGTTCACCACTGCCAGTAATGCACAACTTTTGAGCTGGCGTTCACAAGAATGTTCTTTGGAGAGACTTACAGCCTAAAATGGAGCTCAGGACTCCTGTGTGCCTTTCCACCACTGCATCTCCTGCCCATAGTTCTGAAGAACAGAAATGACCAGACTCAAGACATCCTAGCTAATCTGGATTGGGCCAGGAGAATGTGGCACCTGGAACATCTAGGTATGAGCATCATTGTTTTTTACGCTTATCTTTGACCATTTGCACATAGAGAACTTATCTCTGCCAGCGCGTTTACATAGTTATCCGAATGCTGTTTCCCACTGATTTGTGATACGCTGTATATTTGGGCTTTTTTTCACTTTGACTCATGCAGCTTGTTTAGACCGCTCACTAGTGTTTTCTTAGAGTTCGAGGACATAGGAGCATGCACTTTTATAGGCATACTTCTCAACATACATATTTGATGCAATACGAATTGGTACTTGGGACAATATTCGTTGAATTTAGTACTCCCTCACCAGAGATTCCTCGCCTTGTTTTCTTGTTTCCCCTGCAGAGCGGGGCCTCATTAACCTGAGACAGGTTCCAGGGAGGTGAGGTTTGATCCTTTATCATGAAGGGTAAGCCACAGATGCTTATGGTATGAGTGGATACAGGAATGCTTCTTTGTCTCCCTAATTTGAAGCACATTGTATAACAAAATTGTTTATTATTAAATTTTTTCAGGTGATGATTGCACCCTGTGATTGGAGGTTTTGCACCAAGTGAGGGTGTATCGTTTATTCAACCCCTTTACTCTCATCTCACTTGTTATTATAAATAGAGAGTTTCTGTATGCAGTAGCTAGAATATTACAGGTCCTGAAGAAAGCCGTGGGGAATTTCCCCTAATGGCTGAAACATGTCGACCTACTGATAGCAGTTACTAGGGATTACTGCTATGACCTATGAATAGCAGTTACTTGGGAATACTGCGCTATTTTCTCTGCACCGTTTTTACTAGGTGTGAGGAGGGTGGCATCATTTAGAGTTACTTGTCTCTCCACACAACCTTTTTAACTTTTTTTCCTCACACATATATCCTTCCTTTTTTGCACTGCACCACAACGGATTTCCTTAAATATGCACATAAGCACATTTTCTTTCTCTGTTGTTTGTATGGTTCCGCCACGGCATTGTCTATGAGCAATAGAGCTTGCCAGTAAGGCAGTCCTTATGATCAAGGGACTGACCTTCTACACTCGGCGGATGACCAAATGATAAAATCGATCATCAGAGCTTGATATCTTAGCTCTATTACGAGTGGCAATTTGATGGAAATCCTTGCTCTGCTCTGAATGCCTGTGTGGTGCTATACCTGTTTTCCAATCCTTGTGTATGTCTCTCCATGTGCTCATGTTATTGACCCCCAGTTCTCTTTTTGTATGTTGATTCGGTTTGAATAGGGGATTAGGACTTGGGCAGGTCATTAAAAATACTTTCCCTTAGATCCTGTTTTCCCATCGGTTAGTTTGATGTTCTTGAGCAGCCGCTGAGCTGCGGGTCTGTTATTTTGAATATATTGAACTACATTAGTTAGTAGTTTCTATCCGCTTTACCCCTATCACTTGGGAGTGAGCGATTTGTTGTACTGTAGTTTTTCTCTTTTTTTGATATCACTGGTCTTAGTGTGAGTTAGCAATGGCAGAATTTAGTGGTCTGGCATATGATGATGCAGTATATCAATCAATTCTTGACAACATGCCGAGCATCCTTGAGGGACCTAGTGCCCCCATGTCAGATATAGGTAAGGATTGTGGGAAAGTCCTTCTTTTAAAAAAATCTCATTCACGTTCCTCTATACATGGCGCTATTATGGCCGAATATTTACGGGCGAATTGTGCACCCCCTGGCTTATTTGTGACTAATGCACCTCGGCTATTTCTTGAGGACAAGGTTTTCCGTAAAGATTGGTCGTTGATAGCTTGGCGGTGCACGCGAGACTGGCTGATTTTAATTATCAGCACAGCCAAAAGAGTTGCTGATTCTATCCTGGTAGAGATACAGATCCTAGAGTCACAAATTAAAACTACCATAACAGCGACACTATTCAAGAAAAACCTGGAAGAGTCTAATAAAAATAACAAAGAGTTCAAAGACTCCATTCTATTGACCAAAATCGAGAAATTCATAAAAGACTTGGCCAAGTTCAAACATGATAGAGTTTATCCCTACACCAGTGATAATTACTCACCGCCGGAGTTTAAAAGTAATGGCAAGAGATTTGGATCTACGTATTCAGGTTCCAGTTCGGATGATACTTCCAGCGAGACCGATGAATCTACTAATCAACGATCTCGTTTTCGAGGTAGAGGTAGATTTCCCAGACCTTATAACCAAAGGGGCCCTTACACACCACATTTCCAACAATGGTGGCAACCCACTTCATGGGGATTTCCACCACAACCTTTCCAACCCCCTATGGCACCCTTTCAACCGGCATATGATGACCAGTCTTTTTTAGGATATGGCCCACCAAGATCCAGAGGCAGAAGAAGAAACATCCAGGCCCAGGTACACTGGGACCAAGCTACCGGCCCACACTCCGGGAACCAGGAGCAATACGAGGAAGAACTCAGCCCAATCAGGGAACAATCCAAATCCAGTTTAATAGTCAATCTGAGCAAACGTATTTTATCAAAGGAAGAGGAACTTGTACTTAACAGAGGCCTTGGGTTTGTCACCACTTCTGATGGTGACCCCTTCCAAATTCAGTGCGAGTTGGCACAATTCTTTAGAAAAATAAGACTCCATTATTTTTTTTAAAAACAAACAACCCACAGAAGATGACCTGATGGAACTTAACACAGGTTTGAGACCAAAATCCACGTTTAATCCTCCGGCATACGTGGTTTCACCTCAGGTTTTGACTTTTGAAAACGCAGTCAAGAGCGAGATCACTGAACTGTGTAAACGAAAGCGCGTTAGTTACAAGAATCTACCGCGCATAGAACACCAGGCCCTACAAGCATTAGCCTGTTAAATGGTAGCGGCCGTTGCAGTCGATAACCTTTCAAGTATTGCCCGGCGGTAATCGCCTCTTATACCATTCGAAAATTAACCAACAAAGAGGCAGGCGCCGGAGACTGGAAGGCAGGAAACAAAGTTTTATTCCGTCGGAGTAGAACACCTCAGATCAGACAGCAAGGTATCGTCACGAGGTGCTCTAACTGCATCTCTGAGACCTGGTCTCTTATACACACGTTTATGACTTTATTGCAGGTTTATCATACATGGCACATTCTTGAGATCGCTTTGATACATGAAAGAACATCCTCAGAATCCCCGGCTCAGATCCGCTCCCACACATAGCTACAGTAGAAGTCCCCACCCCACCCACAGTAGGAGATGGCTATCACACAGCTGGACATTCCGCCAATTCCCAGGGGGTGTGTGCGACTGGTCGGGTCTCAGGGGGTGGGGGGGCCTTGATCTACTGTAATCCCTTTGATGTGGGGTGTTTCCCTTACAGTAGGGGCAATAAACTGCATCCGCAGGGCTAGGTGATGGCCTGGGATCGGTTCGGACAATCGGGCGCAGAGGAAGGGGGTTATCAAAGGGATGTATGACCATGTATGAGAGAGCGGGGGTGGTCAGCGCGCGGGGGGATGTTCCCACGCCAGAGGGACGCACTGGCGATCGGCAATGAGGTCATGGTGCCTAAAATGGCCGTCGCGCGTTTTCTGCGTGTGGCGTTTGGGGAGAGACAAGATGGCGCAGAAAATCAATTACGAACTAAATTTCCACAGTCCTCCCTTTTAACATATCTCGCCAGCTTGTTTAGTTCGGATCTATCCCCATAATACCTCGTACTTCTATTTCATACAGGGCTTTCATTCGTTCTGCTTCAAAGTTCAGAGTCTTAGGGCAGATGCAGTTCGTGAAAAGTGAACATAGAGGTGGCAAGCATTGAATCCCCAGGCAGCATCCACACAGTACCACAATCGGTATTAGGATAAACGTAAACAACCTCCACCCCCAACTTTTAATAGTGTCCCAAAGCCAACTCCCAAGTGACCATCCTTCTTGCTCCTGATGAACCTCTGCGGAAAGTCTGTGGAGGTGTTCAATCGCCTTGTAGACTGAGGGTGAGTTATCCGGTACGTAGGTACAACAGCTGGACCCAATGATGCGGCATGCTCCTCCACGATCAGCCAGAACCACATCTAGAACGAGGCGGTTCTGAAGAGCTACCAGGCAGACGGCCTGAAGCTCAGCGGTGTTGTTGGTGAGGATGCCGGCTGTAATGTTCATTGTGGTTTCGACTGCCTGGGTCAGGTGCCGGATGGCACGGCTGTTTGCCATTGGACCCCACAGTGGAACAAGTCCCTTTACTGCATCCATGAACTGTGCTCCAGTGGAGTCGGCTTGTACAATGTCCTTTGCACGTTTTTGCCGGTGATGGTTTGCTGGAGCCACATATGTTGGAGGAAGGATAAAAGCGATGTAGCAGGTGCCTCCCCAACCTTTCGGAAGCCAGGTGTAGGCCTTAGTACCACAGACGAAGTACATATTTGGGGAGGTAACAAAGGAGGGTGGGTCAACTGAGTCCAATGTTCGGGTGATGAGACAGGAACTGTGGCCTACCGGCTGTGTTCCTAGGCCTTCGAGGCACACCAGACCTGTGATGTTGACGACGGATAGGGCCACTGTTAGGGTGGCGCCGTTCATTTCCGGAGGTAAGAGAAGGTGGGTCTGGCTGGGTTGAACACCTGCATTTCAACTCGCTCCTTGGCAGGGATGTCCATATTTAAAGAGGTGTTTGATCTCAGAGGACAGAAGGGAGCAGAAGTTTTTCCAGTCTTGTTCAGCCAGAACCCATGGTAGAAGTGTGATACAGTTTTGCCGGAAGTGGCATTGTCCTTATAGCTTTCTTGCAGGAGGATTAGCCACGCGAGGCAGGAGCCATGGACAGAGAAAGGTGAAGGGATGAAAGGGATAGAATGTCCAGTGGCATGTGGTAGCAATCCACAGATCCAGCAGTTAGTGGCATTGGCGGCAAGGTTGTGTTGGTGGAGCAGTTGCACAAAAGTTATTCCAGAACTCCTTACGTCTTTCTCGGAGTTGGGGTGAAAGTGAAATCAGATGGTGTTCTTTCATGGTGGTGGGTTGGGCAGTGGTCAGCAATGTCTTATGAGCTGGTGCGTTTTCTTCCAGGATCCAGAAAGTGACCATGAGAAGGAGGCAAAGGAGAAGGGTAACAAAAAGTGCAATGGTCTTTGAGCTGTGCATTTTGTCAGTCTTTGGATTTTTGTAGTGGATCTTCGGACGTCCGGTTGCTTCCATCATCTTCATGTCGGGTGCTTCCATCACCTTCAAGGGACTCGGTAGCGGGCAGAACCACAGACTTTGTTTATTTTCTCTCCTGGAGGCCTTTGAGGTGACTAGGCAACCGCTCTGAGATTTCAACTTAGTTTGTGGTCTGCTTAGCCGAAGTTCCCTCCTTTCGTCGTAGGTTATACCCTTCTTTGGATGGCACAGTGGGATCGGGTCGGGATATTCAGTCAATTCAAGTGTCTCTGTATTCGGGCAGCAGCTCAGGGATGGTCGGTCTTTGTCCAGAAGTTCCTCTTGGGCGGTGATGTTGTCGGTGGTCGTCAGGGTCGATGATACCTTCTTGCAGTGGTGTGCATGCAGCCAATTACGTTTCCCCTCCACTCGAAGAGCTGTTCGGGTGGTGATCAGGACTTGCAGGGGGCCCGTCCACCGGGGCTCCAGACTCTTGGTGCGCTGGAAGTTGCGCACTAGGACATAATCTCCGGGTTGGATATCGTGTCCGGGGCCCCTGGAAGCATCGGGAATGGCTTGCAGCACCTGCTGATGGATAACAGACAATGTTTTAGTTAGGTTGTACAAATAGTCAGACATGAGGACGTCCGGGACGTCGTGAATGGATGTTGGTTTTGGTGCGGTCCAAAGGTTCATGGGCCGTCCGAAGACGACCTCGTAGGGGGTTAAGTGGTGTTTGGTGGGGGTGGAACGCATTGATAGCAATGCTAGCGGGAGAGCGTCTGGCCATTTCAGTCCTGTGGTGGCAACTATTTTGGCTATTTTGAGCTTCAATGTGGCATTATGTCGCTCAACCAAGCCTGCAGATTGGGGACGGAAGACCGCATGGAACTTTTGTTTTACACCCAAACCCTTTCAGATGAGTTGGATAACTTCGGCTACAAAGTGGGGGCCGTTGTCGCTCCACAAAATTCGACAAAGGCCGTAACGGGGGAAGAATTCTTTCAGCAATACCTTTGCGGTAGTCATAGCAGTGTTGTCGCGGGTCGGGTAGGCTTCCACCCACTTGCTGAAAGCACACACAACGACAAGTATGTACTTCAAGCTTTGGCACCTTTCTAACTGGATGTAGTCCATCTGTAGGACCTCAAAGGGATGATTAGGAACCCCAAACCCTCCCCGGGGTACAGCAGTTCCTTTACCAGGGTTGTGTTGGAGGCATACCAGGCATTGTTGGACCAGACGTTTGGCTGAGTCTGGGATCTTGTCGTTGTGCCAAACCTTGGAGATGAGTTCGATCATGGGGGCAGACCCTATGTGCGCGGGGGAGTGTGTCATGGTCAGCATGGGAATCAGGAATGAGTCAGGTAGCAACCATTTGTTCGTGTCTTTAGTTCGCCAGCAACCGTCATCGTCCTTCAATCCCACCCGTGCCCATTCAATCAATTCGTGTGGTGAGCTGGCTAATTGGATGTCCCTAATCGTTTCCCTAGCATCCTTCCATTTCTCGGTTTGTGACCTGGTCACGTACATGCGGGTCGTGGACCTATTCTCGGCTGTGGTTCGGGCAGTAATGTCAGCTAGAGCATTTCCCTGTCCTATAATGTCTGTCACCTTCTTGTGTGCCTGGCATTTGATCACAGCCAGCCGTGTGGGGAGGAGGACTGCTTCGGTCAGAGCGGAGACTAGATCTCCATGTAGGATGGATGTGCCATGAGAGGTCAAGAATCCCCTCTCCTTCCATAGGAGCCCAAAGTGGTGAACTACCCCGAAGGCGTACTGACTGTCTGTGTAAATGTTTGCAGTTGACCCTGCTGCTAGGATGCATGCTCATGTGAGAGCAATCAGTTCAGCCGCCTGTGCGGATCGCTTTGTGATGCGGGCTGTCTCAACAACTGTTCGGGCTGTGGTGACTGCATAGGCGGCTGAGGTGGTGCCATCGGGGAGCTTGATGCATGAGCCATCTACCCACAGTTCTCCGTCAGGGTCCGGGAAGGCAGTATCTCGGAGGTCAACCCTACTCTTAGTCTGTTCGTCGGTGAGGGTCACGCAGTCATGTATAGGGGACGCATTGGGGTCAGTGTCAGGGAGAGGTAGCAGAGTAGCTGGATTCAGAGTGGTGCATCGTTTCAATGTGATGTGGGGTGCAAGCAGAGTCAGTTCATAACCAGTCAGTCGTGCGCTAGTCAGGTGTTGAGTCTTGGTCTGGTTCAGGAGGGTGTCAACCGCATGGGGTACTAACACAGTGAGGGGGTTCGAGAGCACGATCCCCTCACTTTGCCGGATAGAGACAGCAGCGGCGGCTACTGCTCGAAGGCAGGCGGGCAAAGCTCTGGCTACAGGGTCAAGAGTGGCAGAGAAGTAGGCACAAGGGCGATGCTTGGGACCTATGGACTGGGTTAGAACAGACAACGCGCATCCCTCCCTTTCGTGGGTGAAGAGGGAAAAAGGTTTAGTGTAGTCTGGGGTTCCTAGGACTGGTGCTGAGCAAAGGGCATCTCGTAATTCTTTGAAGGAGGATTGGCATTCGGGTGTCCAGGGGAGGGGGAAGGGGACATCTTTAGACAACAGGGAAAGCAGAGGTTTTACAATAAGACTGAAGTTTGGCAACCACTGTCGACAGAAAGAGGTGAGGCCTACCAGAGACCGCACTTGCTTCTGAGTTTTGGGAACAGGGGTTTCTAGGATGGTCTGAATTCGGTCAGGTGTAAGCTTCCTCCCATCTTTGGATAGGAGGTGGCCTAGGTATGTCACTTGGGGTTGGCAGAATTGCAACTTCTTCCTGGAGACCTTGTGACCGTTCTCCGCGAGGAAGTGGAGGAGGTGGATGGTGGCTGTGACCGCGAGTGGAGTGGTGTCGGCCGCCAGAAGAATGTCATCGACGTACTGTATGAACACCACTCCATCTGGTAGTTGGACTGCATCTAGTTGTCTCTTGAGGGCTTGGCTATAAATGCTGGGGCTCTCCGTGTAGCCTTGGGGTGCCCTACAGAATCTGTATGAACGGGCTTTTAAGGTGAAGCCGAACAGGTAGCGGCTGTCTGGGTGGATGGGGATGGAAAAGAATGCGTTCTTGAGATCAATAACGGTAAAGGTGGTGGCAGTGGACGGAATCAGGGTGAGGATGGTGGTGATGTCCGAGACCACGGGGTACTGAGGTATGACTACTTTGTTAACCTCTCGCAAGTCAACAATGAAGCGGTATGCTTTCTCATCTCCCTCGCCTTGCTTCTTTACAATGGGTAGGATAGGGCTGTTGCAAACATTACTGACTACTTCTTCTACCACTCCTGCATCGACTAGGGACTGGATGATTTCCACCAATGCCTTCTCGCCTTCGGGCGATATCCGATACTGGGGAAGTTTTGGGAGCACCGCGTCCGGTCGGACAGTTATCTGTACGGGGCCGATGACCATGCGTCCTACGTCCGAGTCGGTTTTTGCCCACAGGTGTGAGGGTAACGTGTCGAGTAGGGACAAGTCAGCATTGGTTATGGAGAACATACGTCGTGTGAGACAAGACCTGAACAGATCCGGGTTATCGTGCAGAATGACTCGCACTCCGTCTGGGGAACATCTGATGGTAGCTCGGAAATGTTTTAGCAAATCAAGTCCCATAATAGCATCGGGGTGTTGGAGGAGAGCAGAAATGTCGTGTCAGTGGTGTTATCTTCTAAGTCAAAGGAGATTGGTGCTGACAAGGGGTTAGTGGAGGGCGTGCCATCAAAGCCTATTGAGGTTACGTGTGAGCCAGACAAGGGTGCCCTAGGAATCAGTCGTTTAGATAACGCACTACGTGTCGCCCCAGTATCTACCAGAAACGGAGACTTTGTGCCCAAGACCTTAGCAGTGACGTAAGGACCTTGCTGGTCAACACGGAGTTCGACTGGATCCCTCCCTTGCCCCTGGCGGTCCTATGCAAAGTCATGGGTGTTTTCGTAGTCGGACTGCTGGCACTGGTTCTGTCGGGGGCGATCAAAGGTGTTTGGTCTGCCTGGCCTGTCGTTGGTGGCGTCGTTCGTGTACCCTCGTCCCTGTCCTCTACTTCTGGGGTCATATGCTATGTCTCTGGTGTCTCTATTTTTGTTCATTTCCAGAAGGACCGGGCACTGGGATTTCCAGTGTCCGAACCCTCTACAGAACGCACATTGGTTCCCGTCTAAGTCTCTCCGTCCAGTGTAGGGTGCAGGTGTATGGTCTCTAGGGGGTAGCTTTCTAGGGGCGGTTGGTTGGTAATTTCCTTTAGGGGGCTCCCTTCCTATGGTCACCCCTTGCAACTGTGCTATCATTACCCTCTCCTTCAGTTCCTTTTTCTTTCTCTCGGACGCCCTATCGTTCTCATTCTTTTGATGTTCGTAGTATTGGGCCATCTGGAGGATAGCTGCGGGTTTGGAGGCTGCCCAACTACTCTCGCTGGTCGGTAGCTTCTGGGAGACTTCTTGCGACAGACCCTTCACATAATTCTGGACAAAGAGGTGATGTCCGGTTGCAGTGGTCATGTCCTGGCCACTATAATCGGAAAACACTGTCTCGAATCGAGAGAAGTATTCAGACACATCCTCCTGGGGTTTCTGGCGACAAGCCGTCACTATTGTCCAGTCTACCTTTCTTTCTGGGATTAGAGTCTTCAATTTCTGTACAATCTTGTCTGGGAGTTCCAATATGGCTTTTAGGGGTTTTTATCCAGGTTCTCGCTGCTTATCTATGGTATCGAGTTGTACCCAGGTATATCCGAACGGCTCAGCGTGGTCGACTTTCCGGATTTGGTTCCACACATCAGCCGGCAGACATAACCCGAAGAACAAATCGATATCCGCTAAGGTCATTATGGTTGAACCTAAGGCCGTACCTAGTTCAGTGTAGAAGGCCGTCGGGTTCTTTCTTAAGTCGGGTAGGGTTTTTCTAAAGGTCAAGATGTCTTGTCGGTCCCATGGCTGGTAGACCCAGTTATATACAACCCTTCCCTTCGCATCTTGGTGGTTGATGTCGTCGTGTGTTCCCTGACCTCGTGGGGGGACCCAGTAGGGGGCGGCTTCTTTGATGGGCATCATGGTATCAGCCTTTCCTGCCTGGGGTTCAGTCGCTATGGGGGTCTCTGCTTTGGTTGTCTGTCTGTGTTCTTTAAGATGCCGGAAGACTTCGAGTGTACGAGTGAAGAGGTCCGTCACATCGCCCTCTCCCTCCTCCCCAATGTCTACCTTCCTATACAAGGTCGCTAAGCCTTCGGGACCTCTATCTTGGTACCTATCCTCATAGGCATTCAGAGTGTGATAACAAAGTCGTACGACAAAGTGTCGTCTGCGGTTGTCGGCATACGAGTTATACATGTCTGTTACATATTCCTCACTTTCTTCTCGTTCTACTAGTGTCCTTACTACCTTATCGATTCCGGCTTGTTCATCCTTTGTTAGTCGATTAATTCTGGCGGAATCTTTCTTTCTCATCTCAGGGTCATCTAACGTTATTGCTAACGTTGTGTTCAGTACAAGAGGCTCGGCCGGCGCGGAGGCCGTGAGGACCGAGGCCCTGGTACTGCTTTCACTTGCGTTTGGGGGTTGCGGGTGCTGTACTACAGGTTGGGAGGGAGCGTATGGAGGGGGCATGTAGATGATCGGGGGACCTAATAGCAATTCGTCATTCGCTCGTTGCTTGGAAGGTAACTCAGGTTAGAGTGTAGAGGAGGTCCTAACAGGGCACTGGCCTGATGTTTCAGACTCTTGTTTTAGTTTAGCTTCTTTTCTCTCCTTTATCTCTTCCTCTAACTTTTTAGCGGCAAGGTGAGCTGCCTTTCGTAGTTCTTTTTCTGCCTTTACTTCTTCTCTCTTTTTCCGTTGCGTTGCTTCTTTGCGCCACATGCCGATACTATCGAGCATAGTGGGCGTCGTTTTATTGCTACGTAGAGCTATTTCTAGCGTTTCTATTTTATGGTCATCAAAGGATCCCATCAGTGGCCACTGACTCTCGGGGTCCTTTTTTGTATATTTATGCCATAGCTTGCTATAAGCTACGGCGACTAGTCCATATTTAGTGAACATGTCCTTATTAGGGGTGCCTTCCAGTGGAGCCGGATGGTTCACCTCTAATAAGCGGTCCGGGCAGAACCAACTACCAATCAGTGGGGAGAAGATAGGCATGACGGACTACAACGGGGGACAAAAGTCTGCACTACCTATCTTTTCACTGCTTGCAAAGACTAGACAGAATATCTCTATTCCACGTTATTTGCAAGCAGAGAATACCTCCAAAGAACCAATATCGAACAACTAGTGTTCGGACAATCAATCAATCAATGGTGAGAAAAGAGATAAGCACGACGGGTTACAATGGGGGACAAAAGTCTGCGTTACTTATCCTTCACTGTCTGCAAAGACTTAGACAGAATATTTCTATTCTACGTTATTTGTAAACAGAGAATATCTCAAGAAGTACTA
Organism: Triturus cristatus; assembly: GCF_964204655.1. NCBI lineage: Eukaryota > Metazoa > Chordata > Amphibia > Caudata > Salamandridae > Triturus > Triturus cristatus. Next base: position 568,360,264 of record NC_140586.1, read on the forward strand.
TTCTTCAAAACAATCAATATTCGGTCAGTCAATCAGTGGGGAGGAAAATAGGCGCGACAGATTACAATGGGGGACAAAAGTCCGCGCTACCTACCCTTCACTATCTGCAAAGGAAGAGAGAGTATTTCTACTCTTCCCCGTTTGTAGGCAGCGAATACCTCAAAAAGAACAATCAATAAGCAATACTAGTATTTTCAATCAATTAGTCAATCATTTAGCAATTCGTCGTATTTCTCGACCTTACCCGGACCGCGTGGACAGTTTTCTCGTCTTCCGCCTCCAGCGCCCGATCGTCCTCTACTCTCCGTTATTGCCGCGGCACTCCTGATGGTTCCCAGTCAGGACCGTAGATCACTCGAGAGAGGTCTGCTCGGAACCAGTGAAGTTCGGATGATCGGCTGCCAGACGAGGGTCTATCGGGCAGGAGCTCTTTCCGATCGTTGCAGTCGTTCACTCTGTCGTCGGGACCTCTCCCACTGGATCCACGTGTCGCTGATGGGCCCCACGCTTGGGACGCCAATTGTTAAATGGTAGCGGCAGTTGCAGTCGATAACCTTTCAAGTATTGCCCGGCGGTAATCGCCTCTTATACCATTCGAAAATTAACCAACAAAGAGGCAGGCGCCGGAGACTGGAAGGCAGGAAACTAAGTTTTATTCCGTCGGAGTAGAACACATCAGATCAGACAGCAAGGTATCGTCACGAGGTGCTCTAACTGCATCTCTGAGACCTGGTCTCTTATACACACGTTTATGACTTTATTGCAGGTTTATCATACATGGCACATTCTTGAGATTGCTTTGATACATGAAAGAACATCCTCAGAATCCCCGGCTCAGATCCGCTCCCACACATAGCTACAGTAGAAGTCCCCACCCCACCCACAGTAGGAGATGGCTATCACACAGCTGGACATTCCGCCAATTCCCGGGGGTGTGTGCGACTGGTCGGGTCTCAGGGGGTGGGGGGGCCTTGATCTATTGTAATCCCTTTGATGTGGGGTGTTTCCCTTACAGTAGGGGCAATAAACTGCATCCGCAGGGCTAGGTGATGGCCTGGGATCGGTTCGGACAATCGGGCGCAGAGGAAGGGGGTTATCAAAGGGATGTATGACCATGTATGAGAGAGCGGGGGTGGTCAGCGCGCGGGGGGATGTTCGCAGCGCCAGAGGGACGCGCTGGCGATCGGCAATGAGGTCATGGTGCCTAAAATGGCCGTCGCGCGTTTTCTGCGTGTGGCGTTTGGGGAGAGACAAGATGGCGCAGATAATGTTCAGTTACGAACTAAATTTCCACAAGCCAAGGATGATGGTATTACCATTAAACCAGCTGATAAGGGGGGCTCTATAGTCTTTTTAGATTCTATTGACTATAGAACTGAATGCTTACTCCAGCTCAATGATGAGAAATCTTACAGGGTCCTGGCTGAAGACCCTACTCCGAGACTGCAGAAAATCATAGCTGAGTATAGTGAAGAGGCATTGAATGAGGGATGGATTACAGCGCGGGAAGCCCAATATTTACATACTAAATTCCCCATAATCCCTTATTTTTATATATTACCCAAGGTACACAAAGCTCAAAGACCTCCTCCTGGAAGACCAATTATCTCAGGACAGGGTTTGATTTTGGAACCCTTGTCTACATTTGTAGACTTCTTTTTGCGACCTATAGTACAGAAAATGCCCACGTATCTGCAGGATACGAAAGATGTACTACGACTACTTCCCCAAATTGAATTTGACACGGAGAGAGACTTTTTAGTCTCCTTCGATGTTGAATCCCTTTACACCTGAACTCCCCAAGATGAAACCTTAGAGACTGTAATGTCGATTTTGGAAGCTACTGACCTGGAATCCATTACACCGGTACATTTCATTATGGCGCTCGCCCGGCTGGCAATAAAAGACAATTTTTTTAAGTATGAGGAAACCTTATACTTACAAATATCAGGGACCAGCATGGGGAGTGTCTTCGCCCCCAGCCTGGCGAATTTGTATGTCCACGCCTTCGAACAGGAACCCGTTCTAGGTCCCACTAACCCTTTTTTCGCATCGATTCGCTTGTGGAAGCGTTACATCGATGACGTGTTAGTAATTTGGCGTGGTGATCATGAGTCGATCCTCGCTTTCCATCATTGGCTGAACACACGGAATGATTTTTTGAAATTTACCGTAGAGATTAACAAGACCAGGTTGGCTTTTCTAGATCTGTCTATTTTTGTCACACCTCAGGGTCTTGAGAGCGAAATTTACCGCAAACCCATGGCGCGTAACTCACTACTACGGTATGACAGCCAGCATCCAAAAGCACTGAGAGATAATTTACCCTATGGACAGTTTCTCCACGCACGGAGAAATTGTTCCACCTCCGAGTGCTTTGACACCCACACCAGAGCTTTGACAACACAACTTCTGGAGAGGCATTATCCCCGAAGACTAGTGAGGCGAGCTCTCAAACGGGCCACTAATAACAACCGGGAGGCCCTACTTGAGCCACCAGTGAAGAAATCACCTCTTGATAGGTTGACTTTTGTGCATACATTTAGCACATTATCTAATCATATTCAGAAGAGCATTCGAAATCATTGGCGACTGCTGAACTGCTACAAAGAGAAGATTGCCTTGCCGCTATTTGCATTCAAAAGAGCTAGCAACATCAGAGACAGATTGGTTCACACACGCCCTAAAGCACTACCAACAAGGCCGTTGGGCACGTTATGGGGCTTACCAGCAGTAACAGGCCATCATCCCTGTGGTGATTGCTCTGTATGCCCACAGACCTCACATACTACAACTGTTGATATAGGAACCAACAGACCTTGGGTGCAATCTCAGTTTACCAACTGCAATAGTAGCAATCTGATTTATCTAATCACCTGTCCGTGCCAGACAAAATATGTCGGGATGACAACCCGCAAAGTTAAGGCACGTATGTTGGAACACAAAAGTACCTTCAGGTGCAAGAAGCTTACCACCAGACTCATGAGACATTTCTCAGAAAAGAACCATGGCCCAGAAGACTTTAAATGGACAGTCCTAGAAAAACCTGTTATACCATCACATGTTAGTGACATTGCTAGGTATCTGTTTGTAAAGGAGCAAAGATGGGTTCACAAGCTCCACAGTGATACCCTTGGCCTTAACGACGATATACCCTGGGTTAGTCTTTAACACATACCTGATGGCACTCACTACTTCCCACTTAGACCTGTATGGTCTATACATTATATTAAGTAGGCCACTGCACTACTGGTGTTACTTAAGTTTTGGTTAAGATCTACTTGGAGTTCCACCCTTGACACACAGAATAGGGTTGTGAATTACAAGGCGTTCTATACATTGGAAGTTTCTTGATCAACTATACCCGCTATTATTTCCCCCTGGCCAATTATCTTGTTGTATAGTGTGTGGAAGGACTATGAGCCCTTTCACTTTGACTTTGCAAGATGACATTTCGACAGCCTTGAATATTATAAGTAACACACCACATAGACCAGCTAGTCGTCTCTACAGCAGGTTATACCTGCATTGGTACAGAAAAGAACATTACTGTCTTCACATCATACTTTTTTGCACCATACTCGACTGGCGTTTACTATTTTTCCAGCTGGCACTATGGGTCCCGATATTAAGGCTGTGTGATGTGATGGGAACATCTTTTAGAATTGTGCCCTTGGGATGATGTACCGGTATTACGGCGAATTAGGCACAATATATGTCCCAACAAGGACTAATAGCCGTAAGTTTACTTTTGACAATGTGGGCAGTATGAACTACATGTGCACAGCGCGTGACGTCACTGTGTAGTTCAACGCCGTGACGTTTTTTCACGTAATCTGGCATCTTGACGCTTTATGCGTCTCTACTATGACGTGAGATTCATGCGCCGGAAGGTTATGGAGCGCAACCAGGTATTTTTCGAGTATTTAAGCCTGCTTCTCTGCCGAGTCGTTGCCTCTCCCCCTGACTCAGTATTGCCTAGAGGTAACGATGGACAGGTTAGTTGCAGTGTGACGGTTTCCCCTTTGACTCTGTCATTCTTATTTTTATGCCGTAACTTCTGACCTTTTGCTTAGTCCTAAGTAGAGAACTCTCTCTGTCAATGCGCTTGCTTAGTGGACTTGAATATTTGTTTGGTCATTGTTTTTTACGCTTATCTTTGACCATTTGCACATAGAGAACATATCTTTGCCAGCGCGTTTACATAGTGTATCCGAATGCTGTTTCCCACTGATTTGTGATACGCTGTATATTTGGGCTTTTTTTCACTTTGACTCATGCAGCTTGTTTAGACCGCTCACTAGTGTTTTCTTAATTAGAGTTCGAGGACATAGGAGCATGCACTTTTATAGGCATACTTCTCAACATACATATTTGATGCAATACGAATTAGTACTTGGGACAATGTCGTTGAATTTAGTACTCCCTCACCAGAGATTCCTCGCCTTGTTTTCTTGTTTCCCCTGCAGAGCGGGGCCTCATTAACCTGAGACAGGTTCCAGGGAGGTGAGGTTTGATCCTTTATCATGAAGGGTAAGCCAAATATGCTTATGGTATGAGTGGATACAGGAATGCTTCTTTGTCTCACTAATTTGAAGCACATTGTATGACAAAATTGTTTATTATTACATTTTTTCAGGTGATGATTGCACCCTGTGATTGGAGGTTTTGCACCAAGTGAGGTTGTATCGTTTATTCAACCCCTTTACTCTCATCTCACTTGTTATTATAAATAGAGAGTTTCTGTATGCAGTAGCTAGAATATTACAGGTCCTGAAGAAAGCCGTGGGGAATTTCCCCTGATGGCTGAAACATGTCGACCTACTGATAGCAGTTACTAGGGATTACTGCTATGACCTATGAATAGCAGTTACTTGGGAATACTGCGCTATTTTCTCTGCACCGTTTTTACTAGGTGTGAGGAGGGTGGCATCATTTAGAGTTACTTGTCTCTCCACACAACCTTTTTAACTTTTTTTCCTCACACATATATCCTTCCTTTTTTGCACTGCACCACAAAGGATTTCCTTAAATATGCACATAAGCACATTTTCTTTCTCTGTTGTTTGTATGTTTCCGCCACTGCATTGTCTATGAGCAATAGAGCTTGCCAGTAAGGCAGTCCTTATGATCAAGGGACTGACCTTCTACACTCGGCGGATGACCAAATGATAAAATCGATCATCAGAGCTTGATATCTTAGCTCTATTACGAGTGGCAATTTGATGGAAATCCTTGCTCCGCTCTGAATGCCTGTGTGGTACTATACCTGTTTTCCAATCCTTGTATATATCTCTCCATGTGCTCATGTTATTGACCCCCAGTTCTCTTTTTGTATGTTGAGAAGGTAACAGAAGACAGGAAGTTAATAAGGAGGAACTAATAAGCCTAATAACAAATCAAAGGCCAACCTTTACAAAGGACTGTGACAGGAGCCAATTAAAAAGATGGGCAGAGTTTACAGTCCATACCTGAATATAGCATGTCTGGAACAGACAGTGCAAGCCTTGCCTAGGCGAGGCCTAAAAAAAGCGCCAGAACGTGGCCAGTGTTGACCTAATCACAGTACTTTTATAGGTCTTGTCTGAGACAGTAAATATACTGCTTCATGTGGGACTGTTGCACTTTAAAAGAATACAAATCTAAAAAGGGGCTTAGAGCCCACCCATCATTTACCATTGGTACGCCTGCTCATCAGTCTCCTTTCTCTTGCTTACTATTGGTCGGCTTGCTTGTCAGTTTCCTTTGTCTTGGTTTATGGATCAATGGCAGCTGGTTTCGTTTTTTGCCATTCTCGCTTGCTTCAGACGGCTTTGGGAGGATTTTGGTTTCAGCTCTTTAGGTTCGACACACAGTAGGAAAAGATAATAGATCTTGCCTATGCAAGATTTATTGTTTATTTCAATATGATTTTTTGTGTCCAGCACAGGCCAAGTCATCTGGCTTTCTTCTCTAACTTAGGCATGCTGCAAAGCAACTGCGCTGCTGTGCAACATGGCTAAAATAAAAACATTAACACAATCGCTCTAGTAGGTGAGAGCTACCGACTTTGCTTATTGAAACTGCAGCAGCTGAAAAGACGTTTGCCAATAATACACTTGTTTTTGACAGGAAAAACGTTTTAGAAATTCTCAAATCTTTTTTTTTTTTTTGAAACCGTTTATTGCAATCTCAAATAATTACAAGTATGGGCCTACAACCGTCTGGCCGGCCGCTAGAGTGGCAGAAGCATATGACATATATACAGAAAATCTCTTGGCGGTGCAAAAAGGTAAATCAGGAGATATCAATAGCGCAGGCCACATAACTCCAAGCCCACAATACGGTTTCCTTTTGTCAAAACACAACAACACAAAAAAAAAAAAAAACCACACCCGCAAGGCAACCCGCAATCCCAAGTGACCGCACGCGCTCCTTAAGTGGGGGACCCCAACCAATCGCCAAACTCTGAAGAGGGGAATGAGAACAGATCAGGGACTGGGGAACCACGTGCCCGTGGCTGGGGGAGGGGGTCGGCTAGGGGGACGGAGCTGGTGAGGCAGCCGGCAGCAGTGGCGGCTCGCAAATACCCCCGCGATAGGCGTTCCAGGGGCCCCAGATTTTCACCCACGCCCCAGGCTTACCCCTCGCAACATACACCACCTTTTCACGAAACATACACCAATCCATGTGTTCTTTCCAGGCCGACACCGCCGGGGGCCTCTGGGATCCCCATAATTGAGCAATGTCACGCTTAGCTATCATGTATCCCAGAGTCACCCACCGCGTCTGCGGAACCGAGTAGTCAGTTGGTTCCCACACATTCAGCAAGCATCTCCTCGCTTCAGGCAACAGCGTGACACGCGTAACCACTCGCAGGACCTCGTGCACACCACGCCAGAATCGCTCCACCTTTGGGCATTCCCACAGAATATGCAAGAAAGTTGCCAAAGCACCACAGCCACGCTTACACAGTCCATCCCCAGCGAAGCCCATACGTAGAAGCCTTGGCCCCGTCACGTAAACCCGGTGGAGGATCTTAAGCTGGACGAAGCGAAGGCGAGCCGGGATGGCCACCTCCTTCGGAGAGGCCACCGCGGAAATCCAGTCCTCGTCGTCCAATTCCAGCCCATCGGCAACCCAGGCCTCGCGGAGGCCAGTCAGCAGGCCCGATCGGTCGTTGATCAGTTTTTTATATATAAGGGAGATCGTGCTGTCTGGGACATGGCCATCCAGCACTCTGTCCTCCAGGGGGGAAGACTCCGGAATGGACGCGACATCCGGGAAGACGGAGCCCAGCGCGTGGCGGACTTGTAAGTACCGAAAGTACTCACTGCCTTGCAACTGAAACTCCGTCTGCAGCGTCTCGAAAGTTTTGAATCCCCGCCTCGTCCAGAGATCTCCCACTGTGCTGATGCCGATCGTGTCCCACTTCTCGAAGCCCCTCGAGGTCCACAGGGAGCCCAACCTCGCAGACGCATATAGCGGTGACGCCCGGGTCAAACGGTCCTTCCACCCCATAGCTGCGTTAGCCGCGTGCCATACACGCACCATGACACGCGTCGGTCCCGTCAGGCGGGGGTCAGGCGCGCCAGAGTAGAGCGCTCGAATGTAGTCGCCACCGGGCAGGAGCATCTTGTCCATTTCAAATGCCGGGTTCAGGGCGGGCCCGTAAAGGCCATGATTAATCGCAGCGAGCTGGGAGGCCCAGTAATACCGTTTAATATCCGGGAGGGCAACCCCCCCGTCGTACCACGGGAGCGTCAGTTTAGCCAAGGCAATACGCGGCCTCCCGTCCCAGAACAGGCGACGCTGCAAACTCTCCACCTCACGGAAGTAGCGCGCCGGGACCAAGTCCATAGTGTTCTGGAGAGCGTACAGAAAGCGCGGCAACGACATCATCTTAAACAAGGCCGCTCGGCCGAGCGGCGAAAGCGGCAGACGCCGCCAACGCACAACGTCCTCCTTCAGGCGCTGGAGGGGGGGCAGCAAATTCCGCTCGTAGCGGGCCTCCGGGTCCAGAGTAATATATATACCCAGGTACCGAAACCCCTGGGAGGCAATCTGGATCGGACAGTCCCGTGGTAGGACCGGAGCCTCCCCGGCAAGCACATATACACAGGATTTCGCCCAGTTTATGACGAGGCCTGAGTTGCGACCGAATGAGCGCAAAACATCAACTAGGACGATCAGTGATTTACGCGGGGAGGCGAGATATAGAAGGATATCATCAGCGTAGAGGGACACGCGGTCCTCATGCTCGGGGGTCCAGCGGAGACCACGGATGGAAGGGTGCCACCGCAGCCACTCCGCCAGGGGTTCCAGGGCCAGTGCAAACAGGAGAGGCGACAGGGGCAACCCTGTCGCGTGCCCCGTCCCAGTGCGAATGGGGCCGAAACTCGTCCATTCACCACCACCTGCGCCAATGGGCCGGAATACAACAACTTGACCCAGCTGATGAAGCCCGGTCCGAAGCCAAACTTCGCCAGCATCGCCCAAATGTATGGCCACTCGAGCGTATCAAACGCCATGGTGGCGTCCAAGGACGCCAAGATGGCCGGTTCCCGCACGAACGGGACACGCGCGAGCACCCCGTGCAAGCGTCGCAGATTAAGGGCCGTGTTGCGATGGGGTATGAAGCCGGACTGGTCTTGGTGGACCAAATCGCCCACCACGCCGACCAGCCGGTTGGCCAGCACCTTGGCGAGGATTTTGGGCTCCGCGTTCAAGAGCGAGATAGGCCTATAGGATGTGACCCGCTCACGGGGTCTCCCCTCCTTGTGGATCACCACGATCGTGGCCAGACGCTGGTCCGGCGGAAGGGAACCCCGCGAGCGGGCCGCCAGGAACATCGCGCGCAGGTGGGGCGCCAGTACATCCGGTCGCAGCTTATACAGCTCGATAGGAATGCCATTGGGGCCCATGGCCTTGCCAGATGCGACCGAGCGGATAGCAAGGGCAATTTCGTCCGAGGTGGGAGGAGCGTCCAGCGAATCCCTGTCCTCCACCGAAAGGGAGGGCAGCGCGATGTCCCGAAGCAGGGCATGGGAATCCTCCTCCGAGCAGGGAGAAACCGGGGAATACACCTCGCGGAAATAATCCGCGAAGCAGGAGACAATGGCGTCCGGCTCGGTGACACACACACCATCCATCCTCTCGATCAACGGAACCACACGACTCGCTCTCTCCTTTTTGTCCAACCACGCAATCAATTTACCAGCCTTATCACCCACATCATACAGTCGCCCCTGTTGCTCTCTACTGAGGCCCCTGGCCGCCTCCGTGACGAGGGCCCTATAGGCCGCCTGCTTGAGGTGTAGAACATGCAATGTGGCATCCGTCACCCCGCTCCCCAGGTCACCCTCTAGTTCCGCAATTTCGGCCTCCACCCGGGTTACCTCCTCCCGCTCGCGCCTCCGGGCATGGGAGATAAAGGAGAGGGCCTCCCCTCTGAGAACTACCTTAAAAGCCTCCCACAGGGAGATAGCCGAAGGAACAGACCCCACATTCTCCTCAAAGTACCGCTGCAAGGATTTGATCAATTCAGCTCGAATAGTGGGGTCGCGCAGGTACCAGGCATTGATTGGGGCTACCCTGCCCTCCCCCCTCGGGAAGACATCAAAGTGCAACAGTAGTGGGGAGTGATCTGAAATACCCCGCGCCAAATGGCGCACCTCTCCCACTCTCCCAGCATAGGCCGCAGGGACAAGGACATAATCAAGCCGCGAGAGGCTACCATGGGCACCCGAGTGGAAGGTGTATTGCAGCTGCGCGGGATGCTTTAGTCGCCAGCAATCCACCAATCCTAGTGTATCTAAAAGGCCGGGCAGCCACGCCTGTGCCCGGGGGAGGTCCCTAGGGGGATGACGATCCATAGACCCAGAAGCCACCGCATTGAAGTCCCCCCCAACTACCAGAAGCCCACCCGGGAGGTCAAGGAGGAGGCGCCCCAGGTCCGAAAACGTGGTAGATTGCAACCCCGGCGGGACGTACACTGATACAAAAACGACCACTCTGCCCTCCATTCTACCCACCAAGACAGTGTAACGTCCCCTCTCATCATGGCGCACCTCATCAATCTCCAATGGGAGCGAGTTCTTAATCATGATGCCCACCCCCCGCGAGCCCGAGGTGAAGCCCGAATGGGCCACCAAGCGATAGCCTCGCCGATTCATGGCATGAAAGGAATTACCTATAAGGTGTGTCTCCTGCAGGAAGACCACATCTGGTGAAATTCGTTTCAGATACTGCAGGACCACACCACGCTTAATCCTATCCCCCAGTCCGTTAACGTTCCATGATAACACAGTCAAATCCCTACCCCCCATCATACATGGAAGCCATCAGTCGTCCCCCAAAGAGCATCTCGAAAACAACAATACAGTAAAGGGTTCGCCTTGCGGTGCAAACAAACAACACTCCACCCCCGCCCACCCATCCCAACAGAACTCCCCCCTCCCTGCACCCCTGCATGAGCCCAGACAGCCCCCCCAAAGTGCAGTGTGCCTGTCGCCCCATAAGTGAAAAACTAACTAGTCCCCCAGAGGAGGAGCCCCCAATGGACCCCGTACGACCTCCATAGGAGGGGAACATACACGATCAGTGAATGGTAACATGAATGTTGTCCAGAGCAAGGCCTACTATTCACCCCTCAGTTCTGATCCGGCGAGCCCTCCCCGCCAACCGCACCCCCCCCACCCCCCCGGCCCCGATCCCCAGGCAGAGTATCCAACCAGTCCCCAGCCGCCTCGGGACGGTCAAAAAAGTGCGTGCGACCATCCACCTCCACCCGCAGCTTAGCTGGAAAAAGCATTGAGTATTTAAGGTTCAGGTCCCGTAGGCGACGTTTGACTCCGAGAAAACTCAGTCTCTGCTTTTGGACCGTCGGAGTAAAGTCAGGGTAGAAATTCACGTCCATATTATCGAGCTTGACCGGTCCCTGTAGCCTAGAAGTCTGCAGGATAGCGTCTCTGTCCCGAAAGTTAAAAATCCGGGCAATGAGAGGCCGCGGCGGGGCTCCGGCCTTAGGTCTTCCTCCGGGGACCCTATGAGCACGTTCCACCGCAAAGAGTTTACTCAGCCCCCGGGGCTGGAGACGGGTGAGGATCAGGTCTTCCACAAACAAATCTGCCGCCTCCTCCTCTCGTCCCTCCGGCACCCCGACAATGCGAACGTTGTTCCTCCGGGCCCGACCCTCGGAGTCCTCCAATCGACGGTCCATCAGGGCGCTCGCCTGGCCAAGCCGGTGCACCTCCTTTTGAAGGGCCGCCACGTCTGTAGTGAGACTCGAGGTAGTGTGGGCCAGGGAATCGACCCGGTCATTTGTTTTAGATAAGTCGGCTCTCACCAGGCCCACATCCACCAGGGCCAAGTCTATCTTCTGCGCCAGAGTATCAAAGCGCTGGTCCACCGAGGCCTTCATCTCGGCAATGGCGCCCATGACGTCCCGGAGGGTCAGATCCGCGGGCTGAGCAGACGCCTCAGTCGGGCCCGCGGGGGATGTACGCGGTGCCTCTGGAGATCCCTTCTGGAGGGTGTAACGGTCCATGCTGTTAGACTGATGTGCCGGGCCACGGCGGGTCGATTTCACCTTCGCCCGGTCGCCATCTTGCTTTGTGGACATGTCGCACTCCCAAAGTCGTGCCAATCTCCTCGAAAGGGCCGATAAACCGGTTCACGGGTTCCGGGGGGGGGGCGACCACTGGACCGTAGGACGACTCACAGCCGGCGGGTCAGCCGGGCACCGGGACAAGGCCACACCACCGCACCCCGCTCCGCAACCCTACCTCACTTGAGGGCAAGGAGGGCGCAAAAGCGAAAGTGAAAGCGCGGGGTACGCGAGTCGCCCAGCCCTGCCCGCCGCTGTTGTTCGCTTTGTCCCCGGATCGCCCCACATCTCCAATCCGGGGGGCCGGCGCGGAGAAGGCCGCAATCTTCGATCGGTGTTCCCACCGGTGTCCGGGGTCCGATTCGAGAACGGAAAACGGGTGCCGCCTCAGCTCGGGTACACAGACACAGTCCCCTCATCAAAGACAGGATATAATCAGGATTAATTCAGGAGGTCGCGGAGGTCCTCGGGAGCTTCGCACCTACGCGGCCATCTTGGTTGCGCGCTAGGCTCCTCCGAAATTCTCAAATCTTAATGATTCTTTATACCTCAGGGTTTGGAGCTTCTACTACACGTATTTTACAGTGGAATGGATCTAGATTGAGATGCAAAATATGTAAAGAAAATACATAGAGAGAGTTGTACGAAAACGCAGTCAGTAGGGTATTGAATATGATCCGGGTGCGCACAAACAAATGCATTATTTGATGTTATAACCATTATTATAGGTAATAGCCAAATATGACGCCTGTCTGCATGCCATTGAACATTCACTCACTGTAATCGACTATTTCATTTGAATGTACATCTAAAAAATATAAAGCTAATAAAAATGTATTTAAAAGGAGAAAACATCGGGTGTATAGAGTTCGTTGAAGTTTGTCAACCCCTAGGCAAATACCTGTTTGTACAGGGGCCAGAATTCTGAGTTGGGAGTATTTACTAGACCCAATAACTAAATTCCTCACCCATCATAACATCTGTGCAGGTCAAACCTGTCAGAATTTAACAGGGGAAATAATCTGGTGTTTACCTTAATATCGGGGCACAAGTCCTAAAAAAAGAAGTGGGGGGGGGGGGACACTGCAAGTTAGGTGGTGTCACCGGAAGTGACATCACGAAATGTAGTCCCCTTCTAATTAACAAAGGTTACAAGGCGATGAGGGAAAAGCAGAATGTTTACATTGGAATTAGTCACCGTATTGACACTCAAAGGAGCGGGGAAATTAAAGCTGCGCTTGTTCGGTGCGTATTTATTTCCCGCAGTAAATGTGCCGTTCTCCGTCTGAAATGCATGAATACATACTGACCTTTTCTGATATACGACCACGAGCGCCCGTCTGTCATACCGAACGGCTCCATCAACGTGAAACAACTTAAAGAGCTCTGTTCGCCCTCTCTCGGCAATAGGAGGTGAGGTTTGGTGAGTGCTGAGCTCGGCGCAGGTGCAGGCTCTGGTACCGGCTCTATCTTTTGTGCAGGGGGGACGGCGTCCACCCGGTAAAATAAGTGGGGGGGGGGGGGGACGCCGTCCACCTGCGTGGTACCCCGACTCGAGCCCTGTTAATATACAGATTATAGTGCCCTAAGCAACGCGCCAAAATCCGTATGTTATTCGTCCAAAAACTCGGAACAGGTGCTAAGTATCACACCTGATAAATATCGAATCCCACCATGCATTTATGCACGACACCTACAACACACTCCGAAGCAGGGGCTTTATACACGTTTTCTGAAAACATAATAAAAGGGAATATGTCTGTCTCCGTGTGCAATAGAGAAACGCAGAGCATACGTCCCTTGACACACACCGATACCTACTGTTTGAAAAGGGATTTTTGCTAAAAATGATATCACCCTGATGTGCGAGTGACAAATAGAGAGCCACACGGCCTGTGATGCTAAGCGGGCAGCCTTGAGCCACCTCATACTACGGTCTAGGTCGGAGATATTGAATCGGTCATTTGACTAACGAGCTTGTGTTCCCTGCAGCCGCCTGCTGAAAGAAAGGCCTGTTAAAAACAAATCACAGTAAAGAATAAACCCTTTGAAAATGCTCCCTGCAGCACGTCACTGGATGGTTATGACGCCATGATTAGCCATGATAACACTGCACTAATACAAATCTAGTTTCCGCTGATTACCGCTGCCACCTTTCATTACTGTTCTGGTGCGTATTTGCCTTCGGTACCGCAATGAGCTTGCCTCTGTTTATGATCCACTATGTTAGGGTCTTATTAACGTAGGGAGCAGACTAGGAGATCGTGTTTTCACTGATAATGCGGCCGATTTAACCAACCGTGAAGACAAACACCCCTTCTCCCCCCCCGCACATGTTGTTTTGAATCGAGAGCCACATCAGAGCAGCGAGAATCATCCCGAGCTACCTTTACTGGTAGTAACGACTCATGCTCCCCCATGCAGGGTTAAGTGCCTGATATCAAAAAACGCATCGACATAAAATGTCCCACATGAGTAAACATGGAACACCACAGCAGAAGCAATCAGTGATCATTAGCAGCAAGACTCTCCAATTCAGCAGGAATCACCAGATGCAATCAGGTCACCTTCGAACACCAGTGTGTAGCGTTGCGCTCTAGTGGTTAGCGCCAGGGCATGCTGGGAAGGGGGCGTGGCTTAGCGCGTTGAGCGCGAGGAGAAAGAGCGTGAAGGCAGAGGGAGACGGGAGTGTTCCCGGCGCTCGGTTCCAGCAAGCATAAATAAAGAATACCTTGCTCACACTTACCTGCATTATTGGGTACAATACAACTTTTACAATGGCAACGGGAGCGGGATGAGACCGGCACAGAACCCAGGCACCTCGAGAAGGAACCGAGCACGGCAGAGGCACCCAGTCGCCCTGTACCAGGGACAACAGCCGGGAGTGTCACCGGCAGCTCGAAAGAGCAGAACGCGACAGCAACGGCGAACAGGGCGGCCAGAGACAGAGGGAGGTCACAAGCACAGGAGGCCTGGCCGGGTAAGAGGAAGCAGCACACCGACCGGTACAGGGCGCACCTAGAGAGAGGGCCACACCTGGGAGAAGCATCACCTGGCTGCACAGAAGCCAACTGCACCGCGGCGCCCCGAGCGACATAGCAGGAGAAGCGACAGCACAGCACAAGGGGGCCCACAGCAGCTACCCAGGGCCCACTGGGGAAAACAAAGACAGACCTGGCGACCCCAGGGCCTTCGCAGAGGGGGCAAGACAGCCTTTCGCCCACGCAAACGAGCAACCAGAGAGGGAGACATACACCAGGGAGCCCTCCAGGGGAAGACGACCGGGGTAGTACAGCCCACGGTGAGAGGGGCAGGATGTGCGCGCAAACAACGTCACTCACCAACTTAGTGCCATTCGTGCCGAAAAGAGGAGACCCGGCGATGCCCTGGGAGGACTGGAAACGGTATTTCCTGAACTATATTGAAGCCCTAGAAGAAGAGAGCGAAGGGGAGTTCTCAAGTGCTAGGAAAAAGAAGATACTCCTACACAACCTAGGCCCGGAGGGCATCAGGGTATATGACAGTTTGGTGAAAGAGACCAGACCAGCGGCGGACACAGAAGTGTTTCAACACGCGCTGGAAGACTTAGACGCTCACTACAGGCCAGTGGTGTGCACGCCATCGACAGATGCAACTTCTTCCAGAGAAAACAGATCAAGGGAGAATCGGTGGATGAGTACGTCGCGGAGCTACAGAAAATGGCGGTAACATGCAAATTCGGCGCACTTCACGACGAACTTATTAGAGATCAGATTATCATGCACACCACCAGCACGGCCATACAGGAGAAACTGTGGGTCAATGGGGATGCCCCGCTGAAGGAAGTGGTAGCGCTAGTGAAGAAGGCTGAACTATCTAAACGGTGTGCAGAAGCTGCCAAAAGAGAAAGCAACGACCGCACGCCAATCTGCAGAGTAACAGACGGGGACAGACCAGACGCTTCGAAACAGCAGGCCTCAAGCGGCATGAGGTATCAAAGGAGGGCACCGCAGAGGACCATGAAGAACCAGAAGCCACTGGAAGAGAGGAAGAAGGGGTGCTACAGGTGCGGCAGCCAATCACACCAAGGCAATGGCAACGTTTGCACCGCGTTTCAAGCCAAGTGCGCATACTGCAAAATAATGGGGCACTACGAAAAGGTGTGCAGGCGCAAGCTCGGTAGGGGAGACGTGAAGTACGTAGCACAAGATCCAGGAGGGGAAGAAGAGCCCCAAGTAGAAGAAGACGAAGTCTTGTGCATCGACGATCAAGTGCTGGGAGTGAATTGCACACGGACCAAGAAACCAGCACTACAGATGACGATTGGCGGGGTACAAGTGCACATAGTGGCGGACTCAGGCTCCCCATACACGATCGTCCAGAGGGCAGTATGGGAAAACGAATTTGGTTCCAAAGTCGGGGACAAGCTAAAACCCACCGATATCCATCCGGTCACGTTCACCGGAGAGCCCATACCCATGGTAGGATATCGCAAGCTGATGTTCGAGTTCAGAGGGCGCAGAGCAGAAGGGAAGCTGTACGTGGCAGAGAAAGGACCCTCCGTACTGGGGTTTGAAGGACCAAGGGAACTTGGGAATACAGCTCAACCCAGGAGGCTCCAAACAAGTACTGCTAATAGATCCCAAGCAACCGCAAGGTGAAGGCAAGTGGATGGAGGCGTATCCCGAGGTGTTCAAGGGAACTATTGGGAAGATGACAAAATTCACACACAAGATACGACTCAAGGAAGGTGCTAAACCAGTGAGTCACAAAGCCTGCAATATTCCCTTCAGATGCAGGGAGGCAGTTCAGGAAGAATTGAAGCGGTTGGAAGCAAACGGAGTCATAGAGGCGATCGAGAGCGCTGAGTGGCTGGCGCCATTGGTGGTAGCCCAGAAACCAAATGGGAAGGTGAGACTATGCGTGGACCTGAGGGAGCTCAATAAGAACATTCTAGTGGACAAATTCCCTTTACCCAGGATAAATGAGATGTTGGCGATGACCAAGGGAGTCAAGTGGTTCTCCACGATAGATCTAACCTCTGCGTATCACCAAATCGCATTGCATGCCACCTGCAATCATCTGACATCGTTCATCACGCCCTTCGGGTGCTACAAATTTCTCAGGATGCCTTTCGGCCTAGCATCCGCAGCGGCGGTTTTCCAAAAACTGATGCACAGGTTGTTCCAAAAAGTGGAAGGGGTCCAATACTTCCAGGATGACATCCTAGTGATGGGGAAATCCCAGGAAGATCACGACAAGAAACTGCACACGGTGCTGGCGATCCTAGCCCAAAATGGACTCACAGCGGAATGGCAGAAATGCAGGTTCGGAGTCAACTCAGTGACCTACTTGGGCCACGAGATCAGCGGAAGGGGCATAGAACCGAAAAGAGCAAACATGGCAGCCATAAAGGACGCACCCACTCTGACGAGGAAGGAAGATGTTAGCTCCTTCTTGGGCATGGCTGAATTTTACAGCAAGTTTGTCCCGCACTTCGCGACCAAAACGCACAACATACGGCAACTCCTGAAGGAAAAAAATGCGTTCAGGTGGACACAGGAGGAGCAAAACGAATTCGAGAGCGTAAAGCAAGACATCTGCACAGCCATTCCCCTGGAAGGGTTCGATCGAGAATCATTGTCCATACTGACCACTGAGGCCAGTGACAAGGGCCTGGGGGCGGTCCTGATGCAGAAAACCTGAGGCGGAGAGGTCACCACCGTCAGCTTTGCTTCAAGAGCGTCGTAGAGAAAGAGATGCTAGCGACGGTGTGGGCGATGGAACGGTTCAGGCAGTACTTGTGGGGCGCGAAATTCCTGCTCCGCAACGACCACAAGCCTCTAGTGAAAGTATTGACCTCGAGCGGGCATGCGCATGCGACGCAAGGATGAGCTTGAGACTGTTGGACTACGTGTATGATGTGGAGTACATCCCCGGATCCAGAAACAAGGTGGCGGATTTCTTGAGCAGGGCAGCTGCCATGGAACCCGCAGGAGATAGAGAACCTTCGGAATGGGAAGAGTACGTGGTTGCAGTTACGCAAGACCATGAAGGGGCGGTCAGCATACAGGAATGGGAAGAGGCGTACACAGCGGACGAGACCATGAACACAGTGAAAGGCTATGTGACACATGGGTGGCCCGACAAAAAGCACCTAGATAGTGAGCTGAGGAAGTACTGGGAAGTCCGAGAAGAGATGTCCATTGGAGATAATCCGGTGTTTCTATTGAGAGGGGACAAGGTGGTCCCTCCGATCTCTATGGTGAGCCATCTCTTAACCATCCTACATGAGGGACATCTAGGGATCATGAAAACTAAGGCGAGAGCGAAGCAGGCGTACTGGTGGCCAGCCATGGATGCTCATGTGGAAAGACATGTCATGACATGCGAACAATGCAACAGGGCGGATAAGACACAAACCCTACTACGTCCACCGCTGGGGAAGTTCACAGGGGAGTCAAGTCCCTGGGAAATGCTGTCAGTGGACATCCTAGGCCCAGTCCTGAACGTGGAGGGAGTACCCAAGTACCTCATAGTGGCAGTGGACAGATACTCGAAATGGCCAGAGGTGGATGTCTGTGAAAGCGCTGACACAGAGACGGTGTTAGCATTCCTCACAGCCACGTTCCTGAGGGAAGGAATACCCAAGGTAATAACGTGTGACAATGGCCCACAATTTGTTTCAGAGAAATGGAACGCGTTCATGTCCAGGAATGGAATTGAAGTCAAACACACTCCAATCTACCACCCGGCGGGAAATGGACTGGCCGAAAGATTTAATCAAGTGATAATGGGATCCATACAAGCGGCTATCAGTGCAGGGTTGCAGTGGGAGAAGGAACTCCAACGCATGCTCTGGGCGTACCGCATCACTCCGACCAGCACGGGGTACAGCCCGTTCAAGATATTGAGAGGACGTGAACCCTTTACAAAGGACAATGTCGCGTGGAAACACCTTATGGTACAGAGTAAATGGTCGCCAGCAGTAGCGAGGCGTAACCTGGACAAAGCACAGGCAATATATACTGAGTACTATAACAAACGACGGAATACCAAAGGGGTGACCCTGGAGAAGGGAGAGTGGGTGAGAGTAAAACAGGCCACGCTGAAAAGAAAAGGAGAGAGTAAATTCAGCCCGCCGCTGCAGGTCATAGAAACATACACCAGGTCAGCTTTATTGAGCGACGGAAAGGTATGGTCGCAGGACAGAATGGCGAAATGCAATAGAATTGTGAAATGGGAAGTACCGGAGGACAGAAGAACACGGGGCCCCTCAACTGAAGATGCACCGGAAAGGAAGGAGTGTGAAGCCGAGGAAGAACCAAACCCAAAGTCTCCCGGGAAAGGGGGGAGAGCCAGAGCCTGAGGGCGTTGGAAAGAAACTCAAAGGATCGCTTCACGGAGGCTGAGAATCCAGTGCAAGTTGAAGAAGAACAAGGAGAGGGTGCAACCGGGGGGGAATCCCCGGCTAGAAAGGAACAGGTGGCTCCAGAGAAAAGACAGAACTATACAAGATCGGGCAGAGAGGTCAAGATGCCAAGAAGGTTTGAGGACTATGAGACGCAACCCAAGTAAGACTGAACTAAAGGGGGGGCCTCCGAGGTTGTTGTTGTTAAAGACATTAAAAAGGGGAGATATGTAGCGTTGCGCTCTAGTGGTTAGCGCCAGGGCATGCTGGGAAGGGGGCGTGGCTTAGCGCGCGGAGCGCAGGGAGAAAGAGCGCGAAGGCAGAGGGAGACGGGAGTGTTCCCGGCGCTCGGTTCCAGCAAGCATAAATAAAGAATACCTTGCTCACACTTAAGAAGGTGTCCTGCATTATTGGGTACAATACAACCTTTACACAGTGCAGCCGGTTTCCCTGAGCACACACATTTTCCAACCCAGGGCATTCATTCAGTTTACAAAATCAATGCCGCAAAGCAAACGTGTGCCATTTTAATTATAAACCAGCATTTGCAATGCAATAGGACTCGCATTTACACGAGACCTATTGCATTGCAAACGGGCGTGCAGGCGGCAGCGGGGCGAGATGGCACGAACAACTGGAGTACGGGGGGGGGGGCGAGAAGGCACGGACTGCGGCAGGGGGAGAGAAGGCACAGAACCTTATTAAAGAAAATAATGCTGACAACACTCGAAGTAAAGGGGCCAGTAGACCTGGAAGGATACAAATGACGATGGGGGGATGCTGATGTGAGACCCACGAGGCCCCTTATGCATCGTGTGGAAAGGCGGAACGAACACTTCTCAGCCTTCACTGATTGTGCACTAGTTACGGCTGCGCGGGGCTCAAAGGACTTCGGAAAAACGGAACATCGGATTAGAGGAAGAGCGGGAGAGCGCTGAGTAAGTCTGCGACGGTTACTGCCACAGCAGGGGAGCCAAGCCCACAGGAACCACAATTTCCGGCCTGCCTTGTGGCGAGGACGCCACCAACGTTTCCCTTTCATGCCAGGAGGCGCTTAATTGCCGGACAGGGCTCCCGCAGCGCGGGAGAGCGCTGAGTGAGTCCGCAACCGTTGCCACAGTGGGTGAGCCAAGCCCGCAGGAACCACAATTTCCGGGCCTGCCTTGCAGCAAAGACGCCGCCAACATTTACCTTTCGTGCCAGGAGGCGCTTAATTGCCGAACAGGGCTCCCACAGTGCGGGAGAGCGCCGAGCAAGTCCGCGACTGTTGCTGCCACAGCAAAGGAGCCAAGCCCACAGGAACCACAATATCCGGCCTGCCTTGTGGCGAGGACGCCGCCAACATTTCCCTTTCATGCCAGGAGGTGCTTAATTGCCGGACAGGGCTCCCGCAGCACAGGACGCACGCGGAAAGAGGCTCTGCAACCCCTCTTGGTTTGCTGATTATAGGGCCTAAATACTGCTTCAGATCCTGTGGATTGATTTTTGGCGCCCGATCCAGCAGTACGACGGTGAGCTGTTAAGATAAAGATCCGTCCCTTTTGTTTGCAGTAGATGGCTACCAAGACTGTGTGACTCTATTTGACTTTGTAGTCAGGAGGGTTTGTAAGTAGTCTGTGCTACTTGAAGTACTTATAGATAGGATTTTTAAGACCGGTTCAACCGTATAGGTTAAATTTTATCCATGTGTAGCATATTGTTTATTATATGCTTAGTATCGAATTTATTTGGGGTGATTAGCGCTATTTAATTAAAAAAAATTCTAAATGCCAAATTTTTGGTCTTTTTTTAACACAAAACCTATTTTAATCCTCGTGGGTCACTAATTTGTCGTACCTAGCTCTGTTTTATTATATTTGATAGTTTTATATTCCCCTTCCTCCATATACTAATGTATTTTGCTATTTCGCTCTTTAGTTTATATTGACATTTTGCACATTGCACTTTGAGGATACGGACAATTTCACCAAGGCTGTATATCCCTCCAGGGTACTTACTGGCACTTTGCACTTTACAACTTGCATTTGGCACTTTTATACATTGTACTTTTAGGATACGGCTTGTTTTATTATTAAGGGGTGCCGCTCGCAGGCGCAGGACCTTGCTCCCATTCAGACTCACCTGGAACTGTCTCCCGCAGTAGACCTTGGCGCAGGACAGCACGGATCTTCACTGAACTCTACAGGGGGTTTTAATTTTGACTTTGTGTGATTCGCGGGACTGCGAGGACCAGAGTGCTTTCTTTCCTGCTGATTACTCGCACCTGGCTCCTCTTCCCGCCCCTCATTCCGGCCAGTACTTCACGCCTCGCGGCCCCCGCTTCGCGGGTGCCGCTCGCAGGCGCAGGACCTTGCTCCCATTCAGACTCACCTGGAACTGTCTCCCGCAGTGGACCTTGGCGCAGGACAGCACGGATCTTCACTGAACTCTACAGGGGGTTTTAATTTTGACTTTGTGTGATTCGCGGGACTGCGAGGACCAGAGTGCTTTCTTTCCTGCTGATTACTCGCACCTGGCTCCTCTTCCCGCCCCTTACTCCGGCCCATTTAATCCTTGCCTGCTCTCGCGCTAGCGGGACGCGTGCGGGGCGTAGTCCGGGGCGAAGCCCGGGCCAAGGGCGGGCCCGTTCTAGCCCGTTACAGACCGAGTAAGACCGGACCGGGCCATTTCTCTTTCATTTCAGTGACCATAGCTTAAAATGGCAGCAAGGGAAACCCGTAGTAAATGCCTTGTAAGTAGTGGGTCTGTATCAGGGACTTTAGATGCTTTTTTAATTCGAGCCAATTCTCTATTAAATAATGAGATAACGGTCCTTGAAAAGCGCCTCTCTATAGGCATTGAAAATGCCAAAAGATCCTCTTTGGGTCATATTGCCCAGGCAAGGACGCCTGACAATGTCCCTCTGCCCGGCATACAGACACTATCTATTGTTAGCCCTGCTACTCCTGTTTTTAACTCCCTTATCGATAATGAGTGTCCCCAGAGAACGATTAATGCTAGGACATCGCCCGTGACAAGCCCCAATCCTAATCCCACTATTAAAAACAGTATGGTTGGTAGGAAGCGTTCTAGAGCTGTTAGGGAGGGAGCCATCCCTAAGAAGAACAAAGGCCCCCCAATAAAGAGAAACAAGTTGCACAAGCCATTAGTTTCTCCCCCTTGTACTGATACAGTTCCTGAAAGCACTTCAAACTCTAGCGCGTCTCCCGTCGCAATAAGCAGATCTGTATCTACCATGACTATTTGTCCAGATCAGGTGGCTTCCCTCCATTCCTTAGTTACCCCTACTTCTAATACTAATTTGGGCACAAATACTGAACCGCTTCACAAAGATGTAAAGGCTTTATTCAAATCTTTGCTTGATCCTCTTTGTTTCAAGCTGGACCAATTGGAGGATAGAATAGCCAAATTGACAAGGGTAATTGAGTCTTACCCCAATCCCCTCATAGTTCCATCCTCTTCTGAAAGGGAGCGGGGTAATGTCGCTGCACTACAGAGTACAAGCGCTCCAATTCTACAATTACCCACACATACTCCCGTATCCTCGACATTGCCAGCCCAGGCTCCCACACTCCCTATCAGCAGCTTCATCCCTCCCTCCTCTACGGTGACAAACACAAATTCTCTAGGAAGGGTAGAGCCAGATTTCCACCAGACCATTACTACCAATCCTCCCATTGCTGGAGTACATCTTACCCCAAACCTCCCCCCAGAGGCTGCCCCGTTTGTTGTAGTTTTAACGGGAGTCCCTAAACTTACTGAAGGAACCATCGAATCATTCTCATCGCTTAAGAATAAAGTGGTGAGTTGGCTTACAAACCATAGACCTCTCCCCCCAAACTATTCGGGTGAGATTTTGATGGTTCGTAGGGCCCACTGGGTGGGTAACACTAAGAAAGATCTTATCGGGGATTGTGTGATTATAACCCTGAGGGATAAGGGAGCCGTTTCTTTCATCCTTAACTCCCCTCATGTGGGGTCTGAATCTTTAATAAAGCCCTTCCCACTAGCTCTTTTCTATCCCCCACCGAGAAGACAACAGGAACATGATTATGACCAAGGGTGGACACGTGTGGGTCGTAATGGATTCTGTAATGGGCATAGTACTAGATATGAACTACAGGGCTCTTCCCTATATTTGGGGGATTACAATCGATTCAGATGTCTTAGCGAGGTTGATTGACTGGTTCCAAATACATGTTCAATCAGTGGGTCGCTCTACGCTGAACCATCTTCCCAAGGAGATCTAGACATGGGAGTTATTAAAACCATACCACCAAGCCCGACTCCATATTCAAATCCGGATGAGGATTTTAAAATTTTACCACAGATTGTGTCTCCTGTGAGCTCCCCTATTGGCCCCTGTACCAGGGATAATGTTTTTGTCGTATGCTCTAATTCTCCTTCTATAGCTGATTCTCCAAACCTAAGCATAGATGCCCCTACCATAGGAGAGCCCAAAACTGATGTCAACCTTATCTCTTGGAATGTAGCGGGCCTAAAGAACAAACAGATATGCAATGAGTGGGGTAATTTTATGGACACTTTTGATATTTGTTTGTTACAAGAGACATGGGCCATGGATAACTACCAACGAGAGGGGTTCGCCTCTTTTGGCATTCTGGCTTTATCTAGTGGCAGGGGGAGACCTTCTGGAGGTCTTAGCACCTGGGTTGCAATTCATCTGGGTGCTAAAGCCAGGCAACTCCAAACAGGATCTGATGACATTTTATGTGTTATACTGGACTTGCCTGAGAACAGGCATTTGGTTCTCATAAATGTCTATTCTAGACCATCTCCAGGAGGACGTGAATCTAAGGTCATTACAGCTCTGAATGATTTTATTCTGACTTTAGATCCAGATTATTCCGTCATAGTAGGCGGCGATTTTAACTGTCAGTTTGAGCCGCTCAGTCTCTCAGCCCAAAATGATCCTGTGGCGGAAGACACACATTTAAATATCCCTGACCCTATGATCCCTACGGTCAGAGCTTGGACCCCATTAGTACTTCAAATTCTTTCTCTTACCCTTTCTTTATCATTGAGGGCTTGCAATGGCCGATTTAAATCCGACCAGCCTGGACATACTACTTTTAATAGAGCTGGGCATTTGTCGATCTTGGATTATATCCTGATCGACACAAAATCATGGAACAAGGTCTTAGATTTTAGAGTGGTCGTTCGTGATGATAGTGACCACAATGCCCTTACTCTGAAATTAAAACCAGATCATTGGGGATTTTCAACGTATGTCAGCGGGGTGTCCCCTCCATTGCAATCTCTAACTCTCCATAACAACAAACGAAGAGTTAAATGGTCTAGCATCCTCATGCATCCTGAGAAACTGGCAGAAACTTATAGATTGGCACTTCCCTGCCTTAATGAAATGGCCGGTGTAGTGCTAGACTGCTCTTCCGCGGAAAGTTTATCCAGCCCCGTTATTATCCACACTCAGTTATCAACGAAAATCCTGGACGTTTTTTCTCGTTCAGAGGCTCCTAAGGCACCAGTGCCCAACAAGCAATCTTGGTTCACAGGTGAATGCAGGAAATTAAAAACTGAGCTGATTGTGGCAATAAAAGCAAAGGATAAACTTAGAACTAAATCACTCCGTGCCCTTTATAAACAACAGACCAACAGGGCAAGGAAGTCTTGGGAAGACGATATGTGGGAGGAGTTGAGAGTATCTTTACAGAATAAGGACTTTAAGACCTTCTGGGCCATTGTTAGCAATGGTAAGAAAGACTCTGACCCCATTACTGGTTCTAATATTGCCCCTGCACTGTGGGAAGGGCATTTCGGTGGCCTATACTCAATAGCGGATTCTAATTCACTTCCCCCAGTTGATTCTCCCTCTATTACAGCTTGTTGTGCTGCAGCTATCCCACGAATCGAAATTAAGGAGGTTGAAAATGCCATCTCTATGCTCATATGTTAGAAATGAGGGGGCTCTGGTTGACACAGGTGTGAACCCACAACAAGCAGGGACCCCTTACCTCTTGTCAGGGCGAAGGATGACTCCCCAGAATAACCCCTGCTCACCCTCTAGGTGCGTGGCGCGAGCAGTCTAGGCTAAGTCTCAGGCGTACACGGTTAAGCAAATGCAATTACACATACAGTAAACCCCTTGCATGCACCACAAACGGACACCAATCAGGAGGTATATAAAAATAAGCTTTTATGTAGTTTCAGCAGATTCAAATACAAGGCCCAGTAACGTTGAACTGATGGGGCCACAATTCTTGGAAATACGGTCAAGTTCTCTTGGTTTTACGGAAAGTTCTTTAGGCGGGCACAAGGTAACTGTAGGCCTCAGCGCACTTCGTGCTGAGGCAGCGCCCGGGGAGCACACAGCAGATGACAGGGAAATAAGAACGTTGCGGACCCTGGATCCGATGCGAGCTCGCGGTCGAGTTCGTAGTTACAGTACCTTGTTTCTTGACGCAAAGGCGGGTGCGGGATTTCAGCGGCTCTTCGACAGAAGAGCGAGGCGGCGTCCGGGGCTCCCACACTTCACGATGGGGGGGTCTGATCTTCAGGCTCACGACAGGAGCGGGGTGTTGCAGGTGGCGGGTGAACAAAGCGGGGCAGCCGGGCACGCCGATGCGTCCGGGCCGTCCGAGGCTTGGAGATGCTCACAAACGCCGATTCCGGCGGGAGGGTGAAGGTGCACAGCGAGCCTCCACGAGCGAGGTGACGGGGCAGCCCAGCACGGCGTAGGGGGAGCGGCTCCGATCGAGCGAGGCTCTTCCCAAGGCGGGGGCGGCTAAGCAGTCCTGGTCACGGCTCAGGGAGGGGCTGGGCACGAGGGTCACAGCTCCGGCGAGGGAAAGGACACCACGGTCTAGCAGCAGGCGAGCGAAGATCAGGTAGAGCCCAATGGTCCTGGGGCTCAGTTCAGGGGGCAAGCTCAGTTCCAAGCCCTTGGAGATCGTTTTTGGAAAAGCACAAGTCTTGAAAGTAAAAGTAAAGTAAAAGTCTTCAGCAACAGTTTCTCTTCTCCCCTTTGGCAGCAAGGTCACCACTGCAGGCCAATCCCCCAGGATAGGGACAGTCTTCCTCCTACAGCTTTCCCGGTGCCTCCTCCTCAGGCAGAGATTCTTCTTGGTCAAAAGCGGATCTAGTTTCTTAGGAGCAGGGCTCCTCCATTTATACCACAAATCTTTTGTTCTCCCAGGCCAGGGGGGCCCTTGCCTAGTTCAGTCCGGTTTCTGAGCACTTTGTTTACGTGATGCAGGCTTCTCCTTTCAGAGTGCAGGGCAGAGTCATCAGACGCTCCACAGGGGGTGGAGCCGGCATCGAGGTAGCGGAGCACTGTCCTATTCAGAACCTAGGAGCACTCCTCCCACCCATCTACCTGTTGATCGTCCTATTCATACCAGGCTGCCTAGCCCTGCCCATCTGGGTTCCCCCAGCCCTGTCACTCACACCAGCCAGACATCAGATACACAACACGCAGAGGCGGCTGAAAGGTTTAGGCAAGCAAAGGCCAACTTTCTAAAAGCGGCATTTGCAAACCCGGAATATTAAAATAAACCTTGCGAAAAGATGTACCTTATTATTCCGAGTTCAGGCATACTAAACTCGATCTCCTACCATGTTCCCTGGGTCGGTTAGGATCATAAGGTGTAATAATCCAGGCCGCCCATACTGGCCTATGAGAACAGGGTAGCCTTGCAGTAGTGAACAACAAGATGGCGGTAATTCACTACTAGGACATGCCACGCATCCAGGCGTGTCCTACCTTAGGCGTACAATGCACCCTGCCCGTGGGCCTACCAGAGGGGTGACTAATATGCAGCTAAGGGAAGGTTTCAGGGACCGGCAAGTGTGGGCACTTGTCGGTCGGCGTGTCAGTACCAGACTGCACGCAGGTTCTGCGATGGCAGACCTTAGATATATTTTACCGGCCGCTTCTGTGGGTGGCACAACCAGTGCTGCAAGCCCACCAGCGGGGTTCGCATTTACATGCCCTGGCGCCCCCGGCGCACTTTACTGGGGTCTGACAGTAAATCAAACAGTCCAATCATGGAATCCAACCAACATATACAATTTACATAGGGAGCACTCGCACCGTGACACTGGTTGGCAGTGGCACAGCGCGCTGAGCGGCCAACACCATAAAAACACATGAGGCACAGCGACAAAAAGAGGAAGGGAGACTCACGCCAAGGTGCCAGGTCTAACACGTGTCCCCTCCAGCTGAAAAGTGGGGAGAACTACCCTACCCCAGGGAGTTCCTCATCACTAAGGCGGAAAAATCTGGACAGACCGTCAGCATTGGCGTGATCTGTACCAGGGCGATGTTCCACCGTGAAATCCATACCCTGTAGGGAAATGGACCACCTCAACAGCTTTGGATTCTCACCCCTCATATGCATCAACCATCTGAGGGGCCTGTGGTCCGTCTGAACCCGGAAGTGAGACCCAAACAAGTAGGGTCTTAGCTTCTTCAGCGCCCAGACCACAGCAAATGCCTCACGCTCAATAGCACTCCACCTCTGTTCCCGTGGAAGTAACCTCCTGCTAAGAAAGGCTACGGGTTGATCTAGGCCCTCCTCATTAATCTGTGAAAGAACAGCCCCCACACCATGCTCTGAAGCGTCTGTCTGAACGATAAACTCTTTGGAGAAGTTGGGAGCCAAGAGCACGGGCGCCGTGCAAATAGCAGTTTTCAAGGCCTCAAAAGCTTTCTGACAGGTGTCAGTCCAGATCACTTTCCTGGGCTGCTTCTTCGAAGTCAGCGCTGTCAAGGGGGCAACCATGTTGCCATACCCCTTGACAAACCTCCTGTAGTACCCGGTGAGACCTAGGAAGGCTCTCACCTCCGTCTGGGTTTTGGGTGCCTCCCAATTCAGGATGGTTTCTATCTTGGGTTGGAGGGGTGCCACCTGGCCACTCCCAACTTGGTGTCCCAAGTACACCACGGAACCCTGCCCGATCTGGCACTTACTCGCCTTGATCGTGAGGCCTGCCTTGCGCAGCGCCATCAACACTTCCCAGAGGTGACGCAAGTGTTCCTCCCAAGTGGAGCTGAACACTGCGATGTCATCCAGGTAGGCTGCACTGAACGAATCCAGCCCAGCCAACACCTGGTTGACCAATCTCTGGAAGGTGGCAGGGGCATTCTTCATCCCAAATGGCATAACCCGGAACTGGTAGTGCCCATCTGGGGTGGAAAATGCTGACCTCTCTTTGGCCCCCTCGGTCAAGGCGATCTGCCAATACCCAGACGTTAAATCAAACGTGCTGAGGTAGTTGGCAGCCCCTAGCCGATCGATGAGCTCATCAGCTCTGGGGATGGGGTGTGCGTCGGTCCTAGTGACCGAATTGAGTCCTCTGTAGTCCACACAGAACCGGAGTTCGGGTGTGGCTCCCGGCGCTGCAGCCTTTGGGACCAAGACCACGGGGCTGGCCCAAGGACTGCTAGAAGACTCAATTACCCCGAGGGCAAACATCTTGGAGACCTCCTCCTTGATGCATGTCCTCACCCTGTCAGTCACCCTGTAGGCCTTGTGCCGCACAGGTGGACTATCCCCAGTGTCCACATCATGGACGCACCAATCAGTGACACCAGGGACCAGGGAAAACAGGTCAGAAAACTGTCCCAGCAGCTGGCGACAATCATTCTGTTGCTCAGGGGTCAGGGTGGAAGAGAGGATGACACCATCCACTGACCCATCTTGCTCCTTGGCTGACAGGAGGTCAGGAAGAGGTTCTGTCTCCTCTTCCATTCCAGCATCTGTTGCCAAGAGCATGCCCACTTGGGACCTCTCCAAGTGGGGCTTGAGGCGGTTGACATGTAGGACCCTTAAGGGGTTCCTAGGAGACTTCAGGTCCACCACGTAGGTAACAGGACTCTTGCGCTCCACCACCTCAAAGGGACCGGTCCACTTATCCTGGAGCGCACACGGCTCCACGGGGGCCAAGACCCATACTTTCTGTCCAGGCTGAAGCTCTACCAGAGTGGCATTCTGGTCGTACCACCGCTTCATCTCCTCCTGGCTGGCTTCCAGATTTGCCTCAGCAAGTTGCCTGAATCGCCTAGTCTGATTCCTGAAGGCCAGCATGTAACTATATACATTCTGGGGAGGTTTCCTGGGAGATTGCTCCCAGCCTTCTTTGACCAGACTTAGAGGTCCTCTGACTGGGTGACCATACAGAAGCTCAAAGGGACTGAACCCCAGAGACTTCTGTGGCACCTCACGGTAAGCGAAGAGAAGGCATGGTAAGAGGACGTCCCACTTACGCCTAATGGCTCCTTCTAGGCCCATTATCATGCCTTTGAGGGTTCGGTTGAATCTCTCAACCAACCCGTTTCCTTGGGGGTGGTAAGGGGTGGTGAACTTGTAGGTTACACCACACTCTTGCCAAAGAGATTTCATGTACTTGGACATGAAATTGGTACCTCGGTCAGACACCACCTCTAGAGGGAATCCCACTCGGGAGAAAATTCCCATCAGTGCACGTCCCACCACGGGGGCCGTCACTGTCCTCAGAGGAATGGCTTCCGGGTACCGGGTGGCATGGTCCACCAGGACCAGGATGAACCTATTGCCCATCGCTGTCTTGGGGTCCAGTGGCCCTACAATGTCAATCCCCACTCGCTGGAATGGGGTACCGACCACAGGGAATGGCTGGAGTGGAGCCTTCTGCTTCCTTCCACTCTTTCCACTTGCCTGGCAAGTCTGGCATGTCCTGCAGTGAGTATCGGAACTCCTGCGCATTTGAGGCCAATAAAAGTGGGTGACAAGCCTTTCAAAGGTCTTGTCCTGCCCCAAATGCCCTGCCAATGGCACATCGTGAGCCAGCCCCAGTAGGAAGGCTCTGAAGTCCTGGGGTACCACCAGCGCACGGGCTGACCCAGGCTCAGCAACCTTAGGCTCTGTATATAGGAGGTCGTTCTCCCAGTAAACGAAATGCGATCCTGACTGATCACCTGCGGCCTGGTCTGCAGCCTGCTGCCGCATACCCACGAGAGAAGGGCACTCCTTCTGTGCCTTGCAAAAGTCTTCCCTGGTGGGACCCCCTTCCTGCTGCCAGTGGGTCAGCTCCGGCAGGTCTCCCAGTTCAGCTATCTGCTCCCCTGTAGGCTCCAGGGCATCCCCCTCAAGGTCTGCTTCCTCCTGGACCGTGGGAACTTCAGGGGCCGGCTTCCCGCGCCCCTTGCTCCTTCTCTCTGAGGCCGGTTCCTGGGCCTCCCTCTCAGGCTCCAGGACCTCTTGAGTACCTCTACTGGCTGCCATGGACCGTGTGGTGACACACGCCCAATCCGGCATACCCAACATCTCCAGGTGAGCACTCCGCTCCACCTTAGCCCAAGGTGAGCTCTCCAAATCGTTCCCTAACAAACAGTCTACAGGCATGGCGGGCCTCACAGCTACCTGAAGAGTACCAGAGACCCCCCCCCACTCAAAGGGAACCTGAGCCACCTTGCAGTGTCTCTCTGTGTTGTCAGCGGCAACAACGGGATAGAATGCATTGGGGACCACCTGCTCCTGAGACACCAGGTGACACCGGACAGCCGTCACACTGGCTCCTGTATCTCTAAGAGCTTCCACCCTATGGCCATTTATGGTCACCCACTGCCTGTACTTCTTAGTGTTCTCAGGCAGCTGGGTTGGAGGGACCACTTCACGGTCTCCTAGCGAGACCAGGGACATCTCTGCGGGACCCCACCCACCTTGGACATCCCTCTCCTCCCCCAAGGCTACACTAGTCACCTGCCGGGGTGGAGCACCAGTGGGTGCTGGTTTACCAAACAATGGACACTTTACATCAGAGGCAAAATGCCCCAAATTGTTACACCTGTAACATCTTACGGGCCCCTTTGGAACAGGAGGACCTGTCGGGGCCCCGGTCGGTTTCTGGGGTGGGGGAGGCTGAGAACCCTTCCCTTGGTTCCCTTGGGGACTATTTTGGGGCCCTTTTTGGAACTGCTTCGGTTTACCCCTGTCCCCCCCACTCTTCTGCTGGGGACCCTGCCCACCTTTGGCGGGATCTCCCACGGTACCCTTGTGGACCCTGGTACTGACCCAGCGGTCCGCCTCCTCAGCAAGCTTCCTCGGGTTAGTCAGCTTACTATCGATCAGGTGCTGGCGTAGCTCAGGAAAACAATTACTGGACAAGTGCTCCCATGCCATTAAATCAAGAAGCCCTTGATAATCATTCACCTTACTACCCTTTACCCAACCATCCAGTGCTCTGCAAAAGAAAGTCACATACTCCACATACGTACTATTGGGAATCTTAGTGCAACCCCTGAACCTCTGTCTATATAACTCAGGGGTCAACCCATACCTAGCCATCAATGCTTCCTTCATATGGGCATAAGAATTACGAACATCAACAGGTAAATCTAACAGTGTGTCCCGCCCTTCACTCAGGAACCTTCCCCACAACCCCGCTCCCCAATCTTTCTCAGGGACCCGGTGGGAAGACATGGCTACCTCGTAGGCTCTGAACCACTGCCCGATGTCGTCATTCCTGAAGAACTCCTTCACTACATCCTTGGGAATATAAACTCTTGGTTCCGCCGGTACTGGCGGTGTGCTGCCACCAGAGGGATTAAGCTCCAAACTTTTTGCTTTCAGCTCCAGCTCCCTCAGCTTCATGTCATGCTCTAATTGTAGTTTCTTTTCTTCCATGGCTAATCTTTGTTTTTCCATATCCATCTGCCCATGAAGTTTTGCCATTTCCACCTCGTGTGCCCGGGTTGCGGCCCTGTCTGCCAACTCTTCTGGCGACAGGCACCTGCCAAACTCATGGACACTTTCTGGTGGAACCACTTCCACCTGATTCTCTGGTGCCTTTGACTCATACCAGGCCCTCAGCGCCTTCACAAATTGTTCCTTCTTTTTCAATCCAGTTTGGGCAATCCTGAACTTGGAGCAAAGACCTTTCAAGTCTTCATTGGTACGATTCAGAAGCGCGTCTTCTTCCCAATCTACGTCTTCAAATCCAGAGATTATGGAAGCCGCCCTTCCGGCGGAAAGTGAACCAGGCATGGCTCTAACAACGGAGACTCTTGGCAAAACAAAAACAAATGCTAGCCTTGTGGCTGTGTTACTGGTCTGCTCTCACTACGTGGTGATCAGTGATTCACTATACGCAAACCACAAATGCAAATCCGTAAATCCTCACCGCTGCCACCAATGTTAGAAATGAGGGGGCTCTGGTTGACGCAGGTGTGAACCCACAACAAGCAGGGACCCCTTACCTCTTGTCAGGGCGAAGGATGACTCCCCAGAATAACCCCTGCTCACCCTCTAGGTGCGTGGCGCGAGCAGTCTAGGCTAAGTCTCAGGCGTACACGGTTAAGCAAATGCAATTACACATACAGTAAACCCCTTGCATGCACCACAAACGGACACCAATCAGGAGGTATATAAAAATAAGCTTTTATGTAGTTTCAGCAGATTCAAATACAAGGCCCAGTAACGTTGAACTGATGGGGCCACAATTCTTGGAAATACGGTCAAGTTCTCTTGGTTTTACGGAAAGTTCTTTAGGCGGGCACAAGGTAACTGTAGGCCTCAGCGCACTTCGTGCTGAGGCAGCGCCCGGGGAGCACACAGCAGATGACAGGGAAATAAGAACGTTGCGGACCCTGGATCCGATGCGAGCTCGCGGTCGAGTTCGTAGTTACAGTACCTTGTTTCTTGACGCAAAGGCGGGTGCGGGATTTCAGCGGCTCTTCGACAGAAGAGCGAGGCGGCGTCCGGGGCTCCCACACTTCACGATGGGGGGGTCTGATCTTCAGGCTCACGACAGGAGCGGGGTGTTGCAGGTGGCGGGTGAACAAAGCGGGGCAGCCGGGCACGCCGATGCGTCCGGGCCGTCCGAGGCTTGGAGATGCTCACAAACGCCGATTCCGGCGGGAGGGTGAAGGTGCACAGCGAGCCTCCACGAGCGAGGTGACGGGGCAGCCCAGCACGGCGTAGGGGGAGCGGCTCCGATCGAGCGAGGCTCTTCCCAAGGCGGGGGCGGCTAAGCAGTCCTGGTCACGGCTCAGGGAGGGGCTGGGCACGAGGGTCACAGCTCCGGCGAGGGAAAGGACACCACGGTCTAGCAGCAGGCGAGCGAAGATCAGGTAGAGCCCAATGGTCCTGGGGCTCAGTTCAGGGGGCAAGCTCAGTTCCAAGCCCTTGGAGATCGTTTTTGGAAAAGCACAAGTCTTGAAAGTAAAAGTAAAGTAAAAGTCTTCAGCAACAGTTTCTCTTCTCCCCTTTGGCAGCAAGGTCACCACTGCAGGCCAATCCCCCAGGATAGGGACAGTCTTCCTCCTACAGCTTTCCCGGTGCCTCCTCCTCAGGCAGAGATTCTTCTTGGTCAAAAGCGGATCTAGTTTCTTAGGAGCAGGGCTCCTCCATTTATACCACAAATCTTTTGTTCTCCCAGGCCAGGGGGGCCCTTGCCTAGTTCAGTCCGGTTTCTGAGCACTTTGTTTACGTGATGCAGGCTTCTCCTTTCAGAGTGCAGGGCAGAGTCATCAGACGCTCCACAGGGGGTGGAGCCGGCATCGAGGTAGCGGAGCACTGTCCTATTCAGAACCTAGGAGCACTCCTCCCACCCATCTACCTGTTGATCGTCCTATTCATACCAGGCTGCCTAGCCCTGCCCATCTGGGTTCCCCCAGCCCTGTCACTCACACCAGCCAGACATCAGATACACAACACGCAGAGGCGGCTGAAAGGTTTAGGCAAGCAAAGGCCAACTTTCTAAAAGCGGCATTTGCAAACCCGGAATATTAAAATAAACCTTGCGAAAAGATGTACCTTATTATTCCGAGTTCAGGCATACTAAACTCGATCTCCTACCATGTTCCCTGGGTCGGTTAGGATCATAAGGTGTAATAATCCAGGCCGCCCATACTGGCCTATGAGAACAGGGTAGCCTTGCAGTAGTGAACAACAAGATGGCGGTAATTCACTACTAGGACATGCCACGCATCCAGGCGTGTCCTACCTTAGGCGTACAATGCACCCTGCCCGTGGGCCTACCAGAGGGGTGACTAATATGCAGCTAAGGGAAGGTTTCAGGGACCGGCAAGTGTGGGCACTTGTCGGTCGGCGTGTCAGTACCAGACTGCACGCAGGTTCTGCGATGGCAGACCTTAGATATATTTTACCGGCCGCTTCTGTGGGTGGCACAACCAGTGCTGCAAGCCCACCAGCGGGGTTCGCATTTACATGCCCTGGCGCCCCCGGCGCACTTTACTGGGGTCTGACAGTAAATCAAACAGTCCAATCATGGAATCCAACCAACATATACAATTTACATAGGGAGCACTCGCACCGTGACACTGGTTGGCAGTGGCACAGCGCGCTGAGCGGCCAACACCATAAAAACACATGAGGCACAGCGACAAAAATAGGAAGGGAGACTCACGCCAAGGTGCCAGGTCTAACATCATACCTAACAAAGCGCCGGGCCTGGACAAAATCCCTAGCGATCTTTTTAGGTCTGAACCTACGGTGTGGGCTCCCTACTTATGTGTCCTTTTTAACTCCATTTTGTATGGTGCAGAGCCACCAGTAACCTGGCGTGGCGCGGAGATAGTGCCTATTCACAAAAAAGGCTGCCCTTTACAGCCCTCAAATTATCGCCCGATAAGCCTAATTGATACGACCCAAAAACTATTCGGGCGCATAATTTTGAATAGATTACAGGCCTGGGAAGAAGAAAATAACGTTTTAAGCACTTTGCAGGCCGGCTTCAGGAAGGGTACTTCAACCCTTGACCAGATATTTCGTCTTCAGGTTATATTCTGGAAGACTGTGAGAGTAGAGGGTGGCAGCCTCTACCTCATTTTTGTTGATCTAAGGTCAGCTTTTGATCTGGTCCCGAGAGAAAAGCTCTGGGCCGTTCTGCAAAGGCTCAACATTCCCCCCTATCTCTTGGATGTTTTGAAGAACTTACACAAGGCCAATTTCGCCCAGGTTAGATGTGGGAAGTATGGCGAACTCTCTGACCGCTTTCCTGTTAGTCGAGGAGTTCGACAAGGATGTGTGCTAGCTCCCACGTTGTTTTGCCTATACATTAATGGACTCATAAAACACCTTCTAGCCCTCAAAGACATTGACGTCCCTAGGCTTGTATCGGGCAAGGTTCCTGCTCTAATGTTTGCTGACGACACCCTGTTGTTGTCACGCACTCCCATGGGAATTCAGCGAGTTTTAGATGGCTTCGTTGACTTCTGTGGTGACAGGGGCCTTGAGATCAACCTAGCCAAAACGAAATTTATGATTCTCAACCCTCCTAAAAGTACCCGCCCGAGCCCAGTATTGAATGGTATCCCCCTTGAAAGGGTGAAAACGTTCACTTACTTGGGGATTACACTCCAGGAAGATCTTGGCTGGGGAGGCCAGGTGGTCAATTCTACACTTAAGTTGACCCAAACTACAGGAGGTATGGCTAGATTGTTTAGTGGCACGGTTTTTAAACCAGCGGCCCCAGTGGTAGAAATTTTTAAAACTCAAGCCCGATCTGCCGCTACCTATGGAGCAGAACTATGGGGCCACTCCCAAATAGATAGTCTAATGAGGGTC
Source organism: Triturus cristatus (assembly GCF_964204655.1). Classification (NCBI taxonomy): domain Eukaryota; kingdom Metazoa; phylum Chordata; class Amphibia; order Caudata; family Salamandridae; genus Triturus; species Triturus cristatus. Next base: position 568,395,791 of record NC_140586.1, read on the forward strand.
GAAAACTCCTTTATCAGGAAACTATTAAGTTTACCCCCTAGTACTCCGCTGGTCCCAATTAGATTAGATCTGGGACTGCTTCCCATTGAAGAAGTGGTGGTGGCCCGGCCTGTCCAATATTGGAAGAGATTATGGTCCAATCCAGACCTCGAAATTTTCAGAGATTAATTTCTGGATCTCTGGCCTACACTCAAACACATGAAGATCCCTTGGTTAACTCACGTTAGGGAAACTTGCTTCAGGATTGGTCGCAGGGAACTCTGGGATACCCCAGAAGCTTCCTGCCTATCTGTTTCTAAAACCAATCTTGCTGAAGAACTAAGATACTTTCATCTAACACGCCTGCACATGGATCCTAACATAGGCAGGCTGACCGAACAGTTTCTCCAGATTAAACCGAACTATGGGAGGGAGTTATTCCTGGATCTGATTTTCCCTCCTCTAGCCAGGAAATTATATGTTCAATTTAGAATGGGTACCTTACCACTCAGGTCTTTCACTTCTAGATGGGACATTAAGAATAGTATTTCATGCCCTGCATGTGGCTACAAGCTGGAGGATGAAATTCATGTGTTCTTTGTTTGTCCTGCGTACCTTACCCATAGGAAACGTTGGGTAAAATCGATTTGTAGGAACCTTGGTTTTAGAGATTGTGTTAATGCCCTGCGAGTTTTAAAATACGACACCCATCCCCCAATTGTGTTCGCAGTTTCACGCTTTCTTAATGCTGTATGGTTTCAGCGTAGGAAACTTTCCACCAATTTTTAATAATGTGAAAATTTTAATTTGATTATTTTATTCTGTTTTGGTGGTTAAAATGTGATCTGCTCTTGCTTTCGACATATAAATTGTTGTATTGTATTCTGCTTTTATGGCCCTTGTGGCCGAAATAAAGTTTTTTGACTGACTGACAAATGACGACATGGTGTCATAAGGAGGGACTAACAAGCCAATAAACAAATCGGAAGGCAGCATTTATGTATGACAAAGACACAAGCCAATGAAAAAGATGGGCGGGGCTTCTCCCCCGTACTCAACTACCCCAGATCAACCCCAGAGCAGTTCTCGATCTAAAAATATGACAGTCTCCTCAAAATTAAAACAAAGTGTCTTTATTTAAAACGCTGAAGCTTTTCAACATAGCATATCATATTATATCTCCACGCTCAGAGGAATTTATTAAAACTGAACAGTATTCAATATAAACTTAGAACGTTCCTGTGCCCCCTTCCTGATGACAGTGTTATTAGTGAATTATGCGGCACAGCACTTGTCACATAGAACCTAAATGGCAAGTGACTTGATTTTTATTACAGACGTAGCAATATCATAGTGTAATAAATCACAACGCACACCTTAAACTCACTTATTTGAGGGTGCTCTAATATGCGATGATGAAGAAACAGGAGGCTGTGTGAATTAAACTGTTTTGGCTTGGGTCACACAATTTGCAAGCTGGGCAGCTGGGATTGATCACAGGCTTTCTCTTTACACATTGTGCAGTTCAGTCACTAGACAGGTATCCATTTTCTCTTCTGTTTTACATGAAAGTTGAATGTTTGTCTTTAATACTTGGCGCCGGAGGGTGGAGCACGGGTGGCAGGCAGAAACCACATGAAGGCTAATCTCATTTTGGGCCAGAGGGTCCAAGAGCCAGAGCTACACGTATGGCTCGAGCTTTCAGTGCCTCGCTCACTTCTAATCATTTTCACTTTTCATCACTATCCAGTTTAGGTGGTCACAATGCACTTTACATTAAAGCAGACTAATTAGGGGAACCACATACGACAAATATGTAGCTCAGAGCTGCCAGTTTGTTCTTTAATTGTTTTCACTTAATATGGGATACTGCTCCAGCTCTCATACACCGTGCTTGGTCGCACTAGAGGCCTGATGTATGATCAAGGAGGTCACAAACAGTGAATGAAGATTGCGCACCAATTAATTCACTACTAATATAGGAATGGCGGTCTGCAAGAAGCAGCTGATCACTATCCATGTAACTGAATGCTCAATGGGCCACACTTGACCAAACTCACTATATGCATGCGGCACAGCATAGACTTGTTATGCCATGTTAGACTTATTTATTCGAAGTGCATTCTGCCATTAATATGGGTTTGCACATCCGGTTTTGGTACCTTCTCGCCCTAGTTTGAGGATGCTCATATATAGACAGTCTGGTTGGGTTTAAAAGCGAATACATCATTTGTAGTCGTTTGGGGAGCTTTCCATCTACTTACTAGTACGGACTGTGTTGGTGGGTTGCATGGAGTTGGGTGTAGCATGTTTTGTTGATAGCCTGGTGTGCAAAGTAATGGGCAGGGGTATGCTGTTGTGAGCCCCGTGATATTGGCATATCTGTGCAGTGCCAGATGTTTGATATCCCCTAATATGCTGTGTGGGTGTTTTTGAGTGCATTGTTTTTTCGTCTGGTAAGAGCCACCTAAATTCACAACATGCCTCCTGCTGTTTTTATGGTTTATTGGGAGAAGTAGGGAAGGTAGTAAGACTTAGAGCTTTCCGTGCATCTATCCTTACTTTCCATCTGTCTTTTAGCAAGGCGGTGTTTGTCAAATGTGCATACATTGCCTTTTTCTTAATAAATAGTCAATCTGACTAATGTTGCTGTTGCTTAAGAGTTGAGTCAGCGGTGGAACAGGTAGCATGTTAATTATCCAGAGGCTCCTGTGCCCTAAATCTCTATTCCAGAAATGGCCCACATACATGTTGCAGGCCCTCGCCTTCTTATCACTGTCTGGTTTTGTAATCTGGTCTTAAGTGAAGACTATGCGCAGAATACTTTTCTATGTGAAAGCTTGGCTTGGAAAGGGTATTCTGTGAACTATGGAACTATCTCCCATCTTAACCAAAATTACAGGGCACTCACATGTCCAAAGAGACCAGGGACTGGATGCACTGAGCATTTTATCAGTCGGAAACACTGCGATTAGCTGCTTACGACCCTTGATATGTTTTTTAAAAAAATGCACTAGATCTATATTCGGAGTCGATACACTTTTATTGACACCTAAGATTTCTATTCAAATGGATACCGAGTACCTGGCTTCCTAGAACGAGAAAAATATGGTAGATGTCAGAGTGGGTGGACTTTAAGATGAGAATGAGTAACAGAGCTGCACAATGGGCCAAGAACATAAATCGGGTATGTACGGAATAAGAAGGAAAGTTGGATCTAAAAGAAGGGGCGTGGCCACCGTTATAGTGGTCTCGCATTTGCGAGAGTTTGAGCTCTTGGCATTGAAAACACAATGCCTTTTATATATGTGTTACTTTAAAAACACAAAAATAAAAGGCATTATAATTTTCATCGCCAATAGCTTAAACGCTCGCAAATGCGAGACCTCTTGCATTGAAAATGCTTGTTATTTGTGACTCGAGTATCACTTCCTAGGTGGGATTAAGCCGACAGTGCTGCACGATGCCACCTGCTGCCACACAGGAGTTATCTAAAACATCTCCGGATCCAGTTTTGTGCTTGTGGGGAGTAATATGGTGAGGAATCTGTGGTTAAATAGAGAGAGTATCAACCAGAAAAAGCGTTACTCAAGATGAGTAACCTGTTCATTTAGCACTATTAATCCTCATGTGAGATCTATAGAGGACTCACATCTAGCTCCACTATGACGGCGCAGAGTTAAAATAAAAAATTAAATGTCACACTGCAGCAGCGATGTTGCTAAAGGAATGGTGCAGATGACCGGCGCACTGCAGACACTCCATAATATTCATATTACCATCAGTAATATCAGTACTCCTGCATAGAAAAGTGAAGTAGCTTCCACAATTAGTTGTGCATCTATGTCGGAAACAAAAACATTTCTGCGAACAAGGTCTCATAGTGCTGAACAGTTAAAAGAACGTATGTTTTCAGGTGTCCAAATTGGTTCTAAACGACGCTAGAAACAATGAACAATTATATGTGAATTTCGTTATTGTAAGTTTTAGATAACAAATGTCGATATTTCCAATAAGATGTTATGCTTTTCTTTTTTTCTGTATATATTACATATTGATATATATATTAGGTATCTATTTTGTTTGACAACTATGTAATTAGAAGAAAATATTTTTCAAAATAAAATTTTTCTTCAGAATTGATGGTGTGTGATTTTAGTCCTTTATTGTCTTCCTTCTGCAGCTATTCTTACTACCTGTTGGGGCTAGGGTGGCACTGACACTTCATCAGGTCTGTCCTCATCAGGTATTATGCTAATGCCTTTCTGGTAGCATCGTTGTGCAAAAACAAGCTAGTTCTGCATGCTGTCTGTGGTGCTTACTGCAGAACTCCTCCACTTTTGTGCAAAGAAGTCTGATTTTAAGAGGCGAAACGTTTGTTCAGTAACTGGACACGTGCATCAGTGTGCTGCTACATTGTACATTCTTTTAATGGGAGTGCGTACATGAATGCATGGGGTCATTATCCGCAACCTTAAAGCATACCACTGTCACCTGAAGTATACCACTGTCACCTGAAGTGGTTAAACAACACTTAGTGTAATTTTCTATAAAAAAAATAAACCTATGGTATTATATTGGTTTTTATTTGTTGACCAAGCTAATAAATAGTTGTCTCCAAAATCACCCCTGGATAGATGTCTATATAATCCACAATGGCGAAACACGTTGGAATTGTGTATTCCTAGGGTATTTTGCCACTCTGAGCCCCTACCTTTTGTGAATGGCTTACCACCCAAACTCAGGAGTCAGTCATTTTTCAATGATTTGCAACCACATTATGGTCGTAATACATTAATACATCACGTACTGACACACAATTTGGAAGTGACTCCTATCTCATTTAGAAGTCGGTAAAAGTCTACTGACTTCTAAAATGGGATTAATACATAGTTAAAACCTATTTTGCTGTTGCCAATGCACCTATTTTGCAAATCGCATTTGTGACGGCGAAATAGGTTTGTACATCAGGCCCCTAGTTACTTATCCAGTTAAATAAGATATTGGAAGTCTTCCGACCTTCTGCACCCCACACCACCAGGCTCTAGGCTTCACTGTTCTTTTTCTCCTGTGCAGAAAGAAACTAAAGCTGTGGAGAGGCGGTATGGTATGTAAGCATACTTATGATGCAGGCATGCATTCAGGTCCCCAGTGGAGAGCAGTGTGTTAAAGTGTGTGTAACTAGTATCTGTTCACATAAACTCATGTTGTTAGGTTCAGTCATATGGAACCTTCTCGAACATTATTTTACAACAATAACAACCAGCATCCAAAGGTCCGCCAAACCCTTGTCTTTTATTTACTTGAATCCTCGTTTACCTTGTTTGCTAGGTCCTGTATGCTTCTGTAGGTTTAATGGCCAATTTTATTTGTAAAGTTACGTTTGACCTCCATTATTGTATTTATTTTTGTCACCTGTTAATATCTGAAATGTTACATTAAGACAGAATCCTCTAAATTCCTCCTGCTTTCATTGTAGGTCTTCGAATGTTGCTGAGCGATATAATTACACAGTGGAATTTAGTGGTGTAGGAGCACCACCAGCAGACGCTGGAGACGTTGGATTTTGTACTCAAATAGCTGTCTTTGTGAGGAACTATTTGGAGACTGATGAGATGGTTAACAAAAAGAGAGAGACACAATATGTCTACGAAACTGTAAGTTGTTGGGAGAGGCTTAAATACTTTTCAGACTAAGTTAGTCTGGTGGCATTGGTATTGCAAAGAACTTCTCTCTTCGTACAATGACTCTAGTAGCAGCCCTGTACATGCAAACTGTGCAAGACTTTCTTTTAACTGAAATATTGGTGGAGTACACAGCCTCATTCTATTTGAGACACTTTGCATCAATTGGGTCTTCTCATTAAATATGACATTTAAAGGCATCTCCTTTTAACTTCTGAAGACCGTGCCCTTTTTCGATATGAACAGGCATTCAATTAAAACGATCTAAGTGGATGAGCAGATGATGGCTCAAAACAGAATTTATCTGCTCAACCCAGTTCCCATGTTGCTACATACAAGCCTTCTTAGAGCCCTATTACCTAGTTACGCAATGACAGCTCTCGACTCGCAGGTTTTCACCAAGACGTTTATATGTATATATTTCTATCTATATATAGTAACGTAAAAAACACACACATATAATTTTAATTACATGGGTAAAACTTCTTATTGAATGTTTGCCACAGATTTATTTCAAAGGTCGTATTTTACAGAAAAGATGTCTTAACTGTGAATTATTTTCTGTAAGTTCACAGTGCTGAATTCATTTGCAGAATATTTACTTTCAATAACCAAATAAAAATGTTAAATGGGGGGATACCAGACTGTATATGTAGCTCGTAGATGTCCCAAAAAATGGTCTTGTGTGTGGACCTGTGGAACTCCTATCGTGGAGAAATATGTCAGCCTCCCTTGGCTCCCACAATGGATGACCCCCCCATCACCCTAGACCTTCCATCATGTATGATTGTATTCTGTAGTTTACCTACTATACCGCTGATGCCTATCGTATTGCTCCCTCTGTGATATCATTGCATTGCTGATGTTTGTTCTCTCAATAAAAAAGGTTTTACAAAAAAAAAATGGGGGGATAACACAGCATTTCTTACTTCTTTCAGTGTTGGTCAATAAAAAAACTTTCACAATGACAAGTACCGAGACAATCTCACCCTTGCAGGCCCATCCTAGATGCAAGCATCTACCAGTGAATTACCCAGCGTGTGAAAATAAACATTGTAAACGCAAAACCCTGCCAGCAAAGAGTTATACTGTCTCACATTGCTCTTTATTTTCGTTCTTTATATATGTGTTGGTAAGCCTCCTCTCTTTTTTTTTTTTTATTTTTTATTTGTCATAACAGAAAATATTACAGAGGTATGACGTTCAAGACGCCCGTCCCTCCCCCCAACCCCCAGTCTGTAAAACAGCGAGACAAATGGCACAAAAAAAAAGGGTAAACATAAGAGAATAGCACGGTAAGAATCAAAAGAGAAGAGAAAGGATAATGAAAGAAGGGCGGATACTGAGAAAAAAAATAAACCAAAGAAAAGAGAGTATAACAGTGAGGAGAAGAAAACAGTCAAGGGAAAGAACACAGGTCGGGTTAACCCGACTGCTCTAACCAAGATGTAAACTTTCCCCACACATCCAAACCCTTCTTCCGATTTTTGCGCCCTTGCCTGGCGTATACTGCTTTTTCTAGATGGTAAGTGGCCACTAGTCTGGCCAGCCACTGAGAGAAAGGTGGGGGATCAGCATCCAACCATGCTGAAGCTACACAGATCCTCCAGACTGCCATTGCAATGAATATTAAACCCCCAGTTTTGATCCTGGTGGTTTCAGACTGAGTACCCAGCATGATGACAGTGGGGGTTGGCACAATAATTTGAGTGGTGACTTCCCTTAAAAATTCTTGTATTTTGAGGAGGATTGGGGCGAGTTTAGGACAAACTGCAAAGATGTGAATTGAGTCGACCCCAAACTCAGAACACCGGGGACATAATGTCCCTTTGCCAACTCCCCATTTCGCGATTTTGCTAGGGGTAATGTAGAGAAAAAAAACAGTTTTAAAATGTTGTGCCTGTAATTTGGCCGACAGCAGAATATTTTGAGACAGTGCTAAGGAATTGAAGAATGTACTGTGTGAGGATTCAAGTTTAGTATACCATTTATCGGCAATCTTTGGTAGGTCATCTGGAGTTTGTCCGATTAGTATTTTATACAAAAGACCTATCCGAGGGGCCGTGTTGTCACGTAGTTTGTTAAGAAGTTCCACTTCCGTGAACCCTGCACTACCCCCAACCTTTCCGGAAAGAAAATTAGATATGGATAGGTACTTAAAAACGTCTTGGTCTTTCAAACTATATTTAAATTGCAGGTTTGTGAATGGTTTAACTCCATCGCTAGTAATGAGATCCCCAAGTTTCGTAATACCTGCCCTGTGCCAATCTAAAAAATAAGACCTGCCAAAAATAGCGGGAAGATTGCAATTTGTCATAATGGGAGAGTAAAAGTTAAATCTTCCCAGTCCAAATATTCTGCGGATATTACGGAAAACCATATATGAGTTCATTAACGTTTTGAATCTCACAAGTTTGTAGTATCCAAACGAAGTCTCTCGGAGGAGACAGCCCCAGTGTTCTTCCCACAGTAGAAGTTGGAAAGGCGAGGATAGGCCAGATGTTAGTAATAGGGGGGGTTCCCTCACCAGCTCAGAGCTGTATTGCAAGACTGCGGCCCAATAATAAAGCATAATATTGGGGAAGGCCCACCCACCCCGCTCTCTGGGAAGAGATAGTTGCCTTAAAGCCCTCCTTGGTTGTGAGTAAGCCCAGATAAACTGCGTGAATATTTGCTGGAATTTTTGTAAATTAGCTTTGCTGAATTCCAGGGGTACAGTACGAAAGAAGTAAAGAAGTTTAGGAAAATATGTCATTTTGATAACATTGCATCTCCCAACAAGTGTCAGATGTAGATTGTCAATTTGTTTGAGTGCCTTCTTGGTTTCTACAGCCAGAGGAGCTAAGTTATCGGTTACAATTTTGTCGATATTAGCAGATATAAGAACCCCAAGGTATTTAGCTTTTGGCACTATCCTAGCATCAGTCCAGGTGATTTCCCTGTTTATGATTATCTGGGTTTTATTTTTATTCAGAGCATAGCCCGAGATTTTCCCAAATTTTTGTGCCTCTAGCTCTAGTGCAAGTATGGCGTTTTCGGGGTCAGGGGATGTTATAGCCAAGTCGTCCGCATAAGCCATGATTTTAATGTTAATGCCCTGGATGCTAATTGCTAGGATGGCGGGATTCCTTTCAATTTGTTTGATGAATGGATCTAGGTAAAGAGCAAATAACAGAGGGGAGCAAGGACAACCCTGTCTGGTGCCCCGGGAGATGTTGAATTGGTCGGTAAATCTCCCATTAATGGAGACACAAGCCGTTGGTTTAGAATATAGCGCCTGTACTGACTGCGTAAGTCTAGGCCCAAAGCCCATCCTACCCATGACAGCCCACAAGAACCGCCAGGAGACCCGGTCAAAAGCTTTTTCAGCATCTAGTAAGGTTAGTGACATCGGGTCTCCTGCTACCTGCGCTGCGTCAAACAGGGTAATGGCCCGCCTGACGTGTTCCGTGGTGCCTTTTTTAGGGATGAAGCCATGTTGCCATTCTGAAACTAAGGACTCAACCACAGAGGAAATTCTGGATGCCAGTATTTTAGAAAAGACTTTGGAGTCACAGTTGATGAGTGTGATGGGTCTATAGGAACTCATCTCTAGTGGAGCCTTATCCTTTTTGGGGAATATGGAAATTCTAGCATTGGACCAGGAAGGAGGGAGGGAAGCCCCACTAAAGATAGATGTTACTACATCGGTGAAAAATGATTTAATTTGAGGGGCGAAGATCTTATAAAACTCTACAGGAATGCCATCCATTCCTGCAGCTTTCCCATCTGGTAAGCTAGCTAGAGCCTCCATAACTTCGTCCCAGGTTGGAGTGAGTTCTAACAGCTCGCTGTTATCAGAGTTAAGATGTCTAAGATCTATTTCACTTAAGTAGCTAGCTATCTCGCTTTTGAGTGAGCTTGCCACGCTACGGTTCTCCTCAGTGTATAGCTCGGTGTAGAAATCTCGAAATCCCTTCTGAATTGCATCAGGATTATTAGTCACATTCCCTGAGGTTAATTTAATTGCATGTATTTCATTGCTTGTGGACTGTTGCCTGGCTTTGACAGCTAAATGATGCCCAATGCAGTCACTGCATTCGTAATTGTTTTCCCGCAAAGTTGCCCACTTAGCTGCCGTTTTTTCCGCAAATACTGCTCCAACTTTTGCTTTAGCAAGGACTACCTCCCTTTGGGCGTTTTCGGTATCCTGTCCAGACTTAACCACTAGGACCAGATTTGTTTCTGCTATCCTTAGTTTTTCCTGTAGGTCACTAATTAACAACTTCTCCTTCATGTTTTTCCTTGCTGAGAAGTTCAAGGTTTCGCCCCTGATCCCAGCCTTTAATGTGTCCCAGACAGTCATCGTGGAGGCAGTTCCGATATTAATTTCCAGAAATTCCTGAATCCAACCTTGCATATGTGTCCTGTAGTCTGTGTTTTGTAACAGGGCTCTCTCGAAGCTCCATCTAGGTGCCTCCTTCCAATTCCCTAATCCCTTAATGTTTACTATAAGAGGGTTGTGATCTGACAAAAAACGAGGTGCAGTGTCTATGGTACAATTGCTAAGCAGTGAAGATGAAGCAAAAAAATAATCTAATCTAACAAAAGTATTATGTGGGGCTGAAAAAAAGGTGTAGCCAGGTTGCGTAGGGTTTAAGCTGGCCCAGATATCACTCAACCCATGGATCTGGGCTAAGTTAACTAGTGCTTGGAATACTCGGGGCTTTCTGCCTTTGTATCTCCATTTACTGTCAGTTTTCCAATCAGAGGGCAAATGTATGTTAAGGTCGCCGCATAGGATGATGGGAGTGGGCCAGTGGGCAAGTTCCCCTGAAACCATGTTAATAATCCCTGGGTCATCTACATTACTACCATACAGTGAGCAGAGGGTAAACGGAGAGTTGGAGGAGAGGTGGCACTCAGCTATTACCCATCGGCCCAATGGATCTGATTTAACCCGAGGATTGCTAAGAGAGAGTCTTCTGTCCGCCAAGATTCTGACCCCTTTTGTCTTGGCACCCTGTGTGGTAGCCCCTACGACTTTGAACCCTAGCGTGTCTAATAGGTGTTTCTGTGAACCCTCTATGTGGGTTTCCTGGAGGCAGGTAATGTTGCCCCCTAGAGAGCGCAACCCCTGAGCAACATTTTGCCTTTTAGAGATATCATTCAGTCCACAAATATTAACAGAGACAAACCTAAGTGAGTCTATCTTAGCCATCTAAAATATTGAAAAAATAAAAGAAGAGTTTTACCTTGCTCAATGTCTTAACAAGTAAGTACGGAGATATGTGCATGCCTAAGAGTACCTTTAATTCTTTTGTGCCATTTCTAGTGCCCGTCCCGACCCCCCAGCCCTCCCCCCCCATCTTCAGAGAAATCAGGGATAACCTGAGTGATGATAGTCAGTCAAGAGCCCCAGCCGTCTACCACGCCTAAAAAAGAACTAAGTTAAGCTTTCAATCGGCTAGTTGCCCCTTATTTAGAGAAAAAACGGAAAAGACAATCGAGAAAAACAAAGGGTTGTCTACTATATCCGTTTTAAAGTTCAAAAAAGCCATAATCCGACCATTATCATGTCATGGCCCTTAGAGGTTTGCAAGTTGAAAAAGAGTATAGGTCGTGAATAAGAACAGAGAGATGATTATTGAGGCAGAGAAAGAAAAAAGAAAGAGTGGGCTTTTCAACCAGGGTTCTTTCTGGATTTCAGCTCATTTAAGTGTTCGCCAGCCTTTATTTCGGATAGGAAGACCTTAGCGCCTCCGTTAAAGATTACTTTGAGTCTAGCAGGGTTCATTAAGTAAACTTCGGCCCCCAGCTGCTGGAACGGAGAGATCAGTTGTCTCAAACGCCATCTCCGCTCTACTGTCTGATGGCAAAAGTCAGGTTTGGCAAAGAATGTTATTCCATTGGACCCTTTCTTAGAGTTAGGGCGAGCCTGATCATAAATTAACTGTTTCAGAAGAAAGTTGCCAAAATAAACCAGGAATGCCCTTGGCTGTCCTCCGGTGGTATTGCCCCGATCATGTTGTCGTCTCTGGTTGAAGGGGAAGTGGTGCGCCCCCTGCACCTCGTGATCCCAATCCCAGCCCTGTTGGTCAGGGAAAGAGTCCTGCAGGAGTTTCACGATGAAGCGTCTGGGATCGTCTCCTTCCTTCCCCTCCGGAATACCGAGCAAGCGAAGATTGTTCCTGCGTTGGCGGTTTTCCTGGTCCTCCATCTTAGACATTAGGTCTACCAGACAGGCGGTGTTGGATTCGCTCTGTTGCTTGGCTGCCACGGATTCGGTTTCTAAGTGCTCGGTACGTGCTTCTATCATGGAGACGCGGTCGCTAATATCGGTGCAGGTTTTATTCAGTTTTCTTAAGCCTCCTTGAAGTTTCTTGGCGGCGCTTTTGGCTGCACGATTGTCGGCCCGAACCTCCTCCTGAAACTCTTTTATGGAAGCTAGGATAGAAGTGAGGGATGGCTCAACCAGGTCAGAAGGCAGATTTTTTGTAGACCCCCGCTGTGTTGTATTGGGATCGTCCTCGTCCAGAAGATAAGACATATGAGAGTCTGAGTAGTCCCATTTCAACTGGCTGCGCCGCTTGTTCTTGCTTCTTGGTTTCTTTGGTCGCGGAACTGTGCCAGTGTCCTGATTTGAGGCCTCACTGTCTCTTTCACTTGTGTTGGACCCACCCTCGCCCGAGGAGCTGGGTGTGCTATCTGAGACAGAATAGAAATGCTCAGGCCCTGCTTCAGGGGTCCAGGGAGCTTGTGCGCCAAGAGGAACCTCTAGGCGTTGAATACAATTAGCAGTACCGAGTGACTGCGTTTCTGGCGCGGTGAAAGGAGAGCCAGGGATCGCAACATTGGAGCCATTGGAGCCATTGCCGAGTTCCTGCGCTGAAAAGGGCAGAATTAATAAAGTTTGTTCCATAGGTTGATGCGTAGTTGCCCCTTTAATATGAGGTGCACAGGGAAAAGTGTCTGAGGTTATAGCAGAATCTAGACACCTCAGCGATGTGCCGTTGGAGCTAAGGCCAGCGTCGATGCTAGGTTTTTCCCTGGATCCGATTTCTGTTGGTGCAGTCTCCTGGTTGATCGCAAAGCAGTCCTCTTGCGGCGGACCGGGTACAAAAGCTGGTGCGACCAGCGTGGTTAGTGGGGCCGTGGGAGCACTCTCAGTTGGGAGCGCAAGAACTTTGGGAATAACGCCTGATGATTGAGCTTTGACTCCCTTAAAAAGTTTTGTAAGCGGCCCACCCCCCCCTGCCTTACCCAGCAGTTTTTTGTTTCCACTAACCTCTTGCCTGGGTTTGACAGTCCCATCAGCTGATGCAGCATCCCTAGGCTCTTTGGGCTCTAGAATGGCAGCTGTCTTGGTTTTGCCTCCTTTCCTGGCCCCCCGCGCGCTCATGTCGGGGCTGCAAGGATTGCTGTTCGATGTGGCTGAAGGAGCGGTAAACAGCAATGTCCAGATCAAGGCCGCGGTACAGCACCGACCAGGTGGAGGCAGGGGATCCGTTGGATGAATAAAGAAGTGAAGAGTAGCCTTAATTTTCGCCTCGGAGTCGGAGCCACATCCACGTAATGAGAGCCGAAATTCGTGTCTTCCCCGTGGCAGCCTCAGCGTTCTCTGTGTTCTCAGCGCCGGCATCGGATTTGCAGGGCGCAGGGCAGCTAGCCGATCGCTCCCGCGTCTGGCGTGAGCAGCCGAGCGGCGCGAGCGCTCAAGCCGACTTCATCTTGCTCTCCGGCATCCAGCCCTCGGAACGGTAAGCCTCCTCTCTAGGGCCACTTCCCAAACTGAAGGTCGCAAGCCAAGCCGATTTGCTTGTGTACCGCGAAGGTCCTGCTCTTCAGAAGGTGAAGGAACAATGACTAAAGATGACTTTACATTTTACAATTGACTTGTCACATTTGCTTTGCTTCAAAGACAAAGTTCAAATGTCAGGCTGCGTTTTGACAAATTGCTGCCCATTCATTAACGTGGAGATTGATGTTTTTTGTCTTTCTCTGACTGCAAAGAAAGAGAAGTTTTTAAAGTGAACTTAGTGACAATGTTCATAGGGTACATGGAGTGTGAAACGAAAGGCTGTAGGGTGTCATTTTTTTTGTAACACACAGCAACATTTAAATACCCGTAAGTAAACAGTACAGATATTTCAGCTGTTAGGAAAGCAGAAGTGAACCACATTTTGTTTTAACTTCTGAGGTGTGATAGAAACAAAGATTTTGATAGGATCAAAACAAATCAAAACACTTTACTTGGAGAAGTGCGAATGATAAATATTCACTGAAACCCAATTATAATTTGTGTGCTAAATAGTTTTATCAGTAAAACTGTATGTCTTTACACATTTAGTGGCCATTTCAATGGAAAATGGCCTGTCTAAATCACAGTGCGATGCCACACGATGCTTTTGTAATATATTTGCAACAGTGTGCTCCAAAATGCACCAGCTGCATACTACGCTCTCACCTCGCTCCTGCTGAATACACTTGTTCTTTGTGTGAAGCTAGGATTTTTCACAATCCCTATGACTTCAGTGATGTAACATTGATGTCAGTACCCCACTCTAAAAATTATTCCAGCACTTCTGGGGCATAGTTGCTGAACTATGTTCTGGGGCATAGTTGCTGAACTATGTTCTATAGTCCAGTTTTGAAAACAAACCCTTGCAGGTATTCCCAATCAAGTCTCCGAGTGAACCTTCCAGTATTTCTTCCTGCTCTGTTTTTTACTTCACAAAGCTATTTCAACTTAGGATGTGCTCACTATTAGTGATCATACACAATCATCCCAATTGTGTCTTGTGTATAACTTTCACACACAAATTGAGAAACATGGATGAGGCCTAAAGGCCAGAACTGCTAACTTTGGATCTGGGGATCCAGGTTCGAGTCCTGGCTTTGGCTCAGCTTCCTTTTATTCTGAATCAAATCATGTAATCTTCTGTGCTTAAAATAAAATGTATCTGACCTTGTGTAATGTAATCTGGTGCTCATGCGAAGCGCTTCAGTGTCCTTGTACTGGGTTCATGCTATTTAAAACTGCAAAAAAACCTATATATATATATGTATATGTATATATATATATATAAAATCACCACTGTGCCTTGTTTTGACACAAAATGGATATGAAGCCTTACCCCATACTCTGCTGCAGAAAAGTTTTTTCACATTTGCTAAAATCACTGCTCTTAACACTAGGTTTTATAGAAGCCTTGCTTGTGATTTTAGTGACTAGATGCCACATGCCAGCACCCCACTCTGAAAAGTGTTCCAGCTCTAGACTCCAGTGCGGCTCTCCATCTGCCACCTTTATATGCAGATCAATATCTTGGCCACAGTCCAATAAATACATATTGATGAGTGTGGTCAAAGTTGTGACATTCACAAACAATTGCTGTTAGAGAAGAACACGAAAAATTATAAAGAGTATTTTTTTTGGATAATTCACAGTGATTTGAAGATATGTCTAGTATTACATAAAAAAATCGCCTCTGCCTCCTGTCTGTTAAAGCTAGATGGGTTGCAACTGTTTCTCGTTCTATAAATTGGGTTGTGGTTCTAAAACGTTTGGGAGTCACTGCTCTAATGTTAATAAAATATAAGAAAAGCACATTTTAGAATGCATTCTTAATTCAGGATTCTGAACGTTGCAGTTTAGAAGGGGCATAACGAGGTAATGCTTTGTATTTACAGTGTTCCACGTTGCAATGTCTCCAGTGTCGCAGTTTTCCCTGCACACATTTTTCCGGTCTGTATGCTCGACTCGTAATCCCCAATCAGGAGCAAACTCTTATTTGTCTCTGGAATTGAGATTTGTATGGCACTAGTATGCTCTGTTTTCTCAGCCTCTGTAATTTTATTTTAGACTTCTCTAACACACTGACTCAAGTAACTTGTGTGGACACCCACAAGCTATTATCCTTGCGGTGCACCCTTGTCTTCAAAAAACATATATTACTTATGGTTATAGCACCACACCAAATACATTGTCGAACACTTCTCTACATTTTAAAACAGAAAGCTTTAGGAGACAACAATATCTTCATTCTGAAGTCGCAAACATATCTTAAGGTCTATGGCTCACTATTCTCTAACATCCGATTTCCAGACCTTTTACTTTTAGCTACAGTGTTGACTATATTGTATTAAATTTATTTTCACAGTGTCATAGTGAAGTTACCTTGTTATTCGTGTAAGTGATGAATCGCTATTTGTATTTAAAAGCCTCTGTTACATGTTGCATTTACCAGTCAGTAAAATATTTATTTTATCTTTAAAAGGTTTTCAAAATAGTGTACCCAAGCCTCCATGATGAGAAATATCTTCAGATTGCAGTCATTAATGAAACTATGTACCAAGTGCATAGAATTAAGAGACTTCTTTGGAACAATTTGCAGCTTGAGGCTAAAGAAGTTCATGACCTACAGTTTGATTCTGATCACACATATTTGACACATGGACTTGGAAATGAATGGTCTAAAAATGATATTCCTACAGAGGCAGAAAGCAGCATCCAGAAAAGAGGACTTGAGCCATATATGCGAAAAAATAATGTTTATGTTCCTCTGGCCTATCTGTTTTCTATTCCCAAAGTGAAAAACCTTTGTGGCACATATGATATTCTACTAAAGATGATAACTGGCAAAGTTACACTCAACCATGATGGATCTGCTGTGAAACTCAAGATTGATCTTGAAAACGAGAATTATTTTTTGTAAGCTGATTAGTTACTCTTTTGAAGCAATAACGTTGCAGGAAATAATCGGTTCTATTTTTATTTCAAGTGGACAAAATTTGTAAAATGAAGTTTTATTTTTAGTCCTGCAAGAAATCATGCTAACCAGGTGTGTTACATCAGTGACTTCTCATAAAATACTCAATTTATAGTATGATGTCATGATTACTATTTCAAGTTTATATTATTTACATCCAACGTATTTGTGCCTAGTGCTAGTAAATGGTTTATAAGCCAAATGAGCAGTGCTGTTGTGTATGGGTACACATAAACATGTTAAGGATATAGTTTCTGATGATACTTCAATTGCTCACCATTAGTATTTCCCCAGAATGGATATGGAAATTTTCTTAGCAGGGCTCCTGCGCATTTCATGCTGTATTCAGTATATGAGCTATTAGGGACTTTGGTCACGCCCACCACTTTTGTTTGGTTAGTTGGGCTGCTTTTTAATATACCTTTTCTCTGGTTGGTTAATATTATACATCTGTCCCTCCTTTTGCTTCTTTGTTCCCTCTCAGCGGACATCACCAGTTGATTCTTTTGGTTGGCCGACTCTGGCCATGTCTTGACACCTCACTTGCACACTCCCGTCACTTGCAAATGCAGCATCCACGCCGTTATCTGGAGGGGGAACGTTTAGGCCCTTTTCTACAGGCCGCTGGGCTGCTGAAGAACGTCATGGAATCCGGAGGGATGATCACGATTAAACAAGCATTTGCAATGCAATAGGTCTCGCTTTACTGAAAGTTTGAGCTATTGACATTGCAAATAATAATGCAACGGCAGTAGCTCAAACTTTCAGTAATGCGAGACTTATTTAATTGCAAATGCTTCTTATTCAATGGCTTTCCTTCTCCATCTTGTATTTGTCCCTCTCCTGGAAGATATTTTCATGACTTTTGACTAGATTATTTGTATCCTTCCATAGCTTACTTTTAGGGAATTACTTTTTTATTTTTCTTTCAGCATGTCACGGGAGTGTATTTTCTAGCTTTCTCCCTTGTGTGATGTTGCTTTATCAATGGTAATTAAAAAATGGAAACCTCAGATGCGAGCTCTTAAAACAGCATTTTTTGTTTGAATTCGAATTGATATTTTCAGGTATGTGTACAGCATTGCAATTGCTCCATTAATTGCCAGCAGCGGATTTCCCAAAGTGTGGATGATTTCCACTTTTCATGCGTGGATGGCATTGCAATGGTTGGAAGCAGGGTTTTGCTTTTATTGCCACATGTATTCAAAGAGGCATAAAATGTCAATATTTCATCTGTCATGACCTTGAACTGTTATGCCAACCCTGACCAGAGTTTTGTTGAATTCAGATGACTGATTACTGCCTTCCCATTAAAGTATGCTAATTAACTTTTTCTTTCTTATTGAGGTATGCAGTTTTTACCTACTTATAAATAGATAAACACACACTGATATCAGCTTATATATAGACAAACAGCATTCACCCATAGTAACCGCATGGAAGAGCCAGGGTCCCCTCGCGCTGCGGCCCTTGGTGGTAATGAGCGAGCCCCTGCATCCAGCTGAGAGATGGACCGCAGCTTGTGTGAGCTGCCTGGTCATGTGCAAAGACGTGAGGCCTGGAGGCTCCTGGGGACAATTGCATGCAGGGCCCGCCTCCCTGATGGGTGCTAATGATAGCTGGTGCGGCTGAGTGGTTATGAGGAGCAGAAGGCCCTAGAGGGGGCTCTCTTTGTGTCGGTGGGCAGCCGTGGAGATCAGATAGTCTGTCTCTCCTACCTGATACTTGACACAGAAGCAGACTCGCTGTGGATGGGGCACTGAGTGATGCCGGGAAATTCTTTGACTATGCCAGAAGTACAGTTCTCCCTGGGGCTGGGAATCAGGCTAGGAGGACAAATGAGAAGGGAGGGGGGGGGGATACGATGCCTGGCTGGTGGACTTACAGTAACGCAACGGGTGTGTGAGAGGGCTTTGCTGGCTGTCCTGGGGCTCTTTGGAGATGGTGCTTTTCGGAGGAGACTACGGCGTGGGAGGTCACCTGCAATAGCACACGTGCAATGTATACGGAGAGACAGACCGAGAGGAGAACCATTGGGGGCCGCTGGTGGTCAAGAGTTTGGCTTCACAGCATGGACAGTGCAATACGACGAGCGTGAATCCAAGTTGCCCTTGCCCCTCCTGAGGGACACCCAATGATCGCATCTTCCTGGGTCACAATCAGTGTCAACTGGGTTTAGTGTAAAGCAGGCTCTCTCTCCCCCTCGCCAACGCTGGGCGGTCGGCTTGGATATTCACCATGGTTAAGCCCAATGCCCCCAAACCATCTCCACCATCAAAAACTATTATGGACATGCTGACTGCCTCCTCCCCACAGTGGCGGACTCGATCCGTAAACTGGATGCCATGTTGGAAAAACATACAGGAATATTCAATAAAATCCACCAAGCCATTCATGACTCGAAAACGGCCATAGAAGCCCAGCTGGGAGCAATTCAAATGGAAACAGGGTTACTGAGAGCCGACCATGCAAAGCTGGTAGACAGACTAGATGACGCAGAATCGTCCCTGATTTAGTTGTGCCCCACCATGGTGACCATGCTTGATCAGCTAAAGACTTTGCAGACCGAGGTACGGGAGCGGACGGCAAGAGCTGAGCATGTGGAAAGAAGATCTTGATACAACAATGTCCACTTCCTAGACTTCCACGAAAAATCGAAGGGTCCCAGCATGGAGTTGGTACTAGAAGACTGGCTGACTTCTTCAGTGTGGGCCGTTCCGATCCCAAAAGTTATTTTCCATTGAAAGGGCACACAGGATCCCGGGTCGGCTATTAAACTCCCCCAAACCCGTGGACTCCTCTGTACCCAGTGATTGCACGGTTGCTGAGCTTTAGAGACCAGGACCTACTATTGCAAGTGTTCCGGGCCAGGGGGCCTTGGAAATACAATGGGATCGCCATTGTGGCTATCCATATTACACGACTGAGGCATAGAGAAAATGCAACACCTTTGGGGCGGTCAAGGCGCAGCTTCGGACTATGAGGGTGTCCGCTGCTCTACTCTTTCTGGCGATGCCCCGAGTGGTGGACTCCGATGTCTCCCACTTTTTCAACACACCGGAGGAAGCCTAGTTGTGGTTGAAACCACGTGTTGGGGTCAGAACGGTACTACTTTGCAGCCTGCAGATGCTTGCAGAGCAGATGCAGGTAGCTGAGAGAAAGGCAGTGAAAGAACTGGGAGCCCAGGCCCGTAAGACTTTATGGAAATAATACAGGGACGAGACACACCGGCTTAGTAACATTGACTACTAATCGCATCTCTCTAGGCGGCACGCTGAGGGTGACAAACCGGAGTGTATCCAAGCGTCGCTGTTGAAGTCCAAAACTGTGATAGGAGCGATTTGCGATGCTAGTGGTCTCACTATCAATACGCAAGCTGAAATCAACCTGGTCTTTGCAGACTACTATGAGCTACTGTATGCTGCAGTCCCCCCTCCCCTGCCCTCCCCACAGGGCCGGACGGAGACCAAGTTCGGGCATATGTGCGGTCAGCCGCAATACCACAGTTTAATCCACTACAGAGGCAAGAGCTGAAGGAGTCCCTACAATTAGAAGGGTGGCTGTCTGGCATATGTTTTGTAATAACGTGGGTACCCAGTGGAATATTGCGTCACATATAGTGCAACTCTAGCTCCCAACTTGCTTGAGGTCTATTCGAGGCGCACCGAGAGGGCACTCTGACGGCTCTCTGTGAGGCCCTTATTGTCGTGTTACCTAGGTCTGATAGGGATCACCTCGAAGTGAGTTTGTACCACTCACTATCAATGTTGAACATTGATTATATGGTTTTGAGTAAGATTCTTGCGGATAGACTGCTACCTGTGTTGCCAACTCTGGTGCATTCTGACCAGAATGGTTTCATTCCACAGCGAGCAACCTTCTACACCCACAGACTGTGCCACATTATGGGCACCCTTAAAGGGGCTGTTGACCTTCCGATAGCGGTGTAATTGGACATCGAGATTGCGTTTGAAACCTTGAGTTGGTCCTACCTGTTGCTTGTGCTGGAAGGCCTGGGGCTGGGTCAAATTACTATACACGACTCAGCAGGCTAGGGTGAGAACGGGTCACCAGATATTGCATACATTTCCAATTGGCCGTGGCACCCATCAGGCTTGCTGGGTATCACCCATGATTTCTGCCTTGGCAATGGAGCCCCTAGCCTACCTACTAAGGGCATGGGGCCCGGACTGGAGAATAGCCGTGGGGGTAGACTGGCACACGAGATCCCTTTATGACAATGATGCCCTAAGACCATCAGCAGGTGTTACGGAGCGGCTCGAGCTATTCAAACTCTTTAGGAAAATAACTGGCCTCAAGATCAACTTTGTTCCCCCTCTTCGAATGGACCAGGCAGAGAGAGAGTGTGACGGACTGAGTAATTGCCCTGGTGTATGGAAACCTTCAGCTACTTGCGGTTGTAATGTATACCATTCGGACAGGAAAAGAGACCCAATTGATGGACGGAATGCAGAACAAATCAAAACAATTACCCCCAGTCAAGAGATCTGGGTTAAATCCATCATTCTTTTGCTCCCCATGCCAGCCCAATTTAGACCTGGCCATATGCAAATCAGTCTTGACCCTGTGCCTCATTGGAACAGTCCAGCCCGAACTGCCAAGCCAGGTCCTCCCTGGACCGGAAACAAACATCCTAGAACCGGTTGAATGTATGACATTGTTCTGCATTCTGTCCATCAACTGTTTTTACCATTCGGACCGGCGGGGAATTTTCTGGATTCCATCAGCCACATTGTAACGCCCTGAACGTCTCAGGATCGTTTAACAGACACGACAATGAGGACGCAACCACTTGTGAAGGGTTAGTTCTTTTAATGAAGGCAAATAAAATACAAAGAACAAACAAAAGTTATAGTCACTGGAATCCTCCAGGCTAAGTACGTTACCAGCCCACAGCACGGATGGTCCTAACCGTCCTCTGCATATACGCCGATCCCGGCGTATGCCAACAGAGGGCAGAAATGAAATGGCCGACAATGCCAATCGGTAGGCTGTGAGGGGCACGAAGAGTGTTGGGGAGAATCGAGGAGTCAGGGAAACACCCAGCCGGGGTCTCTACCTGAAGGGAGCAGCCGCTCAACCTCTTCCTCAGACTGCACCGGGACGCGGAGTCACCTCCTGGTGATGCGTCACCGATACCCCAATCACAAGCAAGAAGACTGAACCGAGAGCAGCCGCTCGATCGATCCTGTGGACTTCCGAGTCTGTAACGCGGCAAACACCTCCTGGTGTGCGTTACAGCTGGCAGTCCCTGTGTCTCTGGTCGGGCTGGGAGTTACGACTCCAACCAGCAAAAGCGCCACTGCGCTTGGACTCAGCCGAGTCAAAAAGCGAAGCTCAATGGTTGACCGGTAGAGCTTCCGGGTCCTTCACAGGTGACGATGGGGCAAGACACGGCCCAGGGAGTAACGACTCGACCTACCTCCGTTCTTGCCTTACTGGAGCACCACTCCGGAACACTGCTCTTCACTAAGCAGGTACGTCGGTGTAAACACAATATCCGACAGCCTTGTACCTCCCGGTTCCTCCCTTTATAGGGCGTGTTTTCCTTGAGTTATGTAACAGCTCTCCTGTTTACATAAGGGCGTGTTTCCCTTGAGTTATATAACAGCTCTCCTGTTTACATAAGGGCGTGTTTCCCTTGAGTTATGTAACAGCTCTCCTGTTTACATAAGGGCGTGTTTCCCTTGAGTTATGTAACAGCTCTCCTGTTTACATAAGGGCGTGTTTCCCTTGAGTTATGTAACAGCTCTCCTGTTTACATAACCTCTCAACCGCTAAGCATCCTGGGAGATGTAGTCCGTTTTCGCTGGTTACCGTTTTTCTCCCCTCGTATGACAGGAATTCTTGACAGTACATCCTCCCTCTCAGCGGCTCCCCACGGGTCCAGCGCTGGCAGGAAAACGCCGATGGAACAAGGAGACCAAGCGCGGAGCATGAACCCCTTCAGCCGGTTCCCATGAATGCTCCTCCGGGCCATAGCCTTTCCACGCAACCAGGTACCACAGCTTCCCCCTGCGCCATTTGGACGCCCGTATGCCCGACACTTCATACTCCACCTCCGACTCCACGCATACCGGCCTAGGTGTCCCAGACGGCTTGGAGGGTGCTGGTTTGAGCAATGATACATGAAATACAGGGTGTATCCGCAATGACTGGGGCAAGCACACCTTCACGTTCACGGGACCCATACACTTGGTAATTCGATAGGGGCCCATGTACTTGGGATGGAACACACTGTTCTTTCGAAACCTCATGTTTCTTGTGGATATCCAGACGTAGTCTCCAGTGCGGTACAGTGGCCCGGGCCTTCTCTTCCTATCTGCCGCAGCCTTGTATCTTCTCTTGGCCTCTATTAGGACAGCCCGTGAGCGCATCAACGTGTCTTTTATGTGTGCCACCCTGTCCGCTGTGGCGGGAATCCTGTCCTCTCTGAACGGATGTAGAAATGGCAAGAACCTGGGATGTTGGCCATAGTTGCTATAGAACGGAGATGACTGTGTGGAGCTGTGAGTGGCGTTGTTATAGGCTATCTCTGCAACCCATAGCAAGTCGACCCATTCTTCCCTGCCCTGGTCCACAAAACATCGCAGATACTGTTTGAGCGTTTGGTTCAGGCGCTCGGTTTGGCCGTCCGTTTGAGGGTGGTAGCTGGTGGACAGGGCGGTCTTAACATGCAGCGCAGTGCACCAAGTCTTCCAGAATTGCGCAGTAAACTGCGACCCCCGGTCCGACACGATCACCCCAGGTAATCCATGCAGTCGTACCACATTCTTTAGGAGTAGTGACGCCAATTCCCCGGCCGTAGGGACTCTCTTGCAGGGGATGAAGTGCCCCATTTTCGTCAAGTAATCCACCACCACCAGTATTGCCGTCATCCCCTGGTCTACCGGTAGGCCCACCACGAAGTCCAGTGATATGCTATCCCATGGTCTATCCGGGGTCGGAAGTGGATGTAAGAGCCCTTGGGTTCGGCCATGGTCGGCCTTCATGGTAGCACACGTAGGACACTCCTGTCCCCACCTCCTGACATCCACTCTCATGGTTGGCCACCAGAAATGCCGTCCCATGCTAGCCACCGTTTTTTCAAAGCCCAAATGACCTGCGCATGGAGAGTCATGGCACCAGATGAATGCTTGTTTCCTTAGCCTAGGCGTGGGTATCAATAGGCACCTGCCCTTCAGGGGTATCCCGTCCTTCAGCTGCCATTCTCTGTGACTGAGGAGCCACCTCCGCCATGCGAATGACCTGATCCCTCTCTTTATTCCCCTCAGGAAAGTATCCGGTTGGATAACCCCCAATACCATCCTCGGGGAAATGATGGAACGCTCGGTTGCAGGCAATGGTTCCTTAACTGCAGATTGACGGGACAGGGCGTCCGCCTTCCGGTTTTCCGTCCCCGGCCGATATGTGATGCGGAAGTTGAACCCCGCAAAGAAGATCATCCACCGCAGCTGCCTGGGAGAAAGGTGTCTAGTGGCCGTCATGAACTGTAGGTTCCGATGGTCCGTGTACACCGATACCACATGTCTTGCCCCCATCAACCAATGCCTCCATTCGGTGAAGGCGTCCTTGATTGCGAGAAGCTCCTTCTCCGCAATATGGTAGTTGCGTTCGGCGTCGTTGAGTTTGCGGGACATGTACGCAACGGGATGAAGCACCCCTGTGTCGTGGTTGCGTTGGGACAAGATAGCCCCCAGCGCCACATCCGACGCATCCGCTTCCACCACGTAGGGGAGATCCGGATCGGGGTGAGCCAACACCGGCGCCTTACCAAAGGCGCTTTTCAGGGCCTCAAAGGCTTTGTTCGCTTCAGGGGACCAGACAAACTCCTTGGACTTCCTCAGTAGCTGTGTGATTGGGGCCACCACTTCTGAAAATCCATCTATAAACCGCCTGTAAAAGTTGGCGAAGCCAATGAAACTTTGGACGTCCTTCACGCTTTGGGGCACCGGCCATTCTTTCACCGCCTTGATCTTTCGTTCTGCCATCTCCTGTCCCTCTGGACTCAGCATCACTCCGAGGAATTCCACGGATGTGACGTGGAAGTCACACTTGCTGAGTTTACAAAACAGCATGTTTTCCCTCAGCTTTTGGAGCACAGCTTTGACGTGGTGTACGTGCTCCTCCACACTGGACGAATAGATGAGGATGTCGTCGATATATACGACCACGTAGATATCCAACTCCTCTCTGAATACCTCATTCAAAAAGTACTGAAAGGCTGCCGGGGCGTTGCACAGACCGAACGGCATGACGAGGTACTCAAAAAGGCCGAACCTGGTCTTAAAGGCGGTCTTCCACTCGTCTCCGTCCCTCATGCGCACCAGATGGTATGCCCCTTTCAAATCCAACTTGGTGTAGATACGAGCTTTCTTGACCTGTTCCAGAAGTACACTGATGAGAGGCAAGGGGTACCGATTTTTTATGGTTATCGCATTCAATGCCCTAAAGTCCACACAGGCTCTCAGCTCCCCATTAGCCTTCGGGATGAAGAAGAGTGGCGAGGCGGCCGGAGACTTGGACGGGCGGATGAATCCTAGCTTGAGGAGTTTATCCAGGTACCCCCGGAGATGCACGTTTTCAGGCTCCGTCAGGGCATACAGCCTGCCGCTGGGAACGCTGGCCCCTGGCACCAGGTCGATCTGGCAGTCAAACTGTCTATGTGGTGGTAGCACTTCCGCCTTCACCTCATCAAATACATCCTCAAAACTGTGATAAGCCTGGGGGAGAGCCACATCTTTTTCTGCCGCTGTAGCCACCGTCTGACTCCCGCTCTCATCTGCGTCAAGGGATTCCGTTCTTATTCCACAATGCAGGATGCAATACGGTGACGTCATTTCGATGCGATGTGTTGGCCAATCCACAAAGGGGTTGTGTTTCTGTAGCCACGGCAATCCCAATATGACGCCATATTGGGGCGCTCGGATGATGTTAAAATCGATTTGTTCCAAATGGTTCCTCCCATATCTCATCGGAAGGATCCCCGTGTGCTGTCCGATGGGCCCCGTCACCAATCGCCTTCCGTCTACCGCATAGACGTCTTCGGGTACTGCTTTGGGAAGAAGCACTAGCCCTAGCCTGCATGCCTCGTTGTGGTCCATAAACATGCCAGTGGCCCCTGAATCCACCATGGCCACAACGGGTATCCACTGGTCATGCACTCCCACGTGCACCGTGATAAACAGGTGTCGTTGTCCCTTAGTGACCGAGTTGGAAAGTGAAGGGATGGATGAGTGACTCCGAGATGCCCCTTCTCTGGTCTTGGAGTCCTCTAGTTTTCCGCCGGTATGTCCACCACGGCTGTTACCGACCGGTTGGCCCGATAACGTGACGTCTTCGGTTTGGCAGGGCATTCACGTACGTAGTGGCCTTTTTTGCCACAATATAGGCACAATCCTAGTTTACGGCGTGACTCTTTCTCCGTGGCTGTGAGGCTCGCTCGTATTGCGCTGATGTCCATGGGTTCTCCCTTGGATGCGGTGGAAGTTTCAGGACTTCCCACTGTCACATAGGATGGAAGGGATTTTCCTTTTCTCCCATGATCCCCCTTTCTTTCACTTAGCCTATGTTCCAGCCGTAATACCAGGTTGATAAGGCCCTCACATGTCTTGGGTTGAGGGTCAATATGAGCAACGGCGTCCTTGAGCTCATCGCACAGCCCTCGATGGAAGAGCGCTGTCTGTTTAGCAACAGGCCACTTGGTTTCCGCAACCAGCCTTCGGAACGCGTTGAGATACTGCACCAGGTCGTTGGATCCCTGTCTCAACTCAAGCATTTCACGGTCCGCCGTGTACGAGTCAGCCCTTCTGTCGAATACCTTCAGGAATTCCTCGCGAAAAGCACCCCAATCACATAAGAGGGGGTCGTCCCTGCTCACCAGAGGTACGGCCCATTGTGCCGCGTTTCCAGCCAAATAGGATATAAGGAAAGCCACACGAGCCTGACTCGTGGGGAACGCCTTTGGTTTGCACGATAAATGTAGCGCCACTTGTGTGAGGAATACCTGCACTGTGTTAGGATCCCCACTGTACCTCTCTGGTGTTGCCAAGGGGATGGCTACCGGCATTTCCACTACTACCGCAGGGGTCTGGTTCGTGAGGGAGGTGCTGGGCGTGAGCGGGTCCAATTGGATAGCATCCAGTCTGGCTTTTACATCGGCTGTTTCTTGCCGAGAGGCAGCCACTTCAACTTGCATGGCCGCTAAAGCAGCCAGCACATCATCAAGTGTTGCCATGTCTGTTATCGACCGGGAGACAGTTAGTGTTATTAAGGTCGGATATTTTGTAACGCCCTGAACGTCTCAGGATCGTTTAACAGACACGACAATGAGGACGCAACCACTTGTGAAGGGTTAGTTCTTTTAATGAAGGCAAATAAAATACAAAGAACAAACAAAAGTTATAGTCACTGGAATCCTCCAGGCTAAGTACGTTACCAGCCCACAGCACGGATGGTCCTAACCGTCCTCTGCATATACGCCGATCCCGGCGTATGCCAACAGAGGGCAGAAATGAAATGGCCGACAATGCCAATCGGTAGGCTGTGAGGGGCACGAAGAGTGTTGGGGAGAATCGAGGAGTCAGGGAAACACCCAGCCGGGGTCTCTACCTGAAGGGAGCAGCCGCTCAACCTCTTCCTCAGACTGCACCGGGACGCGGAGTCACCTCCTGGTGATGCGTCACCGATACCCCAATCACAAGCAAGAAGACTGAACCGAGAGCAGCCGCTCGATCGATCCTGTGGACTTCCGAGTCTGTAACGCGGCAAACACCTCCTGGTGTGCGTTACAGCTGGCAGTCCCTGTGTCTCTGGTCGGGCTGGGAGTTACGACTCCAACCAGCAAAAGCGCCACTGCGCTTGGACTCAGCCGAGTCAAAAAGCGAAGCTCAATGGTTGACCGGTAGAGCTTCCGGGTCCTTCACAGGTGACGATGGGGCAAGACACGGCCCAGGGAGTAACGACTCGACCTACCTCCGTTCTTGCCTTACTGGAGCACCACTCCGGAACACTGCTCTTCACTAAGCAGGTACGTCGGTGTAAACACAATATCCGACAGCCTTGTACCTCCCGGTTCCTCCCTTTATAGGGCGTGTTTTCCTTGAGTTATGTAACAGCTCTCCTGTTTACATAAGGGCGTGTTTCCCTTGAGTTATGTAACAGCTCTCCTGTTTACATAAGGGCGTGTTTCCCTTGAGTTATGTAACAGCTCTCCTGTTTACATAAGGGCGTGTTTCCCTTGAGTTATGTAACAGCTCTCCTGTTTACATAAGGGCGTGTTTCCCTTGAGTTATGTAACAGCTCTCCTGTTTACATAACCTCTCAACCGCTAAGCATCCTGGGAGATGTAGTCCGTTTTCGCTGGTTACCGTTTTTCTCCCCTCGTATGACAGGAATTCTTGACACACATCATATCCCGTATAGTGGCCAAATACAGCCATTGTCTGGTCCTCTGTGATTTTAATATCCACATGGACAAGCCATTGGATCCTGGCACCTTGAGGTTACGCGAATCCCTTGATATTCTTAACCTGACTCTGTATGTCTGTTTTCCCACCCATGACAAAGGACACACATTGGATCAGGTCTTTTCATCTAACCAGATTCAAATTGAGGCCCCCCTCGCTCTAACTTGGTCAGACCATCACCTGGTCGGTCCATAGAGAGCCTGCATGGCCCCAATCATTGGGCAACACCGGTGTCAGCTATAATTTCAGGCCCTTTCATTTGATTACACCAGAGACAATACAGAGCGCCATGAGTTGCCTCCAGATTCCCTTAAGTGGAAACCTAGAACAGGACGTGCAGTCCCTAGAGGGCTGACTACAACTACAGGCCTTGGAACTTGCCCCTCCCCCTCCCCCTCCTTGAGGGCTGCTAAATCCACCCGAGCTTCTGCCCCGTGGTTCACGGAAGCCCTAAGGGAAAGTACAAGGTCGTGTAAACATCTGGAAAGAGAGTGGCAGAGAAATTATAGATTCACTGACAAATCTATTTATAAACTAGCGCTGAAAGAACATTATAGGAAAGTATGCGAGGGAATTTTTTTTTCTCGCAACAAAAATTGATCTGGCGGGCAACAAATGAAAAGCACTTTTCAATATTGTAAAAAGTTTCTCCTCCCTTATGACAATTAGCTTACCATTCGCTCCTACAAGCGACTGGACCAGCCGCTTGGCTTGCTTTTTTGACGAAAATATTACAAATATTCAGGACTCCTTTGCAGCTCAGTCGACAGACCTGGAGGCTGCTGGTGGACCTCCCTTTAATGTGTGTCCCTGCACTGATGCCTCCTTTATGGAGTTTCCTGGGATCATCTTGGAGCAATCTCTAGTGCTTATGAAAGCTTTGAAATCTGGCTCGCCATCTGACCCATGTCCAGTTAAAGTATTGTCTTCAATAGCAGAAGTGATTAACCCTGTAGTGAACACCGCCTTGCGGGAAGGACTCATATTACTTCTGCCTTTTTTCTCCGAGGTTTTAGAGAAATATGTCAATGAAGTCGCAACGAATTATGTGGAGACCAATCACTTGTTGCACTCCAGCCAATCGGGTTTCAGAGCTAACCAGCACTAAAACAGCCCTGCTAGAAGTTGCGGAGACAATTAAAGCTACGCTGGATAGAGGAGGTAATGCGGTCCTGGTATTACTGGATCTCTCTGCAGCCTTCGATACCGTGCCCCACAATAGACTACTGCAAAGACTTATGGAGAGCGGTATTGGTGGCACGGTATTGAAATGGTTTGCGTCTTTTCTTGTCTACCGCTCACAAACCATCTGGTCTCCTCCTTTCGCCGTTTTGATTCCACCTATGAATGTCGGGGTCCCACAAGGCTCAATACTGATCCCAACTTTGTTTAATATGTATATGGCCCCCCTCTCCCCGAGAAATATGGAGCCAAAATAGTGTCATATGCTGATGACACTCAGCTGCTGTTTATGTGCGAGAAGGGTGTCGAATTCAACGGCAACTTAATTAACACTTGCCTCTCTGAAGTCTTCGCCTGGCTGAGACACAATCAACTAAAGTGTAACTCTGAGAAGTCAGAGATTATTTTCTTTGGTCCACGTCCGTTTGAAGCTTGGCATACCTGGTGGCCACAGGACATGACCCCCCCCTTCGTCCTCGGTCACCATTGTGAAAAATGTAGGGGTCAAATTGGTTGAGGCCCTTTCTATGAAGGCCAAAGTCCAAACGGTGGCTGGCGTCTGTTTCGGAGAATGCTGCGGAACTTTCTCCCCCAGCTCTTAGTCCCCTATAGGAAAGCAGTGGTCCAGGCCCTGGTAGTGTCCAGACTGGACTACGTTAATTCCCTGTATCTCGGCCTTCCTGAGTACCTTCTGGGCCGATTACAGGTGATTCAGAATATGGCGGTGAGGGCCATTTTTCTGTCAGGGGCCAGGACTCGTATAACTCAGCTTCTGTCCTCGCTACACACGCTTCCGGTGCAGAAAATAATACATTTTAAAGCCTTGGTCTTGGTCTTTAGAGCATTTCACAAGATTGGAGCTCCCTACCTTAGGGAAAGATTTCAACCCTATATTCCACAGCGTACCCTGAGATCTTCTTCTCAGCTTTTGATCTCAGCTCCGAAGGTCCTGCTCTGCTAGTGGGTAGATCTTTTCAAGCAGTGGCTTCTCGGCTGTGGAATAGCCTACCCTTCTCTGTTAGACAGATCCCGGACTTACTTACATTTAGGAGGAGTCTAAAAACATGGCTGTTTCAGCTGTGAGCTTCGCTGTAGTGGAATGCCTTGTTTGATGTTGTGTGGTCTCTGTTTCTTAGCGCTGGGAGACTCCAGGGAGTAGCCGTGCGCTTTATAAATATTAGAGGACATAACATAACATTCGAACAGGATCTCTTTGATGAGAATCTTGGTCATCAAGAATGGCATTGCCAGTGTTCCTGACCCTTTGGACACATTTACCTCTTTCACCCATGAGCCGCACATCCATAACTAAAATGTTAGTATTACCACGCTTTATGCAGTCGCAGCCTGTGCATGTAAGAGCGGTGGGCCCGGGTTGTGGGGGGATTCGACAGGCGACCATGAGGGAATATAAAATAAATATTCAATTTTCCCTTGTGGTAGTCTGTCTTATCCCCCAGCCCCCTCCAACCCGGCCCAATGCTCTTACCTGCACGGGCCGCGGCTGTCTTTCTGTACCTGTTCTCAGCCTTGCCAGTGGTGTCCACTCGCTCCTTCTTTAGGGAATTGAGGAGGCTGATGTACGACCTGGTGTGAGGTGGGGGCTGTCAGAGAGTGTTGATTGCCATGCTCCAGAGGCCTCTTAACTGCTGGAGGCCTGTGGGTACCAGACCTCAAGCTTTACTATGCTGAGGTACAACTCCAATGGCCAATACGATGGGTGGCCGATAATAGGATGCCAGAGAGTGTGGTGATCCGGATCGTACTTCAGGGACCAGGGATGCTGGAGTGGCTGATGAACAGGAGTCCCTGAGGAAACTGCTTCGACTGGCACAAGCGTCAAACTTA
This sequence comes from Triturus cristatus, assembly GCF_964204655.1. NCBI lineage: Eukaryota > Metazoa > Chordata > Amphibia > Caudata > Salamandridae > Triturus > Triturus cristatus. Next base: position 568,426,724 of record NC_140586.1, read on the forward strand.
GCTGGAACAGGTACATCCAGCCTCGTGCTGCCGGGTGCCCCATGCACCACATCTGCCCCGCTTTGAAGGGTGCCAGAGATAAGGGCTCTGCTGGCTGTACGTGACCCGGCCCCCTGGCGAGAGGCTGGAATCAACTAGGTGGGCAATCTTTATGCTGAGGGGGTCTAAATCCCTTCCCGGACTTACAAGCTTCTAACAACCTGGGAGCAGGCCTTTTCCTGGTGCATGGCGCGTATGTGCTTGCGATGTGGAACACATGGGGTAGAGGGCAAGAGGAACTGGTAACACACGAGGAGCTCTTATGTGTCCTCACTCATGGGATGGGGAGGCGGGTGGGTGGTCACGATGCTATATGGCACGCTGTTAACCAATAAAACTCAATCACAGCAGGATAAGCCTAAGTGGGAGAACTATCTGGGTATTGACCTCACATCCAAACAATGGGAGATGGCATTGGAACACGTTAAGTGGGTTTCCCGTAATGCCTGCTTGAAATTCACGCAATTCAATTATCTGCACCAGGTATACTTTATGCCACAAAGGGTACAAAATATGTTCCCAAATTCGTACTCTAGGTACCCGTTTTGTGGACACCCGGATGCGAAATGTCGGCACATGTTTTGGGTATGCTCAGAGCTAGTGAGGGTATGGGTATGAGTGATGGAGGTGGTGTCTGAGGTGGTTGAAGTCCAGCTAGACCCCGACCCCTTGCTTGTCTCTTAGGAGTTACTAAGAGGACAAAGAAAATGAGGTGCCTTCTGCAATTTGTGGACCTAACCCTGGTACTTTTTAAGTGCCAGATTGTGATGGCCTGGAAAACGACCGTCCCTTCTCCGGAGCTGGGCTGGATCCAAGCGGTGCACAGATAGGCAGTAGCGGAGGCTGATGCTATGGCACAAGATGTGAATCGGCAGGGAGGTGCAGGGGCAGCTAAGCTGTGGGACACTTATGTGCTCAAGGTGGTGGACAAATTGGAATATCCCGACGATCAGGTCTCACCCTAGGCAGGAGGAGAAAGCTCCAACCCTGAACGGTTCTGGTGTATAACCTGCAAGTCCTCCGCGGCCCTCCCTCAGGTACAAATGTCAACAAAAATTGATTTACTTTACCTTAAGATGTCACTTCCTGGGACCGAGTTATGTTCTAGTTTGGCTGTGTTTGTCGTCTTGTAGCATTTACTGACTCCCACTGAGAACAGGGCCTATTGGAGATACGTGGGCTGCTGCATTTTAATACCTTTGTAGTAGTGGAAGGTTTGACTGCGGGATGCGGTTTGTACTGTGTGTCTGATTGTCAGAGCTGGCTATGCTGTGTCCCAGTCCGATGCATTAACTGTTGTTTGTTGAAAATATATGGCAATATATGAAAATGCAATAAAGACATCATGGACTTGCTTATGGCATGCTCGACACCTTTATCCCCCATCAGAATATGGTAGGTGTACTGTTCGCCGATCGACAAGTACATTATAATCGCCACAGTGCATATAAAAGTGGACGGAACATAAGCTACGTTGTCAGGGAGTACGCTGTGTGGCAAAATCAAAGTCTTGACTAGCTTTTGAAGTGCTTTTTAGGGAACTTGTGTATACCACTAAAAGGACCACCCTAATAGCCCATGAGAACCAGAGTAAGTAAAATAAGTCAAACAAATGTCCTGTGGGACTCTTTTACTTTTAAACTCAATTAGTAATTTGTATCATAATCCATATTATTGGAAAAGGATGTCTTGCATGATGATGATTTTCATACTTTTAGAATAAGGACAATATAGATTTCAGCATGTATCAAAATTACTGCAAACTAAGCAGTGCTCAGACAATGAATGAATATGTATACAACAACATCGAATAAGACACTGAACTGATTCCAAGGCTGTATATGATTTTATATCAAACAAACGGAGATCCTGTCTATTCATTTATGGTATCACCTGGTAAACCATAACTTTTGAAAGCTACTTAGGGAAGGGATGTCAAGTTTTAGACCCTTAGTTAGTTTTCGGGTCTCATCAGGGCAAAAATCATCTGACTAAAGTTCCCTTGCAACCGTGGATTCTTGGGACCTTCAATAAGTCATCCTGTAGGTAATATGTGCAAGAATTCTTCAAGAAAGAGTCTACAATCTATATCGGACCGCTCGGTAAGTTGGACAGTTCCGATGGGGTAATCACATTATTAGGGAGAAGTGCACTTTTGTATTGTGTGGAGAAAGTGGTCACACGTGCACATACAAGAGTACTTCTAGACCAAGCCAACAATGCAAAATGGGCCACTCGATTCCTTAGACGGTCCAGTAGAGGTAGATGGATTACTTGGGAAAAGCACACCTTTGCATTGTGTCACGCCACCAGCATAGTTGAGGGACTGACTAAGAAACCCAGCGTCCCCATTGACCTTAGTTCGATCCGTTTCTGTCACAGGCACTTGGCCCAGCAACACACATGAGGCACACCACCATGCACTCCTGTGGTTGTTTGGTTTTAAGAAATATCAGTGATTCGTAGGTTTGCATGGGTGGCATCACAACACTGCCCCAAATATAGGAGCTACCCCTATTGTTTATCTCTAAATGTAGCTCTTTAGCCCTTTGTGTCATGGTTTCTTGGCCCACCTACGCAAGTGGGATACCGTTCCTATTGAGAGATGTGTGGAAACATAGGGAGGTAAGAAATGTGTGGCTCCCCACAGATTACAGAATTTTCTGTCACAAAAATGTGAGGAAAAAGTGTGTTTCTTACCAAAGTTTGACATTTGCAAGGGCTTCTGGGTAAACTTACCTGATGAGAACCACGCAAGACACTCTCTTCTGGACTTCTCTAATCATCTAGTTTTAAAAAATGTGTAGGTGTGTTAGGTTTGCCTGGATGCCAGCTGAGCTGGGGCCCAAAATCCACAGCTACCCACATTGCAAAAAAAACAACATTAAAAAAGTGTGTGTTCAATGCATAAATATGATGTGTGTATGTTGTGTTTTAGGCCCTTTACTGTCGTGGGCACTAGGCTTACCCACATAAGTGAGGTACCATTTTTTTTGGGAGACTTGGGGGAATGCTGGGTGGAAGAAAGTTTGTGGCTCCCCGCAGATTCCTACACTTTGCATCACAGAAATATGAGGAAATATGGTCAAAGTTTGAAGTTTGCCAGGAATTCTTAGAAAAACAAACCTAGTGACAGCCACACAAGCCACCCGAACCTGGCTTACCCTAGGTGTCTAGTTTTCAAACATGTACACGTTTGCTAGGTTTCCCTAGTTGCCAGCTGAGCTAGGGTCAAAAATCCACCGTCCACATTGAAAAACAAGGGTCAGTATTTAGTAGAAAAATGTGATGCGTCCATGTTGTGTTCTGGCCTGTTTCCTGTCGTGGGCAGGGCGCCTACCCACACGTGACGTAGCATTGTTATTGGAAGACATGAAGGAGCATAGAATAGTACAACATTTCTTATTACCAATTGGATTTCACTGCATTTATGCCTTCCAAAGTTAAGCCAGTATATAGAAAAGACATTTTGACAAATACTCTCTAAATCCTATGCTAGTACGGGTACCCACAAATACTGAGATGTACAAAATACCCACTGCAGCTAAACTCCATCTCACCCCACCCTGAATTTCCCCAGGTGTCTAGTTTTCAAAATATTTCAAGTTTGCTAGATTTCCCTGGGTGCCGCCTGAGCTAGGACCTACAATCTACAGCCACCCACTATCCAAAAAATGGTCAGTTTTGAATGGGAAAATGTGATGTATCCATGTTGCGTTTTGGCGTTTCATATTGCGGGCACTAGATAAGTGAGGTACCATTTTTATTGGGGGAATGCTGGGTGGAAAGTAGTTTGTGGATCCCCACAGATTCCAGAACTTTCCATCACCGAAATGTGAGGTAATGTGTTTTTTTAGTACAAGTTTGAGGTTTGCACGGAATACTGGGTTGCTCCACACTGATACATGGCCAGAGAATCAGAATCAAAACTCCATCTTGATATGATTTGACTCCCTCCTAACCACTGCACAGTCTTTCATTCCAACACTCAATAATTCTCACTGTGGAATCTATATGCAAGTTTCAATGCTCTATTTGTAACATAAAGTGATCGAACACCTAGGAAGGTCTAGTGATGCTCCGTGCCCTTACACCCTCCCTTCTACCTCAGCATTATCTGGCAGCTTCCCAGCCTGCACCTGTGTTCTTTTCTGATACTCATTATTTGTGACTATGTGCTTAGTTGAACGGTATAGTGCTGTTGTAAAGCGCTCTAATTCCTTTGGGTAATGCCTGCTCTGTATAAAACTGCATAAAGAAATGTGTTTCTCTATTACTGTGTTCAAAGGATAAACAATTGAGTTTACCAAGTATTAACTGAGCCTACAAATCTCGGCTCCCTACGGCTGAGCTATTACGTTTTCCAATGCTTCTACGGTACATGTGCGCTGAGTCTCATTTAGGTGTCATGCTAAGTTCTGGTTGTGGGAGGATGTTCATAGTGGGGGCACGATTGAGAGCTGGTGCGGAGGCTGAAGGCAGTATGACGTAGTTAGCCATAATAATGTTCAGATTACATGCTCATTTAATCCTTGACTTCTCTCTGGTGTGCACAAAGTGATGGTCGCATATGTGCCATTTCTAATGGGCAATTCTAATTATTTTCAACAAAATCTTTCTTACTCATTTTTGGCATAAGTTTGCTGTTTGATTGCTATGGAAGATTCCACCCTTAATCTTATTTACTGAAGCCATGCTCCTTTTAGAGGCCCCACATTTTGCATCCCACATTAAGGAGCTAAAATATTTCGTAAGTAGGATCTAAAATATGTGGTGGTGTAAAACTGTGGAGTTCTTGGAGTCAAATCTAAAAATTGTGGAGCATGAAGGAGTGAGTGTTTTTTTTTTTTAAACAAACTTTATTGGGTGTTACATATTCATTTACCACAGTTCGACACCAGAGATATTAATTCAGGAGGTAGAGTCCAATATTCCCTTCATGCCTCAATTATCTGAGAGGTGCCCCGCTATCGAGGGTCAGGCTCCTCTCGTGCCCCTGCAATTAAACAATAACATACAGGTTTAAACTTCCGTATATCTAACTAATTAGTTCTCAAACTCAATACCCGATGTTACCCTACGCCACTTACCCCCACCCAACCCTCCCTTCAGGCGTACCACTTCCCAGCAAGCGGCTGCTTGGTGCAGACAGGTAGCCCCCCCCCCCACCCTCCCTGTTGTCATATATCTCGGGACGGGTGCATCAGGCATATTTCCACAGCCAGGGCCCCCGTGCATTACATCAGATACCTTAGAACCAGCCCAGTAGCATGCTCTATCATTTGTGCTCTACCCTGCTGCTTTGGGAGCCTCCTCTACCCGATCGTCAGCTCGCATATCCTCTAGGTTCCCTAGTGATACCACCAGTGTCTCCCACGCCCTTGCTGTCTCCTCCGCTCTCTCGTTCCTTGCTCTTTTCGCTGCTTGCATTCTGGTTCTCCCCTCACATTTTGCCAATTTAACAAGTTCCGCCTGCCATCTAGTTATACTAGGGCCCTTTTTTTGACTTCCAGTGCAAAGCAATGTCTCTCTTAGCTAATGAGAACCCCAGGTCTAGAAACTTGCTCGTTACTTTGTTCTTTGCTGTATGGGGAAACCAGTGCAAAAGGCAGGATTTTGGGGTTACCTCTATTTTCTTGTCAGTTACATCAGTCAGTACCGCAGCGACCTCTTCCCAGAAATTCCCCATCTGTGGGCAGCCCCAGAACATATGGCAAAAGTCTGCGCCCTCCCTACTTCAGCGCGGACAGGCCGCCGATTGAGTAATCTTGCCGGGGTAAGATACGCTCTGTGCAGAATATAAAAGTGTACTAGTTGGAATCGAGCATTCCTGGTGCTTTTCCATGCCCTTTCCACTAGCTCCCCCCAAGTTTTTCCTGGGATATCCTCCCCGAAGTCCGCCTCTCATTTTTGTCGCAATGCCGTCAGCAGGAGCAACGCTTCCTGGATCATACGCCTGTATGATCCAGCATGTGACCACCTTAAACGTCCCCGCCGCTGTCACCACGTATTGGCATCCCATTGACATCTGCGGTTCAGTCAACCCTTCCACTCAGTGCTTTTGTTTGGCCGCAGTGAGTGCTGAATGTAGTACGAAATCTCCTCAGGGCAAGTCCTATCTCTTCTGAAGATCCTGGAATGGAATCATGGCACACTCCTCATGTAAGTCCCCTTGTGTCGTGAGCCCCCTCTCTCCCCAGGTCTCCAGCCCCCTCCAGCTTCCTCCATGAGGTAGCACCTCACAAAGTAGTAACAGGATTTCTGGGGTGTACGTTTAATCTGCGCCCTTCTCTGACTCCTATTCCAGCACATACATGCCATTCGTGATTCCAGAGGAAGAGTATTAATTCGCATGGGGAGCTTTAGCACAATTTGGGATAGCAGTCTCAGGTGGGAAATTGTCACGCAACTCTTCCATCCCCTAAGCCGGCCCGCCACCCATCTAGTGAGCCATTGCAGCTGTGCCGCCAGGTAGTAGGCCTCTAAATCAGGTACGGCCAGTCCCCCCTGCAATCTTGGCCTCATAAGCACTCCCAGAGCTACTCTTCGCCTTCCAGCCCTCCATAGAAAGCCCAAGCCCAGTGATTTGAGCTGGGCGAAACTTTTTGCTGCAATCCAGACCAGCAACGTCCCAAAAGGATACAGTAGCCTCGGTAGTCTAATCATTTTAAGAAGAGCTACTCTGCCAATCTCCGACAACGAAAGGGTTCCCCAAAAATCAGCTACTTTTCACCCCCCCCTTATGGCTCTCCCCATGTTACCCTCCAATAAGTTTTCCTGGGTGTGGTAAATTTGCGTACCGAGGAATGTCAAGCAGCGGTCTTCCCACTTCTCTCCATCTGTCTCTTACGGGCCCACTCTGTGCCCCTTTGTAGGGAAAAGGCAGGACTTTGCCCAATTTACTTTCAGCCCCGAAAATCCCACTGAGATCCTGCAGCAACCCCTTAGCTCCCGACAGTGCCACTCTTGAGTCTGCCTGAAACATCAATAAGTCATCTGCATAAAGCGCAATGTGATGGATTCGCCCATCTACATTGAGGCCTTGATAATGCTGTCCCGTTCTGGCTCGAGCCCCTAAAGGCTCCATGGCCAAAGCAAACAAAATGGGGAAAGTGGGCACCCCTGCCTCATCCCTCGGTCATCTCTGCAGGCATCAGAGATTAGCCCCCCAGTTTTTACCCTGGCAGTGGAATCAGTGTACAAAAGAGCCGTACATTTCACAAATTCCTCCCCTAGTCCAAATTTCCGCATTACTCAGAACAGGTAAGGCCATTCAAGGCTGTCAAATGCCTTTTCAATATCCACCAAGAAGACAACTGCTTCCTCTTTCTGGTTGGAGTCTGCTTCCAGGACCTGGAGGAGCCGCCGAACATATAGGGCCGTGTTTCTGGTGGGGATCAACCCCGCCTGATCTTTGTGGATTAAGGTTGTCATGTAGGGGAGGAGAAGGGTGGCCAAAATACCACTCCGAATCTTGTAGTCTAAATTAAGCATGGAGATCGGTCGATAAACCAAAATGTCCCAGACGGGCTTCCCAGACTTAAGGAGTGGGATTATAATTGCTTCCCGCATCGTGACTGGGAGATGCTCCACCCATTTCGCTTCATTATATAGCTGCACAAGCCTTGGTGCTAAAAGCTCAATAAATGCTAAGTAGAATTCCAATGGCAGCTCATCTGTTCCCGGTGTTTTATTTCTGGCCATACTTTTAATAGCCCCTGTCACCTTGCCTATCTCCACTTCCTGGCCCAGAATGTCCGCTATTTCCTCCTCCGATACTGGCAATTCTGCATCTCCCAGGAACATATCTAGGGCCTCATCCTCCGATTCTGTCCTACTCCTGTACAGTTCTGTGTAATAATCATAGAACAAATTGTTAATCCCTTGCTGACCATAACAAACTTCTCCATATTGTTCTCTCATTTAAAGAATCACCGATCCTCTGCTGGCCGGTTTAGCCAGCCAGGTCAATAGAGCCTCAGACTTGTCCCTCTCCGTATGAGCTCTAGTTATATATTGTTTATAATCAAAGCAGCGTAGGCGCTCAACGTCTGCTGTTACTGCTTCCCTGGCCTCTAAGAGCTCCTCTTGCTTGTCTGCCCTCTCAGGTCTTTCCCGTTTTAACTCCTGTAGTCGTTGATCCGCTGTTTGTATATCCTGCAACAGCACTTTACGCACCCCCATCATCTCTGAGATGCACTGCCCTTGGGTGACCAACTTAAACGCATCCCATTCTCCTAGTGAGTTTGTTGCTGTATTGGCATTGATCTGAAAGAATTGATCAGTAGCAGTGCCCACTGTTTTGCGGAAGACCTGATCCTCTAACACGTCAGGTCACAAACACCATGTGGGTAATTTGGGCCTCGACCGAGACCACATGATACCAAGTAATATTGGATTGTAGTCTGAGATTGTTCTAGTGAGATATTCACTGGAGTGAACCGCCTCATGTACATCGGGGGAGCACAGTATTGTATCCAGCCGGACATGTAAGTCGTGTAAAGCGGAGAAAAAGGAATAATCTCTATCTGCAGGGTACTGAGCTCTCCATGCGTCCACCAATCCCCACCTCTGCTGCCAATGTCGCCTCACTTCTGCTATTTTATGTATAGGTGCATCAGGAAGTGGTGGATGTGAGCGATCAAGTTCCACATCAGCGATAGAATTAAAATGCCCCCCTAATATCACTGAACCCGTCAATATTGATGCCAATTTCCCAGACAGCTGCGACAGATAGGCGGTCTGTTCCTTATTAGGAGCATACAGACTCCCGTCTCTGCCATCTAACCGCCTGGTCACCACAACATACCTCCCCTCCAGGTCTATGACCCGGCCCATACATTGAAATGGCACACCCGCTCTCACCAAGATCAATACTCCCCTGGCAAATGCTGAATAATTCGTGTAGAACACTTGACCTCTCCAGCGACGCTGCAGTGACATCCCTTCCTTCCCCATAATGTGAGTCTCCTGGAGCAATGCAACTTGAACCACCCTCCTGATCGAGTATGCCCGAATTTTATGGCGCCGTAACATTGAATGCATCCTGTGAATATTCCAGGACATACACTTTAAGTCTAGGGGGGGAGCTATTGCGTGAAATGATTTTCTCTTCCTGTAAAGTTCCCTATTGTGGCATGCCTGATCCCCACTAACAACCCTATAACCATGTTAAATCCCCAACTCCCACTCCCCAGGACAGGCACTCTATAACTAGTTCCCATCCAAACTTAGTCTAAACTCCTAGAGTCTTCTAGTGGTTTCAAGGTGTGCGGCTTATCCTTCTAAATCCAGAGCCCCCTCCACCCGCCCCCCTGATAGTTAGTTTAGGTAAGTAGCCCCGAAGCTATCCTCCACAGGTATGTGGCGTGACTACCGGTAGTTCTGTGTCCGAGCCATCATTTTCACTAAGTATTAATGATCCTTCAGACCAATCTGCTTCTACTCCACTTTTACTTGACTCAGGACTGTGAACATTTTGACTGTGTTCCGCAACAGCTTGCAGCACTCTGCGTCATTCTAAGCTGAGCTCTCTTGGGGAGGGGGCTCTGGACCCAGTTTTGTTATTACTGGTGTCCTGCTGAGAGATCTCCTAAGAGGAGTCTCGGCGTTCCCAGGTTTGCCTGGTGTCTAACCATTCCCAGGCCTCTTGCGGCATGGTAAAAAACCTTGCTCCCTTCAGATCAGCCACTCGGAGCCATGCCGGGAAGAGCATGGCATACAGGAGTTGGATATGGCGTAGAATTTTTTTAGCAGCCAGGAACGACGCTCTATTATGTTGGACTTCCCTAGTAAAGTCCAGGAAAATCATTACTTTGCTATTGTCAATCTGTAGATTTTGGTTCTTTCTAGCTTGTTGTAGAATGTGGTCCCTGTCCTTAAAGTGCAGGAGGCGCACCACTATCGGCTGGGGAGGCGTACCTGGTCTGGGCAGACGGCCCAGCACTCTGTGAGCTCTCTCCAGCGCGTAGAAGGGTGATAAACCTTCTGGGGGCACTTCAGCCCAGAGCCAGCCCTCCATAAAAGACACCATATTCACTCCTTCCGCCCACTCTAGCACTCCAACAATCTGTATGTCATTTCTGTGTGACCTCCCTTCACTGTCTTCAGCCCGGACTTCCAATACTTTAACCTTAGCCTCCAACTCCGTGAGTGATTTCTGTAGCGTGGTCACTGCGACAGGGAAGTCAACCAACACATTCTCGGAGGCTACGACTCGTTCTTTAAGCTTGCGGTGATTGTCTTTCAACAGGCCCAGGTCTGTGCCTATGGCATCAATTTTCCCTTCCAGCACTTCCCTGGAGGTCGTTTTAGCCTGCATTATTTCTGCTAGCGTAGGCTTCAAGGGAGCCGAGCCCCCTCCCGTCTCAATCAGCTCCTCATCTGTCTGATTCCCAGCGCCCCCTGCGCCCTGGGCAGCACTCCCCTTCTTCCTCGATACTCTCCCCATAATTATCCATTTATTCACTTCTCATCCGACACCAGTGAGACTCCTCTGGCCTCCCAGCAAGTTCAGCTCGTCACCCCCACCCCCTGGAGTTTGTGGGGTGGTTCCTGTTAGGTGGGCAGGCATTATAGCTATTGTTGTGTATGTATCCTCCTCTATGATTTGGCTCAGGTTATGACTGTGGCCCCACGTGATCCCTTGTCTGGATGCCTACCACTGGTCTGCCCTGCCAAGCCTGCTCACCATCAATGTCCCAGGGCAAAAGTCACACACCCAGCCTTCATAGGCTATCAGTCAGCATTCACCTCTCTGAGCTGATCACAGCAGGCTCCTCCTCCGCTTTAGTTGCACATCAAGGAGAGCACTCAGCTCCCCCTCCCCTCGCTTCCTTTTCGCTGCTTAGTGTCAGTAGCTGACTGCTAGGTTCGTCAGTAATGATCACCCGTTGAGCCCCGCTTCCTTTCAACCCGACTCCTGTTTAGTGGAGAAAATCCCAGTCTGAGAAGTCCGTCGCCGCTCCCCAGGGATAGTACGCCTGCACTCTCCTAGATGCTCGTTGGCCGCCCTGTTGATCACCGCTACGGCTCCCCTGGCAGTCGCTCCCTGGATCTTTCACTGTGGGGCCCGCTCAGAGTCTCCCGGTGCTTCAGGTATGCACCGGGGACCTCTTACTTGCTGCCTTCGATGCGTCGTCTCAGTTACGCTTGGCCTGATAGTTTAGGGGCACCATCTTAGGTTTGTCACGCCCGGTCCGTCCGCCAGGACATTTTCGATTTAATACCTTTTGCAAGGGCAGCTCAATCCCGCTAAATGGGTCCACTGAGACCTGGGACCCTCCGGTTCCCAGTTTGAGGCAATTATCTGTGCCCGGGGCTCAGGATGCTTATAGTTGGGGGATGAGGCCGATTGAGCTCCGCAGCTCGGTTTGATCACATCGGCTCCATCGACAAGGTACCACCTGAAGGAGTGAGTGCTTTGCTTCTCTGTGGCACTCCCTCTGAAATGTCTCTGAGAGGGCAGGAACACAGCTGGTGTTATATGTCAGAGGGGGAGTCATGCACATCTGAGAAAAAAACGCAGAGGGCCTGACCTCCTCCACTGTGACACACCAGGTCCGAGGGCTCTTGGTGACTCTGGGCCCCTTTAGAAGTGGAGCTTCAGTATTTGTTGCCTGGCGAATTTGATGCAAAATTGTGCAGCTCATTTGCTCCCTTGAAAAAAAGTTCCGGATACCCTCAGCTTCTCAGGGATGGTACAAGAAATGAGTGCAAAGCTGGGTCTTGAAAATACTAAGTTCACCCTCTCAAAGGATATCTTTACAGTAAAGAAAAATAATGTAGGAATTTTACAGAATATGAAAGGTAATTGCTCTTTGGTGTGAGTGTGTGAGAGACAGCTGAGCTACGATTTGCTCACTGTTGGTCTGAGGGTTGAAGCAAGATTGCAGGCGGGGGAGAAGCAATAGGACGGAGAGAACAAAGAAGCAAAGGGAGAAACACGGACAGGAAACAGCAGCATGGAGCACAGGGGCAGGAGCATTACAGAAAGCAAAAACAGTGAGGACGGGGATAGGGAGATACAATTGGTGGGTGGGGAATGTAACAGGATGTGGAGAGGGAAGAAAACTAATGGGGAGAGAGCAACATGGAGGATGGGAGGTGAAGGAAAAGTAAACGGGCAAGAGAGCAATGTGAAGTTGGGGTGGAGAAGCACATGGGAGAGAAAGCAACGCGAAGGAGAAACATGAGGGGGCGGTACAAATGCAGGTGAAAAGAGAACAGCATGGAGCGTGGCGAAGGTGGGAGAAGTACACCAGGAAGATACCTGGAAAAAACGTGCCCTGTCAAGGAGTGCTTAGAAACAAAAAATGAGTCCCTGAAAAATTACCTATGGGAGGACACAAGGGATGTGCCCATGCTTGTGTGGAGGGACAAACTCAAGAAGAGGAAGTAAAGCCCACACCAGCTAACAAGTAAGAAGCAAGCAAATGAGTGACAATAAGGCCAACTAGAGATAAGAAATGGGTGGACTCTAAGCTCACTGTAAGCTAACAATACGTCTTGCAACAGACAGCACGTGCTCTGTCTAGCAGGCAAGACCTAAAAAGACACATATTGAAGAAGGCAAGCCCTAGCCCCTCATGTGTAATAAATCTCTTTCCTTTCACAGTAGTCACCAAGAAAAACTAAGCAGCTGCTACGATACTTCACACCGCTCCTAACACAAAATTCTCTCTGAACAAAATAACCATTACTAAACATATAAAAAAGCAAATCACTTTAGCCAAAGGAGGATTCCGCACCACACCCTATATGCACTGCTCTCCTCCCTTCTAAGCCAGCTTATCTGCCATACTTCTTTCTTCTTTAAGAGGCATACATTTGATTTTTTAATTAATTTCTCGTTGTACACTTAATTATCACTTGCAAACACGTTTGAACTAAGCTCATATGCTGTCCAAATATAGCTGAACTTATTGCACTTTTTATGTTTGCCAATGCAGAACAAAATCAGCAGCAAGTAATGGCAAAGCCAAAATGTCAGTTAACATCCTTTAAAGAAAAGATTAATTTGCTTTACCAATGCTTGCTTCTGTATTCTAGTTTAGTAATTTGATTATAGTTTAGTAATTTGATTACAACTATGTTTCTTTTTCTGCCTCTTCCTTCAAGGAGGTGAGAGGGGTGGATATGAATCTAAAAGAGCCTTACGCTCCAAAACTATTGTTACAGGTAATCAGTTTCTTAGGTAGCACAAACCTCGTCTAGATTCATATTCTCTGCGTAGATTATATAGCGGTTTCTTTCGTATAGGAAAGTTTGCAGAGAGTGGGCAGTACTGAATATGTTTCATCACTGGTAGTCACCTGTGTGCTTCCTTCCTAGCTGTAGAATATACTCAGTACTGTTTGGTAAATGTGTGCATGGACACCCATGTACAAATGTCCTTTAGTGAGACTTTACCGACATTTGCTAAGGTTTCTATATTTTTTTTCCTTGTTGAATGTGCCCAAAGCTTGAATTGTAGTGCGCATCCGAATAGTCTGCACAATCCGTTTGGCTGTAGCCGCCTCCGATACCATGTGTTCTTTAGATTGTGGTGCACGGGCCACAGAAACTACTGTCGAAATATTCTAATGTCCGCACTGGCTTTTAGGTAATACAGGACAGCCTTCCCGATATCTAGTGCATGTAGTGTTCATTGTGCTGGCGTCTTTGAGCCCTGGAAACAAGGGAGCAGCTGAATAATCTGATTAAATTGTATACAACCGTAGAGATTAGTTTAGGGTTAGTTCTCATTACCAATTTAAGTACTTAAATGTATCATTCCTGTATAGGAAGTAAAATAATTCACTTGCCCTGCGTAGTGATGCTATAGCAGGAAACACACAAAGATGCCCCTAAATGCTGACCAGGTAGTATGCCATGTAAAACACAGGATTGGAGGTCAATTGTTTTAACCCACAGCTTTATTTACTTAGGACAACCCCCTTTTTATCCCTCTTAAAGGACTATGGTCTACAATACGATTTTGTCTGCGGCCAGCTAAAAGCTGTCACACAGGTGAGACCTAAAAATTGCGAAGCTGTCAAACCGTCCTTGGAGTGAAATCTAAGACTTGTGGAGCAGAAACTTTGCTACTCTGCGACACTATTTTTCCAAATACTAAGGGAGTGTTTTTAATGGTAAGTATTTTAATGTGACGCTCCGCAACGGTTCAAAATGTGTTTTTGTGTCTTTATTTAATATTTTTTTTCAACAGTAATAGCGCCATTTATCACCTTACATTAACCAGTCTTGACAACATGTGGACCACATTACTTTCTGTGAGCTTGTTACATCATTTACAGAAGGTCCACGATCACCATGCATAGTTAACTCATATGTCATAAGTAGAGATCTGAAGTTTCATTCACATTCCCTTTTATATATTCATCTCAGTTATAGCAGGTGAATGTATGATCATTCCTGAAGAGTTAAAATCTCGGTTGCCAAGAATATTCTGAGTAGGTCCATATATCCATTGGTGGGACTTAGGAAAAAGAAGGGCAACATATCTATCTAAGATGCCATTGCAGTCTGATCCAGTGCTTTTGCATGGGTAGTGGGCACCAGTGCAATGCAGGCCTGCATTTTGTTAGCAGCCGGACCTGGTTTGTGACCAGAATTTAGCTCCCACCCCAGGAAGAACCTGTAGCATGGATGGGTCTATGGCTTTATGATAATTTTCCCAACTTCTCTTAAGATTGCTTTCTGCTGATTCAGGCCATATCGCTGCAGCTATTTTGGGAGGAAGTAGGATCTTTGAAGACATTTTAATGTAAAAGTCTATGTTTGCTGTTTAGGGTGGTGCATCTGGCTTCTGCACAGCAGAATTTCCATTTCTCAGCAGTTAATGTTGATCTTCCTCCCATTTCAGACTTTTATTTCTATTAAATGGGGGTTTTAAACCAATTATCTACCTATAAGTACGAGAGACTAATTGAAATGGCCGTGGCAATTCCTAGACTAATGCTCAGGTTGGTATAGGGTCACGTCCTTCCAGGAATCTTACAAGTATATTTTTTTTAAGGCTTTACGTAATCTGAAATATAGAAATGTATGTAGGGTGGTAGCCAGGGTATTGATCCTTTTGAAGCTCTCATGGCTTTTCAGCTCTCCATCTACAAAAAGGTCCTCTGTATGTTTTATACCTAACCTAACCTTGAGTAAAGGCCTTAGGTTCTGATGCTGCAGAGAGCTAAGGGTTATTCTCAGTTGTAATCTTTGAGTGGTAGAGTTTTGCAAAGCTGGGTCTGTCAGTAAGCCTTTGCTTACAACCCCATCCATTCTGGTATTCTAGCTTGACATAGTATTGTCATCGCAAGGGGACATGGTGAGTCTGACTCTTTTCTGACTCTCAGTTATATCATATATTAGAACATTGGAATGTGGAGCCCTTCATTGTAGACAATGGAGTGCTCCGTGCTTCTACGGGCCGGTAAAGGCCCGCAGAGCAACATTCCAATGTTTTACAAAAGCCTCTGGAAGCTCGAGGGGATTTAAATCTCCTCGAGCTTCGAGAAGCCTTTGTTTAATTTGTTAGAACATTCTGCCCTTTAGTGGCAGAATGTTCTAATAGCCTTACAGCCCTTCGTAGCAGGGCTATACCGCTATTAAAGTCCCGCTGCTTTTGTTAAAGTCCCTCGCCTTCGGCTCGGGCCTTTAACGCTGCAGCAGGCCTTTAATAGCCGGTATAGCCCGCTACGGCGGGCTATAAGGCTATAATATTGGGTCCAGAGACGTTAATAAGGACAGTCTATAAACCCTCTATTATGCTTGAAGAATCAGAAACCTTCCCTCTGGTTTTCGAAGGATTGGGTTTGGAAGGAAGTCCCCTCCTTAGCTACACCATCACCCCTCCCCCTCAGCATTTGTGCTGTGAGATGCATAAAATTATTGGCCGCCCATTCTATGCACTCCATGTTGTTTGTTCTGTTGAGTTGGGTGCATTTTTTGCAAAAATTCTATATCTACCTTATGTCTACGTAAAAGCGCCATGACTCTTCTGGACTTTCATGCATCATTCTGTCCGCTCATATTCCATGTTAACCATTCAGAGACCCATGTGTCTTGATTCCGGTGCATCAGAATAAACCTGCGCCTGTGGGCGCTTAGGATGCGTGCAGAATTTATGGTTCATAATGCTGTTAGTGGGTGTTGTTACACAATAAAACTGCCATCTGCTGCCCCCTCCCTAACACCCGGAGCTCTCCAACTATCAGTGTCTTCTATATTCCCACCAATCCTAAACTTCAAATTGACAGGTATGTTTGGACCTGCTAGGTGCGGAGGTAGTGACCACTTATAAGACACTGCATCAACACGGTGTTGACAGTCCTAAGTAACAAACAGGTTTGGTATGCATCTGGACCCCATACTTTCTAAACCTTTCCTACCAGTAGCTGTATTATAATGCGGATTCTGGAAAAGCAGTAGTAGCAGTGGCGGCCCCTCGAGGGAGTGCGGTGAGGCGGGGAGGGGCAGGTTGGGGGGGGGTAGTAAACTCCTGCATACGGCCAAACGGAGTTAGGTAAATAAATAATATGAATTACATTGCGTGCGCTGCAACGCCAAATGTGGATGCCACGCGTGCAAAGTAATTTGTTTTATTTTTTTATTTACCTAACTCCGTTCGGCCTTATGCCGGAGTTTACTACCTCCCACCCTACCCCTCCCCGCCTGCCCCACCGCCCCGCAGCACTCCCTTGAGGGGCCACCACTGAGTAGTAGGATATAGCATTTTGAATTGAAGGGAAGGAATAGTAGTGTGCAAGGTAAAGGTCCATTGAAATTGGCCTGTTAATTGCTTATGGTCACTCCTTTGCATGTTGTGTAATGTCATGGCTTCTTAGCAGGCCGACGCCTGCCGATGTGATGTCATTCTGTTGCCATCTTTAATCGTTGCAGTGCCTGTTGTCTGAGTTGGTAGGTTGAGGTCCGCACCAAGCGGATTCACGTTTCTCTTTTGTGTGGTTCTTGATGCAGTGGTTCGCTACTGAGATGGGGTGGGGCGGGGGGAATTCATGGGTCTTCCTAGCCCTGGTGAATCTGTGTTGGGTGGGGTACAACATGGCATGTTGTCCATTGAGGATTTGCACTTTTTTCTCGACATTGTTAAAAGCACCCAGTTTAGCAAGGACTAGTTTGTTGTACAAGTTTGGCCTCTTTAAAGGAAAAACATGGGAACTTTGTCTTTTTACTACCCACTGCTAAAACCTGCCAATGTTGGCTATGCATGGGCAGAAGCTAGTTGACTAATTGATTTTTGAGTCCTCTTTATGACAGAGAAAGTCTATGTGGTGGCCACATTTTCTTTCTTTTAATCATACCAATTCACAGTCAGAATAACTAGAATGCATTGTGCGAGGAATGACATTTGTACAGTTAATGTTGTTTTAATACTCAAGCCTATAAGACATTCTATGTTCACTTAGCTATGGCAATGGGCTGTCTGAGTTAGAGGACCCCCAGATCATGATACTACAGCATATTGGAGAAAACTCACATTTGTCACCAATAAAGTGTCAGATATTCGGTTAAAAATTTAAAAAAACTGGGTCAAAACATTTTCGCCTCAGAGTGTCTATTTGGGAATGATGTACACTCAGGTTAATTTGCTTTGAAAAGAATATTCGTGGGCAAGACCAGTGTTATTTTGGTGTCTGCCATACAAAGAGATTCGAGGGACCCATTATTGTTAACCTATAAATCCTCTGGGTCCCATGTCTTGGGATAGAGACCCATATTTAAAATACTTATATGGGAAATAAGTTATTTATTTAACATTGTCCATTTGACGAAGGATAGTAACTCTCCACTTTGACATGGACACTGTAGGAGGATGGCTTAAGTGTGTACCTCTTCCCCAGTTGTCTTGTTTGAATTATCAAACGCAAGTCTGGCTTCCTACTGCTGCAATGTAAAGTCTGGAAATAGGGATATTGTGGAGCCTTAGTAGGTTAGTTCTCTTCTCTTCTGTGCCAGCATGAGGGCAGGGTCCCAACTCCTAGAGTTTCAGAAAACTAGCAACTGTCGGGCAGGGTGGTGTCTTAGGAAATGGTTTTGATGTAAAAAATGTGTGGGCTCTCTCCACAATGAACACTGAAGAGAATTTGTCTCTGCCAAAAAGTTCTGCTATGAGCGCTTACGCAGACTTTTCCATATTGCCAGTATTGGTGGACTCTCCTATGCCAGTAATATGAATGTTGTTGCACCTCGAGTGTGACTCCAGATCTTTGTCCTTGGCCCTTATATTCTCTAATCCAGTGCCTTGCTCGTATCTTGCTGCCATATTATCTTCAATGTCCGATATTGATTCAGCTAGGTCAATTCTTGAGGCTTGCTTGTTGGGACGTTCCGCTAGGTGGCCCATGCATGACAATAGCATACTGATTCATAGTGTGGAGACTGCATTTATTTTATTTTATTTTTTATTATTGAACAGTATGGCAAGGTACATACAGTGCATAGAAATGAGTTACAGTGTGCAATTTCGGTATTAGTGACAGTAAGACATTCTTCTCGGTTATACAAAGCCAATTAACAGGTAATGCATTGCTCCCTATAGGTTTACAAATATCCCCGTCAGGTCTTATCCAACATTGCTTCTCTAGTCATGTAAGCAAATTTAAACCACTATTGGCGTATCTTTATCACGTGCACCCTCCCCTGTTTCCTTTCCTACCAGATACTGCTGATACAAGCCCCAAAAACTGTTCGGTCGGTTCTGCGGTGGCAGCAGATCGCTGTACAGCTCCGATTGCGTATCGCAATATATCATGTCTCTGGACCAATCATAAATGGTAGAAATCGGTCCCCGTGCCCACCTAATAGCAATTCTGCGCTTAGCTAGCAATAAACCTATGTCAATCACTCTTCTGACAACTTTGTGCAACTTCCCTGTGTATCCCAGTAATGCCACTAGTGGATTTAACGTGAGTTCCAGTCCGCAAATTTCACTCTATGATTGGAAGATTTGTTCCCAATAGTTAGCTATACGGGGGCACGTCCAGGCCAAATGCATAAACCCAGCAGGATCCACACCGCACCTTTCGCAGGCAGCCGATTCGCGAAGCCCATATTTAAGTAGCCACTCAGGTGTGTAATAAACTCTTTGGAGAAATTTAAAATGAATTAAACGGTGTCTGCCATTCAGTGACACTTTTTTAGTAATATCATAGCAATATTCCCACACACTATCGTCTAGTGCAACTTCTAGAACAGTTTGCCATTCTAGTCTAGCTTTTGTATGGTGGTGCCGCCAGTCGTCTTGTGTTGTAGAGTATATAATGGAGACCATTATTCTGGGAGTTTTGCAGCGTAAAATGTGGGAGAGGGCCCTTAACTCAGGAGGCTCTAATAGCTCAACGCCCAGCAGTTCACCTAGCACATGTCTAACTCTATGGAACTGATAGCGAACCAACTGCGTGGGAGGTTCTTCTCCTACAGCCAGCTCGTCCCAGCTACGGACCTTACCCTCAACAAACATATTCTCAATCTTGGAAACTCCTACTTTGTCAAGCAACTGGACCACCCCTTTCTCACGACTTATTGGCCTCCAGTTGCACCACTTAATTGGGGTCAAAGGGGAATATAGGATGGCTCCCGCTTGTCTTTTTAGTAAGTTATGCCAAATGTGCACTACAGAGTTTATGGAGTCCAGGATCCCTGTTCTTCTTATTGGTGCCCTAAACAACATTACCGGCAATTGCTTTGGCGCCACCTTTTCTATAAATAAATGCGGAGGACACGTTTCCTCTTGCAACCAGTGGTAGGGGTGGGAGCTCTGAGCTGCCCTGTAGTAAAGCTCCAGGTCTGGGGCCCCCAAACCACCCATTGAGTATGGGAGTGTTAGTATATTCCAACTGACTCTCGGTTGTTTTCCAGCCCAGGCTAGTCTTATGAGAAGTGTGCGGATTGTTTTAAAAAGATGCATAGGCAGAACAATGGGTATGTTTAAAAAATGAAACAGAAATCTGGGCAGTACTACCATCTTCATGAAGGATATACATCCCAGAAGTGACAAAGGCAGTCGAATCAATCGTTCAATATCTTCCTCTAACCTAGAGATTAGCCTACCATAATTCTCCCTAATCACCAAGGTGGAGTCCGTATGAACCCAGACTCAAAGGTACCGCTCAGCCCTCCACAGGGCTTGGTCGCCCACTCACTGCTGCCGCTCCTGCCTGCCTTTGCCGCCTCCTGCCTGCAGATTCCTTCGCTCGCTGCCCGCTGCTTCTGGGAATTTCCCGCTGCTCCTGGGACTTTCCCGCTGCCCGCTGCTTCTTGGAATTTCCCGCCGCTGCCTCCCTGCGGCCCCGCCCCCCTGTGATTCCAATCGCCGCCCCGCTCCCGCCACCCAGCTGCTCCTCCCTCCCGGCTCCTTACTTATGACGCCCCCAGAGCGACCGCGCAGCGGACGCGCGCAGCGGGAGCGCCGATTGAGCGCCAAAGGTGCGCCAAAGGTAAGCCCGTCTGCGCCCGTCCGCGCCTGGACCGCGCCCAGCGCCAGACCCCCTGGTCCTCGCCCTCGC
The DNA here is from genome assembly GCF_964204655.1 of Triturus cristatus. Taxonomy (NCBI): domain Eukaryota; kingdom Metazoa; phylum Chordata; class Amphibia; order Caudata; family Salamandridae; genus Triturus; species Triturus cristatus. The sequence goes on from NC_140586.1 coordinate 568,447,285, forward strand.
CAGCACACCCTGCACATCTACGACGCCAAAACCCTCCACGCACTCAACGCCGGCCGAAACACCGCCTGCTACCGAGCCACCCCGAGACGCACCCACGGACCCTTCACCTGCCTGACCTGCCGCTTCACCGGCCTCCGACCCAACACCGCACCTGCTAAACCGAGCCCCAGCAACAAACACCTGATGTGCATCCTGCTCAACACCCGCTCCGTTCACAGGCATGCCGTCGAACTCTGGAACCTCCTCGACTCGACAGCACCAGACATCGCCTTCCTGACGGAAACCTGGATGAACGCCTCCTCAGCGCCCGACGTCGCCATCGCCGTCCCAGAAGGCTACAAAATCACCAGGAAGGACCGCGTCAACCAGACAGGAGGAGGCATCGCCATCATCCACAAGAACACCATCCGCATCACGACCAACTCCGATGACACCTTCACCTCCGCCGAACACCTCCACTTCCAGATACACACCGACCCCAAGACCACGCTCAGAGGCACCCTCGTCTACAGACCACCGGGACCACGCACACAGTTCAGCGAAGACATCACAGACTTCGTCAGCCCGCACGCCATCAATTCCACCGACTACATCCTCCTGGGGGACCTCAACTTCCACCTGGAGGACAACAAGGACCGCAACACCACTGCTCTGCTGGACAACCTGGCCAACCTCGGACTCAAGCAACTGGTAACCACCCCCACCCACTACGCCGGCCACACGCTTGACCCAGTCTTCTCATCCAGCAAATACGTCACCTTCAGCCACTCCACCAATCTCCAGTGGACTGACCACAGCTGCGTCCACTTCAGCTTCAGTAAAACGACGACCCACCACCACCCTCAACAAGCCCCCCGCAGGAGCTGGAACAAGATCACCGGCGACCAGCTCACCACCTTCCTCAGCCAGAACCCCCCCACCAGCTCAACGGACCCCAACGAAGCCACCAACAACCTCACACAGTGGATCACCAACTGCGCAGATGCCCTCGCACCACTGAAGAAGAATCCCCCCAGCAGACGCGGCAGCAAGAAAGCCTCCTGGTTCACCGACGAGCTCATCACCTCCAAGAAGAACTGCCGCTCCCTGGAGAACACCTGGCGCACCAACCAGACCACAGACAACATGACGGCCCTCAAACACGCCACCCGCAAACACCACCAACTGATCCGCGCCACAAAGAAGACAGCCTTCAAGGAACGACTGGACAACAACACCCACAAAAGCAAGGAACTCTTCAGCATCGTCAAAGAGCTCTCCAACCCCGACGCCGGAAACAATGACATCACTCCCTCGCAAGACCTCTGCGACTCCCTCGCAGCGTTCTTCCACGACAAGATCGCCAACATTCACAACAGCTTCGGCCCACCAACCACGAACCCCACCACCGAACCGATGCCCCCCACCGCCACCCTCCGCACCTGGACCCCAGTCAGCACCAAAGACACAACACGCACAATGAACACCATCCACTCCGGATCCCCTACGGACCCCTGCCCACACCACATCTTCAACACGGCTGACCACATCATCGCACCTCACCTCCGCGACATCATCAACGCCTCCTTCAACACCGCCACCTTCCAGGAGTGCTGGAAACACGCCGAGATCAGTGCCCTGCTGAAGAAACCAACTGCAGACCCCTCCGACCTCAAGAACTACCGCCCCATCTCGCTCCTCCCATTTCCTGCCAAAGTCATCGAGAAGACCGTCAACAGACAGCTAGCCGCCTTCCTCGAGACCAACGGATCCCTCGACCACTCGCAATCCGGCTTCCGAGCCAACCACAGCACGGAGACCGTCCTCACCGCAGCCACAGACGACATCAGATCCCTAATGGACAACGGGGAAACTGCGGCCCTCATCCTCCTGGACCTCTCCGCAGCGTTCGACACTGTCTGCCACCGCACCCTGGTACAGCGCCTGAACAACACCGGCATCCAGGAGAAGGCCCTGGAGTGGATCACCTCATTCCTCGCCGGAAGAACCCAGAGAGTCCGCCTCCCCCCGTTCCGGTCAGCGGCCACCGAAGTCATCTGCGGCGTTCCACAAGGGTCATCGCTCGGCCCCACCCTCTTCAACATCTACATGAGCCCCCTCACAACCATCGCACGTCAACACAACCTCAAGATCATCACCTACGCCGACGACACCCAGCTGATCCTCTCCCTCACCAGCAACCCAGACGCCGCCAGAGCCAGCCTACACGAAGGGATGAAAGACGTCGCCGAATGGATGAAGAACAGCCGCCTGAAACTGAACTCAGACAAGACGGAGGTTCTCATCCTGGGATCATCACCCTCCGCCTGGGACGACTCCTGGTGGCCCCCCGCCCTGGGAGCCACCCCCAAGCCAACGGACCACGCACGCAACCTAGGCTTCATCCTGGACTCCTCCCTCTCGATGACCAGACAAGTCAACGCCGTCTCGTCTTCATGCTTTAACACCCTGCACATGCTTCGAAAGATCTTCCGGTGGATCCCCACCAACACCAGGAAGACGGTCACCCAGGCCCTCGTCACCAGTCGGCTGGACTACGGGAACGCCCTCTACGCCGGCACCGCCGCCAAACTCCAGAAGAAACTCCAACGGATCCAGAACGCCTCAGCACGACTCATCCTGGACATCCCCCGACACAGTCACATCTCCGGACACCTGAGAGACGTGCACTGGCTCCCCGTCAACAAAAGAATCACGTTCCGACTCCTCACACGCACACAAGGCCCTCCACGACCTGGGCCCCAAGTTCCCCAACAGCCACCTGACCTTCCACAAGCCCACCCGCCAGCTCCGCCAGCCTCGCTCTCGCCACCGTCCCCCGCATCCGCAGAGCCACCGCCAGAGGAAGATCCTTCTCCTACCTGGCAGCCAAGACATGGAACTCCCTCCACCTCCGGACAACGCAAGACCATCTCGCCTTCAGGAAGCAACTCAAGACCTGGCTGTTCGAGCAGTAGCGTTCCCCTCCCCCCCCCCCCTCCCCCCCCCCCCTCCCAGCGCCTTGAGACCCTCCGGGTGAGCAGTGCGCTATACAAATGCCTATGATTGATTGATTGATTGATTAATAGCTTCAGTTGACCACTGCAGAGGATAACCCAACTCATTCAAGGAGTTGGGGGAAAAATTGTCGACTTAGCCCAATTGATTTTCAAACCCGATCTGTCCTCATATCTTACCACCTCATCAAGAATTGGGGTGAGATTAACCTCGGGGTCTTTTACATACAACAGCTTGTCGTCTGCATAAGCTGACACAATGAGGTTATACTCGGGGAATCTAATACCCCTATGGCTATGGTATTCCCTGAGGACGCAGGCAAGCGGTTCAGCCACTAGGGCGTATTGCAACATGGACATCACTGTCGCGTACCTCTCGATATTTTTATAGGGGACGTGACAATGTCACCGACTCGTATTCGGGCTGATGGAGAGCTATATAAGACTCCCACCAATTGCAGGAAGAGATCACTCACACCCATGCGCCTCAAAACTGTGTACATGAATATCCATTCCACTGAGTCAAAGGCCTTTTCGGCATCTAAAAAGACCGCCGCCACCTTGATCTCAGGTTTAATATGTTGTATTGCACCAAATACTGTTCTAAGATAATACGACAGGTTACGTTCTGGGACAAACCCCACTTGCTCAGAGCCAACCAGCATGGGGACTAAAGGGGCAAGGCGGTTAGCTAGAACTTTTGCCAAAAGCTTTGTGTCAACATTAAGAAGCAATAGAGGTCAAAATGACGAGCATTCGTCCCCCGGTTTGCCGGGCTTTAGGATAGTTACTATGAGCGCTTCTCTCGTGGAAGCAGGCATCGTTACCTCCTCCCCATCTCTTCAAAGAGGGTGCACAGGTGTGAAATTAGTGGAGCTTTAAATTCTTTATAGAATGCAACAGTAAGTCCGTCCGCCCCAAGCACGCCCCCGATCTCATCGAGCTTAATGCCACCGATATCTCATGCACGACTAATGGCCTCATAAGGTACTCCCTGTGTTCATCAGAGAGCCAGGGCATCCAAACTTGTTATAGATAGTCTGTAATGGCTGTTTCGTCAGTGGAAACATTTTTGCTATATAAATCAGTGCAATATTGATTAAATCTGTTTGCGATATCTGTGGATTCAGTCAGCAAACCTCCATCAGCAGCACATATTTCCATCACATTCACAGCCTTCCTTCTGCCACGTAGCAAAGCAGCCAGCACCGCACCCGGTCGGTCATGCTCGCCATATGTTCTGGCCACTGCATACTTCCCCATATGTTTTACTTTACTATCTACAGTCTCATGGTATTCAAACAGTGTCTCTTTCAATCTATCAGTTACACTAGGGCAGTCATTCTCTACAGCTTCCTTTTCCAGCTCAGCTAGCTTCTCTTCCAAATAAACCAGATGCCGGCGGATGGAGCGCAATACACCGGAATGCTTGGACATGGCTATCCCCCTAATGTATACCTTAAATGTTTCCCAGTTTGTTGCGAACTTCTGGACCAAACCTATATTAGTATCAAAGAAGCACTCCATAGCTTTGGCAAGCTCAGCACTAAAAACGCTATCCCTTAGTAGAATGGTGGGAAACGCATGTAAAGGGTGCAGGCTTCCTCCTTAGATTGCCTATATCTAACAGTACTGGGGAGTGATCTGAAAGAGAGCGGGGAAGCACCCTACAATCCTGCACTCGCTGAATCAAACTTCTCAATACAAACCAATAATCAGTTCTGGTGTGTAAGTGATGTGGGGCAGAATATTGGGTAAAACCACCCGCACCCGGGGATCGCTCCCGCCGTACATCCAATAGCTCCAGCTGCACAGCTATATCACAAACTACCTTGGCTGCTGCCGAAGGACGGCTCGCCGTCCCTCCTGATTGGTCCAGCATGGGGTCCATCACACAGTTGAAGTCCCTGTCCCAGATGATAGTTTGGACTCCCCCCGCTTTCTTATGTTCCAGCAAGTTCTGATAAGACTGAAGGGCAGTCATAATCAGGCCCATAGACATTGACCATTAGCCAATCGATTCCTATACCAGTGCACATAGAAATGACGTATCTGCCAGCTACATCAGTGTCGAGGTCCTGTATTTTAATTCCTGATTCGGGGTTGACCCATGTGATGACTCCCCTAGCATGTGTGGTAAAACCAGCCATGCGAGTATGACCGTGCAGAGTTCTATGGTTCAGCATATTACTGCCTGCCGGCAGATGGGACTCCTGCAGCAGCGCAATATCAATCTCGTGCCTCACAAAGTATGCTACCACCTTATGCAGCTTTCTATGATCGTTCAAAGCCCTAATATTCTAAGTAAGCAATCAGATTTTATCACCTCTGCCTTCCATCAGAGATCAGTACAGTAGTCACAACAAGGGGCCATCCTATATGTAAAGTAACACAGACTACTCACGAGGAAGATCCTTAACTGTAAAACATCAGTTGCACATTTCCTGTATCTTGCACTGTAGTACCGAACGAGAAAAAGAAATCCCCCCCCACACGCCATGCATACCCCAACAGAGCATAATCGAATCCAACCCACCCTTCTTCCAATTTGAGAAGTATATGAAACACTTATTTGCAAATTCAAAATAAGTAGTGGGTAACACTCCGGGGTGGATGCTACCGGCATCGTGTCTGAAGGCAACTATAAACTTTAGCAAATTAAACTTAACCATCAACTTCTATTATGCATTCCCTACCCAACTTCGAATGAAGAGTCCCCCTAGGGCAGTTCTTACAGCAGAGCATGGAGAGTTATCATCATAGTCCAGCCTCGTACTGCTTCACAATAATCGCAGACTTGTACAGAGTCTTATTGAGTGTCTCAGTGTACCAACAATGGTACAGTCTGTGGTCATTGCCTGTCTCGCAGAAAGGAAAAAAAAAGAGATGGGCCCAGATCGCTAGGCTGCCCCAGGATACCAGTAACATACCTTTTGCAATCCTTTACAAACGATATCTCGATCACTCAGGCCTTCTACTCTTCCAGATCAACTCCAGTTGCCTTTGGCTGTTCCTGAGTCGAATTCCCTCACCTTTCTGACTTTTTACAGTCCTTGAGGGCCTTTTGTAGGTACCTAGGGTCAACAAATATTTTCGCCGTGCCATTCATTGTGACCCTAAGGCCGGCTGGGTAGAGCATAGCATAATCAAGCCCAAGGTCTCTCAGCTTCCACTTCAATGGGGCGAACTGACTTCTAGCTTCCTGAACTTTGGTGAAATCAGGGAAGACAGAAAGAGGAACCTTCATAATGCAAATCTTTCGACTCTCTAGCCCGCTTCAAGGCAGCATCTCTATCTCTGTAGTTCAATAGTTTCGCAATTACTGGGCGAGGTGCAACACCTGGTGGTGGCCTGGGACCCAAGGAGCAATGAGCACGCTCCACGATGAACATATCAGAGAACGTATCTCAGCCTAGCAGGGTGTGAAAACCTCCATGTTTCCCATCGGCGTGGTTTCAGGCAGTCCAGTGATTCGAATATTGCTGCGTCTAGACCTTGCTTCTAAGTCTTCAGCTTTTCCTGTAAGGTCGTTAGTAGCTTCCCCATCTGTTTTTGTGCGGTATCAGTTTGAATTTGAGCCTCTTCTATGTCTGCCACTCTCCTTTCTGTCGTATCTATTGGTTCTGCCTGCTTGTCTATTCGCTCCGACATCCTGTCCATCCTGTACACCAGAGAGTGAATCTTAGCGTCAATAGTGGACAGACTCTTTTGCATAGCTGACAAAATCTGTTGCAAGTCTCCCTCCGATTCCTCCAAGGTAGTCTGCTGGTCTGTCCCCGCCAGGGCCTGCCTCCTCCTCCCTATGCCGCGACTTGTGCTGCTCAAACGCGGTTTCTGCTGTATTTTATCCACCTTGCCCATCTTTGCGAGGTGGCTAGGCCGGACGTCATAAACCACACTTTGCCTTTAGGTCTGCACCAAAGAGGCTATCCTCGGCAATGTCAAGCCGGAACAGGCAGGAGACAGCTAACCCACCAGCCCAGCCCCGCCAACTTGGTAGTCAATCAGCTGTGTATCGATCTCATGCGCGCCAGTCTGGCCCAGACACACTCTACTGGTGTTCTTCGTGTTTTAATGACCAACTCAGTGCTTCGCAAGGTATATGGAGAGGTACAGAGGTAAGTGCAGCTATTGTTCCTAGAGATTGCAGGGAGGCACCTTGTAGTTCCCACGCCTCACATCTGAGAGTCCAACCACCTCCAGGCACCAATTCCCTGGCAGCAGCCCAGTCCCCACAGCACACCTGGCACAGCACCAGATTCCATGCATTCAGCCTCAATGTATTATGGAGGAGCTGTCTTTTTCGCCTGTGTCAGGCCATGTGGTTCCCCCACCTGGCCCCGTCAAGAATGCAGGGCTCAGTGACACCAGATTTATCAGCAGGCTTCATCACTCACCAGCGGTCGTGTTGCTCTTCCCAACCTCCTGGGTACGCGTAAACACTGCTAGCTGCAGAGCCGCGGCACTCCTCTAGTCTGCTTGTATTTTCCCTCCGGCCAGCCGCTAACAAAGGCAACAGCTCCTCGGACTCTTCCGTGCAGCCCTCTCACCTCGCTGGGCTCACGTAGATGATCCCACCAGCAGAGTTTTCTTTTTGGGTGCTCCGGTGCTCCTCAGAAGCTACCCCCTCCCTCTGCCCCTGGCCCTTGGCATCAGGGGAACCAAGCGGCCTAAGCTGCACGTCAGCAGGGCTTAGCAGTAGGCCTCACCTAATGCTCGCCGAAGGCTGTGTGTCATCACTCTCCACTCCCGCACTCAGGACGCTCTGATTTCTTTTATGCTGAGCTCGATCGGTAGCCCATAATCCCCAGACTCGGAGGCAGCAATTACTGTGGCCCGGGGGTCTCTGTATGCGAGGATAATTGTCGGTAAGTTGCGATGGCTAGCGGTGCTCTCTTACGCCGCGGCCATCTTGGAGCCAGGCAAGCTCCGACCCCTTGAAGACTGCATTTTATATCTTGCAGTATTGTTTTTATGTTTTGGCCTGCTGATGCATCTCAGAATCAGGTAATCTCCTCTTCCGTATAGGTTTGATGTGTGTTCATATTGGAGTACATTCTCTTGAAGAAGTGGGAAGTAAGAGGCAGTGGAATGTTTAAGAACAGATAGAGAAACTTAGGCAGGACCACCATCTTGGCAATTGCGACTCACCCCGCTAAGGATAGCAGGAGATATTTCAATGTGAGGATTTTAGATTCAAGCCACTCCATAGTGCTGCCGTAGTTAGCCCTCCAAATCTCCTCCGTGTCTCTACTCAGCCAGATGCCAAGATATTTAGTCAGCCCGGCAGCCCATTGATCGGGTATTCCGCGGGGATGAGTTGCGTCGCGTCCATTAACGGGAATAAAATAGATTTATTCCAGTTTATTTGAATGCCTGAGAGGTCTCCAAATCTGATGACCTCTCTGGTCATTGGGGCCAGATTTTTTCTTGGGGCTCACGGATATTTAATGCCACATCATCAGCATATATGGAAGTCACTAAGCCGCGGGTGGAGAACCCGATGCCTCGTGGCGTGTGGTGCTGTCACAGCCATGCTGCAATGGCAAATAGCATGGGTGACAGGGGGCATCTCTGTCTAGTGCCTCTGGTGATGCACATAGGTTCAGTGATTTGTCCATTAATACGTATGCGTGATGAGGGCAACATGTAGAGTAACTTGATATTGCTTATGAAGGCTGAGCTGAGCCCGAGGCGACCAAGCAAAGAGGGAAGGCCATTCTAGTGAATTGAATGCCTTGGTGGCATCCAGCAGGGCCGCCACCGCCGGCAGATTGGGATTAATTTTGTGCATTATGGAAAAGTTGGTGCACAAATTGTGTGACGTGGCGCAACCTAGGATGAAGCCGGATTGGTTCGGATGAGCTATAAGTGTCATGAGAGGGAGGAGGTGGTTGGCCAACAATTTTGCATATATCTTGTTGTCTGTGTTGATTAGTGATAACGGGCAATATGAATCGCAGCACTCCGGCGGTTTGTCAGGCTTAAGGAGAAGAGTGATCAACGCTTCGCAGAGAGTGGTAGGGATTTGGCCACTCCTGATGGATTCATTGTACGTTTCAGCGAGGGGAAGGATGAGGAGGGGCGCATATTGTTTGTAAAATGCGGCTGGCAGTCCGTCAGATCTAGGTGCCTTATCGCCCAGGATACCTGAGATCACTTGTGGGATCTCCTCGGTGGTGAATGGTTCATCCAGATACTCACGATGCTAATCGCTGAGCCATAGCAGCTCAATAGTAGCAAGGGGGAGTACACAGAGGCAGTATTTAGTTCAAAGAATTCAATGATGGCGCCACAAGCTCTTGTCAGAATGCTGCATCCCGGAGCGCCTGAGGTGGTAGGTGCCATGCGAACATGCGCCGAGGAGTCAGCGGGATTCGCATGATCAGGCTCACCGATGAGTGGTCTGATAGTGTGCGTGCCAGATGCGTGGCGGAAGTAACCCAGCATGATACATCTCAAGTGATTACCCACAGATCGATGCGGGACCAGTAACCATGAGTATTAGAAACACGAATGCCCTTGCGCCGTTCAGGGTGGAGATGCCACCAGATGGCAACTAAGCTGTTATCCTGCATATGGGTGTGTCATGCGTTACTATTTTTTGGGTGGAGAGTTGTAGCCCACACCTGGTACCTTGCGGGCCCGGTGTGAGGAGGGAGCGCTATGATGAAGCATGTCACCTTCGGGTGAGTGAGGGTTCTCATCCTTAAAGACTAAGGGGCATATCATCAAGGACCGGCGATAAAAGCGCACTTAGCGCTAGGATAATTATCGCCGGGTAACGTGGAATTTTATCGCTGAGATAGCGTGCTATCAGCAACGCTTATCTCAAAAGCGTTAAAATTCCAAGCACTAACTGCCAAATGTGAGATTATTGCTGGAAATCCAGCCCAGCGATAATCTCACAAAGTTTGGCGATAGCTTGTTGATAGGGCAGGGCAGACTTAGCCATGATATCCACCTTACATTGGATATCATGGCTAAGTCAGACCAAAGTAGAAGTAGGATTGCGAGTGCACACCTTCCCTTTTAAACAATGTTACAGTTTTAGCTGTGACTGCTGATTAGTGCGTGCAAAACAGCGCTGTGCTCGTCCCCACACAACTTGCATATATGAACTAGAGGGCGACAATTATGTCCCCAGCTGCTGCACTGCTGAAATGAGGAAACCATCCTCGTAATTAAACTATACTTTCACATTTTGATCCAAGTAATTCATAGTAATCCAATAAATGTATCACATTTTTATAATCCATGTGCTTCAATGATTGTTTAATCACTCCAGAGACAGCCAGGTGAAACGAGAATGTTTTAATTCGCATTTTCAAATATCATATGTTGCCAAAGCTTAAACATAGACACGTGCTTTCAACATTCCTTCGAACAAGCCAAAATGAAACCCAATGCATTTCGAACTCTTCATTAGTTCTTCATCAGGGGTACTGAAATAGATTAGAAAGGACCACGTAAACAAATACCCAAAAATACAAACCATGTATTACTGTTTATGAAATACTTCAAATATAACCTGTGTACCACCTGCACCTAAACTCCCCTCGCGTTATACAAATAAATAAAATAAAATTAACATGAAATATTACCCCACAACCCCTTGATATTACAAACTGCCTAAAATCAAACAGTGTTATCTAAGAACTCTTCCTCCATTGACTCTTAAACAATCATTGAAGCACATGGATTACAAAAATGTGATATATTTATTGGATTACTATGGATTACTTGGATCAAAATGTGAAAGTATGGTTTAATTACGAGGATGGTTTCCTCATTTCAGCAGTGTAGCAGCTGGGGACGCAATTGTCGCCCTCTAGTTCATATAAGTCAAACCAAAAGCAGGCGTAAGGAAAGTAGCGATAACCGAGGTTATCGCTACTTTTCTTGTCGCTCTGCAGGTTAGCAAGAGGCTAGATAATAGGAGAAATGTCGCTTAGCTACATTTCTCCCGTTATCTTGGGGTGGAACGCCCACTTCGCATCTCATTAGAGATGCGAAGATGGGCGTTGGAGGAAAGGGTGAAAATGCAAGGAATCGCGCGATAGCGTGACCTTGCTGATAAGGTGATAAAATTATCGCCGCTTTTCGTCCGAAAACGGACGCAAAAGCGGCGATAATTTTATATCGCCTCCTTGATGATATGCCCGTAATCCTTCTTTAATCCCCCACCTTTTTGAGAATTTATCTTTTTGTAATTACTTGATATATACTCTATGCATGAGCCGCCTGCTCTGGCGGATCTCTGCCTGCTGCAGTGTTCATAGCAGCTTTCTTGTCATTTGAGTAAAACCTAATAAACACATTCTGAAAAAAGGAAAGGGGTATCACTTGCCAGCAGTTAAATTCAGACAAAAAAACTGTTGTTACTATGAGTTACATCAGAAAGTCGGATGGCCCCTTTAATCATATGCAATTGAACTTTATTACGATGCCCTTATGTTACGGGCTTCATTACATTTTACTAATAGTTGTTTTCTTCCCTTGTTGGGTTGAACCATACCGGACCAGGAGGAGTGATAGCCTCATTGTTGCCAAATTATTATTGAGTGAATTGATTGCCAGGTTTGGGTTACTAAAGTGAGTTTGTGGGACACGTTTTAAAATAAGGAGATTACGAAACTGCTGTGTGTAGTTTTGAAAATCCATCAGAGATTCCACTGCAGTTACAAACCAGAGCCTAGCGGTATGGCAGAGAAAACTAACGGAACTCTGAAATCCAAGATGACCACAGCATGAGCTTCTGCCTCATTAAAATGGCCCAAGGCTCTTCTCTTTTTTCTGATAGGTCTCGGAATCTTTCCCAATAGTAAGACTGGACTCTTCCCGCACGAAGTGCTGATGGTGAGCGCCGTGAGAATTTCATTTGTTCCTGCAGTTGCGCTTGTAAATATAAAGGATGGCATGGTTTTTGACTACTGCAGAGAATTGGCTGATATGGTGTGTTCTGTTTCTCGTCGTGTTGACTTGGCGACCTCACCTGCAAGACGAGCTGTGCCATGACCTTAGTGCAGTAGATTGGGTTTGGGTGAAGAAACACATCAGGAAAATGTGCCATGAGTAGTGTTAGAAGGGACCTTTTTCATGTCATCCTTGTGATAAATACTGCTACTGTGTGAAGGATTACCACACTGGATCCATACCTCTCATATCAAAAGAATGAGACACAGTGAAGAAGTGGTATCAACAGCCACTGATCCGTAGAGTGAAACTGAAGTTAAGAACAAATGTTCAGATGGAGAAGACAGTACACAGGGGTCTCACAATCAAGCAGTGACAATTGCAAATACTGATGGATGATCTAAGAATAACCACAATCAGTCAAGTATCTGAGAACTGGAGTGTGCACCACAAACCGTAAGAGAGCACAGGCACATTGAACGGCAGAATACAAGAAACCAGGAGAGAGTACAAGTACTTTGAATGGCAGAATATAAGAGGAAGAGAAGTGTCTGAAAAATGGAGAGAGAGTGAGAACAGTTGTGACAGAGGAATGAATCCCAGAAACTGTCAGTGAAGAACGAGTGCCAATAGAACAGAAAGCTAGTGACGGCGAACAACCAGAAGTTAGAAGAACAAAGAGTGCCAAACCGAAGATTTTCAGCTCCTGACTGAATCTACTTCGCTAGAAGCGATCCTGATCTGAGAGCTTTTGAAACTGAACTTAATCAAAGTGTTGTTGAGAAATCCCCATTAACGATGCTGCCATGGCTAAAAATAATTTTGATTATTGAACTCAAGTGACCTAGATCCACAGGTTTGGTAATTCACATTTTGCACCGTAGGTATTGAGACATGGATATTAGCCTCCCATAGGTATCCTACTGAAGCGTACAATTTCCCTTTAGGCATCCACTCGAAGTCGTAGGTTCCTTCATCCTACAGTTATTACGAACTACCAGATTACAGTAAAAAGAACTGAAAGTTTGCTGATTTGTACAGTAGTGTCACCGAGTAAACATTTGATTTTTCTTTTTTGATCTGACTTGAGAGAAACCATGTTGTCAACCACACAGAAGGGTTGCAAAATGATAGTAGTAGTTTTAGCATTTGCCATATTTATATCAATAGTGGGCCTTCGCTTTTCTGTCGAACATGCCTCAACTGAAACAAAATCTATGTAGATGAGCAACGTAGATTGTTTATTTTGGACTGTTAAATGAGTATTTTAAAGTCATGGGTGTCCAGGAATGTCATATTTGTATGTATTTGCCTGTGTCTACAGCAGCCGGTGTCCTTTATCACAACTTGCCTCTTACGTATTCACTTACATGCAGTATAATCATGAACTTGTTTTAACGTCAATATCAATTTGAGTATTATCTTGCACATTTTGATATGCCTATGGATGGTGCTTCAATGTTTAAATATTTATATCTGAATGCTAGAGTGAAGTCTATAGAGAAAATGTATCATTATGTAAGGCCTATCCCACACATTAACATGACTTACCCGATTAATTTTGAAGCTTCATGTAAGTTGAATAGGACCGAGAAAGATTTTATAGAACAATTGAATGAAAGAAAAACTAAGACTGTGAAAAGAGTAAAGAAAGGAAAAAGAATTGGTTGGGAAAAAGAAGAAGAAACAGAGAGTTAGAAATACATCCAAAACTTAGCTTGTATTTTCAAAGGAGGGGAAACTTGTGTGGTGAGAAGGAAAGATCAGGTTCATGGGTCAGAGTGGGTAGGTTGGGTGATTGTGTACAAGAGTTCAGAGCTAAGGGTGATCACGTTTTGTCAGGAAAAGTACCTGTTATTAGAGGAGTTTATTATCTGTGTGGAGAAAAATGTTTATTTTCAGCTTTCGCGAAATTGGGCAGGTAGTTGTTATTTAGCTGTAGTGTTTCTAAAAGTGCATCATGTAGATGACATAAATGATAGGAGTATAAAGGCTCTTGGGAAAGCTAAGCATAGTGCTTCACAAGTATTAGCCAAAATATTTGAAGCTCTGATACCTTCTGTGGGTGTAGTTTTAAATGATTTCAATATTAAAAATCTACTTTGATAGATCGTTTGGCTACTAACACTGCTGGTGCTTTAACTGCAATAAATACATAGCTTATGGCCATAAGAGCTATCGTATTGCAGAATAGGCTTGCTTTAGATATCTTATTACCAAAAGAAGGGGAAGTCTGCTGCATGCTTTGCTTTCAGCAGTGTTGCACATTTGTAACTGATACAAGTAACCAGATTAGCAAGTTCATAACTAACATGACAGATATCTCTCGGGAGGTGAGGATTTAGAGAGAAAGGTCCCTGGGAAGCGATAGGAAAATATTTTCAAAGATTGGCGAGTAATTTAATGGTGTTGGAGGAGGATTTCTTAAAACTGTACTAACCATGATAGTTATCCTATTGATTTGTGTGAGATGTATATTTCTTTTTATAAAAGGGATCAATATGATTTCAGCTAAAGGTGAGTCAAATTGCAAGACATCATAGCAGCTATCCGCAATGAGAGGAAAAAAAGAGGAACCACAAAGAATTTGAATTGGACAACATTCAAGATAAAGTATATTGTGAGCATAAAGGTTGGAAGGAGTCCAGATGTAAGCTGTAAAAATCAACAACTTCTGTGTATTGGGTGAATTCAATTAGTGAAAATGTTTTGTGATGATTTTCAGAATCACCAGTGGGAAGGATTGAAAGAGTTTATCAAATGTTTTCATTAACATGGCATTAATGCATGGACATGCAAATGCTATATGTAGAGCTCAATTATATGTAATCGCATTTAGTTTGACTATAGGTAACGTAGGCCTGAATTTTAAAATGGCTAATGTTGTGTGTCATCTTTACTTTGTTACGCATAAACATTTTGACAAAAGTCATTGTATGGCAATGCAGGTCCTTAAATGGGATTGACAAAGCCACACAAGGGACAATTTGCAGCCCCTTGCGTGACTTTGTAATGAGATGTAACACAATGAAGTAACTTGAACTGTGATGCGTAATATTTCTTTGTGGTAGATGTCCCGTGAGTGGAGCATGAGCGTTCTCGTGCATCCACCCATGGAATTTAATGCAATCACAAATTTACAAACACTTGTAAACCAAGAATTCCACCAAAATAATGCACCTACCACGAGAGGCGTAGTGAGGAGAAATATCTTTAGTCCACCTAGTTAATTCCTCTTTCCACGTGTGCTACATTCTACACATGTAGAAAGAGGAAATTGTCTCCAAGGATTGCTTTTCTGAAAACAATCCTGCCCGTAATGCAGGCTCCCTTGCACTATATTGCAAGGGTGCCCCTGTTGGCGCTAGGCAGCACACAGTGCACCAGCAGAAGGAGAGAGAAGACATGCTCCATATCTTTGCAAAATGGAGCATTTCTGCTATCTCCCTTTCACGCAACAAAGCACAGCAAGGTCCCTTGCTATGCTGTTTGATGTGAAATAATGGTAAATATACCCCTTTATTTCTAGGCAAGCTGGAGTTCTAATTAATGAAAGTAATGTTCATTTGCCTTCTTTCCAGTGTGAAAAAATACTTTCTTTTCTTTGTGATAATCATAGAATATATTTTAATGGAAGACACCTGCAGAGTACAGCTTGGAATGTGTATCTCTTCCTGGTTAATATACTGCAAGTTTGAAGTATGCAGAAATAAACCTATATTGTGAAAGACTTGAGAACCTAATTGTATCATCTTGCGTTAACCTGATTCAACAGTCTTATGAGAATACGTGTAGGTCTGTAAAATGTTAAAGTTGCGCTTTAATATAATGCAGATTTGAATTGAGTGTTTAGTCTTGGACTTCGCATCAGAAAAGAGAAAAGAAAGCGATTATAGAATGCTTTCCCAAGTGACTTTCCTTTGCTTTTCCCTTTAAGACAACACTATGATGTGCAAATTCTACGTCTTCAGGAACCTTTTGGCTTCGGGTGGTATAGTTTCCCTGTTTTTATGATGAACAGGTTTGTAATATTTAGACCTTAGAAAATGCCAGTAGATGGGAGGACCAATGCTCTTTGATTTGCATTGGGGCAATGAGAATCATGTGCATTCTTTATGTTCTGCATGTGTGCATTGAAAAGAGTTTTCATTAAATGTTTTCATTTTTATTCAGTTTAAAATGACTAACGTTGGTTGCCATCTTTGCTTCGTAACACGTGAACATTTTATTTCTAGGTGAGCTGGAGTTCTAATTATCGAATATAAAGTTCTTTTCCCTTCTTTGCCACGTCAAGAAATCCTTTCTATTCTTTCTAATAATCATTGAATGTTTTTAATAGACAGCATATTAAGAAGACACCTGCAGAGAACAACCTGATACATGTATCCAGTGGCGGCTCACACAGCTAAGAGCGTGGGGCGGGGGGAATTCAACAGAGAACAGAATAAGTAATATTTAATGAATAAATAAGTAAAGGCAATGGGGCGAGTGCAAAGTAAGTGGTTTTATTTATTTATTATTACTTATCCCGTCATGTGTCGAATTCCACTCTCCGCCCTGCCCCGCCTCACAGCTCTTACCGATGTAAGCTGCTACTGCATGTATCTCATCCTGGTACAGATAGTGTAGCTTGTATTGTGAAAGCCTGGAGAACTTAGCAAGCACATGCTGTATCAGCTTGCTTTAACCTGAGTGGACAGTCTTATGAGAATTGCTGGTAGCATGTAAAATGATAAAACTGCGTTTTAATACAGTGCAGAACTGAGTGGCCAAACTTGTGGATTTAAGAGTGCTCGCCCGAGTGAGAGTACTGACTTTCCTTTGTCTTTACTATTGAGGTGACCCCATGATTGTTCGTCCTCTAAATTTAAGATTTTAATATACTTTAAATTAAATATTAATTGAAGCGTATGTAATTTGTTTATTACCTGATGCTAACCTGATTTTGATTTCTGTAGATCATAAACCTTTAACAAACGTTCATGGTTTGAAAAGTAAAATACTTTCTGTCTTTCCTGGGGAGCCTAATGTGCTTCACATCTATTGAATGTATTGACTTGTTGACCAGGCTCATACGAGGGCCTTTTGGAATCGATAAGGATTCCATGTGCACGCGTACGAGTGGACAAAATGTGCATGCGTATGGACAAGAGATGTGCACGCTCGCGCGCATGGCGGCGTGCTTTTGCTTTCCGCAGTGTTTTAGCACAACGCATGCATGGTGTGCTTTCTCTTTCCACCCCCCCACCCCCAGTGTAATGCTTACTGTAGGCGGGCTTCACCAACCGCAGTAAAGAAGCCTATCCCTACGTCTGAGACATATTTTCAACTGTTGTAGCGAGAATTCCATCTCCCAGTTGAAACTGGTGTTTGGTTTTCAGACAGTGCGGGTTTTCGGTTCCAGACAGTAGTTTTATCAAGTCTAATGGAGTTTACTTTTTTTGTTGCATACATTGTGTTATACTGCCTAAAACTCCACATGCCTTAACGAGCCTCAGTAGAGCACGTTCTGCAGCTGGGAGGTAGGAGCCTCAAATACTGACTCACGTGTGTGGCTTCATGTCACGTATGTTTGTGTGTGCACATACACCATATGTCCTTGCTTATAAGAGGGACGCAGCAGTACAGACTGGGGGCCGCCGCTGCTGTGGCATGTTATCGGGTTGACAGCGTCTCTGGCCTCGTCCGTAGTGCCGGTGAGGTTTATCCGAGGGCCCGTACTCAAGGCTGTCCTGTTCTCCCAAGCCCAAAGCCGCTCAAATATAAGCCCAAAATAAGCCCAATCAGACTAGTTTCAGCCCAAAAACCAGCCCAAATTAGCAAGTCTCCAATTATGCACAAATTGTCATCAGAAACAATTTTAACGACAAATATACATTCTATTCAATATACAGATGGTGGGAGGGTGTTAACTGGGCACCTGCCTTAATGCTATTAATTTTTAAGACCAGTTCTCACTGCGACTTCTAAGAGCCCCTGCAACTCCACTCTGCCTATTGCTTAAAGATTCAGCCCCCCCGCCCCCCGAAATCGGCTCCAGTTCGAGCGGCAAACAGTGTGCGTCAGTGCGCGCCTTGGCATCAGCAACGTGGTGAAGCACGGAGTGTCAGATCCATGCCAGGACAGTGGTAAACAGACGCACGTGGTGCTGCCAGCAGGTGCGTGCGAGGTTGGGTGGCCCCTGCACGACCGTTTGCAAAGCTGGGCTGGCCTACGAACAACCGATGTGGTCAGTTTTGGTTTGGGTGTTAAAACACTCTTTACCTACGTCAACTTCCTGGCATCTATCAATATTCATCACTTCCTACAAATAGGGTGACCAACTGGCATGGGTGCAAATTCAGGACGGTGAGTGTAAAAATTCAGGACAAAGGGTCAAAATTCAGGACAAAACTTCGGGACAAAAGGTACGTTTTACAGACACATCAAAGGAGGTCGGGTAATAGTGTATAAGTAATTCCATCTATATCCAAACATTCATCCATTTGAAAACGTACGTATCTTTCCATCCATCATTTCACTCATCCATCTCTCCATCCACACTTTCACTCATCCATTCATCCACCCTTTCACCCTATCCATCCGTACACTCATCCATCCACTCTTCCACCCAACCATCTACTCATCCATCCAGCCATTTATCCACTCACCCATCCAGCCATCCTTTCACTTACTCATCCATCCACCCAGTTACTCATCCTACCACCCAGTCCCCTTTTCATTCATCCATTCATCCTCCCTTTCTCTCTTCATTGACCCTTTCACTTAGCCATCCTTCCTTTCTTCGATCCACCCATACTTCAACTCATCCACTCATGAATCCATCCATTGACCCTATCACTCATCCATCCACTCATCCATCCACCCATTCACTCACCGATCAGCCACCCTGCCACTGTGCTAGGCCATGAGGTGATTGTGACATGGTGTTTCCAGGGCTTTAAGCGGGATGAAAAAACTGGGGGTCTCTCCAAGGGGCGTGTCTGATGTAATTAATGGTGTTGCTTAAAACAACTAAGCTAAAAATCTGTGCTTAGCATTGTGTATCGCCGGACTGGTATTTTACCTCTTCTGTCATTGCATCCAGATATATATCACAACAATTAACGTTACACCTACAACAAGCCAGAACCATTTGCTTTGTTAATGGTTGTTAGTTTCATAAAATAAAAATACAGCAACCATGGCTTAATTGAATATAATATTGAAACTGCACTTTTCTAAAATGATGAGACGGAAAAAATTCCCTGCCCCAATCTCCACTCTGTCTATTGCTTAAAGACTCGCACCCCCCTCGAAATTTTTTCTTACACCCCCCTCCCCCGAAATTTGGCTCTAGTTATGCCTCTGACTCACTCACCTGAGGTCGGGGCGGGCGTCGAAGTCCGGACTCAGCAACTGCTGGCGCCGCCGGGCGGCCTGCTGCTGTGCTGCGTGACTCCAGGCTGTGCTGTCGACTGGTGGTGGGCTCACTGGGCTGGCTAGCCTGCGCTGCGCAGAGAGCGCTGCCTGTGAGCACCACCCGCCGCCACCTGTGGCCTGGGTGACCACCAGTGGACCACAGTGGGCGGCAGCAACAGGGACACCACGTGCGTCCGACTCCAGTCCGACTCCTCATGAATCATGATGATGATGATGCGTCCTGGCGTCCACCGTTGAGCAGAGCCGAAAGTAAGAGCTCCAGCCTCCGTCAGGTCACGCACCGTGACGCACGCACGCAGTCCCAGCATTATAGAGAACCCAGGGCCGTCATTGGTAGCGTTTTCGCGCGCTACTTGATTGACGGCCCCGGGGGACCCCCACACTGGCCCGCACCCACACAAGTTCACAACAACAAAGCTAGGTGACCCCTGCAGCACGCATGTGCAAAATAAGAGTGAGTGCACTGACTCCTCGTGGTCGGCGCCCGCCCAGGCCACAAAATTGCGCACAATCTTTTATATCAAGCCCAAAAAGTAGCCCCCCACCAGGCATGGGTTTTTCCCGCACAACTGGGAAAAAAGTCACCCGATTGTGCGGGAAATAGCCCAATCTGGCAACATTGATCCCAGTGCCGGGCCCCTGACAGCCCGCTCTCACACCTCAGCACCCCTGGCATGCCACCACCTCAGATTCCAGGCATGAGTCAGTTGTTTCCCATCACACTGGTGTCCTCCCCCCGTGATCCTAGATTCCAGGGGTCACTGCAGTGCCTGGCAGAGATGCTGATGGGGCAAGTAGTGGGAATAGAGGCCGTGTCACGTGACCCACTGTAGATTAAGAGACCGTGAGCTGATGCAGATGGCGGCGAAGGGGGAGGGGAAAGAGCGCAGTATCCGATGAGATATGTATCTGGCTGGGTACCCCTCAATTTCAAGGAACTCCTTACGCGACTCAGACCTAATCATTCAACCTTACCTCACCACCATGTGGCATCCACAGCCAGGGGCATCTTAAGGATTTGTAGGGCCATGGGCAAGAAATCATTTGGGGCACCCTCTTTGGAGAAACTTTGAATGTATTACCCCGTTTTGGCTCATTCGAGCCCTTGTGATGCCCAGCAATATTTAATTACATGTTAAAGCATCAGAAGCCCTGATGTATACCAATGTTGGCACCTGCATTTGGCTGACTCCATTGCATCAATGTTTTCCACTATATCTTGTGCTTGACTTCATGCAGGCCGACTACCCGCACCTGTACACCCACCATGTTGTTATTGTAAAATAGAAAAATAAAGCTTTAAAAACCTTCAGAAGCTCAAGCCTGGTGCCCACCAGTCCAGAAGTACCAAATAAAGCTTGAACAAGCATTGATAAAGCCAGTTCTTTTTGAGTTTCAATTTGGATTTTTTCTACTTGCAACATTTAACGTGGAATTCAGTGTCTAACCTACATAATACTCCTATTTTAGGAAAAGCGCGCTAAGGGTGACTTCACAGAATTTCAGTGGACTAGTGCATAGTGTTAAAATATGACATATGCACATAACACTTGAAATTGTAGCTTTAATTACTGAATACTTCTAATCACAAATCTCTAATTGCCTTCTTGCTGCAACAGTTACAATTAAAGCTCTGCTCTGTGGGTTTTGCATTGATAAAAATCTAATAAGATTCTCCAAATGTATCTTCCCCTGCCGTGTACTTTTTCTCCTCTTTATATGTGTGCACTTCTCTGTCTAGTTCCCGGTGACGCTTCTGAGTAAGAGAAATGGAACAGGGCAGAATACAAGAGATGTGTGGGGACATAAGGAGAACAGCATAGGGAGAGAAGTGACATAGAAGCAGAGGGGGTAGAGATAGAGATGATGTAGAAGGATATATGAGCCTGGGAGAGGAGTAAAGTAAATAAAAACAAGCATTGAAAATGCAATAGGTCTCACCTTTGATTAAGTTAAAGCCATTTGCTTTGCTAATGGTATTGTATAGCAAAGCAAATGGCTTTAACTTAATGAAAGGCGAGACCTATTGCATTTTTAATGCTTATTTCATTCAGCTCCCATTTATGAGTTATCCCCACTTCTTTGCTTAGTGGTTCTGCCTCTACACATTTAGCTGCCCTGCCAAATGGGCTGCTGTAATCATATTTTTGTTTTATTTATAGCTCATTTCCACATGTCTAGGACTAGTATGATAGGGTGTATGATATGTTCCTCCTTGTATAAGTAAAAGGTTGCTGATGTATTGCCGGCCTCTGTTAAGACTTTGTTCTTATTTGTGTTTGGAAGACCTTTCCGCTAGAAAAATATTTTTTTAATTCCAAGTATGTGTTTTAGGGCTTCTGTTTTCCAGTGACCTTATACCTTGGGTCTTCCTGCGTGCGCATCCCATGCAGTCTGCCGTAATGTCACAGAAGAAAGTAGTGCTCTGAATGATCTGTCCTCCTCATGTTTTCTCTTAAAGTACTGCTGTGGTGGCCTTATATCTAGCCATGGATGTGGTATGATTGGAAAACATGATGCTGTCATGGCCGGTAATCTCATTATTATCCTCGGTATCAGGCACTGGGACATCTGGTGAAGACAAATCTCTTATTGCATTGCCAGCATTCTCCTTGCTGCTGGTACTGCTAGAGAAGTGTTAGAATGTAGGTGAGCCCCAGGAATATATATTCCTGTGCTGGTACTGGGGATAAATATTTGAACAACCACTGTTGTAGGATAGCTGAATCTCTGACCGCGTTCTCTTCTGGCATTGCAAGAAAGAATTCCACTCCAGCAACCATTCATCTCGATTGAGTACACATGTATTGAGTGCCGCTCTTTGAGCTTACTTTATTTCAAAGGGGAATACATAATAAGTGTCTTCCATTGCAAACCTTAAGTACGTTTTATAATTTAATTTCATTTGTATGAAAAAAATGGGCATCTTTTAGGCTGTTCTTTTCTCTGTAGTATCCTTCTTTTAACATAGAAAATGGCTTCCCGTGGAGTCGTCATCATGAACTTTTGTTTTCTGACATTATTTAAAAAACTTGATGTCTATAATCAATCTCAGTTTTAGGGCTTGTTTTTGTACAAGAAAGTACGCAGACTATACTCCTGTGATTCTGTGTGAAGGTGGTACTGTCTTCATAGCCTTTTCTGAGAGTTCCTGTATTTCCTCTGATTTTTTTTCTTTTTTGAAAACTTTTTATTGGCATTTGTAGTAAAAAAAAAAACATTGCATACATTTTCATCGTTGGAATTACAGTAGATATGAGCCCTTGAACCACAGTGTACAGACGGTGCTTTTAGAGTCAGCGGAGCTTACAGGCTTACAGTGTTATGGTCCCCGCCTATTCTCTGAATTAGAGACCGGCTAACGAAGCCTATGTCTGGGCCCGTCCCACTAATGCGCGCTGTGGACGCCGCACCATGCGGGGGCTGCTACATGTATCCATATCCCCTGTGTGGGTTGCCACACAGGTCTGTGAATTGCAGCCATCTGATTAGTATTACCGAACTGGGGATATGAAAAAATGGGGATTGCACCATAGCTAGGAATATAAGCATTGTGAGTCTAACGTCGGATAGCAGTGTCTTTTCCTGTCGCAGTGTTAGGGTTTTGCAGGCGCGGGGAAGGATCGGGGGAGGGGGTGAAGGCGGGAGAATTAGTCTTTTTCCGTACAGGGGCCTAATAGGGCAACAGTTACAGTCTGCATTTAGGACCCGCCGGGTGCCCGGGACTCCTGCTCGCCGCCTTGAGCGGACTCCAGAGTCGCGGAGGCCTCCTGAGAGCCAACCGTTCGCGGGCCCACCACCGGTAATGTTTCCTGAGCGAAGGAGTGCAGTAGCATCGCCCAGGGCAAGGAAATCGGATGTTTGCGATGTCCCCGGGCCTCCTCCGTTCGAAGTAGCGTTTCCTCCGCTTTCCCCCACTTCTTAACTGCCCCCACCCACGCCACCAGGGGAGGTCCCTCCTGCGCTTTCGAGTGCATAGTGATGCATCGTTTGGCCGGGATAAGCCCCAGGAAAGCAAACCGCCTCTCCACCTTCTTGTTCTTATGCCGCCCATGTATGCCCAGGGCACTAGCCTCCCATGTGTATAGGTCCTGCAACCCCGTGACTGCACGAATGGCGATATGCACCGCTCTCCAGTAGTTATGAAGTGTCGGACACTCCCAGAGCATGTGTAGGAAAGAGGCAGCCGGCTCTAGACACCTAGGGCAGGCAAACGTTTTATCAGAAAAGTATTTCTGTAGCTTTTCAGGAGTGAGGTACGCTCTATGTAGGATGTGTAACTGTATATTCTTGAATCGGTAATTGCAGGACACTTTTTTGTATATTCAAGGGCCCTGATCCATTCCATGTCGGTTAGTGGCCTGCGGAAGTCATGTTCCCAGTGTTCCCTCACAGGTGCAAGTGTGGGCTGCCTCAATGTCCGTACGGCCTTGTATATCCAAGTAACTAGGTGTCGCCCGGGCCCCATCTGCAAAATCGCGTGAATGACCGGGTGCGTGGGGGGTTCCGTATCAATCACCCGCCACTGTTTGCGACAATCAGTGAGAAGCTATCTATGCCTTAGGAACTGTCCCATGGGAAGGTCGAAATCGTCTACCAGCGTGTCAAATGTCTGTAGGCTCCCTTCAAAGAATAACATCCCCACCTCTGTCACGGCGTGGTCTGTCCAGATTTGCAGCATACTTTCCGTATAATATTCTTGGCCCCTGGGAAACCCTACCAGCGGCAGAAGCGGAGAGTACGGGGGTGCATCCCGGTCCATACGATGGAAACGAGCCAAGCAGGCGCGCGCCGTGTTGACTTGTAGGGGCCCAGCCGGAATCGGCGCCGCACCCGGCAGCAACATACGGTGAACAGTGGGGGTTTGTATACGCCCTGTATTGGTGGTCAGCTCTCCCCGTGCCCAGCCCGCTGTCCAGCGCGACACCCACTGCAGCTGGGCGGCCAGGAAATACGCCTCAAATGACGGGGCCGCTAGCCCCCCCTGGTCGAGGGGCAGCTGTAGTTTTGCCAAAGCAATACGTCTGCGACCAGTGCCCCAGATGAGGGATCCCAACAGGGTATCGAGCTCGCGAAAAAAGGAACGTGGGGGAACCACCGGGAGGTTCGAGAAAAGATATAATAGACGCGGCACCAGAATCATTTTCGCGACCGCTGTCTTCCCCGTGACCGCCAATGATAAGTTTTGCCAAAAGTGAACAGAAGATCGAATGCCACCCATCACTTTTCGGTAGTTCCCCTCGTATATATCGTTCGGTGTATGGTATAGTCGAACTCCTAAATAGTGTACCGCCTGGGGGCTCCAGGAGAGATCCGCACCAATTGGACTTCCAGCCCTGTGCCTCAGTACTGAGTCCCGTAGCCCCTCAGAGGGACCAGCCTCGAATCCGGGCCTCAGCCGTCGCAGCAGCCAGCGCCCAGGGACGACACCCCGGCAGCGCACGTGTACTGGTCATCGCTAGGCCTCGGAATCTGCCCGCCTCGGCGTCGGCACACTCACAGTCAACATATCTCTCCCGCAGACTAGTGGGGCAATTGGCGCAACACCAAGCGCCTCAATCCACACCTCCGCAGGAGCTCCCTTATCAGTCTCATGGCGATCCCAGACGTGTGCCGAGTCTTCACCTCTCGGTGGTATCCGGGTCAGTGCACCCTGCGACCTCCACAGCCCCGCTCAATACACAGACAGTCCAG
Source organism: Triturus cristatus (assembly GCF_964204655.1). Taxonomy (NCBI): domain Eukaryota; kingdom Metazoa; phylum Chordata; class Amphibia; order Caudata; family Salamandridae; genus Triturus; species Triturus cristatus. The sequence goes on from NC_140586.1 coordinate 568,472,313, forward strand.
GCGAGCCTTTGTTAGATAGTCTTATGCTGGAATCAGTGCCTCCAGGCTCCGGGCCCACCCTGCAGTTCTATAGGCCGTTGGGCGATGTCACGAGGGGCCGCCATTTTAAGGTCAGACGGGCCGCGAAATGGCCGCCTCCTTCCACGATGTTGGCTCAGCGTGCAGAGTCATTCACCAGGCTACCCCCACCGTCGCGTGGGCTCACCTGGGCTCCAGCGGTAGTCCGAGGTCACTGGAGGCGCGCCTCACGGTTCCTCAAGTCAGCGGCAGACGGGCCACTCGCGGCCAATGCAGGTGGTGGCAGCGCCCCCCGGCAGCGCGTGACCTCCGATCCTCAGCGGCCCATGCAGGCTGCCTCCTCTCCTCGTGGAACCCAGGTAGGGGGACCCTCACCACTCTCCGGGTGTGACATAGGCAGGGCACGGACATCGATAACCAGCTACTCTGGGGCTCCCGCTGTTCTGGGGAGGAGGGCGCACAACTCTCCGAGAGTCGGAGGTCCCAAGCTATCCCCACCGGTGCATCTGCTTCATCCCCATCGTCCACACCATGCCAGGAGTCCGCTTTTATGCCGCAGGAGATCCGCAGGCCCACACCGGTTCAACCGCTGTGGCGGGCAGCGACATTTCGGGTGGGCGCCATCTTGTGCTCAGCGCCGTCTCTCCTCCGCAAAGTCCAGATTTCTGCCCTCCCGACGCCGAACCTGCGGCGCCGATGCTGGCGCCAGACACCCGACACCGTCAGGACCCCCCGGGCGCGGGTCAGGACCAGCTGGGCTCCATGTAACTGGGCGAGGTGAAAGCCCGATCACGGAGCCTCACCGGGACATGTCCGTCTTGGCGGCCATCTTAGCCACGCCCCCTCCTGTATTTCCTCTGATAGTATGTCTTTTTGCTGGTTGTTGTAAGATTCTGTTTGACATACATGGTGTTCGTTTGCCCTCTGGTTCTTCACAGTCGGTGGAGTTGATAGCATTTAACACTGATTTGCCTGTCATGATTTCACTCCATCTTTAAAGGAAACCTTGAATTCTGTCCCTAGATGTGTCGTGTGTTCGGGGGGTAGACTGAGGCAGTCTCTTTGATTATGCACCTCCTCTGGAGGACTGATGCCTTCTCCTAGCTCTCCCTCAAAAGCAGTGACGTGGAGGTGAGCTTTGTTGTGATAAGATTCTTGGTAGCTTTTATATCAACCATCTGTTGGGCTTATGATGTGTTCTGTGTTTGGGTCAGTGTGAAAAATGGTCAGTTACTACCATCCCTCTTCTAGAAACACGCACTTTCCTACAGAAGAGGCATACTAGAAGAGAACCAACAAATAAAGAAATACCCGGCAACACAGTGCTTGCCAGGTGCTGCGTAACATGTCGGGCCGCTTTAGGGCGGTGACGGTTCTTTATCAAGTGTTACACCCTTAGTGGGGCTTCATAAAATATGGGAAGAAGATTTAGCACTTCTAATTACAGAAGTAGATTGGGCCAAGATGCCTGCTTGCACCTATACAGTATCTAGAAATGCTAGATTTAAGCTGATTAACATTTATTATCTGCACAGGGAGTATCTAACCCTGAGCAAATTTTCTTGGATCTTCTATGCTGCAACATGGGCTGCCACCGATGCTTAGAATAAGGAGTGGAGATGCTTCATATGGTGTGGTCCTGCCACCTATTAAAGGATTTCTGGAGTGAATAAGTGACTTGTGTTAATGAGGTGACCCTGAGATCGATTGACTGTGCACCCCTGACATGCCTTCCGGGGGGATTCCCCGGACCTGCAAAATGCAAGACTACTACAGGGTGCATAGATCTGGCTCTGGTCCTAGCTAAGCATTGTGAGAAGTTGGCCTGGTATATGCTGTCCACTAGTTGTCGTGGGCACCCTGTACCAGTCCAAACAACCCCTTATTGGTTATAGGTTAAAGACAACCTTTATTGAAAGCTATCCTAGTGGTAGCTATGGAGAGCAGCCTTCAGGCTAAGTCTTGAAGGAATGTAAAGCAGCTTGTTTTACCAGTCTATAATCTCTTGAGTGGCTAAATGAAAGACATCCACACCAGGTATAGATATGAAATATATGTATTTATTACTAAACACACCCTCCTAGTCTCTTTATGAGACTAGAGGTCAAAACACATAAGTTACACTTCAAATATTACAGTAAAATATCACAAATACACGTCAGGCCCTAGGGGCGAGCCAAACCATATACTAAAATAGTGGTATAAGAACCACGACTTAGCTAGACACAAGGCCTAGAGCCTGTAGAATCAATGGGACCCCAAGGAACCACACCAAGGTAGTGACACAGGGGACCCACGGGGGCCGTGTGCAGTGTCAGAACAGAGCCGCGAGCTCCCGTTAGCTTCTATGGGGTAAGTCGCGGTTAGATTTTTAAAGATTAGGGACTCTTGGCAATGAGTCAGGACCAAACCCTTTGGGACTTAGGAAGTTCTAGGGCCAACACCTACGGGAGCAACGGAGTACTCGTGTTACCTCATCCAGGGAAGCCGGGTGCATACGTGACAAATGGTGTCGGGTCGCATCGTCGATTTCAATGGGAGCTGGCAAAGAAGTGCTGATGCCGGGAAGATGCAAAGTGTCCGAAGAGATCCAAGCCTGGATCCAAGTCGAGAAGAACCTGAAAGCAGAGGGGTCAGAGTCTGGGTCACTAGCCAGTGAGCAGGAGAACGATAGGCAGATGCCCACCGATGTCGGGTCATTTCAGGTGAAGAAGGTGAAGCTTGACTCTTCAGCCACGAGGACCAGGAAGCATCAAGGACAACCTGGATTCGAGGTGTTCGACGAAGGATGTCGAGTGCTGCAGCGTCGGTGCCCGGATTTGACACAAAAAGCCTTGGCAACAGCAACCCACGCTGAAAGAGAAGAAAGGCTTCGGTGCAGACCAGCAAGGTCTGAGGGATTCACCACTTGGTGGGGAGTCGAGGCACATCTGGAGCAACCAGGAAAACCCAAGGAAATTCAAAGTTACCCCCTCAAGGACCCACCAGTCGACGGACCAGGGATCACGAAGGGACCTAGAGAAGAAACACAAATTGGCGGCCCATGGGTCACTCGGGGTGACTAGGCTGACAATCTTCAGTGGATTCTCTGCTCGAGGTGGGGGCTACAAGTAAGCCCAAGCACGACTTCAATAGGCGTCGAAGTCAATGCACTTGCAGAAGTGCACAGTGACCAAGAGTTCCGGTTCCACGCTACTCACGAGGGCTGCGGGTATCAGCTTTGCTGGGGACTCGGTCGGCCTCTGAGATATCTGGAAATCCTCTTCCTGGGCTGCAAATACTTCAGAGTCTGGCAGGAGCTTCGTAAATGCTGACCGGCAAAATGCTTCGTTGGTGCCTGCCAAGCAGGGGAGTCACTCCTTGACCCCAAGGGAGATTGCTTCAGTCCTCTAGTCTTTAGTAGAGCGTCGAAGTTCCAGGATTCAGCTTCAGAGTTTCTTCCAGGGATATCTAAAGTTCTGGTTACAGAGGTTCCTTACTTATACCTAAGGAAGGGGTTGGACTAACTCTGGGGACCCACCTATGGGAGGGTTTGGAAAGAGGGGTGGCTACACCCATTTCCTTTGTCCAGTTTCGCGCCAGAGCAGGGGCTGGAAGCCCCTGAACCGGTTTCAGCTGGACTATGCACAGGGACACCAAATGTGCCCCCAGTGCAGGACTTCAAAGCTGTCTGAGAGTGCTCCCACCCAGCCCCAATACACATCAGCCTGTCTGGGAGGTGGTTAAACCTCCCTGTGATAGGAAACCTATTGTTCAGGCCTCCCCTGCCGGAGTGGCTGCAGCATCCATTTTGTGATGCCAGAGCTCTGTTAAGTTGGTACCGGGTATACCGGTGCTGTCATGTCTCTCCCTCTAGAAGGGGGGGATCATACTCCCACATCAGTTATTGATGAGGGGGTATGATTCCAAGGTGTTTTTGTCACCAAACACGACTTGTTTGCATGCAGCCATTCCAAGGTTAGCATTAACCGTTTAAGATATAATGCACTTAAGAGTATATGGTCAGGCTGCACCACTGACAACCCCGGAGAAGAGATTCCGAAGGCTGCAGAGGGGCTCAGCTCATCCTTGGGCACCCTCTCACATATAGCCAAGCACCCTGCCTTCAGGATTGATAAGGCCTGCCATATGGGTGACTGATAGGTTACTATGTGCAGTAATAGGTGAGGTATAGTGAACCTATACCTCAGTAAGGGGTGCATGCACCACCTTACCCAGGCTGCAGTAGCAGTCCTGTGTTGTCATTTTGCGTGGCTTTCCCAGGGGTGGCATAATACATGCTTCAGCCCCTGGTAGGCCTCTGGGGTACTTATGTCCTGGGCACATAGTATACCATATACTAGGGACTCACAAGGGTACCTCAGGATCCAATCTGTGGTGTACCTAAAGTACATGCAATCATTTTAGAGAGGAAGCAGTTAGGCTGGGGCCCTGAACAGCAGGGTCTCAGCCAGACTAAAGTCGAAAAACAGTGAAACACCAGCAAAATTGGGGGTATAGATATGAAGCAGTTCCTACTCTCCTACACATCCCCCCCCCCCAATGCAGGGACATTAAACCAACCTTGACCAGTTGAGTCTTTATGTTCTACGTGGAAATATCTGGAGAGTCCATCTGCATTGGCATGGTTACTCCCAGGTCTATGTTCCACTGTATAGTCCATCCCCTGTAGGGAAACGGACCACCTGAGAATTTTGGGGTTTTCACCCTTCATCTGTTTTAGCCATAAGAGGGGCTTATGGTCTGTCTGAACAATGAAGTGAGTACCAAACAAGTATGGCCTCAACTTCTTCAGAGCCCAAACCACAGCAAAGGCCTCCCTCTCAATGGCTGACCAAAGTTTCTCTCTGGGGGTCAACCTTCTGCTTATGAAAGCTACTGGTTGATCCTGACCTTCATCATTCATCTGTGACAGTACAGACCCTACCCCAAACTCAGATGCATCTGTTTGGACAATGAACCTTTTGGAGTAGTCTGGACTTTGCAGAATGGGAGCAGTGCACATGGTCTGCTTCAGGTCATCAAATGCCTTTTGACAGCTAACTGTCCAATGAACCTTTTTGGGCATTTTCTTAGAGGTTAAGTCATTCAGGGGTGTCGCTATTGATCCATACCCCTTGACAAATCTTCTGTAGTACCCAGTCAGGCCTAAGAAGGCTCTCACCTGAGTCTGGGTAGTGGGAGCAACCCAGTCCTTTATGGTCTGGATTTTGCTCTGCCATGGTTGAACCTGGCCTCCACCTACAAGGTGGCCCAGGTACACAACCTGACTCTGCCCTATCTGGTACTTAGTAGCCTTGATAGTTAGGCCTGCCTTTTGCAGGGCCTCCCAAAAATTCCTCAGGTGGACCAGGTGATCCTCCCAGGTTGCACAGGTTGAGCTAAAGACAGCAATATCATCTAGATATGCTGCAGTATATTCTTCCAGGCCTGTAAGGACTTGATTCACCAACCTTTGGAAAGTGGCAGGTGCATTCTTCAAACTAAAGGGCATTACCACAAATTGATAAGGGGCAGAAAATGCTGTCTTTGGCTGTGCATCATCAGCTCGTCTGATCTGCCAGAAGCCAGGTCAAATGTGCTTAGAAACTTGGCTGAGGCCAAAGTATCTATTAGCTCGTCTGCCCTTGGGATGGGATGGGCATCAGTCCTAGTGACTGCGTTGAGACCCCCTGTAATCCACACAAAACCTCATCTCTCTCTTGCCATCTATGGGGTGAGGTTTAGGCACCAGGACTACTGGACTAGCCCAAGGGCTATCTGAGGGTTCCACAACTCCCAAATCCAACATCTTTTGGACTTCTGTCCTTATACAGTCCCTGACATGGTCAGGTTGCATGTAGATCTTATTCTTCACAGGCAGACTGTCCTCAGTGTCCACTTCATGAGTGCACCAGGTGGTCTGACTTGGAGTCAGAGAAAACATATGTCTGTACTGACTGAGAAGCTTTCTGCAGTCAGTTTGCTGCTGGACAGTGAGGCTGCCTGTCAAGGCTACACCATCAACTGACCCATCATCAGGGTCCTGAGAAAGCAGGTCAGGGAGTGGGTCACTCCCTTCCTCCTGTCCTTAATCACTAGCTATGAGCAAGCCCATGTCTGCCCTGTCAACATATGGGGTAAGTCTGTTGACATGAAGTACCCTGTGGGGACTCCTAGGGGTTCCAAGGTCTACCAAGTAGGGGACCAACAATTGTATGGGGGTCACTCCATTTGTCCTGGAGAGCTGCTGGGGCCACAGGCGCCAACACCCACACTTTCTGTCCTGGCTGGTAGACAGTCAGTACAGCCTTTTGGTCATGCCAGGCCTTTTGTAATTCCTGGCTAGCCTCAATTTTTTTGGTTGCCTTTTTCATGTATTCAGCCATCCTGGAGCGGAGACCAAGTACATAGTCCACTATGTCCTGTTTAGGGGGTTTGAGAAGTAACTCCCATCCCTCCTTCACCAGACACAAAGGGCCCCTAATAGGATGGCCAAACAAAAGTTAAAAAGGGCTGTAACCAACCCCCTTTTGTGGAACCTCCCTGTAGTCAAACAAAAGGCAGTGCAAAAGAATGTCCCATCTCCGCCTAAGCTTCTCTGTGAGACCCTTAATCATGCCCTTTAAGGTTTTGTTGAATCGTTCAACTAAACCATTGCATTGTGGGTGATAGGGTGTGATGAGCTTGTAGTTCACTCCACACTCCTTCCACATTGCAGTCAAGTAACTTGACATAAAGTTTGCATCTCTGTCAGATACTACCTCTTTAGGAAAGCCCACTCTTGAGAATACACCCAAGAGGGCTCTTGCCAACACAGGTGCTGTAGTGGTCCTAAGTGGGATTGCCTCTGGGTACCTAGTGGCATGGTCCACCACCACCAGGATAAATCTGTACCCAGATGCAGTTTGAGGATCCATGGGACCAACAATATCAATCCCAACTCTCTCAAAGGGAACCCCACCACAGGTAGTGGTATCAGGGAGGCCTTTGTTGTTCCACCTGCCTTGCCACTGGCTTGGCAGGTCACACAGGAGTGACAAAACTCCTTAGTGTCTTCAGACATGTGGGGCCACTGAAAGTGAGAGACAATTCTGGCCCAAGTCTTATTCTGGCCCAGGTGTCCTGCTAAAGGAATATCATGGGCTAGTGTCAATAGGAAGCCCCTAAACTTCAGAGGTATAACCAACCTCCTGGATGCACCAGGCTTGGGGTCTCTACACTCTGAATAAAGGAGTCCCATCATCCCAATAAATGTTATGGGTGCCACTAGCATTCCCAGCAGCCTCACCAGCAGCTTGCTTTCTGAGGGGTTCAAGAGAGGGGCAGGTTTTCTGCTCCTGGCTCAGATCTGACGTGGAAGGGCCCCCTGTCCCCAAGAACTCAACCTGGTCAGGTTCAAGCTCCTGTGGGACAGTTCCTTCTTCAGGCTCAAGATCATCTCCCTGAGGAGGCTGATCTGCATTCTGAGTCAGGGGGGAAGGCACTGCCTTAACCCTACTGTTCCTCCTCTTGGGAGGCACCTGGTCCATTCTTCCACAATCCAAGGCCTGTCCAGTGTTAGACATTTTGGCCTGTGACCTATTCACAGCAAAGACATGAGCAGGGATCCCTAACATTTCTGCATGTGTCCTGAGTTCCACTTCAGCCCAAGCAGAAGTTTCTAGATCATTGCCAAGCAAGCATTCAACTGGTAGGTCTGCACTTAACACACCCTTCCTATGGCCAGTTACCCCTCCCCAGGAGAAGTTAACAACTGCCAGAGAATGGTCTGTTCTGACATTGCTGGCATTAGTCACTTGGTACATTTCACCAAGTATAATCTGCCTGGGATCCACAAGATCATTTGTCACCATTGTGACACTTGCTCCTGTGTCCCTGAATGCCAAAGCCTCTTTTCCATTTATTAAAGGCTGTTGTCTGTATTTTCCCAAGTTACTGGGACTCAGAAAGGCGGACATATCCATGCCTCCATCACAGACTAGTACAGCCTGAGTTGGAACTCTGACTAGGCCAGAGTCCATCTCAGAACCCAGGGTCAACCCTACTACACCCTTATTCTCAACCTTACCACCACCAATTGTAGCTGTACTAGGGGGAACAGTTGCCTTAGAGGCAATGGTGGTTGGGGTAGATTCTTTGGACTTGGTGCAGTCACTTGTCCAGTGAGATTTCTGCTTACAGATTTTGCACCATGGTTTCTTTTGGCCTTTTCCCTTGTTAGACTTTGAATTCCCACCTGAAGAAGATTTTCAGGGGCCTTGTGAAGACTTCTGGTCTTTACCCTTCTCCCCACCCTTGTCAGAGTTTTTAGGATCTTGCTTCTTGGGTTCACCACCTTAGTTCTCTACCTTCTGCCTCACCCTGGTTCTGACCCACTTGTTTGCCTTCTTTCCCAATTCTTGGGGAGAGGTCAGATCTGAGTCCACCAGGTACTGGTGCAACAGCTGATTCTGACAATTATTAAGGATCTGCTCCCTCATAATCAAATTGTACAATCCTTGAAAGTCATGCACTTTGCTGCCAAGTAACCAACCCTCCAGAGCGCCTTAGTAGCACAATCTACAAAGTCTACCCAGTCTTGATTGTGTGCCTTTTGGGTATCACTGAACTTTAACCTGTATTGTTCAGTGGTTAGGCCAAACCCTTCAATTCATGCACTTTTCAGACTGCTATAATCATCTGCCTCCTCCTCTCTAACAGTGAGGAGTTTATCTCTATCTTTGTCTGCAAAGGAGAGCCATAAGATTGCTGCCCACTGCTCCTGGGGGACCCTTTGAACTTTACAGGCCCTTTCCAGTGCAGTTATCCATTTGTGGATGTCATCCCCACTCTGGTAGGGAGGGACAATCTTATTCAGGTTTCTATGGTCATAAGACCTCTTCCTATCTCTAAGGATGTTGCTGCCACCATGGGACTCTAATCCCAACTTTTTTCTAGCTCTGTGGAGCTCTAGGGCCTCCTTATCTAGGGCTACCTGCTTCATTCTGATTTCAAGCTGAGCTTCCTCATACATAAGCAGTCTCTCCCTCCTCTCCTGAGAGATTTCCCTCCTATGAGAAGAGATAGAGGTCACTATAGATGAACCAGAATGGTTATATTCCACTGATGGAGATCTAGACCTTCTATGCCCACCACCAACTCTTCCAGGAGGGACAAAGAGGGGGCCAGTGTGGCCCTCCCCTCATCTTCCAGGGGAGCTGGATTTTCCAGGTCAAGATCATTGTCATCTTCCTGGTCAGCATTAGAGGTCAGGTCATGGGGAGTTTCGACCCTAGGCCCTTCCTCATGTGCTGTCCCACCCACTCTGCCTACCCCTTTAGACCCTATATGTCTTCTGAGATCGTCCAGCCTCTATGAAATGCTGGGTGGTTGGACTTTTGCCTGTCCTCCGTTTCCTAGCTGTGCATAATGCTCTCAGTTCCATGAATGGGAGGTTATCATACTTGGAAACTAGAAGCCCATTGGCTTCTGGCAGGGACCCACTGGTTCCTGGCCTTGAAGACCTTACTAGTGAAGTGTGGTGTATTGTACTACCTACTCTAGTGTGGCCTACTAAACTCTCTTGAGTTGTAGAAAGGGTGTGCTAAGCCCTTAACACACAACTCTAAGTTCAGTAGAACCTACTGTATTCTGAAGCTTGTATTATATGTACCTAGGGTACCTTTAGTGGTTTTATCCCACACGCTGCACACCAATGTGAGAAGTTGGCCTGGTATATGCTGTCCACTAGTTGTCGCGGGCACCATGTACCAGTCCAAACAACCCCTTATTGGTTATAGGTTAGAGAAAACCTTTATTGAAAGCTATCCTAGTGGTAGCTATGGAGAGCAGCCTTCAGGCTAAGTCTTGAAGGAATGTAAAGCAGCTTGTTTTACCAGTCTATAATCTCTTGAGTGTATGGATATGAAATATACTTATTTATTACTAAACACACCCTCCTAGTCTCTTTATGAGACTAGAGGTCAAAACACATAAGTTACACTTCAAATATTACAGTAAAATAGCACAAATACGGGAGGAGCCTAGCGCGCATCCAAGATGGTCGCGTGAGCACAGGGCTCCCCGGACCCTCGCTGCTCCTCGGAATTTATCCTGAATCTATCCTGACCCGGTTGATGGAATCTGGGAGACGAATGCTGGCTGAACACTAAACTCCTTTCGGAAATCAAATCGGACCTGGCAATCCGGAGTTATGGTGGTTTGAACTTTTGAGGCCCACCCTACGGCAGTGCCCGATGCGAGGGTGATCTGTGTAGCCGGGGCGTAGTTGAACAACAACGGCAGCGGAGCGGTGCCAGTGGCCGTCCCATCACTTTTGGTTTCACTTTTGGTCTTTGAGGGGCTGGACTGTGGACTTGCCTGGTGCGACTGGGCTTCCATTTTGCCTTCGCTTGATGCCGGTGGCTTCGTCTGCTGCCAGTGTGCTCATTGACGGTGGTCCCTTCGCTCCGCCATATTGCGGCCTGTGGTGCGACACACGTTTGCCTGGTCTGTGCCACCTCGACGCTTTCTCGGTGGTCCCCTTCGGCGATCGAGGTTCTCATGGGAGGCAGGGGAGACCCCGAGAGGCGTAAGACCAAGACATCCCTACGTGGGGGACCGGTCCAGACGAACAACATGGACCGCTACACTCAGGGTAAAGGATCCCCCGGGACAGCCAATGTCCCCCCGGATGACACCAGTGGTGGCCCGTCCGTTTCTCCGGATCTGTCCCTGCAGGACATCATGGGCGCCATTACGGGCATCAGAGAGACCATCGCTACACAGTACGAGGCCTTGGCCCGTAAAATCGACACGGTGGCCATTGACATTACCCTAATCCGGGCGGATCTCTCTAAGACCAACGAGAGGGTTCAATCGCTGGATGTGCGGACGTCCTCCCTTGGGACGGACGTGTCGGACCTGAAGGCCACTCTCGGCGATCTCAAGTCGGCCAATGATCTGATGGCCCGGCGGCTGGAAGACTTCGAGGGACGGGCCCGCCGCAATAACATCCGCGTCATAGGCGTTCCGGAGACCTCCGATAACCGCCCGGTTGATCTTCTGGTCGAGGAGCTCATCCTCGAACATCTGGCTCCCGCTGGCCTGAGTAAGTTTTTCGCTGTGGAGCGGGCCCATCGAGTCCCAGGTGGCCGGCCGCGACCGGGTGCCCCCCCGAGGCCTATCGTTGCAAGACTTTTCCACTACAGAGACCGAGACGCGATTCTGCAGGCCTCACGGGTTCATGGCCCGGTCCGACATGAGAACTCTTCCATTAACTTTTTCCCGGACTTCACCCAACTTGTCCAGAAACAGCGGATGGGCTTCCAGGGGGTGAAGCGGCGTCTCCGGGACCTCGGTCTCAAGTACTCTATGCTTTATCCTGCAAGGCTCCGAGTGGAACATGAAGATCGGACTACCTTTTTTGACTCTCCTGTGACTGTGAGTGACTGGCTGGATTCGCTGCCAGACCGGGGTGACCGGACTGGGCCCTCCGCCGGTACCGAGGGTGGTGGGTCTCCTTTGGAGTGACTTATGGTCCCGGACTCTGCCAGGTTGTGCTGTTCGTCTGGGTTCTACTTCTTTTGTACATTTTGTTTCACTATGTTGTGTGTGGGGAGCGGGCGGGGACGGGTCCCCTACCTCCTCCGGGGTCTTTTCGTAGAATGGGGTTTGTAGGGCGACAGGCACACTGCAAGTTGGGGTGGTTTGAACCGCAGGGGTGCAGGGTGGGGGGTGTTGGAGTTGGGGGGGGGGGGGGTTGGTGGGTGGGTGGGGTTGTTTGCATTTGTGTTTTTTGTTTTCAAGGCGAAGTATTGGCTATGGTTCATCCTTGGGTGTTGAGCTCTTTGCTAGGGGGCCCTTGACCTACTGGATGGGATGGGGGGGGACGGGTTGAGACTGATGTCTTGGAACGTCAATGGATTGGGGGACCGTATCAAACGGGGTGTTGTGTTGCAATATCTGCGTCGTTTGACTCCTGATGTGGTGTTCTTACAGGAGACGCATCTGGTTGGCAACGTTTGTCGGGCTATGAACAGGGGGGGATATCGACTTGTGGCCCACTCTGGTTTCACCACTGGTTCGAGAGGGGTGGGCATTCTCTTGCGAGCTTCACTTCCGTTGGAGATCACCGGGGTGGTCCCGGACGATAGAGGGCGCTATGTGGCTCTGACTGGGAGATGGGAGGGGCAGTCCCTTTCCTTGATCTCAGTCTATGTTCCCCCGGGCCTCCAGAACTCCACCTTCTCAGACTTGGGTCGTATGTTGCTTGGGCTTCCTGACAGTCTTCTGCTTATGGGTGGGGTCTTTAATTCGGTTGTCTCGGGTGACCTGGACCGTCATCCGCCCAGGGCCCTCCCTGCTGCCCAGGCGTGGGTGGGCGGGCTCCTGGAGACCTTCGGTCTGGTGGACTGTTGGAGGTTAATGCATCCGACACAGTGTCAGTACACCTTTCACTCTGGGGCCCATGGGAGTCTCTCCAGACTGGATTATTTCCTTATGCCCGCGGCCCAGGCTACTCGGATTCGAGAGGTCAAACACCTGGCCAGGGGTATTTCTGATCATTCCCCACTGTGGTTGCTTTTTGACACCGGGTCGCGGTCCGCTGGGCGGATCGCTCCTATTAACCCTTGGTACCTGCGAGACCCCAAGATCCGTGATAGCCTGATTAAGTCGATTGATCAATATTTTTCTGAGAATGAGGGGGCGGTATTGTCCTCGGTGTCCCTGTGGGAAGCTTTCAAAGCAGTGTTCCGCGGGCATGCCCTGTCCCAGATAGTGGAGGCCAAGAGGGTCAAGAGAGAGGCGGTTGTGACGCTGGAGACTGAAATATCGGGGCTGGAGGCAGCCTTGGAGGCGGGTGTCACCCCGGATGGGCTGCATGCCCTCAGCCTGAAGCAGTTTGAATATAAGTCTCTTGTCACTGATGCTGCCAAGACTATATATAGGGAGCAGCAGGGCAGGTTGTATGACGCCGGAGACAAGGCGGGTAGGCTGATTGCCTGGTTGGATAAGAAGGAGAGAGTGAATCGTGTGGTCCCGGAGCTTCGGGTGTCGGATGGAGTGTGTGTGACTGAGCCTGGTGAGATTGTTGAGTGTTTTGCCGACCACCTCCGTGCAGTGTACTCCCCGGTGTCCGAGAGAGATGAGGACGACTCTCGTCTTCTGCTTCGGGATATTGCCCTGCCCGGCTTATCCGTCGATGACCGCGAGCTGATGGATGCCCCTTTGTCTGTCGAAGAGATTGCTACTGCGATTCGCTCCCTCCGCTCGGGCAAGGCTATGGGCCCCAACGGCCTGCCGATTGAACTATATAAGTTGCGCCCGGATAAAATCGCGCCTTTCCTCCGTCATATGTTTCAGGAATCGCTCGAGAGGGGTTCCCTTCCTGACGACCAGCGTCTGGCTACTATAGTAGTGATTCCCAAGGAGGGTAAGCCACGTGACCGCTGTGCCTCCTATAGGCCTATTTTCCTGCTGAATGCCGAACCCAAAATCCTTGCTAAGGTCCTCGCTAATCGCTTGCTGAGCGTTATATGTGATTTGATACATCCGGATCAATGTGGCTTCATCCCACATCGTAATACCGCTCTTAACTTACGGCGTCTGCACGGTGTCCTTGCTAGGGCTGAGTACTTGGCTGAACCGGCCATATTGGTTTCCCTAGACGCCACGATGGCCTTTGATACCATTGAATGGCCATTTCTTTGGGCCGTCTTGGCGAAGTTTGGGTTTGGGGAGGGGTTCCTTGGCTGGGTGAAGCTCCTTTATGCTGGACCAATGGCTCAGGTGGTTGTCAATGGGCGGGTTTCTCGGCCTTTCGCTCTCGGGAGGGGAACTAGGCAGGGGTGCCCGTTGTCCCCGCTGCTCTTTGCTCTCGCCCTGGAGCCGCTCGCTGCCTGGCTCCGTTGGGAGCCCTCGATTAGAGGGCTCCGGTGGGCCCCGGGCTTCGAGGATCGGGTTTCGTTGTACGCGGATGATATTCTCTTGTATCTCACCTCACCGCGGAAGTCGCTCAATGTTCTCTTTGATGTCCTTACTTCCTTCGGGAACAACTCGGGTCTGATAATCAACTGGTCCAAATCTTGTGTGTATCCTATCTCTGGTGGCTCTCCTCTCTTGCCGCCTCGGCTTCCGCTCCAAATATCTCAGTCCGGCTTTAAATACCTGGGGGTGTACGTTTCGTTGGATCCGGCGGTCCGCTATGAGCAGAATCTCCTGTCTCCACTTCGGCGTTTGAGGGCAGATACGGCTCGGTGGTGTAAGCTGCCCTTGTCTCCGCTTGGTCGCGCGGCGCTGTTTAAAATGATGTCCCTTCCCAGATTCCTTTATGCACTCCAGAACTTCTTCGATGTCATTCCTGCGGCCTACTTTAGGGAGGTGGAGAGTTTGCAGAGGAGACTGGTTTGGTACGGGCGATCGCGTATCGCGTTGGCCAAGCTGACTCTTTCCTGGTATGACGGGGGCATCGCGCTTCCTGATATTAGACGGTACTATTGGGCCTCCCAGCTGTCTGCCATTAACCATGCTACGTACGCTCCTGGTTCGAACCCGGCATATGAGATGGATAAATTCCTGCTCCCCGGCGGGAACTATAACAGAGCGCTTTACTCGCGGTCTGCTGGTAGGGCCCTTACGGGCCCTACCAGGATTGCGGTCCGTGTATGGAAGGCGGCTAACGTGGCGATGGGCTGGAGTGAGCGTTTAACGTGCGCCACTCCTCTATTCGACTCAGACCGCTTGGGAAACCTCTGGACAACGAAAGGCTTCGAGCGCTGGGATACAATCGGCATCAGCAGAGTTGGGGACCTGTGGGTTAAAGGTGCGGTTAAATCCTTCGCGGCGCTTCAGCGCGAGTATGAGCTTAGTGGCAGAGAGTTCTTCCGTTATGCACAAGTTCGGCACGCCCTGCTTTCGGTCTTTGGGGAGGGGACCACGGTCCCTTCTTCTTCGCCTCTTGAGGACCGCATACTCGACGGTCACGTCCCCGACAGTACTATTTCCCTGATTTACAAAAAACTGATAAACAATCGGGCTGACCTCTTGGTGCGTCTTCGGGAGGCATGGACGGGAGATGGGGTGGAGCTGGACGATGAGGACTGGCAGACTGCACTGTCATCCCCTAAGGAGGTGGCCATCCCGGCCCGTCTCCGCCTGGTCCAGCTTAAGATTCTCCATCGTGTATATGTGACGGGCCCCCGCCTGGTCTCGATGGGGTTCTCAGACGACGGACTCTGTAAGCGTGGCTGCGGGCTCAGTGCTACTTTTCTCCATATCCTATGGGAATGCCGCGAGGTGGCGGAATACTGGCGCCGGGTGCATGATATTATGAGACGAGTCACCGGGGTCGCTCTGCTGCCGGAGGTGCGTCGTTGTGTGCTGAATGTATGGGAGCCCAATGACTGCAATGCGGCTCAGGCTCGATGGGCGGCCTTGGGGAACATGATTGCAAAGAGAGATATTGCGCAGCTTTGGGGTTCCCAGCGGCCTCCCACCGTGTCCGTCTGGAAGGAAAACATGGACTGGTGCATGTTCAGGGAAAAAACGGTGTATGTGGCCCGTGGTAAACCGGGGGCTTGGGGTAAAATCTGGGGGCAGTGGAACGCGTATCGTGGGTCTATCTGTGCTCCCCCTTTGGTAGATACGTCCGGGGTCGCCTCGTCCCCCTGATCCTTGAGGGTTCCTTGTGCATCTCGTACTTCGGAGTACAGATTTGGTTCTCTCGTTGCCCCCCCCCCCTCCCTCTCAGGTCTTCTTTTCTTGACCGCCCTCGGGTGGTTGGGTGTTGACTCCCCCGGCTGGTGTTCGGCGCCCTTCATAAGTCGTTTCGCCTTGTTTGTTGTATTTTTCTTTTTTGTTGTTATTTATACTAAAAGTGTGTATTCTGATTTCCTTTATGTGCAGTCTGATTTACTGTGATAGTGCGGAGCCCCTGTGGGCTAGCCATTGTTTTCTGATATGCTGGAACACTTTGACTACTAGCGGCCGGCCCTGGTGGTTGTAGGCCCGTGTTTGTAACCCTTTTATGCACAATAAAATCTTTTCACAAAAAAAAAAAAAATAGCACAAATACACGTCAGCCCCTAGGGGCGCGCCAAACCATATACTAAAATAGTGGTATAAGAACCACGACTTAACTAGACACAAGGCCTAGAGCCTGTAGAATCGCTGCGACCTCAAGGAACCACCCAAGGTAGTGACACAGGGGACCCACGGGGGCCGTATGCAGTGTGAGAACACAGCCGCAAGCTCCCGTTAGCTTCTATGGGGAAAGTCGCGGTTAGATTTTTAAAGATTAGGGACACTTAGAAATGAGTCAAGACCAAACCCTTTGGGACTTAGGAAGTTCTAGGGCCAACAGCCACGGGAGCACCGGAGTACTAGTGTTAACTCACCCAGGGAAGCCGGGTGCATAGGTGTCAAATGGTGTCGGGTCTCGTCGTCGATTTAAATGGGAGCTGGCAAAGAAGTGCTGCTGCCGGGAAGATGCGAAGTGTCCGAAGAGATCCAAGCCTGGATCGAAGTCGAGAAGAATCTGAAAGCAGAGGGGACAGAGTCTGGGTCACTAGCCAGTGAGCAGGAGGACGATAGGCAGATGCTCGCCGATGTCGGGTGATTTCAGGTTTAGAAGGTGAAGCTTGACTCTTCAGCCACGAGGACCAGGAGGCGTCGAGGAAGACCAGGAGCTGGATTCGAGCTGTCCCACGAAGGATGTCGAGTGCTGCAGCGTCGTCGTTCGGATTGGACACAACAAGCCTTGGCAAGAGCAGCCCATGCACAAAGAGAAGAAAGGCTTCGGTGCAGACCAGAGAGGTCTGAGGGACTCACCACTTGGTGGTGAGGTGGTGGCACATCTGGAGCAACCAGGGAAGCCCAAGGGAATTCAAAGTTACCCCCTCAGGGACCCAACTATCAACGGACCAGGGATCACGAAGGGACCTCAAGAAGAAACACAAAATGGCGGCCCACGGGTCACTGGGGGTGACTAGGCCGACAATCTTCAGTGGATTCTCTGCTCGAGGTTGGGGCTACAAGTAAGCCCAAGCACGACTTCAAGAGGCGTCAAGAAGTCAATGCACTTGCAAAAGTGCACGGTGAACAGGAGATCCGGTTCCACGCTACTCTCGAGGGCTGCGGGTCTCAGCTTTGCTGGGGACTCAGGTCGGCCTCTGGGATGTCTGGAAATCCTCTTCCTGGGCTGCAAATACTTCGAAGTCCAGCGGGAGCTCCGGAAATGCAGACTGGCAAAATACTTCATTTGTGCCTGCCACTCCTTGACCCCAATGGAGATTGCTTCAGTCCTCTAGTCTTTAGTAGAGCGTCGAAATTCCAGGATTCAGCTTCAGTGTTTCGGCCAGGGATACCTAAAGTTCTGGTTACAGAGGTTCCTTACTTATACCTAAGGAAGGGGTTGGACTAACTCTGGGGACCCACCTATGGGAGCGTTTGGAAAGAGGGGTGGCTACACCCATTTCCTTTGTCCAGTTTCACACCTGAGCAGGGGCTGGAAGCCCCTGAACCGGTTTGAGCTGGACTATGCACAGGGACAGCAAATGTGCCCCCAGTGCAGGACTTCAAAGCACTCTGAGAGTGCTCCCACCCAGCCCCAATACACATCAGCCTGTCTGGGAGGTGGTTACAACTCCCTGTGACAGGAAACCTATTGTCCAGGCCTCCCCTGCCAGAGTTTCGGTCAGCAGCAGGAAGCCAGACCCGTGTCTGCAGAATCCATTTTGTGATGCCAGGGCTCTGTTAAGTTGGTACCGGGTATACCGGTGCTGTCATGTCTCTCCCTCTAGAAGGGTGGGATCATACTCCCACACCAGTTACTGCTGTGGGGGTATGATTCCAAGGTGTTTGACACCAAACACGACAAGTTTGCGTGCAGCCAATCCAAAGTTAGCATCAACCGTTTAAGATATAATGCACTTAAGAGTATATGGTCAGGCTGCACCACTGACAACCCCGGAGAACAGATTCCGAAGGCTGCAGAGGGGCTGAGCTCATGCTTGGGCACCCTCTCACATATAACCATGCACCCTGCCTTCAGGATTGATAAGGCCTGCCATAGGTTACTATGTGCAGTGATAGGTGAGGTATAATGAACCTATACCTCAGTAAGGGGTGCATGCACCACCTTACTCAGGCTGCAGTAGCAGACCTGTGGTGTCATTTTGGTTGTCTTTCCAGGGGTGGCATAATACATGCTTCAGCCTCTGGTAGGCCTCTGGGGTAGCTATGCCCTGGGTACATAGTATACCATATACTAGGGACTCACAAGGGTACCTCCGGATCCAATCTGGGGAGTACCTAAAGTACATGCAATCAATTTAGAGAGGAAGCAGCTAGGCTGGGGCCCTGCATAGCAGGGTCCCAGCCAGACTAAAGTAAAAAAAAAACAGTGAAACACCAGCAAAAAGTGGGCTTATACATATGAAGCAGATCCTACTCTCCTACAAGCATGAGATTACAATACACTGGAAAGACAGTAGGGCCCCTAGGTATGAGAAATGGAGGGAGGAACTAATCCAGTGGGCGGGATAAAAGAACACAGTGTTTCTCAGAGAGGTGAGGAAGGGTAGGGGATAAATGGACAGGGTTCGAACTTCGGACCATTTCCAGGACTTTGGGAAACTGGCATGCATGTTAGATCGGGTGAGGGAAGCACATAGCAGCAATTTTTAAACATACATACCTTGGGGTGGAATGTGCACTGATGGCATGTCATATCATTCTTTTCTATGCTCTGGGGTTAACAGTGTTCTGTGATTTTTTAATTAATAGGGTAGGAACCCATGGGTATTAATATGGGAATGTGGGGGAGGAGAGGGAGTTACTGTTTAATCCTAGTAGGGTTGTTTTCTTTGATACACAGCAATGCATTGTTACCGAATGTCTATGTGATGAATTGTACTTAGTTACATGTATATCCTAACAAACTCATTTGGATATTTTAGTATTATTTGATATACCAATAAAATGTTGTTGTTAAATAAAAAAAATAAGACATCGTCTTAGTGAAATCTGCTCTCACCCCTGTGAATATCAGCGCTTCATCGCTCCAAGGGGCCCCCAGTGCCTGAATCTTCAGCCCTGGTGGGACTGGAGTCCCAGGCCGCGACGCGGTCATTCCTGCTATCCGCACCATCAGTAAAGGGGGACTGCAAGTCCCAGAGGACAGTGCGAAGCCCGCAGCTGCCGCCAGTGAGGGGGAGGCGTTGCCATCGCACTTAAAGCGCTGCCTCTCCCCCGCGGCATGGGACGCGCGTGGGCCGCGCCTGGGCGGGTCCGTCCTGGTCCGTCATCGCCAGGAAGAGGCAGGGCAGGGCCAGAGCTCTTTCATTTTTTCTTCTTGGAACACCTTTATCACAAAAAACTTCAGAAGCTATCTTAAGGTACTGTCATGGCTGAAGGCTGTGTAACTCATTTGTAATAGTTTGTTATTTTCTTTTTTTTTCTTTTTTGTAGGTGTCACTAAATTGACTATGTTCTAAACCCCTTGCAAACTTTTAATCACTAGAAGTTAGTCTAAACGCGTTTGACGATATAAAAATTTCACCAGTGTCTTCTGTTGGCGATTTAGGCAGCTGACTATCAGGTTGGGAATGGGTAAAAGGAAAGCCATGGATAGTACAGGGGGGGGGGGGGCTATGTGTCCCGTTAGTGGTGTGGGTAAGGGGAAAAAGGCAAGGAAAGCAGCAAAGAGTGTAACTGCCGCCAATAACTGTGTAATGAACAGAATTGATAATCTAATCACGGAATGCGAAGGGCTATTAGGTGATGAGATCCCTTCTGATATTGCTAATAAGGATTCTACTCCCCTGCGTCCAATCACTGTCCCCGAGATGTTTCAAAAATCCTTTAAAAAAGGAATAGAGATTGGCTGTGAGTCCACAACTTTGGGTCCTGGGCCAGTTTTGCTGTCTGACACCTCCCCTCCATTCCCCTTACCTTCCACTCATGATGTTGTGGGCTACCATGAGCCCTCTATTATCTGTACGAATCGTTTTGATGTTCTGGCTGGGGAACCCGATACTTGGGGGAAGCGTATACAACACAACCTATCCCCTCTAGTAATAAGAGCTCAAGGGTGGTAGTTTCCACTTGTCCTATTCCAACACAGACCCTTATCCAGATGGTTACTTCATTAAAGGAGGAGGTTGGATCACTGAAAGGGATGATTGAGGAACTCATGGGTACCGTTAGAATGTTAGTCCATAACAGTACACTACATACGTCAGCAGGTTCTCGATTTTGTAATTCAAAAGAACCATCCAAAGCAGGTGATCCCATAATTTGTGGTCAACAACACGCACCTACAATTCCATCTAAACGAGCCATTAAGGCTTCAACCCTCATCCAGACAGTCCCCTTTGTTGCTCAGCCTTGTAAGACTCCACAAAAGCAACTCTATTCCCAGGTTGCCAGAAAACATGACAGGCCTACAAATTTAACAATAGATCCACTAATGGGTATCAATGTCCCAGCCCAATAGAATAAACAATCTACTCACCCTCCTATTCAGCCACAGACAGTTTTTCTAGTTAACGTCCCCAAGACTGCTCTTAGTAGCGGCTTTGAGAATGCTGAATCTTTGAAAAACAAATCTATCCATTGGCTACGGCATGTTAGGGGTTGTCGCTCGTTGATAAGGGAAGATATTATCAGGGCACGGAGATGCACGTCCAATAATAACTCTATGGACAGCATCGATCTAACCCTGACTAACTCTGCTCTGGTGGAAAATCTTTTGGCATTAGAGTATTGTTATGAATCAGTCCCAGGTCCGATACTCCTCAGGATTCGGGCGACGCTATATGGGTCCACCTCTCGATGTCACCAACTTCCTGCACTAAAGGCACGGAAGACTGGAGCGATCAAGCGAGGGAAGGGAAGGATGGGAACAGCGGGGAGTAGAACCTGTAAAGAAAGTTAAGGTACAAACAATAATAAACTACAATGCATTAACACTTAGCTACTCTCATTAATTCTCGCTAACCAGTTACCAGTAAAGGATTTTCTTAAGTTCCTCGTAAACACGCATACCACAACTCGTTAGCATAACCACACACCATATGACCAATCTCCATCTATCCCCCTACTTCGGGGGTTGTTATGTCTAGTAACCATAGAAGTTTGTGAGAGGCTATGTCTTTGCGTAATGATTATTAGCACGAGGTAAATGGTACTCCTATAGTGTACAACCCTCACTCTCGGGATACACACTCTCAGAAAACAATACTGGTAGGTCCTTGTGACCTTTCAAATGCCTGACTGACTTTTATCTCATCGCTAGAACGTGTGATAGTACTAAATGCCACCCAGCCTGATTTACATACTTGTCCTATAGGTGCATGGTCAAAAGAGAATCATAACGTTTGGGTAATAAGATACCACTATTTGTAAGTACTCCCTTCCTTTCAGAGATTGTAGTGGCTCTGCCTGTAGACCGAGTCAGAGGTCTTTGAGCCTCTCAAGTTAGAGCCTTTGTAGGTGTGCTAGCGTTAGCCTGTCTCTGGATCCGTGCGCGCACACCCCTTGATACTTGCGGTTTTGGAAGTTCACCGGATACCACTCGGAGACTTTCACGCTGTGGTCGCGTGTACCCCCGAACTCCGTCAGGTGAATCTTTTGAGTGTCGTAATGAGGCGGAAATGCCTCTGTGCCTGACTCGTGGTGTTTCCTCACCACGTTCACTCGCCAAAACCAACTCCGAATCTCCTCCTGGATACCCGACTCTGATGCCGAAATCCTCGGCCGAAGCAACCGCAACCACCGCGGCTTGCACTCCAAACGCGGGAAAACGCTCGTCGTAGCCAACAGTTCGTCAATTACGCACAACGTAGTGCGTGTCTCCTGGGCATTTTATGCTCTTTGGCTCCTCCTCCTCCTCATGCGCATGGGTTTCTGGGATGGGTAGTTCTTGTAGGCGCATTGGGCCCGGATCCTGACAAGTATAGGTCCTGCACTCCGGACTCTACATCTATCCAGATCAGGTGTTTCCAAACAATTACTGCAGCAAGGGCCTATGACAATGTGTTCTCATTGCCTACATTTAGAGGGTCCTCACTCGAGGCGGTTGATTGACTATGTCAGGACTCACATCCATGCCAGGAATTAGAATTCATTCCAAACTCCAACATCCTAAGTCCTGCTATTACTCTTCAATCATGTTCTGTTTCTGAACAATCTCAAATCTGGGCAACAGCTAATAGAAACAGTAGCTACTCTGTCTGTAGTGTGAAGAACCATGGGGTGGCAGTAACTTGTAATACTTTTGTTCCATCTTCTACTCTACCCCTTTTGGTTCAACAAATCTCTTCGGGAAATGGATTTTCAATTCTCCAGCTCAAGATCCTTTCATGGAATGTGGCAGGGCTCCAAAATAAAATGTCTTTACCTGATTGGAATATTTTGATTGAGGAACACCATATCTGTATATTTCAAGAAACA
Organism: Triturus cristatus; assembly: GCF_964204655.1. Classification (NCBI taxonomy): domain Eukaryota; kingdom Metazoa; phylum Chordata; class Amphibia; order Caudata; family Salamandridae; genus Triturus; species Triturus cristatus. The sequence continues at coordinate 568,494,747 of NC_140586.1, forward strand.
TGGAGCCTAGTGCCACTATATAAGTCTGGCTATACCTGCTTCTTTACACCTGCTGTACATACGGGCAGGGGCGGCCTTCTGGACGTCTTATTGTTTGGGCTAAGATTGACATGAACTGTGAAATAAAGGAGCAGCAATGTGCGAGCCCGGATATTACGTGGCTTTCGATCAAGGGTGCTAGTGGTGGTGAAACCCTTGAGTTGTTTAATGTCTATATAAGGGGGACCTCAGGGGGTAAAGCATCAGATATTGTTATGTCATTGGAACAGGAGTTATCCAGCTGCCATTCAGACTCGTATGTCATGATAGCTGGGGATTTTAATTGCACCTTCGAGCTCTGAAGATTTGTTGGGCGTAGATGAAGACGACGCCAAGTGGGGTATCCCATTGCTAAACATACCTCCTATCAAGAAATGGTCCCAGGTAGCAATACAGATCAGTGCTCTTACTTTAGAAGCTGGATTAAGGGCTGCAAATGGCAGATCCCCCTCTGACGTCGCAGGGGCTAATACATATAATAGAGTGTCTTGCCCCTCATGAATTGATTACATATTAATTGACGTTGTATTTTGGAGATTCATAATAGATATGGAAGTGGTTCCTTCTACTGATAGTGACCACAATATACTAAGCCTGACTATGGAATCGCCCTGGGCTCCTTTTATTCCCACAATCCAGGGGACAGGACCTCTTATGAGGACAAAAGATTTTGTCCCCTCAAACTGCAGCAGGTTCCTTAAATGGCCAAGAGTGGCGGCTCAAGAATCTCAAATGGTTGAGATTAAGCGCATACTTAGCGACAGCACACTCAAATTGCGAGAGGCCCAGAGTGAAGAGGACAGTCTGTCTAGGGTTCCAGAGTTATATGGAAGTATGATGACTCAGTTGGGGTCTCTGTTCAGTATAAAGAATCATGCTGGCAAACAAGTTAGATGCCGTAAAAACTGCCGGACGTGGTTCAATGCGGATTGCAGACAGAAGAAAAAGGCTTTGATTTTAGCGATAAAAAACAGACATTGCCCTCTAGTAGGGGAAACCAGAAAGGACTTTAAAAATGCTGTTATTCAAGCAAAGCGTGAGTGGGATGAGACACACTGGCAGAACTTAAAGGATGCAAGTGTAGCCAGGGATCCCAATCTCTTTTGGGATATGGTTAGGCAGTCAGGCAATAAAGATCCTGATTTAATCCCTAACCATATCGCAAATCAGGATTGGTTTAACCATTTTGGGAAACTTTATTCGAGGCCCAGCTTAATTTCTCAAGACGGGTCTGATGGTCATATAAGTAGCTACCTTACTCAGGATGTCATTGATCCCTTTAATACAAAAGAAATAGAGGCAGCCATTAAGAAAATAGTTCCAGCAAAAGCCGCAGGCCCGTATGGTGTTCCGGGTGATCTTTTTCTTGCAGACCCCCCCCAATTGGGCAATCTATATTATGGTTTTAATTAATTCGATCACAAAGGGTAGCACAATACCTGACTCATGGAAAGGTGCAGAGGTGGTACCTATTTTTAAAAAAGGTGCTAGGGATGACCCTGCCAACTACCGTCCAATTAGCTTGATTGATGCTATGCAGAAAGTAGTTGGCAGGGTGTTGCTTCAGAGAATTCACCACTGGGTGGATGATAAGGATGTCCTTTCCCAGTACCAAGCGGGGTTCAGGGCATGTACAGACACAGTGGACCAAGCATTTAGATTGCTTTTAATTTATTGGAAGGTTGTACTAATTGGCAAAGGCAGTCTTTATTTCGCCTTTATTGACCTGAAGACTGCCTTTGACCTAGTGCCCCGTGATCGGTTGTGGCAACTACTAGGTGAAATGGGGATCGACCCGATGATCCGGAACCTGCTCATTCGCCTTCACGCTGGCAATTATGCCCAAGTAAGGTGGGATCACAGGCCCAGAAGACAGACAGGATCCCTGTAAATAGAGGAGTCCGCCAGGGTTGTGTAATGGCGCCCACCCTATTTTCTTTATTCATCAACGGGGTGGTCAGTTTTTTACAAGAACGTCCATCAGAGGCCCCATCCCTGGCAAGAGACAGGGTTCCTACCCTGCTCTTTGCGGATGATGCTCTCCTCTTGTCTAAAACTCCGCCTGGGCTCCAGAAGCTCTTAGATAGGTTTCATCTCTTCTGTGAGTCCAGGGGATTGGTTGTTAACACCTCCAAAACTATGCTTAAGACGTTTAATCCTTACAGGCCATATAAAGCTAATTTCATACTAGATGGTACACGCTTAGAGCGACTCTCAACGTTCGACTACCTGGGTATTCGGCTTGCTAAGAAAATGCATTGGCGGCATCATTTTGACAAAATGCTCTTGAGCCATAAACGTGTGGTAGGAACATTACTCAAAGAACATCGCTCCTCGCAGAGCAGACCTGTGGCTCCTGCTCTCGCGATTTATGCAGCTAAAGCAGTCAGCTCAGCTCTCTATGGTGCCGAATTATGGGGCTTCGACAATGTCGATGGAATTAGTAGATGTGAACACAAATATTTTTAGAGATCTAGTGATGCTTCCCAGCAAGGTACCTTTAAAACCTTTGAGTGATCTGGGTAGGCACTCTTTTAAAGATATTGCCCCTGTTATTTTGGGCCCGCCTGCGTCGGACCCCAGAGCTTGGTAGCTATGCCTCCGCGCTCACCGAAGTGATGGCTATGGATGGCAACCAAAAGATCAGAAATTGAACTCCCATTAGAGCGCCTGTGAGAAATTGGTTTACTGTTTTTCGGCGGGTTAAACCCTACTCACCCAGGAACCACAGCTATATAAATTAAATTATATTGTCAGAGTGAGGCACAAACAAACCATAAATTAACCTGTGCTCAACCCTCTGGTTGCTTGGCACAGAGCAGTCAGGCTTAACTTGGAGGCAATATGTAAAGCATTTATGCAGCACTTCAAACAGTAATCAAGTGAAAGCACAACACAAGAAAAATCCCACACCAATTTCGAAAATTATAGTAAACTTTAATAAATAAAATAAGATCCAATCGGTAGAAACTGAGATATGCAGGTTTAAAGATTTCAGTAAATATAGCGCCAAAAAGCACAAAGCGCTAACTGTAGCTATGTGGTCACACCAGACCGGGACAAAGTCACAAGTTTAGCCCTACCATGATGGAGAGCGGGACGGTTAGAGGGACCCAGTTAGGCCAGCTAAACAAGATTACCTTGAATTCTGGTTGTGCAGCATTGCGAGGTCCCACGTCGAGGATGCGTCGTGCAGCCGAGGCAATAGATCGGTTCTAAGAAGCTGTGATGCTGGGTCCTGCTTTAGTTTCCAGGATCCTGTCTATGAGGGCATGTGAATCGAAGTGCGACGTCAAGGATTCATTGCGCAGTCAAGACGATGCATTGGTTCCAAAGAGCTGCAAGGTTGTGATGTGAGAACCTGCATTGTCAACGCTGCCATCGATACTGGATTTGCGATGCGGGGGCCTGCAGCGGTGAGGCTTCGTACAACGGTGGTTCCGATGTGGGCTGTGAGGTTGAAGTGGAGTCGTTGGGCTGAGAGAATCCTTGCAGCTGTGTCAATGCATCAGTTCTGCTCAGTTTTGCGTTACACAGCAGAGGGGACGCGGCTGTTCTGCGGGATCCACCGATGGACTGGCAGAGCACCTCCAAGCCTTTTTCCAAAGGTCCAGGACTGAGTCGAAGGGTAGGACTCACAGATTGCAGAGTCCAGGTGCTGGGTTCGAAGTTTATAGAGCCTTATGTCCCTGATGCTCTGGTCTGGAGGCCAGCCAACTAGCACTTTGAGTAACTTTGAGGTCCTGCGTTTAACAGATGCAGGTCCAGTCCTTCTCACCCAGGCAAGAGGGCAGCAGGCCAGCACAGAAGGGCAACCATCCTTCAGAACAGCAGTCCTTTAGAGTTGTGGTCCTTCCAGCAGCACAGCAGTCCATCTCTGAGATTATCCACAGGTCCAGAACTGTATGAATAGTTGGTGTGTGTGGTCCAATATTTATACCTGGGCCTTCCTTTGAAGTGGATGAAGGATCTGGAGGTTTCTATTAGAGGTCCACAATCATCCTGCTTTCGCTGTCCTGGCTCCACACCAACTAATTGGGGTATGCAGCCCTTTGTGTGGAGGCAGAACACAGCCTATTCGAGTGTAAGTAGGGCTGTGCCCAGCTCCGCCCTCTCATCCTGCCAGTGATGGCCTATCCAGGCACACCTAAACTCTCTATTGTGTGTGGCTGTCTAGGAGGAATAAACAAAGCCCAACTGTCAGTTACACCCAGTCATGTGACCCAGAGACAGGCCGCAGGCATTAAATGGCTAAAGGCAGGAAAATGCACCTGCCTTTAGCTGGTACCATTCCTTGGGTACTTCGAATTACGATGACCCTAAGTATAAAAAGGGTTTTAGCTTTATAAGTACTAAATGTAGCCGGGACCTCATGGTCCATACCATGGAAACAGCTTGTGCCAGAAAGAAGCTGAAGAGCTAGACAATTTAATCCAAACGATTCAGAACAACCACATGGTGTCTGAAGCAAAGGCTCTATTGGAAACAATAGATAAGGAAATACAAACCTTTAAAGATAGTACTATCAATTTTAAGACAACAAATTTGAAAAAGCTTTCAAAACTTTTAACATCGAATCTGTGTATCCTTACCTTAAAGAAGTCTATAATACAAAATTGGAATCACGTAGAGCCCTATCTGAATACCAGGGCAGGTCAAGAAATCGATTTACCACTTTTTCTGAATCTTCATCAGAATCAGCCGGAGAAACAGATCCTTGAGAAGGCCCTTCCAAGAGACAGAACACTTTTTTAGAGAAGAGAGAACAAAGAAACCGAGTAAGATTCAAGCAGCAAAAACCATGGGAGATGAGGACCTGAAGGAACTTTTACAAAACATAAACAACTCCTCAGTAATAAATCTGTCTACTCAGCAATAGACTGAACCTCAAAAATCGGTCTTAAATTTGGGAGTCAAATTTGTTCCCAATCAGTACACTGACTTTACTAATCTGGAAATAGAGGCATTGGAATTTACTCTTAAGATCAAATTAAAAGTATTTTTTTCACAGAAAATAAATTAGAGGAAATAATGAACCATCTGGATTAACTAAAAAATCTACTTGTGTTCCACCACCACAGAGTTTACCCAGGCAAGTAACTGCCTTTGAGCAGGCAGTCTTGACCTCTATCTGCCAGCTAGAAAACAAAAGACAATAGATCAAAAGAAATATTTCTCAGCAACAGCAGAAGGCAATTCAGGAATTAAAAAAGGATGACACAATAATTAGAAAGCCTGCAGATAAGGGCAGCGCCCTAGTCATTTGGCCGAAAAATATGTACATAACGGAAGACAAGAGTCACATTTTAAACACGGAATGGTATCGGCAATTGAAGGAGGATCCATCAAGACAAATCCAAGGCGAAATCTCCACAATATTGAAAAAAGGATTGGAGGAAGGAATCTTAGGCCCAAAGGAATTTGAATTTAAGAACAAAAGTCATCCCAGAACTCCGGTTATTTATTTCTTGCCAAAAGTACACAAATGTTTCAAATAATCTCCTGACCGACCTATAGTCTCCGGCTGTGATTCAGTTTTAGAGTCTGTAGCCAAATATGTGGATATTTTTCTAAAACCATTTATTCAATATGTACAGTCGTATATCAGAGATACGATGGATTTCATCACAAAAATAGAGGACCATCCATTTGACTGTGATCTCCAGTGGATGGTCACATTGGACGTTGTCTCTTTATACACACAGATCCCACAAGAAGAAGCACTACAAACCATGGAGTATTACTTGGAAACCAGAAATAGGCCACATAGAGTTCCAATAGAATTTATTCTCAAATTGGCAGAAATGTCGCTCAAGAGAAATTATTTCGAATATGATTACATGTTTTTTATGCAGACAAAGTGGACCGCAATGGTTTGTCCCTTCACCCCAGAAATGGCGATCCTGTTCATGGCCTGCTTTGAGGAAAAGTACATTTTCAACAATAATCCTTTTGGGGGACAAATCCAACAGTGTTGTAGATATATTGATGACGTTTGGTGCCTTTGGAATGGCACTGAAGAACAGTTACAATCATTCCATGAATGGCTAAACAATCGACATCAGGATATCAAATTCAGCCTCAATAAAAGCAAAACAGGTCTTACATTTTAAGATGTTGAAGTAATACCACATGAAGGAAAATTGATGACTACACTTCATCGCAAACCAACCGATTGAAACACAATTCTGCACTATAAAAGTTCCCACCCTAGGAGTTTACGGGACAACCTTCCGTATGGTTAACTATTGCGCATACAAAGGAAGTGCGCATGAAAAGAAGATTTTATGCTACATGCTGCTGTACTGTGTGATCAACTCAAAGAAAGAGGTTACCCACGCAAAATCTTGAAACATGCAACCAAGAGGGCATGGTATACCCTACGGGAAGAATTATTAACAAAGAATATAAAGAAACCACTAGAGAAACTAGTATGCGTGACATCTTTCTGCCCACACACCAACAAATATTGCCAAATAACACTCAACAATTGGCATCTTCTCTCGGACCTTGAATGTCCATTAGATAGACCCTTATTCGCTATGAAGAAAGGACAAAGCATCAGCCAAAATATCACACGAGCCGATATGGCCTCACAAACACTAAAAAAGGACTTATGAACCAAGTGGAACATGACACCTATAGAAGGACACCACAAATGTGGTAACTGTTCAGTCTCTTCAAGCGCAATTGAAGGAACAGAATTCATCCATGACACAATTAAATGGACACACAAAGAATTTACTAATTGCAAAACAAAGAATGCCATCTATGCTATCTGTTGTCCTTGCCCCAAATTATATTGAAAAAACAACACAACAAGTAAATCAAAGAATCATGCAACACTGATCCCGAATAAAAAAACAGGTACAGGCAGCCCCAATGGTATCTCATTCCTTAGAGAACAAGCATTTACAATGCAATGGTCTCGGCATTGTTAAAGTTAGAGCTGTTGGCATTGCTCATGACATTATTCTTGTTTGTTTTTGTTTTTAAAACATTAAAGAAACAGCATTGTTATTTACAATGTCAATAGCTTAATCACTCTCCAATGCGAGACCTATTGCATTTGCACCCACACACAGAGCCACACACATAAAGCCACCCACACACAGAGCCACCCACACAAACAGAGCCACTCACATAGAGCAACCCACACACAAATAGAGCCACCCACAAAGCCACCTACACACACACACACACACACAGTTACCCACACACAGACAGAGCCACAACGCATAGAACCGCACACGCAGAGCCACACACACAGAGCAACCCACACACACATAGAGCCTCCCACACACACACAGAGCCTCCCACACCTAAAAAGCGTCGCACAGTCAGGCGAGGAGGCCCGACCGCTCACATCCTTCTGTGAAGGTGAATCTACACAAACGGCTACGGTCACGGCTCCGTGAGCAGCGCGACTAAAACAGATAACGCTGGCTCTGCGTTAGCGTGCACGCAAGGGGCGCGGTGGAAAGTTTGCCAAACGTGACGCGTCTGTAACTGGGCACCCTCTGAGTGCTGGCAGTATTGCGAAATGTCCTAAAACGCGTTCGAGATATTCCCGTGTAGAGTAAATAAAAATAAACAAAATTACTCTGTACACTTTCCCAGTGGCAAGCTAAAACCCGCCTTCGTCCCTGCTCGAATGGAAGAGCAGTATCGAGCAGTTTGTTGAAAGTCACATTGCAGATGATCTGAAAACGGTCTCATGCGTGTCTCAGACATCAGCATAGTATTTAAATAACATGCACATAGTTAATAATACAGTGTCAAGAACGTAAATACATACTGTAATGGCATAAAAGGTTCCAAATGTGCATCCACGCTTTCACAAATGAAAGGCAACCACATCCCCAGTACATTCAATACCCCATGTAATGCGTCAGCGTGCACGCAAGGGGCGCGGGGGAAAGTTTGCCAAACGTGACGCGTCAGTAACTGGGCACCCTCTGAGTGCTGGCAGTATTGCGAGCTGGCTCTGCGTCAGCGTGCACGCAAGGGGCGCGGTGGAAAGTTTGCCAAACGTGACGCGTCTGTAACTGGGCACCCTCTGAGTGCTGGCAGTATTGTGAGCTGGCTCTGCGTCAGTGTGCACGCAAGGGGCGCGGTGGAAAGTTTGCCAAACGTGACGCGTCTGTAACTGGGCAGGGCACCCTCTGAGGGCTGGCAGTATTGCGAAATGTCCTAAAACGCGTTCGAGATATTACCGTGTAGAGTAAATAAAAAGAAACAAAATTACTCGGTACACTTTCCCAGTGGCAAGCTAAAACCCGCCTTCGTCCCTGCTCGAATGGAAGAGCAGTATCGAGCAGTTTGTTGAAAGTCACATTGCAGATGATCTGAAAACGGTCTCATGCGTGTCTCAGACATCAGCATAGTATTTAAATAACATGCACATAGTTAATAATACAGTGTCAAGAACGTAAATGCATACTGTAATGGCATAAAAGTTTCCAAATGTGCGTCCACGCTTTCACAAAGGAAAGGCAACCACATCCCCAGTACATTCAATACCCCATGTAAAATATATACAATATTCGGCACATGCTTAGGGACAACTTCAGATATTGTGCATACCCCAGGACCCCGCAGGAGCTTGCCGACTTGCTAACCATGTTTCTCCGAGGTCAAGCAGAAATGCCTCGGAGAAACGCAGCAAATTTTCGGATTGGGGGACGTGTTTTTCTTTCTCACCTCTTCCCATTGGTTGGAATGTTTACATTCCAGAGGAGAGAAAGAAAGTAAAAAACACGCCCCCGAATCCGAAAAAAACGGGGCTTAAACGGACAGACGCCCCTCTCCTCCAATGGCTGGCCTCCGTTTAGGAAGCCAGCCAATGGAGAAGAGAGGCGGGTTCAAGCCCCGTACTAACATACATTAAATCTCGCGAGCAAGACTGCGCAAGCGCAGCCTTCGCTAGCCGAGACTTACAAATCACACTGTAAAAGACTTCACCTGGACCCTGTTATCAACACTCAAACAATTACCAAGAGGAGGAAACATTGAAACTCAACTTTTACAAAAAGAGGCACCTTATTTTAAAATTTCACAGGACCCAAATGGGCCAGAATGAGATGACTGAATTAACAAAAATCTAAGCTGCATAAATACCGCAAAAAATATTTGTTTCTGAACAAGAAACACAGCACAAACGTTCGGCAAATCTCAATACCCAGAATTGCTCTCCGGGGTTCAAACCCACGACCGATCCACAAATGTTAATTTTGAAAGACCACAAACACGAAAAACACAAATAATTCGATTTATGATAACTCCAAACTGGAGGAAGTTCCGCTCCAAAAGATGAAAGCAATTCAACAAAAAGCATATTACGAAGCACTACAAGATCCAAAATTCTCACAACTCCCAGAAACCGTGTAAAATGGTTTCAAAAATGAGCGGCAGGAACCGGAAAAAGAAAGGAATCCATAGAATGCCAAGCCAGGAGATGACTGATTTATCAGCCCAAGCCACCGCATCATTTTCAAAGTAAGCTCTCTCCTAAACTTAATACTGCATCAACACTATTCAGAAAAAGATTTGTGTCTTAAACTGTTTGTGTTTCCGTGACCCTAGATCTGCATAGAAATCAACTTCACTACAGTCCGCAAACAGTAAAAATTCACCGCGCCCTCGGGGTGCTGTAACAATATTTCCACAAGTACGTTTAATGAAAGCATGAGAGTGTGTTTTCCATAACTAACGGGCCACATAAGATTCATACGGCTTGCTTTTTTGCCTCATTCCGAAACACAAACAGTTTGTTGATTCATAAGCGCTCAACTGGCAAGACCAGCTACGCCAACACGCCTGCAAGTTGTTTTGCAGCCGGTCACGGCGAGAGATAATTCAGAAAGAATTTATACAGTTTCTCTGTTGCAGAAATTGAAACTTGAACCAATAGAAACTGTTCTTTGATTCAAAAGTGCATGATTGGCAAGAACCATCACGCCATTACCAAAGTAAGTTGTGTTAGACGATCTTTAGTTAAAAACGGACTGCGATTTACGATGAATGTTTTTTCTGTTCCAGAAAACATAAGTATGAGAAATCACAACTGAAGCATACCGCCTCTCAAAGGAAACGTGGGTCTCTACTTCGTTGAAAAGTGAGTTTTCAAAATGTGCACACCGTAAAAGTTTTGTAAACGAGCGCGATAGCCCGCTACAAATGCAATTTTCCTTTTTTGCTTCAGACTTGAGAATATACGGAATATTTCTCTTGACGAGCTTGGCAAACAACAGAACTCCCAACAATTCTGATAGCAGTAAGCTTACAATGTCATTAATGAGAAGTTCATCCATAAACAAACCTGACAACTAAGTAGCTCTTTCAACTCTTTCTTTTTAGGTACTCTTAAAAGTCAAGTCACAAAGGAATAAACAGCATGCTGCTTCAAATACGCGAAACGAGCAACACGAACATAAAGCAAAGCAAAGTCCATTCGGCTCTATCAACTTAAACGAGTAAGCGTTCTACAGCAATGTGTGCACTTGTTATAGTCCATAATAATTACGTTTTAGTAAACTCAAAAGCTCTTTTCTCTTACAGTACTTCAAATGCAAATTGATTAAATCCTGAGACACAACAACAATTAATAGTTTAGGTATCATAAGTTTTCAAACTAAAAATTAGTTGTGCTAAAAAAATAGTGTAAATTTTTGCGAAGCTTTAATTCTTAGTTTTTAACTTTACTTTTGGTAATTTTGCAGATTACACTGCGTCATTTGCCCTCAAGAAAATTCCTTGATACTTAAAGGGATTAGAAATGCGTCTGCACCTTTCAATATAACTCCATGAGGGTGATTAACGCAATATAGCCTAGCTAGCACAATAGGGAGATCACTTTAACTCCACATCCCATCATGCCTCAAGCTTAACCCCATGGACAAGGGAACTCACAAAAAGAAAGGGAAATAATTATGAAGAGTTCCTTTTGATTACTGATTTGACAAAACATTGGTGTAATGCTAAATTGAAGTTTTTGATCAGTGTACCCATTATATTATGTTGAAGTTTGTGATCATTGTACTCATTGTCAAACTTTATTAACTGCATTGTCTTGTGATTATGTGCTTTTGATTTGTTACAACCATTTTGTGTATCGCTTTATGTTCATGCAAACAGTTAATAGTATAAAATGTGTCTTTGAATGTTATAAGCCATGGCAAATAGCAAGGACCAAGAAAAACAGGTCTACATTCTGCTGAAATAAATAGCAGGAAAGAAAATAAGGTGATCAGAATCTTTTTCTTTCAATTTTTTTTTCGAAAAGTGGCATTTTCCAAATTATAACTTAAAATCTGACTTCACTATGAGAGGGGATTTTTCATTACAATTCCAAAGACTTGAAACTAACCCTGGGCACGACACTACGCTTCGTCCACGTAGTGTACGTAGCGCTGCCTGCTTCGCAGTTTTCGAAGTAGGCGAAGCGTAGCTGCCTGCTGCCCACCACCCGCCCGCCCAACTTTTAAAAGATGACATAAATTTATAATAAAGCAAATTAAAAGGCACTTACCTGAAGCGTGGCGTCTCTGGGGCTCCCTCTTCCTGGTTTTCAACTTTTCTGACAAATGCGCATGTGCGGACGCCCGCGCATGCGCATTTCTCGCAAGACCCCCTGGATCGCACTGCATGTTGAAGCCCTGGTTCGATTGTGGGGTGGAGCTTGGACACAGCCATATGACAAATAATAATGGACATGGGAATCTCGGGGAGATAAATGTACGACCTCGCAATCACTAGAAACACAGCTTGGGGAGTGAAATGTTAGTGGTCTGGCCCATATAGTGCACATGGGAGTTATCGCTACAACCGTCTCGAGCTGAACCACTTGTGGGGGCAGAGAGTGAGGCTTGCTGCAAGCCTCAGGGGGGAAAAAAGGCCTAAACACTAAGGAACAAGTCTCATTGGGATGGCAAGTGGGAGATGCAAGTAATTGATTGGGTACAGGGTCAATAATCTATCTCAAAGTTAGTTTTGCTGACAGTACATGCAGCCTATCTGTGACGGGGCAGGACGGTCTGTACAAAAAAGAACTTTATTGCCAAGACAGAGTATCCCTGGAGAGGCCTTTGAGAAACATTTAGGACAGGTCTGTAAGTGCTCCTCTGCTTGACATGTGCCTTGGCTGTAATGCACCCTACCCCTAGCTAAAGATAAGGAAGGGGCAATCCATCAACAGGGAACGATGGACAAGATATTATTAAAATTCTCCCTCCTTTCAGTGGAAACACATACGGGTGGCAAGGATGGTGGCATGGGACTACACGGTGAAGTCCCAGTCCCTACAGACGATCATTTAAGACGTCAAATCTTCCTGACAGGCATTAGAGATAAAAATATGAGAGGTGTGAATCGACGTTGCTTTCCTTCTCAGGACCTTATAAATATGGAGGAAACAGTGAAAGAGGTAAGGGGTGTCTCTCTGAACTGTGAGATACAGTTTGCGAGCTCAGATCCATAGTACAACGGTTGGAAGCGACCTCTGCAGAGCTAACAATGCGGGTGAAAGATGCAGAAGGACACACCCACTGCAATAACCTTCATTTTGTGGCCTTCCCAAAGGAGCAGAGGGCCCGAATCCTGAAGGACCCTATTGGCTGAAAAATTCCTCTGCATGGTCATAGATGTGCACCTCTGCCCTGAGTGTTCTACTGTATTGCAGTCTGGATCTCTAATACTGATTTTTGGTGTCATAGGCAAACCTGGATCATGTGCGTGCGCCATGACATAGGCCTGACTCAAGGATTTGTGGTCTTGTTAGAGCGGGAGTGGCTCTCAAAGCACTATCCTTATAGTGATGGAAGGCTACTGCCTTCACCAGAAGCTAAGCAACATGAGCATAGTGGTGGCAGAATACCATGTAGTGATCAGTAGGAGATAACAGGTTCTTTTCAACCTGTGTCACTGGATTGAGGCCTAGAGCATCACTAATTTTTAAAGTTTTGCTTCTGTGTTTGATGTGTAGTGCATGAGTGGTGTCTCTCCGCTGGGTGTATGCCTGGGAAAGTGTACAATACAGGGATAATGCAGTACAGTGCATTGTATGTTTGCTGAGTGCATGTGCTGATGGTATGTGTTTCTAAGATTGGTACAATACATGATGGATGCAGCACATGCATTTTAAATACATGTAGCGAATGTATGTGTGCCTATGAATGGTACAGTGCATGACGGATATAGTGCTGTGCAGGGCATGCATATGAAATGTATGTGTGCCTATGAGTGGTATAGTACAGGAAGGATACAGTGATGTGCAGTGTGTGTACATGCTGTATTCATGCACTGGGTAAATGGGTGTATGTGATTAATACAATACATGCAGAATCTGGGTTCTGTTTTGGGAGACCCAGACCTGCGTGGTGAAACATGAGGAGGTAGAGGAACCTCCTCAGACATATTTGTCTATTGCTAAGTGAGACACACACTGGAGAGGGGAGGGCAAGGCTTCCCCTGTACACTTAGGGGTATATTCACAAGAACGTGTGATACCTACAGCTAGAGTAGCTTAACGCAACTCTCAACATCGCAGCCCATCGTGTGAAAATAACCCTGTGAGAACGTGGAATTCACAACAAGGCGGTACCATGCGATAGTCTGCCTAAACCGCGGACAATGTCCGCGATACAACCACATCGATGGAGATAAAAACACAAACGACAACACACAAAAAACCTGCAATGGGCCAAAGCGCGATGAGGAAATCAGCGATAAGCAGCGCCAGGCCTGCAACACAAACCTGGCAGGTGGGAAAAATCACCATAAAAGTAGAAAAAACACCCAAACACAAACTGACCAACACCCAAGCACCATGGAGGTAGCCAGAGCAGGTGCATAGGACGAGCGCAACACCACAAGCACCCCGGACGACCAGCCCGGGACCTCGGGGACAGGGAAGGGCAAGAAGAAGAGGAAGACGAAGTTCAGTCCGCAGGCGAACAGGATCATAGTCACGGAGGTGATGGAACACCATCAACAACTGTTTGTCACCTCCAACGTTTCATTGGGCAAAAAAACTGGAATATGGCGGGACTTCGTGGACAAGGTGAATGCCGTCGGAGAGCACAAGAATACAATGGACGAGGTCAGGAGGCGATGAAATGACATCAAGAGAAAGACCAAGGAGAAACTCACAGCCAACCAGAAGGCAGCAATGCAGACTGGAGGTGGGGGCCCAGCGCCACAGCTTGTGCTGGATGACATGGAGGAGCTGGTGTTGACAGTCATCAGTGTGGATACTGTGGCCGTAGTCGGGGGACCGGACACTGCTAGACAGGACACAACACAACCGCAACAGGGTGAGTGACCACCAGGTACTGGGTGAACGGGTGGAGATGGCCACGATGGCACACATGCACAACCAAGCAGAGCACAGTGCACACCCTCAATGACTGGGTCATCGCCCAGATCTATAGACTGTCACAATGTACAATGCCATACTGTCTGAATGTCAACATGTACCATGCGGCTACATACATGTGGACACATTGCAATACACCATCTCCCCTTCACATTGTAGGGCCACCGTCAACACCCCCTGCAGAGCAGTCCCAGCCACTCTACACTGATGACGAGGAGGACAACCCCAGCATCGACGCACAAGCCCTCATAGACATCATTGACATCATCCGCGACTCGCCTCCAGGATCAGGGCTGACCAGCTGCATCGAGGAGACACCACCCACTACCCAAACCACACAGCAGGAGGCACCCATGGCCCCAGCAGTCTCCCAAGACCCCCAGGAACAACACACGGCCTTCCAATGCCGTGTGCTGTAGGCCCAGAGGGAGATGGCTGAGCAGGTGCGGGTAGGGTTCGTCCTCATGGCCACCAAACCGGACACCATGCATGGGTGTCTAGGCCCGCTCCATGGTCTCCAACAAGCCCTGACTGACATCGCTGGAGTCCTGACGCAGAGAGAAGAGCACCTGTCCACTCAGAGGGGCACCAGCGTTACTAGCCGTGAGCTGGCACACATGCGAAGGCTCATGGAGGACATGGTGCAGATGGAGGCGGAAAGGATGGCAGCCACCGCTGTACATCAGCGAAATGTAACCACGCTCTACCATGCTCTGCAGATCATCATCATGGCATTGCTGCCACAAGGCGTGGCGCAGATAAATGCTGCTGCCCCCACACCATCCACATCTCCGCCCCCTGGTGTGCCATTGCCTTACAGTGTGGCAGACGTATCTGCTCCGGCACCTGATGTGTCAGTGGCACACAGTGCCTCAGTCGGTACTGCAACATGCACATGTGGGGCAGAACAAACATCCGGGGACGAGGATGTGGATGGGTTTGTGATCAGGAGGCACTAGCATTCATTACCACCACCTGCCTGTTTCTGCTTGGTGCCACAGATGGCCTCATGACTGTCCACTGACCCCGAAACACTCCAATGCACTCACCTTGGACAGCGACATGGACTGCCATATCCTGTTTGATGACCAAGGACACGGCTACCAGACTGCGGACTGTACCCTTCCTCTTCCGCAGTACGTGTCATCCCCGGATGGACTCTGGCTGGCCCTCCACGGGTCCATATTGTGTAGTGTGCTCGGCAATGCCCTGTACTGCTCCAGCTGCAGAACTGCACTGGATGTGCAATAAACATCCAGTGATACACAGCTGTGTTATGATTTTCATCATTCATGTATGAATGTGGGGATGAATGTAGGGACAGTGATTTCCCTTGCGTCAATGATGCTCATCCTGTGGGATGCCAGTCAGAGGGTGCTACATTGCATATTGTGTACCGGGTCCCGTGAACACTACAACAGGGACACACGCATCAGTCACTTTCATGTCCGGACATGGACTGAACCACGCCCAAATCCCATGAGTCATTTTTGCAGGCCCTGCGCTAGTCCGGCGTACGGCTGGCCAGACCACTCCGCTTACGCTCCGAGGGGGGGCCCTCATTGCTACCAGTCGCAGGCGTACTCGGGTGGTGTGCAGGTCACTGGTCTAGTTGTCTGCATGTCACAGCCACTCCCTGAGCGCAGGTTTGCACGCACACCACACCCATCCAGCAGATGTGTCACAGGCCATGTGACTCCACCAACATAAGAGGCCGACGATGTCACATTCCCCTCTGCCGGTGGTGACTGGATGACGGACGCTCCACGGTTCTCAATCATAAAGGGCACATGAGTTGTTGCGCACAGGGTTAGTGGCACCCGAGGCCCTGCGCCCATCACAGGCCTACCACCATGTGACGCTGACTGGCGTTGCACACGGTTAGTGGCACCCGAGGCCTTGCGGCCATCATGGGCCTACCACCACGTGGCACTGACTGGCGTTGCACAGGGTTAGTGGCACTCGGAGCATTGCGGCCAGCACAGGCACCCCGCCAGGGTGACTTTGGGTGCACTGAGTCAGTGGCACCTTAAGCTTCTGAGCGGGTGTGCAGCCTGCGATGATGCCGGGTGCACTGGTATGTCCTGTGCCATGGAGTAATCAAGGCCCAGCACCAAACGTGAGACCTGGTGGCCTGTGGAGCGGGGCTGCATGGTGTGGAGGGTGCCATGTCTGCGGGCCCCGGGCTTGTGGCTTGCAGAGGCACGTGGTGGGACCTCCTGTCTACACGCCGGTGGCGGAAAGTGAACAGTGACACCTGGGTGTGCATGGACGGGCATCCTCCGATGGGTGGCGGGTGGGGCTCGGGTGCCTCTGCCTGGGTGTGCATGGGCGGGCATGCTCCGATGGGCGGCGGAAGGGGCTGGAGTGTCTCTGCATGGGCGGGCAGGCGATGTTGTCTTGTGCAATTGTGTGTACTGTGCCAATCATGTATCTGGACTCTGTTTCAGAAGACGGGTCTGTCTCAGATGTGTGACCTGGTGTACTGCTATACATACCGGCCGGTGATTGGAGACACACCGGTGGCAGCAGGTGAGCAGTGTGGCGTGGGTGCGCAGAGGTCTCTCTCTCTCTCTCTTCTTCTCTCTCTCTCTCTCTTCTTCTCTCTCTCTCTCTCTCTCTCTCTCTCTCTGTCCTTCTCTCTATCTCTCTCTCTATTCTCTCCCTCTCTCTCTCTCTCTCTCTCTCTCTCTCTCTCTCTCTCTCTCTCTCTCTCTCTGTCCTTCTCTCTATCTCTCTTTCTATTCTCTCCCTCTCTCTCTCTCTATTCTCTCTCTCTCTCTCTCTCTCTCTCTTCTTCTCTCTCTCCCCCACTTCTTCTCTCTCTCTCTCTTCTTCTCTCTCTCCCTCTCTTCTTCTCTCTCTCTCTCCTTCTCTCTATCTCTCTCTCTCTCTTTCTTCTTCTCTCTCTCCCCCTCTTCTTCTCTCTCTCTCTCCTTCTCTCTATCTCTCCTTCTCTCTATCTCTCTCTCTATTCTCTCCCTCTCTCTCTCCCCCCTCTCTTCTTCTCTCTCTCTCTCGCTCTTTCCCCCTCTCTTCTTCTCTCCCCCTCTCTTCTTCTCTCTCTCTCTTCCTCTCTCTCTCTCTCTCTCTCTCTCTCTCTCTCTCTCTCTCTCCCTCTCTCTCCCTCTCTCCTTCTCTCTCTCTCTCTCCCTCTCTCCTTCTCTCTCTCTCTCCCCCTCTTCTTCTTCTTCTTTCTCTCTCTCTCTCTCTCTCTCTCTATCTCTCTCTCTCTCTCTCTCTCTCTCCCTCTCTCCTCCACTCTCTCTCTCTCTCCCTCTCTCTCTCTCTGTCCTTCTCTCTATCTCTCTCTCTCTCTCTCTGTCCTTCTCTCTATCTCTCTCTCTATTCTCGCCCTCTCTCTCTCTCTCTTCTTCTCTCTCTCTCTCTCTCTCTCTCCTTCTCTCTCTCCCCCTCTTCTTCCCTCTCTCTCTCCTTCTCTCTATCTCTCTCTCTCTCCTTCTCTCTATTCTCTCCCTCTCTCTCTCTCCCCCCTCTCTTCTTCTCTCTCTCTCTCGCTCTCTCCCCCTCTCTTCTTCTCTCCCCCTCTTCTTCTCTCTCTCTCCCCCTCTCTTCTTCTCTCTCTCTCTCTCTCTCTCTCTCTCTCTCTCCCCCTCTCTTCTTCTCTCTCTCTCCCCCTCTCTTCTTCTCTCTCTCTCTCTCTCTCTCCCCTCTTCTCTCTCTCTCTCTCTCTCTCTTCTCTCTATCTCTCTCTCTATTCTCTCCCTCTCTCTCTCTCCCCCCTCTCTTCTTATCTCTCGCTCTCCCTCTCTTGCTCTCTCTCTCCTTCGCTCTTTCTCCGTCCTTTGAGATACGCAGGACACACCTTCTCATCATAATTTTTGTCTTGCAGGCTGTGACCTACGGATTGTCCCGAGGGTAGCCGCCATGTGTCTTCATTTCATTTCAATGTTCATTTTAATAAAATTTCATTTGTTGCTTCGAAAGTGAATGTGTGATGTTCATTTTTGTGCCAACACATGCATGTCACCAGTTGTCATTGTGCCACATCAAGCAGATTATTTTGTACGTATTTAGGTGTAGCTGATGTGGCATGTCTTTGGTCGGGGGTGCCGGGGAGGGGGGTCCTGGGGGTGGTGGTGGCCGGTGTTGTTGCCCTTTCGGCCCTCCGGGCTACATGTTTAGATGCCCGGGTGCATCTTTCCGATGTGGCTGTGGGCTGTACTCCCTTTTGTGGTGCAGGCTGTGGTCCGACTTTGCACCAGGTCAGAGCAGGTGCTATTTTCCTGCTGCTAACTCGTCTTATCACCTGTTTTGTGTTCTTATCGCAGTTCTGGCTAGTCGTTGTGGAGTGGTGTTGTCGCGGCTTCTGGCACGGAAACGCCTACTCTGCATCTCAATAGCGATAGTTGCGGGGGTCATCTGTGGCGATGTTTTTTGCGGCTGCTATCGTGGGTAAACTGGTGCTGTGGGCTGTTTACACCAGCTCGTGATTGGGGCGATAAGTTTATTGCTACTTTGCTGTGATAAAGTGCTGTTAACTCGGCGATAGCTCCTTGTGAATATCCCCCTTAGAAGGGTGCTCTTTGATTCAGTGAGAGGTCACATGGAAGGGGCCTGGGCATATGTCAGCAAGATGGGGCTGATAACATTATAAAAAGTAGGGCTGGGGCCCTGGGCTAACCTTTTGATGCACATATCACTGTTGCTGTTGCTGACATCCAGGTGTAAACTCTGTTCAGTTCCAATGGACAGTGTTATTGGACTATCAGATTTGGAGTTGCTCCTGCTATGACATACTGCTTTCAAGAGGGCTAGAAATGCACACCTCAAAAGAAGTAGGCCCCCAAAATAAACTTCAAAGACCCAGTCTCTAAATCACATTTGGTATCTGAAAATGGGCTGTAAGATGGGGAGTTTTAGACCCCAAAAATTGTCATCTGCCAAGTAGCCATATGGGCTGTCTGAGAAGGATCAGGACTAGGGACCAATGCCTGCTAGTCTCCCAGATGAGTGAGGGAACATCACCTAGGGAATCCAAGACCAGCTGCACTGAAGCTTGGAGCAACAGTGATTACCTGCTTGCCAAGACCAGTGTGCCCCTGTGAGGAAGAGGAGAGCATTGGCGGGAACAAGGTCCAATGGGTAGCCCTGTTGAGTTGACTCACTTTGCAAAGTTTGAGGAGACAGCTGCTGCACTGATCGGGTCATTGACTGTGTGCAGGGCAAGGTCTGTAAACCTCGTATGCCAGAGGAGGGCCACTGTGAATTGAGCAGTGTTCATCGCTGTGCCGATCGAGCTGGAGCCAGTGGTGAGTGGAGCAGGATGGGCTGCTGTGAGAAGACTGCCAGTAGTGGGCCATGATCCTAAATGCCAGGAGGGGATATGAAGACTCCCCCCAATGCCAGAGAGGGCCACTGGGATCAGCAAGATATGTGACCTAGTTGGACTCGTCAGTGAAGTGAGGCTGCTGTGGAAACCTGCCCATCTGCTTGGGAAGAACTGATTCGCACCAGGATCTATGCCCCTCCCCATCGCAGAAAGAACCAGAGACTAACCGTGCAAGAGGGAGCTGCTGAGAACCTCCAATCGCTGCGGAGGCACGGCCACAAGTGAATGCAACTTAAATCAGCTGCTACTGCTCCAGTGCAAGGGGTGGGCTCAGGAACTCCAGTCGCTCCAAACCTGCACCGTGCGGGTAAGACTGATTTCGGGTCAGTTGGCCCAGGGGGAACTTGCTGCTAGAACACTGCTGACTTTAAAATAGTGTTACAGTGGAGTCTTGTAACTCAGACTACAGCTAGGGCTTGGCATGGATGTTGGCCATAGTGAAGGGGGAATAACCACAACTGCTAGAAGTGAGGAGAGTGGGAGCTGGGGAACCACCTATTGGAACACTAGAGCCTTGCCCCCAATCAGACTGTGTAGTTGTTTGTGAGTTGTATTTTTCCTTTGTGTTGGTAGTGGTAGAAATAAAATATTCTCTTTTTTCATAAAAGTGAGTATTTGTCTGTACAATAATGTATTGCTGCTGCTGCATTTTGAGTTGAGAGCCTGTGTTCAGTCCTCTGTATCCACACCACCTCCTCGAGGCAGTCTTGGACTGCTCAGATCATGCGAACTCTGAGAGTCATGTGCTGAAGGGGTACTTTGCCCATTTGCTTAGAATCCATTTTTGGTCATGCCCGGGGAAATCAGGAGTAAAAGGGCCCCAACCCCTATGGGGGAGCCCAGTAACCCCTGCTTGCCCAGTGGCCCTATGAAAGAGGGTTCTGACTGGCCCCTCCACTTCAACACCTCTCATCTCTAGATTTCTAAACTATCGAGACTGGAGCAGAGAGCCTGAATCTTGTAGGGTTTCTCAAGACTTGGTTCAAGAATGTCCGGCTGAACAACATGATTTGCACCTGTTTCCATATAGAATGAGTTGTTCTCTCAGCCAGCATCTACACCTGAGAGGTCTCTAACCCCATACAAAGATCTCTCATCACTAGCTTTCTGAACTATAGAGACAGGGATTTAATCTCTAAAACAATGAGAGAAGGGAGAGGTTGAATGATTGATTCTTTATTGTATGATTACCAAAAATCATTTACAAATACGGTGCATAATACGTCATAAAACATACATCTGATTATTAAAGGGTCTATAAAAATATAAAAACGTGTGTCCCATAATTTTTTTTAGGACATCTGGGGGGTGCAGCAGAAAAGCGAAGAAGAGTCACCAGACAAAACTGAAAGGCATGGGTGCTTGAGCATGCGATAAGGTGTCTTACCTTCATGCATGTGATTATTATGTGCGTAGGCAGACATATGGGATAGTATTTACAAATACAGTGCATGATACATCATAAAACTTGCATCTGTTTATTAAAGGGTCTATAAAATGGTAAAAAGGGAGAGGTGTGCTTTGAGGCATAGTGGATAACGGAGTTTCTTGACTACACCAGGGCTACCCACAAGCAGAGAATATCTTTTGAGCATGTCAAGCAAAACTGAGGGTGATAAATACATGCTTATTTACCCTACTGGTTAAAAGTTATCATTCAAAATGAGTATATATTCTGTGATGCCCCAGAGCAAGCCTGGCCTTGGGTAGAGGTAGGGTGCTCTGAAGTCAGTTGTGGCCATTTGAGCTCTGTGAGGTGTGGTCTTTTCCTCAAAAAACATCTGGACCCCAAGGAACAACATCGCCAAAGATGGCAATAGAACCGCCAGCACACTAGTGCAAAGGATAAGCCACAAAAGGATTCTAGAGGTACCACCTGTCTGCGATTGGGCACGTCATACTCAGAACGATGCTAACCAAAGAAGTTGAGATTTGGATGGTGAGAAATTGGCACTTGAAAAGGAGACAACCTCTGGACATGTCTCAGATGAGAAGATTGATCAATCTGAGTCTAAAAATGAGGGCTAGAGTCTTGTTGTGTTGATGGTGCTCTGCCCTTCATCTGATGTAAAAAGAATTTCCATTTGTAGACATTCATTCCTATAATGTGTGGCCTACTGGTCTTCTTGAGGGAGGATGCACCAGGTGCCTCTCCAAATAGGTGTAAAAGGGGAAGATGGTTATTCTAGGAGCGAAGTAAGTCTCAGGTCAAAAGTTGATTTCTAAGCTTATTGGTTCTTCTCACCTTTTTTTTTTGTTCTGGTACGTTTTAATTGGAAGGGTTGACCTCGCATAAGAATATTATTTATGGGGGCGCTAGAGGGCGCCAAGCAAGATGGCTGCTTTCGCATGAGGCTCTTGCGGTTCAGGCCTTTATCCGACAAATATCCTGGTCGTCGGACGAAGCTGCAGCGAGCAACGCAAAGAAGAGTGCACCGGAATGCGGCAGCAGTGAAAGCTCCCTCAAAATACGGGGGTACATGCCCGTCACCACTTAGAAATCGCGGATGATTCCTGGTGCCTAGACCACCCAACATGGCGGCGGCGGAAGCCTGAGCCTTGGTGCTGCATGGTGAGCTACGGATCGGCGGTGGATACCTACCGGGAGCTCGGAGGATCCTGCGGGGGTTGGGGGCCCACTTACCGTCTGGGTGAGGCTGCGGTTGTTCGTCCCTGGGGTCCGAAGGGACATGTGCCGCTCCTCCCTGGTCCCGGGGCTGTGATGCTGGCGGCGGACGGCCGCGACTTGGTGTGACGTTGCTGTGAGCGGGGGCCGCTGTCTGGATTGGTTGCGGACCCGGAGCGACTTCGGATTGAGGCCGGACGGTTTCCGCGAGGCGAGGCCCGCTCTGCTTGGCGGACGCTGCCTGGCGCGGGAGCCGGGAGGGAGCGGACTGTGCCTGGGTGACCCGGGGAGCGGAGGAGCCTCATGGCAAGACACACGAAACACCTAAGGTGAGGAGCGCTGGCCGCTGGGGATCCCCTCCCTCCCCCCCCCTGAATTGCACCAAGGGAGAATTGGAGAGCGAGGGGGCATGAGCGGGGGCCCGATCTGGGTACGGACTGTGCAGTGCCCCGGAGCGATATACTTCTGCCCCCCCCATTGGAAAATAGCATTGCGACCAGAATGGACAGCGAGTCTGCGAAGAGGTGCGGCCTGGGGCTTTGAGTGGCGTGGCGTTTGCTGGAGTGGACCCGGGTGGCAGCCCGTCTATGTCAGTGGTGCATACCCTGCCGTGGACGTGGGCACTTGTCTCCGCACTGCGGGGATCATCGGGAGACCTGACGTGCCCCTCCTGACCAGACCAACGCATGGAGCTTACGGGCCCGCCACCAGAGCAGAGAGAATGGAAGCCTGGCGCCGGAGTGGGGGACCGCGATCGGGGGCCGGATTCTGGAATTGGTGCGCAGACTGGGTTCTGCGCGGCCGTTGTTTGACCTCCTACTCCGCGCGGCGGAGGGCTGACTCTTGCCTGGGTGACCTGAGGGACCCTCCTGACGGGGATAACACACTGTGATTGTTGGCCTGCCCCCTGTACAAAGAGCCTGAAGAGGTGACACCGGGGAGGGGGGCCGCGACTGGGCACCCGCTTCTGGAACTGGGGTGCGGAGGAGGGTCTGTACTGCCGGCTTCCGTCCTCCTACTCCCCCCTCCCCCATACGCGACACGCGACGGGGGGCTGTCCCTTGCCTGGGGACTCAGCAGGACTTCGGGCGGGATGGGGAAACCGGACGGGCGCCAGCCTAAACTTAACTTTGAGGCGCGCAAGGGTACCCGCTCCCAAATGGATCCAGCAGAAGAACAGACGGAAGCTCCGGCACCCTCCAATGCTGATTTGAAAGATCTACTCCTAGCGGTGCAGTCTAGTTTGTCCTCCATCGAATCCAAGATGGACTCCATGTCCGCGCGACTGGATGGTGTCACGCATAGGGTAGACAAACATAAGGAGAGACAGACGGAACGGAGAATATCGGATCTTGGGGACACCTCCACTGCGACAACGTCCCGAATGCTGGAAATGGAGAGGGTTCTGAGAGTGGTGGCGGCCAAGAATGAGGACTTAGAATCCCGCTCTCGAAGAAACAACCTCCGCATCTTGGGCATATCTGAATCAACAGCTACCGGTAGGATGGAGGATAACGTGGAGCACCTCCTCATTGCGCTGTTTGGGAGGGACGTCTTTTCGCCTGTGTTGGTGGTTGAGCGGGCTCACCACACGTTGGCGGCTCGCCCGGTGCCCGGGGCCACGCCTCGCCCAATAGTTGCTCGGCTACTCAATTACAGGGATCGGGATACGGCCTTCCGCTTGTCCAGGGAGCGGGGGCAGCTTCACCATGAGGGGATGGATATTTCACTGTATCCCGACTTCATATTGACCGTGAAAGAGCAGAGACAGAAATTTCTTCCTGTGAAGAAGAAACTACAGCAGCTCAACATTCCTTATACGATGCTCTTTCCCGCTCGACTCAAAGTAACCTATCAAAGTAAGCAAGACTTCCTTAACACCCCACAGCTTGCGCAGGACTTCCTTAAATCCTTGCCCAGACCGGCGGCGAGACGTGCCTCCCCGCCCCATCGCCAGGGCGGACGGAGCAACACTTCAGATGTCGAAGGAACAGAAGCTCTCTAAATCAGTTTTTCTACATAGGAATTCTGCCACACGGTCATGCAACAGAGGATTGCCCGACTGGGGACATATGGACGCCGGGGCGGGGGGCCAGAGAGAGAACAGATGGCCTGCCCCTGGGAGCCACAGTCGCCGACCTCAGCATGCGTGAAGATGACTTCCCCCACGGTGATCCTGGGGAGGCTGGTGTGAATTGGCGGTGTGTGTTCTGCCCCCTTGCCCCCCTGTCTGACTGAAGTGTCAAAGACAAATGTACCCTGTCCCTGAACTGCCATGCTGGCGATCACCTACGAACTTACAAGATGCACCAGAAACCGAAGCGAGATGACCCTACATGTGATGGCCTGAACACCCTCGCTCTGGCGAGGAAGACCCCTGGTCGCCCTCTGGACTCCATCTCTCAGGTGAACCCTTACCATTGTAGTTGTTGTGGGTTTACTGACAGTTATGTTACAGACTGAACCAATCTCCCCTGTTGGGAGCACGGAATTGAGGGAATGGTGGGAGGGGGGGGAGGGACGTGCACCACGGCAGGATTGGGCTGCTGATGTGGGAGGGGGGAGGGACTGATTTGTTAGAACATACGAGTAGCGAACGACTTTGTGACGCGACGCATGCCATAACTTTGAATACTAGTTTAATGCCTAGATCTCTATGCCAATGTGTTGCAACCCACAGCTTAAACATGTGTAACCCCAATCATTGCCATGACTGAACACTCTAGATCCCCCACATATCGCTTCCTTACGTGGAATGTACGAGGACTGGGGGAGGCCCGCAAGCGTAGACACATAATAACTTACTTGGACCGCCATGACATACACTGTGCGATGCTGCAGGAAACGCACTTTAATCCCGCCACCCCATCCATATTTGCCATTCGATGGGCCAGATATACATGTTTCTCCTCCTATTCTTCATATGCTCGGGGCACAAGTATCCTAGTAAGGAAGTCCCTTCCAGACACTCCAATAGGATCCGTCACAGACAAACAAGGTCGATATTCCATTCTCTGGGGCATGCTCGCCACCCACTCCTTTACCTTTGTTTCATGTTATGGGCTGAACACGGACGACCCAGATTTTTCCGCGTGCTCTGGGGGAAAATCCTAGAGATTGGTTCTACATTCCTACTGTGGGGGGGAGATTTCAATGTCACAGTCAATCCCCCTCAGGACCGATCACACCCGCAACCACATCACTACTCTCAATCACAAGCCACCCTCAAAATGATCATGGCTGACTACGATCTGATTGACGCATGGCGACATAGACACCCATCGAGACGGGAGGGTACTTGTTACACTACGGCCCAGTCTTCCTGGTCCAGAATTGATGCATGGCTCATTACCAAGGGTCTGGCCCATTGGGTGACACATACCTCCCATCTTCCCCGGACATATTCGGACCACTCTCCAGTGCTGATCGCTATAACCCCCCCGCACGTGGATTCGTCGTTTATACTTTGGCGTTTTAATCCACTCTCCTTATTGGACCCAGTATTCAAGCAAGAACTCGAGCAGGAGATCACAGACTTTTTCCCTCGCAACGAGAAGTCGGTGACGCAATACTCCACGGTGTGGGAAGCTTTCAAAGTGACCATACGTGGCCTGTGTATTGCAAAAAGTGGGGGATCTTGAGAGCCATCCGGTCTACTCTGCGCAGATTGGAGACAGAAGTCCAAAACATTGAAGCGGAACACTAATCCCACACCTGAATTACAAGCCAAGCTGCGCAGCGTGCTTACCGAATACCAAGAGACAGCGGAAAGTGAATGTAAATACAAAGGGAAATATCTTAGGGCTCGACACTATGGAGAGGGGGACAGACCTGGAAAAACGCTGAAGTCCTTAATCCGACCTCTGCAATTTTCAAACGTTGGTCTTGAGGTGGAAGACGAGGCCGGCCAACGTCATATTGACACGGCTGCGATAGTGGAGACGTTTCGAGGGTTCTACAGCGGTCTTTACAGGACCCATAGGGCTCAGCCGGTAGACTTCACCCCCTTTTTTGAGGATACGGCGATCGCCTGGTTGGGGGATGGGCAGAGGGAATTTCTTTTGAGACATCACGAGGATGAGGAAATTATATCGGCAATAATGCAATTGCAACCAGGAAAAGCGCCAGGCCCGGACGAGTTTTATATAACTTTCCACCACCTGCTCATCCCGGTACTGCGACATGTATACGAGGAAGCTCGTGAGACTGGTATACTTCCCCCTTCAATGCGAGAGGCGCGTATCATATCATTACTGTTAGACCTGGCACCTTGGCGTGAGTTTCCCTTCCACTTTTTGCTGATGTGCCTCATTGTGTTTTGTTGGTGTTGGCTGCTCACAGCACTGTGCCACTGCTGATCAGTGCAAGAGAGCAACAAGTCACTCTGGCAAAGCTGAAAATAGATGGTCAATTGGAGCTGGAAAGCAAAAAGCTGGCTCTAGAAGAAAAGAGAATGGCTCTTGAGGAGAGAAAGATCCTGATGGAGCACAACGCCAGAATGAGGGAACTGGCGATAAAAGAGAAGAGTTTGGAAAACACTCCCTCTGGTGGCAGCGCAACGCCGGTGCAGGTAGAGTCAAGGGTGTACATACCAAAAGATGTAGTTAAAGAATTCTACAGGAATGATGACATAGGGCAATGGTTCCGGGCCTATGAGGTAGCCATGTCCTCCCACCGGGACCCTGAGAAAGACTGGGGAGCGGGGTTGTGGGGACGGTTCCTCAGTGAGGGGCGGGACACACTTTTAGATTTGCCCTTAGACATGCAGAATTCTTACCCCCACATGAAAGAAGCTTTAATGACCAGATATGGGCTAACTCCTGAAATGTATAGACAGAGGTTCAGGGGGTGTACCAAGAATGCGGGGGGTACGTATGTGGAGTATGTAACCTTTTTCTGCAGAGCACTGGATGGGTGGGTGAAGGGTAGCAAAGTTAATGATTACCAAGGTCTCTTTGATTTAATTGCATGGGAGCACTTGTCGGTTAATTGTTTTCCTGAGCTACGCCAACACCTGATAGATTGCAAGCTGACTAACCCTAGGAAGCTTGCAGAGGAGGCGGACCGCTGACTCAGCACCAGGGTCCACAAGGGTCACGTGGGAGACTCCGCCAAGGGTGGGCAGGGTCCCCAGCAGAAGAGTGGGGGGGACAGCGGAAAACAGAAAGGGTTCCAAAAAGGCCCCCAAAGTAATACCCAAGGGAACCAGCAGAAAGGTTCTCAGCCTCCCCCACCCCCGAAGCAGACAGGGGCCCCGACAGGTAAACCTGTTCCCAAGGGGCCCCCTCAATGTTATAAATGTGGTGAGCTAGGTCACTTTGCCAGTGATCCCAAGTGTCGCCAGTATGTAAAACCTGCACCCACTGGTGCTCTACCGAAGCAAGTGGCTACAGTAGCCTTTGGGGAGGAGGTAGAGGTCCAAGGTGGGTGGGACCCCGTCCAGATGACCCTAGTCTCACTAGGAGACAGTGAGATGGTCCCCCAAGCCAACTTGCCCTCTAACACTAAGAAATATGGGCAAGTGGTGACCGTCAATTGGAAAAAGGTAGAGGCTCTTAGAGACACAGGAGCCAGCGTGACTGCAGTGCGGCAGCACCTGGTATCTCAAGAGCAGGTCGTACCTCATGTCTATTGTCGGGTGGTCAATGCTGACAACACGGAGAGTCGTTGTCCAATGGCTCAAGTTCCCTTTGAGTGGGGGGGGGGGGGTCTCTGGTACTCTGCAAGTCGCTGTGAGAACTGCCATGCCTGTAGACTGTCTCTTAGGTAATGACTTGGAGAGCTCCCCTTGGGAAAAGGTGGAGAAGACAGCTCACCTGCGGATGGTGGGCTTACCTGATTGGGCGTGCGTGACCACCCGGTCAATGGCAGCCAGTAGGGGTGTTGAAGGGACCCTGGAGCCTGAGGGAGAGGCCCAGGAACCGGCTTTAGGGAGAGGGCGCAGGAGGCACGGGAAACCGGCTCCTCAAGTTCCCACGGCCCAGGAGGAAGCAGACCTTGAGGGGGATGCCCTGGAGCCTACCGGGGAACAGATAGCCGAACTGGGGGACCTGCCTGAGCTGACCCATTGGCAGCAAGAAGGAGGCCCCACCAGGGAGGAATTCTGCAGGTAGCAGAAAGAGTGCCCCTCTCTAGAGGGTATGCGGCAGCAGGCTGCAGCCCAGGCCAATGGTGATCAGCCCGGAACTCACTTGATCTACTGGGAGAACGACCTCCTGTACTCAGGGCCTAAGGTTGCTGAACCTGGGTCAGCCCGTGCGCTGGTGGTACCCCAGAAGTTCAGAACCTTCCTACTGGGGCTGGCTCACGACGTGCCATTAGCAGGGCATTTGGGGCAGGACAAGACCTTTGAAAGGCTTGTCACCCACTTCTATTGGCCCCAAATACGCAGGAGTTCTGATACTCACTGCAGGACATGCCAGACTTGCCAGGCAAGTGGCAAGAGTGGAAGGAAGCTGAAAGCTCCACTCCAACCTTTCCCTGTGGTCAGTACCCCATTCCAGCGAGTGGGGATTGACATTGTGGGGCCACTGGACCCCAAGACAGCCATGGGCAACAGGTTTATCCTGGTCTTGGTGGACCATGCCACCCGGTACCCTGAAGCAATCCCTCTGAGGACAGTGACGGCCCCCGTGGTGGGACGAGCACTGATGGGAATTTTCTCACGAGTAGGATTCCCTCTAGAGGTGGTGTCTGATAGGGGGACCAATTTCATATCGAAATATATGAAATCCCTTTGGCAAGAATGTGGTGTGACATGCAAGTTCACCACCCCTTACCATCCACAAGGAAACGGGTTGGTTGAGCGATTCAACCGAACCCTAAAGGGCATGATCATGTGCCTTGAAGGACCAATGAGGCGTAAGTGGGACGTCCTCTTACCATGCCTTCTCTTTGCGTACCGTGAGGTGCCACAGAAGTCTCTGGGGTTCAGTCCCTTTGAGCTTCTGTATGGCCACCCTGTACGTGGACCTCTGAGTCTGGTCAAGGAAGGCTGGGAGCAATCTCCCAGGAAACCTCCCCAGAATGTATTTAGTTACATGCTGGCCTTCAGGAACCAGACTAGGCGTTTCAGGCAACTTGCTGAGGCAAATCTGGAAGCCAGCCAGGAGGAAATGAAGCGGTGGTACGACCAGAATGCCACTCTGGTTGAGCTTCAACCTGGTCAAAAGGTATGGGTCCTTGCCCCTGTGGAGCCTTGTGCACTCCAGGACAAGTGGACAGGACCCTTTGAGATTGTGGAGCGCAAGAGTTCTGTCACCTACTTGGTGAACTTGCAGTCTCCTAGGAACCCCTTAAGGGTCCTACATGTCAATCGCCTTAAGCCCCACTTGGAGAGGTCCGAAGTGGGCATGCTCTTGGCCACCGATGATGGGACGGAGGAGGAGTCAGAACCTCTTCCTGACCTCTTGGTAGCCTCAGAGCAGGACGGGTCAGTGGATGGAGTTAACCTCTCACCCACCCTGACCCCTGAGCAACAGGATGACTGCCGCCAGCTGCTGGGGCAGTTTCCTGACCTGTTTTCCCTGGTTCCTGGTATCACAGATTGGTGCGTCCATGATGTGGATACAGGAGACAGCTTACCTGTGAAGCACAAGGCTTACAGGGTAACTGACAGGGTCAGAGCCTGCATCAAAGAGGAGGTCTCAAAGATGCTTGCTCTTGGGGTGGTTGAGTCCTCCAGCAGTCCTTGGGCCAGCCCAGTGGTCTTGGTCCCAAAGGCTGCAGCGCCGGGTGCCACACCCGAACTCCGGTTCTGTGTGGACTACAGAGGACTCAATTCAGTCACGAAGACTGACGCGCACCCCATCCCCAGAGCTGATGAGGTCATCGATCGGTTAGGGGCTGCCCGGTACCTCAGCACGTTTGATCTAACGTCTGGGTACTGGCAGATCGCCTTAACTGAGGGGGCCAAAGAGAGGTCTGCATTCTCCACACCAGATGGGCATTTCCAGTTCCGTGTCATGCCATTTGGGATGAAGAATGCCCCTGCCACCTTCCAGAGGTTGGTCAACCAGGTGTTGGCTGGACTGACCGAGTTCAGCGCAGCATACCTGGATGACATCGCAGTGTTCAGCGGCACATGGGAAGAACACCTGCAACATCTCTGGGAAGTGTTGATGGCACTGCGCAAGGCAGGCCTCACGATCAAGGCAAGCAAGTGTCAGATCGGGCAGGGGTCCTTGGTGTACTTGGGACACCAGGTGGGGAGCGGCCAGGTGGCGCCCCTACAACCCAAGATAGAAAACCATCCTGGCTTGGGAGCCCCCAAAGACCCAGACGGAGGTGAGGGTCTTTTTAGGACTCACTGGGTACTACAGGAGGTTTGTCAAGGGGTATGGCAGTATCGTTGCCCCCTTGACAGAGCTGACTTCGAAGAAGCAGCCGAGAAAAGTGATATGGACTGACACCTGTCAGAAGGCCTTTGACACCCTGAAAACTGCCATGTGCACGGCGCCCGTGCTCTTGGCTCCTGACTTCTCCAAAGAATTCCTAGTGCAGACAGATGCATCAGAGCATGGTGTAGGGGCTGTTCTCTCACAGATGACTGAGGAGGGCTGGGACCAACCTGTAGCCTTCATAAGTAGGAGGTTACTTCCACGGGAACAAAGGTGGAGTGCGATAGAGCGAGAAGCATTTGCTGTGGTCTGGGCGCTGAAGAAGCTGAGGCCCTACTTGTTTGGGACTCACTTCCGGGTTCAGACCGACCACAGG
The DNA here is from genome assembly GCF_964204655.1 of Triturus cristatus. Classification (NCBI taxonomy): domain Eukaryota; kingdom Metazoa; phylum Chordata; class Amphibia; order Caudata; family Salamandridae; genus Triturus; species Triturus cristatus. The sequence continues at coordinate 568,525,854 of NC_140586.1, forward strand.
CCCCTCAGATGGTTAATGCAAATGAGGGGTGAGAACCCAAAACTGTTGAGGTGGTCCATCTCCCTACAGGGTATGGACTTTACGGTGGAACATCGCCCTGGCACAGATCACGCCAATGCTGACGGTCTGTCCAGATTTTTCCGCCTTAGTGAAGAGGAACTCCCTGGGGTAGGGTAGTTCCCCCCACATTTCAGCTGGAGGGGACACGTGTTAGACCTGGCACCTTGGCGTGAGTTTCCCTTCCACTTTTTGCTGATGTGCCTCATTGTGTTTTGTTGGTGTTGGCTGCTCAGAGCACTGTGCCACTGCTGATCAGTGCCACAGTGCAAGTGGTCCCTTTGAAAAGTGTATACATTGATTGGTGTCCATGATTAATTCATTTGGTTTACTGTCAGCCCCTAGTAAGTGCACCAGGAGTGCCAGGGCTTGTAAATACAAATGCTGCTGGTGGGCCTGCAGCACTGGTTGTGCCACCCACAGAAGCGGCCTAGTAAAATGTGTCTAGGGTCTGCCACTGCAGAACCTGCGCGCGGTCTGGTACCGTCGCGCTGACTGCGCAAGTGCACCCACTTGCCAGTCCCTAAACCTTCCCTTAACTACATATTAGTCACCCCTCTGGTAGGCCCAAGGGCAAGGTGCATTGTAGGCATAAGGTAGGACATGCCCTGATGTGTGTGGCATGTCCTAATAGTGAATTACAGCCATTTTCGTTTTTCACTATTGAAGGCTACCTGCTCTCCATAGGCCAGAATGGGCTGCTGGAATTACTACACCCTGTAATCCCAGTGGACTCATAGAGCATGGTAGAATGTCCTGTTTAGTATGCCTGAACTCAGAATAATAAAATACTTCTTTTAGTAAAGTTTATTTTAATATCCTGCGTTTGTAAATACTACTTTTAGAAAGTTAGTATTTACTGATCTGGCCATTCAGTCCGCCTCTGTGCTGGGTGTGTGTGTTCTGCCTAGCAACAGTAAGGAGCAGGGTTGGGGAATCCCCAGAGACAGACTGGCTGCCAGGTGGTGGGTAGAGAGATTACACCAGGATGGGTGGGAGGAGTACACTTTGACTCTTGAATAGACCTGTGCTCTGCCACCACAAAGCCGGCTCCGCCCCCTGTGGAGTGGCTGATGTCTCTGCCCTGCTGCTGAAAGGAAAGCGCAGAGCCACCATAACAAAGTGCTCCAGAACTGGACTGAGCCAGGCCCTGGCCCCTGGCACTAAAGAACAAAAGAATTGGGTGTATAAAAGTAGGAGCCTGGCTCCTAAGAAATCAGATCCTGTTTGCGCCAAGAAGAAACTCTGCCTGAAGGAGAAGGACCTGGAGAAGCTGAAGGAGGAATACTGTCTCTCTGCCTGAGAGACTGGCCTGCAGTGGGTGCCTGTCTGCTGGAAGGAGAAGGAAAGCCTGAAGAAAAAGACTTTAATTCAACTTGTGCTTTTACAAACAATCTCCAAGGGCTTGCGTGTGAACTTGCCCCCTGACCTGCGCCCCAGGAACAGTGGGCGCTACCACCCTGAAAGAAGAGGAGAAGTGCCGTGGGTAATTCCGGAAGCTGACCCCTGGGAACCTGTGCATCCCCTGACCTCACTGAGCAACGCGACTTCTGCTGCTGGTGTGGCTGCAAACAAAGTAAAGGCCCGACAGCCCGAGCACCGTGAACAGCTGCCCCCTCGAGCCGTAGCCTGCGTCTGAGCGCCGAGCCCCTGTGACCCCTGCCGGGTTGTGGAGGCTCTTGTGAGGACCTGAAACGTGCCCTGGTTCACTGTACCGGGACGAAGCTGACAGCGCGCTGCGCTGGGAAATCACCCCCGAGGCTGCCCTTCTGCTTCTGACCCCCCTTCGTGGCAACCTGCATCCTGCCCGAGCGCCCCACGAAGCTCAGCCATCCCCTGGACACTTGGGACGCCAGCGTGACGTGGGACACCCCTGGACTGGACCGCGAGGCCGCCACGAACCTTCCCGTGAAGCTGTAAGGTATTGTGCCCCTTCGCGCTAAAACGTACGGCCCGCACTGCCCGTTGTACGAGCCGTACCTGCCTTGACAGTATTGTGTGCTGGAGAGTACTGAGTTCGAACCGTACTGCCTTTGAAAGATATTCACCGTACTGCCTTTGAAACTAGGAACCGTACTGCTTGCACCGGACTGCTTCACTGTTTGCAGCGTACTTCCTTGTGACTGGGTTCGAACCGTACTGCCAGCGGAAATAATTGTGCTTGCAGCGTACTCCTTTTGGCTGAGTTCGAACCGTAACAGCCTTGGTTCGACCCATACTTACACTGGGAGCAGCAAGGTTCGAGCCGTACCTACGTTTAACCGTACTGCATTGAAAAGCATTGCCGGTGCTCACGCGAGAAGCGTGAGACTCGGCAAGCGTACTCCGGCTCACGCGAGAAGCGTGAGAAAAGGCAAGGTACTGCAAAAACCTTGCCCAGAGCATCCCAAAGGCGCTACGAAGTGCGCAGAAGACCCAAAGAACTTATTTTAAGTAGAACTGTGCCATTTTGGAACCTGTGGACTGCCTTTAAGCCTTTGAAAGTAACTGGATTGAGATTCGCTAAGAGAACTGTATTTATGCAACCTGCCTGAAAGAAAGCCTTCTATATAAAGAATTATATTTTGGATATAAATACAGCCTTGTGTCTTTGTGTGGTGGGGAGTTGATTATTGTGTGGGACAACTTGAACGCTTAACCTATATGCCCTCTGGAAATTTAGCCTGACTGCTCGCGCCACGTTACCTAGAGGGTGAGCAGGGGTTATTTTTACAGAGGTGATCCTTTGCCCTGACTTAGATGAAAAGGGTCCCTGCTTGTCGCAAGTGCATACCTGCGCCAACCAGAGACCCCGGATTGATCACACCCGCAACCACATCACTACTCTCAATCACAAGCCACCCTCAAAATGATCATGGCTGACTACGAGCTGATTGACGCATGGCGACATAGACACCCATCGAGACGGGAGGGTACTTGTTACACTACGGCCCAGTCTTCCTGGTCCAGAATTGATGCATGGCTCATTACCAAGGGTCTGGCCCATTGGGTGACACATACCTCCCATCTTCCCCGGACATATTCGGACCACTCTCCAGTGCTGATCGCTATAACCCCCCCGCACGTGGATTCGTCGTTTATACTTTGGTGTTTTAATCCACTCTCCTTATTGGACCCAGTATTCAAGCAAGAACTCGAGCAGGAGATCAGACTTTTTCCCTCGCAACGAGAAGTCGGTGACGCAATACTCCACGGTGTGGGAAGCTTTCAAAGTGACCATACGTGGCCTGTGTATTGCAAAAAGTGGGGGATCTTGAGAGCCATCCGGTCTACTCTGCGCAGATTGGAGACAGAAGTCCAAAACATTGAAGCGGAACTGCAAACTAATCCCACACCTGAATTACAAGCCAAGCTGCGCAGCGTGCTTACCGAATACCAAGAGACAGAGGAAAGTGAATGGAAATACAAAAGGGAAATATCTTAGGGCTCGACACTATGGAGAGGGGGACAGACCTGGAAAAACGCTGGAGTCCTTAATCCAACCTCTGCAATTTTCAAACGTTGTTCTTGAGGTGGAAGATGAGGCCGGCCAACGTCATATTGACACGGCTGCGATAGTGGAGACGTTTCGAGGGTTCTACAGTGGTCTTTACAGGACCCATAGGGCTCAGCCGGTAGACTTCACCCCCTTCTTTGAGGATACGGCGATCGCCTGGTTGGGGGATGGGCAGAGGGAATTTCTTTTGAGACATCACGAGGATGAGGAAATTATATCGGCAATAATGCAATTGCAATCAGGAAAAGCCCCAGGCCCGGACGAGTTTTATATAACTTTCCACCACCTGCTCATCCCGGTACTGCGACATGTATACGAGGAAGCTCGTGAGACTGGTATACTTCCCCCTTCAATGCAAGAGGCGCGTATCATATCATTACCTAAACCGGGGAAACCCCCGACCTACTGTGATTCGTATAGGCCCCTATCCTTAATTAATGTGGACGCAAAGATTTTAGCCAAATTGATTGCTAATCGGATTAGTCCTCTTAAGACAGTATTGGTGCTCCCTGATCAGTCGGGCTTTGTGCCCACCAGAGGTACGTCCCATAACCTGCGCACACTGTTCGCGCTCCTACACGACATAGACCCTGATCTTCACGCTGCGGCTGTTTTTCTTGACGCCACCAAGGCGTTCGATTCCCTGGAGTGGGACTACCTCGCTTTTGTTTTACAACGAATGGGGTTCCCCTCCCCCTTCCTGACATGGATCAATTTATTATATTCAGGGGTACGAGCTAGAGTGATGGTTAATGGAGTTCAGTCGGCCCCCTTCGCGATTACACGGGGCACCCGGCAGGGATGTCCCCTATCACCCCTTCTTTTCGCCATAGCCATCGAGCCTCTGGTGGCCAAAATCCGACAACACTTTCGGGAATATGCATTGATATACCCAGAGAGGCAGATTCTAATTTCCCTGTATGCCGATGATCTCACGTTAGACCTGAGGGATCCAGAAGTCGGCCTCAATCCCATTCTCCGACTGCTCATCCTTTTTGGCCGACTATCAGGGATAAATGTGAACTGGGGGAAATCCCAAATATTCCCACTAACAGGTGCCACATTGGAATTTGCTCCCGACTTTCCTCTGACTTGGTGTGCAGATACAATCACTTATCTGGGCATCTGGATCTCTCGATGCCGGGAAGAACTGATACGCTCCAACTACGGACGCGCACTTGATCTGACCTTGGTAATTACCGTCCAATCTCCCTGCTCCCATGGGTGAGTAAGCTTCTGGAAAAATTCATAAATCTCCAACTGGTAAACTTTCTAGAAGAACAACAATTATTAGATCCCACCCAGACGGGCTTTAGACCCAAACATGGGACTGAGACCGCCCTTCTTATGGTTACAGAGGAGTCCAGAAAGATCCTGGACCAAGGAGGTTCAGTGGCAGTGATCCTCCTTGACCTCAGCGCGGCGTTTGACACGGTCAGCCATGACATCTTGCTGCGCCGTTTATCCAACGCCGGGATCAGGGACAAAGCCTGGCTGTGGTTCAAATCCTTCCTAGAGGATAGATACTTCCGAGTCTTTGAGGGTGAGTCTACGTCCACCTGTAGACCTTTAAAGTGTGGGGTCCCTCAGGGCTCCTCTTTGAGCCCCGCATTGTTCAATATATACATGAGGCCACTGGCCGAGGTTGTCCGCTCATTTGGGATTAAGATCATCTCCTATGCGGACGACACGCAGCTGGTGGTCTCACTGGCGCAGGAGGCCAATATGCCTGCGTCAGGCGGTCTCAAAGAATGCCTAGAGAAGGTCAAGGGCTGGATGTCCTCTTCATTCCTCAAATTGAATGGGGACAAAACGGAGCTGATGCTCCTAGGTTCCCCGGATCCCTACTTCCCCAACACCTTGTGGCCCCCTTGTCTAGGCCTTCCTCCAACCCCAAAAAACAACATCAAGAGCCTTGGGGTTTGGTTGGATAGATCCTTATCATTTAGCACCCAGGCCACAAAACTCTCAGCCGCCTGTTTTGGACTCATGAGAATGTTAAAAAAAATCTTCCCTCTCCTTCCCATGGAGGCAAAACAGGTGGCTGTACAGGGTCTAATACAATCACGCCTGGACTTCAACAACGTGCTTTATTTCGGTGCCCCAGAATATACCATACGCAGACTCCAGATAGTGCAGAACTGCGCAGCTCGTCTGCTGCTGAACATCCCGCGCAGACAATCGGTGAGGGCCGGGCTGGCTAACCTTCATTGGCTACCAGTGCGCCAGAGGATTCTGTTTAAGGCCATGTGCATTGCACATCAGGCCTTCTGGGATACGGGTCCCAGGATCACCTGGGACCTAATTACCCACTACCTCCCCAGCAGAAACCTCCGCTCCAGCCAGACTTTCTTGGCCACGATACCAAGAATAAAAAGATCCAGATCTGGCGGCAGGACGTTCGCCTACAACGCTTCCATGGCATGGAACAACCTCCCCCTGCACCTGAGAGCCAATTGCAATCTGCCCACATTCCGGCAACAGTTAAAAACTTTTCTTTTTAATCTGCCCCACTAATCCCAGTTAGGCCCCTCTGCAGGTCCCTGGTTATTCTAGCGCTTGGACGCCTTCGGGCAGCAATTCGCGCTCTATAAATCCACATCCATTCCATTCCATTCCATTCCATCTCATCACGGATAAGATCTCCAGATGGATCGCGATGCCCCTTTCCATGGCAGCCAGAGTCTCTTTGATCAAGATGGTAATACTGCCCAAGCTCCTCTACCTTTTTACCAACATTCCTCATGCTCCTAGACGTCATTTCTTTAAAAGTATCAAAGCCCAGTTGATCCGCTTAGGGTGGGGTGGAAGACAACCCAGACTGGCGTGGGATGATCTTACTCGGCCGTTTGAGTCTGGAGGATTCGAAGTCCCAGATATAGAATTATATTTCATCTGCACTCAGGCACACTTTGCAGCATACTGGATGCATCCCACCCCATATATGCCTCCCCTAGCAATTGAAGATGGATATATGGCCCCTACACCTAGTACAGCATATCTAAGCACTACCGCAGTCCCTAGACACCTAGCATCTACAACCGTACAATGCACTACCAGCGCCTGGCGCGATCTGGCGCACAAACTCAAAAGCCCCATACTCTACTCGCCGTTGGTGCCTTTACAGGGGAGACATGATCTACCAGTCACAATGGAGGGTGGATGCCGCCGCATGTTGCGGAAGCTGTCCTGCCTCACGTGGGGCCAATTGTACGCAAATGGAAAGTTTAGAAATAGTGAGGACTTCTTTGGTACCATGACCCCCACTCCTTTGGACAGATTCTATTATGTGCGGCTTAGGCAAGACATGCGTTCATTGACTCAGTGCTTTCCATTGGAACCCCCCCATTATGCTTCCTCTACACACTCTCTTACAGCACACTCCCCCGGAGCATGTAGTGTCGCGCTTATACCGCTCAACTCAAGGGGAAGGGGAGGGGGATCCGGCCGCAGCCAAGGGCAAATGGGAGGCGGAATTGGGAACCTCCATCACGACGGAACAATGGTCCTTTTGCTGCCGCCAAACGGGAGCCATATCTGCCAATAGTAGATTACGCCTTATACATTATAAATATATTCATCGACTATACTACACACCGGCTCGGCTACACCATTTGCACTTGCGCGACACTGATGGCTGTAATAGATGTGGGGCGTGGGGAGCTGACTTTGGGCACTTGGCCTGGGACTGTCCGCCGGTGCGGGAATACTGGAGGGAAGTGCTGCGCGCGCTGGACAAGATGTCTGGGACACATGTGCCCGAAGATCCCCTTACTGCTCTGTTGGGGTACACGGAACAAGTCCCTGTCAGGATGCGGAGATATGTCTCCTTGGCCCTTCTGCTGGCGAAGCGACGAATAGCCTGTCGATGGGGGCGCGGCCGAGCCCCCAAATTCAAGGACTGGATAAACGATCTCATATACTTCCAGGGCCAGTTACACATATATGCTGAACTTATGCCACCCTCCTCACGCCCTAGAGATATTTGGGCCCCTCTTCAAACATATCTTTTGGCACACACTGACACTGGGGCCCCTGACCCTGCTCCTGGCCGAGGGGGGAGCGACAGACACGAGGGAGAGTGACGCGATGAAGCAGAGGATCTCCCGGAAATGGGTATACACTGACCACGTTCTGGTGTCGTGGCGATTGGGGAGGGAAGGGCGGGATAGAGGAGCATGGGGGGGTGCACAATGGTGGAGACTAATTGGACAATGCTTTGGCATAACTGGCAAAAGATGGCGTTGCTACTGTGACTTATTGAACTTGACGTTTGGGGGGCATTTGTTTTGGGATCTGTGTTGATTGTCACCCGTTCTGCTTGCCCACTTGACGCGGCCGGCCCATAGGGGTTGTAGGCGGCTTGCTGTGTTGGCTTCCCCAATGTCCTTTACACATAAGGTCATGCATTGCTGTGCCGGCCCGTTGGGATGTAGGCACCTGGCTGTGTCAGATCTGCATGGTGTCAATAAAGGTTTGTTAAAATAAAAAAATAAAAATATTATTTATTTTCAGGGGTTGTTAGACAGTATTGGTTTAAGATGCAGATGAGATACTTCAAATTTTGGCAGAGTGCTGGGACTTCTTTGATTTCTGAATGGGTTTGAGAAAGTTACTGTACACTAAACACATTCACAGCTATGTCACAACACAATAGGGTATCATGGGGACTCACCAAACCACTGGGTCATACTAAAAAAGTCACCTGAAATGTAAATGGCCTCTTATTATAAGATCAAAAGGGTGTGGATCTTAGGATGGTGAAAACAATTTGATGCTGATTTCGAACTGTTGAAGGAGACCGAATTATGGGGTCCAAATTCCTCTGATTGGCATACCGGGGCTTCTTAGTGGCAGTGCATGCAGGCTTTGTGAAAAGACCACTGGGCAGTTATTTCTCTGCAAAAAAAACGTTTCTCTTTCAGTTGAAACAAATATGGAGAGACCCCCAGAGATGCTACATTGCAATCGGTGGCCGAATTCTGGGCAGCCAAATCTTGTTTCTAAGTTTCTATACCCCCTACCATTGATTGCACATTTTTGACGGGTGTGGGATTACTCATATTGTCACTCTCTCCTTGAGGCCGAATTATTGAGAGAAATCTAAATTGGGTCTTTTTTTTAAAAAAATTTAAAATATTTTTAATAAACTTTTTATTGAATCAAATCACAGTCCTCAGTGCAGATCAGAGACATATCAGTTCAAAAACACAATGTTGTAACAGCTAAGTATCACTTAACACATTAAGTAAGGGCATCATAATTCAACTCTTCGGTGCATTGCCATATCATGTGCGGGTGATGTGCAAATCTCGCCCCTATAGGAATTCCAGTGTTTCCATTTTCGATCCCATTTCTTAGGGCGGCTTCGCATTTTATAAACTTCCTTCTTTGCTATCATGCAGCGATCTAATTCCGCCACCCAGCTAATCGTTAGGGGTCGTGTGGCGGAGCCCCAGGACATTGCGATAGCTCTCTTCACTAATACGTACCCCAGTGCCACCCATTGTTCTATTTCAGTCAAATCTGTGGCCTCCCAAATGTTGAGGATCCCCAACCCTGGTGTCAGGTCAATCTGTTTCCCTAGCGTGTCTTTCATTTTATGGGTTGCCTTGTCCTAGAGGGGGCGTATCATGGGGCATGTCCAGAGAGCATGATAGAACGTACCAACCTGACCACAGCCTCTAAGGCACAGTGTGTCTAACCTACGGCCCAGTTTAGCAAGAAGTGTACCTGAAAGGTAAGAACGGTGGAGGATTTTCAATTGAATGAGACGGAAACGGTGATTTATCGCCGTTTCCCTGGGGGACATTAACGCCGTCTGCCAGTCGTCATCAGATATAGGCCCTATGTCTGCCTTCCATTGGTCCCGGAGAGTCTGGAAGGGGTCAGATAAATTGTTACAAAGCTTGCGATATGTGCCAGATACCGCCTTTTTAAAAAGCGGTTCGGAGAGGAGGCGGTCTTCCAGAGGAGAGGAATCTGGTATAGAGGACAAGTCTGGGATAGTAGTCTGAAGGGCATGCCGAATTTGCAGATACCGAAAAATCTCGCTTGGAGCAAGATCGTGTTTCGTTTGCAGTTCTTTAAATGTGAGGAGTTTCCCTCGATGTACAAAATCGCCAATAGTTGTGATACCGATCATGTCCCATTTATCAAAGCCCGCATGGTGGCAGAGTAGCCCCAGTTTCTGCGTTGACCAGAGCGGTGTAGATTTCGTGAGCTTATCTGCCCAGCCTAGACGTTTGGTGGGTTGATGCCAGACGGCCACCGTCAATGACATGGGTCCGAGATATCGGCCCCTCCGAGCATTACTATACAGGGCACCTAGATAGCCTTCCCTCCCCATCTGATACCTCTCCAGATGAAAGGCTGGATTTGATGGGGAGCCGTGAATCCAGTGATTTGTGGCTACCAGTTGTCAGGCCCAATAGTATAGGCGAAGGTCAGGGAGAGCGATGCCCCCATCATACCACCCCTTCGTCAGCTTGCGGAGGGCAATTCGAGTTGCCCTGCCGTCCCATAACAGAGTCCGGATCTCTCCCTCTATGGCAGCAAAATATGAGTCAGCTATGGGGAAAGGGCAGTTCTGGAGGGCATACAAAAATCTAGGTAATGCAAGCATTTTAAATAAGGCTGCTCCTCCCAGGAGGGATAAGGGCAGCGACCTCCAATGCTGCACATCATCCTGCAGCTTTCGAAGGGGGCCAAGAAGATTACGATCATAGAATGATGTGGGGTCGGTGGTAATATAGATCCAATCAAAACAACGAAAGAGTGTGCCTGGAATTTACTGAAAGAGCACAACTGTAGAACCCAACTAGGTTTCTTAATAAAGCCCTCACTCACCAACCTGGTTGGTGACATGCTTCATCATTGGGCTCCACCGGGAGAGGCCGAGTGCCACCCGGTGTGCTTCGATGCCAGAATTAATGCGGAGCTGGTGGTGTGTGTGGTGGGTAGTGAAAGTGTTTGTTAAAAGTGTCTTGTTTGTGTCAAAAAAGAATAAACTTATTAAAAGCCAAACAGACATGTATAAAAACAAAGTGTGGGACGTAAGAGCTGAATAGATTGTTCAGCCAGGTCCCTCATGATCTGGTCAACATGTTTCTGCCTATGTGTTATGTTTAAACCGGCATTCGTCAGGACCAAAGGAGGCGTGAGAACCTCGGCGGTATGGGCGTGCTAAGGCCCACCCTAACCTGAGGTTATAAGTGTGAAAATATAAAAATTATGGTGACTCTCGCATTGGAGAGGAACCGAGTTTATTCTGGGTAAGTAGAGAAAACCAAACACAGACAAACAAGGAAAGAGACAAACAGGCAATGATTAGACATAGTCATATGGGTTTGTCAACGTCGGACTTACAGATATTTATGCTCTGCGTGGTGCACTTATTTGGTAACACTGGCCATCTGTGCTGCTGTGAAGACAGAAAAGTGCATACAACACGACAAATGCGATCTCTAGACGCAAAGACAATTAAAAGATATGGAGAGCCCAGGACGGTCATTAGCATTAGCCAAGAACTTAGGTGGTAGAACACTATGCGCGGTAGAAAGACACAGTGTTGGTTGGGCACTGAATACACGAAAGAAAATAGAGTCTCACATGGGGTGTAGTCAGAATCTACACCATTTAAAGCAACCACAGATAAGATCACAAAGGAAAGATGGGAGGTTAGTAAATTAAAAAATTTCGAATATGGAGAAAAATGTGGAGCCCTCCTGGCCTGGAAATCCAGAACAGATAGAGTTAGGAATAATATTAAATTGTTAATTCAGAGAGAATCAGCCCTCCCAATCATTGAGGATATGGCCATCAGAGAGGAAGCAAGGGGGTTTATGCAGGGTCTTTACAAGGAAGACAACAATAGTGGACCTGAGGAGGTTAGAGCTTGGTTAGGTCAGAGGGATTTGCCCCAGTTATCCGATGAGAATAGGTCTTATCTGGAGAGTGAAATCACGGAGGGGGAAATAAGAAACCAACTCAAGAAAATGAGTCGTGGTAAAGCAGCAGGCCCTGATGGGCTGCCGACTGAGGTTTACCTGGATTTTCTTGATGTGATGGTCCCGGTGTTAACCATACTTTTTAACAGTCTGTTTAAACACGGTCATAGTATCCCCCCTTCTTGGTTTGAAGCCACAATAACTCTCATAGCCAAGCCGAACAAAGACCCCCAAAAGATAGAGTCCTACAGGCCTATATCTTTATTGAATTCTGATTTAAAGATCTACTCTGGGATACTGGCCACGAGACTTGCTAAAGTTATAAAAACAATTATCCACCCAGATCAAAGAGGGTTCATCCCTGGGAGGCAATTGAATGAATTAACATTCCAGGTGATCGGGGCAATTGATTTTGCGGAAGAGAGGGGGTTGCCATTAGCAATAGTCGCAATGGATGCGGCCAAAGCCTTTGATCAGGTTAATTGGGAGTATCTTTGGGCAACAATGGCCAGCTTTGGTTTTCCACAAGTTTATATAGAAGGGATCAAATCACTTTATCAGAGTCCGCGAGCTAAGGTCTTGGTAAATGGGGGTCTATCAGATTGGTTTAACATCTTCCGCGGAACCAGACAGGGATGTCCTTTGTCCCCTTTATTGTTTGATATCTACATAGAGCCTTTTGTCTCTCTTATTAGAGCTGATCAAAAAATTTCACCTTTTAAAATAGCAGATTTAGAGCTTAAAACAGCGTTGTATGCGGACGATCTTCTGCTATATACTTCTAATCATACTGAGGCAATCCCTAGACTATTTGAATTAGCTGAAGAATTTGGACGGCTATCTGGGTATCAAATTAATAAGGGGAAGACTGAAATAATGGGGTGGAATAATTCAACAGGCATCCCGGGGGCCAGAAATAAAATCAGATACCTGGGAATTTATCTTACCCAGAAACTGACTGATATTCCTAAAATCAGTTGGCAGTTAGTCGTTAAGGAGATTTCTAAAACGCTATTAAAATGGGCCAATTTGCCACTGAATTTGTATGGGCGAGTCAATCTGGTTAAAATGACAATCCTCCCTAAAATAACTTTTTTGTTCAATGCTATTCCGCTGGCTTTCCCTATAAAAGATATTACGAGCCTACAAGGGAAAATAGGATCCTTTATATGGGCCTCGAAATCGCCTAGGATTGCATGGAAGAAATTAAGGAGGGGATTAAAGGTAGGGGGTTTGGCCCTACCTGATCTGTTGTTATATTGTCACGCCTTCCATCTTAAGAATTTCAAATTATTGGCTAACAAATTGGACTCTTCTTCACAGGGTCGCCTATTTCAGGCTCTATTGTATGACCAGCCTCAGGGTCAGGAATTTTTCCTTTTTAAATTTGGTGATCAAAATTTTTTTAAAAAGGTTCGCCTTAAGATCCTGCAGACAGCATTAAGCAACTGGATATATTTCCGGAGAACGTTGGGGATCCCCTATTATAACATTCATGCCCCAATCTGGGATTCGCCAGGTACCCCGGAATGCCTGCAGGATCAACTATCCCAGCCACTTAGGAAAGCAGGTTGTAGGAGATGGGGTGACCTCTGTCTTGATTCGTGTCTTATGGGCTGGGAGGCTATAGCGGCTTTGACCAACGGGTCTTTAACAAGATTTAAATATTATCAACTTTCTGCCTGGTGGTCAGGGCAGTCGCTGGTGTTTGAAGAGGAAAGGGGGATCTTAGATGCTGTCTGTAGAGGCGGAGTTTGGAAACGGGAGGTTTCATTTTGGTATAGGTCACTATTAGGTGTAAAAGAAACTCTGAACCAGGAACTGGGGGGCCTTTGGGGCAATGTTTTAGGTGGCGGTCTGGAGACGGTGCAAAAAATTTGGATGGACTCATTTTTTATCTCACAGAGTTTAATTAAACCAGCAAATCTGAGGAGAAACCACCTGTTTACGGCATATAGGATTTACTGGACTCCGGCAAAGCTATCTAAGATCACGTCCAATAATTATCATTGCCCCAGATGTAAACACCCGGCAGCGGACGATTTACATATGTTTATGGAATGTTCAGAACTCTCGGGTTATTGGGAGGCGGTCTGTGGTTTCTTGGAAAAGGTTTTAAAAACCCCTATTACATGTTCTCTTAGTCTGATTTTCTTCGGTTTGCTACCAAATTATAATATTAATAATTATGCCTCACAATTTATATTCTATGTGATAGTTATAGCCAGAAGAGAAATATGTAAAGAATGGAAATCAGAGGCCCCCCCAAGATTTGCTGATTGTTTAAAAAACATCATGATGGTTAGCAAGTCTGATATGGCTTGTGAGGCCGCAAGCGCTGAGGGGGTGTGGTCGGCCCTGGTTGCTTGGTTGAAAAACTAAGGGTGGTCCTATGATTATGCCAGAGGTTTGTGGTTCAGTCCTCCCGAGTTCCCAAGGTGGCCCAGTTTAGTGAATGGGAATGGGAGTCGGACAAGATGACAGCCTACCTCTGGGAGATCTCTTCTTTTTCCACACACTGTGTTAAGGGCGGTAAGGACATCGGAGAGTGTGGAAGGTATGAGGATCTTCCACCTAGATTTTAAAATATCTGGTGGCATGTATGAGGACAAAAAAAAAAGAATCTACACCATGGGTCTCGGGAGGGGGGTGGAAGCTACAATGGCACACCCTAGGAATAGAAAATAAAGAAAAAGGTACGGAAAAGAAAAGGGGGGATTAAAAGGAGCAGAGAACTTCTCCAGAACTTATCTGAATTGCCTGGTCGTAGGACTCACGCCCGCTCAGCTAGGCACCCGCTTGGCACCTATGTGATCCCTCGATAACCGGTACCCGATGGTGAGTAGAACGGGGAAGCCGGCATGTTTATAAGGAAACTCGCGCTCGAGAGGCGAGGCAAAACGGGGGTGTGTCATCATGTGGTACGCGATGGCGTGTCAGTTCACCGCCAATCAGTAAACTGGAGTTACGCTTAGTGGCCAATCACGCTGTAGTGCTGTGTGGCCAATCACAAGTGGGAACCCAAGGGAGTATTCATTGTCATGGATACGATACACAACGCCACGTCATAGGAATCCCTGTGCCGAAGTAAATCGCTGGGTGCCCGTTAAGTTAAAGTGTGCGCGTAGAGCCAGTAAACATGCCGCTCTGAGCTAATTAATTAAGCATGCTCCACACAGTGGGTTCGAATAAAGAAAAGACTAGTGTATGGAAAACGGACGAGGGGTTCGTATCCAAGGGCAACACTGTGCAGTGTCCAATCGTAACCTCTCAGGTGCAAGTGCGGTGGCGGAGTAGAGAGCAGGGCTTTCGAAACGACCATGCGGGGTATGGTGCACATTATGCCCGTAGGGTTGCTGATAGGAGGTTTATAATGACACTTACCACATATCAAAGGGAAGTAAGGGGTCCAAAAAAGGGGGGGAGGGGGGTCAAATGATGAAGCATGTCACCAACCAGGTTGGTGAGTGAGGGCTTTATTAAGAAACCTAGTTGAGTTCTACAGTTGTGCTCTTTCAATAAATTCCAGGCACACTCTTTCGTTGTTTTGATTATATTTAGTTTGGGGGACTAAGAGTGGCCCATATTTGTTGTTTTTCCCTCACTCTCTTGTTGTTTTCAGCGGGTAATATAAATCCCCAAATATTTAAAACCGTCGGTGACCACGGCGACGTCATATCCGTGTGGCAGCCGAGGCGGGGGGCCATGAAAAACATATAGTACCGACTTTGACCAATTGATAGTATATCCTGCATATTTACCAAAGTTAGTGATGCTAAATTGGGTCTTGTAATTATATTAAATAAGTCAAAATGTATTCAGAGATGATCCAGCATGTACTTTGCTAAAGTAGCACAGGAGTAACTGACACTAATAGAATACACCGCTTTGACTGTCACATTCCTTGATGTGCCACCACTCAGCCCTTCCACATCATCACAGGTCTTAAATATGGGGATAAAACGAAATGAGCTCCGGCACATGCACTCCTAGGAGACTAACATGCCTCAACGGGATGCCATACACAGAGAGGGACACCATTTTGGCGCAATCCCTGGCTTACTGACCTTAGTAGATCTGAGATGGCGTCAGAGTCCAAGCATTCTCAACACATGGAGCGCCTCCCCAACGCAAGGGAATAACCAGGCCAATGTGCGAGGGGTAGGGGCTTAGCTCCAGTGGGGGGTCAGGGTGTGACATCCCTCAAATCCCTTCTTTGCCCTTCTTTGTTCGTCACCCCACTGCTTGTAAGCAGTGGTAAGCAGAAACATAAAATTATAATTTTGCGTTATCATTTTATGGGGCTTCCTGCTGCTTTGTAGGATGGGCGGTGCTGCTCTTCTTTTGGAGCAGGGCAGGGGAGGAATGGTTTTCCAACTACCAAATTTGCGCAATGACTGTTTGTTTGTCTGTATTCTAAATTTATCAAGAGGTTTTAACTTGTTCATTGTTTGGATCGGGATCGTAAATATACATAGTGACTTGTTTACCAAAAAGTTTGAAATCTGCACCCACAGAAGTACTCCTTGAATTTGGAATTCACACTAGTTGGCAGTGATAGTCTTGCAAATCTGCACCAGTCTCAAGTTTCCAGGCAAAAGTTGATGGGAAAAATGCTTGCAAATTGTCTAACCAGTGGCAATTGCTCGGGGTAGCATTCCAACCTATTGTTTTTCACGTACTGGAACCACTCTAGACAGAGGCTCACCTATTGTAAATCAGGACTGACCCTGTTCCTCATAAAAACAATCCATTCCCAAATGTCGTCACTTCACCCATACCCTGCAGCCCCCTGCCTTTTTATTTGGTAAGTTTGAGATTCGACCCCCCTGCCCTCCTCCCCCGAATCTTACTACCTAAGCTACACCCCTGTCCAGATCAGTGCAGCTTCATGCCAGCCCGTGCCGCCTGATATAATATTATACACCTTTATAATTGCGCTGGCCCTCTGTCTAATGTGCTGCTGTGCAGGGGGAATACGTTTCAGACGTTCCTTATCTGTAAGAGCACTGAACAGGCTGCCTGCTTTCCCCCCTGCTCTTTGACATTGCGATTGAGCCTATGGTGGACTGGATCAATTGGGACGCATTAGTAAAGAGGTTTAAGTGGTCGCTTGCACTTGGAGACAAGGGCTCGCCGTAAGTGGATAGTCTCCCCATATAGCTACAGGAGCCAGCCTGGTCAGGTCCTTGGGTGCTGCAAATTCCCTGTATCTTTGGCAGATACTCAGGACTAATGATTAATCTGAGCAAGTCTGTGGTATTCCACTTATGATTAACCGAATCAGACTTACAAGGGGCCGCAAGGTTGGTGGAGGCACTGTAGAGTATGCAGGCCTAGTGTGTGGGAGACATTGTGATGCAAAAGGGTTAATTAGCTTAGGCAGTATTGAGTGAAAATGCATGCAAAAAACCCTTGTTCACGCCGAGATAGCAGATCATTTTGTGATGCTTGTTTGCCATTTTCTATTTGACACAATTGGATGTACTGCAAAAAGGGAGGAACCAAGAGCTTTTGTACTGAGGTCCTGCACAGTGCCCCAAAGGTATGATAAACAAAACCAGGAGTGCAGTTCCTCTGGGAGGGGGGGGGGAGAGCGATTAGTCTCTATAGAATGCCCTCACACACCTAGCAAGGTGTCATGCTTCATCATAGGGCTGTGCTCCTCATCGGGCCGGCGCTGCAATGCCCGACGGGCTCCCGCAGAGGGGCTCTTTATCGGAGATCTTTTTAGAGACAGCCGTATGGGTGTGTGGGGGTAGGTGCAACAAGTGTAGTGAGTGGTGGTGTGGTGAGTTAAAATAGGTATGGTATTGCCAATCGAGGAACAATTTTATTCTGGTGGTATACCAGCCTAATTAAAATCGGTGACCCCCGAGGGGATTATGATGCTCCCCAGGGAAGTAGAAAGGTCGACATGTTTCTTGCCCTATGCCCAGTACGGGTCGGTGGCAATTCTTCAGGACCAAGTGAGAGAGTGCTCAAAAAATATTCTCTACTACATAGTGGGTGATAGTAAAATTAGTACATCACCAAGCGAGTCCATTGGGTCCCAAGGGGAGGTGGACCCACTGTTTCGAAACCTAGATGAAAAGAAAACAGGACAACACAAAGAACACATAAAGAACAATTTCAGCATTCGAAATAGGTGCTGTCTGGCTACAGTGGGCAACCGTGCAGCAGTGTGATTCATGTTAGCATGGCTGAATAGGTGCTACCATGGCTATCCATCTGAAGGACTACTCAGGTGGGGTTCGTGCTGGATAAAATACGGACTACCGACTACACAATACTATAACACCACCATAAGTGCCAAATGCTGTGGACTGCTTCATGGAGTGCTATATGGCGTGGGACCGCAATAAGTGGCCGAGCAAGTGTCAGGCACAGTGCAAAGGAGGACTGCCATCCCCAGATCTCTAGGCTAATTTGTAAGCGTGGTCAATAGGGGGAGGAAGGCAAAAATGCATGTAGCGTCACTGCCCCCAAATACCGGGTAGCGGGTGGTTTCACAAGTGGTGAGATGAGGTATTGAAGATAAAAGTGCCAATGGCTACGAAAGAGGGGACCCCATGCGGGGAGACTCACCCCCTGGGATACAGAAATTGCTGTACGGGTTCGCCTAAAAGCCGAAAAAAGGCTCGCCCTAAAAAACGTAAAAGAAAGCGTTAATTAACCTGCAAAATGCCGCACAACAAATACCGGCATATAACACACTGTACTCACTAAATTAGGGCGTGCACACAGCCGTAATCCTATCGAGGCTTTGGCTTCCGTAACGAGCAGGCGGGGGTGTGTTCAAAATAAAGGAAGTGCTCACACGCACAAGAGAAAACGACTAGACCGCAAGCTTGCGCGGCCATCTTGGGGATGAAAGAAACTTTATTGCACGGTCAATGCGGGAACGGGAACATCAATTAGTAATGTTCCCACAAAAGGGGTAGTCTAGCACGCGTATCAAATTACGTGATTACACATACAGAGGAGTGATTCTGCGGGGTAAATATTGCAATAAAGAATTCGGGCGAGCGTCTAATAGAATGACGCATAGGTGGTGTAAGAGTGCCTCGAAGTCTTATTCATTGTGGGACAAGGTCAAAGGAGAATAACTCAGGCCAGAGGGTCTTGCCACATGAGTTTAAGATGACAAATGTCAAAGAATATCATTGTTACTCGTGCGGTGTCATCTGATAAAATGAAGAGCACCACCTGTAAGCGGACCAGGGGGATATCACAATGATGTTGTCACCATCTGGTCAAAACGTGTACATGGGGTGAATTATGTATTATTGAGGGTAGCCCATGGTATATCATCGTTGAGGCCGATTGTGTGGCTAGAAATTTTAAAGTTCCATTGCTGTTCCTTTCGGAAAAGGGCCTCCTTGCTGATCACAGGAAAGGCTTGCAGAATTGTCCACGTCAGGTCATTGGCCGTGTGGTTCTTCTCCAAAAAATGGGTGCACATTTTGGTGTTTGCCTTTTTGCACCTAATGTTGCTCCGGTGTTCGGAGATTCTGATCTTGACTGGACGTGTCGTCATGCCGACGTACATAAGGTCGCATGGGCATTGAATTAAATAGATACAGTTGCGTGAATTGCAGTTGGTATGGGATTTTTGTTGCCAAGTTAGGGATTCCGAAAATTTGATGTTCCTGCTTGCTTTTGTTAGGGCGCATGCGGTACATTGTCCACATGGGTGATGGGCTGTAACAGGTGGTAAGCCCCACAGTCGCTGGTTGGACGGTGGAGGTAGTCTGGGTCTAGTACTGATAAGCAGGCTTTTCAAATTATCAGTCCTTTTGAAAGCAAATCGGGGCATGGGGATTTGCCAGACTCCTACCGACAGCAAATTCCAATGTTTTTTGATGATTCTTTGGATGGAGTTTGATTCAGGCGTGAAGGTGGTTACACACGTGATTTGATCAGTTTTGATTTTTTCTGTGGAAGTCAGCAAGGCGTCCCTGTTAGTATTTCGTGCTCTTTTGTAGGCCGTTTGCGTGATCGCCCTCGGGTATTCTCTTCTAGTTAATTGGCCTGTAAGGTCATGTGCCTGTGTTTTGAAATCCTCCAATGTACTGCAGTTGCGTCGGAGTCTAAGGTATTGTCCATATGGCAAGTTATTGCGTAAAGCCTTGGGATGGAAACTACTAAAAAGTAGTGGACTATGGCTATCTGTGGGTTTTTTGTGGGTTTTTGTGTTCAAACCTGTCGGGGTTTTGAAAATGAGCAGATCCAGAAAGGGAAGTTCATAGACTGATGAGTTGGCCGTGAAACGTAGATAGGGGTCGAGACTGTTAACCCAAGCTACGAAAACGGGGATGGAGTTCAAATCCCCTTTCCAGAAGATGAGAATGTCATCAATGTACCGTCGCCAAAGGGTGACGTTCTCCTTATAGATGTTAGTCTCAGTGAAGATGTAATTTGCTTCAAAATGCGCCATATATAGGCATGCCAGGCTGGGAGCAAAGGTGCTCCTCATCGAAGTGCCCTGGACTTGATGGTAAATGAGGTCTTCAAATTGGAAGTAGTTTTTTGTTAGGGCAATCTCTGCACACTCCATAATGAAAGAAATGGGTGTGGGCGAATCCCATGTTTGTGCTCGGAGTACTTCTTCCACAGCATCCAAGGTGGCCCTCTGAGGGATGTTAGTATAGAGGGCCTCTACATCCAAGGTAATAAGTGCGTCCACACTGGTACCAGTTTCATTAGACTGTTTGATGATGTTGAGGACATCCCTTGTGTTGAGTAGAAAAGTTGGGGTCTTTTGTTCCAGGGGGCGTAAAAAATGGTCACAGAACCGCGAAAGAGGTTCCAGAGCAGAGTTGATTCCTGACACAATAGGCCTCCCAGGTGGAGGTAGGACACCTTTGTGGATTTTTGGTAATGTGTAGAAATACGGTATACGGGGATCATTGTTCATAAGGAATTCTGATTCATTTTTCGATGTCCAGCCTTGTGTTAGTGCACTGGTGACTAGAGTTCTTATTGTGATGATCAGTTTTTTTATAGGATCCTCTTTGATTTGGGCGTAATACCGTTTGTCACTGAGTTGTCTTAGGCATTCTGTTCTATAGTCAGGGGTGGACATAATGACTATAGCTCCCCCCTTGTCCGCCTCTTTGATAGTGATCGTCGTGTCATTGCTGAGATTAGTTATTGCCAAGTTTTCCATTCGGGAATTGTTGTGGAAGGTTTTTTTCTCTGTTATGGCACTGATGTCCTTGATGACTGCTTTTTCGAAAGCCAGAATTTCTGGCGGCACCATTGCAGAGGAGGGCGTGAAGGTGGAAGGTTTCCGCATGCCTGAGTCAGATTGGGGAGAGAAGTTTTGGTCTTTGAAGAAATTTCTCAGACGGATTTTCCGAAAAAGATCATGAATTTCGCAGTGAGTCCTAAAATCATCGGGTCGTGGTGTGGGCACGAATCCAAGCCCCTTGATAAGGACTTTTTCTTCTATCTGCTTTAGTAGCCGATCTGATAGATTCACTATCAGTTTTTCTTGCTTCTGTGCCCACACCACGACCCGATGATTTTAGGACTCACTGCGAAATTCATGATCTTTTTCGGAAAATCCATCTGAGAAATTTCTTCAAAGACCAAAACTTCTCTCCCCAATCTGACTCAGGCATGCGGAAACCTTCCACCTTCACGCCCTCCTCTGCAATGGTGCCGCCAGAAATTCTGGCTTTCGAAAAAGCAGTCATCAAGGTCATCAGTGCCATGACAGAGAAAAAAACCTTCCACAACAATTCCCGCCTCGAAAACTTGGCAATAAATAATCTCAGCAATGACACGACGATCACTATCAAAGAGGCGGACAAGGGGGGAGCTATAGTCATTATGTCCACCCCTGACTATAGAACAGAATGCCTAAGACAACTCAGTGATACACGGTATTACGCCCAAATCAAAGAGGATCTTACAAAAAAACTGATCATCACAATAAGAACTCTAGTCACCAGTGCACTAACACAAGGCTGGATATCGAAAAATGAATCAGAATTCCTTATGAACAATGATCTCCGTATACCGTATTTCTACACATTACCAAAAATCCACAAAGGTGTCCTACCTCCACCTGGGAGGCCTATTGTGTCAGGAATCAACTCTGCTCTGGAACCTCTTTGACGGTTCTGTGACCATTTTTTACGCCCCCTGGTACAAAAGACACCAACTTTTCTACTCGACACAAGGGATGTCCTCAACATCATCAAACAGTCTAATGAAACTGGTACCAGTGTGGACGCACTTATTACCTTGGACGTAGAGGCCCTCTATACTAACATCCCTCAGAGGGCCACCTTGGATGTTGTGGAAGAAGTACTCCGAGCACAAACATGGGATTCGCCCACACCCATTTCTTTCATTATGGAGTGTGCAGAGATTGCCCTAACAAAAAACTACTTCCAATTCGAAGACCTCATTTACCATCAAGTCCAAGGCACTTTGATGGGGAGCACCTTTGCTCCCAGCCTGGCATGCCTCTATATGGCGCATTTTGAAGCAAATTACATCTTCACTGAGACTAACATCTATAAGGAGAACGTCACCCTTTGGCGACGGTACATTGTTGACATTCTCATCTTCTGGAAAGGGGATTTGAACTCCATCCCCCTTTTCGTAGCTTGGGTTAACAGTCTCGACCCCTATCTACGTTTCACGGCCAACTCATCAGTCTATGAACTTCCCTTTCTGGATCTGCTCATTTTCAAAACTCCGACAGGTTTGAACACAAAAACCTACAAAAAACCCACAGATAGCCATAGTCCACTACTTTTTAGTAGTTTCCATCCCAAGTCTTTACGCAATAACTTGCCATATGGACAATACCTTAGACTCCGACGCAACTGCAGTACATTGGAGGATTTCAAAACACAGGCACATGACCTTACAGGCCATTTAACTAGAAGAGAATACCCGAGGGCGATCACGCAAACGGCCTACAAAAGAGCACGAAATACTAACAGGGACGCCTTGCTGACTTCCACAGAAAAAATCAAAACTGATCAAATCACGTGTGTAACCACCTTCACGTCTGAATCAAACTCCATCCAAAGAATCATCAAAAAACATTGGAATTTGCTGTCGGTAGGAGACTGGCAAATCCCCATGCCCCGATTTGCTTTCAAAAGGACTGATAATTTGAAAAGCCTGCTTATCAGTACTAGACCCAGACTACCTCCACCGTCCAACCAGCGACTGTGGGGCTTACCACCTGTTACAGGCCATCACCCATGTGGACAATGTACAGCATGCGCCCTAACAAAAGCAAGCAGGAACATCAAATTTTCGGAATCCCTAACTTGGCAACAAAAATCCCATACCAACTGCAATACACGCAACTGTATCTATTTAATTCAATGCCCATGCGACCTTATGTACGTCGGCATGACGACACGTCCAGTCAAGATCAGAATCTCCGAACACCGGAGCAACATTAGGTGCAAAAAGGCAAACACCAAAATGTGCACCCATTTTTTGGAGAAGAACCACACGGCCAATGACCTGACGTGGACAATTCTGCAAGCCTTTCCTGTGATCAGCAAGGAGGCCCTTTTCCGAAAGGAACAGCAATGGATCTTTAAAATTTCTAGCCACACAATCGGCCTCAACGATGATATACCATGGGCTACCCTCAATAATACATAATTCACCCCATGTACACGTTTTGACCAGATGGTGACAACATCATTGTGATATCCCCCTGGTCCGCTTACAGGTGGTGCTCTTCATTTTATCAGATGACACCGCACGAGTAACAATGATATTCTTTGACATTTGTCATCTTAAACTCATGTGGCAAGACCCTCTGGCCTGAGTTATTCTCCTTTGACCTTGTCCCACAATGAATAAGACTTCGAGGCACTCTTACACCACCTATGCGTCATTCTATTAGATGCTCGCCCGAATTCTTTATTGCAATATTTACCCCGCAGAATCACTCCTCTGTACATGTAATCACGTAATTTGATACGCGTGCTAGACTACCCCTTTTGTGGGAACATTACTAATTGATGTTCCCGTTCCCGCATTGACCGTGCAATAAAGTTTCTTTCATCCCCAAGATGGCCGCGCAAGCTTGCGGTCTAGTCGTTTTCTCTTGTGCGTGTGAGCACTTTCTTTATTTTGAACACACCCCGCCTGCTCGTTACGGAAGCCAAAGCCTCGATAGGATTACGGCTGTGTGCACGCCCTAATTTCGTGAGTACAGTCTGTTATATGCCGGTATTTGTTGTGTGGCATTTTGCAGGTTAATTAACGCTTTCTTTTACGTTTTTTAGGGCGAGCCTTTTTTCGGCTTTTAGGCGAACCCGTACAGCAATTTCTGTATCCCAGGGGGTGAGTCTCCCCGCATGGGGTCCCCTCTTTCGTAGCCATTGGCACTTTTATCTTCAATACCTCATCTCACCACGTGTGAAACCACCCGCTACCCGGTATTTGGGGGCAGCGCGCTACACGCATTTTTGCCTTCCTCCCCCTATTGACCACGCTTACAAATTAGCCTAGAGATCTGGGGACGGCAGTCCTCCTTTGCACTGTGCCTGACACTTGCTCGGCCACTTATTGTGGTCCCACGCCATATAGCACTCCATGAAGCAGTCCACAGCATTTGGCACTTATGGTGGTGTTATAGTATTGTGTAGTCGGTAGTCCGTATTTTATCCAGCACGAACCCCACCTGAGTAGTCCTTCAGATGGATAGCCATGGTAGCACCTATTCAGCCATGCTAACATGAATCACACTGCTGCACGGTTGCCCACTGTAGCCAGACAGCACCTATTTCGAATGCTGAAATTGTTCTTTATGTGTTCTTTGTGTTGTCCTGTTTTCTTTTCTTCTAGGTTTCGCAACAGTGGGTCCACCTCCCCTTGGGACCCAATGGACTCGCTTGGTGATGTACTAATTTTACTATCACCCACTATGTAGTAGAGAATATTTTTTGAGCACTCTCTCACTTGGTCCTGAAGAATTGCCACCGACCCGTACTGAGCATAGGGCAAGAAACATGTCGACCTTTCTACTTCCCTGGGGAGCATCATAATCCCCTCGGGGGTCACCAATTTTAATTAGGCTGGTATACCACCAGAATAAAATTGTTCCTCGATTGGCAATACCATACCTATTTTAACTCACCACACCACCACTCACTACACTTGTTGCACCTACCCCCACACACCCATACGGCTGTCTCTAAAAAGATCTCCGATAAAGAGCCCCTCTGCGGGAGCCCGTCGGGCATTGCAGTGCCGGCCGACGAGGAGCACAGCCCTATGATGAAGAATGACACCTTGCTAGGTGTGTGAGGGCATTCTATAGAGACTAATCGCCCTCCCCCCCCCCCTCTCCCAGAGGATCTGCACTCCTGGTTTTGTTTACAATTGGATGTACTGCCAAGGTGCCTTGTTTATGGTACCAGACCGTGCTGAGCTTGCGATGCTTGTTTTCGGCATTCTATAGATGAAGCTATCGGCGAAGAAGCTCTTTTCATGGTACACTTTGGCAGCCAGGTGGATCGTGGGAGAGACATACCGTTGAGGATGTACTAACCCAGAGAAGGCCTAGGAGTAGTTATAAGGTCCTGGGAAGATGATTTAGTACCAGTAAGAACAAAGCAGTAAATACTGATAACAGTGCATGAACTTGCGAGAAGCGAACAGAATATTGTGCAAACCAGTGTTTAGTGTAGAAAAAACAGGAGGGGAGTGGGAGGCCGAGAGTAAAGCTCACAGATGGGGTTTTACAGAACTGTCGTCGCCCGAAGCTGCTGCCCCCGGTTATGCCGTTTCAAGGGAGGGTGTCGGAGATTGGAGCGGGCTTCCCAGAGTTGTGGAAAGTTAAGTCCCAGGGGGTGGAGGGCCTGATTCTACTGCTCTATCTTGATTTACCAGAATATTACTATTGCAGCTTTACTTAACTGCAATGCAATTGATTTAAGACACACGTGTGACTAATTTTGCGACTGTTAATTGAAAGACTATCTCCTCTTGAGCTTTGGAATTACTTTTGTGCTCTTGATTTGCTGCATTGTAAATGACTTCAACTATCTGGATAGCATCACTATTGATCTAGAATTACATTATAAACATATGCAACTATTCTGCTAATGTATAATCGTCAATGCCAATATATGTGCTTGTTGATTTCTAAGTGATTGACATTTGCTTGGGTTGGATGCCATCGGCCAGTCGAACACAATTGGTACCAGGAGTGGGGTACAAGTCAATAATGCCTCTGTGGGGACGCAAAAAGGATAAAGAGACAGAGAAGGGCAGAAGGGGCAGAGACTAGATCCATTCCTGGGTAGTTGTTGACAGACCCATTTTCTGGTGTTGCAGGGCCCCTAAACCGATGGGCAGCGCCGGTTCTATGGTAAGAGTTGGATGAAAAAGGGACTCCTCTTTTAGTGGAAAACAAAGTGGAGAGTGTGAAGGTGGGGACAGGAGCTGAAAGCAGCAGGGCAGGTGGGATGGCTTTTCCTGTCTGCACTCCACACGGTGCAAAAGAGAGCATTAGCCTTAGATGATGAGATAAGAAAGCTGCGGATGAGGTAGCAGCCTTGCAGGAGAGAGAGCTGATTATGTGGAAAGCGCAGTAGCTAGAACTGATGGACGGAGGCCAGGTGCGCCGCATTCACCGTGCGAGTAGCTCAGCATATGAGCAAGCACAAGTTCAGAGCACCCTCAGCCAGTGGCGTAACGAAACTGGAGCGGGCCCCCCTGCACAGTACACGGAGGGCCCCCCTCCGGACTTCTTCAGGAGCTGTCAGGCCAGGGTAAAGTGTTGAGGGGGCCCCCTGGAGCTTGCCCCCCCCCGCACCGCGGGGCCTGCGGGGGCCTTTGTTACGCCCCTACCCTCAGCAGTGCAGGTGAGGGCTTGGGTGCGCAAAGGCGACTGGAATCCCAGTGCCTGGAATGGGTCAGTCCTGACGGTGATGACCAGGACCATGAGGTAGAGATACGTGTGGCAGAATTAGGAGGGGAGGCAGGCAAACTGGGGGGCGGGGGAGGCTCTGTAGGCTCGCCCCCTAAAGCAAAATAAGTCAAAGGAATGGGTGGAAGACAGGTACAGAATACTCGTTTGGTGAGGGATTACACACAAAGTGAGTTTTTGGAGATCACATGGTCAGCCAGAAGCCTGGAGAGCACCTGTGTAAATGGCTGGTACAGTTATGGGATGCCGGGGCAGAAGGGACGTTCTTATTACCTGATGAACTTTTGAAAATGGGATCGGTTACAACGCATGCCATGTTGGGGCAGTGGTTACGAGGTGCCCATGGGAAGCAGGCATTTTCCTTGTAGGTTGCTTGCTAGACGGATTGAAGCAGTTGTACTCAAATGCCGTAGATGTTGAGGAGAATTGGGGATTATGGCAGCCTACCACAGAGGCAAATGAGGGAGATGGGGATGCAGGCTGCTATATATTCTCAATAGTGTGCGGGCCTGATGTTGAGCCACTGACCGCAGGGATTAGAGCACCCCTGATTAGGAATACACCCCCACAAAAGAAGGGAGCTTTGTTAGCTCTTCTAGGCCCAGGTGACTAGGAAGAAACATGCTTTACAGGGGGGGGGGGGGGGGGTTGGGTCAGAGAAGCAAGAAGCCTTTGACGGAGCAAAAGATGCATTGCAGAATTTCTCTGTGTTTCGTCCCATCACGGAGTCCCATTGCTCATTAACAGATCCATACAAGGGACAGGAGAGCAAGTAATGTACACACCATAATGTGACTAGCATAATTGATATAGGCACCCACGTATTGTACCTACCTACTGAATCTACCACAGCCGAACCAGGCGTGAGCATACACAGGATATTTGAATGGAACGTCCCTTTCCCCATTAAGCTACCTAGATTAGAAGCTATTAGACAGTAGGCACAGATTATATTTACTAAGTTTGACACAGCTGCTAAATATACACAATACACAGCTATTAGAGTGACTATCGATGCCCAGCCACTGATGCTACCGCTTCTCATGCTCAGCAACTAACAGAGCATCACTGGTATGACGTGTGTTCGCTGGCTCCAGGAGCCATGGCAATTCTTCATTTGGTGCTGCACCCTTTGATTTGGCTGCTCGCTGCTTTTGCTATATTGATTTTTATAATGGGCCGACTGTACGTACTAAACAGCTGTATGTTAGCGTGAAGACGCTTGATGCAATGTTTACTGGACTTCGTAGTAATCTGTCTGCGCACACTATTAAATAACTTGGTTTTTGCATGCATTTACACTCATCAAAAGGGGTGGAGTTTAGAGAATGCAGTTCTAGTGTGCGGAAGAAGGCGTGGCGCCAAAGGGTTAATTAGCTTAGGCCGTGTGGATGAGTGAAAATGCATGCAGAAACCCCATGTACCACGCAGCCACTCTGGTGATGCTTGTCGGCTGTTTTCTACTCGACACAATCAGATGTGCTGCCAAGGTGCTTTGTGCACGGCGCCGCGTTGAGCTTGCGACGCGCGTTTTCGACATTCGATAAACACATCTATCTGCGAAGAAGCTCTGTTCATGGTACACTGGGCAGTCAGGTGGATCATGGGAGAGACATGACTTTGAGGATGTACTGACCCCTAGAGGGCCTGGGAGTAATTACAAGGTTCCGGGAGGATGAGTACCAGTTGG
The DNA here is from genome assembly GCF_964204655.1 of Triturus cristatus. Taxonomy (NCBI): domain Eukaryota; kingdom Metazoa; phylum Chordata; class Amphibia; order Caudata; family Salamandridae; genus Triturus; species Triturus cristatus. The sequence continues at coordinate 568,553,978 of NC_140586.1, forward strand.
AACAAAGTTGTAAATACTGCTAACAGCGCAAGAACTTGCGAGAAAGGAACAGAATATTGTGCAAGCCAGTTTATAGTGTATAAAAAAAGAGGGGGAGCAGGAGGCCTGAAGTCAAGCTCACAGACGGAGTCGTGCAGGGTCGTCGCCCGAAGCTGCTGCCCCTGGTTACACTATTCCCAGGGAGGGTGTCGGAGATTGGAGCGGGCTTCCCAGAGTTGTGGAAAGTTAAGTCCCAGGGGGTGGAGGGCCTGATTCTACTGCTCTGTCTTGATTTACCAGAATATTACTATTGCAGCTTTACTTAACTGCAATGCAATTAATTGATTTAAGAGTGCGTGTTTCATCACCACTGTGCACGCATTGCATGGTAGGCAAATAATATATATATATATATATTATCCCTTAACTTGTTTGTGACTATACAGAACAATGCAGGCACTCCAATTCTTCTTCGTAGTCGTGAACAAGGCTGAGTGTGGCAGCCAGAACCCATGGACGTTTCCATTTCATGGTGCATGCAAATAAAGTTCGAATGAAGAATTGGAGCGCCTGTGTTGTTCTGTTACTGAAACTGTATATATACACTAGAGCCACTGGCAGGGCTGACTCCGCGCCTCCCTGAGTTTCCTGGAGCTGGAGAGACCTCTACCCAGTTGAGAGAATTTTATGAGGCTATACACCTCATATTTGGGCAGCCCGTTTCTACCGGCGTGCCCTTGGGCCCTGCTGGTTTGGGAAGGGCCACTATTGGATCCAGTCAGGCCCCAGGGATTCACAGATGGATCCAGATTGGTGCCGGTGATGCCATGCCGACTACCCCAGTGCTGGTCCCTAGGTAGACGCTCCCGGCACCTTCCCCATTTACATTCCTGACTCTGACATGGAACCGGAGGAGCGTCGCCAGACGCCGACAGGAGCCATGCCTTCCAGGCAAGAGCCTGAGCCCTATTAGTATGGGATAGGACTCAGGGAGTAATGGGAGTGGTCACTGGGCCCTGAAGAATACCAGCCTTATGAACAGTGTGAATATTTGGTGAACACTAGCAGACTGGATACCGCTCCAGATACTGGCATGTTCTTTTCCCTCAATGTGGCTTCAGAGGAGGGAGCTTCATTCACAATGGTGGTGCGGAGGGTGGCTGAGGTCCTGGACCTTAGCTTGCCCTCAGTGGCAGTCAAGACTAATGTTGTGACGAAAGTGCTTAAGCTGGGAGTTTCCCTTCAGAACCGCTGCTCCCATTTAAACAAAGCACTTAACTGATGTCCTGCTTGGGACTTGGTCCAAGCCCAACACAGGGGCTTCTATGAACAGGACAATTGTCCACAGCCACCGCCCTGCTCCAGGGCAGCCCAAATTCCTCACAGAACACTACCCTGGATAGCTTGGTGGTTCAGGCCTTCACTTCCCTTGTAAATCCTGGCGCATTCCCAACCGCTCCGCCAGATCGGAAATCCATGAGGCTGGACAACTTGGGCAAGAAAATGTTTTCTTCCACTAGCCTGACATTTTGGTCGGTGAACACCGCATGCCATTTGGGCTGCTATCCCACATACTATGTGATACAGTTGTGCAGTTGCTGCTAATGGTCCCGGAAGAGGCCCGGGTCTTGCTCGCCCACACTATTGCCGACAGGAGGGATGCAGCTAAGTTCACCATTATATGTGGACTGTACACCACAGACTCACTGGGCAGAGTGGTTTCGTTCACAGTGACCCTATGGCGCCACACCTGGTTGAGGATGACTGGCTTTACTGGGGATGTCCAATCATCACCCATGGACATGCCCTTTGTTTGCTCTCATCTCTTTGGCGGATGCCGTGCTGGGCTATGGCCAGGTCCTTGGGCCTTTCCATTGCCCCTCGTAACCCTCAATCCGCCTTTTGCGGCCACAGAAAGTGCTTCCAGCTGGGTCCTTGCCTGCCCATCCATCATGGTGCGCAAGCTTCCCAGCCTTTGTGTGGTTGCAGGCACAGTACCTACAGACCCTGTAGGTGAGGTTACCAATGGTCAAGTCTGTCCACCATCCCCTCCACCCCGGCAGCCACAGTCTCCAAACCCTCCTAGTCTGCCTGTTTACCATCATAAGTATGATATAAACAACAAGAGAGGGAGGGAAATAGATCAGGAAACACTCTTAGTCCCCCAGGGTAAGTCTGATCATAACAACAGAAGAGTGTGCCTTGAAACAAAGTATGTAGAGCACGACGGGAAAAACCAAATTAGTTTTTTTATAAAGCCCTCACTCACCAACCTGGTTGGTGACATGCTTCATCATTGGGCCCCACCAGGAGAGGCCGAGTGCCACTCTGGTGTGCTGCAACGCCAGAGTTACTGCGGAGCTGGTTATTTGTGTGTGGTGAATAGTGAATAAGTGAGAGTTAAAAGTATCATGATTGTGTCCCGTAAAAAGTTTTATTAAAGGCCAATCGGACACAGTAAAAACAAAGTGTGGGACATCAAGCTGAGTAGATTGTTCAGCAGAGTCTACTTATTCACTATTCACCACACACGAAAAACCAGCTCCGCAGTAACTCTGGCGTTGCAGCACACCAGGGTGGCGCTCGGCCTCTCCTGGTGGGGCCCAATGATGAAGCATGTCACCAACCAGGTTGGTGAGTGAGGGCTTTATAAAAAAACAAATTTGTTTTTTCCAGCCGTGCTCTACATACTTTGTTTCAAGGCACACTCTTCTGTTGTTATGATTAGACTTACCCTGGAGGACTAAGCGTGTTTCCTGATCTATTTCCCTCCCTCTCTTGTTGTTTATATCATATATTAGCAGCGCACAGCTGTGAGAGTTCTCTCTCCTAAGAGGTTCCTAAGACACCTCTTTCTATTCTTTTTACTGTTTCCTCACCATTTCATGATGGAAAACGTGGGTCTCACCTATCCCGATTCAGAGGTAGATGCCATTCTGGCACACCCTTCCCTCTTTGCTGATCCTGCAATCTCGCAGGCTATAACTCACACAAGTGAATGGGACAGATTATCAGAGCAAAAGAAAAACAGGATTCGGACCATTGTACATGGGACAATATTAACAGAATACCTTCGCACCAACACCGCACCAAAGGGTCTTCTAGTCACAAATGCCCATGTATTTTCCTATAAGATAGATGCTACCTTTAGGAAATAATGGGCAATGGTCGCGTGGCATTGCACGCGCGACTGGCTGGTGCTAATTATCAAAACAGCAGTGAAACTCTATGAAACACTAATGCTCGAGATTCAACATACAGAGAACCACCCTTATGGGCTATAAAAAGAGATTGGATGAAATCAATAAAAATATCACATAGTATAAAGAGGGTCTGACGCAGGCCAAGGTAATCAAGTTCCAGAAAGATCCAAACATTTTTACCTTTACTAAGGCCTACCCATATGCTGACACTACATATACTCCGCCAAGTAGGAATAACTAACACTCCGAACTATCTGATGAAAACTCTTCAATATCAAGTGGGTCCAGCAATGGCAGTTGCAAACAAAAACAATGGAGGGGAGGAGCCAGAGGGATGACAAGACCAAATTTCCCACAACCCATTTGGCATCCTTATTAAATGCCCGGGGGTGGGTTACATCCAATCCACTTCCAATCCCCCAATGTCCCGATGATGGGATGGAACCCGGCCTTTATGCAGGCATCACCCTTCCCACAAAATACCTACCGCCCGCCTTTTTTAGACAGAGGTCGGAGAGGAAGAGGGAAGATGAGAGGATCCAACCAAGTCCGGTGGGAACAGGACGACCCAGTGGGCAACAATACTCGCAGCAAGTCCCAACAGGCGAGTACGAGTGCCCAGGGAGTCTAATTGTTAACCTCTCCAATGTGACCCTCTCCCCTTTAGAGACACAGATCCTTGAGAAAGGATTAGGCTTTGTGCCATCTGCATGCCTGGACAAGTTCAGTCTCCAGTGCGAACTCGCTAATTTTTTCAGAAAGTTGAAACTAAAAGCCTTCTTTGAATGAAAAGAAGAAGGAGCATCTAACCCTGTAAAAGGAGACACCGGCCTGAGAAATAAATCTACCTTCATACCGCCCCCCTCACACAATACCAGCAGAAATCACTGCTTTTGAGCAGGCGGTTTGTTTGGAAATTGAGACCTTCGACCAACCAAGACAATTCAAAAATCTGAGTGCAAATGAATACAGGGCACTAGACAGATTAAAAGCCAATTCCACTATCACGATAAAACCGGCCGATAAAGGCGGTGGTATCGTAATCCAAAATACAGTGGATTATGACAATGAATGCAAACGCCTGTTGAGTGACAGAACTAACTACCAACCACTCATGACAGATCCCTCTGTAGCACTCAAGACCCGGATCACCAATCTTGTGAGAGAGGCAGAGGAGAATGGCCACATAAGTAAACACGAGGCAGATTTTTTAACAGCAGGGGATAGCATAGTGCCCTATTTTTATACTCTGCCAAAGATACACAAAAACAAAATGCCTCCACCAGGACGCCCGATTGTCTCGGGCATTGGCTCTCTACTTGATCCCCTGTCTCGCTTTTGCGACCATTTTCTCAAACCTTTAATCGAAAAAACTCCGACCTATCTGAAGGACACTAAGAACCTCCTTAACTTACTCCGAGAATTATCAATTGATACCGAAGCCACCATACTTGTGACCCTAGACATCGAAAGTCTTTATACCAGCATTCCCCAGGACGATACCATCAGAGTCCTGGGAAAAGCCCTCGATGATATTAACTGGGAATACCAAACACCCAAGAAATTCATCCTGGAATGTGCTACCTTGGCACTTAAACAAACATTTTTTGAATACAAAGGGGATATCTTCCTACAGTCAACCGGGACTTCTATGGGCAGCACCTTCGCCCCCAGTGTAGCGGGCCTCTACGTCCATGATTTTGAACGTAGACACATCCTAGGTGCTACCAATCCTTATTCCTCTTCCATTATATTTTGGAAAAGATATATAGACGATATCCTCCTTATCTGGAAAGGTGCGGAGATCACCCTAATGACTTTTCTACAATGGTTAAACACACTGGACCTCAACCTAAAATTCACTCACACCTGTAGCTCACAATCAGTGGTGTTCCTGGACGTTTTGATCTCGAAGTCTAATGGTTGTCTCACAACCAAAACTCACTACAAACCTACTGCCAGGAACAACCTTCTCGAGTTCTCAAGTTTCCACCCAAGACCGCTACGAGAGAACCTACCCTATGGTCAATATCTTAGTGGGAGAAACTGCAGAAATCTAGAAGACTTCCGAAAGCAGTCCACCGATCTCACAACTAAGTTAAAACATCTGGGTTACCCAGACAAAATCCTCAACAATGGCTATAAAAGAGCGCGCAACCAGCCAAGAGAGGCGCTCCTTGAAGACAACCCAAAAGCAAATAAAGACCTACCTTTGACATGCGTGACAACCTACAGTAGTGCATCTAATTTTGTGAAAAAAGCAATCAATACACATTGGGGTATCCTCACGAGTAACAACCGCACCTGGTAAAAAAACCCTTTTTTCATTCAAAAAAGGACGTAGTCTGAAAGACTCCCTAGTCCATACACGTCCAACTGAAAATCTCATGAAAGAACCCACTATCACTGAAGCTTGGGGACTACCCAAAGTCATGGGTCATTTTCCCTGCACTAATTGCAGCATATGTCACCTGACTAAGCATACCAAAACCCTGAATCTAGAACCAGGAAAGACGTGGACACAACAAGCCCACACCAACTGTAATTCGACCAATGTGGTGTATTTGCTAATGTGCCCATGTGATTTATGTTATGTGGGCATGACGACTCAAAAAGTGAAAATACAAGTGGGCGAACATCGCAGTAATATCCGCTGTGGGAGAATTACTACTAAACTTAGTGAACACTTTATACAGCAGAATCATACTGCCAATGATCTCAGATGGACAGTCATCGAACAGGTGAACACACAACGCAACGCTCAAGAAATCCTTTTTGAAAAAGAACAAAGGTGGGTATACCGGCTGGGCACTCACAGCAAGGGGTTAAATGATAACATTCCCTGGGCTTCAGTGTTGAAACACTAGTTATCCTCACCTCTTATTTGAGTTCTACAGAACACCATTCAATACATTTCTCAATACCTTCTTCCACCTGGCACCTTATTTGGCAAAGAAGGATGAACTTTTTCACTGGATTTTCCCGGGCGCTTTGCCTAATACGGGTCCATAACTCTTTAACCTATTGATTTATAAGGCCCCCCTCACATTCGCACTAAATACGAATTGTGACTGTTGGACTTAAGATCCGGGGGTAGCTTGGCTCAAGTGGGAAGGCCTATACTCGTTAACATGTTGTGCTTGCATCACACATTTCACACTCCAGCGAACCACCACTAAAAAAAAAGGACACTACACCGATGAGTGTTAAAGATTACCAGAAGTCTTTATCTTATCTTTTCAACTGTGGTTAAACATATTCATATCTCAGAAGGTAACATTTCATTACATTTAGATTGAAAGTATAAATTCCCTTTGTCACTTCAGTATAGCATTGTCATACACCCCCGCTGTTGTTACAACCCAGCCCTGTGCCTCTGGAGCGCCACTTTAAATCCTCACAAACGCGCTCCCCAAAACATTTACATCCCTCTGGACATCCGTTGGTTACTCAGTCTACACAATGCTCTTTTGACAATGGGCTCCCCCAACCGCTATACCTCTTGGCCCTTGTTGCTGTCGTCAATTCTTCGACTACTACATTTAAGGCTAAGCGAGAGGTTTACTCTATTACTGGCCTTCAGCTGGTGACCTCTAGGCCATGTACACGTAACCTACTTTAACACTAGTCAATAATGTATTACATTTTAGGCATTGCTCCTGAACTCTTACGGCTTCTAGAGGTTAACTGCTATGTCAAACAATTTACTTCAGCTTCATAATACATAGGCTTCAATCTCACAGATGTCTGGGTCAGTGTACCCGTTTTATTACTCTAGAACCTGGCTTCCCAGGGACCAATCGGGCATAATCAGGACATTAACTGTCCGTAGCTGCGTGCTTTCCTGGACTCTCTTCCCCCCCTTCCTCCAAAGCCCAGCTTACTGTGCAGTCCCGGTGTCCTCCGCTCCAGAAGTCCAGCCGGAACTGGAGCTGACTACCCCTTTCTTTGTAAATGACGGGGCTCTCTTCGCCGGCGAGGTGCTCTCTTCAACGGGGAGGAGGGCGAAAATCTTGGCACTCCGACCGATCCCCTCCCCCAAGGAATACCCTGCTGGTGGATCCCCTCCGGTAATGGAAGTCTCGCTCGGGCCCTCCCCACAGATCTGAGCCTCCCACCTCAGCGGCCTCTTGTCAGCCGGGCGCTATCTCGAATTAACTCTGTGCCTAGGGAGATACGCGCTCACCGCCTTCAGAAGCAGTGCGGCCTGCGGGGGCGCGGCCTTCCACAACTACAGGCAACGGAGGGCGGCGCTTCGGCCCCTTTCCATGTGACCGGAGGACGGCGGCCTCCAGGCCTGTCACGCCCCCCCCCTTCCTTCCTGCGGCGACTCTCCTCACCCGATCAGCGGCGTCGCTGGCTCCCCAGCCCCTCACCTTCACAGGACTCTGGATAACGGCGTGTCAACTCCAGGGGACCACGGGCCACCCTCCGATCATTGGGTGACGGTGGTGCTCGTTACAGGTAGGGACTCGTAGATGGAATAGAAAAGGGGGGGGGCTGAACTTAAGGATGCCAGGAACTCTCCAGTACAGCCGACTGGGATGACAAAGCCCTCCTAGCTACGGGGCGCGATCATCTCCTCCTCAGTCAGGGGTGATGGATAATCGCCACGGCTAGTCTAATTCCACATCTCCGGCAAAGAAGGGATGAGGGGGGAGGTAGTCCCAGACAGCGATCCTGGACCTCTTTCAGGGATACTGGCTACCTGTGAGACCCCAGGGTAACGCCGTTCCACAAAGTCACTGGCTGCGTTCAGGGACCGGTCAGAAGGATAGGGGTGGTGTCAACAGGTTTGGGAAGCTGTGCAGACCCTTAGACCTGTCCATTCCCTAACTAGCGCAACCACCTCCTCACCCAGGTGCCTTACTCCTGATTACCACACAGCTCAACTCCGTCCTAAAATGGCCGCCCTCCCCTCACCTCTATTTATCACCTGGGGCCTGACTGGCCAGAGTTGCCCAGAAGGTTCCGGAACCTCCCATGGCAGTCTATGGCCCAGGTGCTGTGGTGACAGTTGGCGCCACCATTTTATGAGACAAACCTCCCTCTTCCTATTTCCTCATTGAAGCACCTTGCGCCTCTCCCTCAATTAGTAAGGATGAGGCGCCCAGAGCCTCTACATCAACACCAAAAGTAGTTAGTGGACAGGAAAAAAAATGAGAAGGGAAAGGGAAAAAAGATAATATGAGGAGGGAACTGCCAAAGGGCTGACAGGTCTAACAGTGACTATATGATCTCCCTGTTTTTGCTTTGATCCACTGTTTCATTTTCTATTTTTAACCTCCATCGACCCCCATTTAAGCATACTTATGAATGTATTTTTATATACGATCAAAACGTATATAGAATGATCTCCCTGTTTTTGCTTTGATCTACTGTTTCATTCTCTAACCTTCATTTTTTAACCTCCATTTAAGCACACTTATAAATATACTTGGGCGTGTGCCACCTACGGAGACATCGAGTAGAATGAATCTGTTTCTGTCTGCGTGTCGTTCGTAAGAACATAATAAAGCCTTACATTCTGACGTTCCTTTTTTCTGAACGCGCTACTTCCAGCGTTTCATCCCCATGACTACCAGGCTCATTGTCATACCCACCCTGATTTGTCAATACTCCGACCTCTGGAGGCTCTCTAATCCCTATTGGTGGACAGCGGGTGACGCCTGTCGGCACACATGTGACCACGCCATTCGGGACTTGACCCCACCCCCTGGCAAACCTGCGAAAGCTTGCCATTATATACTTGCCGGTTTCCCCTCCACTTGGTCATCGGGGTCCGGTACATGAGGGTATTTTGCAGGCACCAAGCGGGTGTTATGCACTGCAGGCGTGAGTCCTTTTCTTGCAAGCTGAAGATAAGTAACGAGACATTTCGGTCGCTGTTTATTAATCGTTTTAAATCCACTTTCGTTTCCTTTCTCCCAATCCTCTAGGGTGTGCCATTGTTGCTATCACCCCCCTCCCGAGACCCATGATGCAGTTAATGGCTGCGTCTTAAGTGAGACTACCTTTCATTTATTCTATTAAGCATCCTATGCCCAATTGTGCTATGTTTAAGAGCTTTTCGCATAGCTTTTCTCACTCTAGTTCATGTGTATCGATATATCTCACGATGGGCATATAGACTCTTTGACGCTACTGTGAGATTACTTCACCGAAACGATTTTGGTTGACTTTCTTTAGTGCACACTACTTTCCAAAGGCAGCACGTTCTGATAAATGTTACTGCTCATTTGTGCACTGCGTAGAGCATCAGTATCTATCTGTTTATTCCACTGGATTTTACGGAATGAATTATGACTAATTACTATGTCTGTCTCTTTCTTTATATGTTTGTCTGTGTATGTTATGTACAATCAGAATAAACTCTGTTCCTCTCACGCCCGAGGGATACCAGATGATACGTGTTTTAAAGAACTCCTTTTGACACTTTTTATCCTTTTTCACATTTACAACCTCAGGTTAGGGTGGGCCTTAGCGTGCCCATACCGCCGGGGTTTACACCTTATGGTCCTGAAGAATGCCTGTTAAAATTACAACACATAGGCAGAAACATGTAGACCACCTCTTAAGTAGACTCTGCTGAACAATCTACTCAGCTTGATGTCCCAAACTTTGTTTTTACTGTGTCCGACTGGCCTTTAATAAAACTTTTTACGGGACACAATCGTGATACTTTTAACTCTCACCTATTCACTATTCACCACACACGAACAACCAGCTCCGCAGTAACTCTGGCGTTGCAGCATACCAGGGTGGCACTTGGCCTCTCCTGGTGGGGCCCAAAGATGAAGCATGTCACCAACCAGGTTGATGAGTGAGGGCTTTATAAAAAAAACACATTCATTTTTTCCAGTCGTGCTCTACATACTTTGTTTCAAGGCACACTTTTCTGTTGTTATGATTACCATCATAAGTAACCAGTGGGCGGCAGGATTCGCCATCACCTGCACCACTGGAAGTCCATAACATTGGACAGATGGGTTTTGCAGATTGTCCGAAGGGGATACACCCTCCCCTCCGAGACTTCCTGTCCCTTCATGACACCTACTTATGACTTAAGACCACCTATCCCTTTTCTGCCAGGAAGTGACAGCTCTTTTCGCCAAATGAGCCATTGAGAGTGTGCTGACACCAGAAGTAGGTCATGGTTGCTATTCCTGCTATTTCTAGTGCCCAAGAAGGATGGAGGCCTTTGTCCTATTCTCGACCTGTGCTCTCTCAATTTCTTTCTCAAGAAGGAGAAGTTCAAGATGCTCACTCTTGCTCAGATCCTGTCTGCCCTGGACCCAGGAGACTGGATAGCAGCATTGGACTTGCAGGACGTACATTTCCACATTCCCGTCCTGCCTGCACACAGGCATTACCTGCATTTCACGGTGGGCCACAAGCACTTTCAGTTTGCTGTGCTCCCCTTTGGCCTTACCAGCACCCCTCAGGTGTTCACCAAGGTGATGGTGGTGGTTGCAGCTCTTCTGTTCAAATCAGGGGTGCCAGTCTTCCCCCTATCTCGATGATACTGATTTTTCAGCCTCTATCCTGGATTTCAGTGAGACGGACTCTGAGGCTGCTGGGACTCATGCATCCTGCTAGTAATGTACACCCAATGGAATATGCGGTCTCTGCTGTGGGACCTGACGTTTCTGTGGACGCAGCATTAGGGGAATCTCTCCAATATGGTTATTCCACTGTTGTGAGGACCTGTGTCTCTGGCCATGGCTGGAAAAGCAGGGCATATCCCTGGTGGTTCAATATCTGGCAGACTTTCTTAAAGCCAGGGCCAATAAACTCATCCCCAGATGTCCAGCAGATCACAAATGGTATCGCAATCCGGAGGTGGTTCAAGGTCTCTTTCAGCAATGGGGAGAGCCTTGGTTTCCAAGGTGGCTCTCGCTCGGAGACACTTTTCATCTCAAGTGGAGCTCTAGCCTCCTGTATGCCTTTCCACCCATACCACTCCTGCCCAGAGTTCTCAGGAACGACCAGCCCAAGTCATCCTTGTGGCTCCAAACTAGGCACGGGCAGTCTGGTATACTGTGCTGTTGAACATGGCCATCGGCCCTCCGATCAGACGGCCCTTTCTGGAGGATCTTATGTTGCAGCAGTGGGGGAGGGTTCTCCACCTGACTCTGTCAACGCTCCGCCTTCTTGAGTGGAGATTCAGCAGTGACAGTTGACAGCTTTTGACCTCCTCTCAAAGTCTGTAACGTTACCTTGGAAGCCAGACGTCCCTTCACCAAGACGGTTTAAGCCTGCCATTGGGTAAAATTTGTGGCATGGTGTTCAGAAAGACAGATCGATCCCCTTTCTCAGGTTCTCCTTTTCATCTTTTCCTCGCCTAGCAGGACTCTGCTTTCGGCACTCTGAAGGGTTATCTCTCTGCTATTTCTGCTTTCTGAGGTTCTCTGACCAGCCATCCTTTTTCAAATACCCTATTGTAAATAGGTTTCTGAAAGGTTTACAACATTTGTTTTCACCTTCTGCTTTCATTATGCCCCACCTAAATCTTATCCTCACTTTCCTTATATGTGCTCCCTTTGAGCCCTTGGGCAACTGTCCTTTCAGGGTCCTTACCATCAAGATGACCTTCCTGGTGCAATAACATCTGCCCGGAGAGTCCGTGAGCGTCAGTCCTTGTCATTCAAGCCTCCTTACCTGAATATCTACCCAGACAAACTGGTGCTTCCTATAGAGCTTCCTTTCTCCCGAAAGTGGTCATTCCACTTCACATAGGCCACTTCATCAGTCTGCCTACTTTTTATGCTCTGTCTCATCGCTCCAAGGAAGAGGAGCAACTTCACCATCTGGACCCAAAAAGAGTTTAGTCATTCTACCTTGATCGCACACAAGAATTGCTGGTAGATGACCAACTCTTTATGGGGTTTGTCAGAGTGAATAAAGGTCGGGCCATACAGAAGAGGGCCATCTCACGATGTACCATGCACTGTTTCAAAATCTGCTAAGCATTGGCTAAGAAGCAATCCCCTGAGGGGTTGCTTGCTCATTCCAACAGAGCTAAAGGTGCAACAACTGTACTAGCATGTGGAGTTCCTGTCCTAGACATCTGCCAGGCGGCAACATGGGTTCCCTGCACACGTTTACCAAGCACTACTACCTGGACAGTTATGTCCATTCGGATGGACATTTTGCCCGTTTGGTCCTGCAGGTCCGCTGACCCACCTCTGGGGAGGAATCGCTTGGGTATCTATTCTAAGGTAAGGAATCTGCGGCTGGAAGTTTCTATCAGATGAACAAGTTACTTAACTTTGTGATCTATTGTACATCAAAAGGTGTGGAGATGGAGAATGGCGACACAGGCAGTTGATGGAGAATTCAAATTGAAGTCCCAAGTATCTGTCGTTGGGCTGTACCCGGTCCTTACTAAAGAAGATTTGCCCCTCCATCTAAAAGACAGTGAAGGAGGAAGAGTGCACTTTACAGGGAAAGAAACTCTTGAGAATATGATAGAACAGGACATTCTGAAAGAAGGCATGGGGAGTCCATGCAACTTATAGCTTTGCAGAAATCAAACAAAAAATGGAAAATAGTGAAGGACCTTAGGAAAACTAACAAAATAGTTGTTCCATGGTATCCAGTGGTACCAAACCTTAAAAATATTCCCCTAGGAGCTGGAAGGCTGACGTGTGGCAGGCATTCTTCTCCGTTCCACTCCACAAAGAGAACTATATCTCTCTGTGAACAGATTTCAAGATAAAAACTTGTGTGGTGAAATGTGGCATCAAGCTCCTCAAGGGTATACAGAAAGTCCCTCATATTTTATCCATATACCGAAAAGGACTCAGAAACCCTACAGTTGCCTTGCAGATCGCCATTGGTGCAGATATATCAAAGATCTGCTTGTGGCATCTTTGACAAAAGAAGCAGGCAAACAGGACAGAATCGCCTTACTCAACCACCTTGTTGAGAATTGGCATAAGGTTTCCCCCCAACAGATTGCTGTATTGTATTGTCAAAGAGTCAGGTATCCAAGACATCAACTCAAGAAAGGAATTGGGAGAGTGTCACACAACACATCTCAATAGTCTAGTCTTAAAGATGAAATACCCTACCACACAAAAAGAAGTGTGAATGCTCTTGGGAAAGGTGGGCTACTGTTGTCGGTGGAGTCCAAACTTTTTCCTTGTAGTAAAGCCCCTACAGAGGCTTACGCACAGTGACATCCATGACCCAATACCAATGGATTAAGAAATTGTGGAAGCATTCCAAGAGATCAAAAATGTACTCTGTAGCGTACCCACTCTTGGAATACCAAACTACAACAAAGAGTTTGTGCTGTTTTGCCATAAATGCAATTTGTGTGCACTGTCGGTTTTGACTGAGTAGCATGGGGAGGCGAAGCGTTCAGTGGCATACTTTTCAGCCACATTTGATCCTGTAGCCGCTGCACTTCCTGGTAGTCTCAAAGTGGTTGCAGCTGTTAGTTTGAGCATACAGCAGAGTTAAGGCATTGTAACGGCCACTCATTCCATTGAGACTCTTATGAAATGCACCCGTACTCAGCATCTAAAAAATAGTCACCTGACCAAATACGAGAAAATCATTCTGGTGGCTGAAAATGTCTCACTGCAGAGGTGCAATTAGCCAGGGTGGCAGAAAGGGGTAGGTCTCAGCTTACCAAGCATGGTGGATGCTTTTTACTCTGCAGCTAGCATAGACTCTGCCATCACTTATGGGGCCATTAGCTTACCAATTTTGGGTCGGATTTTAGATACTCTTAGGTATGCCTTACATATTTATTATTTGTTGTGATTGGGCATTTTTATTAATTGCCACACTTACTTCTCCAATCAATTGTAGATTAGGTTTATTGGTACTGAAGAATTGCCCTGATCGATAGCAACAACTATTAGCAAGAAACATGAAACTTACACTTACACCACTTTGTGAGCTGTATTGGATCATTGCTCCAATATTCAGCCACCCACTGTTTTTATTCATAACAAGAGGACCCATATATTAAAAATCCCTTTGGTACCTCTTAGCTATTTTTAAACCACTTTATACCAATATACACACAGTGCACCTCCACTCACATCTCACAACAGTCTTATTTTAAAAGATCTCTGGCAAAAAGCCCCGTCAAGGGGCCCATTAGGCATTGCAGTGACAGCCCAACAAGGAGCTGCCCGATGATGTAGCATGACACCCATCTGGGTATTCGAAGGCCCTTGCTTCTGAGCAATCATATACCCAGGATCTGTTTGCTCAGTACCCTTCCAACGGACTTCCCTTTCTCTTCCCTATTACTCAAGAGGAACTGCATACTCCTGGTGATTAGATTAGTTATACTCTGAACCTCACAACTATCTCGCCCGTTTTTTCCAAAGGTGACGAGCACAAGTTTAACCAAAACTGTGTTGATGTCATCGAGTTATGCCTAAAACCGAGACCAGATATTTTGGATGTGTCCCTTCCTGAATCCGAACACACATTATTTGTCGACAGTCCATGCCTGAGAAACAGACTTGTTGTCCTAAGTGCAGAATAGGCTGTCCGCACAAAAAATGGGGTTGTGGAAGCATCTTACTTCTGCCACGTAACCCCTGCAAGAGGGGCTGAATTGATATCTCTGACGAGAGCATGCTGTACATCTGCTGGGTTGAGAGTCACCATTTATACTGACAGCTAGTATGGTTTCAGTGTTGTTCATGATTTCGAACAGCTGTGGTCAAGAGAGGGTTTCCGACCTCCTCGGGTTCCCCCACTCAAAACCACCTGCGCTTGTGTCCATCACATTTTACTTCGATAAACCACGTAAAGAGGAAAATGTGACAGTCCCGAATATGCTATTAAACACCTTACAGACCTTTAATAAACGAACAGAGATATAGCACAAAGCCCCTGGAATTGAAAAGGCAAAATGGAGAAATCCGCATGTGTGAAGGATTCCAGTAACATTTAAGTTTGAGGCGAAGGAAAACCAGATCTGCCCGATTTCATGTTACTGGCTATGGCTCAACATATGCACTGTCCAACCAAGTTTGTTGAGATGGGGTAGTGTAGACCTTCAAACATTATTGGCATAACCCTCATTTCCGTACTGTGGATGACAACGTGTGTCAGCGCTGCATTATATGCCAAAGAATGTGAATGCAGTAAGGAAAGCTGCTATAACCATGAGTCACATAGAAAAGTCAGATGTTCCTTTTAATCGGTTCCAGATTGACTTTCTGGAAATGCTCTGTTCTAACCAGCTGAGGTACAACTTAATAAGAATACTTTTATTTCGGTTTAAAAGTACAGCAATAAAACTACGCAAATATTTATACAAATATAAAACATATATAAAAATATATGTGCATTAGAATACTGAAATACATTTCATAATGCATAAAAGCAAGATATAATTGCAACAGTTAAAATAATCCACACAAATACTCCTATTAAGAGAGATTGACTGTGTGTGTGCAATACTAGCGGTTGCTTTTACGCAACTTGACTAAAAAAGGAAAATTAGCATAAGCCAAGGCACAACCCTCTTGCATACAATCGAAAGACCCTCCTTGCGGGGTCCGCTATGTTAGTTGGTTCTCTTTAAGGCAACACAACATAAGAGAAAATAAGGAGGCTTTGCTAAGTTACCCTGCTAATCATGCATTACCTTGTTTAAAAAAAAATTGGAGGTAGCAAAAAAAATTAATAATTAGTGTCACATCTCAATAACCTTTGCACCTCCCAGACGTGTCTCATAATGGGATGACCCACCTCTTCCTGGGCAGCGTATACCCTGGGTAAAAAAGAAAAATGTTCCTCTGTCTTCTTCGTAAAGGGACAGAATGGGCAGTGCTGAGGAGACTCAGCAATCATAGACCACACTGCTATGAAAGTCTTGAGTGGTAGATTGCCAGTTTTAAATCTAATATATAAATTCTTTGCATGCTGGGGATAACCCACTCAAGATATAGCTCAAAGATGGGATTACATTTGTACAAAACTAATTCCCTGGGCATGCTCGCTAATCTTTGATCATTCCATATATTTTGCATCACGTTGTCCATATGGATGCCTTTTGCCCTTTTTAGTATAGATTTCTCCATTTCCCCACGTTCGGTCCAAGCCTCATCTAACTTAAATGATTTACCTGGCTTTTTAATAGAGCGAAGAAAGAAAATAATTAATGATTTGTCCAGATCAATAATTTCTATCAAGGCTGCACGATAGGAGGACGATTGCAGTGTGGTCCAAATACGCACCCAGTATTTAAATGTGCTACATAAATCCACCTGATCTACCCTCCCAAGGTGTAGATCAAACCTACTAGGTAACAAAGGGGTGCTGGTCGACCTAATAAATCGGTTTTCAACTTGGACCAATGAAATAACATCTATAGCACCCCAAAATTCAGCCCCATAAATAGCCAATGCCAATAGCCAACGCTGATGCTTTATACACTTGCAATACCGGTGTGGCTGCTCTACTATATTTTCTTGTTATTACACCTGCTTTATGTTGTAAAATAGTTCTACTTTTCTCAATCTGAGGGGTCCTGCCCTGAGAAAGCCTTACAACAAGGTCGTCTAAATCTTTCACTCTATGTATTCCGTCTACTGACATCTTATCCCTGAAATAACGGTGGGGTTAAATTGCCAGAAAGTTTAACTTCCATGCATTTAATCTCCAGGCCCCTATTCAAGCAGAAGGAGGCAAAGTGATCGAGCAAAACCTGGAAACCCATAAGGGAGCTAGAAATTAGCAAAGTGTTGTCTGTGAACATCAGCACCAGGGTGCTAATGCCAGCAGATTTCAGGGCATCATGCTTGCATTTACTAACCAAGTCCACCACACCATTAATATAAAGGGTGAATAATGTTTGGAGAAGGACACAGCCTTGCCTTACCCCATGATTGATCAGGATCTTGTTGGTAAGTCCCCCCACACTGCTCCATCTCACATGCGCGCATGTTTCTGTATGCAAGACTATCCATAGTCTCACAAGGTCTTCGGGAACTCCATAACTGCCCAACACCTTCCAAAGATTTGCTCTTGCCACTAGATCAAAGGCAACTCTCATATCCATAAAAGCTACATATAAATGGTCCCTTTTTAGATAAGGATACTTCTAGCATATAGTCCCAAAGAACTAAACACTTGGACTACAGTACTAACTTTTTCTTGAAAGCCTGCTTGGAAGTGTGTGAGCACATGATGATCATTAAGCCACTCCCGGTAATCTATGAAGGACCAGTCTGCTAAAGATTTTTTGGGAGTGGTCAATAAGACTGATTGGCTTATAATTAGCTGGTAAATCTTTTCCACCTTTCTTGTGCAGTGGTTCAATTATTGCACCTTCCTAGATGGCGGAATCTCCTACCCTTTCGCAATAGCATTATTTAATATGTTCAAATATGGGACCCAGATAAAGGACTGGGTGACTTACAAATCCCCCTGGGATACTATCCGGCCCTGCTGCTTTTTCCCTTTTCTTTAGAGACAGAGTAACCGCTGTCTTTAAGGCTATCGGTTAGTGAATTGATGGTACTTTTGTCATGACATGGAATCAAAGGGCCATTCCAACATCCTTCGCCATTTGAGCTCGTCCTCAAAGGAATTTGAAATTGGCCTCCCAATCCTCTGGCTGTGCAAATGCCTCTGGCTGTACCACTACCTCCCTGCTCCCATTAGCAAGTATTTTCCAAAACACCTT
Organism: Triturus cristatus; assembly: GCF_964204655.1. Taxonomy (NCBI): domain Eukaryota; kingdom Metazoa; phylum Chordata; class Amphibia; order Caudata; family Salamandridae; genus Triturus; species Triturus cristatus. The sequence continues at coordinate 568,571,831 of NC_140586.1, forward strand.
TGTGTCCAGTTCTGTAGAGCCTCTGCCATATCATCCCAATGAACTTCCTCCCACTCTTTCCTACCAGGACGCAGATTTGCCTTGTACTGCTTCCTTGCCAGGGCTGTCGCCCCTTTAACCCCCATCTTGATTGAATCCACTACAGCGGTCTTTACCGTCCTGCACTCTTTAGAGAACCAACAGCTTTGTCTGTAATGGGTTTGACGCAACCTCACATCACTAGTAAAGAAGGTTTTTAAACTAGTAGTTGGCTCAAGGTAGACTTCTACAAAATGGATTAAACCTCTATCTATATATTCATACGGCCCTAAGGTATCTATAAACTTCTAGTAGATCTTACAAACCATGGATTCATTTCTTATTATGGCCCCCCCACTTAATATTCCTACCATTATTTGTACTAAGAAGGGAGCTTAATCACTGTAAGCTTATCCTCTTGATGGGTCAAGGCGTACCCCACTAGGTGATTTGACAGTTTAACAGTGGTCAAACTACTCTTGCAGGAGTTGATGCTGACGTTTGGCATGCTAGTTTATCTCGAATCAGATCAAGGAAGTCCCTTTAAGAATGAGGTGATGCAATTACAGTGCACAGCCTAAGGCAGTGACCACATTTTCACTGCAGTTATAGCACAGAAGCTTCAAGACTTGTAGAGGGGGTAAATGGGACGATTAAAGCAAAACTGCCCAAAACAGGTACATCTAAGTCCCTCAAATGACCAAATGCACTTCAACTGGTACTCATGAGCATCCAAAGTACTGCATGCAGGACTCTCCTCCCATCAAGGTACGGATGGTTAGAGCCATCACAATTCTAAGTGTTCCCGCAAGAACTTAGGGCCTGACTGGACTTACCTTCAGAAGAGTGATGATGACTCGAGTGATTTTCAGACTGACATTGTTGACGAGCTTCCATGAAACAGGACAATAGTCTACAAGACAAAGGAAGGAAACAACAGTAGAACATTGCTGAAGAAAAGATTTGAGACAATTTACCCTAGGCCAACGGTTAAAGGACCACAGAGCCGATAAGCATCCAGTTGACTTGGTCCACTACCATTGTAGATTTTGAGATAACGGAGAAGCAGTAGGTTAGGAAAAAGTCGCTTACAAAAACTGATCTGAAACAAAGGACTGATATTTCTTTTTGCTTTGATCTGTAGAAAGACTAACATGCTGCAGAAGTACTGCAACATAGTTGGCTTGCTGATGGATTTCTGCTGTTGGAGTTAGATATCTAACCATAGTAGAGTAAATTAACCCATATTGATTAAATCAGTAGGTAGAATTTCACAGTCGAAATTCTGAATTTTTTGGGGGGTATGCTGTCTTTTATTTAATGCTTGCTGAATATGAAAAGTTGATGCATGTAGAGAATTGCTTTGTGTGCTCAAAACTTCCTGCTTCTGCAGCAGAAGGGTTCTACTTACTATCCTTTTCCGTTGTCCTATGCATTCCCCTGCAATGTGTTCCTGAATCGGCTATATCATCATGATTCAAGCAAGTTGAATTTTTCGGACTATGAGTTATTAGAGAAAGCACCCATTACTAACACTTAAAATATGTACATACGGATGACAAATCACAGTTAAAATTTTTTACAATATAAACGGGTGAGTAGATGAGTACATGGTGACTTTTTACTTGTTTTTTTTACATACTAACAGAACTAATGCAGATGCACATGAGCTTTCATGCTAAATTAACCATGCTGAGATAATCTTTATATGTGAACTTAATGAAAGTATAAGAACAGAGAAAGGAGCCACAGTAGAGAGAGTCAAGGAAGGATGAAATGAAGAAAGGAAGGAAGATGGGAAAAAAGATTTACAGCCAAAGTTAAATTTGGACATGGAGAAGAAAGGGAAACTATGGAAGTAGGAAACTAGACAGTCAAAATAGTGGGCTGGAGTGAATGTGACCAGGAGTACCCAGTAAAGGACAAGGTGTTCACAGGATATAGAATGAGCATAAGTGGAAAATACTATGTGTGTGGTAAGTCCGCTTATTTCCAGTTGCCGCACAATTGGGTAGGTAGTTACTATGCAGCCTTGGTCTTTCCAAAAATATATCGTACTCTTGATCTAGAAGCAAGAAATGACACTTATCTGAAAAGAAGCAAGCAAAGCTTTGCACAAAGTTTGGGCGATATATTTGGTGCACTTATACCTTCAGTAGTAGCAGCTTTAAACAATGTGAAAATTAAAAAGCTGTCATCTCTGGTAGTGGATTAGCCACTAATACCGCAGGTGCACTAATATTAATTAACAAAGAACTTCTTGTAAGGCGAGCTATGATAATTCAAAAGCGGCATGCATGAACGTTACTAATATTATACATGAGATAAAGGAGTTTGAAGAAACTGGTACTTGGAAAAGAATATCTTTTATTATAAGTTCTATTGGAAAAGGATTTTCAAAATTAGGCGATTGTTTGGGAAACATAGGTGGAGGAATCCTTTAACTAATCTTGACCCCTATATAGATTATACTAATTGTAATAGCATGTGTTTTCCTTTTCTTTAGACGCTGTATAATAATTTAATTAAAAGATGGGATACATTTTTGGGAAAAAGAAGCTGTCACCAAAGAGAGGAAGAAAAAGACAAAAGATTGATGTAAAATTGGAGGAGTAGCAAAGTCACTTGTACAGTGAAATAAAGGATCTGGCGGAAAGCAGAAGGAAAAACCCAAAACTGATGTCAGCTGTCCTGTGAGATTGTATCATGTGAATAGGCTTGTAGTCCATGTCCCACTAGAATAAAAATCCAATGTACCTTGCTGAGACAGAGAACAACTTTCACAGACTACTCTGAACGAAGTGTACTTATTCAAAGGCTAACCTAGCTGTCCCATAGAAACCACATACTATGAAACTATTTCTATTCTGCGTGTAGACACTTGTGAGAAGCTCTTTGCAGTAGAATTATGAGAAATCTATTTAGTTGTAATGTCTCTTTTGCCTTATTCAAACCTATGAAAGATGTACCACTGTATTGAATGTGGGAAATCCTGTTCAGAACCCCATAAATGAGTGGGATTTCTTGCTGTGAGAGAGAGCCTTTCCCATACCTTAGAAGGCGAATCTAGGCCGGATTTCTCTCATTTATGCTCTGCATATTGGGGATCTGTACTTTCCTGAGTTCTTGATTGGTTCTGTACTTTATTTATTGACTAATGAATTTTGACAAGATTGAATTAAATGAACAACCTGTTTACTGTTTAACCTCTGTGTCCTTGGCCACATAGGTTCTTTTGGGACGTGGGTGGCCGTTCCTCTTTGTTCCCTGGAGCATGGTTTGAAAGAATTTGCTGCTTATTACGAAAAATTGGTTCTCCGCAAGGGGTAACCTAGCCACGCTTCAAAGTTTATTATTATTTTTTTTTTTTTCTTTTTTTTTTTTTTTTTTAAAACCTTTATTTCAAAATTCAGGACACAGCTATTCAGCCGACAGCCCGAAGGTTCAGCAGCATTGAGAGTTAGATACAGTGATGTGTCCCCAATACAGTTCAAAGAGTAATGCAAAGGTCCAATTTTAAATAAACACAGAAAAAACTCACAACAAACCCCAGCAAGGCAGAACATTGAAAGCCCATGGCGAAAGCCCCCAGGGGAGGCCGGACCCCACTCATCTACTAGTTACAAGACTGTGTACGGAGGAAGAAGGGGGACAGCAGAGGCCCAAAACGGTTCCTAAAACCAAACTGTGCTGGAAAGTAGGTCAGGGGGAAAGCTGTTCCCCGGGAGGTTCCAGATCCGGGGCAAGACATATTCCCCCCCTGTATTGGTTCCACCGCCCCCAGATGGCGTGCCACTTCCGGGGGCGACCTCTAGAGCAGTAGACCGTCTTCTCCCTAAACATGCTCCAGTCCATGTTCTCCTTCCACGCGGTCAGTGTAGGGGGTCCCGAGGAGCCCCACAATCGCGCGATATCCCTTTTAGCTACCATGTTACCCAGAGTCACCCATTGGGTCTGCGCCTCATCGAGGTCAGTGGGCCCCCAGACGTTCAGGACGCAACACCGCGCCTCCGGCTGTACCGCAGTGCCCGTCACCTCCCCCATAACTGCATGGACTCTCCTCCAGAACTCCACAATGACACCACATTCCCAAATGATGTGCAGGAAAGTACCCACCATACCACATCCCCTTCTGCACAGGCCGTCCTCCGAGAATCCCATGTGGACCAGCCTTGGCCCCGTCACATACACCCGGTGCAGTATTTTAAGCTGCACCAGCCTCAGACGCGACGGGATCGCAACCTCCTTAGGAGAAGAAACCGCTGACTGCCAGTCCTCATTATCCAACTCAAGGCCATCCCTAGTCCACTGTTCTCTCAGCCCCAAAAGCATATCTGCCCGGACGTTAATCAACTTCTTATATATGAGCGAGATCGTGCTCTCGGGCATATGACCATCAAGGACTCGGTCCTCAAGGGGAGAGGACTCCGGCACCTTCTCACCCTCCACGAGGACTGATCGGAGGGCGTGACGCAGCTGGATATACCTGAAATACTCTGAGGGCCCTAGCTCATACTCAGTCTGCAACTCCTCGAAGGACTTCACCCTCCCCTTATGCAGCACATCTCCCACCTTGGATATACCTATCAGGTCCCACTTATCAAAGCCCTTCGTATGCCAGAGTCTTCCCAATCTTTCCGATTCAAACAATGGGGTAGCGAGGGTGAGCCTATCCTTCCAGCCCAACGAATCAGTCGCCATCTTCCATACACGCACCGCCACACCTGTGGGCCCCGTGAGGGACGAGTCTAAGGACCGCGAATACAACGCCCTGTAGTAGTTGCCGCCACGCAGCAGCCACCTATCCAGGGCATACCCAGGGCTGAGGGCAGGGCCATAAAACCCATGGTTGATCGCGCTCAGCTGCGTGGCCCAATAGTACCGTCGGATGTCTGGGAGCGCAATGCCCCCATCGTACCATGGGAGCGTCAACTTTGAAATAGCTATTCGCGGCCGCCCATCCCACAGCAACGTCCGTTGGAGGCCTTCGACCTCCCGAAAGTATTTGGCCGGTACCCAGTCCAAGGTGTTCTGGAGGGCATAGAGGAAGCGGGGAAGAGACATCATTTTGAACAGGGCCGCACGCCCAACAAGGGAGAGCGGCAGCCTCCGCCAACCTTCAACATCTCGCCTCAAGCGCGCCAAGGGGGGGGAGCAGATTCCTCTCATAGCGCACAGCAGGATCCATGGATATAAAAATCCCCAAATACACGAAACCCTGCTGGGCAACCTGTATCGAACATGTTCTAGGGATCGGTGGGACCTCGCCACTAAGAACGTACAAGTACGATTTGCCCCAATTAATCACAAGCCCCGAGTTCCTACCGAACGATGCGAGTACGTCACAGACCACTATAAGTGACTTCTTAGGTGAGGCAAGGTACAGTAGGATATCATCGGCATAAAGCGAAATACGGTCCTCGTGATCAGGCGACCACCGAAGGCCCCGTATATCCGGGTGCCAACGTATCCACGCAGCCAACGGTTCAAGGGCGAGGGCGAACAACAGAGGCGACAGGGGGCAACCCTGCCGAGTACCCCTACCAAGCTGAAACGGAGTAGATGCCCGACCATTCACCACAACATTCGCTAGTGGCCCCTCGTACAGCAACCGAACCCAACTCACAAAACCGCGACCGAAACCAAACTTGGCCAGCACGGCCCATAAGTATGCCCACTCCACCGTGTCAAAGGCCATCGTGGCATCAAGAGATGCCACAATAGCCGGTTCACGCAGCGTGCCCGCCCTGGCGATGACGCCATGAAGACGCCTAAGGTTTAATGCTGTGTTTCGGTGCGGGATGAAGCCAGATTGATCCGGGTGGACCAAATCGCCAAGCACCCTACTCAAACGGGTAGCCAGGAGTTTGGCCAGAATTTTCGGCTCAGCGTTGAGGAGTGAAATGGGCCGATAGGAGGCGCACCTATCTCGGGGTTTACCCTCTTTATGTATTACCACGATCGACGCCAGCCGCTGATCCAACGGAAGGATCCCATCCCCCCGCGCCTCCAAAAACATGGCGCGCAGGTGAGGGGCGACCCTATCCGGGAACAGTTTGTACAGGTCGATCGGCAGTCCATTCGGTCCAGAGGCCTTACCCGAGTTTAACGCGCGAATCGCCCCCGCCACCTCGTCAACCGTTATGTCACCATCCAAATCATCCCTATCTATGTCAGAGAGGCAGGGCAACTCGATATCACGGAGGAGATCAGACGAGTCCTCGGGCGGCCTGTCCGACACAGAGGAATAAACCCTACGAAAATACTCCGCGAAACACTTCACAATCCCCTCAGGTTCCACAATCGCCTCTCCCCACTCTCCCGTCAACTCTGGCACCACTCTATTGACCCGTTCTTTCCTGTCCAACCACGCCAGGAGTTTCCCTGCCTTATCACCAACGTCATACAGGCGGCCCTGTTGTTCCCTACTGAGGGTCTTAGCGGCGTTCGTAACCAGGTCCCTATACTCCGCCTGCTTCAAGCAAAGCTCATGCAGTGAGGACTCTGTAACCTCCTCCTCCATAGCCCCCTCAAGGGCCGCGATCTCCTCCTCCACTTGCCGCACCTCGCCATCCCTCCGATTCTTGGCAGCCACCACCAGGGAGAGGGCTTCCCCCCGAAGCACGGTCTTAAAGGCTTCCCACAGCGACACCGCCGAGTCCACGGTTCCCAGATTGTCCTTAAAGTAATTATCCACCTTCTTTACCAGGGCGCTGCACATCTTGGGGTCTCGGAAATACCATGGGTTGATGGGGGCCACCCTCCCTCCTCCCTCCCGACCTAGATCCAGCCGGATCCACACTGGCGAGTGGTCAGAGATACCGCGTGCCATGTGCCTCGCCTCGGATAGCAACGAGGCATGTGCGGCCAGAGTGAGCAGGTAATCAATCCTGGAGAGGCTACCATGCGCCCCGGAGTGAAACGTGTATTGACTCTGTGTGGGGTGCCGGAGCCTCCAGCAGTCTATCAGACCAAACGTATCCAGGAAGTCTGGAAGCCATTTCTGAGCCCCCCCTGTGTCCCTGGGCGGGTATCTATCCAACAGTCCGGAGCCCACAGCGTTGAAATCCCCTCCCACTACCAGCATTCCCCCCGGGAGAGTCAGCAAAGCCCTGCCCAGTTCAGCAAGTGTGGAGGCCTGCAGGGCCGGCGGGACATAAACCGAAACCAAAACCAAAGTCCTTCCTTCCCACCGCCCCGCCACCGCCACAAACCTCCCCCAATCGTCAACAATGGTGGAGTCCACCTCAAAAGGCAACGATGCTCTAACAAGGATGCCCGCACCCCTGGACCCAGAAGAGAATCCCGAGTGTGCAATGAATTTATATCCCTTCCTATTCAGGGCATAGCACATATTACCTATGAGATGCGTCTCCTGCAGCAGGACAACATCTGGCATTGAGCGTTTCAAAAATTGCAAAACAATCCCCCTCTTGATGCGATCCCCCAAACCATTAATATTCCAGCTTATAACACTTAAGCCCCTACCCCCCATCCTCAAACGGAAAGAGGCCCACCCCACACCCGAGGAGCCACCATGGAACAGCCCTGAGGATAATCATCATGCCTTGCAGAAATAAACCCCCCAACAACAAACTCAAAATCCCCAAAACTCCCCCCACCCTGCACCCCTGCTGCAGCTTACAAAGCCCCCCCAACTTGCAGTGTGCCTGTCGCCCTACAAAAACAAAAAATCTACAAAAAGTACCCTAAGGGAGGAAAAGAGCACCCCTCGCCCTCCCGCAACCCTCCACAGTTACTGCACTCTGTTCAAATCTTCAAGTATGGTCAAATCAAGTCAGGCCGGCTCTGAGATATCAGCCCTGTCCATCCCGGCCACTGTCTCCATGCTCGGCTGTGTCATCCCCCGTCCGTCGCCGGGGCAAAGCGTCCAGCCATTCGTCGGCCATAACAGGAGAGTCAAAAAAGAATGTCCGATCTTCATGCACCACCCGTAGTCTGGCAGGGAAAAGCATGGCATACTTCAGATCCAGTTCCCGAAGTCTCCGCTTCACCCCCAGGAAGCTCTGTCTCTGTCTCTGCACCTGCTGGGTGAAGTCCGGATAAAAATTCACCGACGCATTCTGGAAGGGGACTGGGCCCGTCACCCTCGAAGCTTGCAGGATAGCGTCCCGATCTCGAAAATGAAAGAGCCGGGCGACAATCGGCCGTGGCGGGGCACCCGCCTTAGGCCGCCCGCCCGGCACCCTATGGGCCCTTTCCACCGCAAAAAACTTTCCAAGGCCCTTAGGCTTCAGATGATTGAGGACCAAATCCTCCTCAAGCAGGTCCGCCGAAGCCTCATCCGAGGACTCCGGGACCCCGATGACGCGCACATTGTTGCGCCTGGCCCGGCTCTCGAAGTCCTCCAGCCGGCGGGCGGCGAGGTCACTCTCGGCCCTCAGCTTCCGAACCTCGGTCTGCAGATCCGCAACATCATCAGTGAGGCCCGTGGTCTTGTGGTCCAGGTTCTTAACGCGCTCGTTCGTCTTGCCCAGGTCCGAGCGGATCAGATTGACATCTACCAGGATGGCATCCACCTTATGCGCCAGGGCCTCGAACTGTCTCCCCATCGAGGTCTGCATCCCGTCGAGCGCGCCCATGACATCCTGTAGGGAGAGCTCCGGTGTCCCAGGCGAGTCCTCCTTCTGGGCATCCGGCGCCTGGCTCGATCCACTCGGCGATGCTTTCAGGAGGGCGTAGCGGTCCATACTGTTGACTTGGGAATACGTTCCCCGCCTGGTGGACTTAGTCTTCAGCCGATCCCCTTCTGCTTTGCCCGACATAATGGACTCCGGGCAGTCCAGTGCAGTTAAGACTGTTCCCTCTCAGAGAGAGGGATAAGGAGTGAGCAGGTCTGCCTTGTGCTGCCAGAGTAGCCCGCCGAGCGTCCTTGGGGTAATAAAGCCACCCAGAGCTCTACAGTGTCCGGGCAGACAAAGGGAACGAAATCGAAAGTGAAAGTGCGAGGACCTCCGTCCGACAGTTCACACCTCGCCAGGCCGTTGTTGATCAACTAGGAGTCGGGCATCCTGCCAACTCTAGCCCCTGGCATCCCCGGGAGTTAGGCCGCAATCTTCCGCCAGTCGTAAGTCCGGTTCCCGATGGGCGATCCGACCGCGGGTAGCATCAATCGCCTCCCTGACAACTCAGCAACACGGTGCCATGCATACCATCAGGATTAGAGACAGGATAGTCGACGGAGGGCGCGAGGGTCTCGGGAGCTCTAAGCTCACGCGGCCATCTTGGTCAAGCGCTAGGCTCCTCCCCCCTCAAAGTTTATTATTGAATTAAATGGTGTATGCCTAAAATCTTTTTATTTAAAGGATGTAAATTGCTCTGCATTTCTGTTATTTGAAAATTCAATGTTTGATTCCTTAAAATCGAGACGAGCCCAGCAGGAAGCACCAAAGTCTGTCTAGGGACTACACCACTCCAGAACCAAGCTGGACTCCCACAAGGGAGGCTTCGAAAGACTTGAGCCCGTTCACATTAGGAGGAGGTAGCACATTTCTAGATTGAGAATCAGGTTGCAGCTTGTGAGGATATACTAATTGTGGCTGTAGGAAAGCGTCTTTTTGACAGTCACCCCCACTTTTTTGTTCACGATTACTGATGATCTTGATTAGAAGTGCACTGGGTCCCTGATAACCAGTGGCAGTGCTCATTCCCTAAAAACTACACAAGTGCTCAATTGTAACCCAATTGTCAAGGACTTTTGCTCCCTTGTAAGTCCCTGGTAAATGGTAACCCTGGTATCAAGACCATGGGTACTGAATTGGGTCACCAAGGGCTGCAGCATGTATGGTGCGACCCAAAGGGACCCAAACTCAAATTGCACACAGACTGCCTTTGCAGGTTGCGTGAAATGTTGCTAAGCATTCTGAAAACAAGACCTTGCCCACTCCTTATGTGCAGTGCCCAAGCACACTGCATGTACAATATTTAAGTCACCCCGACAGCAGGCCTTAGAATCCTAAGACAAGGTGCATTGTATTACATGGAACGACTCATCTTCATGAGCAGATGTGCCCCTGTGATGCCTAGTTCCATTACTAGGGTGAACAAAGCAAACACAAAATGATGGAAACCAGAGGCAAAGGGAGCAAGGGACCCAAGTCTGGGCATGCCCTGCCAACTTCGGGCAAACAAAGCAAACACAAGGAGATGATGGACGGAGTACTGAAACTTTTCAGTCTCAGTCAAGCTTTCCTGGCTGATGAGGTGTGAAAGCCAGAAAAAAGTCCTAGGATGCTTGTTTCCAGTCCAGCGAGGACCTGGCCTGGCAGTTCGGGCTGGACTGTTCCCATTGGGCGCAGGGTCATGGCTGATTTGCATATGGCTGGGTTCGAACTGGAATGGCATGGTGAGCAAAAAACATGATGGCTTTAGGCCCAGATCTCTGTACTGGGGTGAATGTATGACATTGTTCAACATTTGTCCATCAATTGGTATTTTTGCATTCGTCACCCCTAGTGGGATGGGTATACCCAGACGTGGGTCCCGTGCTCTCCATGCCAATGCAGTCAAGCTATCCTGGCCGATGAGGGGTGAAACCCCCAAAAACAGTTCTAGGATGCTTGTTTCCAGTCCAGGGATGACCTGGCCTGGCAGTTCGGGCTGGACTGTTCCCATTGGGCGTAGGAGCAAGACTGATTTGCATATAGCTGTGTCTGAACTGGGGTGGCAAAGTGAGCTAAAGAATGATGATGGATTCAACCCAGATCTGTGACTGGGGGTGAGTGTTTGAAAAGTTTCAGCACTCCGTCCATCATCTCCTTGTGTTTGCTTCCGGCTGGACTGTTCCCATTGAGAGCAGGGTCAAGACTGATTGGCATATGGCTGGGTTCAAACTGGAATTGCATGGCCAGCAAAAAAACGATGGATATAGGCCCAGATCTCTGTACTGGGGTGAATATCTGACATTGTTCAAAATTCTGTCCATCAATTGGTCTTTTTGCATTTGTCACCCAGAGTGGGATGGGTATGCCCAGATGTGGGTACCGAACTCTCCATGCCACTGGAGTCAAGCTATCCTGGCTGATGAGGGGTGAAACCTTGAAACCGGTCCTAGGATGCTTGTTTCCAGTCCAGGGAGGACCTGGCCTGGCAGTTCGGGCTGGACTGTTCCTATTGGGCGCCGGGTCAAGACTGATTTGCATATGGCTGGGTTCAAACTGGAATAGCATGGTGAGCAAAAAAACGATTCAGGCTTGATCTCTGTACTGGGGGGAATGTATGACATTGTTCAACATTCTGTTCATCAATTGGTCTTTTTGCATATGTCACCCCTAATAGGACAGGTATGCCCAGACGTAGGTGCAGTGCTCTCCATGCCACTGGAGTAAAGCTATCCTGGCTGATGAGGGGTGAAACCCTGAAACCAGTCCTAGGATGCTTGTTGCCAGTCCAGGGAGGACCTGGCCTGGCAGTTCGGGCTGGACTGTTCCCATTGGGCGCAGGATGAAGACTGATTTGCATATGGCTGGGTTCAAACTGGAATGGCATGGTGAGCAAAAAAACGATGGATTTAGGCCCAGATCTCTGTACTGGGATGAATGGATGACATTGTTCAACATTCTGTCCATCAATTGGTCTTTTTGCATTTGTCACCCCGAGTGGGACGGGTATGCCCAGACGTGGGCCCCGTGCTCTCCATGGCCCTGGGGTCAAGCTATCCTGGCTGAGGAGCGGTGAAACCCCGAAACTGGTCCTAGGATGCTTGTTTCCAGTCCAGGGCGGACCTGGCCTGGCAGTTCGGGCTGGACTGCATATGGCTGGGTTCAAACCAGAATGGCATGGGGGCAAAATAGCAATGAATTTAGGACCAGATCTCTGTACTGGGGTGAATATATGACATTGTTCAAAATTCTGTCCATCAATTGGTCTTTTTACATAGTTCCATTACTAAGCATTGCAAGGAAGCCATTTAGAGAACACGTAAACACGTACCAGGCACTGGTCATTACGAGTTACCCAGCTACATGATAGCTTCACTGAAAATAATGGTGTTTCGTATCAAACACCTTCCCTCTGATACCAGTATCAGATTTATTATGACATGCACCTAGAGGGCACCTTAGAGGGACCCCCTGTAAACCTACTAGTCACTTCGTGTGTTAGCTGAATGTTATCTTCCAGCCTGCCACCACGTGGGGGTTTCTGGCCCTCAGCAAGGGAGAGCCCATGCTCTGAGGCCAGAAACAATGCCTACCCATCAGAAGGTGTTCTCACCTCCTCTCTTCCAGCAGGGTGGACAGTGATTTAGCATATCAAGGCCAATGGCTTCAGTGCCTCTGCTGCCTTGGATATGGGACCCGGGCTTCCCCCCAGACCTGTGAAACACCAGCTCTGCCCTGGGGCCAATCTGGGACCAGAGCAGGTGAGAAATTCGATATTCTGGTGCGTGTTGCACTTACAGGCTAGGTACACCCCTAATGTGGGTCACCTGAAGTGAACAGCCAGAGAAGGTTTTCACCGTTTTGCTTTTGGTGAAATTAGAGAATTCAGTATCCCTAACCGCCCCTAAATTGAGTATTTAGGGGCACCCCCGACACCACACTGTCAGATTCGACTTTCGGGAACAGAAGGACTAGGAAGAGCTGACCCCACGAGAACTAAGGACCTGCACTGAACATGGCACCAAACACTGCCTAGTTGCTTGTGCCTTGACAATTGCAAAGACCCAACTTGTCCTGCAGCTGTACATCTTCCCCAACACTTGGAGGACTGCCCAGCACTTACACAACCATTTTGCATCTCCCTTGGGATGGAGGAGCCATCCTTCTGTATCTGCAGGCATCGACCGCATCTGCTTGGTACATGGTGTTGCAGGCAATTGGGTCTACAAAGGGAGCATCACATCAGGAAGATGTCCTTGTGGCTCTAGGAGGTCAGCCCCGTCACTCTGCAGAGTTTTGAAATGCTAGACCCTCCAGGAACTTCCCTACAGCTATACCCTGAGTACCGGAGCACCTGCACCAGCTAAGGCTCGTTTATGTCCAGCCCAAACACCACTGATGTGGAAAACCTTCCTGCATGAAGAGGAACTTCAGGATGACGAGATCTATTACCATAGTGGCCCTGCTGTCTTGTTTTCCCTCCTCTGCAGAACCACGAGAGCCTCGACCTCTAGTGGCCAGCCAGCCAAGACACACTCCACAACCTGAGACTGCGACTCCTGACTGCGTCCCCTTGACCTGGGGTTTTCACGACCTGTACCCCCCACCTTTGTGTTTTTCCAGGCTTGCCCACAAGTCCCTCCTTGCATCCTTTGTTTCAGGTCCCCATTGACTGCTATGGTGTAGCACTCGAGGCTTCAATCTCGATCAGCACCTCTGCACCTGCACGCCCCAGGGCAGGTAACCCAAAACTTTGGACCTTTGCCCAATAGCACCTTAAGTCCAAAAGGGCACCCTTGAACTTCGACTGCAAGTATATGTATGCTGTGTATGTTTTTCCTCCCGTAGGATAACATTACCCAATTTGAGGCTCATACCTCAAAAACCATTGTTTGAGTATTTTTGCTATGTATTTGTACAATCGATATCCCAAAAGTAAGAAAGTTATTCTAAAGATCTTGGTGTTTAAATTTATATAAAAATCTGTGTTAATTTTATAAATTGGTCTTGAATCTCGTTTTGAGTGGGTGCATCATTGCCTGTGTGTGTGCAACAAATGCTGTACACTCCACTTTTATAAGCCTAAATTGCTCGACCACACTACCACAATTCGAGCACTTGGGATTATTAAAGTAAGCCCTGTAAAACAAATAAGGGTCTCCTGGCCATTTTACAAGATGTGCCTTTACATTGGCACTCCTACATAAAAAGCCAGCTTCCTACAGCAGCCCTCCAGTGCATCTGCGATGAACAAGTTACTTACCTTCGGTAACGATATATCTGTAAGAAACATAAGTTAGTTATAGATTCCTAACTTTAGAATTAACCCTAGGTGTCAGACTGGATCTGGAAAGTTTTTCATCAGCAGTACCTCTGCACATCAGAAGGTGGCGTCGGTCGGCTTCGCGTTCGTCGTTGGCGTCGTTGGCGTCGTGTCGCCGGGATGACGTTGTGGTAGCTACTTAGATGCCACCCTCACGCGCTGACATCAGTTCTATACACGACTTTCCGCACCAGAAACGCAGAGCCATGCAAAACACTGACCACTGGTGCACAAAACTAGGGCCCTGAAAGGATAACCTTAACCCTAGTAATCAGTTCGCAGAATGGGGAGGATGGGTGGGGCGGTAAGGAATCTTTAACTAACTAATGTTTCTTACAGATATATCGTTACCGAAGGTAAGTAACTTGTTCATCTGAAAGAAACAAGTTAGTTATAGATTCCTTACCTTAGAATAGATACCCCTGCAATATCAACCCCGGAGGTGGGTCTGAGAACCAAGATCACACCAGTAAGTCCTGGAGAACAGAACGGCCAAAGAAGCCTTCTCTCCGGACTTGACCGTCAAGGCAGTAGTGTTTCGTAAAAAGTGTGCAACGAAGCCCACAAAGCTGCCTGACAGTTGTCATTCAGAGGAACGCCTCGTCCCAGAGCAGTAGTTGCTGCCGTCACCCTGGTGGAATGGGTGCACAGCCCCACGGGAGGCTCCTTTTTTGCAAAAGAAGAACAGGTTTTGTTACACAAAACAACCCATCAGGAGATAGTCCGCTTGTGTACGTCCCGACCTTTCTTGGCGTCCACGTACCCAACAAAGAGTTGGTCATCCACCCGGAACGGGTGGATGCGATCGAAACGGTGGAGCCTCTCTTCCTCCTTCAAAGGATGTGGAGGCGGAAAGAAGGTGGGCAAAGTGATGGTCTGCCAAATGTGAAAGGCAGTGACAACCTTGGGCAGAAAGGATGGACGAGTCCTAAGGACAACTTTGTCCGGATGCACAGATAGAAAAGGAGGCTTTGAAGAAAGCGCCTGGAGCTCACTCACTCGTCTGGCAGATGTGATGGCCACCAGGAATGCAGTTTTGAGAGTTACAAACCTCAAAGGACAGTTGTGAAGTAGCTCAAAGGGAGCACACATTAAATAAGTTAAAACCAGGTTCAAGTCCCACTGAGGCATAACAAAGGGAATAGGAGGAAAGAGATGAGTTATGCCTTTCAAGAAGCGATTTACAACCAGAGACTTGAAAAGGGAAGGCTGATCTGAAAGCCGAAGGAAGGCAGAGATGGCCGAGAGATAGCCCTTGATAGTGCCCAGAGCAGAGCCCTGCTGGGCCAAAGAAAGAAGGAACAAGAGAACCTCAGAAACCAGGGAAGATAGGGGATCCACAGCCTTCGCTGTGCACCATGCCACAAATTTGTTCCACTGACAGGCCGTCTTAGTGGAGGGACGCCTGGCTGCCAAGATTACATTGCAGACTTCGGGAGGCAGGTCAAATGATGACAACTGCCACTGCTCAATCTACACCCAAGGAGGTGGTGACTGGAGAAGTTCAGGTGGAGGTCCGTCCCCTGTTGCTGCGACAGAAGATCCTCCCGAAGAGGCAGATGGGTCGGAGGATCGATGGCCATGTTGAGCAGCTCGGGATACCAGACTCTTCGTGTCCAATCCGGAGCCACAAGAATGACTTGGGCCCGTTCGCGCCTGATCTTCTTCCGCACACTGGGCAGAAGTGGTATAGGCAGAAAGGCGAACAACAAACCGCAACTCCACTCGTGACGAAAAGCATCGCAGAGCGAGTGCCGCCTTGGAAATTCCATTACGCAGAATTGTTGACATTGCGTGTTCTCTTCGGTGGCAAATAGATCAAACCAAGGCTCTCCCCACTGTCAAAAGAGACCTTGCACCACCTCCGAGTGAATATGTCATTCGTGATCAATCATGCACCTGCGGCTGAGTTCGTCGGCCCTGGCGTTCAGTGAACCCGCCAGGTGTTGAACCACAAGTGATGTTCCAGCCATGTGCAGAGGCAGAGGGCCTCCTGACATAGGGTCCACGACCCTAACCCGCCCTGTTTGTTGCAGTACTACATGGCGTTTGTGTTGTCCGTGAACACCTGCACTACTCTTCCCCAGAAAGAGGGAAGGAATGCCTTGAGTGCAAGACAGATCACCCGGAGATCCAGAAGGTTGATATTGAGCCTGGACTCCGCCGGAGACCAGAGGCTTCTGATCTCCGCCTCTCCCATGTGGCCGCCCCATCCCAGAAGGGACGCGTGTGTCACCGCTGTGTTTTCTGGTTTGGGAAGGGAGAGGGATCTGCCATTGACCCAATCCTGGTTCGTGAGCCACCCCTGCAGTTGTCGCGCAGTGCCTTCCGAGATCTGAACACAATTGGACAGATTCCCCCGATGCTGCACCCACTGGATCTTCAGGTCCCACTGCAGAGCCCGCATATGCCACCTGGCATGATCGACCAGCAGGATGCAGGAGGCCCTGAGGCCCAGCAGAGTCAGGGTCAGTCTGAACGAAACCCGGGATAGAGGCTGAAAGATCGGAATCATAGCTCGAGTATCCCGGACTCGCTGTTTGGGAGGATAGACCAGAAACCGCGTCGTGTCCAGAACCGGTCCGATGAAAAGGAGCTTCTGAGAGGGAATCGGGTGTGACTTCGGCACAGTGATGGTGAACCCCAGCGAATGCAGTAGGTCGGCCGTAGTCTGGAGGTGGGAAACGACTGCCTGGGGCGAGCCTGTCTTCAACAACCAGTCGTGATGATAGGGGAAGACTGAAACCCCTGATCTGCGCAGATGAGCTGCGACCACCGCCATCACTTTCGTGAACACCCGAGGGGCGCTGGTAAGGCCAAAGGGTAGTACGGTGAACTGAAAATGCTCGTGGCCTACTGTGAACCTCAGGTAACGCTGGTGGGCCGGCAGGACGGGGATGTTAAAATAGGTGTCCTGCAAGTCCAACGCTAACATCCAGCCTTCCAGGTCAGAAGGGCAGACAAGACCTGAGCAAGCGTCAACATCTTGAACTTCTCCTTCCAGAGGAAGCAGTTGATGTTCCTGAGATCCAAGATAGGACGCAGGCCCTTGTCCTTCTAGGGAACCAGAAAGTAGTGGGAATAACAACCACGACCTACTTCTGGGACAGGAACGCGCTCGATGGCTCCCTTGGCCAAGAGAGCCGTAACTTCCTGCTGGAGAAGGGCCAGATGATCCTCCGACATGCGATGGTATTGCAGTGGCATGGCAGAAAGGGTAGCCTCGAAGGGGAGGGAGTAGCCCCTTGGGACTATCTGCAAAACTCACCTGTACGATGGGATGGTGCACCAGTGAGGGAGGTGATGGCGAATCCTGCCGCCCACTGACGTTTGATGGGCCTGAAATGTCGGACTAGGAAGGTTTGGAGGCTGCTGCAGAGGGGCAGTTGGTGGACTGGCCTGCCCGCTGGCCCCCGGAACTACGACGGTTGTTCCCACATCCCCAGGTGCGCGAAGGTTGGGTAACTTGCTGCGGCCTGTGGCTCTGGGCAGGACGTAGCGGGGCACCCCTTCCGTAGCCACAGAAGGGGCGAAAAGCGGACTGCGCAGGGCGGCTGGAGAGGCCAGAGGACTTTGCCGTAGCTCGTGAGTCCGTGAAACGCACTAAAGCGGTGTCCGCTTTGTCAGCGAAAAGGCGACGGCCATCAAAAGGCATGTCCATGAGGGTATTCTGGACATCCCCAGAAAAGCCAGTCGACCTCATCCAGGCGTAGCCTTGAAGAGCTACCGACGTAAAAATAGTCCTACCCAGAGAGTCGGCAGTTTCCAGCCCACAACAGATGGTAAACTTGGCCGCATCCCTCCCGGCGACAATAGCCTGGGAGAGCACTGCCCGGGCCTCTACCGGACACTGAGGCAGCACATAGGCAACCGAGTCCCACACAGAGTGGGAATAACGGCCCAATAGACATGCAGTGATTACCGACCGCAGTCCCAAGCTGGCGGAAGAGAAAATCTTCTTTCCAAGATGATCCAGCTTTCTGGATTCCCTTTCCGGTGGAGCGGTAGGGAATGTGCTTTTGGAAGTAGAGGCTTGGACCACCAAGCTCTCAGGGGTGGGTGTTGGGAAAGGAAAGTGGGGTCGCCCAGAGCCGCACGGTGGTGTCGGGCAATCATCCTATCCACGGGAGCCCCTGTGTTGGGCCTGGACCAGATGCCCAAAAGGACGTCAGTAAGTGCTTCGTTGAACAAAAGCAGAGGCTCCGAAGGGGTCACTGCTGGCTGAAGCACCTCTGTCAGGCGCTTAGTCCTGACTGCCACTGTAGGGAGTTCGAGGTTGAGAGCCTCGGCTGCCCTACGCAACACTACTGCGTATGACGCTCCCTCCTCCGTAGCCACGGTAGGAGGAGACAACATGCCAAGGTCAGGGGAGGTGTCTAGACCACTGGCATCCCCCAGTTCCTCTCTCCAGTCCTGCTCAGTTTCTAGCTGATCAGTCAGAGGGTCACCTGACCCCTCTGGGTGCCAATCTGGCCGAAAAGGGACCCCAGGAGTGAACAGGGGCACAAAAACCCCTCTCTGCGCCGGATCTGGTGTCCGGCTCAGGGTCCACATCAGGATGGAGGCCGGGGTCGACGCCAGCCGGGGGGCCGACCGGAGTCGAATACGGTAATGGTGCTGGAGGAAGCGGCGCCAGTGGAGGCGTAATCAGGTCAACCGGCGCCGATCCGGTTCCAGGCCTGGATCCACGGGGGGCCTGCGGCACCGGGGCCGGAGCCATCGCGGTGAAGGCCTAGGCCCCCCCAGCGAGTTCGCGGGGCCCGAAGGCGTGCCGGCGGGTTTGGGCAGCCCAAAGATGGCCTCATAGAACGTAGGAAGCTGGGTGGTAGTCGCTCCGGGTCACGGGAAGGGAGGGAAACACAGAGTCGACTCTTTGGGCGCCGCAAGCGGAGCCGCGGGAGGGGCACAACCCGCATCCCATGTGGGGTCGGCCGACCGACAAGGAGAAGTCAAAGAGCGACGATGCTTCTTCGACTTCTTGTTATGCTTCGACTTACCCGACCCCAAGTGCGAAGACTTCGACGACTTGGACGAATGGTAGTGGCTCTGCGACTGGTCCCTCAACCTCCCTCACGACCAGGACCTCGAACGGCGTGGAGCTGACTGCCGGTGCTCAAGCAGCTTTCGGGACCGATCCCGCAAAGCCTTCGGCGCCATCGACCGGCAGTCGGAGCATGACTTGGGGTCGTGGTCACGCTCCAGGCAAAAGAGGCACACGCGGTGCGGATCCATCACAGACATCAGTCGGTTACAGGAACCGTATGCCTTGAAGCCGGGCATCCCTCTTGCACCAGCAGTTGATGGACTCAAAAAAGAAGTCGACAAAAGTTGAGAAAAAAAGTCAGTCAAAAAGAGACTGGAGGTACCGCTCTCTTGGGATCTGCGCTGGCTGGCACAGAAAAAGGAAGAACTGATGTCAGCGCGCGAGGGCAGCGTCTAAGTAGCTACTGCGATGTCATCCCGTCGACACGACGCCAACGACAAACGCGGAGCTGACAAACGCCACCTTCCAACGCGCAGAGGTACTGCTGACGAAAAACTTTCTGAATCCAGTTTGACACCTCGGGGTAATTCTAAGGTAAGGAATCTATAACTAACGTGTTTCTTTCAGATTGTGACAGCTTAACTTGTCTTGCTATTCTAACTTGGCTGACCAACTGTTGTTTGCTGAAGTGGCTTCTTGAATCAAGGCTAGGTACTATTCACATGGCCCTGATTAAAAAAAAGTCCAGCAAAATACAGTAAACATCAACAAACTTGAGTTTGAGACAAATATTTATGAGCAGCTTTCCCTTGAAATGCAAACAAACATTTACTACTGTAAAAAGCAAATGTAAATGCCTGTGCAAGGCTGAAGGGAAACACTCCATATTTCATGTGAGCAAGAGAGAAGGGTCTTTGCTACAAGTAAAACATATTTTGTAAGGAGAAAAAACAACTTCTTACTGGGGCAGAGGCACATTCCCACATCATTTACTTGCTTACTTTACTTTTATAGTTTGTTGGGCTTATGAAAAACTATAAAATAAAGATTTTGTCAAAACTAGGCACATGAAATTCAACAATTTCAGTCATATTTTCTAAGTTTACAGTGAATTAAAAATGTATCAGTCAGGCCTGACAAACCAATTGAATGATGCCCAATACAAAAACAAGTCTTATAATTCTGCAAAAATAAAAAAAACAGAGTAAGAGTATCTGTATGTCTGGTACTTTCTGTTCTTCGCACATAGCCACTGATTTGACTGCCCTATTAAGAATCTCTTTTAAAGACAATAATGAAAGAGTGCAATTATAAGCATTTTGTTTTTAACACAGACCATTTTCCATGTCAGATACTATTTCAGTCCAAGGGGCCTTTGATGTGGAAGTATAGAAGAGTGTCCTTTTAATTCCACCCACGCACTGTAATGATGCATAAATGGCCCTAGCCTTTCCAAAGCATTAAGCCAATTGAAGTCAAACTGTTTGAAATGGCTTAGAATTTTGAGTTACCTGTGGTAACAATCCTTCTAGTGGATACGCTACCTGCAGATTCCTCACCTTTGAATATCCCAGATGCAAGAATGGATCTGGAAACCTTCTGTAATAGTTCTCCTGCACAAGTAGGCAGTGTTGACTGGCTCTCGATGTTAACATGGAGCCAAGAGGACATCAGCAGAGCCATAGAGCACCCAAACTGGTGCTATCACAACAGTTTTTTCTGTGACTTCAACGTGCATTTAAAAAGACTGAAACTTGTCATCATAATATAACGGATATCAATACTTTCTCCAGAAGAAGGGATGGTGGGAGGGTCAGTGACAACGCTTCTCCTTGTTTGTTAAGGTATCACATAGGGGTCGTCTTGCTGGTCAAAATTTGGACCAAGTGACCTCTAATGGATGCAAAGGGATGAAAGCCTGAGCACCAACCAGACAACTCTCAATTCCAGCAGACGGATATGATATTTCTGTTCTTCCAAAGACCAGAGGCACCTGATCTCTAGGTGCGCACCCCACCTTGAAGTGGAAAAAAAGGGAGCCAAATGAGTCTCCCTCGAATCAGGTTGTCCTGTCTTCATACCAGCTCAGCTTCACTGCTGTATCCCTGGAGATCACAATGGATTCAATATCCCTGGAGATCCCTGGAGATTACACTGGATTCAGTCAAGCTTCCTGGTTCCTAAGCTCTCACCGAAACATTTTTTGGATGTCTCAGAGCCTCTGTGGAGAAGGGAAGATCTGAAGCACAAGTAAGTTACTTGTGTAACGATATATCTGTAAGAGACATTAGTTAGTGATAGATTCCTTACCTTAGAATATCCCCAGGCGTCAGACTGGATCGGGAAAGTTTTTGTCAGCAGTACCCCTGCGCGTCGGTAGGCGTCGTCGTGCGGCTCCGTGTACGTCATTGGCATCGTAGTCGCTGAGATGACGTCGTCGGAGCTACTTAGACGTGCCCACGTGCGCTGACATCAGTTCTGTACACTTTCCGCACTGTGCCAACTCAAGGCCGACCTAGACTGCCCGTTAGGTGAGTCATGGTTATCCAATCTTGCTTCCATATTTTGGTGGCTTGTGGAACACATGAATTTTTATAGAGGAATACTTTTGATATGTGTTTCATTTGCATTTTCAGGTTGCCATTGTGTAGCTTTAGTCCTGATGAAGACCCGCATGACAATCTAGGATCGCTTTTATAGGGTTGAAACGTCGACATTACTGAGGCCCAGTTCAAGACCTTGTTTCATAACGAATTTAAGTCATCTTTGGAAACATTGTCATTGTCTATCCTTATACTGGCCTGTTTTACTATGTACATATATTTTTTCTAATCACTGTGTATATATCACGCACTAATTGTGTCACATATGTCACTATGTCACTTTTTCACGAATTCACTTTAATGCTTACACTCTTGGCAGCCTTCCTTTGCTAAAAAGAAGTATATGGGTGTTAATATAAATGATGCAATTTATATATAAAGAATATCTTATCACCCGACATATCTGACTCTACGCTAGTTTATGCGTTTCTGTTTGCTTTTCATGTGTTCTGTCTTAATATAATTTACTTTTTGTCAATTGATATATTTTGTTTTCTGTTAAAAGTTTTTGTAAAGCAAAGTAATTGTGTGGTCTTACCCGATAGAACCATTGTATTAGGAAGGTTTTGAGGCTGCGGTGGTAGGGGTGGCGGATGACTGATCTGCCCGCTAGCCCTGGGACCGACCCTGCTGTTATACAAATTGCTCTGCCCATGGAGGATGCGGGGTCAAGAGCATAATGGATGGTGAATCCCGCCGCATCGTTGCCCTCGGCAATTGCTTAAGAGAGCACCTTCCAAGCCTCCACTAGACACTGTGGCAGCACCTGCGCCACCATTTCCCACACAGAGTTGGAATAGAGGACCAAAAGGCCCTTGGAGAAGCAGAGCCCTGGACCACTAGACACTGGCGGTAGGTGCTGTGCGATGAAACTGGGGTTGCCTTGCAGCAAAGGCGCCCCTGTGTGACTTTTAAAGTGCGTTATTGAAGGGTAGTAGCAGCTCTGTAGAGGAGGCCGCTGCTGAAGCACTGCAGTGAGGAGATTTTCCCTGATAGGCACTGTAGGGAATTTGAGGTTAGGAGCCTCCCCAACGCCATATCACAGAATGAACCCACCACCTCCGTAGCTACGGAGGAGGGGGACAGTGTATCAGGGTGTGGAGATAATTCCAGCTTACTGGGATCCTCCATATTGTCAATATAGTGTAGATCATCCTCTCAGCGAGCTGTGAGAAGGTCCTCAGACTCCTCCTAGTATCCTCCTTTGGAATTGGAGGCAGGACAAGGTAGGCTCACTATAATCCGGCCCTCGAAGCAACGAGGCCGGTGCCGATGCCGGATCCGAAGGCGGCACCAAGGCCGGAGCCGATGCCGGATCTGAAGGCGGCTCTGAGGCCGGAGCCGAATCCGAAGGAGGCACCGAGGCCGGAGCCAACTGCCGCGCCGAGGCGTCCGGCATTGCTACGGCCGGAGCCAACGGCGGCGCCGCGCCGAGGCGTCCGACAGTGCCGGAGGGATCCGACGGCGGCACCAGAAGGACCCGACGGCAGCACCGGATGTACACTGAGCCGCACGACAACGCCTACCGACGCGCAGGGGTACTGCTGACGAAAACGTTCCGGATACAGTCTAACGCCTGGGGATATTCTAAGGTAAGCAATCTATCACTAACGTGTCTCTTTCAGATACTTGTCCTTCCGTATGAACCAATTTAGGAACCTGAGATTGAGAACCGGACAAAAACCACCGTTGTTCTTCGGAACTGGAAAGTACTGAATGTAGCACACCTGCCCAATTTTCTGCTCTGGCACAATTGCACAATCTCCACTGTGCCTTTCTGCAGCAGGACGGCCACTTACTGCCGCAGGATCTTTGAGACTGGTAGGATGAGAGGAAAGCTGGATCTCTTGAAGCTGGTAGGTACCTGGGGAGCAATGGATCTGTGGACAGCTGTAGAAGAGGAAAGCTTAGACCAGATCTCCATTAATGATCCCTTCAATAGAACTAGAAGCTTGCCATTTGTAGAACATTTAAAAGTGAAAAGTGTAGAAGTATGATATAGCTCTGTAGGCACTGGTAGTTCAAGAACATCTGCAGCCTTTCCAAGCACAAAATAAAATGAAACCATCTCAGACCTGGAGAAGTATCTATGTTAATGTCTGGGGAGGTACCCAGGCTGTTGGTTTACCAAAAAGCTAAAATAACAAAAGTAGGATTTAACGTCAACTCCCTGCTATTAGTCACCCGAGCCCATAACAGTATGAAGGGGTTGTCAAGGCGGTTGTTTAGAATGTGCCTATTGTTCTAGGAAACAAAAGGCTTTCCTTTTGGACCTGTGCGTTTTAACAGTGGCGCTTGGTCTGAGTGGACTAGAGGTTGAGAATCGGTTGGAGCAGATTGTGGCACAGAAGTCAATGTCAGAGTAAGCCTTGGAACTGCTGTATGAATGGATGTAGCCAATACCAGTTAACAAAGTTGTGTTGGTGAGATCAGTCCAATAGGAGACCCAAATTGGAGTGGCATTGGGAAAAATGTGCATGGCAGAGGGCACAGATGATAGAAGACTAGAAGGCCAAAAAACCTGTCCCATGAAGCCAGACAGTACAACAGAATGTAAGGCCGGACTCCTAAAAAAAGGGCATCATGGCTTGGATAAAGCCAGATGGATTAGCTCTCAGTGCTGGGCACTCTGGGGTATTTGCATACCGACTCAAGTAGAAGCAGAGGAGGAGGTAGTGATGGGGGTGGAGATGTTGCTGTATCCAGAACTGCCAGGGATGGTGTCTGAGAGATCTCCACCAAGTCTGGCTCCAGATTAGATGCAGCTTGTGGTGAATTAATTTACTTTTGAATCGGTGAGGGAAAGAAAGTGAACCCTTCTGCTTGTGATATTGTCTTTTTCTCTCATGAAGGCTTACTCGAGGAAGACTATCTTGAAAGAGAGTTAGACCTCGCTCGCTACCTCGACTGTGACCTCAATTAATTAATTTATTTGATAACGCCCACGAATCACCCCCTAAGGGGTATCTCAGCGCCCAGTCAGTAAAATAGGTTGAAACAGAGTTAAAAGAGAACCGTTTTTAGTGCTTTCCTAAATGTATTATAGTCAGGACAGGTTGTGACCTGAAATTGCAGTTTGTTCCAAAGGGTAGGAGCCAGATAGGAAAAAGTTCTTCCACCCCATCTAGATCACTGAATGCGGGGGACTGACAGTAGTTCCTTCTCACTGGAACGCAAGTTCCTAGCAGGGTAAGCTTATTTGAGCCTCTGACAAAGATACTCAGGATCCTTGCCCAGTTGGGCTTTATAGGTTAGGCAGCACATTTTGAATATTATCCTGTTCTTTACTGGCAGCCAGCAAGCCAGGCTCTTATGACCTTCTTCGGAGCGAGCCATGAAGAGTTTGAACTGACGCTCCTTGATGGCCTTACCGTGCATCTGTTGACAGAGGACGAACCTAGGTACCACAGACAGTCGTGTGGGTATGTGTTGTCAACAAGGCTTAAAGCCTGAACGTTTAGGTGGTGCCATTGTTCCTACTGTACCAAAAAATAAATATTTTTTAAGTCAAGATCAACTTTATTGCATAAAACTTGTACAAAAATACGTGATAAAATGTTTTTTTTTAAATTAAGTCGTTTTAAAATATTTATCTCAAAGTGACAAAGACATTAGCATTCGTTTGAAACCAACAATAGCACTCATAAGCCATATAATAAGTAATCACAAACTATGGTTTACAGCCAATTAAAAGCTTAGCAGCTCATAGCCACTTCTAATATTTAGCGCACTCTTAAGAAAATTTAGAGTTGCAAGGCACAGGTCTGTTGAAACGAATTTTCGTTGCAGTCAGATAAGACGTAATTCCTGACTGACGCAATACGGGTACTTGGAAGGCAACTCTTGGACTTGAATATAGAAGACAAAATAAGGAAAAGTGATGTGCTCTGTAATGAAACATTGTTACAATGGCAAGGTGGTAATACAATTTTCCATGGACATGGTGTAAGAAAAGCAAATTTAAAATGAATAAGATTTAGTCTAAAACATGCTAACAAGCGCTGAACTGTATTATCAATCCAGATCAAGTAAGGTTCGAAATTAGTGTCCGTTGATACATGGGCATACAACTCAACGGACTTCATTTTAAACACACTCGTTAATCTTTCGTCCCTACAAAACCCTTCATGGCGTGATTTCACTATGACCGTTGCATCGGCCTTAATGTATCTGGGATGTGTGAACAATATCAGTAAGGCCCAATTTCAGAACACTAGATTTAATATACGCCAACCACAGGATTATGTTAACATTTTGTAAG
The DNA here is from genome assembly GCF_964204655.1 of Triturus cristatus. Taxonomy (NCBI): domain Eukaryota; kingdom Metazoa; phylum Chordata; class Amphibia; order Caudata; family Salamandridae; genus Triturus; species Triturus cristatus. The sequence goes on from NC_140586.1 coordinate 568,597,641, forward strand.
GCTAAGCTGTCAGAGATGCACCCTCTTACCAGCTCAGCCTCAGAATTCAGCCAGCATTTGTTCCACAAGAGTGAGGACATTTGTATCTGGTCCTCTATAAAAAGGATGCCCAGCTCTTCGTGGCAAATAAAATGTTCAGTGTTTTTTGGCACTGCCATCAATTCACGGGAAAAAACATTTTCAATACGCTGCAGTTAATCTGCATTTTTAAACCCCCACACACCAGTCTCATAGACAGTAGCCGAAATACATTTTGATTTAAACTAGGCAATCATCTCAGGTAGGGGTTTGTGATTTAAAGTCCTTGAAAATGTGCCCTCCATTTTAGAGTGGAACTAAAAGTAACAAAAAATGATTTGTCTTTTTAAGTGAGGGGCTCCCATTCTCATACACTTTGTTTTTGTGTGTAAAGGCCCCATTGTCATGGTATAAGATTTTGACTAACTTTTAAGTCCCGGCTTTCCATATACTCCATAAAGTATTATAGTAGCTTCTGGAGACCATTTGGTGTGTACGCAATCATTATAGCAACATCTACATAAAGAAGTATGGGGAGAGAGCGCTTACCTATCTTAGGCATGTCCGCCCTAGCCTGTGCAAGGTGTTCAGTTATGCCATTGATATATAGTAAGAACAGAAACAGGACTATGATGCAGCCCTGTCTTACTCTTCATAGGGACGATATTTGGGAGGTTAATTCCCCCTGAGGTCCATAGCATACTGCCACATTCAGATCGTAGTGTAGATGTTTTACTATAGTAAGGAGATCAGTTTCGACCTCCATATTCTGCATTAACTGCAAAGTTTGGCCCTATTGACCAAATCGAATGCACTTGAGATCTATAAAAGCCATATGGGTGCCCCCTTATTGCCATTACATATTTGCTAGTAATAAGGTGCAAGTATAAACATTGCTCTACAGTGCCTATGCCCGGAAATGTCTGGGGGTTAAGATCCTATTTTTATTAGCTCACATTTCAAGGCGGGCCCGTACTACCCTCCCTAAGATTTTTGCAGTAGCATCAATCAATCAGAGATATTGGCCTATAACAGGACGGGTCTGATTTATCTCCTTTTTAGGTCTCGCCTGGCTATCGCGTAAGCGATCGCTCAGCGAGACTTATGTATGGGCTTCAGAAAATGCTCCCAAAGGCTTCCCAGGCGGATCGGGTGGCGGTTATGCGCACAACCACGCGCATTCCATTTGCCACCAGCTAAATCCTGCGCGTGCGCCGCCTCACGCATTCAGAGAGATTTAGTAAGGGGCACAAGACCTTAGGAATGCGGTTTATGGCCAGTGCATGTGAGGCATTCAAGCGCGAAGCTGGCATCTGGCATCGGACTTGAAAGCAGCAGACTGCTTTCGCCAGCGCGCGCTCGGCCTCACTTCCTGCATCCCCTCTAAACAATTAACTTTCGTTATAACTCACACCCCATATGCTCGTTCCCTCCCACCCTTCCTTTGATGTCTGCTTTTCTTGTTGTTTACAAACCACGCCACACACTGCTGCACGCCACACACTGCTGCACGCCGCACACTGCTGCACGCCGCACACTAACGCACGCCACACACTAACGCACGCCACACACTGCTGCGCACACTGCTGCATTAAACACTGCTGCATTAAACACTGATGCACGCCTCACACTGCTGCAAGCCTCACACTGCTGCACGAAACACTGCTGCATGCCACACACTGCTGCATGCCACACACTGCCGCACGCCACACACTGCTGCACGCCTCACACTGCTGCACGCCTCACACTGCTGCACGCCTCACACTGCTGCACGCCTCACACTGCTGCACGCCTCACACTGCTGCACGCCTCACACTGCTGCACGCCGCACACTGCTGCACGCCGCACACTGCTACATGCCACACACTGCTACATGCCACACACTGCTGCATGCCACACACTGCTGCATGCCACACACTGCTGCATGCCGCTGCACGCCACACACTGCTGCATGCCGCTGCACGCCACACACTGCTGCACGCCACACACTGCTGCACGCCGCACACTGCTGCACGCCGCACACTGCTACACGAAACACTGCTGCACGCCACACACTGCTGCACACCGCACAATGCTACACGAAACACTGCTGCACGCCACACACTGCTGCACGCCACACACTGCTGCATTACTCACTGCTGCATGCTGCACAACACTGCTGCACGCAGCACACTGCTGCACGCAACACACTGCTGCATGCCACTGCACGCCACAGTGCTGCATGCCTCACACTGCTACACGAAACACTGCTGCATGCCACACACTGCTGCACGCCACACACTGCTGCACGCCTCACACTGCTGCACGCCTCACACCGCACACTGCTGCACGCCGCACACTGCTGCACACCGCACACTGCTGCACTCCACACAGTGCTTTTATGCGAGATATGCTACTGACATTGTAAATGACAATGCCTTTTATTTGTTTTAAAACCAAAACATAAATAAAAGGCATTGTAGTTTTACAATGCCAATAGCTCAAACTCTTATAAATGGGAGACCTATTGCATTGCAAATGCTTGTTTGAAAATAGGAACTAAGGTGACCGAGCGTCACACTCAGGTATGTGGCCTTCTACTATGCACCTTAAAACATTCGTTCAGACCGGACCCTAGAGGTATATGTTTGATTTAAAGACATCAACTGCCACCCCAGCAGATTCAGGGGATTTGCCTGGGGTTGAGCGGTTTATCGCCAAGACTACCTCACCCAATTCGATAGGCTTGAGCGACTTTCGGTTCAACGGGCCCGGGTAGGTCAATAGTATGGAATCTCCCTTCCTGATTATGCTGAAAAGCTCCTGTAAAGTAGGATACCCACTTAACTTCGGGAAACAGAGCTTCAACCTTGGGGGTGTCGGAATATGAAAGAAAAGGGTGATTTACTAACGCCCAGAATTTCGTGCTGTCCCCTTAAGGAGGCAGCGGCTGTCAAGCCTTCTCAAGCTTTTGTTCTAATTTCCTTTTTCCGAGCCTCCACAATGTTCTTATATTCCCCTCTCGCTCTACAAACAGCCATAGTGCATCGTGTGGTCGATTTTAAAGCAAGCTTTAAATGCTTGCGGGCAGAAGTGCATGTAGTATTAAACCAACGATGTAAAAGAGCCTCTTTTATTGGTCTATTGACCTTCTTGCCCTCAGATATTGCCCCACATAAAAGATTACATTTTCTCAATACGGTTGGAGAAGGATTTTCTGTCAAACAAGCCATTATGGATTCCAGGTTCACCTGAACTACTTTTTGTGTAAAGCACATTGGGTCGTTTTTTTCCCACCTGACCCTCATTCCTTTATTTTCAGGTTGCGCATTCAAGACCTCTTGTATATACTTTATTATATACTTATACGTGTATGTACTTTGTGGGCTGTGGAGATCAGACCTAGGACTTGTCTGCTTCCGCTTAGGGACTTTTTTTTTCTGTTCAACTGCCTCTATTTAACTGTCTTGATAGAAAACGACCAGCAGAGGTCAGTAAAATACCAGAATTGCTTTCTGCTGAGGGACTTTCTTTTTTTAATCTTTCTGGCAACTGCCTCTATTTAACTTTTTGATAAAAAACGACCAGCAGAGGTCAGTAGAATACTAGAATCACTTTAGCATTCTCTATATTCCAGTCCATAGAAATTGTCTTCCATGAGCTCCCGTAGACAATAATATTTTTTTCAAATCTTGTATTTTCAGTGATATGACCACCGAAGGCCCTGATTTTATATTAAAAACAGAACTTTGGACTATACCAATTTGCGCAGAAAGGCAATATTTCTCTCTATGTGTTCCCATACCTGGCATGTCACGCAGTTTGGTGCTTACTTTCCCTCCATGTTAAAGAACAGTAGATGTTTCAGCACCAAGGCTAATGTGCTGCATAGCTAAATACATATAAGGTCCCAAAGGCGAGACCGATTGCATTGCGTTAAAATCCTGTTAATCCCTTTGTCTCCAGAGATTTTCCTGGAAATTAAATCTAGGGAGAAACATACAGGGTTGTGATCACTAAGACAGTTAGAAATAGTTTTAGGTTCAGAAACAAGGGGAACAGCTTATGCTGGATTTAGTATTTAAAAAATATTATCATATATATTTTGTATATGATTTATGCTTTTATGACAAATATGCCAAAGAAAGTTAATCATGATTTGACAAAATATTTGTGTGTGTTAGAGAATCTCCTCATAAGGAGAGTCAAGCTCTAAACCACGTCAAATGGTACGGAAAAACAGAACTGATATAGCGCCGATCCTGGTGCTATAGGGCTCCGCTGACATAATCGTGGCTCCACATCTGATGTCAAGATGGAGTCACCACCACCTACTGTTCCTGGAGAACTGTTAAAGACGTTTTTAAGATAAATTATTGTGCCTGGAATATATAAAGGTGGAAATCTGCAGTAAAAGCATCCATCAGAATAACTCCTTTCTAGGTCTATGCCTAATGGTTTCTTCTTGTACGTCAGACAAAGGCTGCTTCTTTTGCCAACACTCATTTTTTGGCTTTCTTAGAACTGACTATAAGAAAATATGTTTTTGCACTAGTGCTTAACCTATTTAATTAACTGCTGAAATACCATAGGAGTATGGTATCTTAATGGCATATCATCAGTGTCATTATTCAAGAACCCGCAGCCCCCCAGTTTTCACCAAAACCCCATTTTCTTTAATTCATATCTGACAGAAATACATCAAATACTAGGGGGGCAAAAGCCATCTTGACTGTTCCCCTCCCCCAGCCCCCTTGTAAAGATAGGCATTTTTGTAGTATGTCATGTCTGTTTTTGGTATCAAAAGTGACTCCATCCATTTATAATATTGATATAATATACATAATTTCCTCTGCGACTCCAATTTATTTTCAAGAAGTGAAGTGTCCTATCTGATGTACAAAGACTGAATTCACATCTATGAAGGCTCTATATAGAGGGGACTGTCCCTTTCTTGGGCTTTGGCAATCCAGTTTCCAAACAAAAAATATTTTAAACGTGACTGGCCCCCTATGGAATGATTTAAACATGGAGAATTGTCACCTAGGGGAAATCCCAGAAGTACATTTTGTGAAGCTGGAGTTCTAATATAAAGCTGCAGCTATCCTATGTTTGGGATTCCTTTTTAGCACAATAAAAGTCAGAAAAATAAAACCGACTCAAGTAGATTTCTGGCCTTTCTAACCTAGCTTTCGGAATCTTGCCCTACCTTGTTAACTTATATGAGTCAATGCCACTAAGAATTTTTGGATGCATGGTTGTGAGAGGGAGTTAACTGGCTGGTGAAATGTTCAGCCAGTCCATGGCACTTGTCCATACTCTTGAAAGAAAGTGCAGACAGAGAAAGGTGCACATTTGGGACTTTTCCAATTAAAGTTTAACTTGTCAAAATAATTTGAGGAAAAAAAAGGTCCACACTTCTTTTTTTTTTTTTTAAGAAAGGGCATGTACTAACTTAATCCCATATCAACATTTAACTATTTTTGTTTTATGTTCATTTACTGATTCAGTATGAACATGGTCACTTCTCTGCCCCCATACAGCCATTGTCACCCATGTATACACACAATAAATCAGAGGTTGTCATTCCAGTTTTCATAAGACTTTAATTTTATTGAACATACAAAATACATCACATACACATTATTACAAATACTTTACAATAAAAAAGAAATTTCTAAAAAATGTATTTGTCAGTTTTCTTGGAATTATTAAGTATAGTGTACAGTGAGGGAAAAGTACAGTATGTGCAATTGTGAAGGTCATTCTCCAAGTACAAATATATTACTCATGGAATCACTTCATAAAGCAAGTTACAGTATCCTGATAAACATGTACACAATGAACTAACCAGTCAGAGTTAACATGCAGATTGCTAAATTAAGGTGAAGCATAAAATAAAGAGAGTTCATGTCCACAGGCAGACCTGATACAAATTGCTCAAGTGCTTAGCTTATATACAGGAAATTCTCTCTTGGTTCTAAAAGCATATTACCCGTACTTTTGCTACATAATAAAAAATCCAAGAGCCCAAAAACTACACGTCGAATGGATGGCTTACTACATTGATAACATTTAGAAGGTAATAATCTAGCTAGTAGTAGGTTAATCTTTAGATACCAAAAGTGTTCCTTGAATTGTAATGGAAGTCTGGATCCAAGTGTTTAATACAAGAGATATTTTGTGCAGTAGAGGTTGAATCATGAACATTGTGGCAAATGCTAGTAAATGTCTTGAACATACACACATTTATATTTAAATTTGAGATGCATGTTACAAGAAGAGTATTGTGAACAGAACAAGGGCTGGTATAAAAAAACACTTTTATATCTAAGTGTCACGATAAGTGTTAAATACACTTTACAGGGCACTATATCTACATTGTGGTAAAGGAGGGAGTCGGATATACTTAGCAATGGGTTAAATAGAAAAGCTGATTGAACAAAATAATCCAGTTATATATAAATATTCCAATAGCACTGACTGTTTAAACATCTTAAGCGTTTTAAATGATTATGTCAGAGGCACATAATTGTGACAGTTTTTGCTAAATGTTAAAAAAGCATAGCATTTTCAGATGAAGCGTTCATTTTGTATGCCTTTTTTATCCAAAAAGTTAAACGACTTAAGAACAGCAGTTATGGATGATTGTGGCAGTGTAGAATTTTAGTACTGTATACTATGTTCAACTAATGAGCATCTCCTTCATTTTCAGTGCGTTCTATCAATTTTTGCTTGGAGGTTGCCGGATCCAACAATTCCTGTCAACTCTTGGCAACTTCAGTTATTAAACAGATTGCCTACACCAAGGTAGTTATTCTCCATTTGCTAACTAATGTAGAGAGGAACATAGGCAGCATTTTAAATATCTGTGAGCTTGTTCTGTTCTTAGCTTTTAAATCTGGTAACATTTTGTATTTCCCAAGTTTAGGAAATACAGTGCATCTCATTTCACCTGACCTCAGTAAAACTTAAATTTCGATTACGTGCATCGTGAAGTGAAACAAATAAAACTATGACACCTCAAGACCTCTGCTCTGCTCTCATATCAGGGGTTGTACCTATAGAACACAAACAAACATGTAACAGGACTCGCTTTCCAAATATTACCTGAAGAACAGCCAGATTTTGCTTAGAACACTCATATAATCCACCTTACAGCCTTTCACACATGAAGTTGTGTGTGCAAAAAAGATGTTTTCGAAGCAAGTGCGACAAACCAGTACACCTTTCAAGCAGTTTACATAAACCTGAGTCAAGCAGAAGGTACAGTTACAATTACAATAAAACATGCATCTAAAAAACACACTTTGAGACAAATTTCTCTGGCAGTAAAAGTGGTACTGATGCACATAATGCTCTGAGATAACTTTCAGCAGCTAAAAAGCTTCTGTTTCTCCGTGAATATCACATATCCACTCGTCACCTGCCTGTAGTTTCAACTCCAGGAAAGAAATCCTGAGCTTGAATGACTGGTGTGAGCAATCATGGCAAATTCTATGACCCTTAGCACAGTGGTGTTCAGTAATTCTTTTAATTTTTTTTTTAGTTAAGACAAATTAATGGACCTGAAATACTCTTAATTATACTCTGCCACAAAGGGAATTGTTAAGAGTAATGTTTATGCCTGGATTTTTGAAGAGTGAGTAAACAATACAATTTAGAACATATTAACCCAAATAAAGCCTTTAGAACTTTCTGGTAGGCAATAATGTGCAGATTTATATATCCAGTTGCATTTTACAATGCTCAAAAATGTAATCACATATAGATGAATTCAAGAGCAGATTAAGAATATTAATGTGAATGCTGTATTTAAAGGAATGTTCCCTAATGCACTAGAAAAGGCAACGGATATAACAAAATAAATGGTGGGGTATTTCTCTATTGTTTCTAAAAGATTAAGGCATATAGTTACGCAATCTCCGAAATTACCCATTTTCAAGTTAGATATAGTTGAACAGCTAGCATTAATACTTAACATGTTCAAGAGGGAGTTAATCTAAAAAGCACCCACTTATAATATTTTTAGAAGATAGCAGAAGTGCTTCATATACAAATGTTGGCATCTTGAATTTCTAGGACATAACGTTATGAGATGTTAATTTTAATTCAATTAATTGATTACTGAAAAAGTCCAGGTCTCCTATCAGTACTGCATCAACCAGAGCTTTGCAGCTGGTTATGCCAAGACTTCTCTATCGTGTCCGATTGGTAGACTATGTCTTCCAAAAGGATATAAGATGTTAAAGAAAAGAGGATATTGCCAACACACCAGCTATATTATCAAACAATACACTCACAAAAATTAACAACCAATCAAAATGTTCATAATGCAATAACAAAAGGCCACGTTGGGCCAGTCATGCCATTACCCGATTTAGCTGGCATACACACTGGCTTTTAAGAAAAGATGCACATGACGAGTTATAAGGATGAAAAATCAAACAAACAGACCGTTTCTTTTAGCGTATATAAATCACGTGTCCTTCACAAGATGACTGTTATTAACTATAAACTTAAAATCAATACTTCAAATAAAACTAACATAAAAATTACTACGCCATTGCAGCTACCCATATCTGAACTGTATATTCTATGTCTTCATGTTATAAAAGGATATGTATTTTTCTATGTTAATGAATTTTATTTTTAGAAACCGTTCCCATACAATATAACCCACTTAAAAACACCTATGAATAAAATACTTCAACAGGATTGAGAAATAGTAGAAAAATATTTCTCTCAAATATTCAAATAGCGAAATGGAGAGGCTTTTTTCAAGACAATAAATGTTGTGCTGCATACTACATATATTATACTGTTCCATTCCTACAAAAACTGCACTAGGCTTTAAGATTTCCTTAATTTTCCTTTTTCCTACTCCTTACATTTAGCACAAAATATATTTTACGCGCATGAAGAATAAAACACTCTATATAATTTCTGACCTTACTAACCTTTAACTTTCACTGAAGGAGCCAGAGGAAAATGTGTGATTAGCAAGTAAAGCTTGCAAGTGTCCACTTTTTTGTACTCTGCCTTTAGATTATGTTCTGGCTACTCTCATTTTGTATGGATCCTGCCACACAAATTAGAACCTTCAGTGCTCTAAAGGATATTTTTCTGGAATATAGTTATTTAGCCATATGAGACTTAAAGCAGTACTGTGGCATTTATCTAAAATGTTTATCTCTATTAAGAAGTAATTTCAAGTGAAACGTTTATACTAACCAAAATATTAGGAACAATTTTATAATGAACAGTAAAGCTACTTTTCATTAGAATAACAGGTCAATTTAATGATAAAAATAATCTTTGTAGGTGATGCAGTTTCAAACCGAATCCTTTCACCATGCATTTTTAGGCACAGAAACTATAAGGGTTTCTGGCCACAAACAATAATTATTGATGCATAATCAAACAACAGTTCTAAGCATCTTGATACGATCAATAAATCTGCAATTCGTGACTGAGTCCCCAAAAAACAAAAATCATATTTGTTTGTAGGTATTAGTTTTCCTTGGTGGGCGTTATCATGGTGCATCAAAATGTAAATAAAATATCAAATTAAATATGGCTTCTGCCACAATTACTTTTGAGATTTTTTCATCATTTATTTTACTACATCACTTATTTTTTGCTTAACTCTCTCAATTTACTTGCCATCTATTTTACCCAGTGCTACCTTTACTGAAAATACACTCAAGATAATTTTTATTCTATCAGCAGGTATAATGGCACATGTCTGTGGGTTTCTCTACAGTTATTTTCTTAATTGTCTTTAGTCAGGCAGCTAGTTCTTATGTTTAGTACTCGCACATTACTTTGGTACTTCAGCACATTAAAGAGATGTATATTTATTTCAAAATTCATGCTTGTTGTTCTGTAGTACTAATGTTTTAACTTATTCCAGGTTGAGCATGAGAAATGGCTTTCATTTCTCATAATTTTGACTTTTTGTAATTACTTTCTTAGTTAAGACTGCCATCCTTTGCGTGACATTCCCCTTGAAAAAGGAAGTTGCCCCATAGGAGGAAAGGAAGTGCTGTTTTATAAAGGCAAAAAGGTGCAAGTAAAAGATTGCATTTCGTTTCACTTTCCATAAACAGGAAAATGCATTATTTCTCTGTGCACATTTGCTAATATAATCAGTCTCAAGACCTCCAGTTTCCAGGACTAAAGTTTGTTCACAAAATCAGAAACAGTCGAAGCAAGAGAATGGTTGCAAAAATGTTAAAACAAAGATTGATACGTAGAGTTTTCAATTTCAAATTGAAAAAGTTAAACGGTAAAGAACAAAATGTTATTATTGTAAAAACAAGTATGTCCCTTTTTAGAATGCATCAGTGGTCTTTTAAAACCGGGTCAAATTGTGTCCTGGTACCAAAACATTTTTGGTTGATTGTGTTACATGCTCTGAAAAAAATAAGAATTTAAGATTCAAGTTAATTTAGGAAGCCTTATTTACCTACTCTACCTACCTAAAACGCAACTAGAATTACCGCAATCAGGGGCAACAACGTCCTTCAAAATCAACTCGATTACTTCCTTTTTGCATTTGTACACTCTAATGAATGCCAGCTTTTTAAATACCTGCTTCCATAAAGCCCTACTACAGTAAAACAAGTTATTTTGTACACACCATAGGTATTGTGAATAGTCTTCTGAAACTCCAATTCCCTAGTTTCAAATTTGTTAAAATTATAACTTTATATGACTAACTACCTGCAGAGCATGAATAGGGATGGAAACATATTACAGATTGTTATAAAGATCTATAGACTAAGAACAATTAATATATTTTTAACAGGATTTGCTAAAGACTGGCAAGTTGAAATCAGTGTTGCAATACACATCACATATTAAAGTTCCAAAATGCGAGCATGATATTACTGACCATGAACATCTATGTAAACATTGAGAAATACCACATACTATGGTAAATATGTTTGCAGTTTATACCTAGTGAGGAAAGAGTTGACATTCTAACAACAGTATGGAAGAATCACACAATTCAAGCATACAATAAATGTCAAAGAACTACATCCTTGCTGAAGTATGAGGCACTCTCAAATTATTCAGTCCAGTGGTGACTGGTCTGTTCAGGGTGTTCAACTATTCTCCACTTAATTCTTTGTAGCACTGCTTTGACAGCAACTGGAAGTACAACATGAAGTAAGAATATTGATTCCAAAACTATTCCACAGAATGTAAGTTCCATTCTAGCGCTTGATGACCACTTGTTCGTAAGCACTAGCCCCGACTCTGAAACAAGAGTTATAAACAATTAAATCAGTGTGCCTTGAAAATGACAACGATGAAATAACATACTTGTACACAGGAAACTGTTTTTGTTAGGGATACCCTAAATGTAAAAAAGTATATCACTTGAATGTATTGTAGTCTTTTCATGAACGAGTCTATTTTGCTTTATACATTTTTCTTACGTGTAAATTTTGTAATGTAAGTGCAGTTCTTGCTCATCACATTCCTTATTTTCTGAAAGTTTAGGCACAAGTTCTAAAGACAGGCAACCCCGTACAACCTATTTATATTTTTTGTCCCTCCATTCATGTGCAGCATAACAAATGTTACTTACCCAGTAAGGTAGTGCTGTAGATTCACATGCACCACTTAGTGTTGGGCTTGGAAGTGTGCAAATTATTTTTCTTCGAAAACGTCTTTAGAGTGATGAGGAACAGTGACTTCTCCAGTGACTGATAATACGCATGGGCATCAGCTTCATTGTTAGATTGTTTTCCGCAGGGCAGGTGAGGATGCAGAAGGAGCATACAAATAAAAGATAGATAACCATGCAAAAGGAGAAGGAGAAAGATCCATCTGCAACGACTAGCAGCTTCCGGGGAGCAGGGTGGGCCCATGTGAAACTACAGCACTACATGCTACAAACAGATGCTTACGGGGTAAAACATTCTGTTTGGGGCATGTGTAGTTGTAGATAAACATCCTCTGCACAGACTCTAAAGCAGCACTCCCCTAAGCGGGGGCAAGCCAGAGGATGTTGTAGAGGACTGAAAAAGAGTTCAGAGCACAGCTTGGCCAACCTTTGCTTGTTGGCCTGCAAAGACGTCCACACAGTAGTGGCTGATGAAGGTGTGCAGAAGTATACCAAGTAGCTGCTTTAGATATGTTAGCTATAGGGATGTTTCCAAGGAAGGCCATAGAGGCACTCTTTTTGCATGGCGAGTTTAGTCTGTGGGGGGCAGTCAGTTGCCTTTTGGCCTTAGTATAGCAAGTTTGAATACACTTGACAAGCTATGAAGCGATGCCCCCTTTGGACAGAGTATGTCATCTGTATGGTCGGTGAAAGCAACTAAGTGTTGCTGAGTTTTACAAAAGGACTGCCAAAGTAGTACAGGAGGGCATGTTTGACATCCAGAGTATGTAGGGTCCCTTCTGCAACCCAGTTCGACTGTGGGAAGAAAACTGGTAACTGCATGGTTTGGTTAACTTGGAAGAGGGATACCACCTTTGGCAGAAACTTTAGGTTTGTCCTAAGAATGACTGTCATTATGAGCCTGGAAGAAAGGCTCCTCCAGAGTAAAAGTTTGGAGCTCGCCGACATGTCTTTAAGATGTGATAGCAACAAAGAAGGCAATCTTCCAAGACAGTATCTGCAGAGTGCACAAGTGGAGAGGTTCAAAAGGAGAGGGTCCATGAGACAAGTATGCCCTATTTTGAGGATCCAGATAGGGTCCAGAGGTACCCTGGGTGGGATAAGCCTTTTGAGCCCTTCCATGAAAGCTTTGATGACTTGGATTCTAAACAAGGAGTGCTCTCTATTATGTAAATGAGCTGCGACTGCAGCCAGATTAAGACGCATGGAAGTGTCAGCGAGGCCTGAAGTCTGATGATAAAGAAGACAGCATACTATTTTTTTGGACTGCTGGTTTGGGAGGATCTATATGCTTGGAAGATAGTAGTGGAAAAATCCTTTTTTTTTTTTTTTTTTTTTTTTTTTTTGAAAACCTTTATTTCGAAATTCAGGACACAGCTATTCAGCCGACAGCCCGAAGGTTCGGCAGCATTGCAAGTTAGATACAGTAATGCGTCCCGGATACAGTACGAAGTGTAATGCAAAGGTCCAATTTTAAATAAACACAGAAAAACACACAACAAACCCCAGCAAGGCAGAACATTGAAATCCCATGGCGAAAGCCCCCAGGGGAGGCAGGACCCCACTCATCTACTAATTATAAGACTGTGTGCGGAGGAAGAAGGGGAACAGCAGAGGCCCAGAACGGGTACCTAAACCAAACTGTGCTGGAAGGTAGGTCAGGGGGAAGGCTGTTCCTCGGGAGGTTCCAGATCCGGGGCAAGACATATTCCCCCCCTATATTGGTTCCACCGCCCCCAGATGGCGTGCCACTTCCGGGGGCGACCTCTAGAGCAGTAGACCGTCTTCTCCCTAAACATGCTCCAATCCATGTTCTCCTTCCACGCGGTCAGTGTAGGGGGACCCGGGGAGCCCCATAATCGCGCGATATCCCTCTTAGCCACCATATTACCCAGAGTCACCCATTGGGTCTGTGCCTCATCGAGATCAGTGGGCCCCCAAACGTTCAGGAGGCAACACCGCGCCTCCGGCTGTACCACAATGCCCGTCACCTCCCCCATAACTGCATGGACTCTCCTCCAGAACTCCACAATGACCCCACATTCCCAAATGATGTGCAGGAAAGTACCCACCATACCACATCCCCTTCTGCACAGGCCATCCTCCGAGAATCCCATGTGGACCAGCCGTGGCCCCGTAACATACACCCGGTGCAGTATTTTGAGCTGCACCAGCCTCAGACGCGACGGGATCGCAACCTCCTTAGGCGAAGAAACCGCTGACTGCCAGTCCTCATTATCCAACTCGAGGCCATCCCTGGTCCACTGTTCTCTCAGCCCCAATAGCAAGTCTGCCCGGACGTTTATCAACTTCTTATATATGAGCGAAATCGTGCTCTCGGGCATATGACCATCAAGGACTCGGTCCTCAAGGGGAGAGGACTCCGGCACCTTCTCACCCTCCACTAGGACTGATCGGAGGGCGTGACGCAGCTGGATATACCTAAAATACTCTGAAGGCCCTAGCTCAAACTCAGTCTGCAACTCCTCGAAAGACTTCACCCTCCCCTTATGCAGCACATCCCCCACCTTGGATATCCCTATCAGATCCCACTTATCAAAGCCCTTCGTATGCCAGAGTCTTCCCAACCGTTCCGATTCAAACAATGGGGTAGCGAGGGTTAGCCTGTCCTTCCAGCCCAGCGAGTCGGTCGCCATCTTCCATACGCGCACCGCCACACCTGTGGGCCCCGTGAGGGACGAGTCTAGGGACCGCGAATACAACGCCCTGTAGTAGTTGCCGCCGCGCAGCAGCCACCTATCCATGGCATACCCAGGGCTGAGGGCAGGGCCGTAAAACCCATGGTTGATCGCGCTCAACTGCGTGGCCCAGTAGTACCGTCGGATGTCTGGGAGCGCAATGCCCCCATCGTACCATGGGAGCGTCAACTTTGAAATAGCTATTCGCGGCCGCCCATCCCACAGCAACGTCCTTTGGAGGCCTTCGACCTCCCGAAAGTATTTAGCCGGTGCCCAGTCCAAGGTGTTCTGGAGGGCGTAGAGGAAGCGGGGAAGAGACATCATTTTGAACAGGGCCGCACGCCCAACAAGGGAGAGCGGCAGCCTCCGCCAACCCTCAACATCTCGCCTCAAGCGTGCCAAGGGGGGGAGCAGGTTCCTCTCATAGCGCACAGCAGGATCCATGGATATAAAAATCCCCAAATACACAAAACCCTGCTGGGCAACCTGTATCGAACATGTTCTAGGGATCGGTGGGACCTCGCCACTAAGAACGTACAAGTACGATTTGCCCCAATTAATCACAAGCCCCGAGTTCCTACCGAACGATGCGAGTACGTCACAGACCACTATAAGTGACTTCTTAGGTGAGGCAAGATACAGCAGGATATCATCGGCATAAAGTGAAATACGGTCCTCGTGATCGGGCGACCACCGAAGGCCCCGTATATCCGGGTGCCAACGTATCCACGCAGCCAACGGTTCAAGGGCGAGGGCGAACAACAGAGGCGACAGGGGGCAGCCCTGCCGAGTACCCCTTCCAAGCTGAAACGGAGCAGATGCCCGACCATTCACCACGACCTTCGCTAGTGGCCCCTCGTACAGCAACCGGACCCAACTCACAAACCCGCGACCGAAACCAAACTTGGCCAGCACGGCCCATAAGTATGCCCACTCCACCGTGTCAAAGGCCATCGTGGCATCGAGAGATGCCACAACCGCCGGTTCACGAAGCGTGCCCGCCCTGGCGATGACGCCATGTAGACGCCTAAGGTTCAATGCTGTGTTTCGGTGCGGGATAAAGCCAGATTGATCCGGGTGGACCAGATCGCCAAGTACTCTAATCAGACGGGTTGCCAGGAGTTTGGCCAGAATTTTCGGCTCAGCGTTGAGGAGTGAAATGGGCCGATAGGAGGCGCATCTATCTCGGGGCTTACCCTCTTTGTGTATGACCACGATCGACGCCAGCCGCTGATCCAACGGAAGGATCCCATCTCCCCGCGCCTCCAAGAACATGGCGCGCAGGTGAGGGGCGACCCTATCCGGGAACAGTTTGTACAGATCGATCGGCAGTCCGTTCGGTCCAGAGGCCTTACCCGAATTCAACGCGCGAATCGCCCCTGCCACCTCGTCAACCGTGATGTCGCCATCCAAATCGTCCCTATCTATGTCAGAGAGGCAGGGCAACTCGATATCACGAAGGAGATCAGACGAGTCCTCGGGCGGCCTGTCCGACACAGAGGAATAAACCCTATGAAAATACTCCGCGAAACACTCCACAATCCCTTCAGGTTCCACAATCACCTCTCCCCCCTCTCCAATCAACTCTGGCACCACTCTATTGACCCGTTCCTTCCTGTCCAGCCACGCCAGGAGTTTCCCTGCCTTATCTCCAACATCATACAGACGGCCCTGTTGTTCCCTGCTGAGGGTCTTGGCGGCGTCCGTCACCAGGTCCCTATACTCCGCCTGCTTCAAGCAAAGCTCATGCAATGAGGACTCTGTGACCTCCTCCTCCATATCCCCTTCAAGGGCCGCAATCTCCTCCTCTACTTGCCGCACTTCGCAATCCCTCCGATTCTTGTCAGTCACCACCAGGGAGAGGGCCTCCCCCCGAAGCACGGTCTTAAAAGCTTCCCACAGCGAGATCGCCGAGTCCACGGATCCCAGATTGTCCTTAAAGTAATTATCTACCTCCTTTACCAGGGCGCTGCGCATCTTGGGGTCTCGGAAATACCAAGGGTTAATGGGGGCCACCCTCCCTCCTCCCTCCCGACCGAGATCCAGCCGGATCCACACTGGCGAGTGATCAGAGATACCACGTGCCATGTGCCTCGCCTCGGATATCAACGAGGCATGTGCGGCCAAAGTGAGCAGGTAGTCAATCCTGGAGAGGCTACCATGCGCCCCGGAGTGAAACGTGTATTGACTCTGTGTGGGGTGCCGGAGCCTCCAGCAGTCTATCAGGCCAAACGTGTCTAGGAGGTCTGGAAGCCATTTCTGAGCCCCCCCTGTGTCCCTGGGCGGGTATCTATCCAGCAGGCCGGAACCCACAGCGTTGAAATCCCCTCCCACTACCAGCATGCCCCCCGGGAGAGTCAGCAAAGCCCTGCCCAACTCAGCAAATGTGGCGGCCTGCAGGGCCGGCGGGACATAAACCGAAACCAAAACCAAAGTCCTTCCTTCCCACCGCCCCGCCACCGCCACAAACCTCCCCCTATCGTCAACAATGGTGGAGTCCACCTCAAAAGGCAGCGATGCTCTAACGAGGATGCCCACCCCCCTGGACCCAGAAGAGAATCCCGAGTGTGCAATGAATTTATACCCCTTCCTATTCAGGGCATAGCACGTATTGCCTATGAGGTGCGTCTCCTGCAGCAGTACAACGTCTGGCATTGAGCGTTTCAGAAATTGCAAAACAATCCCCCTCTTAATGCGATCCCCCAAACCATTAACATTCCAGCTTATAACACTTAAGCCCCTACCCCCCATCCTCAAACGGAAAGAGGCCCACCCCACACCCGAGGCGCCACCATGGAACAGCCCTGAGGATAATCATCATGCCTTGCAGAAATAAACCCCCCAACAACAAACTCAAACTCCCCATAACTCCCCCCACCCTGCACCCCTGCTGCAGCTTAAAAAGCCCCCCCAACTTGCAGTGTGCCTGTCGCCCTACAAAAACAAAAATCTACAAAAAGTACCCCAAGGGAGGAAAAGAGCACCCCTCGTCCTCCCGCAACCCTCCACAGTTACTGCACTCTATTCAAATCTACAAATATGGTCAAATCAAGTCAGGCCGGCTTTGAGTTATCAGCCCTGTCCATCCCGGCCACTGTCTCCATGCTCAGTTGTGTCGTCCCCGGTCCGTCGCCGGGGCAAAGCGTCCAGCCATTCGTCGGCCATAACAGGAGAGTCAAAAAAGAATGTCCGATCTTCATGCACCACCCGTAGTCTGGCGGGGAAAAGCATGGCATACTTTAGGTCCCGCTCCCGAAGCCTTCGCTTCACCCCCAGGAAGCTCTGTCGCTGTCTCTGCACCTGCTGGGTAAAGTCCGGGTAAAAATTCACCGACGCATTCTGGAAGGGGACTGGGCCCGTCACCCTCGAAGCTTGCAGGATAGCGTCCCGATCTCGGAAATGAAAGAGCCGGGCGACAATCGGCCGCGGCGGGGCACCCGCCTTGGGCCGTCCGCCTGGCACCCTATGGGCTCTTTCCACCGCAAAAAACTTCCCAAGGCCCTTAGGCTTCAGATGGTTGAGGATCAAATCTTCCACAAGCAGGTCCGCCGAAGCCTCATCCGAGGACTCCGGGACCCCGATTACGCGCACGTTGTTGCGCCTGGACCGGCTCTCGAAGTCCTCCAGCCGGCGGGCGGCGAGGTCACTCTCGGCCCTCAGCTTCCGGACCTCGTTCTGCAGGTCCGCGACCTCATCAGTGAGGCCCGTGGTCTTGTGGTCCAGGTCCTTAACGCGCTCGTTTGTCTTGCCCAGGTCCGAGCGGATCAAGTTGACATCTACCAGGATGGCATCCACCTTATGCGCCAGGGCCTCGAATTGCCTCCCCATCGAGGTCTGCATCCCATCAAGCGCGCCCATGACATCCTGCAGGGAGAGCTCCGGGGTCCCAGGCGAGTCCTCCTTCTGGGCATCCGGCGCCTGGCTCAATCCACTCGGCGATGTCTTCAGGAGGGCGTAGCGGTCCATACTATTGACTTGGGAGTACGTTCCCCGCCTGGTGGACTTAGTCTTCAGCCTATCTCCTTCTGCCTTGCCCGACATAATGGACTCCAAGCAGTCCGATGCAGTGAGGACCGTCCCCTCTCAGAGAGAGGTATAAAGAGTGAGCAGGTCCGCCTTGTTCTTCCAAAATAGCCCACCGAGCGTCCCTGGGGTTATAGAACCACCCAGAGCACTACAGTGTCCGGGCAGACAAAGGGAACGAAACCGAAAGTGAAAGAGCGAGGGCCTCCGTCCGGTAGTTCACACCTCACCAGGCCGTTGTTGATCAACTAGGAGTCGGGCATCCTGCCAACTCTAGCCCCTGGCATCTCCGGGAGTTAGGCCGCAATCTTTCGCCAGTCATAAGTCCGGTTCCCGGTGGGCGATCCGGTCGCGGGTAGCATCAATCGCCTCCCTGACAACTCAGCAACACGGTGCCATGCATACCATCAGGATTTGAGTCAGGATAGTCGACGGAGGGCGCGAGGGTCTCGGGAGCTCTAAGCTCACGCGGCCATCTTGGTCAAGCGCTAGGCTCCTCCCCGGAGAAATCCTTTTTAATTAGCTGCATAGCAGGCCTGTGTGATGGGTTTACTTGCCTCTTTAAGGATAGACATACATTTTGCAGGCAGATTAAGGCAGCCAAATTCTAAGACCTCAGGATATTGCAAGACTGACCTGCATGGGGTTTGAATGTCTGATGATGCCTTGGTTCTGCATGAGAAGGTCTGGTCGGTTTGGCAGTTTCTCGTGGAGTACCACTGACAAGCCTTGAGGGTTCCTGTACGCGGGTTGTCTGGGCCACGTGGGAGCCACCAGGAAGAGAGTAAAGCACATTTGGTGAGGCTTCTAAACCACGTACAAAAAGAATGGGAAAGGCAGAAAAGCGCATGCAAATATCCCTGACCAGTTCACACAAGGCATTGCCCATGGAGTTGAAATATTGGGATTTTGAGTGGTTGCGAAGAGATTTTAGTCGGGAAAACCCCAACGATGGGAGTAGAACTTCAGGGCGGAGTTACCACTCATTGACTTGCTGCTGCATCCTGCTTAGAAGGTTGGCAAAGTTGATGTCCACTTCCAGTCGATACTACGCAAGCAGATGTATCCTTTGGTGAAGTGCCAAATATTCTGCACCAGCGTTGACAGCTGTGAAGAGAGTGTGCCTCCCTGTTTCTGAAGGTAACACATGGGTGTCATGTTGTCTGCCTTGATGAGTACCAACTTGCGTTGTTTTTGATGGAAGAAGGGTTTAATTGCAAGCTGGAAGGCCAGCAGCTTTAAGTAACCATTGTGGAAGGGTCTGCAGCGATTTTCACCTGCTGAACTGGGTCTAGAAAGGAACGGCCCTGCAACAGGTTGTTCCTGTCCCACCACTGTAGGGAGAGATGGTTACTGGCCCAAATCAACACTAGATCCTCCCCTTGACCCTCCGCCTGTGTCCATGGAGCCGCAAGACACTATTGTAGAGTAATCATATGCAATCTTGCATGAGGGATCATGACAAAGCAAGAGGCTTAATGCCAAGGAGGCGCATTACTGTTCAGACTGTTAAGTGGCAATCTGGCTGAAAAAGTGGCAGTAACAGTTGTAAATATTGGGCCCGCGCTTGACTGTGTTAAGCTTTTCCAGTGACTGTGTTGAGAACTGCCCCACTAAGGGTTGGGCTTGCAGGGGTTGAAAGTGGGACTTGACTGTAGTGATAGTGAAGCCTAAATTATGTAGAAGATGTAGGAAATGCTTTCATTATTACCCCCCATTTTTAGGTCGACCATCAGCGCAAGACCTCCTGTTATCAATTGAATCACTTTTTTCCCACCTCCTACTTACCATACGCGGACTCCAGTGTTGATCTTATTTGCTGCCTCCTGAATGGTTCTTGCAGGCAATATGTCATTTCCGTTGAAGGCTGCAGAGCACCGGCGGAGTACAGTTTTGTTCCGCTTTCAGGCGATATCTGTTGTTTGGAAGAACTATTTTTGCATTCCTATGAGCAGGTCTTGACTGACATCACTGACGCCATCGACGTAGCATTATAAATAGAAAGAAACATAGGGCAAGAGGAGTTGGCAGCAGTGAAGTTGTAGCCGTATGATATCCGGTTTCCCTCCTACCCCCTTTGTCTTGTGGATTACAGGCTAGTCAGTGCACAAACACGTCTCTGGTGCTTGTGGCCGGCCCTCGGTCCACCCAGTCCCTGCCAGCGGTGGAAGCCCCCAGCAGTGGGAAGCTCCCACTGATCCTTGCTTTCACTTGTCTGCACGCTGGGACTTCTGCACTAACAGCACAGTAGTTTGATCACAGGTTCCACTTAAGTAACCTCTTTGGACAACTGGACGGTGTAATACCGTAATAGTATCGTCGGGGCAAATCCGCTGATGAAATAGCTGGATGACAAGAACGAGCGCATGCTTTCTGGAAGGGAGAATGTAGGGTAACAGCCAGAGCTGCTGGCCTCAGGGCTAGGGAACCGGGCTCAGTCCCTTGGTCGGCTCCACATTCTGCGATTCTGGTGAAATCACTTAATCTAACAGTGCTAAAAAAATTAATGTGTCCGTCCTTAATGTATACTGGTGGTGCTCATGGAAAGCGCTTCAATACCTTGGGATCGGGATCGCTCTATATACAACTGCACAAAAAAATATTTAGTACAGACACTGCCTTAATTTCACTATAAAACATAGACTTGTGAATACAGCTACCAAACCCTGCTCCTTCCCTGGAGGAGGTCAGATTAAACCAGAAACAGCATGGATGGAACAAGTGAGAGAACGCGGAGAGGCAGCCTTCAATACAGCTTTGTTTACCACATCATGTTTCCCTGTTAAACAATAAATTGGCTGCATTGGAATTCTACACTGTCAATATGGTTACGCACTTCGCTAAATGTATTTTCTTCTGGCAGCGGATCTTAGTGGCTTTAGTAATCCACTCTGACTGAGTTCATTCACCATCAGCCAATCGCTGCACAGCAAGTTAAACTCTGCCTTTGGATGGCTTTTTTTCTTCTTTTTTTTAAATACTCAACTAATTCTGGAACCTCTGGTAGAAAGATCCCGCTCAACAGGGTGAAAACCTGCATTGTTTCTACTTATTTGTTTGTATTTCTTCGCACCAGCAGAATTGTGTAATTTTTGCACAGCAGGTAAAGATGAACAGTCTATTTGAACCTCCCGGTATTGTCTGCAGAGGCCTCGTAGAGCAGAGGCTTGTTGGCTCCTGAAAGGATTAAAAGTCTGTTGATCTTTTACTCCATGTCTGCAATGCTGGTGGTCACACTGCTGTTTTCTCTGCTCCCTGCTGCGAGACTGCTTAACCCCTTCTTGTCTCTATCTGACTGCTGTGGAAGTGATGTGCCAACCAGTGGCCAGAAGCCTCGAGTCTTGGCACCCTTCTCAGCACCACTTGCATTCATTTCAGCCTTAGAGGTCCAATATACAAGGGTAAGGCAAGGACGCGCCATCCTACTCGGACTTATACAAATACGAGACCTACTGCATTCCAATGCTTGTATGCTTAGGAACATTTCAAACACATTTTTATTCAATCCACTCAAAACACCTTTACAAAGACCTTTGACCCCCTCACCCAACGAAAGAACAGTAGCCTGATACAAACACATGACGTGTTTGAGTTGCTTAGATTCTCATTTGAAACAAATCATGGTTGTTCCCTTATCGAGTTCAACGCAAGCGCAGTGTGAAGCCCGGAGGCTAACCTGGGAAAACAAACGCTATCTAAGCCATTTTCATTTTGGAAGTAACAAAGACGTTGCTGATAATAAAAATCCTCTTATTCCGAAGTCACTACTCTGTTGGAACTGCATGACTAGTTATCCCATGAAGAAAGGCAGCCCCCAGACTAAATATGAAAAAGTTCACACTTGGCGACACACTGTGGTCGTCACAACCATGAAGATTAACTTTCTGACATCACGTCCATGTGTAAACACGTCTGACAGGTCTGACAGAAGCACATTTCAAACCTCCAGGCAACATAATTGCTATTTTTCTCAGGCCGTTTCCAAACAGAAATATGTTAAACGCATTGTTTAGCGTGTTTTTGTGTTTGTATTTGAGGACGCATGAAGGGATATAAATTAAGCAGAAAAGAGGTTGAAAGAAAAGATATACTCTTTAACTAACATGCGTTACTTGCAAAAGACTGCATGTCTCAGCAGCGAGCGTTAAAATTTACCGCCTTGCAACCCAAACCACAAACGTACTTGTCTCTTTGCAAGTAAAGTTTTAATGAATGGGTACAGTTATTAGATCAGGTTATTTTTCTCCTCTTTCTGTGCATAAAATACTGCTTATAGTTAAAGAAGTCATTCAATAAATAATCTCACAACATATTTCAAAACCGTCCACATTCATCAAGCGCATCTACATTGCCTATTTTCGGTGAGTGTAAGAAATGCTGCACTCCGTAAAAATAACAGGTTTTTCACTTTTCAATGTGGGATGGTCTGTTTTAGCTAGTTAAGTGCTGCAGTAAAAAGGTCTGCGCAATCAGCTGGCTCATCCTCTGGCCATACCCCAAATCTCTCTTTTTAGGTCGAGACCAAACCCCCTAAACCTCAAATCTCTCTTTTTAGGTTTTGAGACCTGTTGTCATTTCTCATGTTGGCTTAACCCCTTGAGTGCCCGCCCCTTTCCCCGCCCTGTGCCGGGCGTTTCATTAGCGGGCGGGGTTTATGACGAGCTGGTCTCGTCATGGGCACAGCGCAACCGCGGCCCATGACGAGACCAGCTCGTCATGGGCACTCAAGAGGTTAAAGCCATCCCCCTGCTTTTGATTTGCTTGTTTCAGGGTCATTTAGAAATCCTTGCTTGCTAGTGGTCAGCCCTGCCTCTTTGTTCCTCCTTTTTCCCTTCTGTTCCTCCCATGAAACAGGGACTAAGTACTGTCTCGTTCAGATATGCCTCTATGTGGTCTTGGAGGGACTATTTTTTGTCTTTGTTTCCTGGTCGGTTACAGTTTGCTTGTGTTTAGCTTTGGAGGCAAAGCTGCTTACATGTAAATATATCATTCCTCCCTCCCATCTCCTCTTAATGCCACAATTGTGTCAGTACTGCCTTCCTCTCCGTTCCTCCCGCTCTGTTGATTGTATTTATTCAAATTCAGCCTTTTCCCATTTTTTAACGTGTACGGCAGTTGGGCTCGTTTTTGGTAGGATATTTGGTTTGTTTTGGGCTTTCTTTTATGGGTTTTGGGCTTGCTTAAGCCTTGTTTGTGAATAGGCATGAGTCATTGCAGCCCCTCCCACTCCTCCATGTGCTACGTGCCCTCCCATTCAGAGGGTTCCTTCCTTGCAGCATGGGGAAGGCAACAGCTTCAGCCTCGTTTTTAGGTCCCGGCTAGCGATGGCTGCGCTTGCGCAGTCTCGCTCGCGAGAGATAATGACTTGGGAGAAGAGGGGCTTGAACCCGCCCCTCTTCTCCCCTGTTCTCCATTGGCTGGCCTAGTAAATGCTGGCCAGCCATTGGAGAAGAGGTCCCGTCACTCCAATAATGCCCAGTCCTTTTCGGATCGGGGGGCGTGTTTTTTGCGAAAAGTCTCAGGGAGGAGACAACAGCAAAACACGCCCCCGAATCCGAAAACGACGTTGCGTTTCTCCGAGGCATTTCTGGCTGACCTCGGAGAAACATGGTTACCAAGTCGGCGTGCTCCTGCGATTTGTAAAAAGGTATTTTTTTTTAACTACATATCCCGGCCTTTCTTAAACCGTGTACAAATGATCGGTATTTATTTCTGGGAAAAGGTGTCAGTCCTGCCTGGTAAGCGTGCCCCAGCATTTGACAAAACATACTCACAGGCGTTAACAAATAACATGAAAGGAACGGCGTGTGTTTGCGTCAGTCAGTTGCACACAGTTACAGACATTAGTCACAACTTCGAGGTAGCTGCTTCCTTCCACTCCCTGAGTTTCGATCGACCTCACATACAAGGTTTTTTTTTCTTTCTTTCAAAAGTGCTTTTGCACACGATAATGCCTGCTCTCAATTTAGCCGGGGAACCCTTTAAAAGAAAAGTGTTCAGAGCGAGGACAAGCGTGGTGGCCATCTTTACTTTGACAAAAAAGCAAGTCACAGCATTGAATACTTTCGATGGTAATAAACGCATCCAATATCGAGAAACCGTTACTGCACCTTGTGGCCGGTAAAAAGGACCATGTGTTTTTTTTCTTCGATTTCTATTTGTGGACGACATCTACTTCTATTGTAGCTCTAGTGTAAATCTAGACGTCATAAAATCGTAAATCCTGCCTGCCTGCCAGGCTCTCCCATGATTACGTTACGGTATTCCTGGTTTTACCTACACGTACCCAATGGAAATATGAAGATAGATTCTCAGAGTAGGGACTCCTCGATTCCACCGTAAAACAGTTGTGTGAAATTGACAAGACACCGGAGGGATTTTTCATGTTTATTAATGTTGATTTAAATCGTGTCAGTGTTATTACTTACTTGATACAATTTAAAATTCTGGTGTTGCTTTTGTATATTCGCTAACGTTATTACTATAAATTACAGTTTATTAAAAACAACTGTTCAAAGATAATTGAATAATGTCCTTCAGCCGGCTAATGTTTCAAGATGGCCACTCCGTTTCCCACAGTCCTGCAGGCCGCTGTTTTCGCCCCACTTCCTAGAAGATTCCGAACCCTGATTGGACGTCACGATGGGCTGTAAGTGCAGCTGATCGTCCCTGGGAGGCGTTGTCATCGTGAGTGCGGTTCTGGAGTAGCATTAGCGGCGGCACTGCGTCCATTGTCCCTGTAGCCCCAGTATTGCAAGAGCAGAGGAGCTATGAACCACATTTTCGGCAAGTCCAAGCCCAAGGCACCGCCGCCCAACCTGACTGACTGCATCGGCAATGTGAGTTCTTATGAGCGTCTGCCTCCAACTTTGTGTGTGGGAGAGAGGGGGTGTTACATGTACCGAACACAGTGGTATTGTACGATTTATAGAGGTGAGATGTGGGTAGTATAGAGGCCTGAATCCAAGATGTGTGCCTTGGGGGTTTAACTTGCCCTCTAGTTTCTCCCTATCTGCCTTTGCTTGTTATAGTATTCGTCCTTCGGGCGTCAGCCATTATTTCTGAACACCTGCATTGGCATTTGTATTGCCCCCTAACAAACACTTCATTTTATATAAATGTGGCGCTATCGTTGCCCAGAACACCGGTGAACCTCCTCTAAGAGTCTGATATAACACGCGTGAACTCCTAGCGCCTCTTGAGAGCGTTTAATATTATCTAATGTCACTCCCCTCCTGGTCTCTCAAAACGACGTATTGTACGCTAATGGTCACATCAAACTCCCCTGTCACCCTCCCCAGGTGGGACACATGGCATTAGACAGCGCCTAGCCTCACTACATCTGTATCGCACATTATTCAACCAATCGCAGTATTCGCTGTTCTCGCTGCTGACCTATCAACGAACTTGTGTTTGTTGTAAGGTTTAGGTTATACACTTAACTGCTTTCCGGTGACTTCCTGAAGCATAGACCCTAATACTTATGACACTATACACTTACGCTAGTAGTTACTCGTGATTGCGTCGGGTCTGCTACCCTCAGGAATACTGGGTTTTGTGCGGGTGACAATCAAACAGTATTGCTTGAGCACAATCGCTTTGTGTATCACTTTTACTTCCTGGTGTCCTTTGTGTTGCATTTCAGTGGCTGGGCCTGTGATCCCGCAGACGTCACAACAGCCTCCACTGGCACCACCCACCCAGGCAGGACTGGTCTCATGACTCGTCTCCTTCAGTCTCAGGTGCTGTGGACAGCTGTCGCTGGCGAATCTAACGTGCTCTTTGAGCAAAGAGGGGCTACGGACTCGCAGCATTTATCTGCGCCGCGCATGCAATGTGCAAACTGGTGTAATGCCGGGTGTGATTCACACCAGAAACAAGTCTTTTTCAAGTCCTTTGTGAATTTGATTACACGAGTCGTTTGCATGTATCCTGTTTTAAATAATTTCGTAGAGTGCTAATTGCTTCCAATTTATAGTGCTCTTGCAACGTGCAAGTGGCTTCCCCCACCCTCCCCCGAAACCACTCCCAAAGAGAGACAACAGCGATAGCGTGGTTCAACCAAGGCATAGTCTTTTATTTACTGTGTGTGTATGTGGCTCTGTGTATGTATGTGTGGCTGTGTGTGTGTGTGTGTGTGTGTGTGTGTGGCTGTGTGTGTGTGTGTGGCTGTGTGTGTGTGTGTGGCTGTGTGTGTGTCTGTGTGTGTGTGGCTGTGTGTGTGTGGGGGAGGCTCAGTGTTTGTGTGGGAGGCTCTGTGTGTGTGTGTGGGAGGCTCTGTGTGTGTGGCTCTATGCGTGGTGGCTGTCTGTGTGTGGGTAACTGTGTGTGTGTGTGTGTGTGTGTGTGTGTAGGTGGCTCTGTGGGTGGCTCTATTTGTGTGTGGGTTGCTCTATGTGAGTGGCACTTTATGTGTGGGTGGCTCTGTGTGTGGGTGGCTCTCTGTGTGGGTGCAAATGCAATAGGTCTCGCATTGGAGAGTGATTAAGCTATTGACATTGTAAATAACAATGCCGTTTCTTTAAATGTTTTAAAAACAAAAACAAAAAAAATGTCGAGCAATGCCAACAGCTCTAACTTTAACAATGCCGAGACCATTGCATTGTAAATGCTTGTTTTACACGTGTTGCTGCATTCCTCTCCCACCCACCACTTTGCATGTTGCTGACCGATCCTCCCCCACCCCTCCGGTCTTGTTTTTAAGAGCAGTGGATGCATTAGTCCACTGAGGACTTTTATTTGTGTTGTTTGTGCTCAGGCATCCCGGTCAGAAAGCTGCTTCCGCCCTGCGCCTCCTCGCAATTCACAGGGTTACAATAACATCCCCATTAGCAGGGGATTAACCCTCCTTGAGAATTTGCTGACAGACTACAGCACACAGCAGGGGTTCGAAACCCTCAATCAGTTGATTCTGTGTTTGCACTTATACTGTCTGGGGACCCAGTGGCTCGACCAGGCAAGGTATCGACAGCGTCCCTACAAATGGAAACAGATGCATCCGGGCGCGGGAGTGACATATAGTCACTCCGTCTTTACAGTGCCTCCGCTCTCACGTTTTGAAGTAGGTGGAGAGGGTTGCACTACTTCACATACATCATTTTATATAACTGGGAGCCGCTAAACCACCTCCCACTAGTCCCTGCTGCATGTTGAGTGGTACGGCAAGAAAGACATGCAGTGCCAAGAAGTTGATAGACAGCGCCGCTGCTGCAGCATACCAAAACTAACACACAACAAAGTGTGCATTTCAAGGTAATTCGTTTACACTTTCATTTTAAAAAGCACACACAGGAAGTTAGTCTTGGTCTGTTTTACAATAGTCAGTAAAAACAAATTCAGTTTCTATATGTACTTTTACCTCCCGAACAGCATCCTTTCAGGCTCTTTCAGTTTAGACGCCATCGGGATGAAATTGAGATGGTTTTAGGGCCTGACATCTTCTTCTTCTCTTGTGTCTAGTATGGTTATCCGAGTGCACTTCAATGTGTTTGTGTGTGCGCGCTTCACCTCCCAAAAAGCATACTCTCAGCCTCTTTCAGTTAAAACGTCTTCGGGACAAAATTGAGGTGTTTTAATGCATGTTATCTTTTAATTTGACTCTTGCGTCTAATTGGGTTATCCGAGTGCACTTCAATGTGTTTGTGTGTGCGCGCATCTGAGCAGTCTGATGAAAACAGGTTGTCACATTTACAATGCAATAGGTCTCGCATTTGCGAGAATTTATGCTATTGGCATTGTAAATGACAATGCTTTTTATATATTTGTTTCAAAAACCAAACACATTAATAAAAGGCATTGTAATCTACAATGCCAATGGCTCAAACTCTAGTAAATGCGAGTCCTAATGCATTGCAAATGCTTGTTAAATGTATCCAGCACGGCATCCTTGCAGGAATAATGGTGGCCGCACCTTTCTGATGGCTAGTTGCATTGGCAAACACATGTGCATGCCTCTTTCTCTTTTTCTTTATTTTGGTTTCAATCGCCGCATTTGCGCTTTAAGTGTAAATTTCTTAACCTAAAGAGCGGATTGCTTAATAAGTCAAGTAATAGAAAAAAACTTTTTTACAATTTCTTTACTTTGGAACCATTCGTGGCACCCGCTTTAGCTTAAGATATTTACAGTTAAAGCGCAAGTGCGGCCATTGTAACCAAAGTAAATAAAGAGAATAAAAACGTGCGTTCGCCATTTTTTACTCTTTATTTACTTGTAAACTATTCGCGGCACCCACTTTAGCTTAAGATGTTTACAGCCAAAGCACGATAGCATTTAAATGCTTGTTTCTGGTTGCGGCACGAGGAGCTGAGGCAGTGTCGGGCCCTTAATATGTGAGGAGGTAAGCAGGCGTAATTTAGCCTTACTTTTTCCATTAAAAGTTAAGTGTTGCACACAAAACTAAAATACCGTCTGGTCTGTTAAATGCGAGGACGTGCAAAGTTTACTGCATAGAGATTTGTTTCAGAAGACAGCTACAGTGAAGTACAGCTTTTCCTCTGAAACGTACTTGCGCTTCATGGTTGGCATTTTTTTTATTGGATCTGCTTTCACTTTCACAATCCCTAGCGTCCTCAAATTTGCACACTCATCGGCAAGTTTACTGTTTGCAGCACACAGGCTTCTCAGAAGCTGGCTTCAATGTCACGAAACTGAGGTGGGGGATGTTGTGAGACTTGCTGTGCTTTCTAAATCAGTAACAGAACAACTTGTTGTATTGACGATTGTAAGCGCAAGTAAAACTCATGAGTGTCATCAAAAGAATGGATTTTTTGCTGAAAGCACGTTATGTATTACACAGGTCTCTTTCAGTCGATAACCTCTGGGTGAGCACATGCGACTATAATACTTCTACGGAGTTTATTCACTCATCATGCACAATATTTAGCATGTTAAGTATGGGGGCAGTTGCATTTTCTAGCCACACTGTCAGCTTAACGTATGAACACTGTGATTAACATGTCAGCGCTACTGACATATTTTGTATTGTAGTGGTCTGCTTTCGGGGCACAATAGATTTATAACATTTCTCATTGTTTATTCACACAAACTCCTGAGGTGGGATATCTCTTCGAACTGCTGTCACCCGTGTTTTTGCACGCTTCGCTTTCCTGCCCTTGTCATCCTTCAGCATGCACCGACAGCTAAGTGGCGGGCGAGTCAGCGGAGGTGATTTTAGCCCCTGCCTATAATGAGGCCTACGAAAGGAGGCTCCGGGAGAGGATGCCCGGAGAGCACTCATAGCACTGGCCATGTCAGAGCCCTTTTTAATTTTCTACAGCAACTGATCCAGCTGCGTCCCGAAAAGATGCTCGCCATTGAACAGCAGGTTTAACCGATGCGGTTGAACCTCTGGTTTGAAACCTAAGACATGAAGCCAAGTGCGGCGCTAATGAGGACCCTGAAATGTATCCCCTTGTCGCTAGTATTAGCTGCGTAAAGGGCAAATCAGGAGGTAGCATTTGATATTATTTTGCCCTCAGATATTAGTTTGTGGCCACTTTGTCTATATTAGTCTGAGAGGTGCTGAAGAAGTTCCTCCTTCTCGTCCCAGTGGTCGATATCATAGGGAGAGAACAAGTTGATTTATTTGCTATCCCACAATGAGTGGCCATTTGTGCAGCGAATATTGCCTGCGGTGTCAATCTTCTTGCTCTCTTTGTCAAGGGTAGGTCGTCACCTGTCCCCAGGGCATTGGCGCGTTTGCTCGCTGTGTGGACTACCAGGAGGTCCAGTAGCAACTGGCCGTGGATAATCAGAGGGTCTGTATGTGAGCGTTAATATTTTTGTCTACTCTTGGAGCGACAGCCCTGGACTTGATGGGCTATTTGATCGCGTCAGGCACAGGTTTAGCATGCCCTTGAGCATGGAAAAAAACGGCAGGGTGCGCAATGTGATGGACAGTGTCTTGACCAGGATGTCTTTGTCTTCCTTGGCGGTATGTAGGCCACCTAATAAAAGGTGGGTGCCCTATGTTTCACCTTTTGGTGGCGGCAGTGTCACATGGAGAGAAGGATTTGGCCCGGTAGGGATCTGGATCTGCTCCCTCCGGGGTGGACCTACATTGTAATAGTCTTATGGGTCATTTCCAGGCTCAGGATCACAGGTGGTCTAGTAAGGGTCCGCAGGGTATGAGGAACTGTCTCCTCCTTAAGACGAATTTGGTGAGCCCTCTGTATAAGGTGGTAGAGGTGGCCCATGTGGTGATCATACCGGATGTGGAAAGGAAGAAGGAGAAGAAGGGTGTGGAGGAGGACGAGTTGGGAGGACACTAGTGCCCAGTCTTGACGCTTCCTGTGCTCGAGGGGAGATATTGGCTCCAAGTCAAGATGCTCCTCCAAGGTGAGTTTCCTCTTTCGTGTTAGATTATCTTACGCCTTCGGTGGAGGCTTTATTGAGATTTTGCCAGTCTATGGGTGAAAAAGAAATTAGTCTTTTGACGTGCATCAAGCTCTTCCTGGAGGCGCTAGAGTATTCGCTTCTACAGATCTTCAGACCCTGCAGTTAAAGGAGCTCTCGGCCACGCAACTCAACATCAAAGCAGTATTCTGGCTTACTGGAGCTGAGCTTCGGTGCCAGTTGATGTTGATTTCTATCCTGACCGAGACTTGTGGGGCGTTTTCGGTGCTGGTGGATGGAGTGGTATCGTCGGTGCAGACCATGGCCCGCAGGCAGTGGTAGACCAGAAGCCTGCTGCTTAGACTCTGGACGTTCCCTGCTGAGGTTGTGCTGGCATGTGCACGGAAACGGTATGCAACAGTCATGTGGGTGGTGGTACTCATGGTCAAATGCTTCGGAACCTGCTGTGCCTCTGGATCCTGCTGCTCCTCCGCTTCTAATTCAGATTGACAGCTGTGCTCGGGCTGAACTGTAGAGGACAGGCTTCAGAGAGGGCTGCCTCTGGCTCCTCCTCAATATCCTGTTCCTGGAAGATATCAGGGATGTCATCTCCTTTGGGGCGCCCCAATCTGCATCAAGCAAGGCATTTATCCCAACAATACAGCAAGGTATTCTTGGAGCAGAAAGCAAGGCATGCCGAACACGCACCCTACTCGTGTTGGGGGGAAAGGCAAAGGTTGCAGACCTGGTGGTGTTCGTTCCAAGGGTACTGGGGGAAATATTGGAAAGGCATCCTTTCCTTCACTGTTGGATCATCGTTGAAGAGAAGACCGGAAGATGAGGTGCAAGGCCCCACAAGGCGCAGGGCCCAAAAGAGGAGCCTGGTAGTTGATCCTGACAGATGTTGCAACCAGAACAGTCCGATGGGAGAACATTTTTCCATGCCAACGAGGGAGGAGAGGCCGAGGAACTCCAACAACTAACACCACTAGGTGTTGACATGGAGCTTGATCAGGAACACGTTCAAACTCAACGTCGGAAAAAAAGAACAATTTAAGAATGGAGCCGATGCCCATGCGCATTATCAGTCATCGGAGGAGTCACAATATCATATGACTTCATCGAAGAAAAAAAGTTTGCACACATCCGAGACCAAAACTAGATGGCAGAAGTATGCAGAGTAGGTTATCTACAAATACACATGCCACGGACATATAATTTCATTATATGTCTGTAACTTCCCTTTCATCATACACTAAAATAATATCCTCCAGGAGGGGGCTGGGTTTTGATACGTTTTCCTCATCCATAGCTTTTTAGTGCCACCAGGTGGTACCATGGATACTATGCCATAACTGCCTGTTCAAGATGCGACAACATCACAGTATATAAGACGCCAACAGGTGCAGTGGCATTAGTTCCTGGTACTTTTTTGAAGAATCCGGAGAGGAATTGAGTGATTATCAATAACAGAGACAATACAGCATGTAATACGCTTGTATACCATGTGATTTAATAAGTCATGCCACCAACTAACAGAGGAGGAGGAAAGGGGACGAGAAATCTGCAGGAGGATGCAGTATCCACCAGTGATATTATCAAAGCTAAGCATCTTTTCCTTCTGAGGGATATTTCTTTCCACAGATTCTTCCCTTGATGAATGAGCCCCAAGGCAATACCTTCCGGCAGGTGGGATCGAGCAGTGCAGATTATCCCAACTCTGGCAAAGTACCTGTCAGTGTGTGACTTGTGAGGCAGTAATGTGTAACAAAGGAAGCAACGATGACCACGTCTGCCTGGCACGGTCATCTACTGAAATACCTCTGGCCTTGGTTGGGGGCCCTAAATAACATCTGAAGGGTATAGCTTGGCCAAGGCAGAGCAGGTTTTAATACAATGGATAACCTAAAGCGAAATGGTGTGCTTCATCACAGCTTTGCCCTTCTTGGCTCTGCTGATGCCCATAAGGAGCTGACCATCTACTCAACCATGTTAACCATGGTTTAGGTATTAATAATACTGCACACATGGGGTCAGATCTATGCAGCTGCTCCTCTTCTTTGTCAGGATAAGGAAGAAAGGAAAGAAAGATAAAAAATGATGGAATTAGTCATGTGAAATGCAGGCAACACTTTCTGTAAAGAAAAAAGGGAATGTAGGAAGCACCAGTTTATCAGTATAGAAAACTCTGAAAGATGGCAAAATCAGGAGGATCTGAAGTTCATTGACTGTGGGCCAATGCCACTGCACCAAGAAGACCTTTTGCAGAGTAAGAAGAGAAATAGGGTAACTGTGCATCGATTTGAATGGTGAAGCCATAAGGAAACTGGCGCTGATGGCATCCCCTAGAGCAACCCCTGTCGCGAAAGGAGCAGTACATGTGCTGAGGCATTTGGATGGTCTGTTAAGTTTGTCCATGCCAGGACTGTTCTGCTTTGTAGTAGCCTCAAACCTATGTATACTGTTGATGGAACTGTTTTTCTGGGAAGGCTTTGCACAGTAAGCATGCCATTGCTCTGCTGTTTTTGAA
Source organism: Triturus cristatus (assembly GCF_964204655.1). NCBI lineage: Eukaryota > Metazoa > Chordata > Amphibia > Caudata > Salamandridae > Triturus > Triturus cristatus. The sequence continues at coordinate 568,630,865 of NC_140586.1, forward strand.
GTGCTCCGGGAGAAACCGGCTTTCTTTTCAAACAGCTGATCACCATGGAAGGGAATGTCCATAAGGGTTGCTTGGATATCCCATAGGAGGCCAATGGCACAGCATGAAGGCCATGCCAATGGATTTTTCACCCCATAGAAACCAGTCTTTTAGACTCCTGAGACAATGGTGTTTAGTGTCATGGAGGAAGCCTGAACCAGGAGGCAGTCAGGGGATGGGTGTGAAGACAAGCATTTCCGGTCACAGAGTGTGGGTATGTATTACCCAGCAACTTGTATGTTAACTTGTGGAAACAAGAAGGCTTTCTTCCATTGAGGCAGTATGGGCTTCAATAGCACTTTGTTTAAGATGCTCAGACTGGAGGACAGCTGCAAGATTTCCATTAAAATGTTAGTTTACAGCTCAACACTGGGGAAAAAAAATCAATTCTAGTGCTTCTGCTGCTTCAGAACCACCATGAACAAGAGACTTCCACTGAAGAAGCCCCAGAGTGGTAAGGTATGTCCCCTCCCAGAAATGTATTAGGGCCACATAAGTTCTGTAAGTCCAGGAAAGGGCCAGCATCAGTGTTGTAAGAATGAAGGGAGATATCCATACAAGACTCATCATTCTCTTTATGGCCATAATCTTAGTTGAGCATGACTTGCACAATGGTGGCAGACCGGAAGAGTTCCTTCGTGCGGGCAAACTGTAGTTCCTAGGGAATTGCTGTTTCTAAGATTCAACATCAAAACAGGCCTCAACGTTTTAGTTTGCTGCTCGCACAATGCCCATTGACTAAGAGTTTTGAAGACAGCACTGAAATAGGCTCCAAGGGTTGTACACTGGACAGTAACGGAGACAGCTTCCAAGTTCATGTAGTTGACACATTTTAGGGCACAGTGTTTGTCTCACGTAAGCCCACGGCTACAGCCTCTAGTAGCATGGGGTCAGGTGGTGGCGGATTTAAAGAAATCACCTAAAACCACAGAAGCAGACTCGCCCTTGGGAGTGGTCAAGAGTGTACTGGCACCATATTGAAAATATGCGGAAAGGCCGCCAGAAGGCTTCAACCAGCACTAAGTCGGCATATGGAGTTGAAAATTCCAGCTTCATCCTTTTAAGTGTTGGAATCAGTTGTGACCCCAAGGAAGAACCTGTCATCCGGGAACCATGTTGGGGCTTCGTATGGTCCCAGTAGCAGGGCCGTTTTCCAGAGGAAGAGAGGATTTTTACTTTCCATGGTGTTTTTAGTAGGAATAGCTTTTAGGAGATCATTCCCGGTTAGGAGATTTACTGAAGGGATATACTTTGGTGTATACTTGCAGTCCTTGGCCAAAAATAGCTTGGCCTCCTGCTCTCTGATGACCTTCAAGTGCATCAAGGAACATGAGTCACGTGTCAAGGGGATCATGTTCAGAGCCTAACGACCAATTGTAGAAGTCTTCTAGATCAGACAAATAACATTTTTTTTAGAATCTGTGACAGGACTTGACACTTGAAATCTCTGGAGGTGACATTTGACATGGTCACTAAAAAGGACTGATTTTTTCAGGGAAAAATCATAAACAGCTCTTTACTGTGGTGACTAAATCAGGAAAAACAGGAACCTGTGCCAGTTGGAGCCTTGTATACCCTGATGCCGTCACATCCAGGACAGGCAGAGTTGTGGCTTGAGCTGCATTGCACAACCAGGCAGCTCTGGAGAGTTATTACTGGAAAGAAAATTCTTGACCCAGTCTGTAACCTGGAGGATAGTCATGCGATGAGGATTCTGCAAAAAGAAGTACCCATCAGAAGTACACACCATTTATGCTTAGAAATTTCACGAATCTCAGGCTCTCACACATTTGTTGTGCTGTCAAAGCACTCCTACCTTTAGAGCTAATTATTACCATCAACACTTTCATCAAAAGCAAAGCAACATTGGGAATGGACATATGCATAAGACTTAAATAAGCGAGCAAAGCAAAATCAAAGACGGGCCACACAAATGGGAGGCACGCACTTAAATGTTAAAACAGTGAAATGGGAACTAGTAATGCTGGGAAACAAAAGGGCAAGGCCCTTTGAACAAAATGTCAAAAAAGTATTATTTTCATACAAAAGTGTGGCCTTGTTGGGGGCTACAAATAATAATTTGGGCTAGGAAAAGTAATTTTTATTTTCACTGCTTCATGTTAATTCAGAAAAATTGGGAACCCTACAAATGTTACATAGTTTGCTATAAGAGTAATAAGTTAAACAACAAGCACTGGCAAAGGATGTAGGTCGGGCTCTTCTTAATCAATAGAAGGTCTTCACTGATTGGCAAGTGCATTAGTACATTTAGGTGGCTAGGCGACTGGGCGGACTTACTGCTGTTCTAGTTCAGTCATTCACCAGTCCATTCCGCCATCAATTCCTGCACTTCCCTCGTTAGCCATAGAAGGAAAAAAATATTGCCTTTGCAAAATTAAAGATGTGGACAAACGGAGACACTGTACTAACACGTTTCAACTGTACGGATTGCTTTGGAAAAAAATGTGATCATGAATTCCTTCACAATCTTCGAATCAATTACATAAAAAAAAAAAATTACATGCACAAAGCCCATCGTTTTGGCATTAATATAGTGAAACGGTTGGACTAAAGCACTACACAGGTACTGCTTGGCAGTAGCATTCTACACATCCATAACACAAGAAAAGGGCAGAAGGCGCAGTCAGCAAAATCACACACTTCCTTACCACCACAGTACATGCACAACAGCACTGCAAACTTACATCACACACAAAACTGATTCAGTACACTATTATTTACAAGTTTCTCTCATTGTGATCGTATGAACACAGGAGATGGTGTCTGCGACTAAAAATCTTAAAATGAAAAGACCAGATTGAGTAAGATCCAGGGAAGATAACAGTGTTCAACAGACGACTGTCAATCTCCAAGCATGAAAGTGGAGATTACAAAGTCCTGGTTGGGGAACCCTGCCCTGTTACTGCGAGAACAGGTCTTTCCGCAGGGGCACTCTGATCAGAGGACAGATGCTCAAACTCAGGAGTTCAGGACACCATACCCCCCATGCCCGATCCACAGCCACTAGGATGACTTGGGCCCGGTCCCCCAGATCTTGCGAACTCGGGAAAGAATTAGTATCAGTGGAAAGGCATAAATGAGTCTCAAGTTCCACCTGAGACAAAACAAGTCTCAGAGAGAGAGAGCGAGAGAGACACACCTTGGGAACTCCAAGAGTAGGACAGCTGACATACGGCGGGCGCTATCGAGCCAAGGTTCTCCCCATTGCGGTAAAGGCCTTATGCCACATCCAGGTGTAACTGCCACTTGTGATCCGCTGGGCGCCTAGGGCTGAGCTCAGCCACCCTCGCATTCCATGATCTGGCAAGGTGGTTGACCACCAGGAAAATTCCTTGATGTTTCAGCCATTTCTAGAGTTGCAAGGCTTCCTGCCACAGGGTCCGTGACCCCCACCCCTCCCTGTTTGATTCAGTACCACATCCACATGGCAGTGTTGTTGTCTGTCAGCACCTGTACAGGCTTCCTCTCGATGGATGGAAGGAAGGCTTTCAACGCCAAGCAGATGGTTATCAGCTCGAGAACGTTGAAGTCTCTGATCTCCACCTCTCTGAGATGGCCACCCTAACTCTGAAGTGATGATTCAATCAGCTCGGGGGGGGAAGAAAGAAGAGGGATCTGCCTCTGACCCAATTGCGGTCCGGTAACCACCACTGCAGTGGGGCTCACTGAAACTTCATATCCCACTGCAGAGCTCACATATGCCACATGACTAATGGGGTTATGGGTAGAGCTGGGACTATTAGAGAAGAGGCAGTGATAATGTACTTCAATGCTAAAATGGCATTCGATAAGATCGAATGGCCCTTCCTGTTCGCAGCGCTTGAAAGATTTGGAGGAAAATTCTTGTCATGGGTCTGGCTCCTTTACTCTGGGCCTTTTGCACAAGTTACAGTGAATGGTGGACGGACGAGACGGGGCCGTCCACTTTCTTCACTAATATTACCGTTGGTTTTTAGAACCTCTGGCAATTTAGTCCCCTTATCAAGGGACTAAATTGGATGGCAGAGTGGGAGGACAGAATTTCCCTATATGCCGATGATATTTTGCTCTATTTGGCCAAACCATATTTCTCAATACACAGAATCTTACACATATTTACCCTCTTCCAAAAGTACTCAGGGTACACCATCAACCGGGAAGAATCGCTCATATATATTTTATGCGGGGAGTGCTCCAATCTTCCCAGGAATTGTGGACCTAGGATAGTTACCAAAGGCTTTCAGTATTTAGGGATCTACGTCACTGCAAATCCTACTGTATTTTACGATAAAAACCTAGCCTGCCCACGGCGTAGACTACAAGACGACGTGCAGCATTGGAAGACCCTGTCCCTCATGTTGCTGGGTAAAGCTTCCTTATATAAAATGATAGCACTTTCCTGATTCGTCTAGGTCTTACAAAACACACCATATCTAGCCCCAGCCAAGTATTTCCAAGCAATAGGGTCAGAAATACGTACACTTCTTTGGAATAGTGGCATCCCTCGCATAGCATTGACCAAACTCATGAAAAGCTAGTATGATGGAGCAATAGCCATCCCAGCAATTAAAAGTTATATTGGGCACCTCAATTAGTCGTCACCAATCTCTGGGTACACTGGCCAGGAACAGAACCTGCCTACAGGATGGACAGACATAATATGACCCCCGGGAATTATTTAAGAGCTATTTATGGGGGGAAGGAAAAGTGCGCCAAAGTATACACCAACCTCAACAACCGTCACTTTATGGCACACGGGAACAACTGCATTGGGGTGGAAAAACACGATCACACAGGTCACGCCACTTTTAGAGACGAACCGACTGATTGGTTAGCAAAATGTCCAGGACTCGACAAATGGGACTTAATTGGTCTTTCGAAGGTGGGTGATTTGTGGGCAGGAGGAAAGATTGTCCCCTACAGTGACCTCCAAAGGGACTAAGAACTAGATGTAGGAGAAACTTTTCGGTACCTTCAGGTTCGCAACGCAATATATAGGGCAGTGCCCAGAGGTACTGAATTCCCGGCCCCTTCGCCCATGGAGGATAGACTCCTTGATGACTATTTAAGGGAGAAGGCAATTTCATTGACTTACAGGAAGATACTAAACAATACACCTGACACACCGGAGAAAATGCATTCAAAATGGGTAGAAGATGTGGGGGATATGAGCGATGAAGAGTGGCAAGAAGAACTTGCATCCCCTAGGGAAGCGGCGAGTCGTTCCCGGTTCCAATTAATACAACTTAAGATTTTACATACAGCGTATTACACTAGTATGGCGTTAATTAAAATGGGTACCCTAAGCTCTTCACTGGGCCCTAGGGGGTGTGGTCAGGTGGGAACGTTTATACAACAATGGTGGGAATGTCCGATTCTCCAGACATACTGGAGGAAAAAAACAATGAAAATGTTCGCAATCTGCAGGAAAAAAGTGAAAGTCCTGCCCCGATGGTGCCTCCTCAACATACGGGATGCAACTGACCTTATGGCAAGGGAGATAACTTGGGTTTCCCTTGGGTGTGTGGTCGCTAAGCGCTATATTGCAAGAACCTGGAGGGGAGTCACCGGGCTTACATTCAGAGATTGGGAGACAGACATGGATTGGTGCATGCAGGCGGAGAGGGTGTTATATGAAGGGAGAGGATGCCCACAGAAATGGACTAAGATCTGGGGGGCATGGAACCAAAGTAGAGGGATGATAGGTACGCCATTCAATGACTTCCCCACAGACATGAGAATAATTTGCAAATGGGCATTCCAAACTCGCTGAGACTGTACGGAATGATCCAGAGATATTGGTCCTCTGTGACGATATAATCACAATTGTACAATTGAACTGTGTTCGTGAATATCAAATGTATTGTACTGCATTTATTACTAAAAAAAAACAAAAAAACATATGCCACATGACTTGCTCGACCAGCAAAATATAGAAGGCCATCAGAGCCAGCAGCTTCAGAGTCGACCTCACTGGTATCCAAGACCGAGGCTAAAAGATCAGGATCATAGCTCTAATGCTATGGACTCTCTTCCCATTGAAAAAAGGCACAAAAACGAACCGTGTCCAGAATGGCTCAGATGAAAGGGAGCATCTGAGAAGGATTAAGGTCTGATTTTGGCATGTTGACAGTGGACACCAAAGATGACAGGAGGTTCATAGTCTGGAGGTGGTTGACGATTGCATGGGGTGAGCCCACCTTCAACAGCCAGTTGTCGAGGTAAAGGAAGACTTGCAACCCTGACCTCCGAAGATGTGTTGTACCACTGCCATCACTTTTGTGAACCACCATCCAGTATCCAGGGTTAGAGGCAGGCAAGACCTGGCCAAGTGCGAGTATTCTGAATTTCTACTTCTGGAGGAACGTGTTTGGAGAGTGCAGGTCGAAAATAGGACAAAGGCCTCCATCCTTTTTATGCAACAAAAAGTAGCTGAAATAGGAACTACGTCCTACTTCTGGCACTGGCACACTCTCGATAGCCCGTTTGGCCAAAAGGGCTTGCACTTCCTGCCGCAAAACAGGGAAATGGTCCTGCATCAGTTGCTAAGGGGACGGTGGAAGGTGTAGCAGCATGGACATCAAGGGTAAGGCATAGGCCTTCCAAACAATTTGCAGGACCCACCTGTTCCTTGTTATGGACTGCCAACCCAGCAAGAATTGTTGGATACTACCTTCCACCGGGAGGCTGTACTCCGCTAAAGGCACGCTAAGGGGGTTAGACAGATTGGGCTGTGTAGGGGAGGAAGGTGGGAGGGGGAGTGTGCATCAGGGAAGTTAGTGGACAGGGTGAATCACAGCCTGACACGAAACTGCTGGGCAACTTGTGAAAGTTGGATTGGTTGGCGGTATGGGATACATCTGTTGAAGCCACAAAAGGAGAGGTGGGACATATAATCCCAGGGAGTGCACAGTGGCCCTTTTCTCCTTGATCCGCTCAATTCCGGAGTCTGCCTTATTCCCTAACAGGTGAGTCTCTTCGAATGGTATGTTCATGAGGGGCTAATGGACATCGCCTAAAGAGTAGACCGCAGCCAGGTGTGACGGTGAATGGCTACACTGATACCAATGGCCTGCCCGATGGAATTAGTGGTGTCCTATTCACAACTAATTGTGAACAAGTGTCCTTTATGGCCTGAGCGAGAGGTCGAGTATCTTCAGGGACCCCTGAGAGGACTTGAGCCACTGAATCCCAAAAAGCATGGGAATAGCGCCCAGCAGGTAATTGACATTCATAGACAGAAGCGACAAGCTGGTGGATGAGAAGCCTCTTTGCCCAAACATCACCACCCACTTTGACTCTCAATCGGGGAGAGTGGTAGGGAAAGTGTTGGGGTTAGTCTTACCTCCAGACGCCTGGACCAGCATGCTTTCAGGAGAGGGGTGCCAAGATAAAACAAGCATTGGCATAGCCAATAGGTCTCGCCTTTGGGACCTTATAAGTGTTTAGCCATGCAACAGTTGCATAACTAAATACTTATAAGGTCCCAAAAGCGAGACCTATTGGCTATGCAAAGCGGCCGTGAAAGTAAAAGTGATCACGATCAAACATCAAAGCGGCCGCTAAAGTTAAAGTAATCGCGGTAAAGCGCGGCGCACGCGCCCGCGCACATGCACTGTAGCTCCAGGCTGGCCTGGTAGCACTTTTTGGAGCCCTCTCAATAATTCTCGCCAGACCAGCGCATGCGCTGGGTCAGGCGAGAGCTAAACACAGGGCCATCAAGCAATCTGGCAGTTGAGCAAGGGTCCAGAGCAAGGTTTAGGACATGTCCCCAACAAAGTATCATAAGGTCCATGTTAAAAGGCAAGAGGTGCTCCGTGGATGTTTTCAGGGACCTCATTGGCAGGACAAGGAGCGACAGGAGCCCTGACTGAGGGGAGGTATCGAGGCCACTAGCCTCCTGCAGGTTGTCATACCAATTCTCCTTGTGATAAGGTTGGCCAGTCTCATCACCCACATCGTAATCATTGCCAGAATCCTTTAGGAAGGCTGTATGTTTGTTGTATGCTTTTACCAATGGCCTGTATTTTCCTCCACAAAGTTTTTTTTTACCCAGTTGTAAATACCTACTAGCCAGACTGATCTGGAATTATAAAGGATAAATATAAATATGATGACTAGAACTGGAATGGTGTGCTGTTTCCTGACATTCAATTATTTTGTTTGCTCCCCATTACAAAATGCTGTTGGCTGTCTGGCTGAATCTAAAATACAACCTCAATAAACAATGGGAAAATGCAGGTTTATTATGAGTTAAGAATGTTTACCATATTGACATTCCATGTCACCTTGAATCGTTTTGGATCCCCAGTACTCTACAATTTCCCACTTGCCAATTATGAATTGCCCATGAGAATCATCTTGTGAGTTTCCCCAAAATATCAGTGCTTGGGTAACTACGGACTTTCGATGTATAGGTGACCTTTCTGTTGAAGTAAGAAGTGGTAGGAGAAGAGGTGAGCATGCCCCTTCGAGGAACAATGCAATATGGTCAACTGTGAGCATCGCTTAGAGACAGATGGTACTGTCTATCTACAGCTCTGAATTAAAACCCTTCTACTCTTCTTGTTTGAAATGAGATGGGGATATGGATCCTGGGTCACTGATAAGTAATGTTTTACAGGCATTGCCTGAGTCAATATTGGTTTCAAAAGAAGAATTACCTAAACAACCATGGCTATACAAGAATAATTCCCGGGTGTAAGAAAACAGGCTTTCTGCAGATGTCCCGTCCTCCCACCCCGTCCTCCCACCCACCCATTTGGACTACTAGATGCTGGGTTTTGACTCTGAAAGAACACTAGGGCCAGCTAACCAGGCCCTAGTGCAAGTGCTCTCTCCCTAAAACTGATCCATGTAATTTGGTAACCCCCCACTGGCATGTACTTTAACCCCCTTATAAGAAAGTCCCTGGTAAATGGTACCAGTGGTACCCAGGGCATGGAAGTTAAAGGGGCCACCAAGACCTGAAGTACTGTTTGTGCCACCCTAAGGAACCAAAGTAAATAGATGACAGCAGTCCTTCCACTGCAGGAGCAGTGCAAACTGTTGGAACTCAACTTTGCCCTCATCATGTGTGCGAAGTTCAAAGCATTATTTTTTTGTTGTTATTATTTTTATTGAAAAAGTAGGCATGTGACATTGATAGGGCCAAAGTATTCAAACTGGCGATACAGGTAACATAATCAATGGTTCCTTGAAGCATAAACATCACAGATAAGGGAAACAAGCTGCACCAAACATAATCAGGACCCCTCGGTGATATCCCCTCTAGCTGTCAGAGGTTCACAGATCTCCCCCCTATAAACATTCCACTGCCCCCAAATTTGTGTCCACTTATACGGGCATCCCCTGGCTTCATAAATGGACTTTTCTGTCACCATACATCAGTTCATGTCGGTGGCCCAATCTACAATCTTCGGTGGGGTCGGAGCCCTCCATAGCCGTGCTATATTCCTTTTAGCCACCATCAGCCCCATGGTGACCCATGTACACTCCTTAGAGTTCAAGTCTGTAGGTTCCCAAATGTTCAATAATGCCAACTTGATAGTACAGTGGATCTGGTGCCCCCAGCGCTTCTTCCATTTGGCTCGCAACCCTCCCCCAATACCTCTGGATCCCCAGACATTCCCAGAGAGTGTGAATAAAAGTTTCCTCCTGTCCACATTTCCATGCAAAACCACCATCCAGGGTGTAACCCATGCTGACCACAAGGGGCCCCGACAAGTAGGATCTATGGAGAAGCTTTAATTGCACCAGGCGGAGCCGCGAGGAGATGGCCACCTCCCGAGGGGTGGCCACCGCCGCCCACCACTCCTCATCGTCCAGACCCGCAAGATCATGGTCCCACTTAGCTCTCAGGCAAGTCAGGGGATCCGCCATATTGTTGACAAGCTTTTTATAAATGAGGGATATGATTTTCTCTGGCAGATCGCCGTCCAGGATCCTATCTTCAAGTGGGGAGGATTTAGGGAGAACACTACCCTTGGGGAGCACTGAGTTTAAGGCATGTCTGATTTGGAGGTACCTGAAATATTCAGACTGGGCGAGTTCATACTCTTGCTGCAATCGAGAAAAGGTGACTATCCCACCCGACTTCTAAAGATCACCGACCATGGAGATACCTATAAGGTCCCATCTGTCGAAGCCCTTCGATCGGATCAACCTGCCCAGTTGGTCACAGTGCCAGAGTGGCGTGGTCTGTGTGATTTTGCCATCCCAACCTAGGCTCCCGTTAGCCACCCTCCTCAAGTGCACGGCATGGCCGGTCGGGCCAGTCAAAGTGGGCTTCAAAGACCGTGTGTATAAAGCACTCTCAAAACCGCGTCCCTGGAGGAGCCACCTGTCAACTCGAAAGGCTGTGTCGTCACGCGGTCTATACGTGCATTGATTAATAGCTGCGAGTTGCGAAGCCCAATAGTACCTTTTGATATCTGGGAGCCCGATGCCTCCATCAAACCATCCTAGCGTAAGTTTATGTGTTGTGGTGCGGGGTGGTTTACTCTCCCATAGCAAATCCCGAACAATACACTCGAGCTCCTTGAAATACGAGGCCGCGACTGGGAGTGGGGTGTTCTGTAATGCATATAGAAGTCTAGGAAGGGACATCATCTTGAACAGGGCCGCTCTCCCCAGAAGAGTTAACGGGAGCAACTTCCAGTGCTGGACGTCTGATTTGAGACGTACAAGAGGTGGTAAGAGATTAATATTGTGAAATTTAGATAGGTCTCAAAGCATTATTTTTAATATATGCTTGTCACTCCTAAGGAAGGCCCCCAGAGCCCAGGAGGCAGGGTGCATTATGTTAAAGGTGAAGACATACAAGTGCAAGCTTATATATCCCTATAGCAGTCTTTTTCATTAAGGGCTACTATAAGTGATCAGGGTCCTTAGGATAATATGGGCTGGCACCCAAGCATCCCTGAGGTGGCCAGCCCCATTATGGTAACACCAAAATAGGTCCTGTTTGGTATCAAACAGCTTGCCTCATCACCCCTGACATGATTTCCGTCTTGAGGCCGATGTGGCATGCACCCAAGTGTCTACCTTAGAGGTAGCCCATCTGGTTGCCCCACAGCCTTTCCTGCGGTCTGGCTGTCAGCTCGTAGCTGCTAACGCCAAGACAGCAACATGACCCCTGCCATGAGGTATGAACTCTCCAAGGAGTCAAACTATAGCCTGGAGGGAAGGAGGTCACACCTCCCTCCCTGACAGGATGGCTAGTGAAGTGGCATATTACAGCAGTGAGCTTCAGAGCTTACACCGCCTCCCCTGCCCCCAGGCACATTTGCATCTGGGCAGGCAGAACAATTATTTAGGCAGGAAATGTATCCCCTCCCCCCCCCCCCCTTCCTCACGGAGGCTCGCCACACCCCTAGGGCAGGCTGCCTGTACTGTACAGCTAAGAAAGGTTTCTGCCATTTTTAAAAGTTCTAGGTTGAAAAGGTGATATATCCCTAACCCATGGCGGACAACTACGCTACGCTCGCGAAGTTTGCGTAGTTTGTGCTACTTCGCGCTCCGCGAAGTGCACGTAGCACAGTGCAAAATCACGTAGCACAGCGTAGTTGGCATTTTTTGCTCACGCGCGGTCCTCAACGTCAAGTTGGCGACCGCGAGCAAGCAAAATGACATCCCCGAGAGACTTTTTCCTCGTTCGCGATCAGCAACATCAAGTTGCCGAATGCGAGCGTGGAAAATAAACCTCCTGGCAAGATTCTCAACGCGGGGACGTCAGGTTTCACATTGCGAGTGGTTGTGTATGCTCGCGACTGCTCGTGATGAGAAACTACCAGTCTGCGTTGAGAAAGCTGCCGCTCGAGTAAAAATCTACTTGAGCGGCAGAAAACGACAGCTCGCACTGTACAAGATGGCGTTTTCAATTATTGCACAGTGCGGACAAGCACCCGGCACTGTGCAATCATCACGAACAGCGCACTATGCAGTTCGCGTAGTGCTATGCGTATCTCGCGTAGTGCACTTCGCGTAGCGCTACTACGCAAACTACGCCCAGGGTTACATATATCCCCCGAATGTGGTAACTTCAGGGGCGGATTAGCCGCTGGGGCTAGTAGCCCATTGAATACTTGCACCCACACTACTAATGCCCCTAAATCTAGGATTTAACGGGCACCCCTGGCACCAGAACCTTCCGTTATGATTCGACTTGCAACAAAGAACACAGAAGAGTCCCAAGTCTGCGACAACAGGAGCTGCTCAAACCAAAGGTGTGATGCTCTGCACCTGTAGCAACTATCCTGAAACTGCAAGACTGTGACTTGTCCCGGACCGATTCACCCAGACAGAGGGACCCCCTTTGAGAGCGAAAAGGCAACTCCAGACTCCCCTGGACTAGTGGCACTAGTCCCCTGCAGTCCGCAGGCAAAAACAATGTACGAGAACCAAACTACAGCTGGCCATCTGGCCCTCCGAGGGATCACCCACAAGTAGATGATCCAAGGCATTGTGGGAAACGTAGTCCTAACCTCCTGCAAGTTTCAGGCGTCTACCACTTTCACCAGGACCTCAAAATAACTTCTTGCTGACCTTACAGCTGCCAAGACTTTTATGTTGCCAAGTCCGGCAACCACCACCTTTGCTCGACACAGCACCTTCAGCTGACCACATCCTCACTATCATCATGTAAGCAGTAAAACCAGCTCCCCCGCAGGTTCTGCTTCAGCACCAAGGACAGTCAGGACAACTCTGCACCCAGGCGTCTCAAGCTAGGTAAAACTGAACTGACTGTGGTGGCTGGTCATGAGGAACACAGCAGTTTGCACAAATAAACGCTATCTTTGGGGTCTCAATTGTATTCAGTACTTTAGTGTGTTATCTGGGTAGGTTATTGGACTCTCTTCACTGGTGGTTTGTACAGTTGGCTTAGGATATTGCAAAAAGAGTAATCATTTTAGGATACATAAAGTGATCCTTCAAATGTTCTTGCAGTGTTGGGTAAACATATCCTTCTGTAATGACAGCCAGGAATCTGACAGAGGCAGGCGTGGCCGGCAGCCAAGAGGAATGGCGACTTGCTAGCGAAGCTCCAGTACCCTCACTAGCTATCCTCCATTATCCTGAGTAAATCGCTACAACTGACCCGAATCGACAAAGCCCATGTATCCTACCATCAACCGCCGACACTAACTGCAAGCGAAGACTCCGTGACACCCGGAGAAGCGGCGAGAAAGGACGGCAGAGCTTCGGTGCAGTAACCATGGCGGCACTGTAGCATCCGGTGGTGAGATCCCGGGAGCACGAGTGAAGGGCGCCTGTTGCCAGCTTCACCGATGGTGGCTCTCCGATTCCCGCGGAGCCACTTGCAGACCTGGTCTGAATGTGTGGTTGCGCCCCGAGCGCCACAGTGAGTAGGAGGGGCGGCGCTGGAGGTGGGGCGCTGCAGCAGGTCGAAACCGAGACCCCGGCGTTTACGACCAGCCAGGCCCTGTATGGTAAACCTCTCCAGCGACCTGCATCAACGACGGTGATCGCCACATGCGCAGCCCCCCCTCCACCCCCCCGTCTTGCCCCTTTCCCCGCTGCCTGTGATCTGGAGGGGCCCGGAGGGATTAGTGCAGATACAGAAGGAAGTGGTGACCCCCGGAGGGGAAGCTGAATTCTCTCTAATAGGTAAAGACAATATGGTGGCACGGCGTAAACCAGGGATGAGGGCTCAAGAGTCTGCGTGACGAGTGCCTGTCAAGGAGCGATTTTCTGGGCCCCACGGAGTCACACACAGACTGGATGAGGGCGTGAGGATGCGCGTCACATGCCACAGAGTGTAAAGAGGTGCGAGACGGGTGGTGAAGCAATAGTGGCCTGATATAGAGCGGCTTGCTGGGACACACGTAGTTAGCCTATCCTGAAACCTCTGAAGTGCGGAAGCCAGAGGAGGCCTAGGTACAAATGCGGGGTGTGCACACATTGGACGCCCCAGGAGGAAGGCGGGGGACAATTTTCAGGTCAGGTGCCTGAAGGAAAAGGCACATTGAAGAAGCCATAAAGACCCTGGATTACAGACGCGCTTTCCGCCCCAATAGCCATCGAGCGTTCAAGTATCTACCGGAATACATGCTGGGGACGACCCGTAGTGGGTTCGGCTGACCTATGACGGAGGGCTAACGTAAATACAACAACATAGGGGCATAGACCTCGGAGTAAGAACACTGGTGTAGCCCACAGGGCTGAACGGAGCATCGACGACGTAAAGCTAGCGTGCCCTCCCATACAGACTCAAATAAGCGAGAGGCCATCTGACTCGAGACTGATTGTACTGGGGCTTCCATCCTCAGCGCGTTGAGAATCTGGATGTGCGGCGGGTAAGCTAGAAAAGAGTGTACTATGAGAGGCTAGTCCCAGGGAAACCCGACTGGCTGCCGGTGAGACAACTACCCTCGCTGGGCAGGTGGCGGCGAATACCGGGACTGCTCTCAATGGAACCACCAACTTCGACACACAGCAACCTTGCCATGGCTACTGGCAAGGGACCCAAAGCTATGGCCCACAACAAACTAGCCAAATTTGCATGGAATAAACAGGGGGAGGATCGAGACCAGCTACAAACGGAGGCTCTGGACACACAGAACACTCCTCAACAACAACGTGACCTCACACTCCATGACATCATGGAAGCCATAAGTGGAGTGCGCACCTCCTTAGAGGCCCGTATAGACTCAGTTAATATAGAGGTGTCCCTACTACGGGCAGACTTTCGCAAAATGGATGAAAAAGTGAAAGATCTTGGCGACGTGACGACTACACTACAAACAGATACGTCTCAACTCCAGCGACAAGTCGCTGAACTCCAAAATCAACAAGCACTGATGTCACAGCAGCTGGATGAATATGAAGGAAGTGCTCAAAGAAACAACATACGCATTTTAGGTGTGCCAGAACGTGCTGAAGGGCCGGCAGCTGACCTATATGTAGAAGACTTGGTATTGAAAAATCTACAGCCCAAGAGACTATCGAGTTACTTCTCCATCGAAAGGGCCCACCGAGTACCAGGGGGACGCCCAATGCCGGGGGCTCCACCCCATCCACTAATTGCCCGCGTCTTCAACTACAGGGACAGATACACAATCCTTTAAACGGCGCGATTCAATCCTCCAGTAAAGTTGGATAATAACGTTATCACCTTCTTCACGGATTTTACAGCCAAGGTCCAGGCACAACGGCGCAGCTTTCTGACAGTAAAAAAGGAACTACGCGACCGTAAGGTGAAATATGCCATGCAATTTCCAGCGAAACTGTGGAATCGGACGGCAAGACGTGGTTCTTCACCTCGCCGGAGGATGCCTGGGACTGGCTGGAGGGCTGGCGAAGGGTGGGAGGCCAACGCAGAGACCGGAATGGAGGACAACGATCGAATAGGTCCACCCATGGGACTGAACTGGGCGGTGATTCCGCCTCAGCAGATGCGGGAGAGACAACGCCTGGCTGAGAGGACCTCATTTTGGATCTCGGACTACCCTGGGGGGTGCACAGATAAGTGTTCAATGGGAGTGAGTGGGGTGGTTAGTACGATTTTACTTGCTTTAGTGATGTCTGCGAACTTGGCTCGGGAATTGGGACTGCCGTCACCGGCCAACTATGGGTCGTAATAATAGACTTCTAAAAGGCTGATTAGTGAGCCTGCGAATGTTGAAATGACGTAAAATTGATACGAGTGAGGATAGGAGGGCTGCCAGCCAGTACCTTTCAGTATTCTAGGGGGGGAAAGAGGCACTCTGCCTAGTTGGGGAGTGGGTAGTTCTAAATCCACGGGCAGGGAGGGGGGTGGGATGGGGGAGGGGAGTTTAACTTTTCATGGTTTATTGAGTTTATCAATCAAAGATCGCATTGAGTCATGTACATGTTCCGTTGCTGACCCTGGATACAGAGGGGAGACAATCATGACCTGGGCTGGAGCGGATGGATATGCTTACCTTGTGCAAAGGGGTTGCTGCAAACTAGTTGTACAGGTCAGGGATGTTAGGCACGGAGAACTCTTAGAGTGTCTCAATTCCTCTGTCCTAATTTCGGATGATGGGGGGTAGAATGGAAACTTCGCTATCCGTGCTGACTTGGACTGTGAATGGAATGTGGGACAAAATTAAACGGGGAATAGTCCAACAATATCTTACGCGTCAGGCACCAGATGTGGTGTTATTACAGGAGACACACATGGTAGGAAATAAAAGCAAGGCCCTTACAAGGTGGGGTTATAAGCTCCTGATGCATGCTGAATACACCTCGGGATCTTGAGGGACGGGTATTCTAGTTAAAAAGAACCTGGCACTAATAGTAAAGCGTACGTGGGCCGACCCGGGGGCAGATTTGCGGCCCTGGAGGCGCAATGGGAGGGGAGGGTGTTGAACATCATCTCCTTATACCTTCCGCCAGCACTAGGCAAGGAGGCATTAGTGGACTTGGGCAAACTGTTAACAGATCTTCCCGTTGGAGCCCTTATCCAGGGGGGAAAGGGGAAGGGAATTTCAATATGACCATGGACGATCAACGGGATAGTCACCCACAAAGGCCAGGGGCGAAACAGACTGTGTTAATGATTGACTTTACCACCGCTATGGGACTGACAGATGTCTGGCATACATTGAAGCCAGATGGCGCCCACTATACTTACTTTTCTAACGCACACCAGAGCTCATCTCGCATTGACTATTTCACTCCCTGGTGTGGGTCGAATTTACACACGGTGACTACCAACCGTGAACTGCGATCACCCCCAATCCCTGATATTAAGGAGGAACTATACACGCAGACCATTAACTATTTTAAAGAAAACTTGGGTTCCGTTGACTCGGCATTAACCATATGGGAAGCTTTTAAAGTAGTTCTGACGGGACTGGCACTGTCTCTTAAAACTGGATATGTTAACAATAGACGCCAGCAGCTACTCCAAATGGAAAGAGAAATCCAGCAATTGGAAGACGAACAAACCAATGCGCCCTCAGAGGACGCTCTTCACCGCCTCACGCTTAAACAGGAGGAATATAAGTTTAGGGCTAGAGAACAAATGATGGCTAAACTCCTCCACACTCAGCATAGGCTGTATGAATTAGGGGATAGGGCAGGTAAAACTCTGGCCTGGTTAGAGAAAAGAGATCAAGGTGAGAGATGGGTGCAAAGACTGACTCTCAATGACAGCACACAGATCATGCATCCAAGGGATATTACATAAGGCTTTGCACATCCCTTAGAGCAAATGTACTCCCCCTCTACTACATACACGGCGGAAGACTCCCGCCAGTTCCTTTCCGATAGTGACATACTGGACGAGGACTTGACGGACGAGGAGATCCAGAAGGCTATAAGTCATATCCAGTCGGGAAAGGCGATGGGACCAAATGGGACTCCCATTGAATTTCTGAAACTAGTGGCCACCCATGTGGCCCCACACCTACGATCTATGTACAAGGAAAGTTACGAGAAGGGGATCCTGCCAAAGGAACAGCGCCAGGCATCTATAGTCGTGATTAGTAAGCCAGGGAAGCCAGCTGATAGCTGTAGCTCATATAGACCAATTTCGGTAATTAATGTAGAAGCTAAAATTCTAGCGAAAGTACTTGCCTCGCGACTGATCACGGTTCTCTCCTCACTGGTCCATCCGGACCAGTCTGGCTTAATTCCAGGCAGAAACACGGCATTAAATATATTCGGCGTCTCCACAATGGACTTGCGCGCCGAGAATTTATAGAGAAGGACGCAGTGGTATTGTCTCTAGATGCCTCCATGGCGTTTGACTCTATCGAGTGGCCGTACCTATTTGAAATCCTGAGGCGGATGGGCTTCGGCTCGAAGTTTATGGGCTGGGTAAAATTACTTTACACAGAAATAAAGAGCCAGGTACGAATCAACAACTATAAGTCGCGAACATTCTTCTTACAAAGAGTCACTCGACAGGGTTGTCCTTTGTCCCCCTTGATTTTCTCCCTCATGTTGGAACCGCTGGCTGGTTGGGTGCGGCGGGATGTGATGGTGAGGGGCCTGAAATGGGTGGAAGGGTACGACGATCGAATATCCCTATACGCCGATGACATCCAGCTCTAGCTTGGTTCCCTGTATTGATCTATTCACGCGGTATTAAATATTTTCACAAACTTCGGGAAATACTCCGGGTATGCCATAAACTGGAGCAAGTCGGTGCTATTCGTGCTCCAAGGCCCGATTCCGCGACTCCCTGCAGACTGCAAAGTAGAAGTGGCTACTGATGGCTTCCGGTATCTCGGAATATATATAACTCCGGATCCCCACCTTTTCTATGACCGCAACCTCTTACCCCCATTGACCTGACTACGTGCAGATGTTAAGCATTGAAGGTCCTTACCTCTTTCGTTGGTGGGCTGGGCTGCCCTTTTTAAGATGCTGGCCCTCCTGCGCTTTCTCTACATCCTACAGAACTGTCCAAACCGGGTCCCTAACGCCTAGTTTTCAGGACACTACTATGGGACGGTGGATCTCCCCGTATTGCGATGAGAACGTTGTCAAAGGGGTGGTACGATGGGGGTATTGCCCTCCCAAACATCAGGCTCTATTATTGGGCATCACAATTATTGGTAGTTAATCACTGAATATATCGCTCTCCTATAGACCCAGCTTATTTGCTGGACAAATATCAAACTGGCCATATTGGATATTTGGGGGCCTGGTATTCAAAAGAAGGGGTGATATTTTGGGCCCACTTCTCACACTATCACAATTTGGCATCAGGCAAACTTCTGGCTGGGATGGTCAAATGTCCTCACAAAGGCCGCGCCTCTGTGGTATACACAGAAACTTGGACATCTATGTCACCAACCTGGCTTTGATAAGTGGGATACTATAGGAATTTCTACGGTGGGGGATTTGGTTAAAAAGGGCTCAATCCTTAGGTTTGAGGAGCTTAGAGATAAATACAACATGGCCCAAGGGGAGGTATTACGGTATCTGCAAGTTAGACACGCCCTTACAACGGCTTTCCCTGATCTTACGAAAATACCGGAGTCATCACTGCTGGAAGACAGACTGCTTGATGGCCCGCTACACTCAAAAGCAATATCACTGACCTACAAAAAACTATGTACCAATCTACCTGACACGTTCCACAAACTTAGAGAGCAGTGGCAAAGAGACCTAGAACCCATTGATGATGAGGATTGGCAAACTGCACTAATGTCCCCTAGGGAAGCAGCCTTTACCCTCTGATACAGATTGATACAACTCAAAATCCTGCATAGGTCTTACCTAACAGGAGTTACTCTAACGAAGATAGGTGCTAGACCAGACCCGCTCGGCCTTAGGGGCTGCCAACAACACGCGACCTTCTATCACACGATATGGGAATGCCCCGCAGTGCAGCAAAAATGGGAAGGGTCTACGACCCATATCCAAAATGCCCTGGGAAAAGAATTAATCCTTACACCGAAGCTAGGTCTCCTTAACATATGGGAGCCGATTGACCTCACAGAGGTGGAACACCAACTGACCACACTGAGTTACACCCTGGTCAAATGTGAGATTGCGAAGGGATGGGGGGCGGCGGGTGAACCTTCTCCCCGAGGGTGGGTAAAAGAGTTGACAAGTGAATGATTGCAGAGACGGAAGTATTTAAATCTCGAGGGGTGTCCGAGTAAATGGGATAAGAAATGGGGCAAACGAAACATACATCGTGGTAACCTGTGTGTATCCCCATCAATTGACATGGCCATGCGACAAGTGGGATAGCGAGATTTAGACATATTATGATTGTAACCATACTCACCTTGAATATTGTAATGAAACAAGGAACGATTATTTGCAACGCTAAATGGGAAATGTATGTGACTAACTGTTGTAAAATCAATAAAATGTTTAATAAAAAAAAAAGAATCTGACAGAGCATTGTTCATCCACGGCTAACCTCTTAAGATATCTGTAGAACATACAGTGATATACACCCATATAAACAATGTACAATCTGACAAAGTGCCAAATGGAGGAAGGTTTAAGATGGAGGCAATATTTAATGTCCTGTCCACCCTTCACACATTCGATTGTAATGTGGTAACGTGTTAATACGTAAGCCACTCTTTTTCTGATCCAGATTTGACTGTATGCAGTGTTTGATAGCTCAGAATTTGACTTACTGTCCTCTTCAACACTATTTAAGTTGTGAATTGCTATAAAAGTAACACTATGCTTGCACATCCTTACACAATTATACAGTTTATAAAAAAAACAAATCTGAACACTCTGTTAACACCCCAAAGAACCCTTAGAATGCTTTAGACTATGGGGCATACTTGCGGAGCTGTAGGTGAAATGTTTCTTCCTGCCCCAGATGTTGCTGCCAATCATGCCACAGGGATATACTGTTCAGAGGTAGACAATGGCTACCCTGGTGTTTGTTGAAGGGATAAACCAGCACCTTGTGAGCAGAATTGAGTTTTTTGCCACCACAGTGCCCAGAATACAACACTAATGTAGAACAACCCACACTCTGTGCAGTAATTTAAAATGGCAGCCATACCTTCCAAATATTTACTTGAGGAATCCAGTGGAAGTTAGAGTTTGAAAGAGTTCTGTGGAAAGGAGTGGGGAAAGCCATGCACATCATGGATAATTTGCACAAGAACCAGCTGATCGAGAATTCTTTCCTCGTTTTGAAGGCTCAGTATATTATGTTCGCAAAGCATGTTGGTTATACCTGCCCAGCAGTTGCCAAGGATACACAATTACTCCCACCCAGTGCCAGCATGGGTGGTGGTGGTTTATATACTTCCGAAATCCAGGAGGGCTTATAATAGAGGCGAATGTTGCTATTGTGCCATTTTCGCGATGGGGTAACCAAACACAAGAGCACCGCATGAAACAAAACATTACTGGAGGGGGCTTAAATTCCTCACCTTCCTTGGTGGAAAACTATTTGACTAATGAATTGGTCAGCATCATACTTCTGAACAGCCTGAGAAGGGAACATTTAGAATAGACACAATCAGTCAAAAGATCTCGGATTGCTCCACTTAAGGGCCTTCATAAGAAGGTGCATGGCATCAAAGCCTTGTTTTTTGCCCTAGGGAACAAAATATAGGCTATATCATTTAGGGTAGCTGGGGTGTAGAAATCCCTGGATGTAGCGGAGAAGAGAATCTGGTGGTGGAACTACTGAAGTCCAACAATTCATATCTACATTTTGAGGGCTTCCTTGTTACTTCAAATATTCTAATGTGAAAGACCACCTGAAGGAGGTGAAGAATACTAAAAGGTCAAATAATAGCAGACCGCCGGGCTGAGACCACTGTGAAGTAGAGGGAGCCATATAGTCATCCATCAAGATCTTTCTCCTGAACAAGTTCTCGGACAACCCTGTCCTTAATACCACCAAGGTGCAGAGAGTAGTGTGGTTATACATGACAGCATGGCAAATAGCAATATATTGTAATCGTGCTGCTAATTTTCAATAAGGTGTTTCAGCAGGAAGCAGTCCTTCACTGGGCTATAAAAAGAGACAGTGCTACGTGGGGATCCGCGGCTGCTGTTTTTTTCCTGATGCTGCCCAGCTACCACACTTATGAGAGACCTACAACACTAAGGAAGACCACACTGCTCAAGGGTACCAAGTTTGTGTTTAGTATCTGGCCTGACAGAGTGGTTGAAGAAAGTAAAGTTTTGCCCTTTAGACAAGCTGATTCAGTGATGGGCTACTTTGATTATATAAAAACAAAAGGTGCTCTTTCAAACTGAGAAAGTCTACGCCTCTACTTCCTTTCCATAATGCTGTTGTTTCACAAATGTTTTACTGACTGCATGTAAGTTGTTATGGCTCGCTCCATGGTATTAACTCTCAACTTAATAAAGGGTGCTATTGTTTATTTGTGCTCTAGCTAAAATGTTGTCAAATTCTCTGACTGCCTTATGGTGAGTCGACTTTTTGGATCTGGCGGCATCGCTCCCCTTCCCTACCTTTCTTTTCCATTTAAGGACAGATTTGTGATGACAGCTTACCTGTTTAAGCCTGTGAGGATGCAATATAGTCTGGCCCAGTTATAGTCTGGCCCAGTTACTATGCCCTCTTCCACATGGTAATGAATCTTTATGGGAAATAAACAAATTTACATTGCTTGTTTCTATTAAGCCAGCAATGCTACACGTTCCCTAACCTAAAACTAAATTGTTACTGCTCGACGAACAATACATGTGAGTTAGATTCACCAACAGATAACACCTGCCTGATTGCATTAAAAGATTTTGCTCTGTAAAGTTCTTGGCCCAATCTCTCTGATTCGCATACATTATATAGATGCCTCACATGGGTACGTTAAACATCATTCTAAACTCACTCTTCGCTATACAATCCTACTCTGTTTTCATTCTGTATAATTCACTCCATTACTGAATACATTCTCTCCTACTATTATATGGATTATGCTACTTTCCCTGAAAGCATCTGTTCTTGGTATATAGTGCTGTAGATTCACATGTTTTACATAAGTCTACCATCTAGTGTTGGGCTCGGATGATTACAAGTTGTTTCGAGTCACATGGTTGTATGGCTCCTCCTGTTGGTGATACTGTGAATGGGCATCAACTCCATCTTTAGATTGTTTTGCCGCAGGTGGGTGAGAATGGCGTTGCAGTAAGTATCAGTAATGGGATATCCATGCCAATAATGTGAATTAAACTAAATAAACTGCAACCTACACAGGCTTTTGGAGAGGAGGAAGGGTGCATGTAAATCTACAATAGTACATGCCAAGAACAGATGCTAACAGGGTAAGTAACATAATTCGTTCAAGGCATGTGTGCTGTAAATACACATGCTATGCATAGACTGAAAAGCAGTACCTCTCCCTAACCAGTGGTTAGCCCATGGGGGTTTTAATTGTTTGAAAGAAAGTCTGTAGTACTGCTTGGCCAACATTGGATTGTTGACCTGCCGATACAGCCACACAGTAATGTTTTGTAAAGGTGTTTGTTGTGGACCATGTTACTGCTTTGCAAATGTCAGCAATAGAAATGTTCCCTATGAATGCCATAGAGTCCCCAATTTTACAAGCAGAGTGAGCCCCAAAATCGTTTAGCTTCAATCCATTTTACTATCCATCTTCAAATTCCACTTTTTGAAATGGCATTTCCAATGTGAGGAGGCACAAAAGCAATGAATAATTGCTTAGTCTTTCTAAAAGTTTTAGTTCTGTAGATATAATACAATAAAGCTCTTTTAACATCTAAAGCATGTAGACACCTTTCTGTAACCGAGTAAGGTTGTGAGAGGATGACCGGTAACACTATTGATTGATTAACAAGAAAAGGTGAAATTACTTTAGGAAGGAACTTTGGGTTTGTTCCGAGTACTACATTGTCTCTATGAATTTGGAAGAATGGTTCTTCCAAGGTTACTGCCCGGAGCTCACTGACACGTCTAAGTGAAGTGATAGGAATTAAAAAGGCTACTTTCCAAGACAAATATTGGTGTTGGCAAACATTTAGAAACAAGAGTTGATGGACAGAATGCAGAACAATGTCATACATTCACCCCAGTACAGAGATCTGGGCCTAAATCCATCTTTTTTTGCTCACCATGCCATTCCAGTTTGAACCCAGCCATATGCAAATCAGTCTTGACCCTGTGCCTCATGGGAACAGTCCAGCCCGAACTGACAAGCCAGGTCCTCCCTGGACTGGAAACAAGCATCCTAGGACCGGTTTCGGGGTTTCACCCCTTTTCAGCCAGGATAGCTTGATTCCAGTGGCATGGAGAGCACGGGACCACAGAGGTGGGAATATAAATATACTGTCTCCATACCTCCGTGCAGTCGCTGCAAGTGGGATGTTACAGAGATCAGCAGGAGAGGGAACAAAGTAACAATAATGAGGCACAGTATTTAGACAACTTGGGAAGTAAACCAACTAGAAGTGGAGAAGTGCCATATGGAACATCTGAGGCACACAAAATCACCGGCATGAAATTGTATGAAGTTAATATTCCAAGGCTACCCTTGGGAACTTCGGAGGATAATGAATCATTCAAGAACAAAGTAATACATTGGATATGACATTATCAACATTGTTATTCACCAGTGAGATCACCTCTCCTTGCTATCAAACGCTGCTACTTGTTGAATGAGCAGCATTATTATATAGCTGTGGAGCTGTTCAAGTAGGACTTTGTGACTAGGTTGGTGAACTTAGATCAACGTACCTCACCCCAAAAGGTTCCCTGAAACAATTAAAGTAAAATCCCCCTATAAAGGAACATTTGCCAAGGGAATGTGATGATTCACATGACAACTACAAAAGTGAAACTCCTCTTGTAGCTACTGAGAAACATATTGAGGCTGATCTCAACGAGATTGACTGGCTCAATGAGGGGTGGTTAATATCCAATGGGGAGGTTTGTCTGGAAATTAGAATGTAACTATCCCCACCCTGGAGCGGGCAGATATGCAAGAGGATATTGAGCAAGATAAACAACTGGGAGAGACATATAGAGACGTACAGATCTTAGATGTCTTCCCACAGATCAAGCTGCTTTCCTGGAATGTAGCAGGATTAAAATCCAAGTTGAATGATACAGAATAGGGAGATTTTGTTGAGAACTGTCAGATCTGCATGTTCCAGGAAGCATGGGCTTTATACCCAATCCATAGACTGGGTTATTTAAATTATATCATAGAAGCCAAACGCTCACCAGCTGGCTGTCCATCAGGTGGGCTAGTATTCTGGATAAACACATCTTTAGCCTGTAGAATTAAACTGTTTAATCTTAAGACCACTGACATATTGGGGATAGATATTAATTCAGTAATTGGAACATTCTCAATAAGACTGTTGAATATATACAATAGTTTTTCCAGCCTAAATAGCGAGTCACCAACATTACTTGCTCTTGATGATTTCCTGGAGCAATCTACTACTGATCTTCTATTCGCTGAGGGATTTTAATGTGACTTTTGAACTCTTGAACATTACTCAAACCTTTACAAAGGAGGAAGATGAATAAAGGTGTATTCCCAAGTGAATGAATCCCCCTTACAAAAATGTCCAATGGTCACTGGTCGCATCTTTAACATTATTACACAGCTTACGTAGGTGCAACAGCCGCACAAAATCAGACAAGGGGACTAGTTGCATCTTCCAGAAGTAGAATCAATTATGTTCTACTCAATTCATATCTATGGCCCAACTTACAAGACATGAGGGTTATTGATAGAAATGACAGTGACCATAATGCCCTATTACTGGTACTGAGGAATATTCCCCTCATGAATAGTAAATAAAAAAGCCCTGAATGGCAGGAGAGGCAATTCCTTCATTCCAACTCTAAAAGGTGAATCAAGTTGCCCATCATACAATCCGACGAGTACACACTGGCTTGTATCTATACATCAGTCACCAATGCTTTGTGCCTGCTTAACAATCAAGCTCAGGATGAACCCTGTTATGCTTTATGGAATTACTCGAATCGATCAGGAATCACTTCATTTGAAATCAGAAGGTGAAAGTGTTTAAACCAAAAGCTATCTTATGGGATGGTAAACATTGTAGACAGACTAAATGGAAACTGATGGCCCCAGTAAAAAGTGGCACTAGGCTGCCATAGTTGAAGGGAAGAAGCCGTATAGAAACATACAAGCAGGGGCTAAAAAGAACTGGGAGGAAAGGAACTGGCAAGAAATGGCTAGAGTTGCAATCATGAAAGATGGCAGGAAATTCTGGCATAGACTTGCTAATGGAGCACCCTGTGCTAATAGGGATAAGTATTTTATATCCACCCATAAATCTAGGTACAATATTTGACCAAGTTGTACTCTTACCAGAATATAGATGAGGGTGCAGATGTCTATGGGGATCACCGGACCATAATGTAGGATTGGGAAAGTGCCCCTCCAATTTCCTTTTCCATGGAAGAGACGTTATCAGCGATAGATAGTATGAAAAAGGGGGAAGGCCCCAGGTCTAGACAAGATACCTGGTGATCTCTATTGCTCTGAGCCGGTTGTATGGGGCTTTATACTGAACATGATGCCTAATGAACAATTACTTACCTTCGGTAACGCTTTTTCTGGTGGATAGAGTATCTGCCTGTGGATTCCTCACCTTGTGAATATCCCCTGCGCCAGCAACATTCGGAAACTTTTGTAGCAGTCCACGCCGATGGGGTCGAAGACGACGTCACAGAGACACGGCTCTGCTCACGACTCCGCTGACGTCACCGGCTCCATAAGAAGACCTCGTCGGCGTGATGACGTCAGTTCCGCCCCTTTTTTCCTTGCCTTCGAGGCACACGGACAGACTGACAGCAATATATACATACACAGTATACACAGTACACAATATGCATATCAACACACTCAGTGTGGAAAATAAATAGCAAAGCACAAGAACTAACAATGCTTTTGACAGTGATAAACACCCTTGAAACCCATCAATAGAATTACAGGCATAGAAATACCGGTATAGAAGGATGGACAACGGGGAGGCGGGTGGGTCAGTGAGGAATCCACAGGCAGATACTGTATCCACCAGAAAAAGCGTTACCGAAGGTAAGTAACTTGTTCTTCTGATGGATACATCTGCCAGTGGATTCCTCACCTTGTGAATAGATTCCACAGCAGTCCCCACTCCCGGAGGAGGGTGTCCACCCTTCTATACCAGAAAGTCCTGAAGGACGGAACGCGCAAAGTGTCCGTCCCTCCTCACCTCGGTGTCCAAGCAATAATGCTTTGCGAAGGTGTGGAGGGAGGCCCAAGTTGCCGACCTACAAATGTCCTCCACTGGAACACCTCTAGCTAAGGCAGATGTGAAAGACTTTGCTCTGGTAGAATGAGCCCTCAAACCCTCCGGAGGCTCCTTACCAGTTATAGAGTAGTAAATCTTGATGCACAAGACAATCCACCTGGAAAGGGTGCGCTTGTGCACCGCTCGACCTTTCCTGCAGCCAGCAAAGCCCACGAAGAGCTGGTCATCAACTCTGACGTCCTTTGTCCTGTCCAGGTAGAAGCTCACCGCCCTCTTAGGGTCCAAGCGGTGAAGTCTCTCCTCCTCCTTGGAAGGGTGAGGGGGAGGATAGAAAGAAGGAAGGGTAATGGACTGCCCCAGATGGAAGGGAGTTACCACCTTAGGCAAAAACGCAGCCCTGGTCCTGAGTACCATTCGTTCAGCATGTATGGTCAAGAATGGGGGTTTTGAATTTAGAGCTTAAAGCTCACTTACCCTCCTTGCCGAGGTGATTGCAACGAGGAAAACTGTCTTAAAGGACAACAGCCTCAAGGGACACTTGTGTAAGGGCTCGAATGGAGAACCCATAAGATAGGTTAGTACAAGATTTAAGTCCCATTGAGGCACAATAAAGGGAGTAGGAGGAAACCTATTTGTAAGGCCCTTAATAAAACGAAGAACAATAGGTGATTTGAATAATGACGGCTGATCCGGCAAACAAAGGAAAGCCGATAGAGCCGATAAATATCCTTTCACAGTAGCCACAGCAAAGCCTTGCTGAGCAAGAGAAAGGGCAAACTGTAGAATGTTAGACAGACGAGCCTTCAAGGGATCAATGGACCTCTCTCCGCACCAAAGCACAAATTTAGACCACCTATATGAGTATATAGATTTGTTGGAGTGTCGCCTGGCCGATAAAATAACATCCACCACATCTGGTGGGAGAGAGAAAGAATTCAGGTTGCCCCGTTCAATCTCCAGGCATGAAGGTGTAAGCTCTGGAGGTGGGGGTGTAGAACCTGCCCCTCCGACTGCGAGAGGAGGTCTGCCCTCAGCGGGAGACGGAGCGCAGGGCACGAGGAGAGGTGGAGAAGATCTGTGTACCACACCCTTCTTGGCCAATCCGGGGCGACCAATATAACTTGGGCCCGGTCTTGGCGAATCTTCCTCAGAACCCGAGGAATCAAGGGTATGGGAGGAAAAGCGTAAAGGAGTCGTGAACCCCAACTCAACTGAAACGCGTCCCCCAACGCTCCCTGCATCGGATACTGGAGACTGCAGAAAGACGGGCAGTGAGCATTCTCTTGAGTGGCGAATAGGTCCACCCGAGGAGTCCCCCACGTCCGAAAGACGTGACGAACTACCTCTGGATGAAGCCTCCACTCGTGGTCGGCGGAGAACTGCCGACTGAGACTGTCCGCACGAACGTTCAGAACCCCGGCCAGATGATTTGCCATTGGACAAATCTGATGGACCTGAGCCCAGGACCATAGACGCAGGGCCTCTCTGCAGAGACAAAGAGACCCCACTCCTCCCTGTTTGTTTATATACCACATCGCGGTCGTATTGTCCGTCAGGACTTGAACAGACTGACCGCGAAGGGAAGGGAGGAAGGCCTTGAGCGCCAAACGAATCGCCCGCAATTCCAGAAGGTTGATGTGAAGCAACCTTTCCTCTGGAGACCAAAGACCCTTGATCTCCAGATCCCCCAGATGAGCACCCCACCCTAAGGTGGATGCATCCGTTATCACTGTTGTCACCGATGGAGGCAGAAGGCAGATGGAAGGGCTTTCCTTGGGACAGATTGCCCTCCACGCTCCACCAAGATAGATCCGCTGCAGCTTCTATGGAGACCCTCACAGACTCCCTGAGATCTCCTTTGTGCCGATACCACTGCTTGCGGAGGCACCACTGGAGCGCCCTCATGTGCCAGCGTGCATGGTTGACCAACAGGATGCAGGAAGCGAACAGACCGAGCAGGCGAAGGACCTTAAGAACTGGAACGACCGCTCTGCTGTAAAATAAAGGAATCATTTCCTGTATGGCGAGAATCCTTTGAGGAGGGGGGAATGCTCGACACACAGTAGTGTCCAGTACCGCACCTATGAACAGGTTGCGCTGAGAGGGCACCAGGTGAGATTTGGGTACGTTTATCGAAAAACCCAATTTGTACAACAGCCGAGTTGTATCCTGCAGATGACACAGCACCTTCTCCGGCGACTCCGCTTTTATCAGCCAGTCGTCCAAAAAAGGGAAAACTGAAATCCCCGTCCTTCTGATGTGGGCTGCCACCACTGCCATCACCTTCGTGAAGACTCGAGGTGCTGAAGTAAGACCAAACGGTAGGACCGCAAACTGATAATGTTGCGACCCTACCGTGAAACGGAGATACTTTCTGTGCGACTTCAGGATGGGGATGTGAAAATACGCATCCTGCAAGTCGAGCGACACCATCCAGTCCTCCTGATTCAGCGCCTGAAGAACCTGCGCAAGGGTGAGCATCTTGAACTTCTCCTGTTTCAGGTAAAAATTCAAAATTCTGAGGTCCAATATCGGACGTAACCTGCCTTCCTTTTTCGGAATCAGGAAATACCGGGAGTAGCATCCCTGACCCTTTTCCTGCTCTGGAACCACCTCTATCGCACCTTTCTGAAACAACTTCAGGACTTCCTCCTGCAGGAGAAGACGGTGGTCCTCCGAGCAAGCCCCTTGGCAAGGAGGGTAATTTGGAGGGAATTCCCGAAAGGGAAGGGCGTACCCATTTTCTACAAGATCCAGAACCCAGAGATCTGTAGTTACAGATTCCCAATCTTGTAGAAAAGGGGTAAGCCGCCCCCCCACAGGACCAGCATGATCCGGAATGTCGAATCTAGGGCTGCTTTGCAGTGGTGGGAGGGGCTGAGGAGGAGGAGGAGGAGAGCTGACGTGAGCCACGTGTGCGACCCCTAATTCTTCCTCTGTAACCTCTCGACGAGGAACCTTGCTGCTGCTGCTACTGGGACGGTCTATAGGAGCGAAAAGTCGCCTTTCCAAAGCCCCTATATCTTTCAAAAACACCTCTCGGCTGGGATTGAAGGCCCAACGACCTAGCCGTAGCCTTACTCTCCCTGAAGCATTCGAGAGCAGCATCCGCCTTCTTCCCGAACAAGCCAGACCCATCAAAAGGCAAGTCTAATAAGGTCGACTGCACATCCGAGGAAAAATCAGAGGACTTTAGCCATGCACCCCTCCTGGTGGCAACAGAAGACCCCATGACTCTGGCAACAGAGTCTGCCGTGTCCAGTCCACTCTGAATGACTTGGCGAGCAGCCGCCTGGACATCAGTCAGAACTTCATTGAAGCCAGCCCTATCCTCCTCCGACAGCTTTGGCGCAATCTTCTTTGCCGAATCCATTAGCGCATGGATATAGCGCCCCAATAAACAAGTCGCATTCGTGGACTTGAGAGCCATGCTGGCTGATGAAAAGACCTTTTTGGCCGATTGGTCCACCTTTTTGGCCTCTCTGTCCCCTGGAACCTGAGGAAAGGCCCCCTTTGACCTTCCCGAACAAGCCGCCTGGACCACCAAGCTCTCAGGCGAAGGGTGCGACGTCAGGAATTCAGGATCCCCTGCAGCCACTCTATATCTCCTTGCGACTGCCCTGGAGACCGCAGGAGCTGAAAAAGGCTTGCGCCATACCTCCAGCACAGGCTCCATAATAGCCTCATTAAAGGGTAACAAAGGCTCCGAGACCGCTGTAGCTGAATGCAGCACCTCAGTAAGTAAATTAGGCCTGAACTCCGTGGACGGCAACTGCAGGTCCAACAACTCTGCAGCTTTTCTGATGACCGCATGATACGGCGCTGCATCTTTAGAGGGCTTATCCGATGGTGGAGTGATTTCCCACTCTAGAGACAAATCCAGTCCACTTGCCTCCTTCAGTTCTTCAAACACCTCATCAGATTCGACTAACTCCCCCTCTTCAGCCTCTTCCAACAGAAAGCGTCTCTCATCCACCACTCTCTGTGCTTCCCTCCTGGAACGAATCCGCACCAGCGGCGTCGGCGGCGCCGTGTTTGAATCCGACGGCGCCGGCAGCGGCGTCGAACGCGGATTCGCTGGAGCAGCCGGCGTCGAACGAAGTCGAGTCGGCGCCGGTGAAGAGGGAAGCGGCGTCGAAGTCCTCGGCGCCGGTAGCTGCCAAGACGGCATCGACGGAAAGAATGGCATGAATGGAGCTTGAGGGTAGACCTGCGGCACTCCCAAATTGAAAGCCATCGGACCCACAGGTGCACCAGAGGTATACATGGCCCTTGAAAACACCCCGTACATGGCATTAAGATAATGCGAGGGGTCTTGTCCTGGACCAGGAAATGCAGGATACTGGTCAGGCAGCACCGGACTCGGGCCTGGCGGCGCCGACGGTGGAACAAGTGGCGTCATAGTCTCACCCAGAGCCTGAAGATCCTCACCCGGGGCCGGAGACGGAGCCGGGGAATCAGCTGGAGCCGGAGATGGAACCGGCGTCGGGGATGACACCGGCACCGGAGATTCAGCCGGAGCCGGCGAAGTCACCGGAGAAGAAGGAGCTGGAGGTGAAGCCGGGACCGGAGAAGGAGACACGGACTCTCACCGACGTCGAGTATGCGACTTCGACTTCGGAGCCGAACCCTTGTCGGAGTGATGATGTGAAGAATGCCTCCTCTATTTCTTATGCTTCTTATTTTTCGAAGCATGCCCCGAAGTCGACTTGGACGCCGACCTCGACCTGGATCCAGACCTCCTCCTTCCTTTTTTTTCCTTCTTCTTCATCCGAGCGATGAAGAGCTTCGCTTCTCTCTCTCCTTGAGAGCCTTCGAGCTCATCTTGCGGCAGCTGGAACAACCACCCACATCGTGGTCGGATGAAAGGCACCAAACACAGTCCTCGTGTGTGTCGGTAATAGACATGTGCTTGCCACATTCTCGACAGTGCTTGAAACCCGACTTCCTTGTCGACATTTTCGAAGAAAGACAGAAAATTCTCAGAATAAACACAAAGTAACAGGTAAAGCTACTAGTAACGATTCCCGAAATCCGTTGGCGTCATCGGCACTGAAAAAAGGGAACTGACGTCATCACGTCGACGAGGTCTTCTTATGGAGCCGGTGACGTCAGCGGAGTCGCGAGCGGAGCCGTGTCTCTGTGACGTCGTCTTCCACCCCATCGGCGTGGACTGCTACAAAAGTTTCCGAATGTTGCTGGCGCAGGGGATATTCACAAGGTGAGGAATCCACTGGCAGATGTATCCATCAGAAGCCATAGCCAAGGGGGGGGCAGAGATACTGGAAACATTTAGGCGTTGAAATAATTCCAATATACTAAAAAGGAGACAAAGATACCACAGGCAATTATGGATCCATTATTCTGATAGACAATGCACAGAAAATATTGAGTAGGCAGCTGTTGGCCAAGATTCAAGCTTGGGTGGAACAGGATTAAGTGCTGTCACAACTTCAGGCTGGCTTCAGGTCAAATAAGAGTACCACAGACCAGGTGTATAGTTTTTTCTTATTCCTTTGGAAAACTGTAATATTAAAGAAGGGTCATCTGTATGTATGGAATGTACTCAAAGACATGGGGATGCCAACCAACTTCCTGCACATTCTAATACTCTTGCTAGCAGAAATTATGCACAAGTGAGAAGGGGCAGAGAGGCTGAATTGACGGAACGCATAAACATTCAAAGGGGAGTTTGCCGACTTTGTTTACACTCTATATTAACGAGGTTATTGACACATTAAACAACTGCAAAGGTGACCCGCCTAAATGTGAGATCAAAGAATTCCTACTTTACTTTTTGCAGATGATACACTGCTAATCTCAAAAACCTGCAGAATATATTGAATTGGTTCTCAACTTCCTGCGAGAAATATGGTCTAGAAATCAATGTTTCAAAAACCAAATTTAGAACCTTTTGGTTGCATAGGTAATATAGAGGGGAAAGGAACCTGGGGCAAGCCAACAATTTTGATTATCTGGGAGTGAGTACTACAAGCACACTATCATGGGCCACCAAAATACTGAGGAGTCAAATTACCCTACAGTACGCTGGGTCAACAGTTGTGAAGAAATTAAATAAATCTAGCTTTCAACCGATTTTACCTGCACTCTAAATTTACTGTGAAAAATGGCTTGGTGAGGCCCTCTGCAGTGGAGAGATTTGTAGTGTGGACCAAATTAAGGGGTTAGAGAAAACTGAAAACAAATGTATATGTTCAAATCCCATGCTGCCCCAAAGTGCTAAACTTACACTGGTGCGATTAGAATTAGGTCTAAAGAATAAAGTACGTGTTGCGATCCTCAAACAATTAATTTACCGGATGAGGTTCTGGACTAGATTCCCCTTTAACAAGCACTCGCAGATGTGAAAGCCTCAGACAATTCTGGGACAATATTTTGGTACATATTAAGACTCGGATGTATGAACTGGAATTACACATAGCCCGGGATAACCCAGAGTGGATTACCAAGGAAATGCAAGGTCAAATATGGAAAATATATTAAGAGCATATCCAAGAACGATGGTTGTTTAAACCAACATTGGGTATCTTGACAGAAAGATTCTTGGATTTCAAATGCAATCTGGAACTTGAAATGCCCCTGGATCTCAAAGAACCACCCCAAAGTTTAGATACGGGATCTTGCTGGTGAATACATACAGACGTAGGTGGCCCTGTATGCAAAGCAAGCCCTGAGTCTGAAGAGCATTTTTTGTTTTTCTTTCCCTCTTATCATACATTGAGGAAGACCTGGACAATCCACATTTGCCGCCTGTTGTCCATTGAACACCTTCCAGATGCCATCCGTAACTTAATCTTTGATATTTACTGTATGCCAGGTGGGTAAGATGCATATTTTTTAACGCATGATCTGTTGCTTTTTTAGCATAGTAAATAAAATGAGCATATGTATTGGTATTACCATGATCTTACTGTTATTTAAAGGACTAGAGGAAAGATGTATTTTATTATCTTTTCTATTTCAAATTAAAGTGTTATGTATTTGTGATTTTATGTCTGCTTATAGGGGTTCCCCACCTAAATAAGTACAAAAATTAAAGAATGTATAACTGGTGCACTTCAGTGGTTTAGAATGTAATGTTTTATTTGACATTTTCACCTAACTAGAACATAATTGACATTTGTTTTTTTTGCGACTTTTTAAGGTTTTTGTTAACGTTTTTTAATGTTTGCTTATGGCCAGGCCCTGCGCCCAACCCCCAGCGGGTGGCTAATCCCGGGCCACATACGGACTCCCCCCATTGCTGGTCAACCACCCACAGTTACATAACAATCCATGGACGCCCGCCCAATTTTTTGGTCCCACCGTAATCATGTGGTAGTTTTGCAGTATTAGCATGAATTTCCAGGCTGAAAATTGTGAGTCTGCGGGGATGTGAGAGAAAACAAACACTTTGAACCTGTGCTGGGGGCCCTTCAGAGTCCCAGTCCCCTCCCACAAGGGCTGGAGGGGGGGGGGGGGGCAGGGTACACCTACCCAGCTCCCTTATATGTTTGTATGATTTTATTTTCAAGACATGGGGACCAATTGCTAAACGGTGGTTGCAACATTTCTTTTCATGTTGTAGCCAACCAATACAGCCCTCCGTCCCATGGGACTGGTCTTGGTTCCACGGATCCAGCCAATCAGTAAGTTTCATTTGCTGTTTAGTTCCTTGCTACTCCCTCAGTACATCTTCAGTATACTGTGTCTCTAGCTAGCTATACATTTTGAAGCCTAATTTCTCTAAAACAGCTGAACAGATTTACCAAATCACAAAAAACACGCTTTCCGGGTAAAGATCTAGCTTTCTGTCAAAGTTGGTGGAATTCCGTTGTACCATTTTGGCTGCAGTGTTCTCTAAATTTCCTAAGGGAAGTGCATGGGGAAAACGTTTTTCTTGGCCCCCGCTTGACGCATCCCCCCAAAACTACCCCAGAAATAACTGAGCTGGATGAAGTTTTTTGCGGAAAGTTTTGCGAAGATTCGTCAAACTGTGCCGAAGTTATTAGGAAACCAAAAAAACTATTTCCTATGTAAACATGGTTCTAACTATAACTACACAGTGGCGCCCACCACTGTAAAATATATATATATATATATGTATATATTTGCTACCTGACGATAAACTCCCTGGTTTGGGTGCCACAACTCCTGTGGTAGATTTTGGTTTATACACATATAAACCAAATCAAAATCAAAACAGGAGTTTGAGGTGATGCCTTCCAATAGGAAGGCAGCAGTTTCAGAGCTATGCTACAATAAAAGGTAATCCATAGTGAGACACATGGTAATAACACAAATTCCCTTAATGCTTTTCAGCCCCCACTTTGGTCATCACCAGTGGTCATTGGTGTATCGCACACAAACAACAATATATAAAGCACTAAAAGCAATGCTGTAAAATAGACAAATGAGCAAAAGTGAGAACCCTTACATATGCTGCAGGGATGGAAAGGCCCTCAATGCCACTCTGTCCAGGATAGCCTCTATATTAGTAAACCTCTACGTAGCTTAGGCAGGATGTCAGTTCGCTGACGGAAAGTGCCAGAGATGTCAAGGAGGTGATAGCCATCAAGGCATGAGAATATATGGATCCCCGACATCCAACGATGAACAACCGAGAGGCCGAGGTGAGACAGAACTGTAGAACAGTAATTAGGATGTGTTCGGACCTCGCCTTGCACTGCAGGCAGCATCTGTGGCACTGCAGGACAGGTAAGTGAATATGCTCATCCTGCACGAAGTCTCCTGGGCACACAGAAGAATGAACCTGATGTAGATTTAGGATTGTGAATTTGTCAGGAAGGCTTTCAGAAACAGAAGGTCTAAGACCTCCAACCTTCTTTAGCACCAGCTAACCTTCTACAAGCAGCGAAAAGAGCACCCCTTGCCTTTCTCTGCTTCCAGCATCCTCTTGATAGCACACTTCGCCAGAAGAAGTCTGACATCCTACTTCAAAATTGTGGCATGGTCTGGAGGGACTTGTCCTAGTATACAAAGAATATGTGTAAGTGACAAAATATATGGTAATAGTAATGCATAGCCCCTTTGAATGATTGATAGGTCTTGACGGATTTCCAACCAGGGTGGAAAAATGTAATTCTGCCCACTTCCAGCTGGTTGTGGCTCCGGAAAGGCAAAACAGAGCGGCTTGGTGGCCAATGCAGCAGGCAAGGAGGAGAAAGAGGACCGTGCTGATGTATGCGGTCTTTGGAACTGCAAATATTACAAGTTATAAATGTTTGGCAAAGCTCTTTCTGGTGGGTACTCTAACTGCAGATTCGGCACCTTGTAAATTTCCCAAAGTGGCAAACTGGATTAGATAAACCCAAAAGCAGAGCTGCACACAGGCAGGTGGCGTCGTACGATTCAGGATCAACCCCATTCTGCTCCAAAATAGACAAGCAGAGCTGCATATAGGGGCCGCTCATGCATACTGATGCCAGTTACTTTCAGGAGTTCTCCTGAGCCCACAGACACAGAGTGTATGAGCAAACTGAAAGAACCAGTGTGCAGATTCCTAGATTGGCATATTATTAAATGGAAAAGACCATGCCGCAGAACAGGGGGTGCAAAGGCAGTGAGGAATCCGTGGTTAGAAAGAAGAGTATTCGCCAGAAAAAGCGTTACCGAAGGTAAGTAACTTGTTTTACTTCTGGATACTTCTAACCGCAGAATCCTCACATTGTGAATAGACAGCAAAGCAGTATCTCTCAACGTGGTAGGTCTGTGAATGGCTCAGACTAAAAAGCTGTGCAGGTAAAATGCCTGTTCTGAATGTCTCTGCTGTAGTGCTTCATGTGCGTGTGTAGTAATGCCCACATACGAACACAGTGATAGTAGCCTTGGCTCTGGTCGAGAAGGCTTTGGGACTTTCTGGAGGCCGTTTCTTAGCCAATGGGTAGCAGACCTTAATGCAGAAGACTGTCTATCAAAATATGGATATCCTTCTGCACCTCCTTGCCTTTCTTAGTCCCCAAAAGCTCCACAAAGAAATGGCTGTTCACTTAATGTTCCTTGATCTGAACGACATACAGGGTCCTGCTAATTCAGGGATACTCAAAGTACGGCCCGGGGGCCGCATGCGGCCCTCCTGACCTTTTCATGTGCACCCCTGAGCAACAGCAGCACTGGGCTGCTGTTTCATCGACTCAGCACTAACATTAAAAAAACATTAAATATACAGCATTCACTTATTTAAAGGTCGATTGCAGTTAAACAAAAGGTAGAAAACAAGTTACTTACCTGTAACTACAGTTATCCAGTATTGGTATCTTTCATAGATTCACATGCCTGAATCATTCCCCGTCGCCGAGGCGGGAGTCCCACGGTAAATACAAAAGTAGTGCCAAGAGTAAATAATAGTAGTAGGCTAAAAGAAAAAGCCTAAGAACTAAGTCTTAGTAGCCTATCTACATCATTACAGTAAAAAGAACCAAAGATTGGTCCCAGCCAATCAGCTGCTAGCACCCTCTAGAACCTTCCCAGCAGAGGCAGTTCTCCTCAGATTTTCCTAGCACAAGTGAGAAGTAAATATCCCAGATATAGAGAACTGACTCAACGGGGAGGAGGGTGGGTGCATGTGAATCTATGAAAGATAGCAATACTGGATAACTGTACTTACAGGTAAGTAACTTTTTTTCTTATCCAGTATTGGGGTATCATTCATAGATTCACATGCCTGAATCAGAGTAGCAAGCAGTATAACCATATACTGTCATTTGCGGATGGTGGGAGACACTGGTTCATAAACTCCCAAATAGCATCCTCAGTGTTTGAAAAACATCTTTCTCTCCTTTTTTTTTTTTTTTAAATGGAGTAGTCTTAAAGGAAGCAAAGCTATATCCAAAGCTATATCCAAGTATTCTATTATATATATATATATACATATATATATAAATTATATATATATATACATTTTTAAAATCTTGCAGACATATAAATCTGTACATTTGCATGAATATTAAATAATGGAATAACACATAAAAGGGCAAAAGTACCCGAGTCTGATCTTAATGAAAGAGATGTCCAACCATTGCATCTTCTTGATGTCAAAATTGAAGACAGTAATGCTTTGTGAACGTGTGGACATTTTTACATGTCGCAGCACGACATATATTTTCCGGAGTTAATCCAGCAAACAAAGCTGTTGACGTCGATACTGTTCTTGTTGAATGAGCTTTGACTTTCCTCTGCAAAGGTTTGTTAACCTTGTCATGGCATAAATGAAAAGCAGATGCCAGCCATCTGGCTATTGTTGCCTTTGTTACAGCATTTCCAAGAGTTGCTTGACCATACGCCATGAATAGCTGGTTGGATCGTCTGATATCCTTAGTTTTCTGTAGGTATTATTTTAAACAGTGTTTAACATCCAGCGAGTGTAATGCTCTTTCAGCTGGTGTGGATGGATCTGGAAAGAATGTTTTTAATCTTACCGGTTCGTTCAAGTGAAATTTTGTTGGTACCTTAGGAATGAACCTGGGATTTGTTTGAAGGGTTACGTAGTCCCGAGCAAAATATAAAAAGGGTTCCTTTATAGTGAAACTTGGATTTCACTAACCCTTCTTGCCGAGGTAAGAGCCAGTAAATGGGCAACCTTCCAAGTGAGGAATTTTAGATCAGCTTTATGGATAGGCTCGAATGGACGCTTCATTAACTGCGCTAGCACAGTGTTGAGTTCCCACTCTGGAGGGGTGCTCGCACTGGAGGGAAGGCTCGGAAAAGTCCTTTCATAAATTGTTTGATAAGTGAAGGAGAGCAGAGAAAAGGGAATTTTGAGCATTTCCTGAATGTAGAAAGTGTAGCAAGATGTACTTTGACCGATGAAAAAGTAAACCCAGACTTGGCTAGAGAAAGCAGATAATGGAGAACTTGTTCTGCCGGAGCTGGAATTGAGTGAATATTATTTGCCTCACACCAACAGCAAAATCGCTTCCATTTGAGGCGATAAGTTTTGATTGTGCTTTGGGCACGAGATTTGGCCAATATTTCACGACAGTCTTGTGAAATGTTGAGGTCCTTGAACTCTAAGAAATTCAGGAGCCATGCATGCAAGTGCAGTGACTGTGGGTCCGGATGAACCACTTGGCCTCCGTCCCTTGACAACATCGTAGGCGTCGGCAGTAGGCAAATGGGCTTGTCTTGAGACAATAGTAGAAGTTCCTGGAACCAATATTGTCTTGGCCAACGGGGTGCAATCAGAATTAGACGGCAACCTTCCAGCTTCATCTTGCTGAGCACCTTCGGAATCAATGGTATTGGGGGAAAAGCGTACGCACAAATCCCTGACCATCGTATGGACAGGGCATTCCCTCTTGATCCCTGTTGAAGAAACCTGCTGGCATAATATTGACATTCCTTGTTCTCTCACGTTGCGAATAGATCCAGTGCTGGTTTGCCCCAAGCTTGGAACAGTGTTCGCCTGTTCCTTTTCCAGCTTCCACTCTTAACAGCCGACTGAGATGTGCTCAGCGTGTCCCCCAGGGTATTGAGGAGACCCCTGACGTGTTTGGCTCTCAGGGCATCTTGTGGAAAGTGACCTATTCCCGAGCCTCTTGCGAGAGCATAGCTGATTTTGTCCCTCCTTGTTTGTTGATATAATACATGCTGATGGTATGGTCAGTCCGGACTAGCACAGAGGAACCCGCAATCCTCGGGAGGAATCCTTGGAGAGACAGAAAAGCGGCGTGGAGCTGCAGCCTGTTGATCTACTGTGGTTTTTGTCTTTGAGACCATCTTCCTTGAATCTGCAAATCCTGCAGATGACCTCCCCATCCTTCCATGGAGGCATCGGTCGTTAAAACAAAATCTGGAATGGTCTGTAGGAACGTGAGACCCTGGGTTAGATTCTCTGTCTGCGACCACCAATGTAGAGAATTTATCATGCGCGGCGTGACCTTGATGGTATCGTCAAACGAACCCATGGCTTGTTGCCATTGAAGTTGCAGTTCCTCCTGAAGAGGTCTCATTTTGAGCCGTACCAAGGGTATGAGATGTATCGCTGAAAAGCACATCCTCAGGAGCGAAGCAAACATTCGGACTGAAAACTGGCCTTCTTTTTTAAATTAACCTTGCCAATTTTTGAAGACACAGCTGGCAGCCGAGTGACAAGAATGTGTTGCACTGAACCGTGTGTAACCTTGGTCCGAGAAAAAAAACATGACTTGGAGAGGACGTAACTGATTTGCTGTCATTGAGAATCAGCCCCAGAGAAGAGAAGAGATGGATACATTCTGCTGTGGCAATCTTGGTTTCATGTTCTGAAGGACCTTTGAGCAGCCAATTGTCTAGATAAGGGAATACTTGTATTCCTCGAGATCTCAATGCTGCTGCCACTGGTGCCAAGCACTTCGTGAAGGTTCTTGGTGCCAATTTCAGCCCAAACAGGAGCACTTTGAACTGATAATGGGCGCCAGCCACTTGAAAGCGAAGATATTTGTGATGTTTGGGGTGGATAGGTATGTGGAAATACGCATCTTCCATATCCAGAGAAGCCAAAAAATCTTCTTTGTTTAAACAACTCAAAATCTCGTGAAGACAAGGGGGAGGGGGGCCCTTGGGCAGAGTAGTAGGTGGCTGTTTGATGAATTCCAGGGTGTGGCCGTTGGTTACTAGGTCTAGAACCCATTGGTCTGATATAATTTCCTGCCACTTGTGAACAAAAGCTGATATCTTCTGGCCCACGGGTAAGGAGGGTAAAATGGTTGGCGCCCTGTGGAGATCACTGCTTCCTGTTAGTGTCTCGGCCTTGATACTGTGATCTCTTTCGACCACCCTGATGGGAGAAACTAGTCGTAGACTATTGATGGTATGATGTCTGGCTGTAAGGATGTACTGGGATTGATACTGCCTATTCTGTTGGTTTTGGTATCCTCCTCTTGAAGAAAAACCACCTCCTCTCGCTCCTCTGAAAGATCTGCGCCCGTATTGAAGGGTGCCTAATGATCGTGCAGTATCCGTGTTCGTTTTTATAGCTAAGAGGGCCTCATCAATATGTTTACCAAACCAAAAACTCTCCATCATAGGCCATGTCTAGAATCTTTGTTTGCCCCTCAGGCCTATTATAGGTACCACTCTCGTGATCTTCCTGGACTCTTCCTTGAAATCATGAAGGAAACATTCTGCCTGTTCGACTAACTGGCAGTTGAAGTCTAGCTACTGCCCGCTGCATTAAATTATGTACAGAATGCGGTCATAGATGAGGCCATCGTAGACTTTGCTGTCGTAGACATGGGTATGTAGGCGAAGTTATTGCAGACGAGGCCGTCATAAATGACCGTCCTGAACAACCATCATAGATGAGGCTGTCGTAGACGACCGTCATAGACAATGCCATCATAGATGATGCAATCATAGGTGAGGCCATCCGTAGATGAGGCAATCATAGATGAGGCCATTCGTGGATGAGGCCATTCGTGGATGAGGCCATTCGTGGATGAGGCCATTCATACATGATGAGGCTGTCGTAGACGACCGTCATAGACAATACCATCATAGATGAGGCAATCATAGGTGAGGCTATCCGTAGATGAGGCAATCGTATGATGAGGTTTTCTTCGAGATGAGGCTGTCCTAGGCAATCTCATTGTAGACGAGGCCATCGTAGATGAGGCCATTCGTGGGTGAGACCATCATAGATGAGGCCATTGGTGGGTGAGACCATCTAGTTGAGGCCGTCGTCGACGACCGTCGTAGATGAGGCCGTCGTCGACGACCGTCGTAGATGAGGCCGTCGTCGACGACCGTCGTAGATGAGGCCGTCGTCGACGACCGTCGTAGATGAGGCCGTCGTCGACGACCGTCGTAGATGAGGCCGTCGTCGACGACCGTCGTAGATGAGGCCGTCGTCGACGACCGTCGTAGATGAGGCAGTCGTCGACGACCGTCGTAGATGAGGCAGTCGTCGACGACCGTCGTAGATGAGGCCGTCGTCGACGGCCTTCATAGAGGAGGCCGTCGTCGACGACCATCGTAGATGAGGCAGTCGTAGATGAGGCCGTCGTAGGTGAGGCCGTCGTAGGTGAGGCCGTCATAGATGAGGCCGTCATAGATGAGGCAGTCGTAGACGACCGTCGTAGATGAGGCAGTCATAGACGACCGTCGTAGATGAGGCAGTCGTAGACGACCATCGTAGATAAGGTCAATATTGGTGAGGCAGTAATAGTAGACATGGAGTTTTGTTATCGACTCCTTAATGTCAGGTTAAGGGGATTTCCCTTATGTAGTGTCAGGGATGAAAAGGGAGTTGTAGGATCAGCCTCTGAGGAAGTTTTTCCAAATTGCCTCTCTCTGTGAGAAGTGCCTTATCAAGACTCAAGGTAAGTCTTTATGGCTTTTTTGCGCGCCCTCTGGAGCCTCCTGGCGCGACCTCTCCCTTTGACCTCTCCTATGAGGTGAAGGAATCCTTGTTGTTCTTATCAGAAGTGACAGATTAAAGTCTCTGTAGTCCCAATAATAGCCTCATCTCTCAGAACGTGAGAGTTATTGAGGAAAAGGTTAGACATATTTCGTAGTCTATTACCTTGTTTTCTGCCACTCTGCCATATTACTGCCTTAATAGGGTCAGAGAAATGAAGTATGATCTTGGATGATCCAAAAAGTAGTAATAGCTGAAGAAACTGAGCAGAGCTCAGGGAGACTCCCTTCACACACGACGTGCGGTGAAAATCTGAGGGGAACTGCCTCTGCTGGGAAGGTTCTAGAGGGTGCTAACAGCTGATTGGCTGGGACCAATCTTTGGTTCTTTTTACTATAATGATGTAGATAGGCTACTAAGACTTAGGCCTTTTCTTTTAGCCTACTACTATTATTTAATCTTGGCACTACTTTTGTATTTACCGTGGGACTCCCGCCTCGGCGACGGGGAATGATTCAGGCATGTGAATCTATGAAAGATACCCCAATACTGGATAAGTAACTAGGCCATTAACTTTAGGACACCTACATTTTTAAAGACAGAAAACGTGCAAAAATAAAATAGTCTTCAAAATTCAAAAAGTGTATTTCATTGACCTGTAGAACCATTTCACCTTAGTAAATCAAATTATAGCAGTGCATTCAGAAATATTTTTTTTAAGTGATTATTTTCAAACATGAATTTCCCCCACCCTGACAACAATGCCATTAGTGATTACATCAAAGCACAGGAGATGGTTTTGTACAGCGCGCATCCTGAAGTCATGTATTTTGAGGTCATTTTACATGTGATAATGAAGGAAAAAAAGGAAATTGAAATAAAAGAATTGCCTAGGGTCACACAGTTTGGTCAAGTGGAGAAGCCAGGATTCATCCCAGGTTTTCTGGTTTCACATTGTGCAATTCAGTTCAGCCAGTAGATATACATGCTTTGCTTCCCCATCACCCACTTTACAACCCTGCCCCTCCACCGCTGGCTTCAGTGCGGCCCTCGGTCACACCAAAGACCAAACTTTGCGGCCCCCGGGAAAATGTTTTTGAGCACCCATGTGCTAATCCCATATAAGTGCCACCCATGCGCGCTGACATCAGTTTCTTCAGTGAACTTGTCTTCAGACGCAGAATCCTTTGGCAAACCGAAGGAATCAGTGTGCAAATTCCTAAACTGGGATCTTTTTTGAGATGGAAGTAATTTTATCACAGGACGGGTAGGGGAATAGAGAGAGGAGTGAGGAATCTGAGGTTAAGAGTGCCCGCCAGAAAGAGCATTGTTGAAGTTAAGTAACTTTCTCTTCTGATGGGTATGTCTAACTAAAGAAGGTGGTGGATCTGTGGAAGGCCTCCTGCAGGTAAAATGCCTGCCTCTGCGGACCTGGCTTTTGAGGCAGTAGAGCTTGGTTAAAGTATTAACTCATGCCAACATAAGAGATCACCACACTCACACATTTAAACTCCTGGGAGGCTTGTGCTCTTGGCATTTTAAAACGGCAGAAAGGACATGTATTTGCCAGATTAACCCTTATACTAGCTAAATTAACACTTACATTACACTGGAAGGACCCACTGACCCCGTCCCTGAAGGCCTGGGAGGGCACAGTTAGAAAGTGGGGAGCCGCGGAGGGCCCTGCTCTTCGTTGTGAGGAAGCCAGGCACATTAGTAGATGCCCTGTATTTCCCGAATGGGATACCATGATGTTGGAGTTTATCCAGCTCACCTCCCCGGTGCCTCTATCCACCAACAGACCTACCACCCTACACACCTCCCTTCAACCCAATTTACTTCTTCACACCTGAACATCCATTAAAATATGCCACCTTGTTGGCAGCCTGCCCACCTCTGCGATTTAGAACCGCTCTTAGCTGCGCCCTTCGTGACTCCTCCGGAGACCATGCCTTCCCTTTACACATGTGATGTCATGGTATTTTTGTATTTTGCTTTGTTTTTGTTAATTGTATGTTAACGAGTGTAGGAAACTGGCTCTATATATACTACACCAAAATGAGGTATAGTGTGTATAGAGTCCAGGTGACCCCAGAGGTAGGCAGAGGGTAAAGTTAGATAGAACCTTACTCTCTATTTTTGGTAGAGTGGTCGAGCAGTAAGGCAGTATCAGAGGACAGTGTTAAGCATTTGATGTACACACTCAGTCAGCAAATAAATTCACACATCAAAGCACAGGAGATGGTTTTGTACAGCGCGCATCCTGAAGTCATGTATTTTGAGGTCATTTTACATGTGATAATGAAGGAAAAAAAGGAAATTGAAATAAAAGAATTGCCTAGGGTCACACAGTTTGGTCAAGTGGAGAAGCCAGGATTCATCCCAGGTTTTCTGGTTTCACATTGTGCAATTCAGTTCAGCCAGTAGATATACATGCTTTGCTTCCCCATCACCCACTTTACAACCCTGCCCCCCCACCGCTGGCTTCAGTGCGGCCCTCGGTCACACCAAAGACCAAACTTTGTGGCCCCCGGGAAAATGTTTTTGAGTACCCATGTGCTAATCCCATATAAGTGCCACCCATGCGCGCTGACATCAGTTTCTTCAGTGAACTTGTCTTCAGACGCAGAATCCTTTGGCAAACCGAAGGAATCAGTGTGCAAATTCCTAAACTGGGATCTTTTTTGAGATGGAAGTAATTTTATCACAGGACAGGTAGGGGAATAGAGAGAGGAGTGAGGAATCTGAGGTTAAGAGTGCCCGCCAGAAAGAGCATTGTTGAAGTTAAGTAACTTTCTCTTCTGATGGGTATGTCTAACTAAAGAAGGTGGTGGATCTGTGGAAGGCCTCCTGCAGGTAAA
Organism: Triturus cristatus; assembly: GCF_964204655.1. Taxonomy (NCBI): domain Eukaryota; kingdom Metazoa; phylum Chordata; class Amphibia; order Caudata; family Salamandridae; genus Triturus; species Triturus cristatus. The sequence continues at coordinate 568,675,820 of NC_140586.1, forward strand.
ATGCCTGCCTCTGCGGACCTGGCTTTTGAGGCAGTAGAGCTTGGTTAAAGTATTAACTCATGCCAACATAAGAGATCACCACACTCACACATTTAAACTCCTGGGAGGCTTGTGCTCTTGGCATTTTAAAACGGCAGAAAGGACATGTATTTGCCAGATTAACCCTTATACTAGCTAAATTAACACTTACATTACACTGGAAGGACCCACTGACCCCGTCCCTGAAGGCCTGGGAGGGCACAGTTAGAAAGTGGGGAGCCGCGGAGGGCCCTGCTCTTCGTTGTGAGGAAGCCAGGCACATTAGTAGATGCCCTGTATTTCCGGAATGGGATACCATGATGTTGGAGTTTATCCAGCTCACCTCCCCGGTGCCTCTATCCACCAACAGACCTACCACCCTACACACCTCCCTTCAACCCAATTTACTTCTTCACACCTGAACATCCTTTAAAATATGCCACCTTGTTGGCAGCCTGCCCACCTCTGCGATGTAGAACCGCTCTTAGCTGCGCCCTTCGTGACTCCTCCGGAGACCATGCCTTCCCTTTACACATGTGATGTCATGGTATTTTTGTATTTTGCTTTGTTTTTGTTAATTGTATGTTAACGAGTGTAGGAAACTGGCTCTATATATACTACACCAAAATGAGGTATAGTGTGTATAGAGTCCAGGTGACCCCAGAGGTAGGCAGAGGGTAAAGTTAGATAGAACCTTACTCTCTATTTTTGGTAGAGTGGTCGAGCAGTAAGGCAGTATCAGAGGACAGTGTTAAGCATTTGATGTACACACTCAGTCAGCAAATAAATTCACACGCTCAAGAACTGAACTCTAGGCCAATTATTTTTGTATAAAAAATATACTGTTGTTTTATTTTTTTAGAACCAAGCAAGCCTGGCACAGGTAAGCATTAAATACTTTTCAGTAATTAGTTGCTGAATATAGAACAGTATGAAAATGCAATAGAAATTGTACTTTGTTTGATTTACAGGTGATGCAGTAGGTTGCAACACTTAGCAAATATAGTACATTGAAATGAAAAGGCTTTTTCAGTAAATTACAGGTAAGTTACTTTTTACGTTACTTTTTCTAACTCAGTACTGGATACCTAGATTCAGCACTGGGACATTTCCTGCAAACAGGTAAGTAAATACGTTTTGGCGATTTGTGCGATTTTTAAAGAATATTTTTAGATTTCAAAACTCCACACTTGAAAACTTTTTTGGAAGAAAATTGTCAATGTTATCCCATGGAGGAAAAACAGGTTATTGGTTCACAGGTAAGTAAGTGACTGTGGGAGTTAAGGTTCTGGGGTTAGACTCAGGGGTCCCCCAGGGTCAGTGATGCACTGTTGTTGCACACTCAGCGGCACTAGAGCGGCCGGTTGCAGAGTGTTGAGGCCCAATGTTATCCGATAGGGGGTCTCCGGTTGGTGGCTGCTGGCAAGAAGGCCACAGGGTTGTGGGAGCCAAGCTCCTAGGGTTTAGGTCAGGGCAAATGGGGAAACAAAGTAGCACAAAAGGTGCACCCTCAGCGCCACTGAGGCGGCCGGGTGCAGAGTGCTGTTTTGACGTCGGGCGCCCTGTTGTTTTCTATGGACAACCTCCGGTTTGCAAAAGCACTGCAGGCAGGGAGACGAAGGACTTCTGGGTGCGACCACCACTTGGAGTGGTAAGTTGGGAAGTTAAGAGTTGGTTAGGCACCGTCGGTTTGGGCACACAAGGCCGTGGGGCGTCGGGTGCAGGGGTGCCTTTTGGGGTCGGATTTGGAGGACCTTCTGGATTTAGGCTGCTGGCGTCGGCTGGAGGCATGTCAGGAGTCGCCGGATCTCTGGTCAGGATCGCCGGGGTGACCTCCTCGTGGTGTTTTTATACTCTAGCTCGGGCCGGATTCGGAGGGTGCAGAGTGGGCTGGATTCGCGGTCTCCGGCTGCTGCCAGAGGTTGCAGTTGAACAAATCCGGTGTTCACAGGACAAGCAGTCTTTGGACGTGAAGTCAGGTAAGGTCCTCCGGGGTTTTTGAGTTTGCTGACTGCAGGACACACCGGGATTTTGCAGGAGCAGGTTCGAGGGGAGACATGCCTGTAGGGCTGGGGCCAAGTCAGTGGGCGTCTTCCTCTTGTTAGCTGGCTGCACGGCTGTTCGGTCCTTTTTTAGGTCTCGCCTGACCCAGTGCAATAAGTCTGGCGAGACTTATTGAGAGGGGCTCCAAAAGTGCTACCAGGCCAGCTTAGAGCTACAGTGCATGTGCGCGGGCGCGCGCGCCATGCTTGACCGTGATTACTTTCACTTTGATCGCGATCACTTTCGCTGCCGCACGGCCGCTTAGCATAGCCAATAGGTCTCGCTTTTGGGACCTTATAAGTAAACACTTATAAAGTCCCAAAGGCGAGACCTATTGGCTATGCCAATGCTTGTCTTCTTTTCTTCTTGTCGTTTCTGGTTCTGAGGAAGCAAGGTTCAGGGGGCCCCCTAAATACTAGATTTAGGGGCGTTACAGGTAGGTAAAGGGCAGGGACCAATGGGCCCCTTCCCTGGGGTGGGTACATCCCCTACCGTGCCACCCTTCAGTGGGAGGATGGGCAGGAGCCTGTCCCTGGTTGGTTGGGTCCCCCCATCCTCAAGATGGCGGGGACTCGGAGTTTTGCTTCACCTCGCCTCCCCCACCTGAGGGGTGGAGTTGGCAGAGGTAGGCACACCTCTTTCCCTCACTTGTTTTTCCCGCCGGCTCTCCCGCCCAAAGTGGGGAGTAGAACCAGTGGGGACCAGTTGCTGAAAGCAGCAAATGGTCTGGGGAGGCTCACAAAGGCGGTATTCCTGTGAAGCTTCCCCTTCGTGAACCCTGCCCATTTTGGGGGAGGAGACTTGGCACCTCGACCCAGGGTGGGCTTTGTTTCAGGCCCCAGAGAGCAGCAAGCTCTCGACCCAGGGGTCCAGAAACATGTCTGGTGGTGGCAGCTGAAAGCAGCCACTCAGCCTAGACACTAGTGGTGGGTTAGTTTTAAGGGGGCACCTCTGAGATGCCCCGTGTGCATTTTACATGCAAATCCCACACTGGCAACAGTGTGGGTTTAATGTGCTGAAAAGTTTGATACCAAACTTCCCAGTTTTCAGTGTAGCCATCATGGTGTTGTGGACTTCGTAATGGTAAACTCCCAGCACCATATACTCTTAATGGCAGCACTGCACTTACAGTGCCCAGGAGTGGACTTGAGCACTGTAGGGGTACAGGGCTCATACACCTGTACCCTCACCACTGGCATAGGGCACCCAGCTAGAGGGGAGACTAATCTATGCCAGGGCAGTGGTTTGTAGGCATAGCACACAGGGATGTGTGCCATGTCGAATCTTTACTTTGTTCTGCACCAAGACACGCAGCCTGCAAAGGCAGTGTGTATGTGTGTAAAGGTACAGGGCCTATAAGGGTTACACAATAAGTGCTGCAGCCCTTAGAGGTCTTCACTGGTCATAGCACCCTGGGTACCTGTGGTACCATTTATCAGGGGCTGACCTGTGGTCAGAGATGCCAAATTGGGTTAGTTTTGGGGAAAGAACACAAGCCCTGGAAACCTGATTGGGAGGGACTGGGGCACACCAAGAAAAAGTGCATCAGTAGTCTGGCAAAAAGTGGGGGGGTTACTGCAACAGAAACCCACTTTCCTACGATAAGATAACAGATTTTGTCATTGACTTTGCAAAGATCAATAATATCTCATCTGACCATTCACCATATATTAGCTTGCAGGTGACTGCTTTATATTGACTTGGTTATTGTGATTCTCTGTTTGTATAAGAAAACATAATACATCTTAAAAATAAAATACACTTGTGCTAACGTAACTGTCTGACAGATCTCAAGGACTGGCACTCTGCGTGCCAACGTATTGGTAGCAGCCTTGGCACTGCTGGAGTGGACCCTGTGACCTTCTGGAGACTGCTTTTTAGCCCACTCTTAGCAGATTTTAATGCAAAGGATTATCCAACAAGACATGATCCGTTTCTACACCACTTTGTCCTTCTTTGCCCCAGAGAATCCCACAAACAGCTGATCATCCATCTGTTGCTCCTTGGTGCGATCATTGTAAAAGCTGAGTCTCCTCTTGGGGTCCAAATATAAGATCATCTCTTCCTCTTCTGAGGGATGAGGTGGAGCAAAGATCATAAGGGTGATCGCTTGTCAAACATGAAAAAGTGGAACACAGCACATGTCCTTAACACCAGTATGTCCTGAGAAAAGGTGTTATTGGGGGGCTGGACCAAATGGCCTTAGGTTCAATCACCAGGAAGACCATTTTTAAGGTGAATAGATGCAACTGACAACTTTGCATTAGATCAAAAGGAGTACACCTCAAAAAATTAGAACCAGATTTAAGGCACACTGTGGCATCACAAACGGATTAGGTGGAAACATATGCTGTAAACCTGGTTATCTGAACAGGGATGGTTTGGCAAATTTAAAGGGGCCAAAAGGGCTGACAGGTAATCCTTAACTGTATCCAGAGCAAGAACTTCCTGGGTCAAAGACTATACATCCACCAGTTTTGCTTGCAAAAGGACTAACTGGTGGGTTCCACATCATGTCACAAACTTTTCCCTAGTGCCCTGCATAGACATATATTATTAAAAGGAAGCCTAGCAACCAAAATGACATCAACGACCTCTAGAGGAAGATAAAAGGAGATCAACTGTCCCCTTTCAATCTCAACACCTGGAGGTGGAGGTTGCGCGGGCTCAAGTGCAAGACCCTGCCCTGCTGCTGTGACAGAAGGTTCTCCCGAAATGGCAGCCTGATAGGAAGAGGAATGTTCAAGCCCTGAAGTTCCTGGCCCAATCCACAGCCTATAGGGTGTCTTGGGCCCAGTGGTTCCTCATCTTTTTCAGAACTAGGGACATAAGTGTTAACAGCAGGAAGGCATACAAGAGTCCTGTGCTCCACTCTAGGCAAAATGCTCCTCCAAGAGAAAGCCTTCTTGGAAACTCTAGCACAGAGTGCTGGTTTACACATTCTTGACGGTAGTGGAGAGATTGAGTCTGGGTGCTCCCCAGTATTAGAAGATGCTGTGTGCCACCTCCTATTGTAACTGCTATTCATGATTTGCTAGGCACCACCTGCTTAGTTCATCCAACCTGGCGTGTAAAGATCCAGCCAGGTGGTCTACCACCAAGGATATCGCCAGATGATTCAGCCATCTCTAGAGAAGCAGGGCCTCTTGGCACAGTGCCTGGCTTATTGCAGTACCACATTGCAGAGGTGTTTGTGAGAACCTGCACCAGCCGTCCCTTGATGGAGGGCAGGTAGGCCTTCAGTGGCAAACAAATCGCCTGCAGCTGCAGCAAATTGATGTGGAGGCAAGGTCTCCACCAGAGTCCTCTTATCTCCACCTTTTCTCAGATAAGGTCCCCATCCCAGCAGTGAAGCCTTTGCCACCACTTTAAGCTCTGGTTGGGGCAGAGAGAAGTTTCCAAAAGTGATTGATCCACCACTGCAGGTCTTGTGTAGCCTCCGCTGAAACTGACCAGTGTTGCATCCCTCACAACAGTCAACTCTGGGTAGGGTAGGGAGAGCAGTCCTTCACAGCTAGCGCTGCAGATTTTCTGCACCTTTCCTCAAAACCTGGATAGAATCTACAAGGTTCCCTTGGTGCTGGGCCAACTGAGACTTCAGATCCCACTGCAAAGCTTGCATGCATGTATGATCAGGTTGTTGATGTTGTTTAGTTATGTAATGGTGACTCAATATAGGAGAACGCACTCACTGTGGGAAACATCACTCCTTAGGGTGGGGTTGGTATCAAAGATACTATACTGTATGAGTGACCGGGACGATTCTATGGATCCTGCAAATTACTATAAGTCAGTGTATTTCTCCCCTAGTTGATTATATTGTTAAAACTATCTATCAAAGTCTTTAAAAAGAAGCCCCAGAGTCATTCTCACTGAGACCTAGTGCAGAGGCTGAAACATCAAGATCATAGCCCAAATGTTTGAGACTTGTTGGCCGAGAGGAAAAGCTCAAAAATGCATTGAATCCAGGATGGCTCTGATGAAGGAAAGCCTTGGTAAAGAAGTCAGGTGTGACTTTGGCACATTGATTGGGAACTCCAATGATGTCAAGAGGTTCCCCTCCGTCTGGAGGTTTTTCACGACTATGATGAGCCCAACTGTAACAGCCAGTCGTCAAGGTAGAGGAAAACAGGCAATCCCGACCCTTGAGGAGGGGCAGCAATCACCACCATCACCTTTGTGAATACTGAGGGGCACTGGTGAGGCCGAAAGAGCACAGCAAACTAGAAGTGCTCGTAGCCCACCTCTGTGGGCCTGCAGGACAGGGATGGGATAATAAGTATCCTACAGGTCCAGTCTTTGGGATTCAGGGCAAAGGGAATGTGTCCAGGTTCAGCATTTTTAAGTAGTCTTTGTGCAGGAACGCATTGTTAGGGTGAAGTTCAGCTCAAAGCAGTAGCAGGAATAGCACCCAGTCCATACTTTCGAGGCTAGCACCCTCTCTATGGCATCTTTGGACAAAAACCCTGCACTACAAAAGACATATGGTCCTCCAAAATGTTTTGTGATGTAGGGAGCAGGTGTAGTGGATCGAAATGGAATGGTAGGGCTTTGCCCGTGTGGAATATCTGCAGTACCCCCTAGTTAAGAAGTCTTCTGCAGGATGGCTGTGTGCCGCAATATGGTGCTTCAGTTGGGCACCAAATTTGGCCTCTAGTGTTGGATGAGGAGATAGGCCACTAACATCCTGTAGGTCCATGTACCAGCTGTTGTCATATAGTGAGGCAAGCTCTTCCCCATTCCCCACCATTGTTGTCTCAATTTAGCTGGCTCTGACAGTCTGAAGCAAAACGTTGGTGTAATGTCAGAGAGCGGTTGCATTGTAGTGGAATCACGTCTGAGTCTGATGGATTAAATATAGGTTGCGGTAAATCAAGATCTGGACATGTACTCAGACGACACAAAACCAGCTTGGAGTAAGACACCACAATGGGATGGGGTTCCTCTTAAATGGCACTGGTACCAGTGTCAACAACTCGAAGGGTTGGTGCAGATCTCAGAACTGCTCATGATGCCGGTACAGAACCCGGAGCAGTTTCAAGGGGCCCATACAGTGTTGAGAAACTGTAATTTGATTGGGAGTCCCTGCAGTTCCTTGGGGCTCAAAGGTGCACCAGAGGAATCAGGAAGCATGCAAAAGATGCGCAACATGGCCTCTCAAAAGGCTTCAACCTGCTGCAATGATGCCGATAGGCCTTGGGACTCAAGGTTCAATATGCCCAAGGATGGAATCAGGTCGTCAATGGAACTGGAGCAATACTTGCAGGCGCTGTTACACCCTTCTGCCTTCTCTTGGGAACGAGAGTGGTGGGAATTAGCAGAGTCCGGCTTGGAATTCTTATTTTTTTCTTTGAGTTACCTAAAGACTTCTACTGCAAGAAAGATCAGCCTTGTGGGCATGAGTGGATCTATGCTCTCAACTTGAACTTGAAGCTGGACCAGCGGGCAGCCTTCTGGTGCTTTGCCATGTATATCCTTGCATGGGCTATGAATTTATCGGAGTGCAGTCGCCGCACGTCTTGGAATTGTGCGTCAAACATAATAAGCCGAGAAGCACACCTCGTAGGCATCTGTCACAGACATCTGCTTGCGATAGTCCCTACAATATTTACACTCTGTCGGTTGGGGTCTGACATATTCCTTACAAACTGGAAAATTTGAGAAAATCTCTTCACAAGTAAAGAAAGACGGAGCAGTGCTCCCGATCTGTGTCTAACGGAGCAAAACGAAAAGAATTAGCTTGAGCGTGCATGGGTAATGCTTATATGCAGCTCTGCTTGTCACTTTCCGAGAGGAACAGAATTGATGTGGGTCAAACGGGCATAACTTACAAGCATGCAGGAGCACTGATTTTCAGTTTTCCAGATTCAGTCTGGTGGCTCGGGAATTACATAAGGGGAGGAATCTGTGGTTTGAAGTAGCCATCAAAAGTGTGGGTTGTTGGCTGCACTGTTTCATGCACTGACTGGGAAAGTACTTGCAGTCTGTAGGCCATATCTCATGAAGAGCCCATGAATTTCTAATATTGATGAGCTGGCAAAAGAAACACTTAGAAACGTGTATAACATGGCTTTCCTTGAATCCCTCTAAGTCAATGGCAGCATTTTCTGCAAAAATGTTTGAGTAAACAAACAGCATTTCCATCAGCGATGCTTGAACAACCCCCATAAATCCAGTTGCATGCATCCAGGCACTACTCTGGTTCCCCCGGCATCCCCCTTACCCAGTCAGTGGGATCAAGGCCAGCATGCAGCACAACCTTGGCTGCATCCTGGCCATATAAAATTAACTGGGCAAAATCCACCCTAATGTCCCCTGCGACAGAAACCAAGATTTTGGAGACAATGTCCCACAAAGCACACATTTATTTAACCAGCAGGCAGACTGTACTTAGTAAGCACAAAGTTAAGCTGGCTGAAGAAAACATAGTTTTTCTTGAAGGCGTCAATGTACTTAGATTCACTGTCATGAGTGGTAGAAGGAAAAGCATTAGGATTGTCCTTATTGGCCAATGCCTTCACTTCTAGAGTTTCTGGAATTGGGTGTGGAATGGGTGTTGCTGGGTCATCAGGGTCCGGTCTGTGTTGTATGGAAAGAGGCCGACTGACTGAAGGGGTTGAGCATGGTTGCATCCCAGTGGCCACAGAGTATCCATGAGTGCTTCATTAAAGGGCAGTAGGAGATCAGTGGAGGCTGGCCCTTGCAGGGGAATTCCATAAGTAAACTTGATTTAATTTTAACAGTAGGCAGCTTTAGGTCAAGGACATCCACTGCTTTGCGCACCACAAATGGAAAGGAAGCACTTTCCTCTGTTAGAGGACCAGGTGGAGTGTCAAGCTCAGTCTCTGTAGAGGCATCAACTTTCTTGTATACTACAGGTCCAAATAAAGTTAATCATCCTAGTGCTGGTGAAACAGTTTGTCCAAGTCCTTGTTGGGGGAGCAGTTTGTCAGACTCCTTGTCTCCATCGAGGAGAACATGGACTGCATCTGAATCAAAGCCAAAGAGGGATTTTAGCCTCTGATAATACTGACGGCATGAAAGAGGCTGGGAATCTTGTTCAGTCATGGTTATCTCTGCCTTTCTTGATTTTGCAGTGCAACATAAGCCTGGGACTGGTTTTGGTACATACAGCAGTGGCCCCAGCAAAAAAGGGACTGGCATTAATTCTGGAGCCAGAGTGGATGAAAAGACAGGTGTCAGAAAAGGGTGGATGGTTTCTTGGCGACATTTGGTACAAGTGAAATGCCTGTGAACTGAGATGCGACTTCAGACCCCTGCTGCGTAATGGGCCTGAAGCTCCTCCAGAGCGAGTCAACAGTGTCTTAAAAATCTGCAGCATGGCCTACCTGAAGGCCTCTATCTGCTGTGAGGTTTACCACAACCCAGGGAATTGAGGGTGCACTGTAACCAACTGTGGAATGGGCCCAGAAGTGGTAGATTCTGGAGGCAACGGGCCCTTGCAGTACCAGCTGCATGACTTCTCACCAGAGTTTGAGTGTCAAAAGTGGGGTAGAATGCCATTGGCCTTCTTGCGTGGATCTTGTTTCTTTCATTTTCCTTTAGGGATTCTGAGTGAGTGACAGCATACTTCTATTGGAAACTGCTTGGGCTAAACAGGCTCTGGTGCTTTTGCTTGTTCACCTCTTACATTATGTTCCTAATAGTCAATGCGCTTTCGAAAACTGGTGTTTTCTTTACTCAAACTTGGCTGTTGCTTCTGCTCCAGGCTTCTCTGTAATTGGGTTTCATGTCTAGGATGTCCCCCGATTATCTGGCGCCGAGTTTCTCTTGACACATATGAAAAGGTATGTGTTCACACGATTAGCTCTAATAGAAAAGCCACTATTGCTGAGGCAGTTCAAGAAAAATACTGGTGTAATTCTGCTGGTTCTCATGAAGAGGGGTGGAGGTTCTATGTGACACAGATCTCAGTCTTGCCCTCTGAAGGAGTAACTAGGTAGGAGAGTATTATCTTGCATAAGGCCAAAAATTCTGAAAAGTACAATCCTGATACAGTTTTCATGTTTGCATTTATTCTGTAGCGTTTTTCGTCCTGGTTTTAACCCAGTTACTTGGTCTCTGAGTGCCTGTTTTCTCAATGTGACTTGGTTATTGTTGTTTACGTGACAGTGGCTGGCTTCCTGACTACATGTGGTCTGGGAAGATATTCACTTCTTTGAGTGGTCTCCCCTAGAGTTCTGAGCATACAGATTGATCATTGCCATTTTTGAAGGTTGGACCACTACACAACTGCTGTTTACCCTTAAATCCCCTAGAAGGAGTAGTTTCTTTTCTGTAACTCCAGTTCTGTAGTAGGGGTATCTCTGTTATAGTCATAATCTAGTGAATAGTCCCGCCCATGTGCGCGGACCCCGGAGCAATAAAAAATAATCTCTAAAAGGTGACAAATCATGCAGACCTGCATACACCTTTAAGAGAGAATTTAATTTAAAGACAGATAATGCAGCCTATACCCACAGGCTACACTGTCCAGTACTTCAACTAGAATTCCACCAAAATCCACAAACAGCACTGCCTGTCCAGTTTTTCTCCCCATAGGAAAAAACCCTGCCTCTACCAGCAAAAGCCTCTGGAATGATAGAGAGGAAGGAGTGGACAGACAAGCCCCATAGGCTGCCATTATGTGGCTTGGAACAGGATACTGTGCCTTTAAGAAAACTTTCCAGTTTTCCAGAAATTTCCCCAGTATCCCAGAATGCCCAGCAGGTCCCATTTACTTTCAGTTCTTTTTGAAGGCGTAGCACGCCAGACCTGTAGCATTCTCCATATGAATAAGTATCTCTCCACCGGGGAGGAGGGCGGGCGCTTATGACTATAACAGAGATACCCCTACTACAGAACTGGAGTTACAGAAAAGAAACTACTCCTTCTGTAGTAGGGGATCTCTGTGTATAGTCATAATCTAGTGAATAGAATGGCAAGCCCATCCCCACACAACAAAAGCGGTGGAGAACACATAAGACACAACCACTACTGTGCGAACAAATTTCGCAGCGAAGCCTGCCCAACCTGAGCATCTGCCCTGGCATCCGAGTCCAGACAGTAATGCGCAGCAAAGGTATGGACCGACTTCCAAGTGGCCGCCTTACAGATTTCCGCAATCGGAACATTACGCAGCAAAGCCGTCGTGGCAGCTTTGCCCCTGGTGGAATGAGCCTTAGGTTTACCCCCTAAGGTCTTATTAGCCTTTTGATAACACAACTGTATGCAGGACACAATCCACCGAGAGATGGACTGCTTAGAGGTCGCAAGACCAGTCCTGACTGAGCCATAATTAACAAACAATTGGTCAGACCTACGAATATCCTTGGTCTTATCCAGATAAAATTTCAACACCCTTCGGACATCCAGGGAATGGAGAGCCCTTTCCGCTGGTGAAGAGGGATTCTGAAAGAACGTAGGTAAAGTTATGGTCTGATTGACATGAAAGTCAGAGATAACCTTAGGAAGGAACTTAGGGTGAGTACGCATCACAACCTTAGCAGCATGAAACACAGTATAAGGTTCTTGACAACATAATGCCTGAAGTTCACTCACCCTGCGGGCCGATGTAATGGCCACTAGGAACGCCGCCTTCCAGGATAGGTGCTGCAATGAAGCCTTGTGAATAGGTTCAAAAGGCTCTCTCATCAGTCTGGACAGCACCACATTCAAGTCCCAAGAAGGCGAGGGAAGTCTGACAGGAGGGAACACCTTCTTCAAGCCTTCCAAAAAATCCTTGACCACAGGAATCTGAAAGAAGGACGTCTGTGAAGGGCACTTCCTGTAAGCAGTCAAAGCAGCCAGATGAACCTTAATGGAATGGAAATTAAGGCCAGACTGCGCCAGATGCAAAAGGTATGGAAGGATGACATCTTCCTTACATGTTGTCGGATCAAAGTTCTTGGACTTACACCAGATACAGAACCTCTTCCACTTGTAAGCATAGGATGTCCTAGTGGAAGGTCGCTTAGACTCCTTCAGAATGTCCATACAATCGTCTGGTAGATTCAGATGACCGTATTGCACTATTTCAGGAGCCATGCCGCCAAACTCAAAGACGAGAGGTTGGGGTGCACCATCCGCCCCCCGAACTTCGTGAGAAGGTCCGGCCTGCACGGCAACCGCATGTGAGGAAGGAGAGACCGGTGAAGAAGGTCCGTGAACCACCACTGCCTGGGCCACTCCGGGGCGATCAGGATCATCCGCGCCCTGGACTGGGACAGCTTGATGAGCACCGCCGGAATCAGGGGAATGGGTGGAAAAGCGTACAGAAAGCTGTTCGACCAATCGATCCATAGCGCATTCCCCAGCGTCCCCTGCTGGTAGTACCTGGATGCGAAGTCTCGGCATTTGCTGTTTTCGGCGGTGGCGAACAGATCTACGTCTGGAGTCCCCCACCTTGCGAAGACTTCTCCTAGTACTTCGTCGTTTATGACCCATTCGTGGTTTTCCTGAATCAGCCTGCTCAAGGCGTCCGCCTGAGCATTCTGCACCCCTGGCAGATGCGTGGCCGTGATCGTCAATCCTCGGGCCAGCAGCCAGCGCCAGATCGCCTGAGCCTCCTGCGACAGAGTGCGCGATCTCGACCCCCCCTGCTTGTTGAGGTAATACATCGTGGTTGTATTGTCCGTCTGTATCAGCAGCGAGTTGGTCTGGAAGGACGGAAGGAAAGCCTTCAGTGCCAGGAAGACAGCTCTGAGTTCCAGGAAATTGATGTGGTACGTCGATTCCAAAGGAGACCACTTCCCCTGAATCTGCAGGTCCCCGGAATGCGCACCCCAGCCCTGGAGAGAAGCATCCGTCACCACATTCGTCGTGGGAATGTCCTTGTGGAAGGGAACCCCCTTGAGGAGGTTTTCCGCCGAACACCACCACTTCAGAGACTGACGAGCATGTAGAGACAGTCGGATCTTGTCGTCCCAAGAACCTGTCTTCTGATCCCACTGATCCTCCAAGCACTCCTGCAGTGGTCGCATCTGTAGACGTGCGTGCGGAGTGAGGAAGATACAGGAGGCCATCGATCCCAGTAGAGACGACACCTTCCTCACAGTCGTCGATGGAGCAGTCCTGAGGTCCTGAGCCTTCCGAAGGAGTGATAACCGTCTCTCCTCCGAAGGAGACACGCTTGCTGACCGCGTATCTATGGAGGCCCCCAGGTACTGTATGCACTGTACCGGAGATGGGACTGATTTGGACATGTTGACGTGTAACCCCAGCTTGTTCAAGAGCTCGCACGTCCAACGGAAGTGTTCTTGCGCTTCCTCGAAGGATGACGCCTTGATCAGCCAATCGTCCAGATACGGGTAGACAAACACCTTGTTCCTCCGCAGGTGTGCCGCCACCACCGCCATGCACTTCGAAAAAGTCCTGGGAGCAGACTTTAGCCCGAATGGCAGTACTGTGTATTGATAGTGATTGGCGCCGACTTGGAATCGCAGGAACTTCCTGTGCTTCTGTGCTATGGGCACATGGAAGTACGCATCCTGTAGATCTATGGCACAGAGCCAGTCTCCCCGTTGCAGCTGAGGGTAAATCTGGTGCAACGATAGCATGCGAAACTTTTCTCTGCGAATCCACTTGTTTGCTTGTCGCAAATCCAGAATGGGCCTGAACTCGTTCTTGTCCTTCTTGCGAACGAGGAAGAACCGAGAGTACAGACCTCTTCCCCTTTGAGACAAAGGTACTTCTTCTACCGCCTTTTTTCTCAACAAGATGTCTGCCTCCGCCTGGAGCTCCCTCAGCTGGAAGCGAGAGCTGACCGGCGGAATCGCTGGAGGCGGGCTGATGAACCGAAGACTGTATCCATTGCAAACAATATTCAGCACCCACTTGTCCTGAGTAATTTTTCTCCACTCTGCCGGAAAAAATCGAATGCTTCCCCCCACTGGAGTGGGTAACGGTTGAGGGGGAAGTAACAGCTCAGGGCCGAGACCCGGCCGGGCCCTTGTTTGTGGTAGTAGCCTGCTGGCCACCTCTACCCCTCTGGCGCTTCTGGAAGGGCTTGCGGAACTGCTGCTGTTGTGGCTGCTGCTGTCCCGAGCCCTGCCCACGCCCTCGGCCCGACGACCCGAACCTCCTCTGGAACGGTCGTTTCTTTTTCTCGGCCTTCTCTAACCCGACGGCCGTCAGGGTTTCCGCTTCAGCCTTCATGCGGGCCATTTCATCGTCCGCATGCTTCCCGAACAGGGTTTCCCCCGAGAAGGGCAGGTTGGCCACTCTCTGCTGCGCCTCCGGCTTGAGGGACGTCAGGCGCAACCAGGAATGGCGCCGCTGGTGGACGCCATGACAGTAGGCGTGGGCGGCCAATAGCGATATATCCGCTGCTGCGCTGATCGTTTGGTTAGAAACCAGCATGCCTTCGCGCACCGTCTCCAAGAAGTCCTCCTTCTTGTCTCGTGGCAGGAGGTCCGCATATTGCTGCAGGGATTCCCACAGGGCCCAGTCGTAACGGCCCAACAACGCCCCTGCACTCGCCGCCTTCATCGTGGTGGCAGCGGTACCACACACCTTCCTGCCCGCAGAGTCCAGCCAGCGGCTTTCCTTGTCCGGTGGCACCGTGGAGGCCGGGGCGGTCGCATGTTGTTTTCTCGCCGCCGTCACGATAACCGAATCCGGTTTCGGGTCCCCTCTCAAGAATGACGGATCCGACTCCGGGGCCCTATATTTCTTCATGAGCCTGGACGGAGCGGCCTTCGCTGTTGCGGGAGTGAGGAACAGTTCCAAAGCTGGTTCCACCAGTCCAGGCACGAGAGGCAGGAGGGGGCGAGACAAGTGTCTTTTATGAAGCGTCTCAAATATCACGGACGTCGTGGGTGTTGGAACCGTCACCGTGATATTCAGCTTCGCAGCCCCTCGCAACAGCACCTCCTGGAACGAGACCAAGTCGTCCACCGGCGACACCCTAGTCCCCGGGGAGTCCGACAGCGTCGGGGAAAGGTCCCTGTCCGAGGAGCGCGACCTGGACCTATACCTTCTGCGGCGTCGTCTAGAGTCTGACGAGGATCGCCCTCGGCTCCGCGATCGTCGCCTCCTGTGAGAGCGGGAGCGCGACCTCTTCGGCTTAGGCCTGTCCGCCGGTCTCGCTGGTCCAGGCGACCGTGGGCGTCGTGGCTTCGGGGTCCCTTGCGGCGGAGTCGGGTACCGTGGAAGGGAAACCGACCTCGGGGGGACCGGCGGCGGCACCGCAGGAGTGCTTGGCAGCAACAGAGGCCGGGGTGGCGGAGACAGAGTCCGCGGCCGCGGAGGAGGCGGTGGAGGAAGTGGAGACGGTGGTGGAGGAGGTGGCGGTGGTGGTGGAGGAGGAGGCGGTGGCAGAGGTGGGAGAGGAGGAGGCGACGGAGACCTCCGAGGCGGGGTATACACCACTGAGTACACCGATCCCGGCGACTCTCTCTTCCTCGACGTCGACGTGTGCCTCGACGTCGACCTGTGCCTCGACGGCGATCTTCTCGGCGTCGATCTCCTCCTCGGCGTCGACCTCCGCCTCGACGTCGACCTCCGCCTCGACGGCGACCTCCGCCTCGACGGCGACCTCCGCCTCGACGGCGACCTCCGCCTCGACGGAGACCTCCGCCTCGACGGCGACCTTCGCCTCGACGGCGACCTTCGCCTCGACGGGGACCTCCGCCTCGACGGCGACCTCCGCCTCGACGGCGACCTCCGCCTCGACGGCGACCTCCGCCTCGACGGTGATCTTCGCCTCGACGGCGATCTTCGCTTTCTCGACGGCGATCTCCTTCTCTTCATCGACGGCGAGCTGCGATCCCTCGACGCCGAACGCCGACGCCGGGCCTTCTCTCGACGTCGACCGCCGGACGCAGTCGAAGACGGCGTCGTCGCCGACGACGCCGATGTAGTCGACGGCGGCCTATTCAGGTCCCTCGACGGCGATCGTCGACGCCGCTTCTCCGCAGAGCCCTGGGGAGACGGCGAACAGACGGTGGTCATCCTCCTCGACGTCGCCGTCGACGCCCTCGACGTCGACGGGGAGCGGGAGCGCTTACTGGTCTTCCTGCCCCTGGGGAGCCCCCCAGAGGCCTCAGCATGGGCCAAATCAGCCCCTCCAGACCCACCTGGTGCCTTCAGTCTTCGCTCCTCCAGAGCTTGAAGCCTGCTCTTCATCCTGTCCCTCAGGGTTCTTGCTGAAAACGAGTGGCAGATGGTACAGCTTTCAGGCACGTGGGACTGGGGAAGGCAAGCTATGCACACCTCGTGTGGGTCAGTTTTAGCCTTCTTTCGACCACATTCCGGGCACTTGTCGAACAAGCCAGGCATGTTGACAGTACCAGCTACTAAACACAAGAAAAAGTGACAAAAATTGCCAAAATCTCAATGAAAAACCTTGAAAAAGGTAGAGCTCAATGCTCCAGGGTCCTGCTAGCAGGAGCCGGAAAAAAGAACTGAAAGTAAATGGGACCTGCTGGGCATTCTGGGATACTGGGGAAAGTTCTGGAAAACTGGAAAGTTTTCTTAAAGGCACAGTATCCTGTTCCAAGCCACATAATGGCAGCCTATGGGGCTTGTCTGTCCACTCCTTCCTCTCTATCATTCCAGAGGCTTTTGCTGGTAGAGGCAGGGTTTTTTCCTATGGGGAGAAAAACTGGACAGGCAGTGCTGTTTGTGGATTTTGGTGGAATTCTAGTTGAAGTACTGGACAGTGTAGCCTGTGGGTATAGGCTGCATTATCTGTCTTTAAATTAAATTCTCTCTTAAAGGTGTATGCAGGTCTGCATGATTTGTCACCTTTTAGAGATTATTTTTTATTGCTCCGGGGTCCGCGCACATGGGCGGGACTATTCACTAGATTATGACTATACACAGAGATCCCCTACTACAGAACTAATGATCTGGACCTTATGGTTCTTGAGTGGTGAAATGAAAGTTCAATTTAATAATTTAGGGGTTGTAACTCGGAGGCAGTGGTTTCTGTAACACTAGAATACCATGACATTTGATCTTTCCATTATAGTAAGAAATGTGTTAATGTTCTTTATTAGTACACTTGTTACAAATGTTGTATTGGCTCACATTTATTTTGATTGGCATTACATAAATTATTTACGTAAAACAAAGGACCGTTATCTCACATGTATCCCGAATGCCAGAGGGTGAATTGCCATAGGGGCACATTTTGCTAGTAACTTTATATGCAGAAACTCTGTTGTATGAGATTAAATGCCATAAATGCTCTATTTGTTTAAATTACGACTGTGTGCCTCCAATCCGTGTGTGTGTGTGTGTGTGTGTGTGACGGGGGGTGTCTGCAATTGGAAATTTTATAAACTAAACAATATTTACTAATATATGGGCATCAAATGTGCTCCTGCAAGGCAGCTTACCCAGTTGGCCTATGCTGACGTGGGGTGCAAATCTTGCTGCACTTTTTCGAGATATGAACATCTTCTGTAGGTTTTCATTTTGAAATGTATTTAATACGAAGTTTTAATATAAAGGTTTATTTTTTGAGTAACGAAGAGAGGAACATTATCCTCCTAAATTTACAGAGTCGAGTGAACATTCGTGAGAAGAGAAACCTGCTGCCCCTTTGGCCTCCTTTGCAGCCATTCAATTTCAGCAGCTAAAGCATATGCACATTATGGCTGACACAATAATATACACTCTTCATGGGGTCTCCATCACCCGCATGTTTCCTTTTGCTGAATACCCTTAGAAAGTGAGTGGGGAAGTTTTTGTGCATATCTGCATACTTACTTGACTGTCCATTATAAACTTTGATCTGGGCCACCAAGCCTTTTCATTACTGGGTATCCCTCACCCTTCCTAGACTTCAGTTGATTTTACTTGACTGTCCATTATAAACTTTGATCAGGGCCACCAAGACTTTTCATTACTGGGTATCCCTCACCCTTCCTAGACTTCAGTTGATTGATTAAAAACATTCTGCTGCCATACTTAAACCTGATGCAGTCATCCTAACACTTTTGGTGTACTCTTGGCAAAGCTAGACTTAGTGGTGCTCTCAAGATCTCGCTTTTCCCCTTTTTTTGTAACAAGGGGTAGAAGGAACATGGACAACAGCTTGTGGGGTTATCCGTCTGGGTGGTTGGGTGCAGCGCAAGGCCACTGACTTGGTCATTCTGCCAAGCTCTGGGCAGGGCAGCAGGGGTTAGAGTTAAGTACCTGGCTAGATTTAATGTTTTGGCTAACTACAAAGGCTCTAACATATTTCTAGAATCCTTTCTAGTTACATGCCATCCTATTGTTTTGTGAAGAGCTATTATGTAATGCCTTCATTATAGTACAATTGCTAAAAAGAGATTGACAGAAAGAGTAAACCTTCGTATAACTTCCTCTACTCCCTACTCAAGATCACAAGCTGCTATTACTGTAACATGCCAAAGACTCCAGAAGAGTAAAATTAGAGAGTGAAACCTGGGTTTCCTACATTGCAGTCCACGGCACAATTGACCCAAAACAAAATGCTTCACAAAAAGAGAAAATGTTGAGAATGGCTTACATAACAAACACCAACTGCACTGTCGCACTTGCAATAGCTTCTCTGCTTTTTTTTATTTGAAGAGAGTTTAGGTACATCTTTTACTGTACCAGATATATCAATGATGAATATGTAAATACATAAATGTTGTGTTCAACGAAGAGAAAAATAAAGTCACAGATACTCAACATTCAAATAGATTACCATTAAATATCACCTTAGCAGTCATGCTTCAAACTTACCTGTTTGGTAAATGGTGGCTTCCTAGAGCAGTACTACCACCAGGTCCTACGAACAATCTCAAACCTTCCTCTGTGGAGAAACAAAAAGAATTACTGTATTAATAAAGTATTTGTGCTTTCATGCACACAACCCTCTCGTTAATACAAAATTCATAACACAGATTATCAAAAAGCAGTCCCCAGAATTAAAAAAGTACATTTAGTAAAATACATTCTTACCGGTAGAACACACTTAAAGTCCTTTTGACATCATTTGTTAAGTAAGGAACCCAAAGGACAAAATAAACTCCTCAACTCACACAGTCTACAACAATGCACTAAATTACACACTCAGAATCTTAAACCAATATGCATAAAACACCCAGAATTAATTCAGCCTTCCAAGTTTCCTGCTGCGATGAACATCAATCAATTCATAGGACTGAGTAGAGAGGATTTTTTAAGCAATATTTTATTGGTTTCATAGTTACATAAACAACCTGTTGACTTCTGCGACATAGCTTTTAACAGGTTTTTAGATGTTACATAAGATAAAGGCCTTGCTGTATGTTATATATTTGTGCGATGAAAGTAAAGGGCCTAGGAAGCAATCCTGCTAGGTCTATCAAGAGATTTTTTCAAATGGAACAGCTAACAAAAACTGGGTTTGATTTCCATGTTTTCCGATGCTCACATTAACAGGGCACATTATGAAATTTCCAGTCTCTGACACTCTTGACGCTTTTCTTAAATATGGCAGTTCAAATACGGCTAGAAGGAAATATTACTTTACAAGTTTTGTCTTGTAGGAACGTAGCAGTAAGCTTCTGTGCACTTCCTAGGTTTTGAACAAAAAGCTTTGTCCACTGTCCTGTGTAACAAAATAGTAGACAAGTGCACTCCATAGAGCAGCATGCTTAGGAAAGGTTTAGGGCTGGGTTAGTGGGCGGACTGGTTGCTGAAGTATAGAGTTCCGACTTCACTCTGATGGCACAATAAGGGAGGCGGGGGAAATGGAGCCAGAAAACAGCATCATCTGAATCAGAGCCCTATATTCCTCTGTGATGTACAGACTGCATGCCAAAGATATTGTGTTCGACCCTGAGGACTAATAAGTCCTCATGTATCATGGTTAGGATAATTTGGTGAAGTCAAAATTAATGCTCAGAGTTTAGCTGGTCTCACGTGTTCAAGCGCCAGGATACTCGTAGGGTCACAGTGACATCGAAAGAATTCCATGCGGCCGCTATTTTTGACACAAACCAGAGACACGAGGAGTGAACGGTTTTCCATATTGACTACACCGTCATTCGACTTCCTTGATAATTATCCTTTGATTATGTAGTGAGATCTGCATCAAACTTCCTAAGATACTCATGAAACTCATTTTCCTTCTGAAGCCTTGTCGGTCAGGGTACTTGGGCTCAAGTATCACCGCAGTACCACTTTCCTTTTTTAGGGGATTCTGTGCTATATTTTCAGATCCTTCCATCAGTTCTGTTTTTATCCATTATCTACAAGCCGTCTACATATCACGTGGACCTAGCGTTTTCTGCAGAATCATCTAATTATGAGTATTCATACCTAGTGTTTAGCTTCTGGTCTTCCTTTGAATTAATATCTATGTGGCTCTTCCCGTAAGCCGAAACGCGCGTAGGAGAAAATAACAAACACCTACAGTCCAGCCACACGTGGTTTACACCACTTGAATAATTACTTTGTCTTTGATATTGTTAATTATCTGTTTCATGATTGTGTTTAAATTGATTATGTCAATGTGGATATTGTTGTATTGTCTGTCATGCTATGTATGTTTCATTATTGTTGCTTATGTCTGATTTTAAAATTTTATATGAATAAAATGAAATCTTTTTAACTGATTTTTGTCGTACACTGAGGCTATGTAGCTACACGCCTGCTATGTCTAGGACTTGATTTCCGTATAGTCCATAGTTGCTTAGGAATTTTACTTTAGTTAGAATTATTTCCCTGTCCTAGGAACTTCTAGTATTTCCAGGGGGTCCTTTATTTTCTCATTACATTACATTTCTAGGCTACACCTCTATTTTAAACCCTATGAGAATGTCTCATCTCTACAGAGAAAGCTAGATTAACAAATTTCTTACCTTCAGTAATGCTCTTTCTGGTGGATACTCTATCTGCAGATTTCTCACTTTTAGAATATTCCCTAACCCCAGACTGGATCTCGAATGATTAAACAGCACTGTCCAGCGTGCTGGTAGGAGGCACTTTGTGGCTCCACTTTGACTTCGTTCCACCCCGGACGTGACAATGGAGCTGCACAATGGGTAAGCACCACCCATGCGTGTTGATACTAGTTACTTTGCAAACTTTGTCAGTGCCCGTGGACGCAGAAATAACAGTGTGCAGATATCTAATTTGGGACCTTTTAAAATAGAGAAAAGCAACCATTCCACAGAACGGAGAGGAGGGAAGGTAGTGAGAAATCTGTGGTTATATAAAGCAGCAACCAGAAATAGCATTTCCAACTTATTCTTCTGATGGATACTTCTAACCTCAGAGTCCTCAACTTTAGAACAGATACAGAAGCAGTACTTTCCACGGTGGTGGGTCTGTGGAATAGCTGACAACAAAAAGTTTGGCACGACTCAAATGGTGAAATGCCTTTTCTTTTGGACCTAGCAGTCAAGGCAGTAGAGCTTTGGAAAACACGTGTACCGGTGTCCACGACAGAGCCCGAAAGATGTCAAAGATAGGCAAAGTGGTAGCAGCCTTAGCCCTGGTGGAATGAGCCCTTAACCCCTCTGGTGGTTATTCCTTGGCCATTGCATAGCAGATTGTGAGGCAGAGGACTATCCACCTTGACAAAGTCCCTTTCTGCTGTGCCTTACCACAGATAACCTCACAAAGAGCTGATCGTTCATCGGATGATCCTTGGCGAGATCAATGGTAAAATATGAAACCTTTCTCTAGGTCCCGATGATTGAGTCTACTGTCCTTATTTGAGGGGTGAGGTGGGGCAAAAAGAGTTGGAAGTGAGGGATTGTCGAACAGGAAAAGTAGACAACTTTAGGCCAAAAGGCAGCATTGGTCTTCAGCACCATTTGTCTGGGAAAAAAATAGTTTAAGGTGGCTGCATTGAGAGAGCTTGGAGTTCACTCACAGGAAGAGCCGAAGTCACTGCAACCAGAAACACACACTTTAGATTCATGAGATGTAGTGAACCGCTCTGGATGGGTTCAAATGGCGTGCACACAGAGAAAGTGAGGACCAAATTAAGATCCCATTGTGTAATAAAAAAGGGTTTGGGCTAAATAAGCACTTGGGGTAAACAAGCGAGTCAAACAGTTTAGACACCTCATGACTGAGTGTGATCTAAAGAAGAATGGCTGGTCCAGTAAACATAAAACGGCTGACAATTAATCAATACCCAGCAAGTCTTTGCTGAATCAGGGATAAAACAAATGAGACAGACAGCTTGGGCTGTAGTGGGTCAGTTCTGAGTGTGCCAAACCAGGCCACAAATGTTTCCCAATTCCTGGCATAGACAGACTTCGCAGAGGGGTGCCGTGCAGCAAGAATGACATCCACAACTTTAAATTCAAACCCATTCAACTGCCGCTGGTCAATCTCCACGCATGGAGGTGCAGATTGTGCAGGCTCGGGTGCAAGACCCTGTTCTGCTACTGTGACAGGAGATGCTACTAAGGCAGTAGTCTGAACGGAGGACAGACGCTCATGCCTAGAGGGTCTGGGTACCACAGTCTCCTTGCCCAAGCCGAAGCCACTAGGATGACTTGCTCTCCGTTGTTCATTATCATCTTCAGAACTCAAGGCATACAGGAGTGCCATTCTCCATATCAAGAACCCTTCACATAGAGGAAGCCTTCTTGGAATCTTCAGCATGCAAATGGTTTGACATAGCGCCTTCTTGGCGGTGGCAAGAAGATATAGCCAGGATTCTCTACATTAATGGAGGATGCCTTGTGCACTCTCGGAAGGTAGCCAACATTCCTGATCCGCCAATTACCTCTGGCTGAGTTCATCCGCTCTGGCATTCAGAGATCCCACAAGGTGTTTCTCGACAAGGGAAATGGTCTGGTGCTCCAGACAGCTCCAAAGACAAAGTGTATTCTGCACAGGACCCTGGACCAAACCCTGCTCTTCTTGTTGCAGTACCACAGGACGGAGTTGTTTTTAGAGAGACCATGAACCAGCCTCCCTTTGATGGACAGAAGGAAGGCTTTGGCCCCACTACTCCACCAGGCTGATAGGGAGACAGGTGTCTGCTGAAGACCAGAGTACTCTGATTGATCTCCACCTCTCCCAGATGACATCTCCATCCTAGCAGTGATCTGTTACCCTCGTCAGCTCTGGGTGGGGCAGAGGTGCCCAATTGTGGTTGATTCACCACTGCAAGTCTCTTGCATTCTTCTCCAACACCTGGATGGAATTTAAGAGAACTCCTTGATGGTGGCCCACTGAGACTAAGTTCCACTGCAGAGGCTGCATATTTCATCTGTCACAGTCGAGGAGCAGGATGTTAAGAGGCCTATAAGCCTCAGAGTCACTGTCACTGAGAGCTAGGCAGAGGCTGAATCATCTGTATCATTGCCTAAATGTCCTGGACTTCTAGTAGTGAGCAGGTATGAAACAACACTGAATCCAGGATGGCTCCAAAAAATAGGAGCTTCTGAGAAGGAGGTCAGGTGTAGTTTAGGCATGTTGCTAGTGAACCCCAGCAATGTCAGAAGGCCCACAGTCGTCTGGAGGTGGGCTATGAAGCACTATGGCCAACTTGCTTTCAACCGCAAGGAAAACTGGAATCCCCACCCTCCGAAGATGTGCTGCGACTACCGCCATTACCTCTGTAAACACCCGAGGGACACTGGTGAGGCCAAGTGGGAGCGCAACAAATCGAAAATATTCCTTGCCCACCTTGAGCTACAAGTAGCATCTGTGGGACTGCAGAATGGGTACATGAAACTCGGTATCCTGCAGGTCCAAAGCAACCATCTAGTTCCCTGGATCTAGGGCAGACAGAATCTGAGCCAGCATGAGCCTCTTGACTCTGTCCTTCTGCCAGAAGATGTTCAGAAGGTAGAGATCGGAAACAGGACAATGATCTCCATCCTTTAATTAGCACGGGGAAATAGCCGGAGTAATAGCCAGTTCCTTTTTTCTTTGGGTTGGGTTTTTCTCTAGCACTTCTTTTTTTTGTAAAACTTTTTATTAACAATACATCTGCAGCAGTTACAGTTCTCTAGCACTTCTTTAGCCAAGAGTCTGCACTTCTTGGAGCAAGATGGACAGGTGTTCCTCTGAAAACGAAAATGCTACTTACCAGTATGCATCTGTTCTTGGCATGTAGAGCTGTAGAGTCATATACTGTGCATAGATCGCCATCAGGTGTTGGGCTCGGATGTTTGCAGTTTGTTTTTGTTCGATGAAGTCTTTGTAGTCACGAGATAGGTGACTCCTCCTTACAATGACAGTGCGCTTAGGCATCGACTCCATCCCCAGATTGTTTTCGCCATAAAGGGTGATGATGGAGTTAGTAAGAAATTGAAAGAGATGTCCATGTGTGATGTATCTAAGTAAGATAACACCGCAACAGATAAAGGTACCCGGGGAGGCGGGTGTGCGTAAATAAATCTACAGCTCTACATGCCAAGAACAGATGCATACTGGTAAGTATCATTTTCGTTCGAGGCATATGAGCTGTAGATCATATACTGTGCATATACAATACAGCAGTTTTGTTTGTGGTGGTGGTGGCTAACCTGTATCTGTTGCAGTGGTTTGAAAGAGTGTTCTTAAGACAGCCTGGCCCACACTAGCTTTTTATTTTGCTTTCACATCTACACAATAGTGTTTTGTAAATGTGTGTGGTGTAGACCAAGTTGCAGCTTTGCAGATGTCGTCTAAGGGAATGTTACCTAAGAATGCCATAGAAGCCCATAGTTTGCGCGTAGAATGAGCCCTTGGCTTTAAGAAAGCATATTTGGATGCACTTAACAATCCACGTGCAATGCCTGCTTTTGAAATGGGATTGCCTTTATGAGGTGAGGAAAGAGCAACAAAAAGTTGTTTAGTCTTTCCAAAGGACTTATAGTTCGTTAAATGTAATAAAGTAGTGCTCTTTTAATGTCTAGCGTGTGAAGAGCCCTTTCTGCCACGGAGTCTGGTTGAGGGAAAAAAACTGGTAGCTCAACAGACTGGTTAAGATGAAATGCAGACACAACTTTAGGTACAAATTTTTGATTAGTTCTGAGAACCACTTTGTTCTGATGAATTTGCAAAGGTGGTTCTTGTATGGTTAGTGCCTGGAGCTCACTCACTCTTCTAAGAGATGTGATGGCTATAAGGAAGGCTACTTTCCAAGTGAGGAATTGTAGTTCACATTTGTGCAGAGGTTCAAATGGTGGGTCCATGAGCCTTGTAAGGACGATATCAAGATTCCATACTGGAGAGGGTTGTACTCTAGGGGGAATTATTCTTTTAAGTCCTTCCATAAAAGCTTTAATAGCGAGTAATCGAAACAATGACAAGTGTTGTCTGTTTTGTAGATGAGCTGCTATTGCAGCTAGGTGTAGTCTTATACATGTCTATGCTAGGTAACAGCGTTGTAGGTGTGATAGGTAGCAAATAATGTTCTGAGTGGAAGCGTCTAGTGGATTGATTTTATTGGTTGTACAGTAAATTACAAATTGTTTCCACTTTGCTGCGTAGCATGCTCTGGTAGTAAGACGTCTAGCCTCTTTAATGACGTTCATGCATTCTGGCCGGAGATTAAGGTAGCCAAACTCGAAGACTTCAGGTGTCAGATTGCAAAGTTGGGTTAATTGGGATCTGGATGCCTTATCTCTCCATAGTTCTGAGTGAGAAGTTTGGGAGAGAGGTGCAGTTTTTGCTGAGGAACTACTGACATTTCCAAAAGTGTTGTGAACCAGGGTTGTCGAGCCCATGTGGGGGCAGCCAGGATCACTGTGAGGGAATGCTGTTTGAGCTTCCAAACCACTAATGGAATGAGTGGGAGAGGCGGAAAAGCATAAGCAAATTTCCCTGACCAGTTCATCCATATCGCATTGCCTTTGGGCAACGGGTGTGGATACCTGGACGCAACGATTGGTCATTTTGCGATTTGGTGGGTGGCAAACAGATCTATTTCTGGGTGGCCCCATATTTCAAACAATGGAAGAAGAACTTGAGGATGAAGTTCCCATTCGTGGATCTGTTGTTGACGACTGAGCAGATCCGCGATTTGATTGTGCACTCCTGGGAGGTGTTCTGCCAGCAGATATATGTTTTGTTGAATGGCCCATTTTCATATGCGTTGAGCTAAGTGTGAAAGTTGTAGAGAATGTGTTCCTCCCTGCTTTTGTATTTAGTACATTGCTGTCATGTTGTTCGTACGAACTAAGACAGCTTTGCCTACTGGATGGAGTTGAAAGGATTTCAATGCCAGAAATATTGCCAGTAATTCCAGGTGGTTTATGTGGAATTGTTTTTGCTTTGTAGTCCATATCCCTTGAATGTTAAGGTTTTGGAGATGTGCTTCCCAGCCAGTGAGCGATGCGTCTGTTAGCACAATCTGTGGAACCGGGTCGAGGAACGGCCACCCCTTGGAAAGGTTTTGTGTGGTCCACCAGTGCAGAGAGCGATATGTGCGGCTGTCCACCAACACCAGATCTGTTAGCTGACCTTGAGCCTGGTTCCACTGACGTGCTAAGTATTCCTGTGGAGGACGCCTGTGGAGTCTTGCATAAGGGACGATTAGGATGCAAGAAGCCATCATCCCGATTAATTGCATGAACACTCGAGCTGGTAATGAGTGTTGAGGCTGAAATTGTGATATTAGAGCCTGTATGTTGCGTATTCTGACCGGGTTGGGGTATGCTAGAGCTTTGGAAGTGTCTATTGTAGCTCCTACATACATTTGTGTGTTGGATGGTTGAAGATGGGACTTGGTGAAATTTATGGTGAATCCCAAGTTGTGAAGTAACTGAATTGTTTTTCGGGTGTGGTGAACGCAGCTGCTGTGTGACTTGGCTTTTATGAGCCAGTCGTCCATATATGGGAACACTTGAATGTGTTGTCTTCTTAAGTGAGCTGAAACTACTGCAAGGCACTTGATGAAGACCCTGGGTGCTGTGGTCACCCCGAAGGGGAGGACTTTGAACAGGTAGTGCTGACCGTCCACCAGGAACCTGAGATATTTTCTATGAGCTGGATGAATGGGAATGTGGAAGTAGGAGTCCTTTAAATCCAGAGTGGAAAGAAAGTCACCTAATTGAAGCAATGAGAGCACCTGTTGGAAGGTGACCATGTGGAAGTGATCAGACTGAATATAGAGGTTTAGTGGTCTGAGGTCCAGTATTGGCCTGAGAGAGCCGTCCTTTTTTTGAAATTAGGAAATATAGAGAGTAAACCCCCGTGCCCTGATAAGGCAAGGGGACTGGTTCTATTGCATGTTTTTGTAACAGGGAGAATATCTGTTGGTTTAGGAGAGTCAGATGTTGTGATGACACTGGACGTTGTCTGGGAGGAATATTTGGGGGAGTGGAGGTGAGTTGTAGGCAATAACCATTCTGGATAATTTGTCTTACCCACTTGTCTCTTGTGATGGAGTTCCAGACAGGTAGAAACAGTGAAAGACGTCCCCCGACAGGAGTGGAATGGTTGGGGGGTAGTGAAGGGAAGTCACTGCTTGGTGTTAGAGGAATTGCGGGTGTTGTTACCTCTGGATCTTCCCCTATTATTGTTCCCTCTGTATCCTTCCCGAAAATATCCTTTGGGGGAGGTAGACTGATTGGGGCTTTTGTAAGATGAGGAGGGATTTTCTAATAACATTGTTTTGGAGCCACCCCTGTAAAAGGAGCTGCGAAAGGAACCCCTGATGGAAGGGAGTTGCAAGGCCCCCATGGACTTCGCAGTCTCGGTATCTTTCTTTATTTTCTCCAATGAAGTATCGACTTTAGGTCCAAAAAGATGCTCTTGATCGAAGGGCTGATTGAGTATGGTGATTTGAACTTCTTACTTGAATCCGGAGATTCAAAGACAAGCGTGCCTATGCAGTAATATGCTGGTGTTAATGGCACGGGATGCTGTATCAACCGCATCTAGGGCGCATTTAATGGAAGTATTAGTTATCAGTTTTTCCTTTTGAACAAGTTCATTGGCCTTGTTTTTGTGTTCCTCTTTTAAGTACTGCATTAGTTTTTCGAGCTCGTCATAGAGCTCTCTATCATAGCGCGCTAGGAGAGCTTGAGCATTGGCGACGCGCCAATGGTTAGCAGCCTGTGATGCAATTCTTTTCCCTGAAGTGTCTATAAGTTTTGACTCCTTGTCAGGAGGAGGGGCGTCACATGTAGCTTGGGAATTAGCCCTCTTGCGTGTGTTAAACACAACAAGAGAGTCCAGAAGTACTTGACCTTTGATGTACACTTAGTCTATGGGAGCTGCTTTATATTTTTTATCCTCCCTTGGTGTAAGTATTCGGGCTCTAACAGGGTCTTTGAATACTTCTGTTGCGCGTTTTAACATGCCTATTACCATAGTCAGGGTGTGGGTGGATTTGTGTGAGGGTGCAAATGTTTCTACTAAGAAGTCCTCTTCTAGGGGATCAGTGTGTAGTTCTACCTCATGGTAGTGAGCAGCCCTATTAATAATTTGTGCAAAACCAATGTTATCATCAGGTGGTGATGGCCTGGACAGATACAGATGAGGGTCATTGTGGAGATCTGGATCTTGATCATAGTCATCCCATGGGTCTTGGTCCTGTGGTATGTTATAGTCTCCATCATCCCCTAGTGTATCCCCATCCCCACCATCATCACCATCATCACCATCCTGTGGCACAGGTGAGTGTGTAGGTAATGGTGAGTTTGCTGGTGTGATGAATAAGTTAGGATCAGAAGGAATAGGAGAGGGAGGTATATAAGGGGGAGAAGGGTTAGTACCCAAGTCCTTGCGTTTAATTGGTATGGGAGGAACCTCTGGAAGGTCTAGTTTCCGTTTCTTAGGTTTGGTGAGAAGTTGGTCAGTTTTGAGGTCAATATGCAGTGTTTTCTGCCTTGGATCCGAAGTATCTAGAAAAGAAAGGTCTTTGAGTGGTGTGTCTTGTTTCGGCGCCGGAAGCTTGGCCATAGGGTGTTCCTTAACGTGATTAAGCTGTGACGGTTTTGTAGGTGTTTTTGACTCTGAAATCTTTGGTGAGGGAGTTTTCGGATTTGAGATTTTATTTGCCTCCGAAACTTTGTCCTGTTTTGGCTACGAAACTTTTTCTTTTGGTGGCTTCAGAGTCGGGGTTTTCGACGTCGAAGGTGGCTTCGGTGCCGGCAATGAAATGTGGGGCACCGACTTGGTTTTAGGCTTCGGTGCCGAAGGTGTATGTTCAGTGCTGGAATGGGGCCAACTCTAGCCCGAGTCGGAAGGCTTTTGTTTCGGTTTCATAGCCGGGCCAGAGGGCGCGGCGTCTTAAGTATGATCACAGTGCTCGGGCAGGTGTTACCAGAGCCTTAGATTTGGGTTTGGTGGAGGGCTGGGTTGTAGTACTCACTCTCCGCTGAGCAGGGGTGATAGTTTGCTGGTCTTCCTTGGAGTCGTCGGCTTTGGAGACGGAGATATCCTCTGCAGGTTGGAGTTCAGGATGGACGGTGGAACCTGCTTCGAAGATGTCTGGAATCGAGCTGCTGCTGCTGGACATTTCATGTCATCGAGCCCGATGATCACGGATGGTTTTCTTCGACCGGAACGATGTACAGGCCTCGCAGTGCTAATCCTCGTGCTCAGGGGAGAGGCAGAGGTTCCACACTTCGTCTAAGTCTGTTTGTGGGAATTTAGCACCACACCTGAGGCATTTTTTAAACAGAGTCTGTTCCATCGACAGCGGTCGTTGTCGCCCTGGCTAGGCCCAATGGCCCGTGTCGAAGTTCTTCGTCGGAAGGGAAATGCGATCGGAAACAATACCGTCATGTGGTGAAGGATTGCGCGCCAAAGAGGGTTCGAAGACGATACCGAACCAGAGCGCAGGCAATCACATCCGAACCCGATGGTGGAAAAAAACAATCTGGGGACGGAGTCTATGCCCATGAGCACTATCATCGTAAGGAGGAGTCACCTATCTCGTGACTACAAAGACTTCTTCGAACAAAGACAAACTGCAAACATCCGTGCCCAACACCAGATGGCGATCTATGCACAGTATATGATCTACAGCTCATATGCCTCGAACATGTTCTTATGTGAGTGGAAGATGTGGTAAGTCATAAAGGAATGGCAGGGCATAGCCTCTTTGGACGATCTGGAAGTCCACTTGTCAGATGTTATACTTTTCCACCCTTGCAGGACATATCTGATCCTTGCCCCCAAAGGGTGGTTGTGTGCCACCAATGACAAACAAAAAGCAGTTTGGAGTCTAATGCTGTATGTGCGGGTGTATGGTCAGTTATTTTGCCTGTGATGGCATGGACCTTGTCTGATTGATCCTGTCTTAAACAGGTCTAGGGTGCCTATTGTGAGGGTAGTGGGCCTTGGCGTTGGTGGTACGCCAACCCCCTGGCTTAGCCTCTAAAGGGGTCAAACTATTGAGGGTACGGTCTCACAGGGGTAGAAATAACAAGGTAATGCAGAGTGGCCTGGCTTTCTTTAAAACATGTAAATGCTGAGTCAGCCTTCTTGCCAAACAGGTGCGAACCACTCACTGAATGGCATGTCCATCAACGAGGTTTGCATGCCCCCAGAGAAGCTTGATTATCCCATCTGAGTGTGCCGCCCAAAAACCACACTATTGTAAAGCGCTCTGCCCAAGCAGTTCGTAGTGTCCAGTCCACAAAGGATGAGGTACTATGTTGTGTCCTGACCAAGGTGTTGTGTCACAAAATATGGATTACTTGGTACTGGCCTGTAGTGTCTGGCAACTTGCCTGTTCCCTGATAGACCACAACAGATCTTAGACCACCCGTAAGTGGGTCAGTTATGGCTTCATTAGATGAAATAATGGCACTGATGAAGTTTGCCCGGGTTCCAAGACCAACTTTAGTATGTTGGTTTTGACTTCAATAGATGGCAGTTGTAAATCTTATACCTCTGACACACATCTCATTACCATGGCAAAGGAGGCACTCTCCTCCATAGGTGGTCCAGGAGGAGAACACAATCCAGCGTCTAGGGAAGTGTCCAACCCACTGGCCTCCGGCACGTCCATATAAAAAGCCCCTCTCAGAATACAGTGTCAAGTGTATGAGTCTATCACAGACTTGGAGATCATGTAACTCTAAATAAATGCGGACTGCCCTCCTCTGAAGAATGATCCCTTTCCATCCTAGAATTCAGATATTCCTGCCACCTCTAGCTACAAAAACACATATCTGTCCTCAGTCTTTGACATGTACTCTTTGCAGGAAACCACAGATGTATGAACAGCCATGTTAATCAACACATTTGTCATACTTTCTAGGTCCTGTATATGTACATGGCTAATATCTGGTGTCAAGGGCTAGATGCAATATCCCACCTTTCTATTCATACCTTATTTGCCAGAAAAAAAGAATTACTGTACAAAGCTGGCTCTGTATATACTATACCAAAGTAAGGTATAGTGTGCACAGTCCAGTGGATCCCAAGAGGTATAGAAGAGACTAGAGTAGATAATACCTTCCTCTCTTTTGTGGTAGTGTGGTTGAGCAGTCAGTCAGGCATATCAGGAGAGTGTGTTAAACATTTATTGTATTCACTAAATTAAGAACTGATGGCACACACTCAGAGACCGAATCCAGATCAATTATGCAAGTATAAAAAAGGGTATACTTATATTTTATTTTTAGGACCAAGCAGGACTTGGCACAGGTAAGATGCTTTCAAATGCAAAACTTTACAAGAAAACGCAATTGTGGTTGAAATTGGATTCGTCCTAGGTTTGTGTTTGCTTTTAAAACAGTTCAGAATACATTGAGATTACTTTAAAATTACTTTTCAGTTACTTCAACTACTCGGGATGATATGCCTAGAAATCACAACGTGGACCTTATAAAACATAGGTAAGTAGGACATTTTTAGGTTCAAAGTAAAATTACTTTTTTTAACCAACAATCTCATCGACCCATCGCAATATGGTTTTAGAGCAGATCATAGCACAGAGCTGGCTCTAATTAAATCTACAGAGGAGGTGAGGGAGGCATTGGACAGAGGAGGAAAGGCTATTCTGATTTTATTAGATCTGTCAGCAGCCTTTGACATGGTCCATCATGAGGTTCTGATGGACCGGCTGTCTGAAATAGGGTACAAGGAGTTGCATGGAACCTTCTGCAGGCGTTCCTTTTGGGAAGAACGCAAACTGTGGATCTGGACAACCACAGGTCAAAGCCGTTCACTCTCCCATGTGGGGTGCCACAGGGATCATCATTAAGCCCAACACTCTTTAATGTATATGTGATCTCCTTGGCAGCCCTGATCAAATCCTATGGTTTCCAAATCACCTAATATGCAGACAACACGCAAATAGTGTTGTCAATCAGAAACGGAGAAGAGAAGGAAACTGGGGGTCGATTTCATGACGGCATGAAGGCCATCTCAGGATGGTTGTCGGCCAACTGCTTAAAATTAAAGTCTGGCAAAACAGAGGTCCTTATATTTGGAAATAACCCTAATATGTGGGCGCCAGAGTAGTGGCTAGAAGAGCTGGGCGTGTGCCCCCCTACTCACCAGGAAAGCAAAAATCCTGGGGGTGATTATTGACAATAAGCTCTCTTATGGCAATCACATAAGCATGGTGGTCTCAGCATGCTTCCTAATCCTTAGCATAATAAGGAAAATAAAGATTTTTCTTCCTGAGAGCAGTCTCAGGACAGTGATCACAGCCCTCATTATGGCGCGAATCAACTACTGCAACAGTCTTCTGCTAAATGCCGAAAAAAAGCACATTAATAGACTGCAAATTGCACAAAATGCAGCAGCAAGACTATTCACAGGAACTCCCAAATTTGTCTCTGTAAAGGAAGAGCTGGCACAACTTCACTGGCTCCCCGTGAAGCAAAGAGTACGTTTTAAGGCCCTCTGTATGGCCTTTAAAGATCTCAATGTAATTGGCCCTAACCATCTAAGGCAGAAATTCAAATGGTACATGCCCGCTATGAATCAGCGGTCCACAGATGCAAAACTACTCAGAATTCCCCCGATCAAAAAGGCCAGCTGGGGGGCTGAGGTTTCATTACATGTGCCTTCAAAGCTTGGAATGAGCTCCCATTCCATCTGAGGAACTCATCAAATCTCCTCTCATTCAGAAAAGGGCTGAAAACCTGGCTCTTCACACAGTAATATTCCATCACAGATAACCAGCAGGTACGCTCAGCGCCAGGACACCCCAGGGTAACCGTGCGCTATACAAGCTCCATTAACGTAACATAACTTTGTTTTTCATACAAAAGTCAGTTCAACACTTAAAACATATTTGGAGACAAATCACAACATGGGTTCCTATGGAAGGAAAGCATGTTATTCGTCTGCGGGTAAGTAAACCACCTGCAGGAATAGTTGTTGGGGGGTTAGAACCAAGGTTTTCCAAGGTTCACAAAGACACTCAAGTTGCACCACCTGCAGCACTAGGGTGGCCGTGTGCAGAGTGCAGGGGCCCAAGGTTAGCCAAGCCGGGGCAGTCGGCCAGGGACTGCTTACGAGCAGGCCACTCTGTTATGGGAGCAAAGATCATGGGGTTAGGATCAGCACTGCAGGGGCCAACAATCAGCACAAGAGCTGCACCACCAGCAGCACGGAGGCGGCCGGATGCAGGGTGCCAAGACGACGTCGGGAGCGCTGTTGGTTTCAATGGAGATCTTCTGAATAAATTAAGTGCACCAGGCTCTGTTAGGGAGGATTCCTGAGGGTGACCACAGGCAAGAGGAGTGAGTAGTTGGAGGGTTATGGAATGCCACGTTGGCTGGGCCACCCACGGCCGTAGGGTGTCGGGTTCAGGTGTGTCTTTGGGAATCAAGTGTTCTTACCAGCTGCGGTCGAGGGGACCCATCAGGTTGAGGCTGTAGGCATTGGGGAGAAGGTCGAGGCAGGTTAGGGATCACTAGATCCCAGGTCAGGATCACTGAGATCTCCTCAGGATGTTGGGCCACTCGGGCCGCTGGCATCGGTGCAGAGTAGTGCAGAACTAGGGAGTCGCCTGGATCCGGTTTCTGTGTTGGAGTCTTCAGTTGAGCAAACCTGGTGCTCACCGGAGACAAAATCTGTTTAGGAGGGGCAGGGCAGGGCAGGTCCTCTGGGTTCTGGATGGCTGCTGGACACGTCGGGGTTTCGCTGGGTGCAGGTCAAAGTTGGGACAGGCCGGTAGGGCTGGGGCCAAAGCAATAGTCGTCCTCTTCTTCCTCTTTCAGCATGGCTCTTCGGTCCTTTTTTTTTTAAATCTGAGTAGGCAAGGTTCAGGGTCACCCCTAAATACTAAATTTAGGGGTGTTACAGGGGTGTGCAGGTTGGGACCAATAGGTCCCTTCCCTGGGGTAAGTACGCACCCTATTATGCGACCCTCAAGTGTGGGACATGAGCCTCTCTCTGGTTGGCTGGGTCCCCTCATCTTGAAGATGGAGGGGACTGAGATGTGTGCTTCACCTCGCCTCCTCCACGTGAGAGGTGAGCTTGGCAAAGGTGGGCATTCCTCTCTCCCTACCTTGGTTTACCTGCCGATTCTCCGGCCTAAAGTGGGGGCAGAACCGGTGACAGCCAGTTGCTGGGGGCAGCAAAAGGCAGTGTCGGCTACCAAAGGCGACAGGCATTTAGAGCATCCCCTTTGTGGACCCAGCCCATCCTGGGGAGGAGAGAGAGAGAGGCATAATACCTCTGCCAGGATGGGCTTTGTTTCTGGACCCAGATAGCGGAGGCCCTCTACCCAGGGGTCCAGAAACCTGTCTGGTAGTGGTAAATGGCAGGTAGCCATTTAGGAACCATAGCAAGACTGGGCGTTTTTCAGGGGCCATCTCTATTTTACATTAAATCCCACACTTGCATCAGTGTGGGTTTAATGTGCTGAGAAGTTTGCTGCCAACCTTCCCAGATTTCAGTAAAGCCATTATGGAGATGTGGAGTTCGTAATGACCAACTTCCTGACCATATACTCTTTATGGCTTTACTGCATTTACAATGTTTAAAAATGGACTTAGACACTGTAGGGGTACAGAGCTCATGCAACTGTTCCCTCACCAGTGGTCTAGTGAAACCTGCTAGAGGCGTGACTTACCTAGGCCACAGGCTGTGGGTTGCAGGCATGGCTCACTGGTATGTGTGCTATGTCGACTCATCACCTTTCTCTGCACCAAAACATGCAGCTTGCAATGGCAGTGTGATGGTGTTCAGGGTCTGTAAAGGTGGCACAATAGGTGCTGCAGTCCTTAGAGGCCTTCCCTGGTCACAGTGCCCTTGGTACCCATGGTACCTTTTACAAGGGGCTTACCTGTGGCCAGGGATGTGCCAATTGTGGGTACAAAGGTACAATTTTAAGAAGGAACACAGGTGCTGTGGCCTGGCTAGCAGGATACCAGCACACATTCAGTCAAGTTGGCATCAGGTATCTGGCAAAATGTTAGGGGGTAAGCATACAAAAAGGGCACTTTCCTACAATTACTCCTCTGGGTAATCACTGTGTTGATGACATAAGTTTATATATTGGAAACCAGGCATCCCAAAAAAATAAGCCACTGGAGGAAAAAGCCCAAAAGGCATAAAATGTTCTAGAAGGCAAGGCTCCTTATAATCCAAATCGTGCATAAGAATATCCAAACACTAAACCAAGCTGACAAGAGTAGAGATCGGTCAAGAATGCAGGATTTCAGATTAAACTTTATTTTTAAAGAAGGAACACGAATCGAGAATAAGGGGCGAAAAATCTGTTCAAAAAATGAAAAAACACTTCATACTTTATTTCAGCATGTTTATATATTTAGACAAGAGGAAATTACCTCAGAAACAGAAAAGAAGCCATTTCAGATTACAGCAAGAGTGTACGAATCAGTAACAGCATATGGAAATGGTATTTTCAAGTAGCAACACCTTCTATTCAAGAACTATTTCCGGTGTGAAGTGTCAAAGACAAAACGGAGACCGCAAGGTAAGAAAACAAGCATTTGCAATGCAATCGGTCTCGCCTTTGGGACCTTATATGTATTTAGCTATGCAGCACATTAGCCTTGTTGCTGAAACATCTACTGTTCTTTAACATGGAGGGAAAGTAAGCACCAAACTGCATGACACACCAGGTATGGGAAAACATGGAGAGAAATATTGCCTTTCAGCGGGAAATGGTATAGTCCAACGCCCTGTTTTTAATATAAAATCAGAGCCTTCGGAAGTCATATCACTGAAAATACAAGATTTGAAAAAAATATTATTGTCCATTGGTGCTCGTGGAAGACCATTTCTATGAAAGGGAATCTAGAGAATGCTAAAATGATTCTGGTATTTTACTGACCTCTGCTGGTCGTTTTCTATCAAGAAAGTTAAATAGAGGCAGTTGCCAGAAAAGAGAGAGTGGGGACTGAGATTGGCAAGACCAAGGCAAATAAGAAGAGATAAAGAGGACATGAAACCATTAAGCAAAAAAAAAAAAAATGGGCAGTAAAGGTGACAGGCTTGCGGGGAGGGGCTAGCTATATATATAGAAAGGGGTGGCATGAAAGAAGATGCACGGGCAGATAGGCAGGGAGGGAGCCGTGCAAGCCTAGATTGAGGGAAAGCCTGGGAGGCAGGGGAGGAAAGGAAGGACAGACGGGGAGGTGACCCACAACACTCACAGAAAAGCAATGGACAGATTAAAGGAGAGGCGTGAGGGATCCGGGGTTGGGGGTGAGATAAAGTGAGGGAGTGAGCCAGAAGAAGAGAAATGGAAGGGCATGCCCATGAGAGGCAGAGGCTGAACACTATCAGGCACCGATGCAGTAGACAGGGACGGAGAGAAGTGCGCACAGAGAATGAGAGGGTTAATTTAGAGGCGTATTATACAAAGGCAAAGAGAAAGGCATAAAGTTAGAGAGACACAGGCACATGCTAATAGCGAGGGGGTTATAGAAAGGTAGAATGAGACCAGGCAAAGTACAGACTGGAACAGAGGGAAAGAGACAGACAGAATGGCAGTGAATAGAGAGGTTTTGATGGGGAGACAGCGCAAAAGAGAGACGCTGGTGGATTGAACGGGGAAGAGAGGAGCAGTGGTTTTTATAGAGCACTGCTGTTAGAACCTTCCACATAAAGGCTGTCAGAATAACCTAAAAATGTTCAGTGCACATAAACAACCAACAAAAATATTAAAATCTCGGAATTAAGATAATTGAATAACATTATTGCTGCTAAAAATGGGAATTAGGATGCTGCATCCCAAAAACAGATGTGGACACAGCCACTCCCTCTCTTTCATCACATTGGGAGTTCTGACAGTGGGAAAAAGGATTAGTTACTTACCTGTAATCCTAGTTCTCTTCCAGGGGTATCCTCATCAAAGTCATAAGCATTAGAATATTCCCGCCCATGTGCGGGATCCCGGAAACAGTATATTATATGTGCCCCACATATACATATCCATACATATATACCTATATGTATACACAAGCAAATGCAGCCCCTAACACCCTAGAGCTGGATCATGCTGTAAGGAATTTCCACTACACATTAGAAAAATAGCATTATAAACATGAGAAACAACATTATAACTTGTTTGGAAACTGTTTTAATGCTTAGAAAACAGCAGAAATTCTTAGAAAACACTGAAAGCATAGGAAGCTCCCAGGCTGCATTGCAAATACCCAGTCTAAAAAGACTGAAAAGCTAACTCATAGCTGTATAGTAAAAACTGACACCGTGCCTTTAAGGCACACCTGACCCCCACCTTCCCATCATGCCTCAGGGGTGACAGTTAGGTCAGTTGTTCTTTGCGGAGACTGAAAAGTCATGGCACAAAGAAAATAATAACCTCTGAAAACTATCACACCTTTGCCCGGGGAGGCGGGAGGGTTGCTTATGACTTTGATGAGGATACCCCTGGAAGAGAACTAGGATTACAGGTAAGTAACTAATCCTTCTCTTCCAGGGGATCCTCATCAATAGTCATAAGCATTAGAATAGAATAGCGAGCCTCACCTCATCCCCCTGCGGGCAAAGGAAATAAAAAAACAGAGAAGGGACAGTATGCTCAGATAGCTCAGCTACCCAAACAGGTTCCTCAAGGAGGCTTGGCCTACTTGGGCATCCGCCCTGGAATCGGATTCGAGGCAGTAGTGCCTGGTAAAAGTATGGACCGATTTCCAAGTGGCCGCCTTGCAGATCTCTGCCATAGGAACGTCATGCAGGAAAGCTACTGTGGCCGCTTTCCCCCTAGTAGAATGGGCCTTAGGGGCCAAAGGTAAGGGCCTTTTCGCCAGCTGGTAGGCTAGGGTAATGCAAGAAACAATCCATCTGGAAATGGATCGCTTAGCCGCTGGGAAGCCTGTTCTCATGGCGCCATAGTTGACAAACAGCTGGTCCGTCTTCCTAATGCCTCTGGTACTTGCCAGGTAGAATTTAAGTACCCTTTTGAGGTCTAAGGAGTGGAGCGACCGCTCAGCCGGGGTCGCTGGATTCGGGAAGAAGGATGGCAGAGAAATGGACTGATTAATATGAAAATCAGACACTACCTTAGGGAGAAAGGATGGATGTGCCCTTAAGACCACTTTGTGCTGGTGAAAAACTGTGTACGGCTCTTTAGTACACAGAGCCTGGATTTCGCTTACTCTGCGTGCCGATGTAATGGCTACCAGAAAAGCCGCCTTCCACGACAGGTGCTGTAAAGAAGCTTTGTGGATCGGCTCAAAAGGTGGGCCCATCAACTTGGATAACACTAAGTTCAACTCCCACGGAGGTGAAGGGTTTCGAACAGGGGGGTAAACTTTTTTCAACCCCTGCAAGAAGTCCTTGACCACCTGCATCTGGAAAAAAGAAGGTTGACTGGGAGACCTCCTGTAAGCTGTAATGGCAGACAAATGGACCCTGATGGATGCATACTTCAAGCCTGATCTAGCTAAGTGAAGGAGGTACGGAAGGATGACGTCCTCCTGCCCCTTTGTAGGATCATGGTGATTCTCCCTACACCAAATGAAGAACCTCTTCCACTTAAACGCATAAGACGCTCTTGTGGAGGGTCGCTTCGCTTCCTTGAGAATATGCATGCAGTCAGGAGGTAGACCTAAATGCCCGTATTGCAGGACCTCAGGAGCCATGCCGTTAAGTTCAGTGAGGGAAGGTTGGGATGCAGAATCCTCCCGCCCATCTTGGACAGCAAGTCCGGCCTGCAAGGCAGCCGCCTGTGAGGTCGAACCGAGAGATGAAGAAGGTCCGGGTACCACCACTGGCGCGGCCAGTCCGGAGCTATGAGGATCATCTTCATGTCGGATCTGAGCAGCTTGGATACCACCTTCGGAATCAGAGGCAGGGGCGGAAAGGCGTAGGCAAATGTCCCTGACCAGTCCATCAAAAGAGCATTCCCCCTGGTCCCTGGACGGTGGAATCTGGACGCGAAGGCGTGGCATTTTGAATTTTCGTCGTCTGCAAACAGATCGATGTCTGGACGACCCCACCAACGGAACAGGTCCGCCACCACGTCGTCGTGCAGCACCCAGTCGGGCTGATCTTCGAAATGCCTGCTGAGTGCGTCTGCCTTGATATTCAATTCCCCTGGAAGGTGTACTGCCACCACCGAGAGGTTCCGGGCAAGCAGCCAGTGCCAGATCGCCTGCGCCTCCAGGGAGAGGGGCCGTGACCGAGTCCCGCCCTGTTTGTTCAGGTAAAACATGGTCGTGGTGTTGTCGGTCTGCACCAGGATTGAGTTGGTCTCGATTGCTGGGAGGAACGCTTTTAGAGCAAGGTGGACTGCTCGAAGCTCTAGCATATTTATGTGGTAGCCCTGTTCTTTTGCAGACCACTGACCTTGTATCTGGAGGCACCCCATGTGGGCTCCCCATCCTTGTAGCGACGCGTCTGTCACCACTGATTGCACCGGAAGTGGCTGATGAAACGGGACTCCCACCAACAGATTGTTCTGACGAGTCCACCATGTTAGGGAAGATTTCGCTACCTGGGGGAGAGAGATCCGATCTCCCCAACGACCTGTGGACTGATCCCATTGATCCTCCAGAGCTTGCTGCAAAGGTCTCATCCGCAGCCTGGCGTGGGGAATCAGAAAAATGCAGGACGCCATGGAACCCAGCAGAGATGCTACCTGCCGAACTGACGGCCTCCGCATCTGCTGCATAAGCCTGCATTTTTTCTTCATTGAAGACAGTCTCTCCTCCGAAGGATACGCTCTTCCCACGCTTGTGTCCAGAACGGAGCCAAGGTAGTGGATGGACTGAGTAGGCCGCTGCACGGACTTCGCCATGTTGACGTGAAGGCCGAGAGCGTGCAACTGCCTTAGACAGATTTGGAAGTCTTTCTTCACTTGTTGCTGGGTTGGAGCCTTCAGTAACCAGTCGTCCAGGTACGGGTAGACGAAGAG
Source organism: Triturus cristatus (assembly GCF_964204655.1). Lineage (NCBI taxonomy): Eukaryota > Metazoa > Chordata > Amphibia > Caudata > Salamandridae > Triturus > Triturus cristatus. Next base: position 568,716,060 of record NC_140586.1, read on the forward strand.
ACCCTGCTTGTGTAGGCAGGCCGCCACCACTGCCATACATTTGGTGAAGACTCGCGGGGCCGACTTGAGTCCGAATGGAAGCACTTTGTACTGGTAGTGCTTGTCTCCAACCACAAACCGCAGGTACCTGCGGTGATGCTTTGCTATTGGAATGTGAAAATACGCATCTTGGAGGTCCACCGAACACATCCAATCTCCGACTTGTAGATGTGGACATATTTGGTGAAGCGCCAACATACGGAACTTCTCCTTGACGATGACTTTGTTTAGGAGACGAAGGTCCAGAATCGGCCGAAACTTGTGCTCTTGATCTTTCTTGGGCACCAGGAAGTACCGGGAGTACACTCCTTTTCCGACCTGTGAAGGAGGAACCCTTTCTATGGCATGCTTTTGCAGAAGGGACCTCACTTCCTGCTTGAGTAGGTTTAGGTGGTGAGGACGGGACCTCTTTGGCGGGATGTCTCTGGGAAGCGCTCGAAAACGTAGCGCATATCCATGACGCAGTATATTCAGCACCCAGCGATCTTTTGTGATGCTGACCCACTCTGCTAGATGTTGCGACGCACTTCCTCCCACTGGAGTGGGCAACGGTCGTAGAGGAAGCCACAGCTCATGACTTTCCTCCTCTTGTGGCAGTGGAGGACTGTTGTTGGTGTCCACCTCTGCCTCTGCCAGACTTTCCGCCTCGAAACTGGGTTTTCCCTTGGGGTTTGCTCTGAGACCACTGAGGGGTTTGAACCCTCTGTTGAGGCCCCTTGCGTTGGGTGGGTCGAAAACGGCGCTTGAACTCCTTTTTCTTCTCCAAGCCCACGGCTTTGAGAGTGTCCAGCTCAGTTTTCATGCGCCCCATCTCCTCATCCGTGTGAGTGCCGAAGAGGGAGTTGCCAGAGAACGGGAGGTTTAAAATCCGTTGCTGTGCGTCTGGCTTGAGCCCTGTCAGACGCAACCAGGACGACCTCCTGGCGCAGACGCCGTGTGTATAAGAGTGGGCTGAGATTAGCGCACCATCCGCCGCTGTGCTAATCGACTGATTAGCCACCAGTGCCCCTTCAGTAACAATCTCCTCAAAGTCCTTTTGGTCCTCCTTGGGCAGCTTGGATTTGAAACGTTCCATCGAATCCCAGAGGGCCCTATCGTACCTGCCCAGAAGCGCTGCCGCGCTGGAGATCTTGAGGGCTGCCGCCGCCGAAGAGCAGGTCCTGCGTCCCCATGAGTCCTGGGTTCTGCTCTCCTTGTCTGGAGGGACGGAGGAGGAGGACGACGCCGTCTGACCCTTCCTGGCAGCTGCCACTATGACGGAGTCCGCAGGTGGGTCTGTCTTTACAAAGACGGGGTCAGAGGTAGCTGGCTTGTATTTTTTTAGGATACGAGCCGGAACGGCTTTGACAGTCGCCGGGGTGAGAAAAGTGTCCATGACTGGTTCCATGATTCCTGGGACCAAAGGCAGCAGCGGACGAGAGGCAGACTTTTGGTGAAGTGTTTCAAAAATCACCGAGGTTGTGACTTGGGGGACTGACATCTCAATCCCCAGCTTCAGTGCTCCCCGCTGCAACACTTCCTGGTAGGTGTTGATGTCGTCTACGGGAGAGACCCTGGACACTGGGCTGTCCGTGAGCGTGGGAGAATAGTTTCTGATGGAGGACTTGGAGGACGAGGAAGAGGACGATGATGGAGTCCTTTTGCGCTTCCGGTGATGATCACGCGCCCTTGACACAGGTGAACGTTCCTCCCGTCTGGGGGAGCGCGATCTGCGTCGCCTGTAGTCCGGAGATCTCGGACGTGCTGGCCTGGGGGGACTAGATCTGTCCGCAGCCGCCACCAGGCGTTGCAGCGGAGAATCATGCACTGGGCTGATGTATTCCCGCATCCTCCTTGTAGGCCCTGAGTCTAGCCAATGATGTGCTGGTAGTAGCCATCTGGGCGACAGAGTAACGGTCTGAGCCTGAGGAGAAGACCTACGGGGTTGAGCTGCAGGTTCTCGTGGCTTTGCTGGTCGTGGAGAGGCCTCTGAGTGGGAGGAGGAGTGGCGAGAAGCCGACTCTGTAACCAGGACCACCGACTTGTCTGAGGCCTGTCTCGACGTCGAGCGCGGTCTTGACGACGATCCGTGGTGTCCTCTCCTGTCTCGCTGGGACTCTCTCGACGTCGAACGCCGTTTCGACGTGGACCGGCGGCCATGTTCCGTGGGCGAAGCCTGCCGCCTCGACGTCGAGCGGCGATGTGAAGCCGACGACGGAGGCTCTCTCTCCCTCGACGCCGGACGCCGCGGGGACGCCGGCGGAGATGCTGCCACTCTCGACGTCGATACCGATGCCAACCTCGACGCCGAACGCCGCTTGGAGGACGACGGCGGAGGATCCTGTTGCTTCGACGTCGAACGTCGATGAAGCCTCGACGACGGTGGGGATGGTGCCCTCGACGACGGAGGGGTGACACTCCTCGACGCCGGTCGTCGCCTGGTTGACGACGGCGGAGGGTCCCTGCTCCTCGACGCCGATCGACGTCGAGATGTCGACGGCGGAGGGTCCCTGCTCCTCGACGCCGAACGCCGCTGGGTTGGCGACGGCGGAGGCTCTCTGCTCCTCGACGCCGATCGTCGCCGGGTTGACGACGGCGGAGGCTCTCTGCTCCTCGACGCCGATCGTCGCCTGGTTGACGACGGCGGAGGTTCCCTGCTTCTCGACGCCGATCGTCGCCGGGTTGACGACGGCGGAGGGGGGGTGTCTCTCGACGCCGAACGTCGCCGGGTTGACGACGGCGGAGAGGATCTGGATCTCGACGCCGCTCTGGATCTCGACGCCGATCGTCGCCGAGTTGACGATGGCGGTCTGGACTTCGACGTCGACGTCGTACCTGCTCTCGACGGCGAGCCCGCTGTCGAGAACTTCTTTTTCGAAATATGACCTACCGGAACATCTTTTCCCAGCGCCGAGCCCGACGCTGAGGCGGAAGGACGAGAGGACTTGCTTCTAGATGATTTTTTATGCCTCTTGGAGCCCTTCCTCACCGGAGATCGGCCTCTAGATGGTTGTGCCAGGCCATAAGCGCGACTTCGCTCTCTGTCCTTCAAAGTTCTTTTTGACAGGCCCTGGCAGTGAGGACATGTGCTGGAATCATGGTCCTCCGGCAGACACAGGATACAGACCCTGTGAGAGTCAGTCGCGGCCTTTTTCTTGCCACAGGCAGGGCAAGGATCGAAAAGAGAAGGCATTTTAAGTGGAAAAAATGCCCAAAAAAGCCTAAAAAAAGGCAGCCTCTTACTGACTTAGCTGTGAAACGTCGAAGTAAGGGAAAAAGAATTGAAAAAATAGACAATATTTTCTGACAAACTCAGAAAAAAGTGGAGCTCTGTTGCCAGGATCCTTCCAGAAGGAGCCGGAAAGAACAACTGACCTAACTGTCACCCCTGAGGCATGATGGGAAGGTGGGGGTCAGGTGTGCCTTAAAGGCACGGTGTCAGTTTTTACTATACAGCTATGAGTTAGCTTTTCAGTCTTTTTAGACTGGGTATTTGCAATGCAGCCTGGGAGCTTCCTATGCTTTCAGTGTTTTCTAAGAATTTCTGCTGTTTTCTAAGCATTAAAACAGTTTCCAAACAAGTTATAATGTTGTTTCTCATGTTTATAATGCTATTTTTCTAATGTGTAGTGGAAATTCCTTACAGCATGATCCAGCTCTAGGGTGTTAGGGGCTGCATTTGCTTGTGTATACATATAGGTATATATGTATGGATATGTATATGTGGGGCACATATAATATACTGTTTCCGGGATCCCGCACATGGGCGGGAATATTCTAATGCTTATGACTATTGATGAGGATCCCCTGGAAGAGAACCCCTATCGCTGCCAAACTCAGAAAGATGTACAGTATATTCTTTCGTGCCAGAGTCTGAGAAGAACACGACCATCACTTTCGAAATAGCACATGCATGTGCATAAAACAAATACAGAATATACAGTCATTCAAATGCAAACTTTCACTTTGTATAGTGATAAAAACTCATCCAGATATTTAAACATTGCACCACTCACCACGGTCCAAGTTAGACAGTATCTAAAGAACAGCTTTTGTCTTTCTTCAAGGGATGGTTTGGGACAGGTAAGGATGTGCAGTGTAGGCCAAGGCCTGATAGAGGATGGTATAGGGGTTAAATTGACCTTTTATGAGGCATAGCAACCTTACAGAACTCCCCAGTGTAGTCACAAGCTTATGGAACATCCCACTGTGTTTCATGAGAGAATTCCAATTTTAATTTAGTCAAATGACAAAGGAAGAAACTAAATGATATCTTCCTAATACTGGTCTAACTCAATTGTCCCCAGACCACAGTCCAATCCGCAGTGGCAAAGAGTTGGATAGATTGCATCCGTTGACTAATAGACTCACATAGTTCAAATGATTTATAATGCATTTATTAGAGTTGACTTTACAAAGCTCACAGGTATCTTTATCCTGTGGGAAACACCTGTTGGTATATAACTCTCAGACTAAGGATACCCTGTACTCTTCTTTGGACTGGATGACATTATAATGACGATAGAAAACATAAGAAATAACATAAATAGGATCCTATTCCTCAACTATTGATTTGGAATTCTAGTTAATAAATACAATTAAAAACTCCAAAGGTGGAATTGGTGTATTCAAATATCCCCATCTTAAAAGTGTGTGGTGCTAATCTCCAATAGACTGGAGTTACCACCTCAGTACAGAAAGAATTTGCAATTATTATACACTTTACACAGAACGGGCCACACTTTACAAAACAGAGATGTATTCATAACGCGTTTTAAAGACAGGACTTCGAAGCACCTTGCAGGAATTCAAGACGCAATACTATTATTAAGAAAGGGGTTGTTTACTCACATAAATCCTGAGGGAAAGGGCGTCAGGTTATAGACCTCAAGCACTAAACACTTGCGAATTACCAAATGCATCATTAGTATTGCCAAGAGAGTGCAAGAGTGCAAGAGCTTGGTATGCAGTTGGGCCGCTTGGTGAACTCTTTAGAAGCCGAGGCTTGCACCGAAGGACTGGAAACCAGCATGGCTAAGTGGGGGAAGTAATCACGCGTCTGACTCCCTCTTAGCAAAAAGAAGTGTGAACATTGGAAATCAAGTTCCCAACATATATGCGGAATTTATTGTTCCCGCCGGGACCGGGGATAATGCCTCCGGCAAAGTTGTACAGGATGGCGACCGGATGAAGGTGTAAGCTGCAGGCGAGGCAAATGTATAAAACAACAAACACACCACTTTGTGAAAACGAAAGAGAAAAAGCCGTAGAAAACATCGCGCACAATCTTCGCTAAATCAAAACAACTAGATAAGGGTGGACGCGTTTTGTATGTAATGTCTAAGGAGATGCAGGAAACTAAAAAGAAAAACGTGCGCACCAAACAAACATAGGCAAAAGTGAAATCTTTAGAACAAGAGGCAGACTTTTGGCGTGCATGCGTACGATGTATAGCATCGCGCTTATGCAAGAGTCTAGGTCAGGCAAAATAGAGTGCGAATGCAGCCAGCCAATCGGAGGGGGGAAAAAAGCATTTGCAAATGCAGTAGGACTCGTATTTATGCGAGCCCTATTGCATTGTACATAAAACTGCGGTCGTCCAAGAAGGCAGGAACGGGAGTGGGTGGGGGGGTTGTGGTGGGCAGAGAAGTGACAGACTGTGGGAGGGAACAGGGGGAGGCAGGGGAACAAAACAGTTTTAAAAGTAAAGGGGGGGGGGGATAGCTATGGAAGGAGAAAAATGACGACATGGCCGTCAGGAGGCGGGATTAAGTTGAGGAAAACCAATCCGATTGCAGCATTTAGGAATTCAGCCAATCAAAAAGATAGGCGGAAAGTGGGCTCAGCTTCCCCCACTATAATGTATACACCATCTCTCGACGAGACAGCGCATGCGCTGCCTAGGCGAGACCTAAAAAGATTGCTTAAATTATATCCTAATGGCATCCCTAAGGAAAATTTCCTGAAAGCAAGTTTGCTGAAAATAAGTTTCTGCCAGAAACTTGCTTGTGCTGACTCTACAACTTGTTACAACATAGGAGAAAGGAAGGGACAACTAAGAGCCGCCAAGGATGCCTTCAAATAACTAATTTGTGTGGCAGAGCACTAACCATCTACGCTCCCCTTGCTGTAGCCAATTAGTAAACACAGCTGCCTCGGACACAGTTCTGCGACCTTGGAGCGCCACCTGAAGTAGCTGACGTGCAACTACCAGCAAAATATGAATAATGGTATCGTTTTACAATAAGTCCCTCTTCTTCACCACAATCCTGATCACAAATTACGGAAGAGCAGCATAAAGACAGGAGGGCATTTAGTGGAAGGAAAATTAGTTCTCTGGACTATCGCTATGGTATCTAAATTACCCTCCAAAACTACTTTTCTGAGAAAGTGCAATATCTGCCACCTGAGGTAACTACTCTCAGGCACTGGATGCGTACTCAGAAGTCAAGATTTCATGGTCGTGGCCTCATTTCTCAAAAGTGTCACCTTGGTCTCGAAATGCAAAATCAAAGCCCGCACACACTCCAAAATACTGGACACTTTCATCATGATCTGTTGCCGCCAATTTCGCAGTAGTTTGACAGTCTACTCTCCATACTGCGCTCTGTCTCCACAATGCAACCCTTAAACCCACTAAATGCTCCCTCCAAAGCAGATATTGCCACTCTATCTGCCCTGTGGCTCTAGCTTTTTCAGCACCAACAATATCATTGTTTCTCCCTCTCTGTAGGGGGTTCTAATGCTCTCCGATGACTTACTGTCACCTCCACTGACTTCTCTGGAGGATTTGGTCCTTGGGGAGAAGTAACTCATCTTTGTTGGGAATGGTTTACTATCCTGGAAGGATGAAGGGGGGTGGGGAAGGGGGGGGGGGGGGGGGGGGGGGCAGGGGGTTGTCTTAGAAGAACGAAAACATGCTACTGTTCCCACTTCAGCATGTGCTCGATGTTAGTCACTGTGCGATGAAGGGTGAGTTGTAGCCTATTATTGATGATATCCTCCACTTCATCCCAAGGGCAAATCTTTTGGGACTCTTCTCCACCACTGTTGTGTCCCCCTTTGAGAGCCCCCCTTTCTACTGAGAACACCAACCATCTGCCTGGAGTGCTGAACGAATCTGCCGTAAAGGCGTTACTTGTGGTAGCTTCTCTGGGAGAAAAGTCAACTGTAAGAAGCCACTACTGTGATGCAGAGCAAGGTATGCTTCAGTATCCACATGGGACCAAGGTAGACCTTTAGGACCCGTCAGAAGTCTCATCCAGGGATGGAGCCACAACAGCATCTGGACCTACCTCCTGCCCATGGGGCTAGAATATGGCTGTGGGGATGGATGTATACCAGAGCTCATAAGGAACGTGGCCATCTTTCCGCTCTGCAGGCACCACTCACTGCTTAGAGTGAATTAAAAAAAATACTAAACATCGAAGTAATCCAATACTTTCCCTGCTCTAGAGGACCTGGGTATTCTGGAAGGTAAAAAGATCTACAGATTGATGTGGATAAGTGACAATACCTTGCCTAAATTGAACGACTGGTCTGACTTGGAAGAGTGACAATTCCTTGCCGAACATGAAGGACTGGTCTTAAGAATAAGCTAGTCCTAATGAAAACCTGTGGAACTCTAAGGATGAAAGAGTTTGTAATAGCTAGACCTCTGAGCCAAAGTCAGGGAAAATAGACAATTATTTCTAGGTCATCAGTTTGATGTCACTGTTGGCCATGGGTTCAAAAGGCATGTGAGCCAGGAAAAAGAAATAACAATAAAACGTTACAATGTGTGGAGCTTCCTAAAAGGAGGGACCAAACCTAGATACCTACAAACATGACATTTTACAAAACCGTTCTGCGAAGAAAAGCATTCACTCTTCAAAGTTTCTTAAGATATGCAAGGCAGTTAAATAATATATGCAAGATCCCACTTGGATGCCTGCTGTGAGTAGTTGCAACAGAAATTAGCAAGTTTGACCATCTCTGGCTGAGTACCGGAAACATTTTTTCCAAAAACATCTTTTGTAAACTTAGGAGGTAAACAACTAATTTGTTATCATAGTTTTACAAGTTTGAAAGTAGCTCTCCACCCCCCAGCCTTTTAAATAAATTCCCATGTAAAATAAAGCCTGCCCAACCCTGCCCCTAGCTGGAAAAGTAGAACACCCTTTCCCGAGTTAAGGCACTTGTAGCCACAGCCTCACCAAGGATTTGAAAACCAAACTGACTGGACTAATAAAGAGGCACCAGAACTGTCTAACATGAGGGTTAATACTGTCTTGTGGAGGAATCTATGGAGGTGGGGAGTGGGGGCTGTAATTGGATTCCTCCATCCGATCTCCTGATATTAGCCATGTGTTTTGTTTCTCTGGAAAAACAAGCGAGGCTAAGAAAACCACATGAAAGACTGAGCAAGTGATGGCGAGAAGACGCCAATGAACTTATCACATAGGGGTCTAGTTTTTTTTAAATTAATCTTCCTCCTTCGTACAAACAAGAGTGTTGGCTTTTCCAGATCTCAGTAGGTACTCTCACCAGATCTAGTTATAAAGGGATCCTCTTTCTCTAATTTCCAAAAGATGAGAGAATAGGACTAAAAAACCCATTCTTGGAGCAGCAGAAAAGCCAACCTTTGGATCATCAAAAGCCTGTAGCTCGCCATCCACCACCTGTGCTCCAGCCATGGAAATGGGACAGCTAGCAGAGGTGACAGAGCGGGAGAAGGCAGCAACTGTACTGCTTCCCAGGACTGACCTTGACTTTTGCGGGAGCATGATGGACTTCATCAAGTAGTCCACTACTGCCTCGAAGGTAAAAATCTATGAAGAAGTACACAGTACAGGAACTGCTGCTCACTTAAAAGAAACCCTAAATCCCATGTCGCTTGAGCCTCATGCCTACAGAATGACCAGTACAGAGATAGACAAAAACCTAGGGTCTTATCAAGGGGCTACTGGATGCAAGAGGAAGTTACAAGCCATCTGCATTACCACCCAAACTAGAGTTCAGTGTTCCCACATGGACAGTCCAATGTTCAAAGGACATGTTGGGGGACAAAGCCATGCCATGATACGAGTCCAGGCTCACAGGCGCACACTAGCAAAGAGGACATTTGGCACCATGTGTCATAAGACAAGGAAATCATCCTCTCAAAATCAAGTCCATGAAGGACTGAATGAAATAATTCTTTAACAGGTCAATGATTAAGTGGTGATGTACCCTCTGGCAGAACTAAGTTTTAGCAGGGTCATACCTCAAGATGCAAGATTTGGGAGCTCACCCCCTGCTGTTTGGCTAAGGGAGCATCTCAGGTACTGACCTGGAAATCTCTTACCCAGCTGTTGAGATGATTTGTCGAGTACCAAGAAATCACCTAATCAAGGATGGTTGTAGATGACTGTTAGTAAATTTACGGCTTATTAAATAAATGCTTTGCCTGTCATTCCTGTTTGGGAACTAAAAAATGTAAGATGGCTGCAGACTTACAAAATGGAGGGAAAAGAAAAGAAGAAACCTGCTCTATAACAGATCAAAATGAAAGTGGGACACCGTGTACACCGTGTCAGCTGTGGAACACTGCACGAATCGCAACACATGAACACAGTCATTAATTGCATTCAACAGGACCCAGCAGTGTACATTGCAACCAGAATAAACATGCTTTTAGCTCTACTATCTCTAGTTTGCTATAGGAAGACTTTACAGGACTTTGAACTGCACCCAGACAAGGTAAGGAGATGGATAATGCGGGACTGCATTTGTTGCGTATCTATGACTACATCACACCTATTATTTAATACAAGTCATGTAGTTCTAATGTCCTACACATGCTATTGTTCTCTCATTTTCTCTGCTTGGTCCTTCTCCTGGATCTAATTTCTTTCTCTCATTTCAATGTTACAATAGTTTATTTTAACAACTCATTAAGTTGCTGTAAATTACCCTGGTCTAAATTGCTATATTACCTACATTTAAAATATATCAATGTCTCAGTAATTTAATCTACGTAAGAGGTTTTCAAATGACAAGTGATGCGAAAAGGCACACTTAAATCACCAGTGAATTATTAACTGCAGAACCCTCAAGTACAATACCATAGATATTTTATATTGTTAGGGAGCTCTCATCTTCAACCCTTATGTAAAATCTCATCGTTTACTTCAAAGGCAAAAAATAGTTGCCAAGTAAAGATGGAAAATGTAATACTACATTATGAAATCACATACAGCCACTAGACAAGCTCTATTCTTTTACTATGGACCTTTGCGCCTCTTGCACAAAGCTTAACACGGTCATAACAGATAAACTGTAAAAGCGACAAATTATTTTTCGTCCCTGCCAACAGACCTGTGTAAAAAACCTAAAACATCCCCTAACATATGCTACAATCATGATTAATAATTCCTACCTCTCAAACTCGAGTGTAATCTGCTTCAAAACCAGATCTTCTCGTATCACAATACAAATCTTTAAACTTTCCAAGTGCTGCCTGCCACTTCTCAAACCAGCCTTTCTAAGCGCACGCTCTGATTGTTTTCGTAAGTTAGTGTATTTATTGTTTAGGCATAGCACACTATGGTATGTGCAGTTATTTAGGGTAATGCATTAGGTTACCACAATATACAGCCTTTCATACAAAAAGATACATTTACTTTAATACTTTTCAATCAATAAGAAAAAGAACAAAAGTAGAGCATTCTTGCCCACATACCTTCTGCGCTGGAGTCTAGGCTGAAATCTTGGCTTTGCAATATTTTTTCAACAATGTCGTCTGCATCAACTCTTGTGGCGTCTACTCGCTTTAACTGCGATTCAACAGAGTCTTGTTTCACTGGATGCCTGTGCAGACAAATAAAAATATATTCCTCATACATTGTAGTTTACTGTATTTTTTGGCTGAGCGTTTTAACACATATTGTGTGCTTACCAAGAAAGCAGAGGGGCTTGGAGCCCACCCATTGCTAACTAATGGTAGACATTCCAGTCACTCAATTGGCTACTTATTATTTGTGGGCTTTTTTGTCAATCTTGTGTTTGTCTCTCCCATGGAGCACAGTCTCTTTACCATCTCTTTGAATGGTTGGCTTCTATGCTTCCTCTGTTCTAATCATGGAACAACTTCTTTTTTTGTTTAGGCACTCATGAGAGTGCATGTGTTTTCCAGCTGTCTCACGTGTGCCTTCCTCTCTCCCTCGGTCTCTCTGCCCATGTGCTTCTCTCCCCTTGCGATAAATGTTGCTCTCTTTCGCCTGAGTTCACTCCCTGTTCCTTCTCTCCTGCTCACCTGCTGTGTTGCTTCTCCCTCCATCCCCCTCCACAACCCGCTCATCCACAAATTGTTTTTGAAGTGCTTTCGCACTATTATTTTTTTCTTTAACTGATTCATCTCAGATCGATTAATAACAAACAAAAAACGCCCTTTTGTAGGCACGCACAAGCATGTTCTATGTATGTAAAGGTCTACAAAATGAGTTGAAGCACACAGCAGTTGAAATACTGTACAGCATGGCTACAAACATCAGCAAAGCCAATAGGTCTTACAGGTGAGAATACTAGCTTTACCAATGCTCTTTTTAAGAACCACAATAAGAATGAAGGGCAGTTATTAGGCAAAATATTAAACTCCAAGTGAGCAGACTTGGCTTCGGCAGCGAAGGGACTTATACCTGTGCAGTTTTTCTGATGGTGAACGTTCTTTGTCAGGTGTATCCAGGCTGGTCTCAGTAACTTTGGAATCGTCCGCCTCACAAGGTTCTGGAATGCTTCCAATTCCAGTTGATGTGCTTCCAACTGAGGTGTTCCGCTTGTGGCTCAACTCAGAGAAACTGGAAGATCTTGAGTGACTTGTACTGTATCCTGTTGTGTAAAAACATGAAGGAAGGGGGTATATGGAGGGGGAAGGGGGTATATGGAGGGGAAAAGGGGGAAGATGGAGGACATGAAAGGAAAGGGGTTAAATGGAGGAGATGAAAGGGTTCACAATAAAAATTTAGGACTATATTTCGAATGAACAACATACTAAACATTTTAATAAACATGTCCTTTTAATCAATAAATATGTTAACTTTGGAAAAGAACAGTATGCAAATGAAATTAAAATAAAAGATTTGGAAACGGTATCTTCAAAAGGTGCATTCTGATTGGCTATACAAATCAAAATCTACAAGAGGTCATCTCTTAACTCTTTCTTGTCTGCAACCTAAGTTCTCGCTCATGTTTCAATCATACCATGTTTTTTTGCTATTAGCACAAACACATCCGCTACATGTATTATAAAGCGAGAGAAAAGTTAAGGGGGTAGAGGAAAGTGAGGGAATGAGGGTCTGCAAAAAAAAAAAAGCCCTGCACCAAACCTACAAGGATAAGCAAAGGTAAAGCCGACAAGGGCTCTGACTGCAGTACACACAACTTTGAAAATGGGTATACCTCCAAGAAATAATATTTAATAGAAATGATAAACACCTAACAAAAGCATGTACCATTTTGTGAAAAAAACATTCAGGGATGTCAGCACCGTTGGTACATGGGAAAACATTATGGCTTATACAGTTGACATAATTTACAAGACCACCACCAACATGATCACTTCGCAAGGACAGTTTGCAGGTAGCTATTTAGAATAGTACCCTACACTGGAGTCCTCTAACACTGGAATAATACCGATCTATGAGAACACTCATTCTTTCTTTCACATTGTTATTTAAAAAGCTTCTCTATTGAAATGACCTATTTTTTTTTTTAGACTAACCGCAGCAGTCCAAACTGCATGTACTACAAAATGGAAACATCAGTATCGCCTTCAAAGCTCTCCTCAATAGTATAATCTTTATTGTGTACAGTTAGTTAAAACATTTAAAACATACAATACCATAAAAAAACAATCCATGTTATAAAGATAGACAAAGTCTGGTTAAGAATGATTAAATACATAACATACAAAATTGATTTCCAGGTGCCTTCAAGCGCTAGCAGCAACCTAATTACATCTAACAGAAAGAGCAGGAGCTTATATGTAGCAGCTAATTGTTTGTGGGTAATACGAATGGTACCTTTATTAGCTGAGTTGTGAAGGGCAAGTATGCTGACTGTGTCCGGCTCCATCGCAAAAGCACACGTCCGAATAGCGAGTAAGCAGGCATGTAACGCCTACCAGCACCCCTTCCCCGTAGGAGAGACCTGTGTTGGGTTATTATAAGCATTCAGGGTGAGCCAGGTGACAGCATGCTGCCCAAGGGCTTTAAGATTGAATTACAGAGCCACCGGGGGAGCCACCAAAGGGCCTAAACTTTTTATGTGCAATATATACAAATTTCGTCAATCGGATGTTTAGGGCCGCGTTTCCTGGATTAAGTGCCGAAATGACGCTCTTCAGAAATTATAGAACTACCAGCCTGTTCCACTCAGCCAAGAGACTCGTTTTACACTTGCCCAACATGGCTGGCAGATACACAGAACGTGCTCAAGGGATTTGTCAGCCATAGCCACTGCATTTGATTTTTTCCATTGGGGGGCGCCAGCGGGCTAGGTGCTTGTTATGTCTTTCTTTTATTCTTATTCGCATGTTTTGAATTCCATGAAGTTACATCATTGATGACACATGGAATCGCCTTTTATGCTGTGAACTTGATAAATTCATGATGAACTACAATCTTCCTGTTGATTCATACTTAACAGTGCTTCAAGAAAAGTCACTCACCCAACCTGGGAGCAATGAATCTTTTTTTTTTATTGAATTTTCCAAATTACAAGAACAAATAAAAGTATAAAGAGCAGAACATTACAGTGTAGCAATACGGGTATGAATACAGTACAACAACCAATTGTTGACATAGCTAAACCCTTACAACACCAGGCATAGATCTGCACATCAATATTACCCGCAGGATAACCAGTAAGTTGATACATCAAGTTAGAGAAAGAGTACACACATTTCAGTTGCAGCTTTACGTAGCCACAGGTCGTGTGGGTAGCGGCTGTTCCTGAGTGGGGTGCCATTACTATCCTGTAAGGTTTGAAACGGTTGCCAAATGTCTACGGGCCGAGAAGCCGGTGGCTGCAGCTGCACATATGTGTCGATTGTGGTATTGCTATAGGTCATACTGTGAAGCCATTTATTAAGCGTAGGGGCCTGTCTAAAGGCTCACTTGAGAGCGATTTCACGCTTAGCGATAAGGAGCACTATGGCAACAAAGCGGCGTTTGGATTTGGGAAGATCAAAAACATATCCCAGCAGTGCCAGCAGAGGCGAAGCCCAATCTCAATCTCCACCATCTTAGATAGTTCCCAAAAAATAGACTTCCAATAGTCCTCTATTCTAATACAAGCCCACGTCATGTGGGCGAAGTCGGCCTCGAGAGAGCAACATCTTGGGCAGGCGGGCGGACAAGAGGGATCCATACGATGCAGTCTACTAGGAGTCATGTACGCCCTCCACAGATATTTAAAATGTAGCAATTTAAGCCGGTGGTTGGCAGACACTCGACGCGTTTAGGTGCAGCACTGACTCCACTGCACATCCGTCAGCGGGTAAACAAGATCCTGCCCCCATGCCGCCCGCATCATGACTAGGGAGTAGTGTCACTGCCTCCTCATACATCTGATTCACTAAATGGCTCCCATCCCCACCCTTGATAACCCCGGTTAAAATTGCGAAATCAGGGGGCTCCAAAGGGTAACTATCCATACATGCACGCAACGCCCTCTGCACTCTCAGCAATACAAAATGGTCCGCCGCGGTTCTAAGACAGGGGTCGTCTGTGCACGAACAAATGCGCCCTCCAGGAAACAAATTGCCAAACGTGGTCATCTGGAATTTGGCCAGGGTACGCCACACTAGGGTCTCCCATAAGATGGGAACCCAACCATTGCCTGCAAGTGGTAGCGCGGGGGAATACGATACACAAGCCCCTGTCACACGCTGCAGTTTATGCCATGCCCAGTTGGTTGTGGACACTGTCTGGATGTCTTGCGGGTCCCGCGGGAATCCCCGTGGCAACAGGGTGTTGAGTGGAGATGGAAGCACCAAATTGGCCTCAGGCCTATAGTACAGGATCCGACTATCCACACAATACTAGTGTCGTGCAACGCTTGCCTGTGCCACCAAGTGGTAAATCTGCAGAATTGGGACACCAAACCCTCCCCTCTCATATGGGAGTATTAAAGTGTCCCAGCCAATGCGCGCTTGCTTACCGTCCCACACCAGGCGCGTTAACAATATGCGCAGGTTGGTGAAAAAGCTATTATAAAGCGGTATGGGGATATTCAGAAAGAGATACAAAAATTGTGGCAGCACTACCATCTTAATTATGGCTATCCTTCCGGCCATTGATAGGGGCAATTGCAACCAGAGGTCTATGTTGCGTTCCAGTTTCTCGACCACAGGGCCATAGTTCAACTGTAGGATACGATCCTTGTCCCTTTGAATATGGACTCCCAGGTATTTCACAGAGTCATCACACCAGGTCAATGGATAATCCACCGTTCTAGTACAGGCTGCCTTAGTCAGTTGGAGAACCTCCTACTTCTCCCAGTTTATATGAAGACCCGACTTAGTGCCATATCTCTTCACTTCCCAGGGCAACGGCGTCAAATTAACATCCGGGTGCTGTACATAAAGAATAATGTCATCAACGTAAAGCGTGAGTAACAAGGGCCCGGTGTTAAACTGCAACCCTCTGTGACTATGCTTTTCTAACAACTGGCGAACTAGTGGGTCAAGCACAATCACAAATAGTAGGAAGGATAAGGGGCTGGGCCAGACTGGCCATAGCGGGCACCGGGCAATCCCCCGGTGCGCCGCACGGTTGAGGGCCGGTTTTGGGCCCCTGGGGGCCGTTTTTGTTACAGGGCCTTTTTTGCAGCATAGCTGCAAAATCGGCCCTGTAACAAAATCGTCGGAAAAACGGCCCTGGCAAAGAGCTCGGCGGCACCCCCAACCCCACCCGGGGGGCCAGCCGAGCACTTTGTCAGGGCCAGTTTTGGTTCCCAGTCCGGCCCTGATAAGGGGCATCCCTGTGGCATTCCCCGTGTGAGTGGAAACGCTTTAGTCAATGTGCCATTCAGATGGATAGGCGCCGTTGGCAATGTGTACAACAGGCAGACCACCGCCAAAAATCGCTCTGGCACCCCCAGCCTCCCTATAGTTGCATATAAAAAAGGTCAGTCAAGCGAATCAAACGCTTTCTCAGCGTCGAGGAAGATGGCAGCCCCCGGAACCGTCGATGAGATCCTATTTACCGTGGCAAACAACGTACGAGTATTCAAGGCCATGGATTTGTGGGGAATAAACCCCGACTGCACTGGCGAAATCAGTTTCTCCACAATCAAGGCAAGTCTGGTCGCCAGCATTTTGGCTATAATTTTGTTATCGGAGTTGAAGAGAGACAGGGGGCAATATGAACAACATTTTAGTACGTCCTTTCGGGTTTGGGCACCAAAATTATAACCGCTTCTCTCAAAGTGGGTGGAAGCACTCCGAGTTCAATAGCCTCCTGATACATATCAATAAGGTGGGGCACTAGAAGGCTCCCATATTTTTTGTAGAAACAACCTGTGAATCCGTCCAGCCCAGGCGCTTTAGATCCATCCAGTGCATTGATAGCCTCTGTTACCTCGTCTTCCAAAAATGGCTCTGCCAGGAATTCCTGGTGGGCCTTGCCCATCCAGACAAGTGAGACCTCATCGAGGTAGTCACTATAGTCCAAATGGAGGTCGGCTGTTCTGGAGGTATATAATGTTATGTAATACTTAATTACCTCTCTCAATTCCCCTTCTTCCCCACTTAGTTCTGCTATGTAGGTGGGCCTACGGGTTTGTTGCATCAATTTGGCCAGCTTTCTACCTGGCCTTTCACCCTCCCCATACCGCCGGGCGACAGCGTACTTGCCTAAAAAAATGTGCCTCCTACTCAGGGGCTTTGCGGAATTCTGCCAGAAGAGTTGCACACCCCTGCAAGTTGGGGAGATCAGTTCTAGCTGCACCACATTCGAGCTCCAGGAGCTGAGCCTCTATCTGCGCAAGCGTGGGCCGCAGGGCCTTAAGTACTACAGCGCTCTTCGAGATACATCCCCCCCCCCCCTTGTGAAGGCCTTAAAAGCCTCCCACAGGGTAGCCTTAGAGTCCACCGACCCAACATTGATCGTAAAATATTCAGTTATCACTTCCCCAAGCTCTGTGGCAAAGACAGTGTCCCTCAAAAGCCATATCTGGGAATCGCCAAGGCCGCTCTACCCGCCCGCCCCGCTCTACAGATATGAAATTTTACCATCACAGGAGAGTGATCAGATAGTGTCCGTGGTAGATGAGTGACCGTGCCGACCCATACCGCCACCCCATTAGACAAGCACCAGTAATCCAACCGCGTCACAGTATTATGGGGGCGCAGAATAATGAGTATCCCTCACAGTGATATCTCCATGCATCCACCAACCCAAACTGTTCAAAGGTGTCCAGTACTACCTGCCGCACCCTCGGTTTCGTGGCAATTGTGTGCGCTGTGCTATCACATCCCGGGTCCAACAACAAATTGAAATCCCCACCCATGTAGATAAAGTCTGCCCCCACGCAAACTATGTGGTTGTGGATAGCTTCAAAGAACTCTGGGTCATCAACATTTGGGGCATATATATTGAAAAATAGCACGGAGTGTTCAAGCATGAATCCCCTTAACCAATAAGTAGCGACCCCCCGCATCCAGACAGACCTCCTCCTTCCGAAACGGCACCGGTTTATGTATTAACACTGCGATACCTCTGGCGTAGGAACTTTACCCTGCAAAATATTAATGAGCTTCCTAACCCGATGCCACTGATGTCCTAACATTTGATCCAAGGTGAGTCTCTTGTAAAAAAAGCAATGTCCACTTGATATTGTTGCATATAATTGGTCACCTGCTTACACTTACAGGCGTTATTTAAACTCCTAACATTCCAGGACATCAGCACCACACTGGCCTCTGCTACAACTTTATTAACCATAACCTGGGTCTCTGACACACTAGTATCTGGGCCACGTATGCAACATTGTAAATGATAATCGCAATATTAACGAACTATGCCTGCAAACCCACGTCCCCTACTCCCATCACCAATCCCCCACAACAAATACTGGGGGAAAGTCCTCAACCCTTATAACCAAGGCGCGGTTAAGAAGTGGAGAAGAGGTCTGCACTTGCACCGAATTCCGGTATGTCCTGCGTATGTTGCGACAATGCCATGCCTTTCTTCCTCGCAGAGTTGGAATACTTCTAACAGAACTCATGAGGGGACTCGAACACTCGGACCGACCATCAACGTCAACCTTTAATCGTGCTGGGTACAACATCCTGTATCTTAGTTCCATCTTCCGCAGAGCCGCTTTCACTCCTGCGTATTTTCTGCAGGCGTCCTGGACCATGGCAGTGAAGTCCAGGTACAAGGATATGTTTTAACCCTGCCATTCAAGCTAGCCCTTCTCACATGCCAGTCTTAGGGCAGTGTCCCTATCCCTAAAATTTAGGAGACGGACTATAATCGGTCTTGGACACCCTGCATTGGGTCGTGGTCCTAAAATGCAGTGCACGTGCTCAACGACAAAATTGGTCATAAAGGACTCACTGCCAAGATGATCCGTCAAAAGCGTTTCCACGAAATGGTCCAGGCGCCCCGTGTTAGTGGATTCGGCCACCCCCATTATGCGAATGTTGTACCTTCACCCCTGAGCTTCTAAGTCTTCATTCTTAATGGCGACAGACTTAAGGAGCTGCTCCATTCTCTCGTACTTCTTAGCTGTATGGGCCGCACCATCCTCAAAGTCAAGGATTCTACCCTCTGCTACCGTCAGACGGTCTGAGTGACTTTGTTGTTTACAGGTAGAAATAGCCAGGTCTTTAGCTGCTTTCTGAATAACTGCAAGTTGGGTTGGGACCGGAGGACAAGAGAAGTTCCATAACTCCCCAACCCGCCCGGAAGGTCAGTGTTCTACCGCCCCAGTTTACTCGTTTAATTTTGGGAATCAGGACCATATGCGGCGAGCTAGACAGTGGAATCGGAGAACTAGGTCAAAGCAATGAAGAACTGGCATTGATGCTACGAAGCCAGTTAGCATTGGAGCCATAGGTAGGAACACAGGTTGTCCATATGGAGCCAAACAATTCACAGTTATGCAGGATGGAATAGAAGTCCTTGCAAAAAGAGAATACAAGGCATTTAAGAATGCTGCACGGTCCGACCAAGGCATAAGGAAAGCTGGCATTGGGCTGTGAGGCACCACAAAATCCAGTGGAGACGGAGGCCAATTCAGGGCCACCGAGCGCAGGTCGACTAACTCAAGCTCCAAAGATGAATGACCTGCAGAAGTGGGAGAACAAAAGGGGTAACTTGATTCTGGGTCACTTCATCTTCTTGTGTTTCTACCACTTGCCTCCGGAAGAAGTCCTGGAATGATGTCTAATTTGTTTTCTATTTCGTCTGTCCTCCCTGGCTCGAACCATAGTTTAGCTTCTTGCTTTTTTAATGGCCTTGGGATGCATGCTGCAGCATAATGAATAAGCCCGGGAGGCGTGGTCCAATCTGAGGCACTAGAGGAAAACAGCATGGGGATCAGTGATGGCAATCTCTGTCTCTCACAGTCACTCCAGGGTTTAAACCCAGATTTTATAGAGGGGTGGGGCCACACTGTACTGCACTATTTTCATTTTAGTGGCAGGAAGATTCTCCTCGGAGAGTACGCTCTGGATCTGTGTAAAAGGCACGGAAAAAAGGGAACTGACAGAGGTGCTCCATGGCAGGCACTATACGACTTTGATTAAGTCACCAGACGCCACTTCCGGCGTTAATATGAAGCCAGGGCACCCTACCAGCGACATGAGAGCATATAAGTTTCCAGACCAGTCTGAAGCCTAAGGTCGTTTCACCAGTTAGGAATCTGCAACCACTGACTTCATCTCATCCAGACCCGGATGCCCAAACCTTCCTGAAGCTTAACCCCAGCAGAATAAATTCCTCTTATTTGACAGAAAACAAGAACTAGTGGAAACCTGGCTCAAAGGCATGAACCTTGATGGCTTTGCACCCCAACTTTCACCCAATGCCAATGCCCCTGGATTCATTTTGGACACCAAGCTCATCTTCAAGAAACATACGCTAAAGCTCTCACTACGGAAGAAAGTGAAACCATTCCTCCCAAAAAGTGCCTTTAGAAATGCTGTTCAAGATCTTGTAGTACTTTATCTAGATGATGTAAGGATTAGTTACTTACCTGTAATCCTAGTTCTCATCCAGGGGTATACTCATCAAAGTCATAATCTATGAATAATCCCCGCCCATGTGCGGGATCCCAGAGCATATAGAAAATACATATATATACATATGTGAAAACATATACATGCAGCCTAAAAATGTTCAAAACATGGCAATGCTGTAAATTACATATGTTTGCATGGTAGTGCCCCCTAACCCGTAAGGAAAAAAGGAAGCATCAGGCAAATTATAACACAGCACTGCTTTATTGTCATAAAGCAACTTGTAATTGTAAGCATTCGCCAATAGGCTGCAGCAGAGTATCAAGAAACAAAGAAAACTGACACCTTGCCTTTAAGGAATTAGAATAGGGGGACCGTGCCTTTAAGACCTGCATGAGGCCCCCTGCTCCCATGATGCATTACAGGTGGCAGTTGGGCCAGTTCTTTTTGGCGGTGCATCCGCACCTGAGTAGATCTGCATGGCATACATCACGTACTTAAAGAGAAACCATGCTCGTCCGGGGAGGTGGGTGGGTCGCTTATGACTTTGATGAGTATACCCCTGGATGAGAACTAGGATTACAAGTAACTAATCCTTTTCATCCAGGGGATACTCATCAATAGTCATAATCTATGAATAGAGTAGCAAGCCCATACTCAAAAGTCTTGCGGACGAGCACGACAGCATTTAAAACATACAGTAAAAACACATTTAGCATCACAGTTATGCAAACAGGTTCCTCAGAGAAGCCTGCCCCACCTGGGCGTCGGCCTGCGCGTCTGAATCTAGGCAATAATGGCGCGTAAAGGTATGAACTGAGCGCCATGTAGCCGCTTTGCAGATTTCAGACATGGGAACGTTGCGAAGGAGTGCAACAGTAGAAGCCTTCCCTCGAGTAGAGTGTGCTCTAGGTTTACCCTGCAGAACCTTGTGGGACAGTTGGTAAGACAAGGCTATACATGAGACAATCCATCTAGAGATGGACCTCTTGGAGGCAGCCAGCCCGGTATTCGTGGGCCCATAGTTAACAAAGAGCCTATCTGACTTTCGAAGTGGAAGGGTCTTAGCCAGATAGAATTTCAAAACCCTTCGGAGGTCAAGAGAATGTAAGGCTCTCTCCGGGGGAGTGGATGGCTGAGGAAAAAAGGTGGGCAAAGTGATCACCTGATTAATGTGGAAGTCCGAGACCACCTTGGGCAGGAAGCTCGGATGAGTACGGAGCACCACCCTATTAGCATGAAACACCGTGTAAGGTTCCTTGCAGCAGAGGGCCTGAATTTCACTGACCCTACGGGCCGAAGTGATGGCTACTAAGAAGGCAGCCTTCCAGGTCAGATGCTGCAAAGACGCCTTATGAATTGGTTCAAAAGGGGCCCCCATTAGCTTAGAGAGAACAATGTTAAGTTCCCAGGAAGGGGAAGGAGACCTCACTGGAGGGTAAACTTTCTTAAGCCCTTCTAAGAAATCCTTTACCACTGGCATCTGGAAGAATGAGGTCTGGGTAGGAGACTTCCTATAGGCTGTAATAGCAGCTAAGTGTACTCTGATGGAAGAGTACTTTAACCCAGACTTCGCCAAGTACAGTAAGTAGGGGAGAATAACCTGTTCTTGACCCCGCATCGGATCAAGGGTGTTATCTCTACACCAAACGCAGAATCTTTTCCACTTAAAGGCGTAAGACTTCCTAGTGGAGGGCCTCTTTGCCTCCCGGAGAATGTTCATACAGTCCGGAGGCAGATCTAAATGTCTGTATTGGATGAATTCAGGAGCCATGCCGTCAAGCTGAGGGATGGAAGATTGGGATGAAACACCCTCCCCTTGTCCTTGGTCAGCAAGTTCGGTAGGCAAGGCAACCTCCTGTGTGGTACTTCCGACAGCTGGAGTCGATCTGGGTACCACCACTGACGGGGCCACTCCGGGGCTATTAGGATCATCCGAGTCCTGGCCCTGTCGAGTTTCTGTATCACAGCCGGGATGAGAGGGAGAGGAGGAAAAGCGTAAAGCAATGTCCTCGACCAGCTGATCAAAAGTGCGTTCCCCTCCGACCCCCGTTGAGGGAACCTGGAGGCGAAGCATTTTTTGTTTGCCGCGTCTGCGAAAAGATCGATGTCCGGTACGCCCCACAACCGGAAGATCTCTTGAGCGACGTCTTCGTTGAGCACCCAGTCGTGCGCTTCGACGAAGTCTCTGTTGAGGCCGTCTGCCTGCACGTCCAGGGTCCCTGGCAGGTGAACAGCGACGATCGCCAGGCTTCTCGCCAGAAGCCATCTCCAGATGGACTGGGCTTCCAGAGACAGGACCCGCGATCTGGTGCCTCCTTGTTTGTTCAGATAGAACATAGTTGTGGTGTTGTCTGTCTGAACCTGAACATAGTTGGTCTGCAGGGATGGATACAGGGACTTGAGAGCTAGGTGGACTGCTCGTAGCTCCAAGAAGTTGATGTGATAAGTCTGTTCGATAGCGGACCAGAGACCTTGTACTTGCAGCTGGCCCATATGAGCACCCCAGCCCTGCATTGAGGCATCTGTGACCACTGTCTGTGTCGGAGGCGCCTGATGGAAAGGGACGCCGTGAAGCAGATGGGAGCGCTTCATCCACCACCGGATGGAGTCTTTGGCGGCTTGATAAAGGGTGATGGGATCTTCCCAGCGGCCGGACCTCTGAGACCACTGATCCTCTAGGTCTTGTTGCAGAGGACGCATGTGGAGACGTGCATTGGGCACAATGTAAATGCACGAAGCCATCGACCCCAGGAGAGATGACACTTGTCTGGCTGTGGGAAACGCCGTGCTGAGAAGCATGCGGCCTTTCTGAAGCATGGAGGATAACCTCTCCTCCGAAGGACACACGCTTGCGGAGTCTAGAGAGGCACCCAGGTAGTGGATTCCCTGAGTGGGATTGAGGACCGACTACTTGTAGTTGACCTGGAGGCCCAGCGAGTGCAGAAGGTTGAGGCAAAACGAAAGATGACTCTGGAGTCGAGCAGGAGTGGAACTCTTCAAGAGCCAGTCGTCGAGATAGGGGTAGACGAATATCTTCCGCTTGCGGAGAAAAGCAGCTACCACCGCCATGCACTTTGAGAAACTTTGTGGTGCGGATTTGAGGCCGAATGGCAGAAGCCTGTATTGATAATGCCGGCGAGAGATCTGAAATCTGAGAAACTTTCGATGTTTCGCTGAGACAGGAATGTGGAAGTATGCATCCTGTAAGTCGATGGCACACATGGTGGAGATGTGGGAAGATCTGGTGCAGTGCCAGCATTCTGAATTTCTCTCTTTTGACAAATCCGTTGAGTAGGCGGAGATCGAGGATGGGTCTGTACTCTCTGACCGCTCCTCGTTTCTGAACAAGAAAATACCGGGAGTACACTTGTGGTAAATTTAAATTACCTGTACTTAATTTATGCGGTAAAGTTCAATAAGGATAACTCAGAATAAATAAGAGGCAGAATCCGTGATATTTGAGGGTTTAAAAGGGGTTTATTCCTTAAAAAGGAATTGGTTCGAACCAGGCAATCGGATTCCGTCACCACGAAGGTTCGGGAAGGGATCGAGCATACTTTATTGACAGGTTATCATATATATAGTCAATGCATTACAGTAAAGGCAGATGCAGAAGGCGTAACAGTTGAGAGGAGAGATAAGAATACACATACGTAATGAAAAAGGCGTTACAATAGGCGTGCATAAGGGCGTGTACTAGAAACGTCATTATGAGGATGTCACAGGTGGGTGGATCCATAAGAGAATCCTGCAATGTCAGCAGAAATACATGGCAGAGATGCGCGCACAGCAGCATGACGTGTGATTGACGTGTAACTGGAGGGTGAAGGGGACTTGACATTTAGCCCTACATGAGGAGACAGAAGTCTGGGATGTCAGAACAACCTAATCCCAAATCGTATCTAATATCTTGTGTTTAAGGAACTGTATTATCTGGAAGGAAAGGTCTCTCGGGCAGAGGCTATTCTATACTGACTGCTAGTGCGTGTATAAGCGTCTACGTGTCTACATGAGATGCGAGGGGGCATGGGCCTACCATGGTAACAGGAGCTATGAATTACTTGCCCGGGGACAGCAAGGCCGGGCCCTTGGCTCTCCAGCTGGAAGGGTGTTTACCTAAACTACTAGACAGGAATGTATTTTTCGAAGAGTGGAGCAGATAACTTGAAGGCAAAATACAGTCTTGGCAGGCAACAGGCCGAGCCAGGCACCGTTAGCCGCGCAGGGAGTAAGACAAAGGTCATGGATACAGATGCAGGTCCAGGCTGGAGCATTCAGAGGCAGAAGGCAGGAAAAAGGCTCGATGGCAGAATTCAGGGCCTAACTCGCCATAGCTGAAAAACGTGAAAGGTGCATCATATAAAGATGGTGGCAAGGCATACTTAGGAACGGAATATTCGACCCATTCATGGTGGATCTGAAAGAGAACATGTTAACGTTGGACGCAAATGTATTTGCGTCTTCATAGCTGGAAGTGGAGGGAACATACATGTACTTGTAGCACGTACATGGAGCCGTTGGGGTCTAAGATAGGGGACACAATTGATCATAAAAATTCATATTTCCTCATTCCCTCCTTGTCCCCTACGGACCCTTCATGATATATCGATCCTCATGAATCTATCAATCTGTTCACGTAACATCATTTGTTCTTCTTTCTTCTTACGGGATTTTGAATGAGAACTTGAATGTGGAATACATGATGTGGCACACAGGCCGCAAATCGCTGGCCCACATTGTAGACACAGGCAGCAACTGAATACTATGAGAAGGGCAATACCTAGGAAGGATAGGACCTTCCATCCCCAGGCTGACAACACACTCCAGAACCAACCGGACCAAGTCCAGGTGCCTGGATTCTGGTGTATCTGACTTGCAAATTTTTTGAAGACGAGTTATGGCTTTATATACTGATGGCGCGTTTTCTGGAATGAAAACACAGCAGCTCGATCCGATGACTCTACAGGCTCCGCCCCTATCGGCCAGGATGACGTCAAGGACAAGACGATTTTGGAGAACAACAATCCGCATCGCAGACTGCTCCTCCGTTAAGTTGCCTAGGGCAGAAGTAGTTTCATTCACTACAGCTTCAAGGGTTCTGGTTAATTTGCGTATCAGTTTACTATTAGAGACAACACCTATGTAGGGAAAGAGACCTTTATTGAAGTCTGTGTATTGCTCCCATGCCGTTTCAGTGTAGTCGACAATCAGGAGATCTCTCTGGGGTCTATTGTGTACTAGATGGGTATTTCTATGATAATCAGGAGGGGCTAGGAAAACAGGTGGCAGAAGGAATGCGATGTAACAGGTACCATCCCAATCTAGAGGTAAACGTATATATGCGGTATGACCACAAATGAAGTAGGAATGACGGGAAGCTCTAAATGTAGACTTGCCTTGATCACTGAATTCGATCACAGTAGTACATTTACTATGACCCAGGTGTACTGAACCATTCTTTCTTGCACATAATTCACCTTTGACTGGTAATACTGACATAGCAGGCGAGACTGGTGCAGCTTCGGATTCAACATTCAGAATCATGAGGTTAAGTGTAAAGTTACCTAATCCATATACTTCGTTTTCTAGATCAGTTCCTGTCCTTCTGGGAAGTCCCTCTTTGTTAGGGTAGCAGGCTTTAAGCAGAACTAAGTTCAGGTTTCCCCATACCCAGTTGCCCTGGTAAACTACGGTATTTGAATCCAAAGAATTAATCAAACTAAACCATGCACCACAGGAACCATTGTGTGTGAACGGATACGGAAAGAGGGGCAGAACTCCCTTGTATTTCTGGTAGGGAGGGAGTCGGCCACATATCCAACAATTTGTAGCGTTGTTGGTCTGATGGGAGTGATGTAACATACTAATGAATGTGTTGTTGCGCAGCGCAAGTCTGTAGGGCAACTCATGCGGAGGTAATTCGCTAAAAGAGTGTTCGGCAGTAACATTGAAAGCAGAATGTGCACGCTTGAAAATAGGGTAGTATATGTGCAACAGTATACTTGCAGCAATAATCAGAAGATTTAGAAAAAACATAATCAATAATGTCACTATACAGTGACTACGAAGTGATTTACAATATGCACGTTTCTTGAGCTGTTGCTGTCTATCTCTCTCTCTATTTCGGTCTAGGGGATACATGTCAGAAACTAATTTAACCGATTCACCTAGGGGAGGACTTAAACAATTAAACTGTCTGACTTGCTAGACCTTAGTTTCAGTTTATATTCCTGGGAAGCAGTTTTCTCGACCAGGGGGAGTTTTGAGTCAGTCTGTGGAGGAGGGCAGGGCTGAGAGTTCAAATCAGAAGGCAGTCCGTGAAATTTCTTGATGTGGCTCGAGTGCAGCCAACCCTTGCGACCCTCAATCTTCACTGCTGTCCTCGTGGTCAGAAGTACTAATTTCGGCGTTTGCCAGCGAGGCTCCAGCGGGCTCCTCCTGTCGAAATTTCTTATAAACACAATCGCCGGGAACCACTTCATGGGGCTTCACCTCGGTGTTGTCGGGAAAAGCTGCAGCTACCTGTGAACGGCAAGATTGTAGTGCAGACATCAAGAAAGCAAGGTAATCTGTCAGCATATTACAATCAACATCAGTGATTTTACGAGGTATAGGCGTCCCCCACATATTTGGTTGCCTACCGAAGACCACCTCATACGGGGATAGCCCTGTTCGAGAATGTGCTATCATTCTCATGTAAAAGAGCGCAACTGGTAAAGCTACTATCCAGTCGACGCCTTTCTCTCTGCAGATTTTAGAAAGTCGAATTTTCAGAGTCTGATTATGACGCTCCACGAGACCTGCTGCCTCGGGATGCCGGACACAGTGGAATTTCCACTGATAACCTAACAGGAGTGTAATGTGTTTCACTAGCTCGGATGAGAACGGCTGACCGTTATCTGAGTACACGATACGGGGCAAACCATACCGTGGGAAGAATTCACGAACCAGCTGCTTGGCAGTGGTCGGAGCAGTGTAATCTGGGACTGGATATGCTTCTGTCCATCGGGAAAGTGCGCATACAACTACGAGGACATATTTGAATCCTCGACAACGTTCCATCTGGATATAATCCATCTGGAGGACTTCAAAAGGGTGATCGGGAGGTTGAAATCCACCTTGCTCTACAGGAATGCCTTTACCTGGGTTGAACTGACAACAAATCATGCAAGTACGCACTTTCTGTTTGGCTGCTGCTCGTAAGTGTTTATTGAACCAGATGTTTTGAATACTGTCTAGCATAGCTTTCTCCCCTAGATGCGCTGGACTATGTATTGTGTTAATGATAACTTGAACCATGGAGTCGGGGAGAAACCATGTAGATTTTCCCTTCGTCATCCATCCCTGATCTGTTTGGATCCCTCCTAGTTCAGTCCATTTCTTGATTTCCTCTGGTGTAGCATGTGTCTGTATGTCAATTACATCAAGGGCGGGATCCCTAACTGTCATGCAGTGTGTCGATGTCGGAACTATCGTCTTTGTCAAGTCAGTTGCATGAGTCCGATTCTGTGCTGTTTGCTTAGCTGTTCGGTCTGCCAGGTCGTTACCCTGGGAAATGATGTCGGTAACTTTTGTATGGGCCTTGCACTTCATGATAGATATCGTAGTAGGCAGATGTATTGCATCTAACAGAGCTTGAATGAGGGGACCGTGTTGAATGTTGGCACCGTGAGAAGTTAAGTAACCTCTCTCTCGCCAGAGGACTCCGAAGTCGTGTACAACTCCGAATGCATAACGTGAATCTGTGTATATGTTGACTCTCTTATTTTTGGCTTGAATACAGGCTTGTGTCAGAGCGATGAGCTCTGCTGCTTGAGCTGACAATGTGTCAATACAATTCGTTTCAATAACTTCGGTGTCTGTCGTGACTGCGTAAGCGGCCACTAACTCTCCTGTACTTGTTCTCATGCATGAACCATCCACATAAAGTGTCAGGTCTGGATCTGGTAATGGAATGTCTGTCAAGTCTTGTCTGGGTTTCGTCGTAATAGTAATGACTTCAATACAATCATGTGCCAATGGGTCTGTTCCACTTAATGGCAAAAGTGTGGCAGGATTTAATGTACTACAGCGTCTGATTTCTATGTGTGGCTGAAACAATGTCAATTCATAACCTGTCAGTCGTGCTATAGTCAAGTGCTGGGTCTGCGTTCGGTTTAAAAGAACTTCCACGGAATGTGGAACTTGCACTGTCAATTGATGTCCTAATACTATGGAATCGCTTTGTCTGATCGCTAAAGCTGTCGCTGCGACTGATTTCAAGCACGTAGGCAGAGCCTGGGCTACTGGATCTAATGTGCTAGAAAAGTAAGCACACGGTTTGTGTGAACCTGCTTGTTCCTGAGTGAGTACTGACAAGGCAGTACCTTCGCGTTCTGTGACAAAAAGTGTAAAAGGCTTACTGTAACATGGTGTCGCTAAAACAGGTGCTTGACATAAGGCTTTCTTTAAGTCTTCAAAAGCTTGTGTATGTTCCTGAGTCCAAGGGAGGACAGTCGATGTCGCTGCCTCCTGGGTTGTCAACTGAATGAGTGGCTTTACTAGAAATGCATATTGGGGAATCCATTGTCTACAGTACGAAGTGAGGCCTATGAAGGCCCGCACCTCCTTTTGTGTCTTGGGTGTTGACATGTTTACAATTAACTGGATGCGGTCAGGTGTGAGCTGTCTCCCCCCTTTGGACAGCAAGTGCCCAAGGTACACAACTTGCTGAACACAGAATTGCAGCTTCGAAGGGGACACCTTGTGCCCCTTGTCGGCCAGAAAATGTAAAACCGTCAGTGATGCTTTTTCACATTCGGGCTCGCTTCGGGCGGTGATCAGCAGATCATCGACATACTGAAGCAGGGCAGTGTTAACAGGCATGTGGATACTGTCAAGTTGTCTTTTCAGTGCTTGGCTATAGATGCTGGGGCTTTCTGTGAATCCTTGAGGTGCGCGTGCAAATTTGAAGCTTCGTCCATTTAAACAGAATCCGAACAAATATTGGCTTTCCGGATCGATTGGGACGCTAAAGAAGGCGTTCTTGAGGTCAATTACAGTAAAGAACGTTGCTTCTGAATCAATAGCCGTCAATAATGAAGAGATATCTGGAACCACGGGATACTGTGGTACAATGCATTTATTCAATTCGCGCAGATCAATAATTAATCGATAAACTGGGGGTGCATTTGGATCAGTACGTTTAAGAATTGGAATGATAGGAGAATTACATACATTGGAGTCGGTTTCCACAACCACTCCTTGTGCAATGAGCTCGTCAATGATTTGCAGCAAAGCCACTACAGCATCTGGAGGTAACTTGTATTGTCGAATTCGCGGTAATACCACTCCTGCTTTGAGTGTGACTCGATATGGTGTAATGTGCATACAACCTACATCAGTGGGGCCTTGTGCCCATAAATGTGCAGGGACATTCTGTAACCGGCGATCCATGTCTCTCAATACGTAGTGACCTTTAAAGTCACGCAAAAATAGTCGTACCCCTTCCGGGGAATAACATATTACAGCTCCTAGAGCTTTCAGTGTCTTTATACCTAACAAGTTTTCTGGGCATGATTTTGTAAGCAATAAATCTGTAGTCCGTGTCAATGGACCAACTGCAAGAGGAAGAGGTTGCGATACTTCGTTAACAATAGGCTTTCCTGAAAATCCAAGGGAAACATTCTGTGAGCCTGAGAGGGGTGCCCCTGGAACCTCGTCATGACTTATAGTTGTTCTGCTTGCCCCTGTATCAATTAAAAACTTTCTGTCTTTCCCTAATACCTGACTATGTACATAAGGACCCTCTTGATCTACAGGAACCTCAATAAGAGGCAAGCCAACCTCCCTCTCTAGGCTGTTTCATGTGTATCGCTGATAATCGGGATAGTCATTTTGTGCATACTGGTACATCTGTTGTGTCGTGTTTTGTGTTGTGGCAATAGGCTGAGGCTGCGGTACTGCTACGGTCTGTTGTGAAGCTTGCATAGGCTGTACATTCTGAGGTACTTGTGGTTGGCTCTGGTCCTGTCTAGGTGGACGCGGTCTCTCCTTGGTTTTACCCGTAGAGATATTGTGTTTCAAAACTGCACAATCGTTTATATAATGACCTGGCTGTTTACAATAGTTGCATGTCCCTTTAACAGGAGCCGCTGAATTACTGGACTGTGTCGCACCCTTTTTATGACCGTCAGCTGGAACTGACTGAGCAACGAGCATTTTCATTTTCGTGTCTTTCATACGTCTTTGTTCGTGTTCTTGTTCTTCTCTAATTCTATTCTGGTGGTACTGTAACATTTGTAACATTTGTGACGGGGTATTAGCTTGCCAAGTGCTCTTGACTTTCAATACTCTGTTCTTAACCTGGGGTAGGGAATTCTCGACTAATTTTGTTACAAAAAGATGTGGATATGAATCGCTACTTGCTTTCAGGCCGCTATTAATACCAAAACATTTTTCAAATCGGGAATAAAAATCACTAGTGTCTTCATCGGGTTTCTGTTTGCAGGCTGAGATTGCACCCCAGTCTTCCTTTTTCGTAGTTAATAAACGTGGCAATACTTGTACTAACAATCCTGGTAACGCTTTAGTTTTGTCCCCAAGCCCTAGGCCTGGAGTTCGGGTATTTTCTTCGTTTTCTAATGCCGCCCAATCAATCTTTTGCTCTCCCACCTCCCATTCTTTTTCTTTGAGTTTCTCGTAAATACCGGCAGGCAATAATACTTTTAATATTTTCATAATGTCAGGATAGGTATAATCACCCATGAGTAACATGTCTTTTATTTCACGGTGAAAACCTGCTGGATCTTTGTCATGGCTGGGCACTAATTTTTTCATTTCCAATAGTTCTATTTTAGTTATGGGCGTGTACACAAACACGCGTCTAAAAGTATTATCATCATTTTTAACTGGGTGCACTTCGCGTAAGGGATTCTGTCTATGTAATACATTTTTCTTTCCATGGAGGGAGCTGGATCAAGCTGTGGACACAGGAAGGCACTGTATCTGTGCCGATGTTCTAGAATTACTTTAATTAGATCGGTACCTAGACCTCTCCATTTCTTCATGAGTAGTTCTATCAGTATATCAGGTAGGGAACCAGGATCGGAGTGTTGGCTTTTATACAATATAAGGAGGTGTTGTATCATGTACATACCAGCTAAACGCTGTTCGTCTGGTGAAAGATTCAAAAACGTGTGTGCTAGCGCGTCATCACTATATTTATCAGAACTGTCAGCCCATTGTACTGCTGACCTGGCTAATTCTTGTTCATCCATAGAATCGAGTACATGGTACCCCATTCGTTCTTGAAGTATTTTATCAGTAGCCTGAAATAAGTGTTCAGGGGTCTTTGGATTTGACACGGCTGCTTGAAAAATTCTCTTACTTTCTGGACGTATCGGACGCATTGAACTATTAAAAGATCTTCCCTTACCTACATAAGCTATCATTTCTCTAGCTGGTAATTGTAATTGTCCCGTTGTCGTTTCTGGTTGTTCCTCCTCCTCCGAGGATTCAGTCTTATCTGCATCTATTTCTCTTTCAGGCTGTTCTCTTTCATGTATTTGTTCTACTGTTTTTCGGATCCTTCGGTACATATTTTCTATACTATTCTGTTTATCATGTTTTCCGTCTGCTATATTCTGACCCCATTTGTTAAGTGCTTTCATTTCTTCCGGGTCTACACCAGGCCTATCTCTGTTTCTTATCAAGCAGTTTATGAAGAAGCGTAACAACAGTTTTTGCGTGTCCACTTTCTGGTATGCCATGGCCTCGCCAATACTTTCAGGACCTTGCCCTGTTTGGACAAAGTGATATATTTTGTCTAGATGATCAATCATTCCTGGTAGTATCATTAAATAGTTCGCAACTCGTCGTAGACGTACTGATGATAGCATCATTCTGTCGTCTTTACCGGGTACTGGATCATATCTACAGTCTGTAAGAGGCTCTTTAAGTATGTCGTTATTCGCTGTTTGAGGTGTACGTTGGTGTGCTAAATCCCTATAAGTCAATCGATGTGTTGGTGGTGGCGTATGAAAACCTCCTGTCGCACCTCCTGAGGTGCCAGGTCCAAAAGGATTTGTTGGGTGTAAGGTAGGGAGAATAGGTGCAGGAAGGAGTGGAGGAACAGGCGGAAGGTTTAGAACGGAAGGAGGAGTATGTTGCTGCAGAGGTGGGGGCAGATTATCTCGGGGTCGAGCGCCGTTAGCAGGTGGTGTGCGTGGCGGCGGAACATTAACATATTCGGGGGCTGCATCGTCTAAATAGGAAGAAAGGAAAATGTCCTTTGCGGTCTTGTGGTGCAATTTAGTCGGAAACAATGGAGGTGGCAGATCTTTTGGTACTTCCAGGGTGGCCTTAGGTAAACCCTCGGCCAGAAGAGGATACATACCATTCATAAGAGTGTTTCGTTGTCTGTCTATTTGTTCTGCTTTTACTCGGATACCTTCCTCAACTAATACGTTTTCTCGGGCTTTGTCTGAATCCTCCCTACTTTTCTCTTCTTTTCTGAGCGCTTTCTCTGTGCGTCTATGCGATTCCTTACGCCATAATTCAATGGCATCTTTCTGTGACTGTCTGGCTTTCTTTTTCCATAATGCTTCTTCTACTCTCATGATGCAATCTGCATCCCATGTCCCAGCAGCGGGCCATCTCTGATTCTCTGCTAAATCCTTGGTGTAGTCCACCCACAAATCGAGATATAATACGGCATCTAGGCCATGTTTATGGTACATAAAGTACCCTGGAGTGTCCCTAGGTGGAATGGGAACGGCTTCCTCGAGTATCCCTTTTCTAGTTTTTATCTGTCTTAATTTTGAGAATAACGGCATCTTAAACCTTGCTACTTGATTCTTACTCGGACTTGAACACAATTAATACAATAAACACAGTAATGAAGATCGAACAATCACTCATACCACGACATTTAAAACACATTAAAACAATTTAAAACGGACAACGATAATTAGAATAAAACTAGCTAACTGCATAATACTGGATGTACTGCTAAACAGTACAGATACACCGCTAGAACAGTGCAGACCAGGTCTGTGTACCCAAACCCGTCTTGACCGGCACAAATTAATGCGCACGTCTAGATGCGTCCCCAGCAACGGTACTCACCGGGAAGCACGGAACGGAAGGCCTCGGAAACTCTGGACTGGACTGGACCGGACTGGACTGGACTCGACTCGTGACGTAGATACTTCGGAACTTCGGAACCTGGTGGGCCTCTGTATACCTCGGATCTTGCTCTCTCAGCTAGGCTCTGGTCGGGATCCTCCGCACTCCTCACCGCCTCGTCTGGGTGTTGGTCGCAGCCTCAGTCACCTCCGTTGGCCTGAGGGAGGTACAGGAAATCCTGCGGGTACGCGTAGTTGTCCGTCCGGCTGTGGCAGGGGACCGGGTCTGCAACGCACCTCCGGCGCGTGGGGTGGGGGAGGAGTCCCTGTTCGGGCGCCAATTATGTGGTAAATTTAAATTACCTGTACTTAATTTATGCGGTAAAGTTCAATAAGGATAACTCAGAATAAATAAGAGGCAGAATCCGTGATATTTGAGGGTTTAAAAGGGGTTTATTCCTTAAAAAGGAATTGGTTCGAACCAGGCAATCGGATTCCGTCACCACGAAGGTTCGGGAAGGGATCGAGCATACTTTGACAGGTTATCATATATATAGTCAATGCATTACAGTAAAGGCAGATGCAGAAGGCGTAACAGTTGAGAGGAGAGATAAGAATACACATATGTAATGAAAAAGGCGTTACAATAGGCGTGCATAAGGGCGTGTACTAGAAACGTCATTATGAGGATGTCACAGGTGGGTGGATCCATAAGAGAATCCTGCAATGTCAGCAGAAATACATGGCAGAGATGCGCGCACAGCAGCATGACGTGTGATTGACGTGTAACTGGAGGGTGAAGGGGACTTGACATTTAGCCCTACATGAGGAGACAGAAGTCTGGGATGTCAGAACAACCTAATCCCAAATCGTATCTAATATCTTGTGTTTAAGGAACTGTATTATCTGGAAGGAAAGGTCTCTCGGGCAGAGGCTATTCTATACTGACTGCTAGTGCGTGTATAAGCGTCTACGTGTCTACATGAGATGCGAGGGGGCATGGGCCTACCATGGTAACAGGAGCTATGAATTACTTGCCCGGGGACAGCAAGGCCGGGCCCTTGGCTCTGCAGCTGGAAGGGTGTTTACCTAAACTACTAGACAGGAATGTATTTTTCGAAGAGTGGAGCAGATAACTTGAAGGCAAAATACAGTCTTGGCAGGCAACAGGCCGAGCCAGGCACCGTTAGCCGCGCAGGGAGTAAGACAAAGGTCATGGATACAGATGCAGGTCCAGGCTGGAGCATTCAGAGGCAGAAGGCAGGAAAAAGGCTCGATGGCAGAATTCAGGGCCTAACTCGCCATAGCTGAAAAACGTGAAAGGTGCATCATATAAAGATGGTGGCAAGGCATACTTAGGAACGGAATATTCGACCCATTCATGGTGGATCTGAAAGAGAACATGTTAACGTTGGACGCAAATGTATTTGCGTCTTCATAGCTGGAAGTGGAGGGAACATACATGTACTTGTAGCACGTACATGGAGCCGTTGGGGTCTAAGATAGGGGACACAATTGATCATAAAAATTCATATTTCCTCACACTCCTAGATTTCTTTGCCTGGTTGGAACCTCCTCTATGGCGTTCTTGGAGAGGAGAGTGGCAACTTCGTCCTTTAAAAGTTGGTTTTGGATCGGAGGAAGTGGCTGCCTCCGTGGAGGTACCTGCGGAGGGGGAGATTTGAACCTCAGCAAGTAGCCATGCTCTACAATATTCAACACCCATCTGTCGTTTGTAATGGCTTTCCACTCTGTCAGGTGAACGGTGATACTTCCTCCCACCGGAGTGGCGAACGAGAGCGGAGGAAGTAAGATTTCACTGTTTCGCGGGCTGTTTGGTAGAGGACTGTTGTTGCTTCGCATTTCCTCTTCCTCTGCCCCGACCCCTTTGCTGAAAATGGGACCTCTGTTGATTCTGGGAGGACCATTGGGGCGTTTGAACGCGCTGGTGAAAGGCACGTTTATCGCCCTGGCGAAAACGCTTTCGGAATTCTTTGCGTTTTTCCAGCCCCACAGCCTTCACGGTGTCCAACTCTGCCTTCATCTTGCTCATTTGGTCATCCGCATGAGCACCAAATAATGATGATCCGTTAAAGGGCAGATTGAGAATTCTCTTTTGTGCGTCAGGCTTGAGGCCCGTTAGTCTCAGCCAGGCCGAACGCCGAGAGCAGACGCCCTGTGAGTAGCCATGCGCGGCAAGGTCCGAGGCATCAGCCGCTGCGCTGATGATTTGATTGGCCACCAGTCCGCCTTCTTGTAGGATCTCTGTGAAGTCCCGCCTGTCTTCTCTAGGCAGCTTCTCCGCGAATCTGGCGAGGGAATCCCACAGGGAACGATCATACCGCCCCAGCAGAGCTGAAGCGCTAGCCACCTTCATGTGCGAGGCAGAAGTGCTGCACATTTTCCTGCCGTAGGAATCCATCAGCTTGCTGTCCTTCTCAGGGGGGACAGAAGAAGACACTGAGGTCGAGTGGGACTTCATAGCTGCTACCACGATCACCGAGTCCGCTGGCGGGTCCGCCCCCAAGAACAAAGGATCCTCGGCTGGAGCCTTATACTTCTTCGCTATTCTTGACGGAACCGAGCCCGCCGTAGCCGGAGTGAGGAACGTGGCCATAGCTGGGTCCAACAATCCTGGCACCAAAGGGAGCAGAGGTCTGGGAGCCGACCGATGATGCAAAGTGTCAAAGATCACTGAAGTGTGTGCCTGAGGGATGTGCAGCGCGATGTTCAATTTCTGCGCCCCTCTACCCAGGACGTCTGAGAAGGTAGCGATGTCATCCACCCGGGACACTCGCGATGGAGGTGTAGAGGAAAAAGTAGGAGAGTAGTCCCGGACTGAGGACCTTGTGGATGAAGTCCCAGTGGCGACCTGGTGCGTCTCCTCTTGTGAGAGCGTTCGCTATGGTGAGCCCTAGACATTGAGCTGCGCTTTGACGGAGATCTTGGACGTCTGTGCGCGGAGCGGCGGTCCCTGGAACGAGACCGACGGGGAGTAGGTGGCCTTGGATCCCTTGGAGGAGACTTACTCCTGCGCGGTGGAGAATACCTACGGGAGTAGTCCGATCCAGGACTTCGACATGTGCCAGCGCCCACATCCCGCAACCAGCGAGGTGACAGTCCGAACCTCTCTGGAGACTTGGGTGACCCTTCCGGAGATATATGCACGATGTGCAGTCCCGGAGATGATGACTGCTCTCCTGGAGATCGAGACCTCTCCGCGGGAGCTCCAGCTGTACCCTTCGACGTCGAATTCCTCGACGTCGACGACGTCTGCGTCACCATCGGCAAGTGTGGGTTATGGTGTTCTGGCCTCGACGCCGATCGCGGAGACCTCGACGTCGATATCCTCTTCTCCAGCACCTGGCATCGAGTGGATGACATTGATGTTGGCCTTGCACGCTGTCGACTGGGTGACTTCGACCTCTCACGCCGTCGACTGGGCGATTTCGACGTCGACCCCTCACGACGTCGAGTGGGCGACTTCGACCTCTCACGGCGTCGAATTGTGGATCTCGACGTCGACCTTCTATGTCGCCGAGTGGGGGTATCCCTCGACGGCGATCTGCCCACTCGCGGCGGAACGTACGTTGCCGCATCTCTCGACGCCGACCCCCTCGAGAGTGGCGCAGAGTGTCTCGACGTCGACGGAAGCCTCAACGTCGACGGAGACAGTCCAGACCTCCCCGGACTAGCAGCCTTCGAGCCCGGAGGGCTGCGCCTCGACGCCGACTTACTTTTGCGCGGCGGAGAATCTCGATGGGGAGATGAATCCCTTGACGCCAAAGTTGTCTTCTGCCTTTTCGGCGGCCTCTTCGACGTCGACGACGAATCCCTAGGACTCTTGGTCTTTCTGGAGCCAGGAGAGCTGGTGTGTCGCCATTTTTGCGATTGTGTAGCTGAAGAAGGTGGTCTTGATGAAGAAGGATCGTCTTCACGACGACTTCTGCCCTTCTCCAGCTGTGCCTGTAGTCTAATGCGCTCTCTATCCCTCAGAGTGCGCTTGGAGAACTTCTGGCAGTGAGGACACCGGTCAGGAACGTGTTTAGATGGTAAACACGCAATACACACCGAGTGTGGATCTGCCAGTGCCATCTTGTTGCCACAAGAAGGGCATTTTCAAAATAAAGGAGGCATTCTGACTGGAAAAAATTCGAAATCCAGGATCCTCACAGAAGGAGCCGGAAAAAAGAACTGTCCCAACTGCCACCTGTAATGCATCATGGGAGCAGGGGGTCTCATGCAGGTCTTAAAGGCACGGTCCCCCTACTCTAATGCCTTAAAGGCAAGGTGTCAGTTTTCTTTGTTTCTTGATACTCTGCTGCAGCCTACTGGCGAATGCTTACAATTACAAGTTGCTTTATGACAATAAAGCAGTGCTGTGCTATAATTTGCCTGATGCTTCCTTTTTTCCTTACGGGTTAGGGGGCACTACTATGCAAACATATGTAATTTACAGCATTGCCATGTTTTGAACATTTTTAGGCTGCATGTATATGTTTTCACATATGTATATATATATGTATATATATGTATTTTCTTTATGCTCCGGGATCCTGCACATGGGCGGGGATTATTCATAGATTATGACTATTGATGAGTATCCCCTGGATGAGAAACTCTTTGATCCATAGCCTTCCGAACTCCACACTAGCCTACATGCTGCAGCATGTCACAACCAGGGCCTGAAGGAATATGATCAAATAACCTCCATGCTAAAGGAAATCCAGGGGCTCCCTTCGTGGCTCTCACCCTCGTCAAAACCAGATGCATTATTTACAGAGCCATCATAAGTGCAGCCCCAGCCTACCTTGCTTACAAGCTCAATATCCCTGCTTGCTCTCCTCACAACTGCAGCCAGGACACAATCATAGAGATAAAGTGTCAAAAAGACAATAGGGCATCTCCATCTATGCACTCAGGATCTCGAACAACATCCCCTTATTCATCAGCATAGCCCTGACCCTGCTCCAATTCAGAAAAGAGGTGAAGGTGCACATCTAGAAAAACACTACATCATGATGCATTAACAGCCCACAAACCAGCTAATTCTCAAATCACTTGTTGACTGTATCCTTGCCTTTGACCCTGTACAGTGCTACACTGTCTGTTGGTTAGGTTTGCCGTACACAAATACCACATACATATATACATACATAGAGAAGGGACAATAATAATAAGAGGAGTTAGCTAAGCAGACATGAGGAGGAAGCAATAGTTATCTGTGTTTATATTCTCTATATAAATCAGATAAATTGTGATCTCTTCAATGGAGATGTAGAGCCTTTAATTGTATGCTACCATTTTAAGGAATACCAAGATCAAAAATTGCTTAGTAGCAGACATGTAATCTAATCCCTCAAAGAGCTTAAACACCAACAGTGAAATATGTATTTAATAACCATAATAGATAGATACAATAAATAAAAAACAGAAGGTGATCTACTTAGTCGATTAAACACTTATAGTGTAGTGGAATTCCTATATTCCTGATGAACAAGTTACTTACCTTCGGTAACGCTTTTTCTGGTGGATACAGTATTTGCCTGTGGATTCCTCACCTTGTGAATAGCCCCTGCGCCAGCATTCCACTGAACTTTTTTACCCAGCTCTCTACGGCGACGTCATAATACCTCGGCTCCGCTCGTGACTCCGAATGACCTCACCGGAGCCATAAGAGAGCCACGTCGGCGTGATGACGTCAGTTCCACCCATTTTAACCGTGCTTCCGAGGCGAACAGTTGGACTGACAACAGATTCAAAGTATACGCAGTATACAACATTCAAACAAATATACATAGGACATATACAAATAGGAAAGCTAAAGAACAAAAGCATTTCCAATATATGTACCAGAGAAAACAACATGTCAAGCAAGGCATCCTTTAAGGTATACAAAGGTGGACAACGGGGAGGCGGGTGGGCCAGTGAGGAATCCACAGGCAAATACTGTATCCACCAGAAAAAGCGTTACCGAAGGTAAGTAACTTGTTCTTCTGGTGGATACATCTGCCAGTGGATTCCTCACCTTGTGAATAGATTCCCACAGCAGTCCCACTCCCAGAGGAGGGTCTCCACCTTCCTATACCAAAAGGTCTTGCAAGACAGAGCGCGCAAAGTGGCCCTCCCTCCTCATCTCAGAGTCTAAGCAATAACGCTTCGCGAAAGTATGGAGGGAGGCCCAAGTCGCGGCCTTACAAATGTCTGCAGCAGGAACACCCCTGGCCAAAGCAGAGGTGGAAGACTTAGCTCTAGTAGAATGAGCTCTAATACCCTCAGGCGGAACCTTACCAGCCAGGGCATAGCATATCTTGATGGCCAGGATGATCCATCTGGACAGAGTGCGCTTGTGCACAGCTTTGCCTATGGATTGTCCAACATAGCCCACGAAGAGCTGATCATCCAAACGAAAGTCCTTTGTTCTAGCCAAGTAAAAGCTCACAGTTCTTTTTGGGTCCAGTCAGTGAAGTCTTTCCTCCTCCTTGGAAGGATGAGGAGGTGGATAAAACACAGGGAGAGTGACGGACTGCCCCAGATGAAAGGGAGTAACTACCTTAGGTAGGAAAGCAGCCCTGGTCCTAAGAACCATCCTTTCAGCATGTAAGGTTAAAAACGAGGGTTTTGAACTAAGAGCTTGAAGCTCACTCGCCCTCCTTGCCGAGGTTATGGCTACAAGAAAGACCGTCTTAAAGGACAACAGCCTCAAAGGACAGCTATGAAGGGGCTCAAAAGGGGACCCCATCAAAAAAGTTAAGACAAGATTAAGGTCCCATTGTGGCATTACAAAAGGAGTAGGTGGAAACCTGTTTGTAAGGCCTTTGATAAATCTTAGTACAATAGGAGATTTAAATAAAGACGGCTGATCTGGAAGACATAGAAAAGCCGATAAGGCTGATAGATAGCCCTTGACCGTGGCCAAAGCACAGCCCTGCTGAGCCAAGGAAAGAGCAAACTGAAGCACATTAGAAAGATGGGCTTTTAAAGAGTCAATGGATCTCTCTCCACACCATTTAACAAACTTAGACCACCTATATGAGTAAATGGACTTGGTGGAGTGTTGCCCGGCCGATAAAATAACATCCACCACATCAGGCGGGAGAGAGAAGGAACTCAGGTTGCCCCGTTCAATCTCCAGGCATGAAGGTGCAGGCTCTGGAGGTGAAGAACCTGCCCCTCCGACTGCGAGAAGAGGTCTGCCCTGAGAGGGAGACGGAGCGGAGGGTGCGATGAGAGGTGAAGTAGATCTGTGTACCACACCCTTCTTGGCCAATCCGGAGCAACCAAAATAACTTGGGCCCGGTCTTGGCGAATTTTCCTCAGAACCAGAGGAATCAAGGGTATGGGAGGAAACGTGTAAAGTAATTGTGAGCTCCAACTAAACTGAAACCCGGCCCCCAACACCCCCTGCATCGGAAACTGGAGACTGCAGAATGCCGGGCAATGTGCGTTCTCGCGGGTGGCAAATAGGTCTATCCGAGGAGACCCCCACGTCTGAAAAACGTGACGAACCACCTCCGGATGAAGCCTCCACTCGTGGTCTACGGAGAACTGCCGGCTGAGACTGTCCGCACGTACGTTCAGCACCCCGGCCAGATGATTTGCCATCAAGCAAATCCGATGATCCTGAGCCCAGGAACAGAGCCGTAACGCCTCCCTGCAGAGACGATACAACCCTACTCCTCCCTGCTTGTTGACATACCACATCGCGGTAGTGTTCTCCGTCAGGACTTGAACCGACTGACCGCGAAGGGAAGGGAGGAAGGACTTGAGCGCCAAACGTATCGCCCGTAATTCCAGAAGGTTGATGTGAAGCAACCTTTCCTCTGGAGACCAAAGACCCTTGATCTCCAGATCCCCCAGATGCGCACCCCACCCTAAAGTGGATGCATCCGTTATCACAGTGGCCACCGATGGAGGTAGATGGAAGGGCTTTCCTTGAGACAGATTGCCCTCCACGCTCCACCAAGACAGATCCGCTGCAGCTTCTCTGGAGATCCTGATCGACTCCCTGAGATCTCCGTTGTGCTGATACCACTGCCTGCAGATGCACAACTGGAGTGCCCTCATGTGCCAGCGTGCATGGCTGACCAACAGAATGCAGGAGGTGAACAGACCGAGCAGGCGAAGGACCTTCAGAACTGGAACAACCGCTCCATTGTGGAATAAAGGAACCATTTCCTGAATGTCGATAATTCTTTGAGGAGGAGAAAATGCTCGACACACAGTAGTGTCCAGTACCGCTCCTATGAACAGGTTGCGTTGAGAGGGCACCAGGTGAGATGTGAGCACATTGATTGAAAAACCCAAGTCGCATAACAGCTGAGATGTTACCTGCAGATGATGTTGCACCATCTCTGGGGACACTGCTTTCAGAAGCCAGTCGTCCAGGTAGGGGAACACCGGAATCCCCGACCTCCTGAGATGAGCAGCCACCACTGCCATCACCTTCGTGAAAACTCGAGGTGCAGTAGTAAGACCAAACGGAAGGACCGCAAACTGGGAGTGTTGCGACCCAACCATTAAACGGAGATACTTCCTGTGCGACTTCAGGATTGGCATGTGGAAATACGCATCCTGCAAGTCGATCGACACCATCCAGTCTCCTTGCTGCAACTCTTGAAGAACCTGTGCAAGGGTCAGCATCTTGAATTTCTCCAGTTTCAGGTAACAATTCAAGACTCTGAGGTCCAGGATTGGACGCAATCTGCCGTCCTTTTTGGGAATCAGGAAATACCGGGAGTAGTATCCCAGACGCCTTTCCTGCTCCGGAACCACCTCTATCGCACCTTTTTGTAGCAATGCAAGAACTTCCTTCTGCAGAAGAAGAAGATGGTCCTCTGAACAAAAACCTTGGCAAGGAGGGTAAGGGGGAGGAAACTCCCGAAAGGAAAGGGCGTACCCATTCAAAACCTAAAGGTCCGTTGTGACGGACTTCCAACCTCGCAGAAAGTGGGACACCCGACCCCCCACAGGTCTCACATGATCTAGGATGGGGGATCTAGGGCTGCTTCCCTGAAGCTTCATTGGGAGCAGAGGCGGCAGAAGATTAAGATGGGTTACGACCAGAACCTCTCCGTCCCCTTTGCCTTCCTCTATATGACCTATAGAGGGGATTCTGCTGCTGCTGTTGTTGCTGCTGCTGAGGTTGCCGGAAGGTACGAAATGAGGACCTCCCAGATCCTCCAAATTTTCTGAAGCTAAATCCCTTAGCAGGAGTCTGTAAACCCAAAGACTTCGCAGTAACCCTGCTATCTTTAAACCTTTGCAGGGCGGAATCGGCCTTCTCCCCAAACAGTTTGTCTCCATCAAAAGGCAAGTCAATTAACGTGGCCTGAACATCCGCAGAAAAGCCGGAAGAACGAAGCCAAGCTTGCCTCCTAGTGGCTATTGAAGACCCCATAATTCTCGCCACAGAATCAGCCGTGTCTAGACCCGACTGAATAACCTGCCTTGCAGCAGGTTGAGTGTCCGTGACAACCTCCATAAAAGAGGCTTTCTCTTCTTCCGGCAGCTTAGGGGCTAATAACTTCATAGAGTCCATCAGTGCATGAACATAGCGCCCCAATAAACAAGTGGCATTGGTCAATTTAAGAGCCATGCTCCCAGACGAAAAGACCTTTTTGGCTGTTTGATAAGTCTTCTTAGAATCCCTATCCGCTGGTGTTTGAGGAAAGGCGCCTTACGATTGCTTCGAGCATGTAGCTTGCACCAAAAGTCTCTCTGGAGAAGGGTGAGAAGAAAGAAAGCTTGGATCCCCCGGAGCCACCCTGTATCTCCTTGCCACTTGTCTGGATACTGCAGGCGAAGATAGAGGCTTGCGCCAAACATCCATCACTGGCTCCAATATAGCCTCATTAAAAGGCAACAAGGGCTCTACAATTGATGGTGGTGAATGCAGAACTTCAGTCAAAAGGTTTGGTTTATATTCAGCAGAGGGTAACTGTAAGTCCAGGAACTCTGCAGCCTTTTTGATGACCGAATGATAAGGGGCCAACTCTTGTGGCGGTGAAGACCTAGCAGAAGAATGCTCCCACTCCGGAGTAGTATCAAGACCACTAGCATCCTGAATGCCTTCAAAGTCATCAGAGGATCCATCAACCTCACCTTCTTCCACTTCCTCCCTATAACGCTCCTCTTCCAAAACCCTCTGGACCTCTCTTCGAGAACGGATCCGAGGACCCGGTGTCGGCGGCGCCGTACGCGGAGTTGAACGTGGAGTCGGTGGCGCCGGGCGTGGAGCAGATGGAGTCGGCAACGGCGTCAAGGGAGGCTCCGAAGAAGGCAAACTATCCACACGAAGCCGGGATGGATCTCCAGACGGCGCCGGGAACTGCCATGAAAGAGCCATCGGCAAGAAGGGCATAAAGGGAGCCTGAGCAGAATGCTGCGGCACTCCCCAAAGTGTATGCCATAGGACCCACGGGACCAGATGGTGCGCCGGATGGGAAGGCAGCCCTTTGAAAAATCCCATACATCGCATTGAAGAAATGCGTTGAATTTGCACCCGGAGTCGGGATCTGCGGGTATGGGTTTGACCCTGGATC
Source organism: Triturus cristatus (assembly GCF_964204655.1). NCBI lineage: Eukaryota > Metazoa > Chordata > Amphibia > Caudata > Salamandridae > Triturus > Triturus cristatus. The sequence continues at coordinate 568,759,940 of NC_140586.1, forward strand.
CGGTCGAGGGGTACCAGGAACCGGAGCCGAAGTGTCCTCAACTGGCGCCGCAGGTTCAGCTGGCATTGGAGAAGGCTCTTCCTCCTGATCCGGATCGGTGTCAGAAGCTGGAGACTCCACTGGCGCCGGTGACTGCGCCGGGGACCGCGCCAGAGTCCGCTTCGGCGAAGGTGACTTCTCTGGAGACATTCGAGAAGGGGAAGGAGATACAACCTCCTTGCTTCGACGCCGAGGCGACGGCGACCTCGAAGCCTTACTCCTCGACGATCGGCGCCGAGAGCTATGCTTCCTCTTCTTATGATGTTTCTTCGACTTCGAAGAGTGTGAAGTGGAGGACTCCGGCCTCGACTTCTCCTTTTTTCTACCTCTTCTTTCCTCCTTCGCCTTGGCCATGAAGAGTTTCGCCTCCCTCTCCTTCAGGGCCTTCGGGTTCATCTTTCTACAGCTGGAACAGTCCTCCACATCATGATCTGAAGAAAGACACCACAAACAATCCTCGTGGGGGTCAGTCATAGACATGTGGCCACCACATTCCCTACAAGGTTTAAAACCTGACTTTCTCGTCGAAGACATAGCTTATCCAGAAACAGTAACCCACTACAAGACTACAAAGTAGCAGGAGAGTGCTGGAAAACCGTTACGCGTCGACGGCACAGAAAAAAGGGAACTGACGTCATCACGCCTACGTGGCTCTCTTATGGCTCCGGTGATGTCATACGGAGTCGCGAGCGGAGCCGAGGTATTATGAAGTCCACGTCGGCGTAGAGAGCTGGGGAAAAAAGTTCAGTGGAATGCTGGTGCAGGGGAAATTCACAAGGTGAGGAATCCACTGGCAGATGTATCCATCAGAAAGGCTCTGCGCATTGGAATAATATACACTATAGTTTTGACATAGGACTGAGTTCAGTATGTCTCTATCGAGTACATTAAACTTAATTACTTGTGTGTGCCAGCTAACTCAGAGGTCACTAGAAACGTCTCGAATATACAAGAAGGGATTCGTTTCTGACAACCGCATAAACATGACAACTTTGTTTCCCTTAGAGTCGGAACAATCTCAGAACCGTGGAAACAATAGATAACAGTTTCACTCAGTCAATCGTGCAAGCTTCGTTTCTACAGAGTTGCACAGAAATAGAGAGACGGGCGTTTCAATAAAAAGGGTTTATTGAACAGTCTTACTTCTCGTGCAAGAGATATGAACTGGTACAATCGTAAGACAGGATGCGAAGTACAATACGTACAGGGTTAGCAGTAAGATAAAATAATACTGCAATAGCATGGTTTGTAGCTATGACATATATTCATAAAATACATACATAAATAACACAGGCTAAAATGTTGAATACTCATCTCATGCTTCTAAACAATTCTACCCCAGTGTACCTAACCTAAGTGTACTACGAGGTAAGAAGTAGGTGCTGTTTTCTAAAGTATAGCTAGCTATAGTTTAAGTTTTGCCAAGAGTTGCCAAATGTTTCTCTAAGTTCTAGTCTGATCCATACCTTAGAATGTGTGAGGTTGGAATCTCTTTCCGGGGCTCGATATTTAACACCCAGCAAGGGGAGTCAGAAACACTGGAGCTGGATTCTCTGCGAGGAGGATGACAGCGTCTGGTCAGTGCATCAGGCGGGAACTCGATCTACTTCCGAACTTGTCGTGGCGAACCGCAAGTAGGCAGTCGGGCTGGACCGTACCGGAACCGTGGTTTGCCAGGGCAAGTGCAGGTATATTTATACCTTAAAGGTGTTTAGGAATACCTGTATTGACGTAAAAATTGGGCATCGGAACGTCATGAATGAACCCCTAAGGAATAGATGTTCATGCATAATAAATGAGTTCTTGGAGAAATCAATATCCAAGCAAGGGAAATTCCTAAAGGCTTAAGAGTTCGGTTTTCCAAGAACTCGTTGTGACGTGGATTGATGGATGTAGGAGACCATGCCTGTATTTAGTTAGCATGGACAATGCCTAAATAAGGGCTGGATTTTCTATGCCTAAATAAGGGCAATATGAATTGTACCTATATAAGGGCATAAATCGGGAAACCTATATACGGAATCTAAATCTACACACAACAATAGAATTATAAACTTGTGGGCAACATGCCACCTGATGGCAAGAGACGAAATCCTTCTTTAGTACTTTAAAACAGTGCTTTACATGTGTGTTTCAGGGACCCGCACAAGCGCATAAGCAGCATGGCTGTTAGCTGCATGTATGCATGGTCTTACCAGTTCTCGTCTTGGAAAAAAGGAGACAACCAGTGTATGTTGTAACCTATAGCATACTGATGGTGGGAAGGCCTTGCCAATAGGAAAGAGTCTATGGACCAGGAGTATCTGAGTTATCGTAAATGAAACCTTTTCCTACTCTTAAGTGCTGTTATTTTCTCACTCTCAACTTGTGGATTGATTCCACAGTAACTGAGAAAGAAAAAGGAAGGAATCAAAAGGTAGCCGAGGACAGTTTAGGCCAGGGAAAACAATGCATGTAACCTGCATGCTAAATCTTGCGCTGCTCTGGGTGAAAACCCTCCAGAGCACAGTGGTGGCGAAGTGGAAATGGGATAACTACTCTTCTACATCTGAATCCAAAATTGACTGCAGAATGCCACCTTAGGCCTGGTGCACTTGGGAAGTGTACAAATGGGTGAAATATGGCATCTAGCTAGCAATGGTGATCCGGTCAGCTGGCCTCGTTGTCATCAAAGGTCACAAAAAGTTGGCTCAGATCTCTGCCTCTATTCATACAGAACTGCAAGCTGCACCTTAGATCAAGTTTGTGCAATATTTTGTTAGCTGAGGAAGCATGTGAAAGTGGGAAATATCATCTCTTATAATCTCTTTGTTAAAATGGAATTACAACAGCACTTTTAGAATGAAGGGTAAATCTGCCGAACCATCCAACCCCTCTAGAACACGGGGAAAGATTCAGAAATGCAAAATGGTTACAGATTACTTGTGTAACTAGCCAATGTTTTAGTCAGAACAAGTCTTTCCCAACAGAAGCTTAATGGTTTGCTCATCAACCTAGACTGAACATGATTCATGTTCCAAGAGGCAGTAGGACGCCTAACTGGTAGAAACAAACAGAGATGGCTCGAGTTCTTTAGGGACATGGATTAATTAATCATTATGGCAACAGAGTTTAGGGTTCCTAGCCTTGGCAAAAGGCAGAGAAACTGTGATGTTTTATTTTCCCCTTGGTCAGAGGTGCTATGGGCCCATACTCCTTTTTCTTCATCAACCAAAGGTCATGATTGATATTCTATTGGTCCCCACACTATCGTTCTATGAGGCTCCATGGTAATCTCTTGATTCCCCCCCTGCACCTCAGATCATTTTTTGCTTGCCATGGTAAATCTGTAGGCCCGGACAAATTTGTTTTTGCCACCAGGAACTGTTTTGGGATTTTCCAGTTTTTCCATTCAGAAACTTGCAATTATTTGCAATTTAATGGAGGGTCCAAAAGACTGACAAGGAATCCTGGCATGATTGATATCCCCAGGCTGGTTTGAGTTTTTTACACTGTTCAACAACCTGCAGACAAGGTCAAGCCCCTACTGGCCCAGAGTATTTTTTCTAATTTTTTAATAATTGCAATGCCATGTAAAAGAAGCATGCCCCGCAAAGCATGAAATAAACATTTTTAGGAACATGTTCTACTTTTTATCCTCATTATAAAAGATTTTTGTCTCATACTGTGCTTATAACAGATTGTAAGCTTCTTATTAAGCTGACAGAGCCAATGTGCAAAGAAAAAATACTATTGTAACAGCAATTATTTTAGAATGCCCAGTATGTAAAACATGTTTATCTCTGGGAATCATATTCACAGAAACCCTGTGTTAGACCTGTGAGCTTTAAAGTGGTCTTCCCCCGAACTTTTTGCCTTCACTCCTCCTATTTTAGCTGAATTTGTTTTTGTTGGCCTTAGGACTCTGCACACTTTACCACTACTGCCCAGTGCTAAAGTGCTTGTGCATTCTCCCCTAAACATGGTATAATCAGCTTACACCCAATTGGCATATTTAATGTACTTGTAAGTCCATAGTAAAGTGGTACTACATGTACCCAGGGCCTGTAAATTAAATGCTATTAGTGTGCCTGCAGCACTTATTGCGCCACCCACTTAAGTAGCTCTTTACCTGTGTGGGCAGTTTTAAAATGCCATTCCGACCTGGCAAGATAAACCTATTACCAGGTCAAAACCTCCCTTTTAAATACACATACGTCCCCGTGGGGTAGGCCCTACACAGCACCAGTCTGCAGTGTATTTAAAAAGCTGGACATTTACTTTTACGTTTTATATATCTTGGTAGTGAAAAACTCCTACATTTGTTTTTCACTGCTGTGAGTCCTATCTCTCCCATAGGATAACATTAGATTACCTTACTACATTTGATAAATGATAACTTTCAATTGGGTGCAGATAGGAATTTCATGTTTGGTGCCCAACTGTAGTAAATAAAATCCTCTTTAATGGTATAGTCAGATCTTAAGTTACAATTTAGAAAATGCCACTTTTATAAAGTTGGCATTTGCCTGTACTATTTGGAACTTGCAACCTGTTCCAAAGTCACATGACAGGGTATAGTTGGCAGTTCGACTTTGTGTATTCCTCCCGTACAGCCTCCCAGTAGAGGGATTAGGTGTGCCTGGATGGACCGTCAACTGGCAGAACGGGGGGCTTAGATGTTCACTGCCCCACTTGCAACTGAATAGGCTATGCTCTGCCTTCACACATTAGTTTGTCACCACCGCATTGTTCATGAAGCGGGCTTGGAGCCAGGAAAATTCAAGGGGTTCAAAAGAGATTCTCTAGAACCTTCTTCTACTTTAAATTGGACATCAGGCATAAATAGTGGATCCTCAGATTCAACTCTTCAGTACACATCTGGACCTGTGGAAAACTCAGAAGGCTTGCTGTTCTGCTAGAAGGACTGCCGTGGTGCTTCCCTGCCTCCCTCCTGCCTATGTGAGAAGGACTGGACCTGCATCTTGGACCCAGGACCACCAGAGTGGCTCCAAGGGCTAGATGGCTGGCCTCCTGATCAGAGACTAAGGGACAGAATAGGGCTCCAGCAACCTTGAACCCAGCACCTGGACTCTGCCAGCAGTGAGTCTTGCACCCCTCCCCCCCGCCCCCCAGGTGCTGGGGCCCTAGTCCTGGACTCTTAGAAATGGGCCTGAAGGTGCTCTGCCTGCCCATCACTGTTCCCAGAAAAACGGACGCAGCGCGACACATCTTCGATGCACGACGTCGGATCACAGCCCATTGAAATTGCTGCTGCGCGAGATATCTCCATGCAAGGGCCTAGCATCACCCACTATAGCCCTCAGAACCCCACTGTGTGAAGCATCTCCACGCAAAGACCCAGCATCACCCACCACAGACCCCTGGAACTGCCACTACACAATGCATCTCCAATGAAGGTCCACGCTTCGCCTCTGCTGTGCGATGCATCCTTAAAGCAGGACTTCGAGCTGGCCTACAACCAGGATTTAAGATACTCTGTTCAGTGGGCCTAACTTGGTCCCTTGTAACCATCCTGCGCTCCATATTGGTTGGCCTGAACTTGAAACTTTGTTCTGGTCCAAAAATAACCACAGTTGGCGCTTTGTGCATTTTGGCGTTATTTTCACTTAAACCTTTAAAATTGCAGCTCTCTGGTTCTCTGAATTTTGTTGTTTTGGTCTTAAATTGTCTATTAGATTTGACAATTTTTCTAAACTATGGTGGGATTTTTCTTGTGTAGTGTTTTTACTTTATTACTGTTTGAAGAGCTGCATAAATACTTTACACATTGTGCCAGTACCTAGCATCACCCACTTTAGCCCTCAGAACCGCCGCTGTGTAAAGCATCTCCATGCAAGGACCCCGCATCACCCACCGCAGACCCCTGGAACTGCCACCTCACGATGCATCTCCGAACAAGGTCCGCGCATTGACTCTGCTGCGTAATGCATCCTCGGCGCAGGACTTCAAGCTGCTCCACAACTAGTATTTAAGATACCCTGTTCAGTGGACTTAACTTGGTACCTGTAACCAGCCTGAGCTCCATCGTGGTTGGCCTGAATTTGTGACTTTGTCCTGATCCAAAAATAATCACAGTTGGAGCTTTGTGCATTTTGGCGTTATTTTCACTTAAACCTTTAAAATTGCATATATCTGGTTCTCTGAACTTTTGTTGTTTTGGTCTTAAATTGTTTATTAGATTTGAATATTTTTTAAACGATTGTGGGATTTTTCTTGTGTTGCGTTTCCACTTTATTAATATTTGAAGAGCTACATAAATACTTTACACATTGCCTTTAAGTTAAGCCCAACTGCTTGTGCCAAGCCACCAGGAGGTTCAGCACAGGTTATTTTGGGGTTGGTTGCTTGTGACTTTACCTTAACAGAGAGCTGTAGTTGCCGCTTGAGTAGGGTTTACCCTCCTTCGACCAGTAACCCAATTCATTGCACCAGTCATGCTGTTTTAAATATATACCTGAATTTATATTTGCTTTTTAAAGTTTGGTCTCAAAAGGGTCTCTCTTAAGAGGACTGTTCTGTGCATCAAGAGGGAACTACAACATTCCAGATATCTACCCAAAGTACTGTCAATGTTTCTATTGACAGAATTGATTTCCCCCTGGTATTGGTGCTCACATATCTCATGCCTGCATGGGTACGGTACATCTAGGAATCAAAAGCACAGACATTTTTATCAGGTGATCACTAATGTTGATATTGGCTTTGTTAGACTTGGGGGTCTCTGGTTGGCGCAAGGTTGTCCTTGTGTCAAGCAGGAACCCTCTCCTCTATGTCAGGGCGCAGGATAACCCCTCGTGAATGACCCTTGCTCACCCTCTAGGTGCATAGCGTGAGCAGCCAAGGCGATTCCTCAGGCGTTGTTGGTTAAGCACTTACAATCGTACACACAGTAAATACATCAATCCCCCCAGAAACGGACACCAGACTTGGATATGTAGAAAAATACGCTTCTTTATGTAAAAATAGGTATATATATCTCAGCAGACATATCACAAGACCAATAACGTTTTCGTTATGCCACCAGGTTGTAAAGCAGGCAAATGTTCTTTGTTCGTAGTTTCAAATGGATACTTTGTAGTCTCTTGCAAATGTTACTTGTGGTTCCAGTACTTACAGAGATCGGCTCCTGCGAACGGGGAAATAAGGCGTTGCGGGCCCCAAGCCCGATACTGGAATTCTTAAGAACGTGTAGTTGCTTTTGGGAGTCAGCACGGGAGGGTGCGACTCAGCAGTGATGGGGCACCTTTGGATCCTCTTGAGCAGGTGCGTGTAGTCAGGCAGGCGCGGCCCACGACCCTCAGCACGGCAGTGCGGGGGTCTCCTTCAGCGGGGGCGGTGCGGCCTGATCTCAGGGCGAGATCGCGAAGCGGGGTCACAGGGCACGGTCTGTGCAGCTGGGGACCCGGCGGGGATCACGATTGTCGGACAAGGATTCCGGCGGGAGGGGCGATAGCGCTTCAGCGCGCTCCAATAGCAGGCGGTGGCAGAGGTGCCGGCGGCCTAGCCCGAGGTAGAGAGCGACTCCGGTCGGAGCAAGGCTCTCAAGGGGGGGCAAAGGCAGGCAGGCTCCCGAGTGTCACAGCCCTAGGAGGGGCGATGAGGGGCGCAGTCTTCCTCAAGCGGGATACACACACGGCTCGAGTTTCAGGACGAGCAAAGGCACAAAGAACCCACTGGTCCTGGGGTTCTGTTCAGGGGGCAAGCTCAGATCAAGCCCTTGGAGAATGTTTAGAGCACAAAGCAGCAAAGTCTTTTCAGTAAGTCTCTTCCTCTCCTTTCTCAGCAAGGCAAGCAGCAGGCCAGCTCCTCCAGCGTCTTCTTCTCCTTCTAGTCGGGCAGAGGTTCTTTGTGGTAAAACAGGATTCTGATTTCTTAGGAGCCAGGCTCCTACTTTTATACCGTGATTCTTTTGTTCCTTAGCGCCAGGGGGCCTGGGCCTGGCCCAGTCCAGTTCTGGAGCACTTTGTTATGGTGACTCTGCTCTTTCCTTTCAGCAGCAGGGCAGAGACATCAGCCGCTCCACAGGGGGCGGCACCGGCTTTGGGGTGGCAGAGCACAGGTCTATTCAAGAGTCAAGGTGTACTCCTCCCACCCATCCTGGTGTCATCTCTCTACCCACCACCTGGCAGCCAACCTGTCTCTGGGGATTCCCCAACCCTGCTCCTTACTGTTGCTAGGCAGAACACACACACACAGCAGAGGCGGACTGAAATGGCCAGGTCAGTAAGGAATGCGTTACTTACCTGTAACTGCGGTTATCCAGTATTGGTATCTTTCATAGATTCACATGCCTGAATCATTCCCCGTCGTCGGGATGGGAGTCACCGGTAAATAACAAAGCAATGTCTAGAAGACATATAGAGTAACAGGCCCCAAAGGGCCCTAGCTTAGAAAGCTATCCACGTCCTTATGTAAAAAGGACCAAAGTTTGGCCAGTAGCCAATCAGCTAGCACCACCCTCTAGAACCCTCCTGGAAGGAGCTCTAGTCCCTCAGATTTTCGTAAGCACAGTGCTAAGTAGTTGTATCACTGAGAGATCCAAGAGAGCCCTTCCAGGGGAGGTGGGTGGGTTGCATGTGAATCTATGAAAGATACCAATACTGGATAACCGCAGTTACAGGTAAGTAACGCGTTCCTTATCCAGTATTAGGGTATCTTTCATAGATTCACATGCCTGAATCAGAATAGTAAGCAATACAAAGCACATTTCGGCAGGCACAGTAAATATACAGTCACTAGATAATAACATATCCATGTGAAAGATAAAGTATCAAAGAACCATAACCCAGGTAATGCCAACATAACAGTGTGAAATGTGCGTACAGAGACCAGGATGGTGGGATGAAAAAGGAAAGGGCTCACCTCTATTGAAATAGATGACGGAGTACAGCTTGCCCCACTGCAGCATCCTTCATGATCTCCGTGTCCAGGCAGTAATGCCTGGTGAATGTATGCGGCGTCTTCCATGTGGCCGCTCTACAAATATCCACCATGGACACTCCTGCAAACAGTGCCATGGAAGTAGACATCGCCCTTGTAGAATGGGCACGAACTGCTGATTGCAGTGGACGTCCTGCCTGTTGGTGACAGAAGGTTATGGCTGAAGAGATCCAGCGGGAAACACTCTGTTTGGTGAGCGGTAGTCCTTTTCTAGGCCTACTGTATGCCACAAAAAGTTGATTAGACTTTCGAAATGTTTTAGTCCTTTCAATGTAAAACTTGAGGCAGCGCTTAACATCTAATGAATGAAGAGCCTTTTCTGCCCCTGTGTGTGGGTTCGGGAAGAATGAACGTAGTATGATAGGTTCATTGAGGTGGAACTGAGTCGGAACCTTAGGGATAAACTTCGGATTCGCCCGAAGAATGACCCTGTCCCGTTTGAACTGAATGAAAGGGTCCTGGATTGAGAACGCCTGTAGTTCTCCAAACCGTCTTGCCGAGGTAAGGGCCAGCAGGAGTGCAAGCTTCCAGGAGACATACTTAAGGTCTGCTCTGTGGATTGTCTCAAACGGGTGTTTCATGAGCTGAGCCAAAACCGTGTTAAGATGCCAAGCCGGTGGTGCAGGCTTCACTGGAGGAAAAGTTCGAAACAGCCCTTTAAGAAATTGTTTGATAATCCTGTGAAACCACAAAGATGGACCTGTAAAGGACCTCCGAAAGCGAGATATCGCTGCTAGGTGTACTTTGATGGAGGCATGAGCTAAACCGGATTTTGCGAGATGCAGGAGATACGGTAAAATCTGCTCCGGGGTTGAAGAAAGAGGGTGCAACCCGTTTGTTTTGCACCATATGCAGAATCGTTTCCATTTCAGTGAATATGTCTTGTTGGTGCTATCCGCTCGAGCTAGTATTTGTCTGCAATCCGGAGGAATGTCTAAGCCCTGGAATTCTCTGTACTCAGGAGCCATGCCGATAACCTGAGAGACGCTGGATCCGGATGCTGAACCTGTTGATTGTGCAGCGTTAGCAGAGATGGAAACGGGTGCAGTTTGATTGGAGGTTCCAGGGAGAGGATGTGAAGCTCCGTGAACCAGTGCTGCCGTGGCCAAGCTGAGGCTATCAATATCAGAGTGCAGGGCTCCACTTTCATCTTCCGTAACACCCTGGGAATTAGGGGAAACGGCGGAAAGGCGTACGCAAAGACGTTGCACCATGCTATCGAAAAGGCATTCCCCAGAGACCCTTGTTGGGGATGCCAGCTTGCAAAGTGTTGGCATTTGGCGTTGATCTGGGTGGCGAATAGGTCCAGAGAAGGGGTGCCCCATTGATCGAAGATGCTGTTGAGGACTTGTTGGTCCAGTTCCCACTCGTGGCAAGTTGACTGCCGTCTGCTGAGGGAATCTGCCAACACGTTGTGGACGCCTGGCACATAATCTGCCCGCAGAGAGATGTTGTGAGTGAGTAGCCAACTCCACATTTTGTGTGATTCTCGAGAGAGTGTCAGCGAGCGTGTTCCTCCCTGCTTGTTCAAATAGTGCATTGTCGTTGTGTTGTCTGTTCTGACAAGCACCATGGAGTTCTTGATTCTTGGGAGGAAAGCCACCAGAGCCAGGTAGATGGCGCGCAGCTCCAGGAGGTTGATATGAAGTGCCCTCTCTGTAGGGGACCATTTCCCGCTTATCTGAAGCTCCTGAAGGAAGGCTCCCCAGCCCTCCAGGGAAGCATCCGTGGTGATTATGTGGGGTGCTGCAGGAAGCAAGAAAGGCAAGCCTTTTGAAAGGTTCTGGGGAGACACCCACCATCGTAAGGCCTTCCTGATCACGAGTGTGACTTGGATGACGTCGAAGGATCCTGTACACTGTACCCATTGATCCGACAGTTCTTCTTAAAGGGGTCGCATATGGAGACGACAATGCGGGACCAAGAGAATGCAAGAAGACATCATCCCGAGAAGGGATTTGAAGAGACGCACCGACAGCGTCCTTTCGGACATTATCCTGAGAGCTAAAGCCTGCAGCTTATCCTTCCGTTCCTTCGATGGAAAAGCCTTCCGTAGTACAGTGTCCAGAGTAGCGCCCAGAAAGTTCATGCGCTGAGACGGCTGAAGGACGGACTTCTCTCGATTGAGCGTTAGGCCTAGTGAATCGAAGAGTGTTAGACAGGCGTTTGAAGACCTGGACGCGCCCTGAAGAGATGGAGACTTGACTAGCCAGTCGTCTAGATAGGGAAAGACCTGATGATGGTGATGGCGTAGGTAGGCCGCCACTGGAGCTAGACATTTGGTAAAAATGCGGGGTGCCGATTTGAGGCCAAACGGCAGCACCCGGAACTGATAATGTCTGCTGGCCACCACGAATCGTAGGAATTTCTTGTGGTTGCGATGTATTGGAATATCGAAATAGGCGTCTTGCAGGTCTAACGACACCATATAGTCGTTCGCATTGAGCAGATGTAATACCTCCTGAATGGTGACCATACGAAACGACTGCTGTTTCAGATAGTTGTTCAGATTCCGTAAGTCCAATATCGGCCTCCATTTCTTCTCCTTTTTCCTGATAAGGAAGAAGCGGGAGTAGAACCCTTTTCCCCGTTGATTTGTGGGAACTCGCTCTATAGCTCCTTTTTGGAGCATAGTCTTCACCTCCAAGAGTAACAGACATAGGTTTTTGTGAAGTGTTGGGCGGGGAGGGGTGGGAGGAGGGATTTGTATAAATTCCAGGGAATGGCCGAATTGTACTAATTGTAGGACCCAACGGTCCGTAGTTATTCTTCGCCAATTTTGGAGAAAGTGGGACATTTTGCCGCCAATCTTGGAGGGTGGCGAGAAGGTGGAGGCCGGCCGTAGTTGTAAGTCATTGGCGTTTGGAGGTTCCCTTTTGCCTTCCACCTTTACCACGAAAGGAAGGGTTCCGGAATTGCAAAGCACCCAACGCTCTGGCAGTATCCGTGTCTTTTTTAATCCCCTGTAACGCCTCATCAATGTGGGTGCCAAAAAGCAGTTGGCCATCGTAAGGCATGTCCAACACCTTAGTCTGGACCTCCGGTCTGAAGGAGGTTGCCTTTAGCCAAGCCTGGCGTCGGAGAACTGCTGCACCCGCTAATTGCCGGAAGCCAGTAGAAGCAATATCCATTGCACAGTCAATTATTTCCGAGGCCGATCTTTCTCCCTCAAGCAAGATCTTTTTTGCATCTTCCTTGGACTCCTCTGGCAGGTCTGCCATGTATGGTGCAATGTCTGCCCACATTTGGCGATTGTAACGCCCCAAAAGAGCCAGGGCGTTAGAGGCCCTCACCGTCAAGGCCGACATGGAGGAGAACCGCTTGCCAATGGTGTCTAAGCGCCTGCCCTCCTTATCAGGTGGAGCCGTCAATAGAGCAGCCGGGTTGCTTGACCTCCTCTGTGCGGCCTGCGTAATGACCGAATCTGGCTTCGGCTGGCCCGTGAGACAGACCGGAGCTGTGTCCGGCGCTTTATATTTCTTGTCCAGGCGTGGTAACACTGGGGGAACAGAGGAAGGATGTTGCATAATTTTAACTCCCTGTTCCCAAATGTAGTCTATCATTGGTATTGCTCGCACGGACTTCTTAAATGGTTCCTTAAAGTCATAAAGGAAGCAGTCTTGCTGATGCGAGGGCATCGGAATTTGAAAACGCTGGGCCGCTCTCTCTAGAATGTTATGGAAGCCGCCAATATCCTCTGGAGGCGAGTCGGCCGTGGTGGGGGCAGGAGAAGTCGGACAGGGAAGGATATAATCATCCCATTCGTCCTGGGGAGAATGGATCTCCTGAAGTTCTCCCTCTTCGGATTCGTCCTCTTCTTCCTCATCTGTTGTGGGAGGAAGTGGCGTTGCAATAGGCTCTGATTGCAGCACTAATGGTGGCGGTCTTGCCCTTGGTGTTGGTGGCGCAACTGGTGTTGGAGGCGCCGGCGTCGGAAACCTCTGTTTGTAGTCCGTGATCAGGAATTGGAGGTCCGTGACCAGTGATGCAGGCAGACAAACCATAGAAGGTGGTGGCTGCACATATTGTGGAGGTGGAACCGGTTGGTAATCCTGGTCCAAGTCCTCATAGTCCGATGTATCTTGGTATTTGACATGTAGCTGTGAAGGGCTTGTCGCAGCTGGCAACATACTGTCCTCCTCTGAATTTTCCTCCTCGAAAAGCTGAGCAGGTGGCAAAGTAGGGACCCGACTGGGTGATGTAAGGGCCGGTGTTAGTGCCCGTTTGGTGATTTTGAGGTGCACAAACGTATGTGGCGTCTGAGTCAATAACTGTCGACGGGCCCGTCGACAGTAGAGGTGTAGGCGGTGTAATAGGCCTATGAGACAGCGTCGACGAGGACAGCGATGGCGGTGTCGTCGTCAGTGAGGAAGACGAGAGTTGTTTCTTCGACGACGACGGCGTCGACGTCGACAACACTGGTCTTGCCGACGGTGTTCTTGTCGTCGTCGACGACGACGACGGCCTCGTCGACGGTGTCTTCGTCGACGTGGGTGTCGACGATGGTGCGGTCGTCGACGATGTCGTCGGCGGCTTAGCTGACGACGACGACTTTTTTATTTTCAGCGTCGACGAGATCATTTTACCAGCCGTCGACGATGGTGTTGTCGTCGTCGATGTGGTCATTGAGTGGGATATGACCGTAGATATCGTCGCCGTCGACGAAGTTACGACTGCTGTCGATGGATGTCTTTTCGTCGATGAAGCCACCGTCGACGAGGTGGTCATCGGCGACGGGGCAGAACTGGCTTCTTAAAAGTAACCTGGACATCTGGAGGAGAGGTGATTCCTGGCATAGACGAGTCCAGAACCTCGGAAGACCTTTTGTGTGGCTTCTTAGGAGGTGGCTGCGACGAAGGGCCCGGAGAGGACGCCCTTGGTCGCTTGCGTGAGGAGTGAGAAGATATAATATAACTCTCACTCTCCTCAGAGGACACCACAGAGTCCTTGTCCTTCAGCCTTTGTAGCCAGATTAAAAGGCGCCCTTCTCTGTCCTTCAGGGTCTTGGATGAAAAGGTACGACATACCTTGCAATCCTTGGCACTGTGGCTGGGGTACAGACAATAAAGGCAGTCCTTATGCTGATCATCCACGTGGAGCCTTTTCTTCCCACAGGAAGCACAGGATATGAAGAGTCCTTTCTTAGGAGTATCAGCCATGACAAATCCGAAAGTTTTAAGTAGAAAGCACTGGAAAACCAGAAGCAATGAGCAGAGCTCAGTGGAGACTCCCTTAGCACGACGTGCGGTAGAAAATCTGAGGGACTAGAGCTCCTTCCAGGAGGGTTCTAGAGGGTGGTGCTAGCTGATTGGCTACTGGCCAAACTTTGGTCCTTTTTACATAAGGACGTGGATAGCTTTCTAAGCTAGGGCCCTTTGGGGCCTGTTACTCTATATGTCTTCTAGACATTGATTTGTTATTTACCGGTGACTCCCATCCCGACGACGGGGAATGATTCAGGCATGTGAATCTATGAAAGATACCCGAATACTGGATAAATACTAACTTTCTAAAAGTAGTATTTACAAACCCAGGATATTAAAATAAACTTGACTACAAGAAGTATTTTATTATTCTGAGTTCAGGCATACTAAACTTGACATTCTACCATGCTCTCTGAGTCCACTGGGGTCACAGCGTGTAGTGACTCCAGCAGCCCATTCTGGCCTATGGAGAGCAGGTAGCCTTCAATAGTGAAAAACTAAAATGGCTGTAATTCACTACTAAGACATGCCACACACATCAGGGCATGTCCTACCTTATGCCTACAATGCACCCTGCCCTTGGGCCTACCAGAGGGGTGGCTAATATGTAGGTAAGGGAAGGTTCAGGGACTGGCAAGTGGGGGCAGTCAGCGCGACAGTCCCAGACTGCACGCAGGGTCTGCGGTGGCAGACCCTAGACACATATTACAAGGCCGCTTTCTGTGGGTGGCGCAACCAGCGCTGCAAGCCCACCAGCAGCATTGGCATTCACAAGCCCTGGCACCCCTGGTGCACTTTCATGGGGACTGACAGTAAATCCAATAAACCAATCATGAACATCAATTACAGGTACACTTTACCTAGGGAGCACTTGCACTGCGGCACGGATTAGCCGTGGCGCAGTGCCCTGAGCGGACAACACCAGCAAAACATTTGAGGCACACCATCAAAAAAGTGGAAGGGGACTGGTTGGATGCGCTCCCTCGGCGGCAGCCCGGCCGGGACAGCGTGGACGGAGCGGAAGGCGACCGTGATGGACAGAAGTGATACCTCCGGTGTTGGCACGTATTGACTCAGCCCCGGACAGTGACTCGCACCTTCATGCAGTAATGGGAGGGCGGCGGGGGAAGATAGGAGCTCTTTCCTCCCTTGGGGTACTTTTTGTAGATTTGTTTTTGATAGGGCGACAGGCACACTGCAAGTTGGGGGGGCTTTGTAAGCTGACGCAGGGGTGCAGGGAGGGGGGGGGGATTTGGGATGTTGGGGTTGTTGTTGGGGGGTGTTTTTTTCTTGCAAGGCGTAGCAATGGTTGTCAGCATTGTCCGATCGTGGTTCTCCGGGGGGGTGGAGGTCTCTTTATGTTCGGGGATGGGGGATAGGGGCTTAAGCATAATCAGCTGGAATGTTAATGGCTTAGTGGATCGTATTAAACGGGGGATAGTCCTGCAATTCTTGAAACGGACCTCGCCAGATGTGGTCCTCCTGCAGGAGACCCATCTTATAGGGAATACGTGTTATGCACTCAACAGAAAGGGCTATAAATTCATTGCTCACTCGGGGTTCTCCTCGGGCTCCAGGGGTGCGGGCATACTTGTTAGAGCTTCCCTACCACTCGAGGTTGATTCCACCATTGCTGATAACAGGGGGCGCTTTGTGGCTGTGGCGGGGAGGTGGGAGGGCAGAGCGTTGGTATTGGTTTCTGTTTATGTCCCTCCTGCCCTGCAGGCCTCCACGTTTGCTGATCTGGGCAAGGTCTTGTTGGAACTCCCCGAAGGGATGCTGGTGGTGGGAGGAGACTTCAATGCGGTTGGTTCTGGAATGCTTGATAGGTGTCCGCCCAGGGACACCGGGGGTGCTCAGAAGTGGCTTCCCGATTTTATAGACACTTTTGGTCTGGTAGACTGTTGGAGGCTACGGCACCCCACTCAGAGACAATATACCTTCCATTCCGGGGCCCACAGGAGTCTCTCTCGGATTGATTACTTGCTCACTCTGGCTGCGCACGCCTCTTTGGTATCTGAGGCTAGGCACCTGGCACGGGGCATTTCTGATCATTCACCGGTGTGGGCCCGCTTGAATATTGGCCGGGTGGCGGGGGGCAGGGTGGCTCCCATTAACCCCTGGTATTTTCGTGACCCCAAGCTGCGCAGTGCGTTGCTGAAGTCAGTTGACCGCTATTTTCAAGAGAATCAGGGTTCAGTTGAATCTGCGGTGTCCTTGTGGGAAGCTTTTAAGACTGTATTGAGGGGGGAGGCCTTTTCCCTGGTAGTGGCCGCCAAGCGGCGGAGAGATGCCAAGGTGACGCAAGTAGAGGACGAGATAGCGGCTTTGGAAGTGGCCTTGGAAGAGGATGTTACACCGGCCACACTGCATAATTTGAGCTTGAAGCAACTGGAATATAGGGATCTGGTGACGAACGCTGCTAAGACCCTTCTCATAGGGAGCAGCAGGGTCGACTGTATGATGTCGGCGATAAGGCCGGGAAATTGCTGGCGTGGCTGGACAAAAAAGAGCGTGTCAATCGAGTGGTGCCGGAGTTGTCTACGGATGGGGGAGAGGTTGTTACTGACCCTGACGGTATAGTTCAGTGTTTCTCGGACCATTTTCGTACGGTATACACCTCAGTCTCGGATAGGCCGACTGAGGATTTGTGTGACCTGTTGCGGGATATCGCTCTGCCCTGCCTTTCTGCCATTGATAGGGATGACCTCGATGGAGATATAACTGTCGACGAAGTGGCGGGTGCTATCCGCGCGTTGCGCTCCGGTAAGGCTTCGGGCCCAAATGGTTTGCCGGTTGAGCTGTATAAGCTTCATCCGGATAAGTTGGCTCCTCACCTGCGCGCCATGTTCGTGGAGGCGCGGGTGAATGGGTTTCTTCCGCTCGATCAACGGCTGGCGACGATTGTGGTAATACATAAAGACGGTAGGCCCGGTGACAAGTGTGGCTCTTATCGGCCGATATCACTTCTCAATGCCGAGCCGAAAATCCTTGCTAAGCTCCTTGCTAACCGCCTGGTCCGGGTGCTTGGCGACTTGATCCACCCGGATCAGTCGGGCTTTATCCCGCACCGTAACACTGCACTGAATCTTAGACGCCTTCATGGTGTGATTGCCAGGACGGGCACGATGCGGGAGCCGGCTGTTGTGGCGTCCCTCGATGCCACGATGGCCTTTGATACGGTGGAGTGGGCGTACCTGTGGGCTGTGCTAGCCAAGTTCGGCTTTGGGCCTGGATTTGTGGGCTGGGTGAGGTTGCTCTATGAGGGACCTCTCGCCAGCGTCGTGGTGAACGGGCGGGCTTCGGCACCATTCGAGCTCGGGAGAGGCACCCGGCAGGGTTGTCCCCTGTCGCCGTTGTTGTTCGCTTTTGCTCTTGAGCCGCTGGCGGCTTGGATACGATGGCACCCGGACATACGTGGGATTCGCTGGTCGCCTGACCACGAAGACCGTATTTCACTTTACGCCGACGACATTCTGCTATACCTCGCCTAAGAAATCTCGGATAGTGGTTTGTGACGTCTTGACTTCTTTTGGTAGAAACTCTGGTCTTGTCATTAATTGGGGGAAGTCATACTTGTATGTCCTGTGTGGAGATGTCCCGCCTGTCCCGCGCAACTGCCCGCTCCAGATAGCAGGGCTTTTTGTATTTGGGGATCTATATTTCCATCGATCCCATTTTGCGGTACGAGAAGAACTTGCTCCCTCCCTTGGCGCGTCTGCGGCGGGACGTGGCGGGCTGGCGGCGGTTGCCGCTTTCCCTCCTTGGCCGTGCCGCTCTGTTCAAGATGATGTCTCTTCCCCGTTTCCTCTATGCCCTGCAGAATACTCTTGACTGGGTCCCGGCCAGTTACTTCCGTGAGGTTGAAAGCCACCAGCGCGCGCTATTGTGGGAAGGGCGTCCGCGTATATAGCGATTGCTAAGTTGACGCTTCCGTGGTACGACGGGGGTATTGCGCTTCCGGACATCCGACGTTATTACTGGGCCACCCAGTTGAGTGCGATTAACCATGGTGTATATGGTCCGGCGCTGAGCCCTGGCTTCGCCATGGACCGCTGGTTGCTACGTGGGGGTAACTACTCCAGAGCGCTGTATTCGAAGTCGTTAGACTTCACCCTAACGGGGCCCACCAGGGTGGCTGTGCATGTATGGAAGGTTGCGACGGATTCACTGGGCTGGAGGGGTAAGCTTACCCTCGCCACCCCTCTGTTTGACTCCGATATTCTGGGTAAGCTTTGGCATACAAAAGGGTTTGAGAAATGGGACCTGATCGGCATATCCAGGGTTGGAGACCTCTTGGTTAAGGGTAGGATAAAATCATTTGAGGAGCTGCAGAAGGAGTATGAGCTGGGGGGCACGGAGTTCTTCCGATACGCTCAAGTGTTCCACGCCTTGCGGTCAGTTCTTGTAGAAGGGGTGAAGGTGCCTGAGTCTTCTCCATTAGAGGACCGGATCCTGGATGGCCATATGCCAGAGAGTACGATCTCGCTCATTTATAAGAAACTTATGAATGTTCGGGCAGATCTTCTTCTAGGGTTACGTGCTCAATGGACCAGGGATGGCCTTGAACTAGATGATGAGGATTGGCAGTACGCAGTTTCCTCTCCCAAAGAGGTCGCGATCCCCGCGCGCCTGCGGTTGGTGCAGCTTAAAATACTCCATAGGGTCTACGTGACGGGGCCCAGGCTGGTCCATATGGGTTTTTCTGAGGAGGGCTTATTTAAGAGAGGCTGTGGTATGGTGGGCACCTTCCTACATATTATTTGGGAATGTGGTGCGATTATGTAGTTTTGGAGGCGCATCCACGAGGTGATGGGGGAGGTGACGGGCATCGTCATGCAGCCTGAGGCGCGGTGTTGTCTTCTGAATGTTTGGGGTCCTACTGACCACGACGCGGCACAGACTCAGTGGGTGACCCTGGGTAACATGATTGCCAAGCGCGACATTGCTCGTCTGTGGGGCTCTAATGGGCCTCCTACACTGACAGCATGGATGGAAAACATGGATTGGAGCATGTTTAGGGAGAAGACAGTGTATTGTGCTCGAGGGCGCCCTCGGAAATGGCACTCTGTATGGGGGCGCTGGAACCAGTACAGAGGGGGCATATGCCTGCCCCCGGACCCGGATCCGCCCGAGGAGCAGCTCTCCCCTTAGCTTTCCATCTGGCTTTGAACTTCTTGCTGATATGTGTATGTCTTCTCGAGTCCCTGACTTCCCCTCCCTTCCCTTACTACCGACCTGTGCCTGTTAGACGAAATGGGGCTCGCTTCCCCTGATGAGAACCCCTTCTGGTGCTTACAGTACTTATCGCCTTGCTTGTGTTTAGGTTTGGATTTGTGTTTATTTAAAACAGAACCTTCGATTCTCCTGTCATTGGGATGTTGACGCTAGCATGTGTTGTGTTTTTAAAGCTGCCGTACCTCCGGGTTGTCGGCTGAATAGCTGTGTCACTGATCTTACAGAATAAAGGTTTTTAAAAAAAAAAAAAAAAAAAAAAAAAAAAAAAAAGAAGTGGAAGGGAAACTCACGCCAAGGTGCCAGGTCTAACACGTGTCCCCTCCAGCTGAAATGTGGGGAGAACTACCCTTGCCCAGGGGGTTCCTCGTCACTAAGGCGGAAATACCTGGACAGACCGTCAGCGTTGGCGTGATCTGTACCAGGACGGTGTTCCACCGTGAAATCCATACCCTGTAGGGAGATGGACCACCTCAACAGCTTTGGGTTCTCACCCCTCATTTGCATCAACCATCTGAGGGGCCTGTGGTCCGTCTGAACCCGGAAGTGAGACCCAAACAAGTAGGGTCTTAGCTTCTTCAGCGCCCAGACCACAGCAAATGCTTCTCGGTCAATTGCACTCCACCTACTTTCCCGTGGAAGTAACCTCCTACTGATGAAGGCTACGGGTTGGTCCCAGCCCTCCTCAGTCATCTGTGAGAGAACAGCTCCTACACCATGCTCTGAAGCGTCTGTCTGCACTAGGAATTCCTTGGAGAAGTCAGGGGCCAAGAGCACGGGCGCCGTGCACATGGCAGTCTTCAGGGTGTCGAAAGCTTTCTGACAGGTGTCAGTCCAGATCACGTTCCTGGGCTGCTTCTTGGAAGTCAGCTCTGTCAAGGGGGCAACAATCGTTCCATAGCCCTTGACAAACCCCCTGTAGTACCCAGTGAGCCCCAGGAAGGCCCTCACTGCGGTCTGCGTCTTGGGGGGTTCCCAAGCCAGGATGGTCTCAATTTTGGGTTGCAAGGGTGCCACCTTGCCACTCCCCACTTGGTGTCCCAAGTACACCACGGAACCCTGCCCGATCTGGCACTTGCTTGCCTTGATCGTGAGGCCTGCTCGGCGCAGAGCCATCAACACTTCCCAGAGGTGGCGCAGGTGTTCGGGCCAGGTGGCACTGAACACTGCGATGTCATCCAGGTAGGCGGCACTGAACGCATCCAGCCCAACCAGTACCTGGTTGACCAACCTCTGAAAGGTGGCAGGGGCATTCTTCATTCCAAAGGGCATGACCCGCAACTGGAAGTGCCCATCTGGTGTAGAGAATGCTGACCTCTCTTTGGCCCCATCGGTCAAGGCGATCTGCCAGTACCCAGACGTTAAGTCAAACGTGCTGAGGAACCGGGCAGCCCCCAGCCGATCAATGAGCTCATCAGCTCTGGGGATGGGGTGCGCGTCAGTCTTAGTTACTGAATTGAGTCCTCTGTAGTCCACACAGAACCAGAGTTCAGGTGTGGCTCCCGGCGCAGCAGCTTTGGGGACCAAGACCACGGGGCTGGACCAAGGACTGCTGGAGGACTCAACCACCCCTAACGCAAGCATTTTGGAGACCTCCTCCTTGATGCAAGCTCTGACCCTGTCAGTTACCCTGTAAGCCTTGTGCTTCACAGGTAAGCTGTCTCCCGTGTCCACATCATGGACGCACCAATCTGTGACACCAGGAACCAGGGAGAACCTATCTGGAAACTGCCCCAGCAAGTGGCGGCAATCTTCCCGTTGTTCGGGCGTCAGGGTGGGTGAGAGGTTAACTCCATCCACTGACCCATCTTTCTCAGAGGCTACTAAGAGGTCAGGAAGAGGCTCGGTCTCCTCTTCCATTCCATCATCAGTGGCCAGCAGCATGCCCACTTCGGTCCTCTCTAAGTGGGGCTTAAGGCGGTTAACATGTAGGACCCTCAAAGGGTTCCTGGGAGACTGCATGTCCACCAAGTAGGTGATAGGACTTTTGCGCTCCACAACCTCAAATGAACCTGTCCACTTATCCTGAAGTGCACAAGGCTCCACTGGGGCCAAGACCCACACCTTTTGTCCAGGTTGAAGCTCTACCAGAGTGGCATTCCGGTTGTACCACCGCTTCATCTCTTCCTGGCTGGCTTCCAGATTTGCCTCAGCAAGTTGCCTGAAACGCCTAGTCTGGTTCCTGAAGGCCAGCATGTAACTGTATACATTCTGGGGAGGTTTCCTGGGAGATTGCTCCCAGCCTTCCTTGACCAAACTCAGAGGTCCTCTTACCGGGTGACCATACGGAAGCTCAAAGGGGCTGAACCCTAGAGACTTCTGTGGCACCTCTCGGTAAGCAAAGAGCAGGCATGGCAAGAGGACGTCCCACTTACGCCTCATTGGACCGTCTAGGCCCATGATCATGCCTTTGAGGGTTCGGTTGAATCTCTCAACCAACCCATTTCCTTGGGGGTGGTAAGGAGTGGTGAACTTGTAAGTTACCCCACACTCCTTCCACAGGGATTTCATATATGTGGATATGAAATTGGTCCCCCTGTCGCTCATCACCTCTAGAGGGAATCCCACTCTCGAGAAAATTCCCATCAGTGCCCGTCCCACCACGGGGGCCGTCACTGTCCTCAGAGGGATGGCTTCAGGGTACCGGGTGGCATGATCCACCAAGACCAGGATGAACCTGTTGCCCAGGGCTGTCTTGGGGTCCAGAGGCCCCACAATATCAATACCCACTCGCTGGAATGGCGTACCGACCACGGGGAAGGGCTGCAGAGGAGCCTTGTGCTTTCCTCCTCTCTTACCACTTTCCTGGCAAGTCTGACAGGTTCGGCAGTAGGAATCTGAATTCTTGTGCATTTGGGGCCAGTAAAAGTGGGTGACAAGCCTGTCATAGGTCTTGTCCATCCCCAAATGTCCTGCTAAAGGCACATCCTGAGCCAGCCCCAGTAGGAAGGTTCTGAACTTCTGAGGTACCACCAGCACACGGGCTGACCCAGGTTCAGCAGCCTTAGGCTCGGAATACAGGGGGTCACTCTCCCAGTACACGTAGTGTGTTTTGGCCTGAACACCATTGGCCTGGTCTGCAGCCTGCTGCCGCATACCCACGAGAGAAGGGCATTCTTTCTGCTCCCTGCAGAATTCCTCCCTGGAGGGACCTCCTTCTTGCTGCCAATGGGTCAGCTCAGGCAGGTCTCCCAGTTCGGCAATCTGTTCCCCGGTAGGCTCCAGAGCATCCCCCTCAGGGTCTGCTTCCTCCTGGGCTATGGGAACTTCGGGGGCCGGTTTCCCGCGCCTCCTGCGCCTTCTCCCTAAGGCCGGTTCCTGGACCTCTCCCTCAGGCTCCAGGACCCTTTCAACACCCCTACTGGCTGCCATTGACCGGGTGGTCACGCACGCCCAGTCGGGTAGACCCACCATCCTCAGATGCGTGGTCTTCTCCACCTTTTCCCAAGGGGAGCTCTCCGGGTCGTTCCCTAGCAGACAATCTACAGGCATGTCAGTTCTCACAGCGACTTGTAGAGTACCAGAGACCTCCCCCCACTCAAAGGGAACTTGAACCATTGGACAACGACTCTCTATGTTGTCAGCATTGACAACCCTACAGTAGGCATTGGGTACAATCTGCTCTTGAGACACCAGGTGTTGCCTCACCGAGGTCACGCTGGCTCCTGTATCTCTAAGAGCCTCAACCTTCTTTCCATTGATGGTCACTATTTGCCCATATTTCTTAGTGTTAGAGGGTAAGTAGGTTTCAGGGACCATCTCACTGTCTCCTAGCGAGACTAGGGTCATATGCGCGGGACCCCCACCCCCCTGGACTGCTACCTCCTCCCCAAAATTAACATTAGCTACTTGCCGTGGTGGAGCACCAGTGGGTGCTGTCTTACCAAACAGGCGACACTTAGGATCAGAGGCAATGTGACCCGGGTCACCACACCTGTAACAATTGAAGTGCCCCTTTGGAACAGGCCTACCTGTCGGGGCCCCGTGCTGCTGCGGGGGCGGGGGAGGCTGAGAACCCTTCTGCTGGTTCCCTTGGGGATTACTTTGGGGGCCTTTTTGGAACCCCTTCTGTTTACCCCTGTCCCCCCCACTCTTCTGCTGGGGACCCTGCCCACCTTTGGCCGAGTCTCCCACTTGACCCTTGTGGACCCTGGTGCTGAGCCAGCGGTCCGCCTCCTCAGCAAGCTTCCTCGGGTTGGACAGCTTGCTATCAATCAGGTGCTGGCGTAGCTCAGGAAAACATTGACTGGACAAGTGCTCCCATGCAATTAAATCAAGCAGCCCTTGATAATCATTCACTTTGCTACCCTTCACCCAACCAACCAGTGCTCTGCAAAAAAAAGTTACATACTCCACATACGTACTCTCAGGGATCTTCTTAGTCTCCCTGAACCTCTGTCTATATAGCTCAGGAGTTAACCCATACCTGGTCATTAAAGCTTCCTTCATATGGGGGTATGAGGCTTGGAGATCTAAGGGTAAATCTAACAGTGTGTCACGCCCTTCAGCAAGGAACCTCCCCCACAACCCCGCTCCCCAGTCCGTGTGAAGACATGGCCACCTCATACGCTCTAAACCACTGCCCTATGTCATCCTTTCTAAAATACTCCTTCACTACATCTTTGGGGATGTACACCTTGGACTCTACCTGCACCGGCGGAGTGCTGCCACCAGAAGGAGCGGTGTCCAAACTTTTCGCCTTCAGCTCCAACTCCTTCAATCTGATATCATGATCCATTTGGCGTTGTTGTGCCTCCAAGGCCAACTTCTGCTTTTCCATTTCCATTTGTCCTGCCAACTTTGCCATCTCCATTGCATGCGCCCTGTCTGCTGCCCTGTCTGCCAACTCCTCTGGTGACAGGACTCTGCTGGGCTCCCCAAGGTTGTCGGGTGGAACGATGTACCCCGCATTCTGTGGGTCTCTTGACTCCTTCCAGGCTCTCAACGCCTTGGTGTACTGGACCTTCTTCTTGAATCCAGCATGGGGAACTCTGAATTTTACACTGTAGCCTTTCAATTGCTCCGCTGTGTAACCTTCCAGTCTCTCCCAATCCACCTCATCCATTCCAGAAATCACAGAGAGTGCTCTTCCAGCAGGGAGTGAGCCAGGCATGGTTGCAGTAATGGTCGATGTCTCAACAGTTCAAAAATGAAAACCTGTGGCTGCGTTACTTGGTCTGCTCTCACTATCTGGTGATTAATAATTCACTGTATGCAAATTGTAAATGCAAATCCGAAATCCCAGCCGCTGCCACCAATGTTAGACTTGGGGGTCTCTGGTTGGCGCAAGGTTGTCCTTGTGTCAAGCAGGAACCCTCTCCTCTACGTCAGGGCGCAGGATAACCCCTCGTGAATGACCCTTGCTCACCCTCTAGGTGCGTGGCGTGAGCAGCCAAGGCGATTCCTCAGGCGTTGTTGGTTAAGCACTTACAATCGTACACACAGTAAATACATCAATCCCCCCAGAAACGGACACCAGACTTGGATATGTAGAAAAATACGCTTCTTTATGTAAAAATAGGTATATATATCTCAGCAGACTTATCACAAGACCAATAACGTTTTCGTTATGCCACCAGGTTGTAAAGCAGGCAAATGTTCTTTGTTCGTAGTCTCAAATGTATACTTTGTAGTCTCTTGCAAATGTTACTTGTGGTTCCAGTACTTACAGAGATCGGCTCCTGCGAACGGGGAAATAAGGCGTTGCGGGCCCCGAGCCCGATACTGGAATTCTTAAGAACGTGTAGTTGCTTTTGGGAGTCAGCACGGGAGGGTGCGACTCAGCAGTGATGGGGCACCTTTGGATCCTCTTGAGCAGGTGCGTGTAGTCAGGCAGGCGCGGCCCACGACCCTCAGCACGGCAGTGCGGGGGTCTCCTTCAGCGGGGGCGGTGCGGCCTGATCTCACGGCGAGATCGCGAAGCGGGGTCACAGGGCACGGTCCGTGCAGCTGGGGACCCGGCGGGGATCACGATCGTCGGACAAGGATTCCGGCGGGAGGGGCGATAGCGCTTCAGCGCGCTCCAATAGCAGGCGGTGGCAGAGGTGCCGGCGGCCTAGCCCGAGGTAGAGAGCGACTCCGGTCGGAGCGAGGCTCTCAAGGGGGGGCAAAGGCAGGCAGGCTCCCGAGTGTCACAGCCCTAGGAGGGGCGATGAGGGGCGCAGTCTTCCTCAAGCGGGATACACACACAGCTCGAGTTTCAGGACGAGCAAAGGCACAAAGAACCCACTGGTCCTGGGGTTCTGTTCAGGGGGCAAGCTCAGATCAAGCCCTTGGAGAATGTTTAGAGCACAAAGCAGCAAAGTCTTTTCAGTAAGTCTCTTCCTCTCCTTTCTCAGCAAGGCAAGCAGCAGGCCAGCTCCTCCAGCGTCGTCTTCTCCTTCTAGTCGGGCAGAGGTTCTTTGTGGTAAAACAGGATTCTGATTTCTTAGGAGCCAGGCTCCTACTTTTATACCGTGATTCTTTTGTTCCTTAGCGCCAGGGGGCCTGGGCCTGGCCCAGTCCAGTTCTGGAGCACTTTGTTATGGTGACTCTGCTCTTTCCCTTCAGCAGCAGGGCAGAGACATCAGCCGCTCCACAGGGGGCGGCGCCGGCTTTGGGGTGGCAGAGCACAGGTCTATTCAAGAGTCAAGGTGTACTCCTCCCACCCATCCTGGTGTCATCTCTCTACCCACCACCTGGCAGCCAACCTGTCTCTGGGGATTCCCCAACCCTGCTCCTTACTGTTGCTAGGCAGAACACACACACACAGCAGAGGCGGACTGAAATGGCCAGGTGAACAAGTTACTAACCTTCGGTAACGATGTATCTGTAAGAAACATTAGTTAGTTAGATTCCTCACTTTAGAATATCCCCAGGCGTCAGACTGGATCCGGAAGATTTTTCGTCAGCAATACCCCTTGCGCGTCGCTAGGCGTCGTCTGCGGCTCCGCGTCCGTCGTCGGCGTCGTGCGCCGGGATGACGTCGTCGGAGTACTTAGACGCCGCCCTCGCGCGCTGACGTCAGTTCTTGTACATAGCCTTCCGCGCCAGGAACGCAGAGCCATGCAAAGACCGACACTGGTGCCAAAAATAAAATCTAGGGCCCTGAAAGGGATAGCCTTAACCCTAGATGTCAGTTCGCAGAACGGGGAGGATGGGAGGGTCGGTGAGGAATCTAACTAACTAATGTTTCTTACAGATACATCGTTACCGAAGGTTAGTAACTTGTTCATCTGAAAGAAACACGTTAGTTAGATTCCTCACCTTAGAATAGATACCCAAGCAATACCATCCCCGGTGGTGGGTCTGCGAACCAAGATCACACCAGAAAGTCCTGGAGGACAGAACGGCCAAAGAAGCCATCCCTCCGGACTTGGCTGTCAAGGCAATAATGCCTGGCAAACGTGTGTAGCGAAGCCCACGTCGCCGCCTGACAGATGTCCTGCAAAGGGACTCCCCGTCCCAAGGCAGTAGTAGCCGCCGTGGCCCGAGTAGAATGGGCGCGCAGCCCAACAGGAGGGTCCTTTTTAGCCAAGGAATAGCAGATTTTGATACACAAAACGACCCACCGAGAGATGGTTCGTTTGTGCACAGCTTTCCCCTTCTTAGCGCCCACGTACCCAACAAAAAGCTGGTCGTCCACCCGGAACTGTTTTGTGCGGTCCAGATAGAAGGAGAGCGCACGTTTTGGGTCCAGACGGTGGAGCCTCTCTTCCTCTTTGGAAGGATGCGGAGGCGGAAAGAAGGTGGGCAAGGTGACAGACTGCCCAAGGTGAAATGGAGTCACCACTTTAGGAAGAAAGGAGGGACGAGGCCGAAGGACAACCTTGTCCGGATGAACAGATAGAAAAGGAGGCTTTGAAGATAAAGCCTGGAGCTCACTCACCCGTCTAGCCGAGGTGATGGCTACCAGAAAAGCAGTCTTTAGAGTTAGAAGACGAAGAGGGCAATTGTGAAGAGGCTCAAAGGGAGCGCACATCAGGAATGTCAAAACCAGATTCAAGTCCCACTGAGGCATCACAAAAGGGACAGGAGGGAACGTGTGTGTAATGCCTTTGAGAAAGCGTGTAACCACAGGGGACTTGAAAAGAGAAGGCTGATCAGGAAGCCGCAAGAAGGCGGAGATGGCAGCAAGATAACCTTTCAGGGTGCCCAGGGCAGAGCCCTGCCGGGCCAGAGAAAGAAGGAAGAGGAGAACCTCAGAAAGAGGGGCGGAAAGGGGATCCACAGCCTTTGCTGTGCACCATGCCACAAATTTGTTCCACCGGCAGGCGTATACCGACTTTGTGGAGGGACGCCTGGCTGCCAGAATGATATCACAGACTTCAGGAGGCAAGTCAAATGGCATCAACTGCCGCCGCTCAATCTCCACGCATGGAGGTGGAGGCTGGACAGGTTCGGGTGGAGGACCGTCCCCTGCTGCTGCGACAGAAGATCCTCCCGAAGGGGCAGACGTATCGGGGGATCGGTCAACAGACTGAGTAGCTCGGGATACCAGTATCTTCGTGCCCAATCCGGAGCCACCAAGATGACTTGGGCCCGGTCGTGCCTGATCTTCTTCAGCACTCTGGGCAGAAGTGGTATAGGCGGAAAGGCGTACAACAGACCGCAACTCCACTCGTGACGAAAAGCGTCGCCGAGCGAGTGCCGCCTTGGAAATTCCAACGCGCAGAACTGCTGACATTGCGCGTTCTCTTCGGTGGCGAATAGATCTAACCAAGGCTCTCCCCACTGCTGAAAGAGGCCTTGCACCACTTCGGAGTTCAGACGCCATTCGTGATCCATCATGCACCGGCGGCTGAGTTCGTCTGCTCTGGCGTTCAGAGAGCCCGCCAGATGTTGAACCACTAGGGTGACGCCCTGGTGTTCCAGCCATGTCCAGAGGCGCAGAGCCTCCTGACAAAGGGTCCACGACCCCACCCCGCCCTGTTTGTTGCAGTACCACATGGCGGTGGTGTTGTCCGTGAACACCTGCACAACACTTCCCCTGACAGAGGGAAGGAAGGCTTTCAGTGCAAGCCGGATCGCTCTCAACTCCAACAGGTTGATGTGGAGACGAGACTCCGCCGGAGACCAGAGGCCTCTGATCTCCGCCTCTCCCATATGGCCACCCCATCCCAAGAGGGACGCATCCGTCACTACGACATGCTCCGGTTGGGGAAGGGAGAGGCTCTTGCCCTTGACCCACTCGCGGTCCGTGAGCCACCACTGCAACTGCTGTGCAGTACCCTCCGAGATCAAGACATGGTCGGACAGGTTGCCGTGATGCTGGGCCCACTGAAACTTCAGGTCCCACTGCAGAGCCCGCATGCGCCGCCTGGCGTGATGCACTAGTAGGATGCAGGAGGCCATCAGCCCCAGAAGCCGCAACACTAACCTGACCGAAACCCGGGATAGAGGCCGAAAGATGGGAATCAGGGCCTGTATATCCCGGACCCGCTGTTCCGGTGGATGGACCCGGAACTGCGCCGAATCGAGAACCGCTCCGATGAAGAGGAGCTTCTGAGAGGGACTCAAGTGTGACTTCGGCACGTTGATGGAAAACCCCAGCAAATGCAGGAGATCCGCCGTAGTCTGGAGGTGGGAGACGACTGCCTGGGGCGAGCCCGCCTTCAACAACCAGTCGTCGAGATAGGGGAAGACTGGGACCCCAGATCTGCGCAGATGAGCTGCGACCACCGCCATCACTTTCGTGAACACCCGAGGGGCACTGGTGAGGCCGAAGGGGAGCACGGTAAACTGAAAGTGCTCTTGGCCCACCGTGAACCGCAGGTAACGCCGGTGGGCCGGCAGGACGGGGATATGGAAATATGCGTCCTGCAAGTCCAACGCTACCATCCAGTCTCCAGGGTCTAGGGCAGCTAAAACCTGAGCCAACGTTAGCATCTTGAACCTTTCCTTTCGGAGGAAGGCATTGACGTTCCGGAGGTCCAAGATAGGGCGCAGGCCCCCCTTGCCCTTCTTGGGAACCAGAAAGTAGTGGGAATAACAACCACGACCTACTTCTGGACTCGGAACGCGCTCGACGGCCCCCTTGGCCAAGAGAGCCGAAACTTCCTCGCGGAGAAGATCCAAATGATCCCCCGAGATACGGTGGTGCTGCGGTGGCATGGCTGGAGGGGTCGTCTCGAAGGGGAGGGAGTAGCCCCTTCGGACGATTTGCAGCACCCACCTGTCCGATGTTATGGACCGCCAGTGGAGCAGGTGATGGCGAACTCTGCCGCCCACTGGCGTGGTATGGGCCTGAAAGCTCGGACTAGGAAGGCTTTGAGGCGGATGCTGCCGGGGTGGATGTGGGCTGACCACGTCGGCCTCCATTTCCGCCACGGCGGAAGCCACGTCCACGACCGCGCGCAGGTTGGTTCTGCGGCTGGTGGCTTTGCGGACGTGAGGAGGCGCCCCTTCCTTGGCCACGAAAGGGGCGAAAAGCGGAGGTGTGCGCCCGCGGAGCCGAGAGGCCCAAGGACTTGGCCGTAGCCCGGGAGTCCTTAAAGCGGTTCAGCGCACTGTCCGCCTTCTCACCAAACAGGCGAGTGCCATCAAAGGGCATGTCCATGAGGGTGTTCTGGACATCCCCGGAAAATGACGTGGACCGCATCCAGGCGTGGCGGCGGAGCGCCACCGTGGTGGAAATCGCCCGACCTAGCGAGTCCGTGGTGTCAAGCCCACATCTTATGGCGTGCCGTGCTGCATCCCTCCCATCGGCCAGAGCCTGGGTAAGACGCGTCCGGACCTCCTCCGGACACAGGGGCAGCACGTCCTCCACCGTATCCCACAGGGAATGGGAATAACGGTCCAAGAGACAGGCGGTATTTAAAGACCGCAGGCCCAAACTAAGGGACGAGAACAGTTTCTTGCCAAACTGCTCGAGTCTCTTGGAATCCCGGTCCGGCGGAGCGGTCGGGAAGGAGGATTGGGAAGTAGAGGCCTGGATAACCAGACTCTCGGGGGTGGGGTGTTGGGACAGGAAGCTGGGGTCGCCCGGAGCAGGGCGGTGGCGCCTGGCAACGTTCCTATCCACAGGAGGAACTGTGGAGGGCTTGGACCAGGTGCCCTGCAGAACGTCAGTGAGGGCCTCGTTAAACGGCAGCAGAGGCTCAGTGGAGCTTGCTGAGGTTTGAAGCACCTCAGTGAGGATGTTGGTCCTCACAGCCACGGCAGGCAACTCGAGCCCAAGGGCCTCAGCCGCCTTGCGCAGCACCACAGAAAATGCTGCACCCTCCTCCGAAGCCACGGTCGGAGGAGAAGTGAATCCAGCGTCTGGCGAGGTGTCCAGCCCGCTGGCCTCCCCCAGTTCATCTGCCCAGTCCTGAGAAAGCTGTGACTGAACAGCCAGAGGGTCCTCGAACCCCTCCCAGTCGCCCCCTTCTTCCGATTCCTGATAAACAGGAGGAATGATCGGAACCGGACTTTAGAGATGGTAGGACTCTAGCGGCGTCGGATGCGGCGTCGGCGGACGCCGTGCCGGCGTCGGGTCCGGATGAGGGCTAAACTGGGGCGTCGGCGTCACAGGCGTCGGCGTCGGCGGCGCTGGTGACGGCGTCGGTGGTTCAGGCGTCGGCGCCGGTGGAGGAGTGACAAGGTCAACCGGCGTCGACTGGGGCCCAGGCATGGGCCCCGCGGGGACCTGCGGCGTCGAGACCGGAGTCGTCGACGGCGCCGGGGCCGGAGCCGCCGGCGCGCGAGGTCGCCCAGTCGAGCCCGCGGGGCCCGAAGGCGCGCCAGCGGGCGTCGACGGCGGGGCCAGGCTCCTCATGGCCGAGAGGAAGGCACTGATCTCCGCCGGCGCCGCGTCAGCCCCAGGGACCGGAAGGTATGGGGGCGGACGCGGCACCTGCGGCTCCGCCGGAGCCGCGGGGGTGGAACCACTGGGACCCTCGGCCGAGTCGCGCGACCGGCGAGGGGAGTCCGAAGAGCGATGTCGCCTCTTGGACTTCTTTGAGTGTTTGGACTTACCCGACGACTTGGAGCCCGACGATCGATGGTGGCGTCGGCTAGGGCTCCGCGAGCGATCCTTGGACCTCCTCCTGGACCGGGATCGCGCACGACGCGGAGCCGAGTGGCGAAGCTCGAGAAGCTTGCGGGACCGCTCCCGCCTAGCCTTCGAAGTCAGGGCCTGACAGTCGTTGCACGACTCCGCGTCGTGGTCGAGGCCTAAGCAGTAGAGGCACCGGCGGTGGTGATCGGTCACCGACATCAGTCGAT
Source organism: Triturus cristatus (assembly GCF_964204655.1). Classification (NCBI taxonomy): domain Eukaryota; kingdom Metazoa; phylum Chordata; class Amphibia; order Caudata; family Salamandridae; genus Triturus; species Triturus cristatus. The sequence continues at coordinate 568,791,547 of NC_140586.1, forward strand.
GACAATCTTCACAAGCCTTGAACCCAGGCATCCTACCGGCACCAGATGTCGACAGACAAGGATCAAAAATGATCAAAAAGATTTAGTCAAAAAAGACTAAAAGGGGTAGCTCTCCCGGATCTGCGCTTACTGGCGCGGAAAAAAGAAGAACTGACGTCAGCGCGCGAGGGCGGCGTCTAAGTACTCCGACGACGTCATCCCGGCGCACGACGCCGACGACGGACGCGGAGCCGCAGACGACGCCTAGCGACGCGCAAGGGGTATTGCTGACGAAAAATCTTCCGGATCCAGTCTGACGCCTGGGGATATTCTAAGGTGAGGAATCTAACTAACGTGTTTCTTTCAGATCAGTAAATACTAACTTTCTAAAAGTAGTATTTACAAACCCAGGATATTAAAATAAACTTGACTACAAGAAGTATTTTATTATTCTGAGTTCAGGCATACTAAACTTGACATTCTACCATGCTCTCTGAGTCCACTGGGGTCACAGCGTGTAGTGACTCCAGCAGCCCATTCTGGCCTATGGAGAGCAGGTAGCCTTCAATAGTGAAAAACTAAAATGGCTGTAATTCACTACTAAGACATGCCACACACATCAGGGCATGTCCTACCTTATGCCTACAATGCACCCTGCCCTTGGGCCTACCAGAGGGGTGGCTAATATGTAGGTAAGGGAAGGTTCAGGGACTGGCAAGTGGGGGCACTTGCGCAGTCAGCGCGACAGTCCCAGACTGCACGCAGGGTCTGCGGTGGCAGACCCTAGACACATTTTACAAGGCCGCTTTCTGTGGGTGGCGCAACCAGCGCTGCAAGCCCACCAGCAGCATTGGCATTCACAAGCCCTGGCACCCCTGGTACACTTTACTGGGGACTGACAGTAAATCCAATAAACCAATCATGAACATCAATTACAGGTACACTTTACCTAGGGAGCACTTGCACTGCGGCACGGATTAGCCGTGGCGCAGTGCCCTGAGCGGACAACACCAGCAAAACATTTGAGGCACACCATCAAAAAAGTGGAAGGGAAACTCACGCCAAGGTGCCAGGTCTAACAGGCTTGAAATGTTGAAGGCATACATGTATTGTCTGTAAAACCATTGGGGGTGAGAATGCTATAAGCTGAACAATAACCTCCACTTCCAATAAGGATCATCTGAAGGCAGTGAGCTCACATATTAAGAGCTATGCATAGCAGTTTCTATAGATACATACCAGAAAATGAAGCCAAACCTAAATGGTTGAGATTTAGAACGTAGTATATTCTGTGAATCAAGTTACATACAAGTACAAATACTGAGAAATGTAACCATATTGTTCTTAAATCTAAGAACAAGGTATAGATGGCAGGAAAATTGCAGTAAATTTACACTAAAGTTCAATAAGCATTGAAATAAAAACATCAATTTATCAATTCTATCTCTACAGCCTTACAGCGTGTACACATAAACAAGTATCAAAATGCAACTAACCCACTGCACACAAACAAGACATATTAACCATGAATTGGCAGAACACAATTACGATTCAAAACATCAACTGTCTGGTGAAAAATACAAAGTTTTTTTTTGTTAACTGTCAGATTTATAAGCTTCAAAATAAATCACAAGCAGCATTTCATAGATTTGTACATAAGCATTTTCCACAGTCTGATAAGCCCACAGAGTTAGTGTAGCAACAAAAGCGAAATTGAAAACTCTGTATAGCAAACTACGATTTACACCCACAAAATACAACATGGAGTTGCTAAGTTTATGAAGAACACATCTAATTTAGATCCCACCAAAACATTACCAGAGAAGGAAGAGCAAAACTGCACAGTACTACCTGATGCCTTTGACTGTTGGCTTGCATAGCTTGATGTCCTTGAATGTCCATAGGCTCCAAGTTCATCTGGGACAGAGGCACTCTTTCCAGAAAGATCTGCAAAATGCACTCGTTTAAGAATACAAAGGTCTAACAAACCGTCTCATTTTTAATCACTGTAGTTATAAAGGGGTATGCAGCAACATCATACATCACTCAAGATGAATAAAATCACCTTCTACCTGCAAATAGTTTACAAGAAAGGAATATGCTACTTACCAGTATGCATCTGTTCTTGGCATGTAGAGCTGCAGATCTACACACTGTGCATAGATCGCCATCTGGTGTTGGGCCCGGATGTTTGCACTTGTTTTTGTCTTGGAAAGTCTTTGGAAGTCAAGAGGTATGTGACTCCTCCTTTGGATCATAGTGCACATGGGCATCGGCTCCATCCTCAGATTGTTTTTCGCCAGTAGGGAAATGATGGAGCTTAGTAAGAAACAGGAAAGATGCCCAAGTGTAGTGTATCTAAGTAAGATAATACTGGAACAGATAAAGGTAGCGGGGAGCCGGGTGGGCATGTGTAGATCTGCAGCTCTACATGCCAAGAACAGATGCATACTGGTAAGTAGCATATTCCGTTCAAGGCATATGAGCTGCAGATTACACACTGTGCATAGATTGTAAAGCAGTATCCACTCCTAGCCGCGACCACCAGTATCTGTTGCAATAGTTTGAAATAGTGTTTTGAGTACAGCCTGGCCCACACTAGCTTGTTGTTTAGTTTGCACATCAACACAATAGTGTTTTGTGAATGTGTGTGGTGTAGACCGTGTAGCTGCTCTGCAGATATCATCTAAAGGAATGTATCCCAAAAATGCCATTGAAGCCCCTATTTTTCGTGTAGAGTGGGCTTTAGGAGGAACAGATAATGTACGTTTTGCTTCGTGGTAACAAATCTGTATGCATTTGACAATCCACCTAGCTATCCCAGATTTTTATATAGGGTTGCCCTTGTGTGGTGGTGAGAAAGACACGAATAGTTGTTTGGTCTTACGGAAGGGTTTTGTTCACTCTATGTAGTACAGTAGTGCTCTCTTGACATCTAAGGTGTGAAGAGCTCTTTCTGCGACTGTTTGTGGCTGCAAGAAGAATACAGGCAGCTCCACAGATTGATTGAGGTGTAAGGGAGAAATGACTTTAGGGAGGAATTTAGGATTAGTTCGGAGAGCAACTTTATTAAGATGCATCTGGAGAAAGGGTTCTTGAATGGTTAGTGCTTGTAGTTCGCTAACTCTTCCTAGAGAAGTAATGGCTACAAGGAAAGCAGTTTTCCATGTTAAGAATTGTAGCTCACATTTATGTAGAGGATCAAATGGAGGCTCCGTTAGTTTTGTGCGAACGATGTTTAAATTCCACACAGGGGAAGGTGGTACTCTGGGGGAATTATTATTTTGAGTCCTTTCATAAAGGCCTTTATGGCAGGTACTCTGAAAAGTGAGATATGCTGTCTATTTTGTAGATATGATGCAATGGCAGCAAGATGCAGTCTGATAGACGTATAGGCTAGGTTGCATCTTTGGAGGTGTAGTAAGTAGCCTATGATGTGTTGGATAGACACATCTAGGGGATTAGTGTTGTTGTTATGACAGTATATGATGGATCTTTTCCACTTGGCTGCGTAGCATGCTCTAGTGATAGGCCGTCTAGCTTCTTTGATAACGTTCATACAGTCAGGAGGAAGGTTAAGGTAACCGAATTCTAGGATTTCAGGAGCCAGATCGCTAGGTTGAGCTGAGCTGGGTCCGGGTGTTGTATTTCTCCATGGTTCGGGTTAAGAGGCGTGGAGAGAGGTGTAGTTTTTGGTGCAGAACTACTGAGAGTTCCAGCAGTGTGGTGTACCATGGCTGTCTGGCCCAAGTTGGAGCAACTAGGATGAGCGTTAAGGAGTGTTGCTGTAGTTTGCGCACCACTAGCGGAATGAGAAGGAGAGGCGGAAAAGTGTACGCAAATCTGCCTGACCAATTCATCCATATCGCATTGCCTTTGGACAATGGGTGAGGATACCTGGCGGCGTATTTTTGGCGTTTTGTTGGGTGGCGAAGAGGTCTATCTGTGGTTGCCCCCACATGTGAAAAAACGGTTGAAGAACTTGTGGATGAAGTTCCCACTTGTGGATTTGTTGTGTTTGACGGCTCAAGAGATCAGCCATTGTGTTTTGGACTCCTGGGACATGTTGGGCTAGGAGAAAAATGTTCTGAGGTATAGCCCACCTCCATATGCTCTGTGCGAGCTGAGAGAGCTGCAGAGAGTTTGTCCCGCCTTGTTTTTGGACATAATACATGGCTGTCATGTTGTCGGTGCGGACTAAGACAGTCTTGCCTGATATTTGTTTTTTAAATGCTTTTAAGGCTAGGAATATGTCTAGTTACTCCAGGTGGTTGATGTGGAGTAACTTTTGTTGAGGTGTCCACCTGCCCTGCATGGTGTGATGTAGTAGGTGAGCTCCCCAGCCAGAGAGGGATGCGTCCGCAGTCATGACTATTTGAGGAACTGGCTCGAGGAAAGGTCACCCTTTGGAAAGGTTTTTGGTGTTCCACCACTGCAGAGAGCGATAAGTACGACCGTCTACCAACACCAGATCTGTTAGCTGATCTTGAGCCTGGTTCCATTGGCGTGCTAAGCACTCTTGGAGAGGACGCATCTGGAGTCTTGCATGAGGCACTATGAATATGCAAGAGGCCATCATACCTATGAGCTGCATGAACACTCGAGCTGGAAGAGAGTGTTGCGGTTGGAATCTAGTGAGAAGAGCTTGGATGCTCGCTATACGGGCAGGAGTGGGGTAGGCGAGCGCTTTTGAGGTGTCTATTGTGGCACCAAGGTATTGTTGCGTGTGAGACAGTTGCAGCTGGGACTTGGCGTGATTTATTGTGAACCCCAGGTTGTGAAGTTGTTGAATAGTTGCGTGAGTGTGTTGTACACACTGATTGTAGGATTTGGCTTTTGTAAGCCAGTCGTCTAGATATGGGAAGACATGTATGTGTTGCCTTCTTAGGTGTGCTGCCACTACTGCTAGACACTTGGTAAACACTCTTGGTGCTGTGGTGACTCCAAATGGGAGTACTTTGAATTGATAGTGCTGACCGTCCACTACGAATCTGAGATATTTTCTGTGAGCGCTGTGAATGGGAATGTGGAAATAGACGTCCTTGAGGTCTAGAGTAGCAAGGAAGTCGCCCTGAGAAAGCAGAGGGAGGACCTGCTGAAGTGTGACCATGTGGAAGTGGTCTGAATGTATGTATAGGTTTAGGGGTCTGAGGTCTAAAATAGGCCTTAGAGATCCGTCCTTTTTTGGTATGTGAAAATAGAGGGAGTAGACTCCCTTGTTTTGTTGGTGCAGGGGAACTGGTTCTATTGCACTTTTTTGTAGGAGGGAGATTACCTCCTGCTTTAATAGTAACAAATGTTCTTGTGACATTGGACAGTGTTTGGGTGGTATGTTTCGGGGGGTAGATGTTAGTTCGAGACAGTAGCCTGATTGAATGATTTCGTGGACCCACCTGTCTGAAGTGATATTTATCCAGGCAGGGAGAAATTGGTGGAGTCTTCCCCCGACTGGAGTGGAATAATCGGGGGGAAGTGGAGGGAAGTCATGGGGTAGGTGTGGAGGCAGAGCAGGAGTTGTTGTTTTTGCCTCTGCTGTTATTCCCCCTGTAACCACCCCTTTGGTAACCTCTAGTAAAGGTGGATTGTGCGGGAGCTTTGTAAGAGGTGGAGGGGCTATCAAAGGAGTAGCCTCTATGGGTGCTTCTAAAGGATGAGCGACGAAAGGACCGTCTGGGAGCTTGCAATTGCAAGGCTCCCATAGATTTGGCGGGGTCTGTATCCTTCTTCATTTTTTCGAGGGATACGTCTACATTGGGGCCAAATAGGTGTTGCTCATCAAAAGGCTGATTGAGTATAGAACTCTGTACTTTGGGTTTAATGCCCGATATACGTAACCAGGCATGCCTGCACAAAAGGACACTGGTGTTGATTGCCCTGGAGGCGGTATCTGCTGCATCTAGGGCACAGCGGATGGAGGTGTTAGTGATGGTCTTACCCTCTTGGATTAGTTCACTGGCCCTGTTTTTGTATTTGTCAGGGAGGTATCCGCAATGGAGAGGTAGCAAAGTCTCTCTTCTTTGGTGGAGGTGCGGGCGCAGGTATTTTTTGTGGTCTTTTCTTGATGCTGAGCATTAAATGACAAGTCTTAGGATCTTTTATTAAAGTCTTTTGGGTAGGATCTGGACGAAACAGTTCATCTGTGGGAGACAGATCCTTCGGAGCCGAGGGCTTCGGTGCCGTAAGTTTTTGGGGTGTCGAATCGGTAGCGGTTCTAGGCTTGGAACCCTGTAGTTTTATCAGTTGGAACCGGTTGTTGTTTTTTCGGTTCCGAGGTCTTTGGCTTGGAAGTATCGGGGCCTTTCGGTGGGCGCTTTTCAGTCCGCTCCGAGGGTGTTGTCGGTGCCGAGGAACTGGTGCTAGCCTTCGACGCCGTGTGCTTCGATGTGGGAGCAGCGGTCTGCGTGGATGAGGTCGATGACACCTTCTTCGGTGCCAGATGTTGCTTTTCAGTACCGAGGGTAGGCTGACTCAAGCTCAAGTTGCCTAAAGGCTTACTAGGCTTCTTTATCGGGCCCGAAGGTGGGGCATGGTAAGCAATGTCTCGGCGTTCACCTAGGCCTGGAGGTGGTACCGAAGCCTTTTTTAATGGTGTCGAAGGGGGGAGGGGTGGGTCGACGTCTGTACTCACGGCCCTTTGAGCTGGAGTGATGTCTTCGATGTCGCGTTCATCTGCTGATGATATCCTCGACTCGACCCTGCTCCGGAACATCAACGCCCTCTTGAAAGATGTCGTCGGGGATCGAAGATGACGAGCACACCATTGTCCTTCAAGCTCGTCGGTCCCGGATGGTCTTTTTGGAGCGGAAGGAGGCACAAGCTGGTCAGTCTCTAGCCTCGTGCTCCGGTGAAAGGCAGAGGTTGCACACATCATGTAGGTCGGTGTGGGGAAACTTCGACCAACATCGAGGACACTTTTTAAATGGCGTCCTTTCCATGAGCCGGAGATGAGGCCCGGGTAGGCCCGAAGGCCTTTGTCGAGGACCTGAATCGAGGATTTCGAAGTTGAAGGGTCGCGTGTGGCTGGAAACGTGATCGAAAAACAATACCGTCGAGATGGGAAGGATTGCGCATCGAAAGAGAAACCTGTTAACGGTTCTGAACTGTAACGCGAGAACACATCCGAGCCCGATGGCGGAAAAAAAACAATCTGAGGATGGAGTCGATGCTCATGCGCACTATGATCCAACGGAGGAGTCACATACCTCGTCACTTCCAAAGACTTTCAAAGACAAATCAAGTGCAAACATCCGGGCCCAACACCAGATGGCGATCTATGCACAGTGTTTAATCTGCAGCTCATATGCCTCGAACATATTTTACCATTACATAAACAAATTAACAATTAATGTTAATGTCGCATTGCCATCTCGTATACCTTTATGTTCCATGGATAGAGATTAAACAACTAAACACCTCATTGGATGATTGCAATTTACAAGTACGTATTTTTTAACATAAGTTTGAAACTTAATTCAATTCCTGCTTGCAGACACTTATAGGTAAATAAAGTTGCAGTTGTTTAAAGAAAAGCAACTGGATAACTTTTCTCAATTCTTTTTTCAAATTAAATTCTTTTTAGTGAATCATTTTGCAAGTAATACAAAGCTTGAGTAACTGAAGAAGAAACATATATTACATGATCTCCAAACATCTGGTTACATTTATTGCAAGACAAAGCACAAAAGAAAATAAAATCAACATAAGAATAGCAAGAAAAATCTGTTAGTAAACTAAACAAATCTAAGTGTTAAATCACCATAAATAACATCAAACAGTGGCAGAACAGGCACGAAATAAGCTTAACTAGAGAGTAAATACCCCAGGAATGTGCATTTTAGTTTTCATTACCTGCAGGGTGGCACTCTTCTATAGCTTAGAGTTCATACTATAAGAACCTACACAGACATTGTAAGAATATCTGTAACCCTTGGATTTGGTCGCCCTCTTTAAGTTATTCTATGACACACAGTCATCACTTTCAGCCCAATGTTTATAAGCTGATTTGGCTCTTGAATTTATTTAATCTCACTGCAAAGCATAAAGCAATACACTATTTTGAGTATGTATTTTTCCATTTTTCCAACCACCAGCAATTTTTGAGAAGCTGCTTATTTTGTTCACTATATTTTGTGTTACAAACAAAGGCACGGTGAGAAAAATGAAAATCTAAATGTTGCATTATTTTCCACTGCGAACCATGCAATCTCGGTTTCTTTCCCATGAACGTGCCCCTTACAGTCCCTCTACAGCCAGCCATGAAGAATACCAGCGGGTTCTGTTTTAGGAAGCTTCCTAGAATAGTATGCACAGTTTACATTGGTGTACAGCAGCAGGGGTAGACGTTTTGCTTAGAGATAAGCATGTAATTTTCCTGGCAATTTTAGAATATTTTTGTGATTTGCAAACCGTTCAATATAATTCGAGACCTTTAATATGGGATAACTGTGCAAGTCACATAATTACCCAATCTCATCCCAATTTTTAACCACTTGAAACTTGTACTTTCACATGACGGGAGTTTCGAGTAGCCCATTTCTTACTTAGTCTGTTCTGATTATGATGTTCATTTTCATAGCACCATTTTTTGCTTTCATGTGCATGTGAAAGCCAGCCATCTGCGTAGAGATACAAATATCCCCCTCCTTTTTGGATCGCCCCAATGATGCTCTAGTACTGTGTATTTCTAGCAACGCATTATCTTACAGAAATGTGGAAGTCTGTAATGCATTGCTGAGAATCATGCATTTACTGATCTCTTGGTGTGGCTGACCACGTAAGTTGCTACTTTCACATTAGCTCCACCCACATCTTCGGACAGTTTCTAAGCTCCACTATCATTTTCCATTTCACAGAAATGTGATCATCAAGGCATGACCCACAGAAAGTTATTAGAAATTGACGTGGGAGAATGCTGATCATCTAATTTATCAGAGATGCGATAGTTAGTTTCAAGTTTTCTGCTCTGTCCACCAGAAAGTTATTTTTCCAAAGTCGTCTATTTAATGAGTTAACAGTTAAAAGCTTTAATGCAAAAATGCTGGAAAGTGGCAATAATGTACTCTCTGATCTGGTTTACTTTGGGGAGGAGGTAACCCATCTAATTCAATAAATGATTTGAACGTGCAATATATCATCATAATGACCCAATTCAAGATACTGAGAATGAAACTCCAAGGCACATGTTTTGGTATCCAGGGCAACTTCTTCAATTGACTATGACAAGCTCCCTGTCATGTTTAGTAAGGGACAAAATTAACTGGTATCATTGCACACCAGCCGCCTTTTAATGAATATAATGTAACTGGGAAGCAACAATTAATGTAGAGATGATTTATCAAGGGTTTTATTCTAAGGTGTGAGCACATGCATTGAAATCAAGCTTCAAAAATAAATGGAGACAGTAATATGCCGCTAATTCTGTGTCTTTTTTGGGTTTACGCTACATATGATCACGGTGGCTTAAATTAATGGACCCATTTGAAAATGTCAAGTTGAAATAGAGTTAAAGGTAAAGTATTTTTTCATAAAAGCATGCTGTATAACCAACTTAGCCTGGGTCTTTCACAACCTTAAGCTTTGTCACAGAATCTTTAATTCAATTGGGAAAGGGGGATTTCAAGAGTCTTGGACTATTTATTTAATTGAAAAAATACTGGAGGAGTGGTCAATACATAATTAGCATATAGTTTCACTTGATGGACCCATGTGGCTTAGCTTGTAACATGGAATGTCTCTTGTAACATATACCGTTGTGTCTAAAGCTTTGATAAAAATAACAGAAGGTATGGGTGAAAAGGCCATCTCTCTCTAATTATTTTAATAATCACTGTACGAGATTGCATCTGCTGATATATCACTAATTTTGGCAATACAATGCTTAAATTGTTTTACTTATAATTGGCTTGAATCTAACCATTCCATTAAAACCCACACACTTAGTTCCAGTTTCCAATATCAAACGCTTTCTTTGCAATTGTTAACAATGCATGCAAAGATTATTTTTTACTTATTGCTGTGCGTATGCAAGTGAGAAATTGTGCAATATTTAACATTATGAGTTTACCACTATTGAAGCCATATGGATTAAATGGGTTAGCACTGAATGCACCCAGCGAGCTATTGTTTATGACAGCGTCAGATCTCTGTTGTCCTTGAGTAAACAGCTTCTTTTAAATATGAAAGAGGTACTACTTTCTTCTTGGAAGAGGTTAAGTAAGGTGGATTTGGTTTGTTGTTTAAAGAGTGTGTATCTTATAACTGGCAACCCATCGATGCTCCCACCTACTTATCTTGATCACTTTGCCTCAAGTTTGGCATTTCCAAATCTTGCATAATAGCTTGCAATAGTTTTATTTAGAAGATGAATAGCTGTGTTTATAATGTGGAGTAATAAGCTTGGAAATATTCATATTCCTTCCTTAGATTCTACTATGCTCTTAAATGCTGTATGTTAGACTTGTCCCTTTTTTGCAGGGTCATCCCTAAACTTTTTACCTTTCTCCTGCCCTTTATTCTGACATGGTGTTGGTAGTTTTAGGACTCTTGGCACTTTAGCACTGCTGTTCAGTGTAAAGTGTGTGTGCTCTCTGTGATAAACATGGTACGATTGGTCTACACTGGTTTGGCCTATTTAATATACCTGTCAGTCCCTTGTAAAGTGGTATCTCATATACCCAGGGCTGGTGAATTAAATGCTACTGGTGGGCTTGCAGCAGTAATTGCGCCACCAACAAAAGTAGCCTTTCAAACCTATCTTAGGCCTCTGCCATTTCAGGGCCTGTGCGCGCAGTGTTACTGCCGCTGTGACGTGGCACCTAAAGTGTGTGCCATGTCTGTGACCCCCCTTTTATTGCACGTCAGTCAGCCCTAAGGTAGGCCCTAGCTAGCCCTATGGGCAGGTTGCATTGTTGGTGAAAGGTAGGATATGTACCTTAAGTGTGTGACATGTCCTGGTAGTGACAAACAGCCATATTGGTTTCTCACTGCTATGGGGCTGCCCTCCCTTAGGAATGCATAGGGGATTCCCTGCTAAGTGTTTCAGTGGTAATTCCTGATATGAGTGGAGCAGCGTGGTCAAGTTTGGTATATTTGGAATAGTGATAATACATGCTACGCAGAGGTGTGCGCAGAATTATTATAACTATTTTAGAAATGCCACTTTTAGAAGTTGGCATTTCTGTGTGCTATGTGTCTGCCTGCCTGATGTGGATTGCATGTCTGGCTTTGGAGTGACAGGGGCTGGTGAGGTGTGTGTGGCTCCAGGAGGGGCAGGGTGAGTCTGTGCTAGGCTGAATAGGGCATTTGCATTTGGAGTAGTGGGTGGAGCAGTCCCCTGACCCTGAATAGACCTGTGAATGCTGGCTCCACCCCCCTGTGGTGTGTCCGATTGCAGAGCCCCCATCTCACAAAGGAGGGTGTGAGCACTGTACACAAAGTGCTCCACACCCACCAGAACCAGTTGCAACTGGTATCCCCAGCCCTGTGCCAGGGCAGAACAAAGAAAATGTTGATATAAATATAGGGGCTGTGACCCCATGTAAGTTGAGCTATTCCTGTGCTTACTGGGGGCCTTGCTGTTGCTGGGCTCCAGGAGGAACTGCCACGAGGGACTACCTCACTGCTGGATGGCCCTGTGTGCTGGCCTGCCTGGGCCCAGCTGTGCCCCTTGGACTTTAGCGCCTTGTGAGCGCTATCTTTTCATCACCAGAAAGAGAGGAGCGTGTGTGCTCTGCAGCGCTGGGCTACCAGAGCGTCCGGAGGGAATCCCAGCATGGGGATTCCCCTGCATAGCGTGGGGAGCGGGTGCTCACCCCGCATTGGCTGTTTATTGAGCGGGAGCCCACACCGCAATTGCAGCTGCATTGGAGATATTATTAGCGGTTGCCCACCCAGCATTTGTGCTCCTTTGGCGGGTGCCAACCCTGCACTGCGGTACTGAAAAGGAGTCACCACCGCGGCCCGAGCCCAAAAGAGAGCCCGGTGAGTGGGGCTGTGTTGCGAGTCAGGGGGGGTTGGGGGGAGGGGGGGGTTGTTGGTCGAGGCACATTGTCGGTGCCTTCCCCTTGTATTCCAGAGCCCCTGAGGGGGGCTCCAACAGGCTCAGTGCTGATTTTTGTTTGGCAGCATTGCAGCGGCAACGTGGGGACAAGTTTTATTTTGCAGAGTCCCAGAGTGGGTCTCACGAAGGCACCACGGGTGCCAGTGCCTTTATTGCTCATCACAGCTGCGCCAGAGTTGCGGGCAGCTGCAAGGTTTGGGCCAGATCATTTCTAGAAGTATCGGAGCAGGACTTGGGGGCATTTGTGTTTTCAGCAGGAAAGGGTGAGAAACACCCCAGGCCCCAGCACATTGTGCACTTTGCTTGCTGTATTGGCAGCTAGAGGGCTACCTGGATAGTACTGGAGTAAGCCCTGACATTTGGGACAGAGGGCATTTGAGCCCCTAGAGAAGGTCAGGGGGTCAGCTGTAGGTTGGTAGGGCACAAGGCACTAATGTGATTTATGTGATGCATATGACATTTTATGCACCAGGATTAATGCCTAATGAGATTGCATAATGTGTTTATGCTGGTGAGGTTTGGGGCCTAATGTGATGTATGCCTAATGTGATAATGCGGAGGTCATTATTGTACCAGTAGTTACTGGTTGTGTTTTATGTTTACTACCTGCGTTGTGATGGTTCTGACAGTGGCCCGATTGTCCCTGTCTTGTATAAAGGCCCCTGTGAATATTGCCTAGAGCCAGTTGGCACAGTGTAAATGTGTTTCTGATAATACAAAGGTTATTTTTGATATAACCTTGTGTGGAGTTTCTTTTGTAGTGTGCCTAGTGTGTTGCTGCTGTGTGTGTTGAGCAAACACTTTACACATTAACTCTGGGATAAGCCTGACTGCTCGTGCTAAGCTACCAAGGGGGATGAGCAGGGGTTATCTTCAGTGTGTAACTCCCTTGTCCTGATTAGAGAGGTGGTTTCTGCCTGGCTTAGGTGTTTGCCTTAGCCAACCAGAAATCCCATTCCTAACACTGTAAAACTATATAGGATTATGATCAGATTCTAACCTTTCTTTCTAAGGGCAACAATATCATAGTCTTTTTCTAATGCTCACATGATGGGAGGTTCAATGTTTCAAAAGGCTTCTTCAGTCTAGCTACGTTTTTGTGTTTATCAACCCATAGCATGGACATCCACTTAGTGTATACATGATAACACCTTATGGATAGATAGTTATTTGAGGATGAAAGACTGGATTCTAGAAGGCATTGTCATGGACTCACTAATAATATCAGACACTCTTACCCACCTAATGTCTCACCACACCCATGATATTTCCTTGCCAGTCCTCAATCCTGGATTCTAGAATTTCTGAGATAAGTCTATTGTTGTTGAACACTCTCCTGGAATTCCTATGTTAAATGTTTTGATTACTACCTTGTCAAGAAGCGTAGCTGCCTTATTGTCAACTGCATAAATATATGAAGAAATACATGAAGCCAGGTATTGCAAGGTTGTGAAATGACTTTCCAATTTGGCCACCTGACAGTTCATAGTTGCCACTATCAAACATAACGTGCAACCCAAACTTTCATCACTGAAAATGGGCTGCACTGGAAGCATTACTTTTCTATCTTTCTCTCGTTGGAAGACAAGCCTTCCAGATTTAGAAAGTCATGTCCTTGTACGGTAAATTAACTTACGTTCTCAATATTGTCAAAGTTGGAAAAACTTAACATATCTTATATGGTAGGTTTGCACATTTTAAACAATGCTTTAAAGTACCCATCCACATCCACCTCTGAAATATTGGTAAGGGTAACTTGGTGATGAAGAACCCATGTTGTGGATCACACACTAACAGTTCTGAATCCGAGCATTAACCTTAGACTCATTGTGCATTTAAATGTTAGCTAAATTGGATGAAAGTGTAAGCTTGTCTTGATGTAACTGTGACGATAATGTTAATAAAAGCGGAGGCAGTTATAACTGATAATTTACCTACCACCCAGTAATGTTTTGTTTTACCTGCAGACTTAGTGGACCTTGCCATATTCAAATTACTTGAGGCAGTGGTGTTCCTCTAGGCTGTCAAATTAACAGATGCTAAAATAAAAAAATGGTCTGAGTGTTAACTCCCTAGTCCATAATAACCAGATGGCACAACAGCATTTGACCTTGTGCACATTGTGTACTACGCTGTTGCACTGCTTCTGTCAGCATGTTTCTTTTGAGAAGTTGGCAAACAATCCGAGTGGCCCAAGTAAAAGTTTCCCTCCTCATTGCAAATTGCAAATCCATCCAACAAAAGGGAAAATGGGGTTGCAGGAAATGTGAAAGGGACACATTAAGCCGAGATCTGACCCTGCTCAATTCATAAACAGGTACAAGATATTAGGAATCAATGAAACTGGAGAACAGTCCATGCTACTCCTAATAGAGCACTCTCTCCTCATTAAAAACAAGTCAACCCCCACGAGACAAACAGGGTTACAGTCGTGCCCCACTAAACTATCTGATGAATAGTACCATTTACTATCCTCAAGAATGCCATAGTATCATAGAAATGATTTTCCAAAGTTATATCAACATTGAACTAATTACTTTAAATGGGTTGCAATGCAGGGAACGTAAAATAAAATGTGCTCCTTGTCCACAAAACAGATTAGATCAGTCTCAAATCAGACAATGTCTTACAATTATGTAGATGATTTTCTTCAAAGTAATCAACACTGAACTGAGATCAGTCTCAAATTAAACAAGCATTTGCAATGCAATAGATCTCGCATTTGTAAAGTTAGAGCTATTGGTGTTATAAATGACACTTTTTTTTTATGGTGCTTTATTTGCAGTGTTAAAAAAAAAAAAAGTCCATCATTTGTTCTTTTTACTTTTGGCACCCTAAGTGGGAAGGGTATGCCCAGACGTGGTTCTCTTGCTTGCTGTGCCACTGGATTCAAGCTAGTCTGGCTGATGAGGGGTAAGACCCCAAAACCAGTCCCAGGATGCTTGTTTTTGGTCCAGGGAGGACCTGGCAGTTCGGGCTGGATTGCTCCCATAAGGAGCAGGGTCACACACACCTACACCGTAAACAAGGTCCACTGGAATTATACGTTTTTGCAGTGGCGGCGTATACTGCATTATTATGCATTTGCCACATAATCCATCATCTGCTGCATGATCTAAAGATCTCACCACAAAAATGTTTCAAACTCAAATGGATCAAAAGTTACTAAAAAACTGGTGACTGTGATGAGGAATACCCTTTCGAAAGGTTGACTAGACTCTGCTGTATTTGGTGTATTTGAGTGTTAAACTGGTACTAATGAGGTGAAACCTTTACCCACACACCGTTAACCAGTGTAAAAATGACAATAAGGAAATAATCCAATTATAAAATGTCCCCAATTACATTTTTTGTCTTTTCTTTCTTCATTCTGTTGTATGAATGGATAGGCCATACCATGGATGGGTGGGTGGTTATGTGTAAATTGCTGAATTGACAGAATCAGACACGTAGATTGGCGGACAGAGGTGCAAAAGGCAAACAGTTATGCTGTGTTTTTTTTAGATACTACACGCGATCCGTGTGGCACTTACAATGTAAACACGATCCCAAAAACGCATTTTAGGTTTTAACTTTGCTTTGTGTGGGCGCACCCTGTGCTCCTTGGCAGCGCTCTGTGCAGGCCTGGAGGAAGGCCAAGGTCCGGAACCAGCTCCAATTAAGCGGCAGCCCGTGAGGTCTGAGAATAATTCGCTGCAGCGCTGTGACCATGGGGGAATTGAGTCCTACGCATACGGAAAGAGCGCCTCGGCTATAATTATTTGTGCAATGAGGTGTCCCCCTAATGGGCTACCAGCGCCATGGTGGCTGATGCCTCCCACTCGTGTCCTTCACTAATACGCGAACACGTGCGTCTCTGGTGCCCACCGGCTGCTATTACAAAACAAGCATTTGCAATGCAATAGGTCTCGCATTTGCGAGAGTTTGAGCTATTGGCATTGTAAATGGCAATGCCTTTTATGTATCTGTTTTAATAATTATACAAATAAAAAGGCATTATCATTTACAATGCCAATAAATAGATCAAACTCTTGTAAATGCGAGACCTATTTCGCTGCAGAGAAGCGGCCGCCATTGTTCCAGGCTGCTTGGAAAGTGTAAGCGAGCGCGCATGGCGCACTGAATGTTACAGGAAAGCATGTAGTGCCTGCAGTAGGAGAAACTCATTAAAGAAAATAGTGCTTACAGACGTACTGTATAACAATGAAAGTAAAAGGGCCAGTCCTCATGGGAGGTTACAAATGAAGACAAGGTGGTACAAAGAGGGACTAACAAGCCTATTAACAAATCAGAAGTCCGCTATTACAAAGGACAATGACACAAGCCAATGACAAATATGGGCGGAGAGTGGACAGGGCTTCAAATCCATACTCCAATACAGCATGCCTCGCAGAACAGCAGGTGCACTGCCCAGGCTCGACCTAAAAACAGGACATTACTTCTCTTTACTACCCTGAATATGGTAGACCTATATATTTAGACTGAAATCTGCATGAAATCCCGTGAACAAATAAGCTACTGAAAACAGTTTGAATCATACGATGCATAAGGGAAATAGAAAACATACTGGATTTAGTGTCAAAATGTTTGTCTAGCAGCAGACTGCCACAAAGCTCAGAACTTTAGCACCATGTGTTTAATTTCTACTTACATCTTTATATGAGCCGTTAGTGGAGAAAGGTATACCCCACAATTTTCAATCTGGGACTCAAGGCTTAAAGACTTAAAGAACTGGTCAAGGATAACAAGGAATGTACAGGTAACAACTGGTTGCTCCTCGCAAGCAGTAAAACTGAGCAATTGTTTCCCATGGTTGGAAACACATTTTCTCGTCAGCGATATACATTTAAATTGTCTACATAGCAGCTTTGTTTCCACATTAATGAAGGTAAAAACACATAATAACTTTGAATTCAGCAAAATTTATGGATTAGCATGTAAATGTAGTCTCCAAACAACAAGCGCCATCACCACATAAACCCCAAGACACTGCAGCCTTTTTTTCCTAGATGAAGACGGAAATATGTCAATTGTGAAAATAGATGACTTTTGGCTTGATTGCTGTAATCTTCTGTGTGCAAACCACAATAAGCAACTGTTCACAAGCTGCAACCAACACAGAAGGCACCAGCTAGAATTAGAACCATGGTTCACAACAGAACCCATATACACCAGTTCTTTGTAGGCTGGAGATCTAAAAAAAATGTTTAACGTTTTAATTTTAGTTAGAGTGCATTTTGGACTTGGGGACTCGTTTTGGAAAAACAAATCCGAACGATATATTCCAGTGATAGTATTAAGATGAACAAATAGGAGCAGGGATACCATCTTCCATTTTAGGATCAATAAAACAAAACTTGAGTCTACACTGTTACACTTTGGAAAGTTAAGGACTACCTTCAGAGTGGAGCACTTAACTAAAGAATAGGTATGCAGAAATGTTCATGAACTACTGCATACGATTTTTAAATTAATGTTTCTGTAATGAGGGACTGGGCTAGCCACATGCTCAGCATCACTGAGAAGTGGGACCACAAGCCTGAAGTCAGTCTGGTGCGAGACGTACTCCAGACGTTTACAACCTTTTGAACCTTCTCTACCAGGAACACCTGCAGCACAATAGAATGCTTTGTAAATATACAAAATCAGCTTGTCAGAACGCACCTCTCATCAGCGTGGCCTTCCTAAAACAGGAATTTACAACACTTTAAGGATGCGATGCAATTTTTTGAAAATGGGCACTTCTTCAGGGTTCAGAAGAAACCTCTTAGGACACTCCAAACAAGTCCACGCGATTACAGGCTTTCAAATATGCTTCTAGGAATCTATTTTGAATCAAGAATCTTCATAGCACACCCACAAATACCATCGAATTAAAATGAAGGCGGTTATTAAATTAATTGCGGCAAAGACAAGACCACTCATGTAACCACCACAGCTTTTATCAAGCGTTCAATTACTTGCGTTCCATCAGAGAAAGCGCTGCAGGTACATTCCCAAAATTAATATTCTACCAACTACTTTCAGGGAAAACCTAGCATGGAGTGCTCGAAGAACTCAAGTGCAGTGGGTGATGATGGTTTAATGCAAATGTCTTAATGAAGTGACAGCCCCCGTTGGTGACGCCTGGTCCTAGACCTTTATAGCACCTCATAGGGGAATAAGTGGCTGGAATAAAGCTCTGCTACCTGTGCAGCACCATTCCAAAGTCCTACATTTAAAAAAACAAGCCTGCGAGATCCCTGCGAGGAGCAGGCACCGTCAGAAAGCAGCGTCCTGCTAGTGGCGCGCAGACAAGCCCGCGAGTGGTGCGCGCGCAACAAGGCTGCGAAGAGCGTGTGAGGAGACACCAGGCGTGCGCACATCGCCTGTCCGTGCGCGCACATGGTTTGTCTCCCTTCGCGCACCAAAGTGACGACAATAGAGTCTCGCCAACGCAAAGCAGCGCATGCGCGCCGTTCCCTAGGCGAGACCTAAAAAAGCATCTGCATGTAAGCGAACAGGGGTCATGGTCAATTATAACGGAAGGGAATGGGAGGGGAGTTAAGAGAACTAAAACATGCATATCTCAACCACGTATTAAGATTAATTGAAGTTGTTGAATTCGAGTGGCGCTCCATGGGACTTTTGTTTTACAAGAACAAATTAATGAAGAAATATTTTTAGGTAAATGGATGAAGAAATGGATGAATTGAGTGGATGGGTGAGATTGTGTGCATAAACAGGCATGAAAGCGGTAGAAGCGTGGGCTGGATGGGTCGATTGTTGGATAATACTACACAGTTGTATTATATTTGCACGTCTGACACCGGCATTTACAGCTACTTGGAATATTTTATCTTCGGTCTAATACAGAACCATAAGATATTTTGTCTGAAATCGTAGAGGTGTGACTTCTCGGCCATTTAGAACCAGGCCATGTTTTGCCCTCACACTATCTGCACTTCTCCAATGCTGCAGCAGGTCGGATGCTGCACTTTCCCTACAGGTATTTGAGGAGCCTGGTACAAGTGCTCCGGTTACATCTCACACAAGCAACCCTGTCGCCGCCGTGTTCACGTGCAGGATTATCGGATCACTGCGATGGTGCGTGTAGACAGCAGGATCCATGTCAACCCTTGTGCATTCGGTGGTCTCCGGGGCTCGTGTCTTCCCCTCAGGGGGAGTTTCGGTGCGCAGCCTTTGGCACTCTCAAGGGGAGGGAGACCAGGCATTGTATCCACCGGCCACGTGACGTAAACTCAGCAGCAGTGCAGTTTACACCCCTAGGCTCCTCTGCATACATAAAATATGGTACTGGTTACATGGTAGAGGGGACACAAGGTCACTGGTGGAAGAATGGTTGCCTTCAAATGTAGCAGTGGTGAAGCGGCAGGCTGGAGGAATAATGCACTTTTGCTTTCGGGTGCCACGTCGCCACGTTGGTTGTAGAACATCGCTCTGCAAAGCTGTGTGACTAAGTAATGGGAGGCAACGTTAAAGGATGCAATAACCCTCTAGCCCTACCCCACGCCTGGCGCTGGTAATGCCTACTATTTTCAATGATGACTTTCTGTCAGAGAGTGTTGTACACACGTTACGCCCTGGTATCGCCCTGTGAAATGAAACCGCGGCCCAGGTAGCCTTGCCTGCAGTAGTACTACTGTAGCATACATCCAGTTCCAATTTCTCTACAAAAGTTGTGTGGTCTGGGTTGAGGGAGGGAATGTACCACCCTCTGTAGTTACATGACATGCTCTGTCCTCTCTTCTCCTTTTGGGGTACTCTGTTGATTTCCCGTGGTAAGCAAATGCTGCGTTGTTTAAAAAATAGAAAATTAAAAACGTCCAGCACGACACTAAGACAACCGTCGACTGCTCATGCAGCTACTGTGCTTATAAGGCGTGCAGCCCAGAGACTCTTATGCTATTCCACTACTTTTCGGTGTGCCACACTGTGGGGTTTAGCCTCACGACGGCTAAAACCAGCTGTTGTAAAGTGCCGGTATACTAGCGGAACTTGCACACTTCACTGGGAGAGAAGTAACCTTCCGCTGTGTAATGTTCTTGACGTGAAGCACTCCGCTGAACTGTACAGTAGTAAGCAGCGTGCTGGGCGTGGCAATGGAATGCATGCATATGCACTGAGCTATTGTATACAGCACCCGTATCTACTGGAGATTCAGTATCAAGTATTAGTATACCGCAGCACGCACCCCGTGGGTACGTACAATTATGTACCTGTTTTTCAAACACAGCACCAGCATTTACCAGGGATCTGTTACGGAGTCGCGATGTAATGTGTGGTGATGCAAGAACACAGTGCACTAAGGCTTGTAACGCGTGCACGAGGTCTTCGGCACACAATATAGGTTTTTGTGTTGCTCCTTGTTTCCCGAGCCCACCGCCCCCACCACAACACAAAGCACAGAGATGGTATTTACATAAAACTGTGTTATTAAAATTCTTAACAGTGGGCCACCGTCATGTTGCAACCAAAGGCAATACATATGTTAGCATTCTTTTTACAAAAATAAAAGCGATAAAATCTCGGCAAGGGATAGGAAAGTGTTTCGTTATATCTGTTCAGATACGATGACAAGTGCAGTTGAGAGACTTGGAAAAGGCAGTGCGTTGTATAAACATGTAAAACATAGGGACATGCTTTTGCAGCTTTTTTGTAAAGCTTTGAAGGAAGCCGGCAACACATGTGTGCACTGAAACCTTAACATTCCCAAGGCAAAGCTCTCGAGCTCACCATGACATTGTATATTTACAAAACCAAAAATAAACAAGAAGCACACAAGACGTCAGTGGTTCTTTCATTTACTTGCTTCCCTGTGAAATGGATCCAACAAAGAAGAAGCCCGCGAGTGTTGCGCGTGCCACTGCGAGCCATGTGGTTTCAATTATCGCGCCCGTGTCTGGGCACCATAATTGAAACCACATGACGGCCAGTGCGCGCAATAGACACCAATAGGCGATGGGCGGAGCAATGCGCCCGCCTTTGACCTATTATGTGCTCTGTTTGTCAAAAACATGCACGTACAAGCCAATCACGGGGATCAAAAGAAAAAGCACACGCACAAGCGTGTGCGATTTCTAGGTACATTTTGAAACCCCCTACAAGAGGTCTCTCGCTGTGCGAGCAGTGCTATGCACTGAAACGCTAGGCGCAAGACCTAAAAACAATGTCAAAGTGGAAAGTGATGTTCAGTAAAAAGAAAGAAGTTGACCTATGCTCAACCATTCAGGGTTCAGTGAAAAGTTTGAGAAGTGTCTCCCAACAAATTTCAAGCCAGATCTCTCAAAGATACACAACAGGGATACTGCAAGGTAGTGGTCCAAGCAAAAAATAAAATAAGCTTTCTTACCACCAAAGGACGAGACATACTACACCAGCCACACAAATTCTTTACATTTATTCAGAGCTTAATGATCTCTACCATCGTCTTCGACTCAACTCAACTCACTCCTTTGTAACTCTATGGAAGGAGTTCAATATTTTTTTTCATAACAAAAAATTAAAACCCATTCAAATGTACATCTTCTGTAGTTTCTAACAACATCACCCTTTCAGAAATACCTCAACCCTCTTTGCAAATTGTCATTCTCACTACTAGAGTATACCAGAAGAAAGTCCTTAACGCTGGAGGCCATCTCAGGGCCCTGACAATATTTTTTTGGACTACATACTCAAGATCTGTGCACACAAAATGACCTTCCTTAACCAAAGCATCCTCCATGGCTTCAGAATGGCTATCCTTTCCTGTGAATCATAAACCCTTTTGATGGTCATAACAAGCACTTGCAATGCAATAGGTCTCGCATTTTTGAAACTTTGACCTATTGGTATTGTAAATGACAATGCCTTTTAATGTTTTTTTTTTAAACACATAAATAAAAGGCATTGTCATTTACAATGCCAATAGCTCAAAATCTCGCAATTGTGAGACTTATTGCATTGCAGATGCTTGTTTGAGTAGGCATTAAGTTCTAGTGGGGCATGCTGGACACACAAGGAGGCTCCGCTGATGTGTGTTTTTGAATCGAAGCACAGACAGTAAAGAGGCAGAGGTTTGAGTGTAGAGTACTAGGACAAGTGGTCCATTTCTGTATTTTGCACAGTAAATAACGGGCTCTGCATAGGAGGTTACAAATGAACACAAGGCGGTACTAAGGAGGGACTAACAAGTCTCTTTACAAATCAGAAGCCAGCATTTACGAAGGACAATGACACAAGACAATGAAAAATATGGGCTGGGTTCAAGTGCATACTCCAACACTGCATGCCTCGCAGCAGCGCATGCGCTGCCCAGGCTTGACCTAAAGAAAATGATCACTGGACCCTGCCCGTGAACCAAAACTACAGGCATATGATAGGATTTCCAGCTCCCACAACTTCTGGAAGGGACTTGGAACATAACTTAAAAGGTGTTCTGTATAAGTCCAGCTTCAAAAAAGCCAAACTTTGTAAAGCTTTGGAGTTATTATGGATGACTCAACCAATTCACCTGTCAGTTCTGGATGGGGACTTGAGGTTTTCAATTTTGAAGCCTGACATAATGGATGCATTAAAAACAGATGGTAAGAAAAAACTATCTGAGGATGACAACCACAATGTGGAACATTGTGGATTTCAGGTTAATGTCTTCAGAATACAGAGTGAATCTCTGAATGATTTTGTTTTACCAACCTAACAGTTTATAAAATGCAAACAAAGCTTCAAAACACATCAAACTAAATTCAGCCATATATATGCTAAGCAAGCCACCCCTACTGTGAGGCAAAACACACAGCATTCTTAAAAGTCTAAACGTAGACACCTGCTGTGTCGTCAGAGCCCTACTCACTGCCTCTCATGGGACTCACTCTAAAATAAACCAAGCAGGATTTCCCAGGTCAGTGCTGTAATTAGGAGCTTTCAGCAAGTAGACAGCAGAGAAGGATAATCCCATATTAATCCAGAGTACTTTTTTATCGTTTCCTTGAGCCACGTCAAAATAATTTAGCACAACTAAAGTTTTCCTTAGTTCCTGCAAAATTACCTCCCTTCACCACAACATAAAATATTCGGATTTATAAACTTTTTAACATCTACACCCAAAATCTGCTTGTATCTTTCCAAGACATTCGCATGCCATACGTGGCTCATAGAAATCACTGCAGGCCAGAATAGTTGTTCATTTATTTAGGTACTGTAGATCACATTAGGCACCTCTTGCCCACTGCTAACTATATGTGGAATGGCTAACCTTGCAGGTGAAGGGCCACGGACTGTATATAAGCTGATGCTCCCTGGACAGCGTGACAGAGGCAGTGCAACATAATAAGTTACTAACCAGTAGGAGTAGTTTTGCATCTTGAAGAATTTTCGGAATTTACATGCTGTGCATTATTCCGCCATCGAGTAGTTGGGTAGGAAATCTCCCCTGTCAGTCCTCTATCATCTTTTTTCCCTCTAGGGCGTCGTCCGGTAGCCATTTGGTGCTATGTCTGCCTGTCCAGGACGTCGACGTGAGCCCAGCCGCAGTTCGTGGTTGCCATCTTCAGAATCTTTTTTTCTCCTAGGCAACTCTTCCAGTCCTTGTTGGCTTCCTTTAGGTTTTAAAGTATAGTATCATACCCTCTTTCTTTCACCTCCTTCCTTGGGGAGGTGCAGGGTTGTATGTGATACCAAAAATTCAAGCTGTAAAACTACTCCTCCTAGTGGCAAATAACCATATTGTTTTGCAGCATAAATCCTTTTCTGGACTTCCATGTTGTGCATTGGTTTTGAAGTGGTATCTGTGGTCACTCTTGGAGGTGGTGTTAAAATGAGATTGAGGAAACAGGTGCTTCAGTACTCTTTGTCCCAACTACGCCTTTTAGTTTACATGGAGGTCCACACAATAGTGTTTTATGAAGGTGTGAACCAAGGACTATGTGGCTGCCATACATATGTCACTTATGGGCACGTTTGCTAGGAAGGAAAGGGTGGCTCATTTTTTTCCTTGTGGAATGAGCTCTAGGTCTTGATGCCAAACGCACTATCCATCTTGCGATGGTGCCCTTCGTCACTGGTGAGCCTTTATGTGTATTTCCAAAAGATACAAAGAACTGACTTCCCTTGCTGACCTCCCTTGTTCTTTCTAGACAGTACATCACAGCCCTGCATATGTCCAATGTACGCAGAGTTATTTCAGTTTATGTTTATGGTTGCTGAAAGGAGCTGGCAGCTGGATTGCTTGGTTTACGTGGAACTGTGATACAACATGTGGTAGGAAGCATGGGAGGGTCATCAAGATTACTCTCTCCTAGAGTATTTGCAGGTAGGGCTTTTGGGTGGTTAGTGCTTGCAGCTCGCTCACCCTTCGCAGTGATGTGATCACGATTAGGAAGGTGGGCTTCAAGGTCAGGAACTGCAGCTCCGCCTTATGTGGCGGTTCAAAGGGTTCCTCCATTAGCTGTGTTGGCACAGGGCTGATGCTCCACATTGGCGTCAGTGCTGATCTGGGCTGAGAAACTCTTTTTGCTTTTTCAAGGAACATTTTGATAACAGGTCATGAGTAGAAGCTTCCTCCTATGTGGCCTTGTGGGTAGACTACTATTGCTGCTATGTGTACCTTTAATGAAGCATATGTTAAACTGTTGTCTAGCAGGTACTTAAGCAATCTGATCATTGTAGTATCTTCTGTTCTGGAACAGTTTCCCATCTCGGCACCAAAGGACATTCCCCTGCCATTTCGCAGTGTAGCATTTTCTTGTACTCAGTCTTCTAGCTTCCTTTAAGCTATCCAGTGATCGTTCTGAAAGGTTGAAGTGCTCAAACTCTATGTCCTCAGGAGCCAGGCCACTAGACTCAGGGTGGTTACTTTCGGGTGGTGGACCTTGCCTCCTTGCATGGAGAGAAGGTTGTGATTTTAAGGTAGCCTTTTTACATTTCCTTGTGCCATCTCTACCACATATGAGAACCAAGTTTATCTTGCCCACTGTGAACTGATTAGGGTTAGTCTCATTTGTGACCGTTTGTACTTGCTTATCACTAAAGGTATGAGAGAAATCAGTGAGAAAGCGCATGCATATTTCCCTGAACAGTCATCGACAGGGCATTCCTTTTGGAGCAGTGGTGTGGGTGTCTGAATGTTAATTCTTGGCATTTCTCATTTTTTGGGCTTGCAAATAGATCTATAGGATGCCACACTGCCGGAAGATCTATTGGAGCACTAGCTTGATTAGTTCCTACTTGTGTGAAACAGATGCTTCTCTGCTCAGTCTGTCTGCTTCACGATTCTCTATGCATTGCAGATGTATGGTTATCAAGGTTACTCCTCTCTGAATGGCCCATTTCCTGGGTTAGCCTTGACAAGTGCATGCGCCAACGTTCCTCCTTGCTTGTTCAGATGAAACATCATGGTTGTGTTACTGGATTTGCACTGTCTTTCCACTCACTTGTGTCTGAAAAGCCTTTAAGGCCAATAAAACTGTCTTTAGATCCAGGACATTTATGTGTTGGATCACTTTCTGCTTTCCACAGTCCTCTGACTATTAGTTCCCACATGTGTGCCTCTCAGCTTGTGTGGGATGCATCCGTGGTGATGGTCACTGTTGGGAGTTGATTATGTGAAAGGTCTGTCTACTGTTAGGTTTTCCATATTCCACTATGTCATCTTTTCCTGCACCCCTTCAAGCCAATTTACAAAGGCTCTCCGCACTTATGGCGGGAGCCCGCAATGGATAACTGCAGTAGGGCGGTCCCGTTACGAGTGCGGTAGGCTCTTTGGAAATTGGATGTTTTAACCACTAGATCTTCCTTGCTGCTTTTGGATACATTCCTATATTGGTCTCATGTGTAGCCTTGCGTATGGGATCAGTAGGATGCATGAGGCCACCATCTTCACCACAGTTCTCACTGACAGAGACTGACCTTTGCGGTAGCCGTGAGACTGTTCTGTGATTCCTAAACCCTCTTGAGGGTAGGGAAGGCTCTTGCCAGCACAGTACTGAATCTTGCGATCAGGGAAATTTTCTTTCTCCGGTTTCGTTGAAGACTTTTCTAGGTTGGTCCTGAAACCTAGTCTATGAGCGTGTCCATGACAATCCTGGTGTCTTCTTGCATTTCAAGTAAGAGCTACTTTGATTAGCCAGTCGTCCAGGTTAGAGTAGACATGTATTCCTTTCCTTCTTAGCTGCCACTGCAGCTAGGCATTTTGTGAATACTGTGGATGGTCATTTGATTCTGAAGGAGAGCACCCTGAATTGGCAGTGGTTCTTTTGACCAGGAACAGCAGGTACCATTTGTGTTTGCAGTTCATGGGGATGTGTAAGTGTACTTTAGGTCTATGGTTGTCATATAGTCCTTCCCCCGCAGCAGAGGGATTACCTCTTGTAGAGTAGTCATTTTGATTTTGGGCGTCTTTATGTACTTATTTAAGAAGCAAAGGTCCAGAATTGATCTTAGCCATTTCTCCAGCTTTGGGATGAAGAAATATACTGAGTAGTTTGCTTGATTGAGTCCTGCTGTGGGCACTCTCTCTATTGCTCTTTTTTTAGGAGTTTCTGCACCTCACGTTGCAGGAGTCCCCTTTCCTCTTCCGGTGTGATCTTTCCTTGGGTCTGACCCCCAGTTGCATCTTTAGAAGTTCTATGCAGTAAACATGTTGGATGATGTTGAAGATCTACCTGTCTGCATGATCATCCTCCACGCCTGAAGGAAGACCTCTATTCTGCCCCCTACTGGTGTTATTTAGTGAGGCGGTTGATAGGCGGAGTCACTTATTAGAGGAGCACGCCCCCTTGGAAGGTTGTGCCCTACCTCTGGCTCTGCCCCAAAACGGCTGATGCCATGGTGCAGTGAACTGCCACCATTGCTGCGCTCCTTGGCGTGGCACTACCTGTTGGTAGGGTGGCTGTGGCGCTGCGCTGTGAAAACCTCCGCTGCCTGCGGATCTTCTCACTGGGGTTGTTCCCCTTCTTGGTTGACCCTCATTGTCCTTTTCTATCTGCTTTAGTGTGTCATCCACTGAGGTTCCCAACAGGCTCTCTCCTGAAAAAGGTGTGTTTATGATGTTCGTCTGAACCTCATTTAGAAAACCAGACAATTCCAACCAGGCATATCTCCTCTGATATTCCAGTAACCCGCACTGGCTGTGTCTGCCGCATCCAAAGCTGATTTCAAGCATGTGTTGGCCATTATTTTGCCCTCCCCTACCAGTGCAGCTCCCCTTTTCTGTTATTCTCTTTGGAGTTGTTTCAAAAGTTCTCCGACCTCTTCCCAGTGGCTGTGGGCATAAAGGTTGAGGAGTGCGTTTGAGTCTGCAAAACTGCATTGTGTCACCGCCTCCCTCTCTAATTTTCTTTGGATGAATGTATGTTGTTCTTCTCTATTCTAAGTGTTACCACTTTGCATGATGCTGGTTCTCTGAAAGCTTCCCTTCCCTGGTCCAGGATGCTTGGCAGCATGGGTAGGTATTGGTTTTTAGCTCTGGGATGGTAGGAGCATCTCTAAAAGGAAACAAGCTTGTGCCCTCTCCTCTTGTAATGTACCCCAATTTTTACGACGCCAGTCCACTTGCTCTTTTTATGATGCCATTACACATCGCAATGTCGTTGGGCGGCGATGGTCTCAAAGGGTATGTGTTGAAAACTTCCACAGTTGAGTCCGTATTGAGGTCCTGTTTGTCACCGTTTTCAGCGTCTTGCAAGTTACCCTGGTCTTCCTTATGCACCTCATAGAGAAATATCTTCTTGTGGCTCAGGGGTTGCTAGTGTATCAAGCTCCCTGTGCTGTTCTTCCTCCCTGCACTTCTCACATGGAGGTTTCGAGGACATACAGAATTCTCTCACTGAAGCCCCTAAATACTTATTTTTCTCTTACGACTGCGGACATTTCAGCTTCGAGCCATCGCTTTTTCTTCTTGATTTTGAGGGCTCATTCTTTGGCATGGAGTTTTCAATGCCATTTCTTCGGGTCCATCATTTCTTCCAAGTCTTCCCTGACCCTCTCCTTCTTTCGATCACCTTTCAACGTCAAAGATTTCTCCAAGAACTTATCAAGGAAGGCTTTAAATTTAACAGCTCGTATTTCAACAAAATGACGTTCTGGAGTGCCTCACTTATGTCTGAATAAAAAATGTTAGCGCTCTAGTTGTTCATTAGGACTCTCCGGTGACACTGCTAGTTGATTACTATGGAGTTAACTGACAGGCTGATAGTTTCTCTCTGTATTTCATAAAGATTTACTGAAACTGATGATAAACAGAAGTGGAGGATGCAATCTTTCAAAGCGCAGGAAACAAGGCGCCAGGGCCTGATGGAGTATCCATCGACTTAATAAAATCAGAGCCCGACCCATGGTCCCCATTACTGTGTAATGTTTTTAACAACTTGTCCATTACCTCATTGCCCGATACCTGGTCAAACAGTACAATCGTCCCTATTTTTAAAAAAGGCGATAGACTCGACCCTGGCTGCTATCGCCCAATATCACTGATTGACAATACACTGAAGATTTTGGGCAGGGTCATTTTTAATAAGATTAGCACTTGGGCCGAGGAAAATAAAATCTTACACCCTTGCCAGCTAGGCTTTAGAAATAACGTAGGGACGGTTGAGCAGTGCTTGAACCTAAACCTAGTTTTAGATAAATATATTATAGCAAAAAAATCCCCACTTTACCTAGGTTTCATGGATTTAAGCTCTGCTTTTGACTTTGTCAACCGATCTCGTCTATGGACAGCCTTGCTGAGCTATGGTTTAGATGAATCTCTGGTCCAATTTTTGGCTTACCTACACAGAGATTTAAAGGCTCGTGTTCGCATTAATAATGATGGTGAGGTTTCGGACGAGATTTTAATTGGTAGGGGTGTAAGACAGGGTTGTGTCCTGGCTCCCCTACTTTTTATTTTATATATAAATGAATTAAGTTCATCACTAGACAAACTAACTACTGATGTCCCGCTCGTCAATGGCAATTCTTTACCCGTACTTCTTTATGCCGACGATGCGGTACTCATAGGCCGTACACCTAATGCACTCCGCACTTTAATTTCAGGCTTTGTTTCTTTCATGGCCGACCTCGACTTATGTACAAATTTTAAAAAATCTTATATAATGTCTTGTGGGCCAAAGAAAAATAAAATTCGACATATAATGGCAGGGAATAATATCCTAGACAGCACTTGCACTTTCCCTTATTTGGGCTTGCTGTTCTCTGATTTTGGATCCTGGCAACCACATGTTGCCAGAGGGAGGAACAAACTGGGTAAAGCCATTAATTCTTTAATCACTTTACGCCAACCAAGGCACGCCGAGGTCACCTCATCACTACTACAAATTTATAAAACCCAGTGCGTCCCTACAGGAACTTATGGCGCCGAGGTGTGGGGATACTCGAGCTGCACTAATATTCAGGTAGAATAAAATAAATTCTGTAGGAAGGTACTGGGGGGGGGTCATTTCGGCTCCGTCATACGTATGCCACAGAGAACTGAACCTCCCCTACATAGAGGATTTTATAAAATCAAGACCCGCTTTATTTTGGTTAAAAATCTGGCGTAACCAAGCTGCTTCATTGACCCGCGACATAATCTTAGACTGCTTAAAATGTGAGCGGGTAAATTACATCCCTTGGCTTAAAGCGGTACAGATGAGCTTAGAAAGTGTAGAAATGGGGCATCTTTTCTCAGCACCTGACACAATAAACCCATCACATAAGCTCATAGTGAAAAGGGCCTTATTTGACTTGTATCGAACGAATAGAGAAAATATTGAATTTAGAAAGCCAGCCATCCTTGGGTACCTACACATACAAGAACATTGTACTAGGCCACCTAACAAACCCCAAGGTTATTTGTGTAAGGTACTGGGCAGATGGAACAGGAGCCTGTTTAGATTTAGGGACGGGAGCGTGGTAAACTTACTCTGTTTCCCCCTAGGTTACTCCCATAATTTAAGAAACTTACCCTGCCCATGTAACCAAGGCGGTAAGCAAAGTTTGATGCATTTTACATTGTTTTGCGGCTTTTATAAAAAATATACTAAATATTTTCTCATTCCCTATTTTAAAGTCAATGCCCTGACAGATTTCAAAGAGGCCTTTAGAATTCTGCGGACACTAAGCAATGAGGATGTAATTTATAGAGTCAGTCACTTTCTCCAAACTGCTGTCCGCTCCCGTGCCTCAATGAATACGATTTGAATTATGTCTATTATCTTACATACCTGTATAACGGCTGTTTACATACTGTAATGAATGTGGCCTGATAGCTTGTTTATTATTTGTATGTTGCATTTCTGCCCATTAGGTGTACGACAATATGTGTCGAATATATGTTTTATTTTTTACTATTCATTGGGATGATCTTTTTATATATTTTAAAGATGTATTTTATTGAGCTTCTGATGTGAACAAAATGGATTTGGCCTGTTAGCTTTCAGAAGTATCCTTTGCCTATTTGCACATTGACTTTGCACTTTTGTATGAGAATGTATGAAATAACCTTTATGTACTTTTATGGATGTTTTTAACATATCCGAATAAAGATCATTTGATTGATTGATTGATTGATGATAAACATATTTGAGAACTCATAGAAAATGTGTCTTGATTTTACCTTTCCTGAGCACTAGTCACAATTTCTAGGACACACCCCCTAGTGTTTTTCATTTCTAAATATCTTTTGGGAACAAGCATTGAAAAAGACAGTAGGTCTTGCCTACGCTACCTATTGGCTTTGTCAATGTTTTTTGTCACATGCACAGCAGTGTGGCAGCTGTGCAGCACAGCTAAAAGGTCAAACAAAACACATTATAACCTGGGGCAGGAGACATTTATACCCTGTGTGCTGTATACTCTCCCTCAGTGCTGCGCTGTCATTCGCACAAGTGAAGTTCAGCAATGCTATTATATTTTCACATGCCACTAGGCAGCTATAAAATACGTAATTGCATCTGAATATGCCATGCAGCATATGAAGGAAGTTAATATACTCTTGCATGTAGTGAACAAGACCTTGCCCAATTAAATGCCTTACCGAAACTGCCACCATAAGAGCCACATAAGACAGAATGTGACATAGGGCATAAAGATTAAGAAGGTATATTTAAGTATGAGAGTAAGTTTAACCCATTGCTTCCGCATATACCAGCA
This sequence comes from Triturus cristatus, assembly GCF_964204655.1. Lineage (NCBI taxonomy): Eukaryota > Metazoa > Chordata > Amphibia > Caudata > Salamandridae > Triturus > Triturus cristatus. Next base: position 568,822,691 of record NC_140586.1, read on the forward strand.
TCTCAAATGATTCAATTAAGGATGGATACAGAGTACTTGGTAATCTGTTTAAAGCTACCCAACGCTTGCGATTTTGTTCTATTATTGAATTCTGATTTCTCAGTTCTTGGGATGCTATTTGATACTGTACATAGTGAGATGCTACCGGAGGGGCTCTGTGAATCTCTAGGTCTCACTACTAATGCAAATCATCACTGTAATGAGGGATTAAAAGAGGTACTTCTCCAATTTCCAGTTCGCCATACCAAGGGAAAGCAATTGATCACTAGTTCGGTGGGGGTCATAAAAAGTATCTCTATAATACAATAAGCTATTCAACATTAAATGAAAAGCCAGTAAAGATACAGATTAAGTGGGAAAGTAATGTGTAGGGTTGCACTGCAGGCACTCTGTGCAAAGACAAACCTGAGTAGTAAGGATCGGTGCAGAGACACAGAGGTGCCCATGTAAAAAGATAGTGAGATAGCAGGATAAGTGATACTTTGGGGTACATGCCCTAATATTTAAAGCATAATATAGTTGTTCCTTGATGTTAACAAAAAGTCAATATAAATATAAAACAAAATAAAGAGAACTTTCATCAAAATGCCTTGAGGTCATTTTTATTTTAGAAGCAGAAGTCCAAAATTGAAATACTGGGCTGCATCCAATTCAAACTAAGTAGCAGAGTAAGGTGCCTGTGTGTGAACCACATGTCACTTGCCAGGGACCAAACAGAACAAACGGCTTAATAAAGACCATGCACAGGAACAGCGCTGTGGCAAACATGACTTCACACTGTGAGTCACACAGCAATGATTCACTTCCTGGCCTGTATAACTTGAGACCAAAGTGCATGTAATGTAGTGGCATCCAAATGACAGGTCCTGCTACCAGACTCTTAATTAGAAAGTTTTTCTTGCATTGAGAGGAACCTGTCCGAATCTACAGGTGACATGGTAAGTACACCACACCTTTGAAAAAATTCCATTCTCCACAGTTGAATCAATAAGTGCAACCAAAATGAGCTGATGCACTTCAATCAATCAATCAGGATTTGAATAGTGCAGCTTATCACCCGTGAGGGTATACAAGTGCTGAGAACACTCCTGTCCGGGGGGTCAGTTAAACAGCCAGGTCTCGAGTCCCTTCCTGAATTCCAGCAGAGAGGATGAAGTCTAGAGGTGAACTGGGTGGTCGTTCTACGACTTCGCAGCAAGGTATGAGAAGGAGCGACCTCCACTGTTGCTGCGGCAGATGCGATGGGTGTAGGTGAGGCAGAGGGAGGCGGAGCGTAGGTGTCTGGAGGGAAGGTGGAAGTTCAGGCGGTGGTTGATGTATGCTGCCCCTGCTTGTGTAGGGCTTTGAAGGTGTGGATAAACATCTTGTACTGACATCTCTTCTGAATGGGAAGTCAGAGGAGCTTCTTGAGGGGGTGGGTGAGGTGGATCCGCTCAGGGAAGTTTAGGACGAGTCTAGCAGATGAGATCTGTGTGGTCTGCACTCTTGAGGAGGTGCGATGTGATTCCTACGTATAGTGCATTGCCGTAGTCCAGCCGGCTGGTGAGAAGGGTTTGGATTACGGTCCATCTGGTGTTGATGGGAGCACGTTGAAGAGCTTATGATGCATTTGAAGAGTAAGGAAGCAGGCGGAAGAGACTGCGTTGATCTGTCTTTTCATGGTAAGCTTACTGGCCAGGGTGATGTCAAGGTTATGGGAGTAGTCAGTCGGGGTGGGTGAGGGTTCTATGGGTTCGTCTGGTGAGGGAGGAAGCGATCCATTTGAGGGGGTCTCCTTGGATTCAAACTGGTGCAGCCGCTTGATCAGGATGTGGTGTGATACAGTGTCAAACGCTGCTGAGAGGTCGAGGAGAATCAGGGCAGCCGCTTTTTCCTGGTAAAGGAGGCCTCTTATATCAACTGTGGCTGCGATCAGGGTGGTTTCGGTGCTGTGGTGCGGAATGCTGATTGAAAAGTGTTCAGAAGATTGTTGTTCTCCAGGCGTTCTGTGAGTTGAAGGTGGATGGCCTTCCTGAGGACTTTGGCAGGAAGGGGCAGTAGAGATGGGGCGGTAGTTCTGGAGTTTGTTGCGGTTGGCAGATGGTTTCTTGACTAGGGGCTCAACTTCTTTGTGTTTCCATTCTTCAGGTAAGGTGACAGTGGTGATTGATGCGTTGAGGATGGTGGTGAGCTCGTTGCTGATTGTCTTGCTTGCGAGGCGGAAGATGTGGTGAGGGCAGGAGTCCGTGGGCACTCCTGAGCAGACAGAGCTCATGATGGCTGTGGTGTCTTGTGTGGTGAGCTGGTCTCAGGCGGTGAGCAGGTGGTCATGTTTTTCATTCAAGGGGGGCAAGATGGCTGAGGCGGTCGTGGTGGTGGAGGGTTTAGGTTTGAAGTTTCTGTAGAAGATAGACATCTTGTCGAGGAAGATGTCTGACAGGGTGTCGCAGAGTTCCTGGGAAGGGGTGATATTTTGGGTGGCTGAGAGGTTGGAGAACTCTCGGACGATGTTGAAGAGTTCTTTGCTGTGGTTGGAACTTGCTTTGATGCGGTCAGCCAGGGCGCTTCTTTTCGTCCTTTTCAGGAGTAGGTGGTATTGGTTGAGGCAGTTGTTCCCAAACTGTGCGCTGCGGCACCCCGGTGCGCCATTAGAACTTGCCAGGGGCACTGCGCATATCTTGGGCACGTGGGAAAAGTAGTATGTTCTGAATAACATTTAATTCACGAAGTTTGTAAATTAACTATTTACAGCCCCGAGAAACCCATTTGACAGTGTCATCCCCACCTGTCGGCGTCTGAATCATGATTTGGCCCAGAGAACAACATGCTTCACAATGCAATCAAGAGCCGCTGCTTTCACGGGACTGCTTTTCATTTCCCCTTGCTGATAGATTTTCTCATTGATTGGTGTCAGGGTACATCCGCCCGAACGGGATTGCTAAAGGGCTGCATGAGGAATTGAAACAAACATGAGTGCGTAATGTTTTGCTAACCAGAGTCAAAATTAAATTTATCGCTGACAGCGCACTGCATACATAGTGACTGAAACCTCCCCAACCCCCTGGTCCTTCAAGGTGTAATGACATGAAATACCTTCACCTACCTTCTGACAGGGCTGCTCCGTCAAAACATCCTCGCCCATAATGCACTTGTTACCTTCACAATCGGGGCGGTTTCCAATTATTAATGATGAAATATGTTTTAAGAGATGTACGGGTAATTTACCGCTTCTTCCCTCTGCACCCACAACCCTGCGTGTTCCCTCTCCCTCCAGAGTTTTCCATATTCCTTTTCACTTCTAAGTCCACCGTGTACGCCCTCCCACTAATGTGCACCACTCGGATGGAGGAAGGTTTCAACAGAGCGATGAAAACGTGTGTGTTATATTTATTTAAATGACTCTTATCTCAATTATGAAAAACTCCTAGCGCCAGAAAAACAACACCCCGGTAACAGGCATGTTATTTACAAATATTTAAATTAAATTAAACCAGACAGTCCTCTTCTCACTGTTTGATACTTCACACTCGGACGGGACCGCTGATTTCTTTGCGGGAAGTGGCGAGACCGGGCTCGGATTTACTGGTTTCTGCACAGGGTTTGGAGTTTAAAACTGCCTGGAGCCGATTGTTGAAGGTTTTCAGCCTTGGCTCTTTGCAGGATTTAGGATTGGCTGCAGAGAACTGCCCATGCCCCCAAGTGCTCCTGCGTAGGCTGTGCCAGCGAGGGGCAGGAGCAAAGAAAACTGCAAAGCATGGCCAAGCACAGAAGAGGCACCCCAAAGTGTGAACCCCCCTGGAGCCAACAAAGCACCAACTAGATGAGAGCACCTCAAAGCCACCCTAGACGTGTGAGGAAGACAAGAGATGCATCTTGCACCTCCAGAAATGTGAGCGCTCCAGAGCCAGACACTTGTCTGCTTGTGAGGATGCAAGAGAAAGACACCCCTCACGTGTGAACATCCCAGAGGCGCCCTTTTAAAGGTGAATAACCCTGAGCCAACCACATATCGATGTCTGAGGGCCCCAGAGCCTCCCTCGACTTGTGATTACACTCGACGTGTGCTAAGCGGGAGAGACGCACTGACCCATGTTCACCCCTTTCATGCACGTGTAGACACGGTAGGAGTTTAGTTCCTTTCCTCACAAAAATGTTTTTAATACCAGATCTTTCCCTCCAGGTACTTATATGTTTATGTATTTATTATTTCGTGTATCTAATCAAATTCTTACTTTATTTCAACCATTAAGTCATACATATCTTTCTGGGGTTAAGAGTGATTGCCTTATTTCATCTTGTAACTTTTCAATTGTTTGTGTAAAGCACTTTTAATATTTTGGCCACGTTTTAGGTATAGAAAACTCCATAAATAAATAAAAACTCCTGCCCCAGCCTTTCCCTGCCCCAGCCTTTCCCCACACCAGCCTTACCTTACTAGTCTCCGTCCATCATATCCCAGTTGTGGCCAGCAGATGCCTTCGCGCTTAGCACTGTTTTCTATCGCCACAAGTTTCAACCTTACCTTTCCCCCTGCGTCTCTTCTAATTTTCATTATTCTCCATGATATACAAGGGTAGTCTTAGATTTCAGTGCCTTGTGTCGTACAACATATTTTGGTGCCACACTTTGGCACTGTCCTTCTCTAAACACACAGAGACCTCCAACACCCGTCAACTGGTTGCCCAGCGGCTTGAAGTTAGTAACATGGTGGTTGTTGGAATGGGAATGTTACCCGCATAGCAAAGGCTGTGTGTGCCCGGCTGCATGTGAAACGAATATTGTGATTTTGTTTAGCTCTGGTATCATGCTAACCTTGGGTGTACCTAACGTGTTCATGGTAATGCAAGGTGCAGAACCTATGTTGTGACTTTGAGGGGTGCACAATGATCGCCCTCATAGCAGGCATAGAACAACTTTGCATGTTCTGGGTAAGTTGCACAGAGAGGTGGTGGCAGTGTGCCTAGCTTTTGTAAATCGGTCTGTGTGCCTAGCTTTTGTAAATCGGTTGAGTGACCAGACATTTTTATCTGTGCCAGGGAGAGAGTAGTCTACCCACACTTCACGTGCAGATTTCTGCTTTTATGTGAACCTTGAGATTCTTATTCTAATATCACATGTGTGCATGCATACAGGGCGTGTATATGCAACAACTGCTTGCCGCATGTATGTTAGTGGGACTGGATGTGTGGTGAGAATGTTTTACTGGGACCAGTGAGATCTATATTGGATGGCCTCTTGTTCAACAGAGAGCAAGATTGAGGGTTGATACAGCTTCCCCAGACAGTGGGATGTATTGATTGCCTTCTTGTGGCTGGAATTCGGAGACACAGACACTGGCATGAAGGAGAACGGAGAAAGGGCACCTTTTTAGAAATTGAATGAAAGCCTTGTTAGTAAAGTGATTCTAATAAGTTCTTCTGGAACACTGCTTTTCAGCGGATGGTAGTGGCAAAGGTGGGACTGCAGTTTATGTTCAAGGTGAAGAAGTTTCTAGACGGGGCTTGTCCTTTTGTCTGTCTCTAATCCTTGCTACAGGAAGGCTAATAACAGCCAGGTGCACATAACTCACTTCATTGTGCCCATGTTTTATACTTCTGCTTGAAGCCAGCATCGTTACTAACTGCTTCTAGAGAGATCACTTACTACTACTGTAATTCAGTCTTTGCTAGTCTTCCTGCATTACGATCTCCAAAGACCTCAATTGCATTTGCTCTCAGGAGGAAGAGACCTTTTTATGAAGGGCAAGATGCGCTCTCAGGAGGAAGACACCATGTTATGGGGGGCAAGGGGCTGTACATTGGCTCAGCAAGAGATCGTATTTTCATCAGAATAGTTTGCCATGTCTTCAAATGTATTCACTTGCTTTCCTCATGCTATATAGCAGGTTCGGGTGCTGCTTCAGACGAATCGGTGTCCTGATGGAGAGGCGATGAAGATCCGACAACCAGTGCTGCCTCGGCCAGAACGGGGCAATTCGGATCAGGGTACAGGGCTCCGCCTTCATCTTCCTGAGAACCATGGAAATCATCGGAAACGGTGGAAAAGCGTACGCAAATACGCTGAACCAACCTATGGAAAAAGCATTTCCGAGTTACCTTGGTTGGGGACGCCAGCTTGCGTAGTTTGGGCATTTGGCGTTCTCCTTGGTGGCAAACAGGTCGATTCCTGGGACTCCCCATTCTGAGAATATGTGATCCAGCGTACTCTTGTCGAGCTCCCATTCGTGGGAGAGGGATTTCTGTCTGCTTAGGGCGTCCGCAATGGTGTTGTCCTTGCCGGGGACATAGTCCACCCTGAGCGTGATCCCCTGGAGTACAAGCCAGTTCCAGACCTTTTGCGATTTGCGTGAAGGTGAGCGAACGCGTTCCTCCCTGTTTGTTGAGATAGTGCATCGTCGTGGTGTTGTCCGTTCTGACGAGCACCTGGGAGTTCTGGATGCGTGGTAAAAAGACTTGTAGCGCCAGATACACAGCCCTCAGTTCCAGAAGATTGATATGGAGTTGCTTCTCCGGATTTGTCCATTTGCCGCTTACTTGGAGGTCCTGTAGGACGGCTCCCCAGCCTTCCAGGGATGCATCGGTGGTGATCACCAGAGGTGCTGCTGGAAGTAGGAATGGCAGTCCTATAGACAAATTCTTGTGATTTCTCCACCATTCCAGGCTCTTGGATATTTGCGGTGTTATCTTCACAATGTCTTCGAACGAACCTGTACTCTGTGTCCATTGGTTCGTGAGGGCTTCTTGCAATGGACGCATCCTGAGTCTGCAGTGAGGGATGAGAAGTATACAAGAAGACATCATTCCTAGGAGTGATTTGTAGGTTCGAACTCTTAGGGACTTCTTTGATGCCACAGCCGTGGCCAGAGATATTATTTTGTTCTTCCTTTCCTTTGAAGGAAATGCCCTTGCGCATTCCGTGTTCAAGGTCGCCCCGAGGAAGGTGATGTTCCTTGTTGGGGACATGCAGGATTTCTCGTGATTGAGAGTCAATCCTAGGTGTTGAAAAAGATTGGTGCAGGCGTTGGAGGATTCGGTCGCGCCTGCAGCTGAAGGTGCCTTTACCAGCCAGTCGTCGAGGTAGGGGAAGACTTGGTGACCCATTTGACGCAGGAAAGCTGCCACAGGTGAAAGGCACTTGGTGAAAATCCGCGGTGCGGATTTGAGGCCAAACGGTAGGACTTTGAATTGGTAGTGCTGTCCTGCCACCTCGAATCTCAGGAATTTTCTGTACCCCATGAGTATCGGGATGTGGTAGTAGGCATCCTGGAGATCCAAAGATGTCATAAAATCTCCTTTTTCTAGAATGCCTAGTATTTCTTGGATCGTCACCATCCTGAACGACTGACTTTTCAGGAAAGAGTTGAGTGCCCTGAGGTCTAGTATGGGCCTCCACTTTTTCTCCTTCTTGCGTATAAGAAAGAAGCGGGAATAGAATCCTTTCCCTCTTTGAGACGATGGAACTCGCTCGATCGCTCCTTTCTTCAACATCGCAGATATTTCTTGGAGCAGCAGTCGTAGATGTTTGTGCGGAAGCCTGCGGGGAGGGGTTGCAGGTGGGATGGTGGTGAATTCCAGGGAATGGCCGAATCTTATTAATTGGAGTACCCAGCGATCTGTGGTGATGAGATGCCAATTTTCTAGGAAATGGGTCAATTTTCCTCCAATCTTTAAGGAGGGATATAGTTGCTGGACTGGCTGGAGTAATTGGTCACTGGCGTCCGCCAGTGCCCCTCTTCTGGTTTTTGCCCCAGAAGTTTGATCTCCCATAAGAAGTCTGACGACCTTGTTGCTGCTTCTGTTGGTACTGGGATTTATTCTGGTAGGAATACGAGGACCTATTTTGATAGGATCCCCTGTAGGCGGACTGGCCCCTGGATTTGTTTCCTCGAAAGGACTGACTCCTTGCCTGCAAAGTACCAAGTGCTCTAGCAGTATCAGTGTCTTTCTTGATCGCTTGGAGCGCCTCGTCAATCTTGTCCCCGAAAAGGTGTTGGCTGTCGAAGGGCATGTCTAGCACCTTCGTCTGCACCTCTTGCCTGAATGATGTTGCCTTAAGCCATCCCTGACGGCGCAGGACTGCTGCCCCAGCTAGTTGTCGAAAGCCCGTCATGGCTACATCTATGGCACAATCAATGATCTCAGCTGCCGAGGTTTGACCCTCCGTAAGCAGTGCCTTGACCTCCTCCTGAACTGTGTCTGGCAGTTTCGCTATATATGGGGCTATATCTTCCCAAAGCTGGCGGTTATAACGCCCTAACAGGGCTATGGAGTTGGCCACCTTGATGGTCATGGCCGATGTCGTAGTAAACCTTTTACCGATTGTGTCCAACTTCCTGCCTTCCCTGTCCGGTTGGGCTGACAGAGGAGAGGAAGGGTTGCGAGAATTCTTTTGGGCCGCCTGGGTTACGACCGAATCCGGTTTCGGGTGCCCATTAAGGCAAGCTGGCGCTGTGGTTGGAGCCTTGTATTTTTTTATCCAGGCGTGGAACAACCGCAGGTACAGAGGCCGGCGTCAGCATCAGTTTCTTTCCCTGGTCCCAGAGAAAGTCTATTATTGGGATCGACTTCGTTGTCTTCTTTGTTTGCTCCTTGAAGTCATGTAAGAAGCACTCGGTCTCAGTCGATTCCATCACCATATGAAATCGCTTTGCTGCTCTTTCCACTATTCTATGGAAACCGACAATGTCCACTGGCGGTGAATCTGCTTGGCGCGGTTGGGGTGAAACTGGGGAAGATGCCACATACTCTTCCTCCTCATCGTGATCCGTGTGGTCTTCTTGGACTTCCCCCTCTTCCATTTCTTCAGCCTCCTCATCGGATGATTCTATCACCTGAGGTGGCACTTTCTCATGGCGGACCTGAGTAGTTGGCCGTGTCTGTTTTGGGGCTGCCGCTGGTGTATTTGTAGTAGGCGTCGGGCCCCCTGTCTCAGTTGCCGGTGATTCCGGGAAACGCTGTTTGTAATCCTGGATAAGGTATTTAAGGTCATTTACAATTGAAACGGGAAGGCATACCATCGGGGTGACCTCCGTGCGAACCTGAGCTCGGAAAAAGTGTTCCTGGTAGCTCATCTCCTCCTGTTCTTCGTCCGTGCTCTGACATTTCACGTGAAGGTCTGAAGGGGAAGTAGCCTGATCCAGGAGTTCTTCTTCAGATTCCTCACTCTGGAGAATCTCCGTAGGCAAATGAGTTTGCACCCTACTTGGTGACGTTGTTTCTGGTGTAATCTGCTTCTTGGTCAGTGTGCCAGACACAGAACCTTTTGCAGGAGCCCCTGCCGTCGTCATTGGTGTTGTCGACGGTGGTAGGGTCATAGACGACGTTTCTATCAGCTTGGATTTCTTCCATGGCTCAGTAATGACCAATGTCGACGACGATCCCTCCGTCGACGGTAGCCTCGTCGACGGCATGACCTTCGTCGACGGTGCCTCCGTAAACGATATTTGTCGACGATGCGCTCGTCAACGATTCATTCCTCGTCGACATCTTCGTCGTCGACGTCTTCGTCGTCAACACTCCCGTCAACGGGGGGCTCTTCATCGATGATGTCGTCGTCGACGGGGCAATCTTCGTCGTCGACGAACTTTTGGACGTCGACGACGGCTTCAGCAGTATTAGAGAAGGAATAGGTTTACCTGCTGACGACGATGAAGGAGTGGTCGTCGTCGACGAGAAGACCGACGACGCTGTCGTCGTTGACACAGTCGTCGTCGCTGTGGAGACATAAACTGGCGCCACAACTCTTTTTTGCGCTGAGGAGGATGTCGCAAGTTTGCTGGACGACTGGGTAGGCTTCTTAAAAGCCTGAGAATCCTTTTCAGACACTGAAGATTTTGTCGATCTTGCCTCTGAAGACTTCTTTTGTGCCTTCATAGGAGGAGTGTCTGAGGGGCCAGGGGACGCCACTCTTGGCCTCTTCAGGGAGACTTCAGAGGTCCTTGAAAAGCTTCCCTCTGAGGATACCATATTTTCCCTCTCCTTAAGCCTGTCCAGCCAGATGAGCAGGCGACCCTCTCTGTCCCTCAAGGTCTTGTGAGGGAAAGACCTACATATCTTACAGTCTTTAGGTATGTGGTCAGGATAAAGGCAATATAGGCAGAGGTCATGCTTGTCATCCACATGTAGCCTTTTCTTCCCACATGAAGAGCAGGCCCTGAAAAGGGCTTTCTTCTGGGATTCAGACATGCCGGAATTTTGAAGAAATAAATCCCTTACTGCAGTGATAAGTGGCTTGAAGTAATCCTGTTCAAGTTCTTGAAGAAAGAACTCACTTATAAAAGTGAACAAGTTGGTATTGAAGAGATCCTGAGGAGAACTCAGGCTGGAGACTCCCTAGCACAACGTGCGGTAGAAAATCTGAGGGACTGAGGCTCCTGTCAGGAAGGTTCTAGAGGGAGGTGATAGCTGATTGGCTGGCTCTAAGAGTTTGGTCCTTTTTACATAAGGACAAGGATAGGCTACTAAGGGGAGGCCCCTTAGGCCTATTTTTTTCTCTATGTATGTCTATAGGACATTACTTTTCTATGTACCGGAGGCTCCCGTCTCGACGACGGGGAATGATTCAGGCATGTGAATCTATGAAAGACACCCCTAATTCTGGATAATGTGAGGTATCAAATTAATTGTGGCATTAAACACGACTGATGCCCAGGTCAAATTATTGTCACCATTAAAGTAAGCTACTTTTAGAAAGTTGCCACTCTGTCCGGATGCTGGGCCAGCTGGAGTGCAAAGGCCCTGGCACACAGACAGTTTTCTACTCGCCTGGGGAAATGTGTAACCAGTACCAGGCCCAGGAACAAAGACAGTTGCTGCAGAGCGAGGTGTGACCTCCTCTCCCAGGACGGCCACTTGTTGGGGTGTTAGCCGCCCAAAAGGCGAGCTTATAAAGGGAAGTGGCCTTTCAAAGGCCAACAGTTCCAACACCTCTGAGCAGGATGCCATTTGTTCCTGAAGACAAATAGTAGACAGAACCAGAGAGGGAGAACCCGTACCCAAACCGGTTTTCCTTTGGGCGTGCATTCCACTGGCAGCCACACCCCTAGGGTGGAATAACTTGCTCCTGACGACCAAGGAAGGGTCATGCCATTTTGAAAGGGGCAAGAATGGGGCACTCTGGAAAAGCCAGATGCCACACACTGCAGGAAACACATCACTAGTAAGGAGGGGCCCAGAAGTCCAATGGCTAGTGATTGCATGGTCGATTCAGGGCTCTTTCCTGGGATAAATATGGCACCTTGTCTCTCAGATCACGATGGAATCGGAGAGATGGCCAAAGAAGGACCGCCCTGCTGCCCTTGAAACTGCACAGAGAGAGACTGCACCGTCGGAAGGACTGTATCTGCTGCATTGTGGCCTAGCAAAGTCTGGACTGTCCCTGCGGTGCCTGGCTTAAGGAAAAGTTGATTCCCAACCTACAGCAGTGTCTTCAAAGATCAGTTGGCAGATCCCCTGGAACCAGCTCCAGGGACACAAGATCTGAAGAAGCCCAAGCCAACAAGTAGGTAGCCACCGCAGACGTTATGCCCCTACCAGTCGCTGGGCGCACAAAAGGCCATATCTGAGATAGCCAAAAGTTGCCCCTATGTCTGCCGGACCCAGGAGTCCTATCAAAGTCTGGATTCACTGTATCAAGGGACACCACCCCAGCATCAGCTGGCCCGCTACTGCAACCTAGAGGACTTTGAGGGACCCAGATCTCTGTGGCCAAAGTCGCCCCTCATTCCCCGTGGATTGAGGGACCACCACAAAGGTACCCCCATTGACCACACCCCAACCGGAGCATATTTTACGTGTATCCTTAGCATCAGAACCACTCCATTGATTTTCTATGGCTGTTGTCCTGTAAACTTTGGAACTTGTCTTTAAAACGCAAAGTATCCTTCCTGGCCCCCTTGATGGATTTGGGCGCTTGCGGGACGGAGTACTCAAACTATCTCTTTCAAACTTTTCCAAAGTTTACAAACTTTTTGTTGGCCAATGCTTGTTTGTGGTTGCATTTAAAAGTGATACAAACGTCTAAACTCTGCATCTCCGCAACCCTCCTGTAGATTTTGATGTTCATGGTCTCTAAAAATTCATAAAATATACTCTATTCTATAAATTTACAATTTCTTTTGTGTTGTGCGTAAATTAGTTTATTCCGACTAGGGACACCAGGCAGCAGCTGCCATCCTAGAACCTCATACCTTCACATTCTAACTTTCCCCAAGGGTCCAACTCAGGACATTCCATCCCATGTCCCAATCCTCTACAGGAATACAATTTCCCAACACATCCAATAAAACCAAAAACATCCCCCTCCCTACAAAACAATCCAAAAGAAAAGTTACTTTTAAGACGCACCAAAATTTGACGAAACACCTACAGGTGGAGAATCATGACATACAGTTACTCGGAAAACACTAACATGCAGGAAGAGTATTACAAAGAACATTTACACATTCAATGCCTATGCAATATGAAATCATACTGTGAAATAGAAATATCATAACAGCAAAATAACAATGAACTTGCGAGGGCAACCAAGCTCCCACTTAGGCCCATCGCTGAGTAGGGTACTGTGTGTAAGGGGGATTTGATAGATCTCGGATGGCCTAGTTTGCATCGTGAGAGTTTTAATACTCTCACGATGCAGCATCTCCCAGCATCTCCCAGCCACAGGTACGATTCAAGAGGGGACCATATGTCTTTGGGGTGTGATTGGACTGGCATTAATTCCCAGTAGGTCTCTAATTGGTCTTGGCAGTAAGTTGCGTCCCTGAGCCAGTCTTTCAGTCGGGTGACTGGGCGCCGGCCTCAACTGTTCAGCACACGCATCTTACCCAGGAGGAGCAGGCAAGTGGTTAATTTCCGCAGATCCGTGGGGAAATATTTAACATAACCAAGTAATGTGACTAGGGGGCTGCGCTTTACCTGCAGTCCCTAAACCTCACCAATGACAAAGTAAGTAGACTGCCAATATCGTCCTATTCCAGGGCACGCCCAAGTCAAATAAATTAAGTCTGCACAGAGCACCGAACATCTAACGCAACAAGCGTCAACCAATAACCCATTTTTAATCAGTCACTCCAGGGTTCTGCAGAACCTGTGCCAGAATTTAAAATGCACCAGTCGGAGCATAAAAATGGGCGATAATGCTCTCGCCTGAGCGCAGCAGCAGCTCCACTGGGCCTCAGAGATGGAAATGCCCAACTGATTCTCCCACGTCTGGCTTGTTGTAGGAAACTGACCGTCCAGTCCCGCACGCTTACGCAGCTCATGTCACGCCCAAACCATGCCACGTATCAAACGCCACTCATGGTCACCGCTGGGACTGATATAACATCACGTAAAGTGGGTAAGGCGTAGCATGATCATGTTCAGATACTGTGTGGGCCATACACTTTGTCGGGCATAGCCAGTGAAACGCAAACTGCACCTGCGCAATATTATAATAGAGATTCATGTCCGGTGCACCCAGTCTACTGTGCTCAAAAGGAAGAGTGAGAACTTCACAGATGATCCTTGGCTACCTCCCTGCCCATGGATGCGCCACCAGGTGTGTTCTAAGTTGGCGCCGAAAGCAACGAGGAAGCAGGAGACTGATGAACAAATATAAAAATTGGGGGAATACAACCATCTTTGCAATTGCTAATCTCCCAGTCATGAATAGCGGGAGACTCAACCTGCGTGCCCCCCGTCTCTCCAGCCACACTATCAGATGGCCATAGTTAGACCTCCAGAGGTCATTGATGTTGCGGCTTAGCCAGATCCCCAGATATTTTATTGGACCGCTCGCCCACCGTACGTGGAATTCTGAAGGGAATTCATCAGTTACCTCCATGAGCGGAAAAATCACTGATTTTGCCCAGTTGATGGTGATCCCAGACAGCCCACCGAACCTAGTGAATTCCCAAATGAGGGGATCTAAATTCTCACCAGGATGTTTAATATATAAAGTAACGTCATCAGCATACATAGATACCAGCACATCCTGAGGGCTGAAGGCCAGGCCATGATGCGCATGGTGTTGCCGGAGTCGAGCCATCAAGTGCTCCATCTATATAGCAAAAAGGATAGGCAAGAACGGGCATCCGTTCGGTTTTCCACTTGAGACTGAGAATGGGGGAGAGATCACCCCTTTGATTTCTGAGGCACGTTGTTGGTTTAGCGTATAGAAGGCCAATTAATTGGAGGAATTTGGGACTGAGTCTCAGATGGGCAGCAAATTGAATAAGCAGGTCTACTCAAGTGAATCAAATGTCTTGGTGGCATCAAGGAAGATCGCAGCTGCACTTAGGGAGAGTTCTATGACCTGAAGTACTTCAAAGAAAGACTTTACATTATGTACTGTGGTCCAGTCAGGCACAAAACCTGATTAATCCGGGCGAACTATGAGAGAAAGCAAAGGAAGCAGAAGAGAAGCGATCAGTCTGGTGAGAATTTTGAGGTTCACATTAATCATGGATAGTGGTCCATACAATTCACAATGTAGTCCGATTTTAAAATAGTGACTGAGTGATCTAGTGATTCACTAAACAGGTTTAGGAGTTGGGGGGCCAATAGGGGCACAAACTCTTTGTAAAATGCGGCCGTGAGGCCGTTTAGGCCTGGGGCTTTGTCTCGAGGGAGGCCACTAATGACCTGTATAACCTCCTCTTCCGAAAAAGTTTCATCTAAGAATCTGCAATGGCAGTTTTCCAGCCACAGCAGCTGTACTGATTCGAAGGAGGAGTCAAAGTCTGGAGGGACACGTGGCTGAGCCGTGGTATTAAGCGATGAGCAGAAATTAGTCAACTCCTCCTGCACTTGCCTCAGGGCGACGACCAGCGCATCCTCTCAAGTACGCAGTCCAGGAATGTAGTCTCTGGCCCTGGGTTTACGAAGAATATCTGGCAAAGTTGTGTCCGTTCGGTCTACCTCACTATATCATCTAGCTTTGCCTCATAGTGTGTCGCCCGCTGTGCTGCTTCCTTGAAATAGTTTACCATGCTAGGAATGCAGGCAGGTCTAGGCGTGCTGCAGTCAGAAAAATATTTGAGTTCAAGCGCTTGAATCTCATCTTCCAATTGCTTGAGCTCCCCACAAATCGCCCTCCGAAAGCTGGCCTGTTTAGCTATACTTTCCCCTCGAATGACAGTTTTAAATGCTTCCCACAGGATTGAGTAAGAATCAACCGTGCCATCATTATGTGCAAAATATTCCACAAAAGCTGTACGGATACTCTCCTTGAATACCTGATCTCTCAGTGCTCCCAGTGGCAGACATCATGCATGAAGTATCAGTAGTCCAAATGTCCATATCCCATAAGGCAAGCCAATAGTCAATATGTGATCACGACGCATTAGCTGAGGCCACGAACGTGCCCTCCTCAGTGTGCATTCCTCTCCAGAGGTCAAACAAGTTAGCTATTATAGTCTGCAATTGTGCTGCCGCTCCTTGGTGGGGCCAGTGGGTGTCACTAGATCTATCCATCAACGGGTCTAGAATCACATTAAAGTCTACTCCCCATATAATCGCGCCCAGGCCAAGAGCACTTGCCAGCCTCCAAGTTTCGACAAAGAAACCGGGATCATCCACGCTAGGGCAGTAGAAGGAGATAACCTGAGAGGAACTCCTTGTAAGGTGCCATCAAGCATCACATATCTCCCCTGTTGGTCACAAAGAACCTGGTGCCCTTCCTAACGAGTATAGCTACGCCGCGGGCGTAGTTCAAATAGCATGCAACACCCCTTTCCTCAATCCATCCCGCTCACAGCTGCAGAAGAGTGGGATCAGTCAGATGCAGCTCTTGTAAGAAGCATCTATCTGCACCATGTTACTGTAGGTATGCCACAACTAGAAGCACTTTGCACCTATCATGTCATCCGCGAACGTTCCAGGTTATGTACGTTTAGAGCGCCATAGTAAAGCAGCGAGGGTGTACTGCAGCACCGGCCAAGGGCATTGCGTGGCGCTGGGGTGCAGTAGCATAGCTGTGTAGCGTGCGACGGGGACGTGGGGGAGATGGGAGACAAGGAGAAGGAAAGAAGGGAGAAAAACAATAACCATTCTTCACCAACAAATCCCACCCCGCTCTCACTTCAGCCCCCCAAACAGGCTGAATGCAGCCATCCCACCCCAAACGTGGCAACCAGGGGCCAACAACGAAGAACCAGAAGGGAATCACCCCAGAGGAGGACACGCCAGTAGTCCGGCACTTTCCCTGCCAAGGGTAAGCTGGGCGGCCAGAGGAGGAAGAAGACCAGTGGCCAGCGCCCACCAATCTGAGAGAGATCCAGAGCTACCATAGTACAGCAGTCTAGCGCAGGGGGTCCACAGTAATCAGGTCAGTTCCTCTCTGGCAAAGCTTTTTGGCAGTCACCGATGGTCACACCCCAGGTGCCAACATGATCAATCATGGTCGGGAATGCAACCAGACTCGGTGGTCCCAGGGTCAGGCCTGGAGCTGGTTGTATCCGGCGGGAGGCCTCTGATAAATTTGGTAGCCACCTTGAGGTCAGTGAAATATATGGTTCTACCTGCATGGAAGATGCACAGCTTGGCTGGATATAAGAATGCGTATTTAGCATCCATTTTGAGGAAGGAGAGCTTAACTGGCAGTAAGTCTCTTCTAGCAGCCTTGACTGCCATTGTGAAATCAGGGTAAAAAAATATATTGTTTCCCTGATAGTTGGTCATCTGCTTGTCTCTGGCTAGTCTTATCACCCATAAGACGTGCAATAATATGGTGAGACGCCGTCCAGGTGGAGGCCTAGGGTGCAGTGTTCTGAGCGCTTGTTTCACTATACAGACAGCACTGCTCCAAAAAGGGATTGCAGCATCTTCTCCACACAATCTTACATACAGTTTATAGCAGTAGACTCCCAAATTCCCATTATTCTGAGATTGTTCAGTCAGTACCTGGCCTACAAATCCACGTTTTTGTTGCGGATTAGTACCAATATTTTTTCCATTAGGAGCAGTTTCGCTTTTGCTGTTGCTCCATAGTCCTCCACCGTCTCCGTGCGCTGCTCAAGTTGACCAAGTCATTCATCATGACCTGCCATCTTCTCCTTGAGGCAATTGAATCAGTCAGTCAGCAGGTCCATTTGTTCTCTATGAACGTTAGGCTATGTTTTAGGTCCAAAAACATTGCACGTACATCAGGTTCTGGAAGCGATCCTCCAGCACCCACGGGGTCCGGGGAGGATTCTTCTAGGGGTAGCTCTGATATCCAAGGTTGCCTACGTTGGTCAAAAGTCAATTTAGATTGTCTGGTGTCCCTTTTACCCCATCATGATGTAAATGGCAAGGCAGCATGCAGTGGCGATACCAGCACCCAACCACTCTGCTGCGTTTCTGCCTCACCCCAAACAAAACGCACTTGGGGGACACGAGCAGACTGCAAGTCCAAGTTACTGCACCGTCGAGTAGCAGAGGGAGGGGGGCCCACCCCAAGAAGGAACCAGAGTTCACCGATCTGCAAATAATGGTTGCCTTTCAGAGGGAGCCAGGTCCTGCATCTCCACAGCAGACCTCACCAGGGAGGAACGAGCAGGCCAGCTCCAATAAACTTTAGGATGCCCCCCCAGCTGTCTGCGAGCACAACACCCAATGCAGGACAGGAGGCCAGCAAGCCACGGGGCAGCAGTGTCCAAAAGTGGAGGGGGGGGGGGGTCTCATACACAGTCTGGTGAGGCCAGATAACGCTTGTTGGCCTGCAATGCAGTGCTCTGGGGTGCAGCACTCACCAGTTCTCATTAATTGCTGCGCTTCTCTCACCGGAGCAACTCCTTCTCCGAGTCACTTCCCAGCACCGCGGACCGACATGCCCCACAATGCAGGCCGCAGGTGACCAGTCGCCCAATACTGTCACTCATGTCACATCAGCATAGTCAATAAGGACGTCCCCATGTACAGCAGCATAAGGGAGTCTCAGCCGCTGACCGGCGGCCACAGAAGCCGGCCAAAAAAAGCAGATAAATGCAGGATAATCTCTCCAGCCTGCTAAGCCTAAGAGAAGATAGCCACCTTGCAGCTTGGGTTATCTAGCGCCCCCCCAAGATCTGGGAAACCCTTAAATATATCCATACACAAAGTGTAAGGGGAACCAGAATCAGCCTTTACTTTGACCTTTCTACCATTCACAAATAATTCACAATGGAGTGGCCTGCTCTTTCTCACTGACCCTACAACAGCAACTTTACAATTGCGCCTTTTCTTTTTTTCAGGTGTCAACAATGTTGATATGACATGTTCATCAGACTCAGTCTCCACATCATCCATAGTATTCATGGTTCGACAATTTTGATTAATTCCTGATTTGCATATCCGAGCAGAATGCCCTTTCTTGCCAAATTTGAAGCATGAACCACCTACAGCAGGACAACGTTTACTGTTAATCAAGTGAGTCTTGCTTCCACAACGAAAAAAAACTTGTTCATTCTTCCTTTGAACCAACATTTTACACATACTTAACGCCTGGGGTGACCCCAAGTTTACATGCTCCTTTTCCAGTGGTTTCTCAGATTGTTTCACTATTAGCTTCACTTCACGCAAGCCAGTATTTTCATTCAAATCTTTGACACAATATTCTGAATGGTGGATACTTCTGGCTATTGCCAGTGCTTACTCTAAATCTGAGTCCTCAGTAGATAAACATTTCTCATGGGATTTCCTATTGTTCGTTTTTTCGATAAGTTGATCGTATATAAAGTCATCCATAAACTACTGGTAATTATACATTGCTGCAAGTGTTTGCAATGGAGCCACAAAATTGTCAATTGGTTCACCAGGAAGTTGTAACCATTGTAAGAACGTGTGCAGTTCTAAAACCGTGTTCATCTTCGGGTTAAACCTCTTGTCCATAGTTTTCATAAAAGAAAGGTACTCGTCTTAAACTTCATTAGCACCCCTTCACCATCCCCAGTACCTGTGTGTACATTCACATCTTCTAAGGAGGGAGTTTTTAACATATTTCTGACTTCGGGCTCAAGGTTATAGACCAATAAAGCTTCTAAATATGCCTCGAACTCCTCCCGCCAATGCTCCCAACACAGGGGAGGGGTACTGGACACTGACAAAAACTGTGGTGGTGGTACAATTTTGTTCACAGCTAAACCAACTTAGCTGTACAATTCAGAAAATAGCGTGGGTGAGTTGCTCCCTCCTATATTATACTGCAAATATTATGGTGTGCCTATAACTTACCGCAGGCACAAATGTTAAATAGGAATAGGTGTGCCTGTGGCCAGAAAATATTACTGGAGAATTTGTTGCTTTAAGATGACCGCTGACAACATAGTTTGTCCCAATCTAAAATGGCTGCATGAAATTCATGCAGGAAATGGGGAGATTACCTGATGAAAGATGGCCACCGCTAACTAAATGCATACCAATCCAGGAAGGTGGCATGAAATTCTTGCCAGTAAAGTATAAAGGAAGCGTTTCACACTGCTTTAAGATGGTCGCCAAGCGTCACGTATGCTGTCAATTGGTAGGCCTCACTATGTTTGGAGCCTCTCACAGGCCATAATAGGTCACCGCCAGTCGTGCATGTGTCGCGTGTCACCTGATTTGGTCTTAATTGTTCCCGAAAGGTGATGTATGGGATCAGTGGAAGGCGCTCGTGCTCGGCCCCCAGTCATGAGAACATTAAAATGGCTCACCGCTACTTGCTTACAATGTCACAGTAGACGCTGCCTGGATTCACTCAGCACTCACACGGCACACCTGCTGAGTGTCAATGTCGACAGCCGACAGATTCTCAACATGAGAAGACACACCGGACAGCCAAGAGGTCCACAGATGATGAACCCAGTGCAGCTGGCATTTGTCGCCACATAAAAGAGTGCACAACTCCTGCAGGTGCGTAAGTCACTTTACTCTGACCAGAGACACCAGGCTCCAACTGCCATCCTAGAATCCAAGACCTTCACATTCTAACTCCCCCCCCAAGGTTCCACCCCAGAACATTCCTTCCCATGCCCCAATCCTCAACAACCAACAAGTTACTTACCTTCGGTAACGCTTTTTCTGGTGGATACAGTATCTGCCTGTGGATTCCTCACCTTGTGAATATCCCCTGCGCCAGCAACATTCGGAAACTTTTGTAGCAGTCCACGCCGATGAGGTCGAAGACGACGTCACAGAGACACGGCTCCGCATGAGACTCCGCTGACGACAGTTCCGCCCTTTTTTCCGTGCCTTCAAGGCACACGGACGGACTGACAGCAAAATATACACAGTATACACAATACATAATATACAAAGCAACACACACAGTGTGGAGAATAAGTAGAAAGGCAAAAGAAATAACACAATGCCTTTGTCAGTAACAAAACACAAACACATTTTGAAATACCAAAAGGTATAGAAGGATGGACAACGGGGAGGAGGGTGGGTCAGTGAGGAATCCACAGACAGATACTGTATCCACCAGAAAAAGCGTTACCGAAGGTAAGTAACTTGTTCTTCTGATGGATACATCTGCCAGTGGATTCCTCACCTTGTGAATAGATTCCCACAGCAGTCCCCACTCCCGGAGGAGGGTGTCCACCCTTCTATACCAGAAAGTCCTGAAGGACGGAACGAGCAAAGTGTCCGTCCCTCCTCACCTCGGTGTCTAAGCAATAATGTTTTGCGAAGGTGTGGAGGGAGGCCCAAGTTGCCGCCCTACAAATGTCCTCCACAGGAACACCTCTAGACAAAGCCGAAGTGGAAGACTTAGCTCTAGTGGAATGGGCCCTTAAAACCCTCTGGAGGCTCCTTACCAGCCAAAGAATAGCATATCTTGATGCACTAGACAATCCATCTGGAAAGGGTGCGCTTGTGCACCGCTCTGCCTTTCCTGCAGCCAACAAAGCCCACGAAGAGCTGATCATCAACTCAAAAGTCTTTTGTCCTGTCCAGGTAGAAGCTCACCGCCCTCTTAGGGTCCAAGCGGTGAAGTCTCTCCTCCTCCTTGGAAGGGTGAGGGGGAGGATAGAAGGAAGGAAGGGTAATGGACTGCCCCAGATGGAAGGGAGTTACCACCTTAGGCAAAAATGCAGCCCTGGTCCTGAGTACCATTCTTTCAGCATGAATGGTCAAGAACGTGGGTTTTGAACTTAGAGCTTGAAGCTCACTTACCCTTCTTGCCGAGGTGATTGCAATGAGAAAAATCGTCTTAAAAGACAACAATCTCAAGGGACACTTGTGTAAGGGCTCGAAAGGAGAACCCATAAGATAAGTCAAGACAAGGTTTGAGTCCCATTGAGGCACAATAAAGGGAGTAGGAGGATACCTGTTTGTGAGGTCCTTGAGAAATCGTAGAACAATAGGTGATTTGAATAATGACGGCTGATCCGGCAAGCAAAAGAAAGCAAACAAAGCCGATAAGTATCCCTTTACAGTGGCCACAGCAAAGCCTTGCTGAGCAAGAGAAAGGGCAAACTGCAGAATGTCAGATAAACGAGCCTTCAAAGGATCAATTGACTTCTCTCCACACCAGAGTACAAATTTAGACCACCTATAGGAATAGATTTGGTGGAATGACGTCTGGCAGACAAAATTACATCTACCACATCAGGTGGGAGAGAAAAAGAATTCAGGTTGCCCCGTTCAATCTCCAGGCATGAAGGTGTCAGCTCTGGAGGTGGGGGTGTAGAACCTGCCCCTCCGACTGCGAGAGGAGGTCTGCCCTGAGAGGGAGACGGAGCGGAGGGCACGAGGAGAGGTGAAGAAGATCTGTGTACCACACCCTTCTTGGCCAATCCGGGGCGATCAATATGACTTGGGCCCGGTCTTGGCGAATCTTCCTTAGAACCCAAGGAATCAAGGGTATGGAAGGAAACGCGTAAAGGAGTTGTGAGCTCCAACTCAACTGAAACGCGTCCCCCAACGCTCCCTGCATCGGATACTGGAGACTGCAGAATGACGGGCAGTGAGCGTTCTCGTGAGTGGCAAACAGGTCCACCCGAGGAGTTCCCTACGTCCGAAAGACGTAACGAACCACCTCCGGATGGAGCCTCCACTCGTGGTCGGCGGAGAACTGCCGACTGAGACTGTCTGCACGCACATTCAGAACTCCGGCCAGATGATTTGCCATCAGACAAATCTGATGGTCCTGAGCCCAGGACCATAGACGCAGGGCCTCTCTGCAGAGACAAAGCGACCCCACTCCTCCCAGCTTGTTGACATACCATATCGCGGTAGTGTTGTCTGTCAGGACTTGAACAGACTGACCGCGAAGGGAAGGGAGGAAGGCCTTGAGTGCCAAACGAATCACCCGCAATTCCAGAAGGTTGATGTGCAGTAACCTTTCCTCTGGAGACCAAAGACCCTTGATCTCCAGATCCCCCAGATGAGCACCCTACCCTAAAGTGGATGCATCCGTAATCACTGTGGCCACAGATGTAGGAAGATGGAAGGGCTTTCCTTGAGACAGATTGCCCTCCACGCTGCACCAAGACAGATCCGCTGCAGCTTCTCTGGAGATCCTCACAGACTCCCTGAGATCTCCTTTTTGCTGATACCACTGCCTGCGGAGGCACCACTGGAGCGCCCTCATGTGCCAGCGTGCATGGTTGACCAACAGAATGCAGGAAGCAAACAGACAGAGCAGGCGAAGGACCTTCAGAACTGGAACGACCGCTCCATTGTAAAACAAAGGAATTATTTCCTGTATGTCGAGAATCCTTTGAAGTGAGGAGGTGGGAATGCACGACACACAGTAGTGTCCAGTACCGCACCTATGAACAGGTTGCGCTGAGAGGGCACCAGGTGAGATTTGGGCACATTTATCGAAAAACACAATCTGAACAACAGCTGAGTTGTATCCTGCAGATGATGTAGCACCTTCTCTGGCGACTCCGCTTTGATCAGCCAGTCGTCCAGATAGGGATAAACCGAGATCCCCGACCTTCTGAGATGGGCTGCCACCACTGCCATCACCTTCGTGAAGACTCGGGGTGCAGTAGTAAGACCAAACTGATAATGTTGCGACCCTACCGTAAACCGGAGATACTTCCTGTGCGACTTCAGGATGGGGATGTGAAAATACGCATCCTGCAAGTCGATCGACACCATCCAGTCCTCCTGATTCAGCACTTGAAGAACCTGAGCAAGGGTGAGCATCTTGAACTTCTCTTGCTTTAGAAAAAGATTCAAGATTCTGAGGTCCAGTATCGGACACAATCTGCCGTCCTTTTTCGGAATCAGGAAATACCGGGAGTAGCATCCCTGACCCCTCTCCTGCTCTGGAACCACCTCTATCGCACCTTTCTGTAATAACTTCAGGCCTTCCTCCTGTAGGAGAAGACGGTGGTTCTCTGAGCGAGCCCCTTGACAAGGAGGGTTTTTGGAGGGAATTCCCGAAAGGGAAGGGCGTACCCATTTTCTACAAGATCTAGAACCCAAAGATCTGTAGTTACAGATTCCCAATACTGTAGAAAATGGGTAAGCCGGCCCCCCACAGGACCAACATGATCCAGAATGGCGGATCTAGGGCTGCTTTGCGGTGGAAGGAGGGGCGGAAGAGGAGGAGAGTGGGAAGGTGGTGGGAGCACGCTGACTTCACGTCTCGGCGTCATTACCTCTAAGCATCTTGGTCAGTGTAGTTCATTATTCTTGACAAAGGACAAAGTTCGAAGTTTCACTTGGCTCAATTCCATGATTTTCATAGCGTATCCCTAGACACGTGTTTCTGGATTTCTCCGTCATCAGTAGGGAAAACGTTCATAGGTTGCTGGACGTGCTGCCGCTTAATTTTCTCGGGCATAATTCCACTCAGGGCATGCAGGTACTCCCGAGCTCGTCAGCTCAAGGCTTCGAGGTAATGACGCCGAGACGTGAAGTCAGCGTGCTTGTAGGAGAGTAGGGTCTGCAATCCTATGATCACCCAGATTTTTTGCTTTTGCTTCATTGGTTTACGACTTTCTCCGGCTGTGGGCCTGCCAATCAGACCCACAGCCTAGCTGTTCTCTCTCGAAATTAACACACATGTACGTTGGGTGCATCCACTAATTGGAACTGGGCCGCCTTGTCAGTCCCTGTCTCAGCATACCACAGGTATCCAGGGCATCGGTGTACCCAGGGCCTACCAGGGGCTGCAGCATGTATTATGCCACCCCTGGAATGGCCGCCCAAATCTGACACAACTGGCTGCACGACAGCTGGGGCCACGTGGTGTAATCACCCGTTGCTGTAGGTGTAGTATTCCTACACCTAACCCTAAAATGGACACATGGATTCCTATCAGTCACTCCTATGGCAGGCCTTATCAATCCTGAAGGCAGAGTGCGGGGAGTCATGTGGGATGGTGCTCTGGCGCGAGCCGAGCCCGTCGACGGCTTGCGGAACCAAGTCCTAATAGCCGTTCCATGGTGACGCGGGCCGACTATTTGCTAACTTTGGCATCGCATCACCTACACATGTCGAGTAAGGTGTCATACGAATTGGAATACGAACCCCTCGCTAGTTCTGGCGACGGGGTTAGCATTCCCCCCTTCTAGAGGGGCACGACATGGAAGTAACCCTGAACCCCGGTTAAAGTTGACTCAAGCCTCAGCATCACAAAATGGATGCTGCCACCAGACACAAGTCTGACCTCCTGCTGCTGGGGGACCTTCCAGCGAAGGGAGTTTGGACAAAGGGTTTCCTGTCGAGGGCGGTGTTAGCACCGTCCCAGACAGGGTTTGTGTATCCCAGGTAGGCAGGGCTGAAAGGAAGGTGATTGCCAGTGGCACCCCGGTGCTCACTGTGCATAGCCCGGCTCAAACCAGTTTCGGGGGCACACCAGCCCCTGAGCTGGCGCGAAGCCGGACAAAGGATAGGGGTGTAACCACCCCCTCCTGGCTCCACCCATAGGTAGAACCTAGTCACGGGCCAACCCCTTTTTCTTAGAATAAAGGTAGGAGCGAGTCCCCTTCCCAAATTGGATAATCAGATAATCGGATACCTCCGAATCACGAACCACTTTCCACGAAAGGAACTCTTGACTATTTCTGAAGACTCTCCCTTGTGGCTAAGGAGTAGCCACCCTGCACCAGCAGGCACCAACTAAGCGCTTGCGGTTTGCTGTAAGTCTCTCCTACGGATCAAGACTGCCCAGCTCGACGAGACCCGAGTTCCCTGCCATCTCTGACCTTTTACCTCCCTCATCAGCTCAGCTGAGAGTCGTAGGTGTGACGAGACCTGCGGGACCGGCTATCTTCAGAACCTGCACGACGCTTATCTAGCACGCCCACCGAGGGACCCTCGAGTGAGTGCACCTAGGGTTTGAGAAGCCCTAAACCCTGAGCAGCTCCAGCATCGAAGTCTGTCTCCCCAGCATCCGCGAGATCTGCGTGGGGGGCCCTTCCGCTCCTTGCTGTTCACCGCGTTGTCCGACCACTTGCCGACCGGCTTGTGGCCCTCTTCACGACGCTCCAAGATTACTTTTCATCACTAGTCTGGTTGCTCCAGACTGGCACTTGCTCCCCTTCAACAGAGGAGTACCCCGGACCCTCCTGGTCCACTCCCGACGCCATCTTGACTCCCCCGCTTGGGTGGCCACTGCCAAGATCCGCTGCCCCTTCCTGGGCCCAGCATCATCGACAGCAGACACCTTCGTGGGACAGCTCGCCCTCCATCCTGGTCGCCGCCGCGCCTCCTGGTCCGAGGAACAGCCGAGTCCGACGTCACCCACTCACCTGGTCGAGGTGACTTCAGCCGGTACCCTCCTGGTACCCACACGATCGCTGGCTAGCGGTTGAGAACTGAGTCCCCTCTGCTTTCAGGTTTTCCTTCATCACCGATCCAGGCTTGGATCGCTCTGAACATCGTCACTGGTCGCCTGCCAGCAACTTCTTCTTTCAGGCTCCTGAGACTACACGAGGACTCCCGACATCTTGACGAACTTCACGCAGCCGCAGCCTCCGGGCTAGGTAAATCGAGCATCTCGGTGCTCCATCGCAGGTTCGCTCTACAAGTGTCCAGTTCCTTTTTCGTTTAGTCCCACTGATCGGAACACTCCGGAATCAGTACCTCCAGACTCTAACCATTCGCATTTCACTGTTAGTGTAGATGGTTTCTCGTGCCCCTCGGGCATTTGTGTAAATTGTGCAACTGAAGTATTTTCCTAAGAGTTTTGTAGTGTGCGTAGCTCCCCGACTCATAAAGAGCCGGGGTAGTCTTGTTATAAATAAATACCCTTTTATTTTCATAACAACTTGTGTGGTGTCCTTTCACTTGGTGTTCAAGGGGTATATGTGATGGTAAACAGCTGGCTTAACACGCCCTCTAGAGTTTAGCCTAAGACTGCTCGTATCCACGCTACTAGGATAGCTGGTCTAAAAGGTTGACTTACAACCAATCATCAATAAGGGTCGTTTGGAATGATACACAGTGATCACTAGAATAGTGAGCACTACATATCAGGCCAACTTCTCACAGTGCTCCCACCACCTTCCCACAATTTAAAAGGCTCCCTTGAGCCGCCTTGAGCTGACGAGCTCGGGAGTACCTGCATGCCCTGAGTGGAATTATGCCCGAGAAAATTAAGCGGCAGCACGTCCAGCAACCTATGAACTTTTTCCCTACTGATGACGGAGAAATCCAGAAACACGTGTCTAGGGATACGCTATGAAAATCATGGAATTGAGCCAAGTGAAACTTCGAACTTTGTCCTTTGTCAAGAATAATGAACTACACTGACCAAGATGCTTAGAGGTAATGACGCCGAGACGTGAAGTCAGCGTGCTCCCACCACCTTCCCACAATTTAAAAGGCTCCCTTGAGCCGCCTTGAGCTGACGAGCTCGAGAGTACCTGCATGCCCTGAGTGGAATTATGCCTGAGAAAATTAAGCGGCAGCACGTCCAGCAACCTATGAACTTTTTCCCTACTGATGACGGAGAAATCCAGAAACACGTGTCTAGGGATACGCTATGAAAATCATGGAATTGAGCCAAGTGAAACTTCGAACTTTGTCCTTTGTCAAGAATAATGAACTACACTGACCAAGATGCTTAGAGGTAATGACGCCGAGACGTGAAGTCAGCGTGCTCCCACCACCTTCCCACAATTTAAAAGGCTCCCTTGAGCCGCCTTGAGCTGACGAGCTCGGGAGTACCTGCATGCCCTGAGTGGAATTATGCCCGAGAAAATTAAGCGGCAGCACGTCCAGCAACCTATGAACTTTTTCCCTACTGATGACGGAGAAATCCAGAAACACGTGTCTAGGGATACGCTATGAAAATCATGGAATTGAGCCAAGTGAAACTTCGAACTTTGTCCTTTGTCAAGAATAATGAACTACACTGACCAAGATGCTTAGAGGTAATGACGCCGAGACGTGAAGTCAGCGTGCTCCCACCACCTTCCCACAATTTAAAAGGCTCCCTTGAGCCGCCTTGAGCTGACGAGCTCGGGAGTACCTGCATGCCCTGAGTGGAATTATGCCCGAGAAAATTAAGCGGCAGCACGTCCAGCAACCTATGAACTTTTTCCCTACTGATGACGGAGAAATCCAGAAACACGTGTCTAGGGATACGCTATGAAAATCATGGAATTGAGCCAAGTGAAACTTCGAACTTTGTCCTTTGTCAAGAATAATTAACTACACTGACCAAGATGCTTAGAGGTAATGGCGCCGAGACGTGAAGTCAGCGTGCTCCCACCACCTTCCCACACCGCGGAAGAGGAGGAGAGTTGATGGCCACGTGAGCGACCCCTAATTCTACCTCTGAATCCTTTATACAGAGAGCCTTGCTGCTGTTGCTTCTCTTGGGTCTGCCTGTAGGAACGAAAGGTTGCTCTTCCGAAACCCCTGTATCTTTTAAACGATCCCCTTGACTGGGATTAAAGGCCCAAAGACTTAGCCGTAGCCTTGCTTTCCTTAAAACGTTCAAGAGCAACATCCGCCTTTTTGCCAAACAATCCAGAGCCATCAAATGGCAAGTCCAACAGTGTTGACTGTACATCCAGGGAAAACTAAGAAGACTTCAGCCATGCACCCCTCCTAGTGGCAACAGAAGACCCCATGACTCTTGCCACTGAATCCGCCGTGTCCAGTCCACTTTGTATAACCTGACGTGCTGCTGCCTGGGAATCCGTCAAGACCTCATTAAAGCCAACCCTATCCTCCTCAGATAGTTTTGGTGCCAGTTTCTTTGCAGAGTCCATGAGCGCATGAATATAGCATCCCAAAAGGCAAGTGGCATTTGTTGATTTAAGGGCCATGCTGGCCGATGAAAAGACCTTTTTGGCCGACTGATCTAGCTTTTTAGCCTCTCTGTCACTTGGAACCTGAGGAAAAGCACCCTTAGATTTTCCTGAACAAGCAGCCTGAACCACCAGACTCTCAGGCGATGGATGTGATGTTAAGAACTCAGGGTCCCCTGGAGCTGCCCTATACCTCCTAGCAACTGTCTTAGAAACTGCGGGAGCAGAAAAAGGCTTACGCCACACCTCCATCACAGGATCTATAATGGCCTCATTAAAAGGCAATAATGGCTCTGAAACTGTACTAGGAGAATGCAGTACCTCTGTTAGAATATTTGATTTAAATTCAGTAGTAGGCAACTGAAGATCTAACAGTTCAGCTGCCTTCCTAATGACTGCATGATATGGAGCCACATCCTTCGAGGGTTCATCGGAAGGTGGAGTAATTTCCCACTCAGGAGACAAATTCAATCCACTAGCCTCTTTAAGTTTTTCAAAAACTTCATCAGACTCCACAAGCTCTCCTTCTTCTGCTTCTTCCAGAAGGTACCTTCGCTCATCAAGCACCCTTTGAGCTTCCCTCCTGGACCGGATTCGTACAAGCGGCGTCGGCGGCGCCGTGTTCGAATTCGACGGCGCCGGAGCCGGCGTAGAACGTGGATCCACAGGCGCAGCCGGCGTCGAACGAGGTCGAGCCGGCGCCGGTGAAGAAGGGAGCGGCGTCCATGTCCTCGGCGCCGGTAGATGCCAAGACGGCGTCGCCGGAAAAAATGGCATGAAGGGGGCCTGTGGATAGGCTTGAGGCACCCCCAAACTGAAGGCCATGGGACCCATCGGACCCGAAGGTGCACCAGTGGAGTACATGGCTCTCGAAAACACCCCATACATAGCATTTAAATAATGCGTGGGGTCCTGACCCGGTCCAGGGAACGCAGGGTACTGATCTGGCATCACCGAACTCGGGCCAACCGGCGCTGACGGTGGAATTTGTGGTATCAAAGGCTCACCCGGTGCTTGAAACTCCGCAACCGGAGCCGGGGACGGAGACGGAGATGGAACCGGCGTCGGAGAGGGAGCCGACGCCAGAGATGTAGCCGGAGAATGAACCGGTGAATTCACTGGAGAAGAAGGACCAGCAGGCGAATCCGGAACGGGTGAAGGAGACACAGAGTCCTTACTGCGTCGAGTAGGCGACTTCGACTTCGGAGCCGAACTCTTGTCAGAGTGACGTCGAGAAGAATGTCTCCTCTTCTTTTTGTGCTTCTTGGATCTCGAAGCATACCCCGAATTCGACTTTGACGCCGACCTCGATCATGACCTCGACTTCCTCCTTCCTCTCTTCTCCTTTTTCATCCTTGCGATGAAGAGTTTCGCCTTCCTTTCCTTGAGAGCCTGGGAGCTCATCTTGCGACAGCAAGACCATCCATCCACATCATGGTTAGATGATAAACACCATACACAGTCGTCATGTGGATCCGTGATCGACATATGTTTTCCACATTCACGACAGGGCTTGAAGCCTGATTTCTTTGTCGACATTTTTTCGAAAAAGGAACAGAGAAATCCAGCAGAAACACAAAGTAACAGTGAAGCTACAGATAGAGATTCCCGAAATCCGTTGGCGTCGACGGCGCGGAAAAAAGGGAACTGACGTCATCACACCGACGAGGTCTTCTTATGGAGCCGGTGACGTCAGCGGAGTCGCGTGCGGAGCCATGTCTCTGTGACGTCGTCTTCGACCTCATCGGCGTGGACTGCTACAAAAGTTTACGAATGTTGCTGGTGCAGGGGATATTCAAAAGGTGAGGAATCCACTGGCAGATGTATCCATCAGAAAATACAATTACCCAACACATCCAATAAAACCCAACAGTGACTTTCTTATTACATTGTTTGGTACTGTTAAATGCTTTACACGAAGTTCCTTTGTCAAGCCTTTCTGCTTGCAGCCACAGCTACTCAGGGTTGAGCTAAGGTTAAGTGAACAAACCTGACTGGACCCAAGACAGTATTTGTGAGTTTACTCCACGAAAAGGCCTCACAGCCATATCAAATACTGTACACCCAAATTCCCACACTACAGTTTTAAGCATTCAAATTACACTATTTTCTTTAAAGCTTGCACGTTAATTCTGCACATTTATTATAACCAGCATTATTTTTTCATGAAATTTAAAAATCACCATATCAGCAGCAACATAATTGTAAAGCTTCAAACTAACTTGCAGTACATCACAAGTCTCTGGATGGATCAAATTAACTATTCCATGGAAAAAAGTTAAGAAAAAACGGAACACAACACTCAAGGGATCTTGGTGAACATTAGTTAACCCTGAACTCACATGCCACTTTGACTACTATATCATTGGCTAAGTAACTGAGTGCTACAGATCAGGGGTTTCATGGCATTTGTCAAAGTCCAACGTGCCCAAGGCAGTCCTAGCTAGATAAAGCACAGTTTCTGAACAGAGAATGTGACAGCCACAATATTCCAGAGGGATGTTACCTTCAGCGTGTACTGGACGCTTTCTTTTCCTGATACCACAACAACACATACACCCCATGGCCACATAGAACATGCCAATCAGCGATGAAGGGGAAAAACTCAGCCTTATCGACTCAGGCTGCATTCCTTCATTACTCAATGAACTGCGCTTCCACTTCTAGTGTGGCGCCTTCCCCTCATGCACTATCTATCAAACAAAACAAGCATTGGCAAAGCCAATAGTTCTCGTCTATGCGAGAGCTATTGGCTTTTCCAATGCCTTTTAGCCATGTTGTACAGCAGCGTGGCTGTGCAGTATGGCCAAAAGTAAACTTAGTTAAAAAGCGCTGGTACCTCATCCTAGTGTTTTTTTTGTTGTTGGATGAACGGGAAATGCGAGATGGACAATTAAGAACAGGGAGGATGAAGGGATGTGGGAAAGCAGCGGCAATGGAGGGAAAGGGGACAGCAACACAGAATATTTTAAAGCAGCAGCTGGGGAAAACACAGTAAACTTACGCAAAAAGCGCTGTAATGGCCCTGGGTCATAATGTTTATTTTCCCTGATAGAATGGGGAGGGTGGGAAGGGCAAGAAAGGAAGGGGCTGAGGATATGTATGGCAGCAAGGGCGCTGAGGGGGTGAGAGAACAACAACATGGAAAAGTTGTGGGCCGGAGGGTAAAGCAGCAGCTGGGGGAAAATAGTGCTGCACACAGCGCGATCAGCTGGCCTGAGACTTATCAGGAGGAATCAATCTGTGATTGGTCCATGTGCAAGAAAATAAACAGGAAGTGACACCAGGATACAAGAAGAGTGATAGAGAAGCCAGAAAACCAATGGGCAGGATTTAACCCCCTTATTGTACAAAATAGTGTCTTGCAAATGAGAGCGCATGCTGCTCACGCAGGCTTGACCCTAAAACTGATTGTTTAGTTAACATATGGTGCCCATTACATCCATCTAAGAGGGGTGGATTGGATTCTATTAAAATGATGATGTCACAGACTATTCTGTACTCTCTTTCCACATTACTAGGTAATAAACCAAGACAGCTATTCTGTTATCAAAACTTTATGGCAAAATATTTTTTTTTTTAAACCAGAAAACCTCTTTATAAATTAAAACTACAGAAGGAAAGAGGAGGAATTTAATTCTCTAGTCAATCTCATTATCATAATGCTTTTTTCCTTAGGCAACTTTGATTTTGGGTGCAGGAATAATCTTCTTGGAACTCTCCAATATAGATCGATCTGGAGAAGTCTTTCACTGCCAGCTTCACTTTCTCTAATGTTATTTCCAAATCACAAAAACCCGTTTCTTTAGCTTTACCAATTTTCAAAAATATGTGTAGACTATATCAAATGTTTGTTTCAAAAGATAAAATAGATGATAATGATATACTTAATTTCTCACCAATCTGGCACAATAAATATATTAAATTTAAGAGAAAGACTATTTTTTTGTAAAAGTTGAGCTAGGAGAGATTTTTTGGGTACATCAACGTTTTGATAATGAGTGGCTCCCTTTTGCTCAATTACAAGATAAGTATATTTATCAAAACCCTGTTCAAAATAGCATAAGAGATTAAAAAGATGTATTTACACATTTTGACATTGTGCACCAATGTCAATGTTAGTTAGGGCTTTGCAAAGTGTTAACATATATGAGTTTAACATACTCCCTACAGCTGCTGTACTATACTAGTTAAATGGTGTTACGGTTGAATACTTTAAGTGTAAAATAGAGGTGGAATGGGCAAAGGAACTTAAATGATCTCTCTTAATATGGAATGAAAAAAAGCATAATATTTTGTCTATCTGGAGTGCCACCGGCATTACCCAAACTCTGTATTTATAATCAAGTGTTTTTAGTCTTGTTTCCACATATAAATGTAATGCTCTAATGTCCACTTCTCGTTGGTCATGTTAATTTTTTTTCCTAGTACTTTTAGACATGATCTTTGAGTGTAGTCGTGTTCAGGCTTTTTGCAAACCGGTTTGGGAAAAGATTAACATTATATTTCATACTAACGTTCCCCTATCCATGCAAAATATGTTCCTTAGGAGCATAGCTGTTGAATTTCAACTGTTCTCAATGAAAGATTGATTAGTGGATATAAATACTACAATTGCATTAGAAAAAATATCATTGAGAAAAGATAGCTCAAACTTCCTATTAGGAGTGGTGGAATGGCATGCGTCATGCGCATAAAATTAATACTATTATTTGTTCTTCACCTAAATTGCTCATGAAACATAATATAACTTTATCTTTGACAACCCACTTACCAAAAACATCTATGTCTTATAATTTGTGTATTTATATGAATGATTAGGTTGCTGTTATTTTATGTTGGCTTTATTCAATTTAAGGAAGATCTTGATGTATTGTCTCACTGCATTGCTATTGTGTTGTAAATAATGTTTTAATTAGGCTTGAATCATGTAATTAAATCTTTTTTTATTTCCTTCCCCTTTTTCTACTTTAATTCCTCGTTATATATACTACGTTTATTTATGGATTTTTATATAGTTTAGGCAATCCCTTGATTCCCATATTATTGCGGAGTATTTTATTGCATTTTATTAATATTTCTCCAGTCATATGTTATGAAATTTTGGTCTTCTATTGGATTGTCATCAAAGTTAAATATGGTTTACTATATTGCTTATTTTCAAAAAAACAAATTACTATAAATAAAATAAAAAACAGTGAGAAGCTGCAGTATAACACAGAGGAATCAACTGACAGACTACTACTGCTGTTGGAAGTACGAGTTTTATTCAGAATATCAGACTTTATTTTCACGTGGGCGAGGAAAATAGTGAGAAAATCTGCTCTCATTATGGCTATTGGAGCACCTTCCATAACTTCTATTAGAGAATGGGAAAAAACTGTTGTCTTTTAAACATGGTGTGAGGGGGTGCCACACCTGGCGTGCCCGATGTCTGGCTTGTCCCACATTTTTCCCCACAATGACCTACCTATCGGGACGGCCACAACGGGGTGCCAAAGCGGGAAGACGCTGTCATCGTATGCAACTCCTTCCCCGTGTCCTCTGCCCGTACAGCGTCGTGACGCCCATCCCGCCGGAGTGAAAGGAGGCGGAGTCGACCCCGGAAGTGGTTCCTCGAGGGAGGAGAAAAAGGCCAGCGAAACCAACGAGGGGCACGAAGAAGCCGGAAGAAAGCAAGAGTGCCGAGGGAATCGAGACGAGGAAGGAGAAGTCGCTAGAGAACGGGAAGAAGACGAGACGGGGTGCGAGGACTGGTGGTCCCCACCGGAGGTGGCTGAAGAGCGGCCGCAACTCAGGAGAGTTGGTCCGAATCAGGGGAAAAGGGAGCAGGTAAGCAGGTGGTTTAAGGGTGTACAGGAGGGTGGTGGGAGGTTGGTATGAGAAGCAAAAGGGGGGGGTTCTTTAAACGATGTAGCGTTTTCTTTCTTCTTTCTTTCCCTTTGTCCTCGCCCTCGTACTGGACAGGGAAGCGAGATTATCCTATACCCCAGGAGGGTTGTATTTAGTTTCGTCCCCTCACCCCCAGCATATGTGAAAGCGGGGAGTATCTCTGCTCCTACTAAATAGTGGCACTTGTATTCCACCTCCTCTTCTGTTCGCCTGCTACCCCGGTACACGCCCGAAGTTCCTCCTTCACTACCCTCCCTCACACAGAAACAACCCCTCTTCACGTTCACTTCAAAGACACCAACCAGGTGTGGTGACGGTGACGGTATTGTCTAGAGACTGGGAAAACAGAACCGACTGACGGCTCCTTTTTTTTTTTGTTTACTTTCCTCTTCTGAGCCTCCCGGGGAAGGACCATCCAGCATAAAGGCGGCCCACCTGAAACCAGAGGAGATCCAAGAAGAAGATCCCGAATAATAGCCGCGGTCCCCCCAAAGTTGTTACCTGGAGAGACATCTTACCTACATTGTATCGAATAAAGCAGTCCAACTGGCCCACTATATACAGCCTCCTCGTCTGTTTGTCCGGCCCGCCCTCCCACACATGGTTTATCAAATACCAGCAGAGCGTCAGCATTTGTCACATGGGAAAATCATCTGAGCAGTCAACAGATTAGTAAAATTAGTAAAACACCATCAACAAATGACCTATGTTGTTATTAAAGTCTAGCATCGCCCTTTGTATGTGCCGCTTATTATGACCTTGCCTTCAAAACATGGCATTTGCTATAATGCATTTCAATGAGAATCAACACCTGGAGTCCTAGAACGGCTGCCACAAGTTCATGCTGTGGCCAGCCAATCAGAATTGACTAGTTCCCTTTAAAGTGACCAACACAGGATATCTGGACACCAAAAAAAATAAAAAGATATACCTATTTTTAACCCCTTCTTTAACACCTCAAGCACCTCTTTAAACACACATGTCTTGAAAAATGGCTGGACAGACTTACACCAAATCATTAAGAGCATGCTTTCTGAGTTAAGCTCTACCCTTATCCCAAATTTGGTGCAATTCCGTTCAGCTCTTTCGTCTGTATCTGCAACAGACATTTCCTATGGAGATTTACATGAGAAATCAACATTTTCGCAATACCCCCTTTCTATATCTGCCGACCCTCTAGATTCAGGTGGGAGACTACCGATTTCAAGGGTAGTTCCAGCCTACCAATTCCTGCATTCAAAAGCCTGATTCCTCAGCAGGCCTCAGCCGACCGGGACTGGTCTAGTGAGACATGTAGTATTCACTGCCAGTAAAGGGCACGGGTCGCTAAGTGGGGGCAGATTTTTTAATGTGTATTCTGCCCCCCCCCCTCCCCCTCGGGGGCAGATCGGCCCATTTGTTTGCCCTTTCTGCCTCTGAGGAGGGGGGGTCAGAACACCCCACTAGGCACCAGGTATTTTGTTTATTGTCTAATGGAAGCAACATGGTTGCTTCCAAGGGGGTAACATTTGGTTAATGTTTTTTCTGCCCCTCCTGGGTACAGATCTGCCCCTTTTTGTGGCCTTTCTGTCCTAGGCAGGGGGGGGGGGGGGCAGAAAACCCTACTAGGTACCAGGGATTTATTACTTTTGCAAGGGCGGCACATTTCTTTCTGCTGTTTTCTGCCACACCTGGGGGACAGATTGGGTTGGCAGACAACCTCATCCGATCCCTTGGGCAAGATCACCCCCCATTTTTCTCAGCCCTATTTGAACGCCCATCTGGCCGATTGAACATCTGGGTAGTGACATAGCGTGTTAAAATGTTAATTGTTTTATTTCTTGTGAATTGCAATTGTAATGCTTTATTTCTCCCTTTTTGTTCTAGGTCAAGGCTTTTGCTGTTTAGACAGTTCCAGGTTGCGGTTTCGTAACTGGTGGTTCTGCTATTTGTGTAGTTGCATGTGTTTGGTAAGAGACTTTTTTTGTACAATGTAAATGAGTTTCATTTCTCTGCATGAATGTGTTTTTTTGCAAATGGTGTGACAATAGCAGTATGTTTGGCTTCTGTTTTTTGAGTGTCAAAAACTTTTTGCATTTGTGCTCGATTTGTATTTTGTTGTCTTGTGAGTAATTGGTTTTGTTTTTTTCTTTCTAATGGGATATTGTTGGGTTTTGCTGTGTCTCTGCAGAGTAGGTGCTGGTGAGTGTAGCTGTCTCTTGCAAGTGAATCGTTTAGTTTTTGAGTATATAGATCTTTGTGATAAAGGCACACACTTTTTTTACTTACTTATTTTGCACAGTGTTGGTTGTTGTTGACTTGTGTGTGCAGTCTCCTTTCTTAGTAAGGATAATGGCTAGCCGCAGGATTACTGCTCAGCAGGTAGTTGGTATGCTTTGAGTCTTCCTCTGACCATGGTTCAGAGACGGACTCTGCATCTAAGGCAAAGGAGGGAGGGGAATATTCAGGCAGTGAGTTTTCTCTCCACATGGAAGCAAGCTACTCTCAGTGCAGATGAAGCTTCTCTTAGTGCGGATGAAGTGCCTGTGTTAGAGGAGGAGATTGATGTACCGATAGTGCGGCAAAAGGCATCTGGGCTGCAGTCTGGGGCTGCAAGGCTTCCCGTTGAAAGTGCTGACCTCTGGGTTGCCCCAGGCATGGTGCAGCCGGCATTGCCAGACTTTACTGGTGTTCCAGGGTGTAGAGTGAATACAGAAAACATTTTGCCGATACATTTTTTTCAGTTGTTTATGGACAATGTGTTTTTGGCAGAGATTGTTGAGCAGACTAATTTGTATGCCGAACAGTTTTTGAGGGACAACAGTGCCAGCCTTAAGCCCCATTCTAGAGCTACCCGGTGGACTCCCACAAATCTGGAAGAGATGAAGTTCTTGGGTTTAACTTTTTTGATGGCCTTGCTAAGGAAGCCATCAATGTCTTCATAGTGGTCTACTAGTCCCTTGATGACAATGGCTATATTTCCGGCAGTCATGAGTCGTGATAGGTATTTGCTTCTGCTTCGGATGCTGCATTTTGTCGATACTGGTTTGGCGTTGCCACGAGATCACCCTGAGTGTGACCGTCTTTTTAAGATTCGGCCAGTCATTGATCACTTTGTAGATCGATATTCTGAGATCTATGCTCCAGGGGAAGAAATAGCAGTGGATGAGTCTTTGGTCTTCTTCAAGGGCCGCTTGGTTTTTAGGCATTACATTCCTAGTAAGAGGGCACGCTATGGTATGAAGCTGTATATGCTGTGTGACAGTAAGACTGGATACGTCTCTAATTTCAGGGTGTACACCGGTAAGGAATCCAGGATTAACCCCCCCTGGTTGTCCGTCCACTTTTGGAGTGACTGAGAAAATTGTGTGGGAACTTGGTAGAGGACTATTTAACAAAGGTCACCATTTATATGTAGATAGCTTCTACACTGGTGTGCGGTTGTTCAGGGAATTGGCCGAAGTGGACACTGTTGCTTGTGGCACCATCCGCTCTAACCGTAAAGGTTTCCCTAAAGAACTAGTTTGTCAAAAGCTTGTGAGGGGACAGTGCAGTGCGTTGCGAGGAACTTCTAGCTGTGAAGTTTTCAGACAGTAGAGATGTCTACATGCTGACTACCATCCATGATGAAAGCACTTCACCTGTGACTGTTTGGGGTCAGGTTGCTGAAGCGTGCAAACCTGTGTGCATTTTAGACTATAATAGGCACATGGGTGGTGTTGACAGAGTAGATCAGAGGTTGGAACCTTACGCTGCTCTTCGTAAGGCTTACATTTGGTATAAGAAGTTGGCTATCCATCTTTTCCACTTGGCAGCCTTTAATGGTTTTGTTGTATTCAAGGATTCTTGTCCTGAGTCAAACATGACTTTTGCTAAGTTTCAGGAGTCTGTAATAGGCAGCCTTGTTTTAGTGGAACAGCAAGTGTTCCCAGAGTTGGAGTGGTGGAGGATGTGGCTAGATTGAAAGATCGCCACTTTCCCGATCACATTCCTCCCACACCCTCAAAAGACTTTCCCAGTAGGAGATGTAGTCTGCTGGCGAAGAGGTACGCGGAAGGAGACTTGTATGTACTGCCCGATTGTCCTTCTAACCCTGGGCTGTGTGTGCCTGCTTGTTTTAGCATGTACCACACGCAAAATAATTTTTGGGAGCATCCATGAGTGGTAAAGTGAACTGCCTGGCCTCTATTGTTTAATAATTTTTGTTCAGTTTCAAGGTTGGCATTTGTGTAGTGTATTTAGTTTCAGATTTTGTGTTAGTAGATTTGTATCTATTTGCAATTTGTTTGTGTTTTCTTATTTGTATAAAAAAATACTAAATGTGATGGTGGTGTGCGTGGAGTTGCGCTTGTCTGGCGGTGTGCGTGGACTAGCGCTTGGCTGGCGGTGTGTTTGGATTGGAGCTTGGCTGGCGGTGTGCGTGGATTGGCGCTTGGCTGGCGGTGTGCGTGGATTGGCGCTTGGCTGGCGGTGTGTTTGTACTGGTGCTTGGCTGGCGGTGTGTTTGGACTGGCGGTGTGCGTGGACTGGCGCTTGGCTGGCGGTGTGCGTGGACTGGCGGTGTGCGTGGATTGGCACTTTGCTGGCTGTGTGCGTGGACTGGCACTTGGCTGGCGGTGTGCGTGGACTGGAGCTCGGCTGGCGGTGTGTGAGTAGTAACTAGCTGCTGGTCACTACACACACTGCTAGCCAAATGCCACTCCACGCAATCCGTGAGCTGGTGTGGTTGCTGTGTCAGGAATGTGGCCGTTTGAAAGTGATGGGCCCTTAAATGGCGTTGTCTGCTGGTGTGAGTGTTGTAATGTGCTGGGCCCGCGGCTGGCGGTGTGAATGGTTTTGTATGTGTCACACTTATGAAAGGTGTATGAATGGCCTGTAAAGAGGTTGGTGCCTTGTCGTGGCTTTATAGCTCACGAGCTGTGAGTCAATGGTTCAGTTTCTCGTCCTTTCAATTATTAACAGTGCATTTCATTTTTGTGAAATCTCTGGTTAATACAACTGTATATACTGAACGATCACTCACCCTCGTGCCAAATCCAACCAGTATGTATGTGTGCTTGAGGAATAGGTGGTTGTGCAGAAAAATGTGCCTTTTCTGTTTTTGTCAAGCAGGGTGTACCTTGTCCCTTTTTTGTGAATTTTGTAATGTGTTAGTTTTGTGCCTGGTGGTGTGAATGGTCTTGTGTGTATCATGTATGAAAGGTGTGTGAATGGCGGAGGCGCTAGGTGGCGCACAGCGGAATGGCTGCCTTCGGGTGAAGCTCCCGCAGCCCAGCGACGAAATCCTTAATAATCCTTCCTGACAGTCGTCTTTTGCTGCCTGCACGGACCTGTGTGGACGGCCCGACATCCCTACCGCAGCCCGAGCGCTGTTTCATCCTTGGTGGCCCGGCGATATCGGACTGGGGAGCCGCTGCGAGCTGCGCCGGCTGTGGCGGATATCCCATTGGAGCCGAGATCGGGAGGCTGCCGTAGCGTGAGGCCGGTGCTTCCCACGTGGGCGACAGGCCTCGCCTCCGGATCCGAGGCTGCGGGCGGCGGCGTGCCTGCGGGGGTCGCTGTGGCCCACACTGGATACCCCTGGCTGGGGGCGAGGAGACGACCTAGGTGGCAGCGGTGTGCCCGGCGGGCGCTGGCGCTGGTGAGGGGCGCGTCCGGCTGAGGTCATGGCCGCGGCGGCCGCCTTCCCGGCCCTCAACTGATCCTTGCTGCGGTGTGGTGCTGCCTCGCTCGCCCCGGTTTGTGCGGGTCTCTCGCCCCCCCCGCTGGTGCCTGGCTGCCTGCCCACTGGGGGCGATTGACCGACCGACGGATCGGCGGAGGTGCGGGGCCCGGAGGGACTGCCTGCCTGGTGCACTGATTGCTGGCCCTCCTGCGCCGGAGCCTACGTTGTGGAGCCCGCGCTGGGGAGAGACGGGACTGAGCAGGGAGCAATTGGCCTGGGGGCGCTGGACGGCGGTGCGTGCTGTCTCCCCCGGACTGGCGAGTCACGGTTGCGGGACCTACGTGTGGGGCTCGCCTTGGATCCTTCTTCCCCCCCGCCTGCCTGGCTCTTCCCTGCTGGTGATCCGCGCAGGGGTCGCCCCGGACGCT
Source organism: Triturus cristatus (assembly GCF_964204655.1). Classification (NCBI taxonomy): domain Eukaryota; kingdom Metazoa; phylum Chordata; class Amphibia; order Caudata; family Salamandridae; genus Triturus; species Triturus cristatus. The sequence continues at coordinate 568,862,778 of NC_140586.1, forward strand.
CAAGGTGTGGTGCTACCTGCTGCGGAGGTGAGGGATACGCTTGGGTGATTGTGATCGATCCCGGGTGCGGAGGCTGGTCTCCAGCGGGGTCCCACGTAGCAGGTGGAGGGGGTCGAACTGGGTGCTTGTGGTTGATCCTGTGACCCGCTGCACGGTCAGGAGGTTTCCCCCCTCCCCTGCACTGCCGCACTCCCCCTTTGCTTCTTGCCCTCGTGGCCGGACTCGCGGTCCGGACGCGCCCTCGATCCTGCTGTGGGCAGCTTGACAGCGCCGCCATGGGGAAGCCGGACAGTCGTCAACCTCGCCTCACTTTCGAGCCCAAGAAGCAGACCAGGTCGCAGCCGGAGGCCGCTGCGGGGGGGGTCGACGTCGGTGGAGGCCCCACCGGGGGAGGATGTCAAGTCCATACTGCTGGATAGGCGGCAAAGTCTAGCGACCATAGTGGACAAAATGGATTCCATGCAATCCCGCATGGACTCGATTGTGCATAAGGTTGACAGCCATGGCGAACGCCTCACAGAGACGGAGAGGCGTATCTCAGACACCGAAGATCGCACAACGGAACTGTCTGCCACTGTGGCGCGCATGGACAAAGTCCTCCACGTAATAGCAGCCAAAAATGAGGAATTGGAAGCGTGCAGTCGGAGGAACAATATCCGCTTAATTGGCATTCCAGAATCGACCCACACGGGCAAGATGGAGGACTATGTGGAGGGTCTCCTGCGAGAGGTGGTGGGCACGGACTCCCTATCTCCTCAGTTCATCGTCGAAAGGGCACACAGATCTCTGGCCCTGAGACCGCCGCCGGGGGCTCCCCCCCGCCCTATTATCGCACGCTTGCTGAACTTCCGTGATCGAGATGTCGCGCTTCGGACGGCGAGGGAGAAGAAGACCCTATCCTACGGCTGCACAGCCTTCACTATATTCCCGGACTTCACCCCGGTGGTTCAGGAGGAGCGGAAGAAATTCGTCCAGGTCAAGCACAAACTGCGAGCTGCACAAATTGACTATGCGCTTCTTTACCCAGCCCGCCTGCGCATCACTCATCAAGGGAAACAGATTTTCTGCACTAAACCCCAACAGGCGGAGGAGTTCTTGAAGCGACTCAAGAAACGTGACCAGGACTGCCCCTCTTCGCCGGCATCAGGTTGACGGTGCTGGATCGTTGTCCTGTCGACTCTGAGACTGTTGCTTGTCAGCTGGTAAGGTGTTGCGCGTGTCTGCCATTGTGGGACTTGACATGGGGACCCATGGACCTAGCTGTGTTCACTGTGAGGGGATGTTGGCGGAGTTCAACACTTCTTTAGCTTGCATTAGACTCTCAGGACCCTATCGTTTCGCTGGGCGCCCTTTTGTCCATGGAGAGGGTTCGGCCCTCGGGCTGGGCGCACTCTCCTGGCTCGAGGGGCTACAGTGTATTCACCTAGACTGTCCTCCCAAGGGTATTACCCACTTGACTTTAAGTTTACATGTTGCTCCCATATGGCACTTGCTATAGAGGGGATTTGCTTCGGGGTGGGGGGGAGGGGGACTGTCCAGATAGCATGTTTGGGATGCTGCTGTGGGTGGGGGGTGGGGGGGGGGGGGAGTTGGGGATTTGGTATGTATGCTAGGTTTGAATGGTATGTGGCGATGTTGGCATTGCCTTCTTCACATTGTTCGGGGGGCGGTGGTTGCATTGTATTGCTGTGTTTGAGTCTTCTTCTTTTCCATGAGTGATCCGCAGACACGTAGGGACTCTACTGGGCAGCTTAACTTTTTGACCTGGAATGTGAGGGGCTTGGGAGACCACAGAAAGCGTAGACACGTCCTGGCATACCTGGATAGGCATCACATAGGGGTAGCCTTTCTTCAGGAGACGCACCTGGACCCGTCCAGGCCTGTGTTGTTTGCGTCGCGTTGGGCTGTGCACCGTACCTTCTCATCTTACTCCACCTATTCGCGTGGGGTGGCCATCCTCATTAGGAAACATACCCCTTTTGTGCACATGGGTGAACGGATTGATCGGGAGGGCAGGTATTGTGTTGTCTGGGGGCGCATGGGCGTGGACACGCTCACTTTGGCGTGCTATTATGGTCCCAACACAGATGACCCGTCTTGCCTTCAAACGCTATGGGGAGAGATTTTACGTATCGGTTCCACTTACCTAGTGTGGGGAGGTGACTTTAACATAGCTGTTGACCCCGAGAGGGATAGGGCGAATCCTGCCCCACACCACTACTCCCGCTCGCAGGCATATGTGCATGACCTCCTTACTGAGCGTCATTTGCTGGACACGTGGCGTTCTAGGCACCCGGCGACAAGGGAGGGCACGCACTGGACTGCCGCGCACTCCACGTGGGCGAGACTGGACTATATCCTAGTTTCCCCGGGGCTTGCTCCCACGATAGGCTGGGTAAAACACCTTGCTCGTACCTACTCCGATCATGCCCCGGTCCTGCTGAGCGTTGAATTGACTGACCTCGCTGGCTCTCCGATGTCGTGGAGACTGCAGCCAACTACCCTGCTGGACGACGTCTTCCGGTCCGAAATTGCACAGGAAATTGAGAGCTTCTTCCAGCGCAACGGTGGCACGGTGGATAGTGTTGCAGTGGTGTGGGAGGCTTTTAAAGTCACAATTAGAGGACTGTGCATCTCGAAAGGGGTGGGGGTCCTCAGGGTTCTGCGTAGTACCCTCCGTAAACTCGAGACTGACCTTAAAGACTTGGAGACTGCCCCCACGTTTCACACTGATGCTGGGGCGCAGGCCCGATTCCGCGAACTATTGTCCGACTATAAAGAAACTGCGGACAGAGAGGCTCGGTTGAGGGGGAAATACTTTCAGGCTCGCAGCTACGGGGAGGGGGAGCGCCTGGGTAAATACCTGGCTTGGGCAATCCGGCCGCCTCGTTTTAACAACCAAGTCCTCGAGATCCAGGGTAGCTCGGGGGAGCTCCACAGGGACACCCGGTCTATCATGCAAGCATTCGTTGCTCATTATACTGAACTATACTCCTCCGTTCACACTAAGCCGCCGGAGTTGGGTCCCTATTTGGGTGAGATCACATTGGGATGGCTCTCTGATGCACAGAGGAAGTTCCTCATGGCACCGCTTGGGATTGATGAAATTCGTGAGGCCATCATGCAAATGGCCTCGGGGAAGGCCCCGGGACTCGACGGGCTCCCGATCAAGTTTTATAAATCGTACATAGATATCCTTGCCCCGATTTTGAAAGTGGTGTTTGAAGAAGCCCACACGCTGGGAAAACTTCCCCCTACCATGAGAGAGGCCTTGATTACCTCCCTCTTGAAGCCGGGCAAACCGGCGACCTCCCCTGACTCCTACCGGCCTCTGTCCCTCCTTAACTGTGACGCAAAGATCCTCTCTAAAACTCTGGCTAACCGGTTGACGCTCCTTATGGAGGGACTGGTACTCCCGGATCAGTCGGGCTTCATACCCGGCAGGGCAACGTCGCACAACCTGCGCACGCGGTTTGCAACTTTACAGAATGTGGCCCCCAGCCTCCAGATGGTGGCAGTCTTTTTGGACGCGACGAAAGCGTTCGACTCCCTAGAGTGGGATTACCTGGTAGCGGTGCTGACTAGTATGGGGTTTCTCCTGGTTTTCCTGGGCTGGATAGCTATCCTCTACGGTGGCCCCTGTGCCAGGGTCTTAATCAACGGTAGGACATCGGAGCCCTTTGGAATCGCCCGTGGGACCAGGCAGGGGTGCCCCTTATCCCCTCTCTTGTTTGCGCTGGCGCTGGAGCCCCTCGCCTCGCGGTTGCGACAGCGTCATCAACACAGGGCACTGTTTTGCGAGCAGCGGCAGCTTCTGCTGTCGCTTTACGCAGATGACATTACTTTGTATGTGCGTGACCCCCAAAATAACCTGAACCCGCTACTCCGGGAATTCATAACGTACGGAGAGATGTCGGGCGTACGAATCAATTGGTCAAAGTCTCAGATCCTCCATCTGACGGATGGATGTCGGACGTTCTCACTTGACTATCCCATAGAATGGTGTGAGTCTGACGTAAAATATCTCGGCATTACGATTTCTCGTGATAGGGAGGAACTGATGCGATCAAATTATGGTACGGCGTTGACACATGTCTCCTCCTGTGTGGACCGCTGGATTGCACTCCCCCTCTCGATGGCAGGACGTGCCGCCTTGATTAAGATGGTAGTGCTCCCTCGACTTTTATATTTGTTTATGAACATTCCCTTCCCCCCGGGCCGGCATTTTTTCACTCGCTTACGCTCGGAATTGATTCGGCTTGTGTGGGGTGGGAAGAGACCTAGGCTGAAGTGGGCTGTGATGACCTCTCCCTACTCGCGGGGGGGTTTGGATGTACCGGACCTGGAGTTATATTATTATTGTGCCCAAGCGCACTATGCGTTTTACTGGTTCCACCCCGTTGCATTTATGCCCCAACTCGCTGCGGAGGACTGGCTGGCGGCTCCTCTGCCCCTGCGCGGCCTGCTGCATAGTACTCTCCCTCATAATACCACAAATTATAACGCCTTGCAGGGAACGGTGAGGGCGTGGCTGGAGATATCTAAGCGAGTGGCGAGCTCGTTCCTGTACTCGCCCCTTCTCCCCATTGCATACCACCCGCAGCTGCCCCTTCTACAAGAGAGATTGTTCCAAGATTTGATTCGCAAATTGGGGATTCAGAGGTGGGGAGATCTATTCTCTGCTGGGCGCTTCCGCGACCGGGAACACTTCTTCGACGGGTACACGCCTACCCCTCTGGAGCTTTTTACCTACATGAGACTGAGGCATGGAATGCGGTCCATATTGCAGACATTTCCGGCGGAGCCCGAAATCACTGGTCCATTGCATAGAGTCCTACAGGCGTCCTCGCCCTCCCACTTGGTCTCCATACTGTACCACACAGTTCGCTCTGACACTGCACTTGACACTTCACGGGCCCGTGGGGAGTGGGAGCGGGAGTTGTGGCTGGAGCTGGGGGATGACAGGTGGTCGTATTGTTGCATACAGACAGAGCAGATTTCTGCGAGCAGTAGACACCGTGTCATTCACTTTAAGTTCCTGAACCGCCTGTACTGCACACCGGTCACCAAGTACAAATTTCAGCTGCAGAACTCGGATAACTGCGGGAGGTGTCGTGCCCCTCATGCAGACTTTCTACACTTATCCTGGGATTGCCCTGCAATTCAGACCTACTGGACCCAAGTGTACTCTGCCGTCTCGCGGATGGTGGACCTGCCCCTTGAGCCCGAACCGGTGCAGGCGCTATTGGGTTATACCAAACATATTCCGCGAGCGAGCCGCAAGTTTGTCACAACGGCGTTGCTGTTGGCGAAACGGCGTATAGCATGCCGGTGGGGTAGGGGGGAGGGCCCCGAAATTTAAGGAATGGCTTAAAGACCTTGTCTACTGCCAAGAGCAGATACTGACATACTCCGACTTGCTCCCTGCTCGATCCCGTCCTGCTGATGTTTGGGGACCATTACAATGTTACCTGCTGCAATACCCGGGAGCCCTGACGGAGGATGCTCCCCCTCTGGCCCATGACGACACTACTTCTGGTGCTCTTGACGCACATCCTGTGCAAGGTGACGGATGAACTGTTGCAGAACTGTGGGGGTGAGTGTTGTGTTCCCATGTCCCCTGGCTTCCCCTCCTCCCTGGGCAGCCACTCTGATCCCTCTTCCACGATCCCCATGCCAGGTTGATTGGTTTGCAGGCCTGTTACACGTGATATATGGGTAGCGGTCACGCCTTGGGTGAGGTATAATGCATGGGGGAGCTCCACCCGTGGCCCCCCCACGTCTACATTGAACGCTTAACTTGTGTATTGCTCTACTGCCGGCTGTTCATGCCCCCTGTCCCTGCGCCAAGACTCATGCTGCTTTATGTGTTGCTGTTCACGTGCCCCCCGGACACGCAATGGATGTGCTGCTGTAATGATTTCGAACTTGAAATGCCACTGAATATCGCTTATGGTTATTGTATGACTGTAATGTTTTGGTAAAAACTCAATAAACAAAGTTTAAAAAAAAAAAGTGTGTGAATGGCCTGTAAAGCAGTTGGTGCCTTGACGTGGCTTTACAGCTCACGAGCTGCGAGTCACTGGTTCCGTTTTTTGTCCTTTCAATTATTGACAGTGCATTTCATTTTTGAGAAATCTCAATTTAATAAAATGTTATATACTGAACCATCACTCGCCCTCGTGCCAAATCCAATCAGTATGTGTGTGTGTGCTTGAGGAATAGATGTCTGTGCAGTAATCTTTGACTTTTTTGTCTCTCTGCCAAGATGTACATTTCATCTAAGAATAACCTACCAACTGTAGATTTTGTCGTAAACTAAACACCCATGGGAGTACATGGTGATGTCTCTCTTGGGGATCCCAACTAGTTATCTTACCCACAATGACCTGCAAACCTCAAAATGTGACTGACATTTTCCTTGCATTATTGTGCTCAAATTTTCACGCAGCAGAAAGTAACTACAGATTTCCAAACCCCCAGCATTTCTCCAAGTATCCCAATAGAAATGGTACCTCACTTGTATGGGTGGGCCAAGTACCCGCGGCAGGGAAGGGCCCAAAACCTATTGATGCGACATCAAAATTACAACCTGGAGGAGGAGCCTAGCGCTTGACCAAGATGGCCGCGTGAGCCTTGAGCTCCCGAGATCCTCGCGCCCTCCTGCAATTATCCTGTCCTAAATCCTGTTTTTCATGCACAGAATCCTGCAGATGAGTCACAGCTGGGGCGATTGACGTTGTCCGGGCTAAAATCGCCCGCCGGGAACCGAAGTTGTGCATGGCGGAAGATTGCGGCCTACCTCGTGAGGATGCCAGGGGCTCGCGTTGGCAGGATGCCCGGCCACTAATTGAACAACAGCGGCCTTGGGAGGTGTGAACTGGCGGACGGGTGCTGCTGCACTTTCACTTTCGCTTTCTCGCCCTTTCCTTGCTCTGGCCCGGGAGTGCCTCATGCCGATCCCCTGATATCTGGAAGACCTGCACTCGACCCTGACTGGCTGTTGAAGTTCTGGTTGACCCTGTTTCCTCTGGCTGAGCGAGGGACGTCTTTTTGTAACCGACCGCCCTGCTGTTCGAGATGTCGACCAAATCGGAGGTAGACAAGCCGAAGTCTAAGGCTACCAGGCGGGGAGGCTATACCCAATCCAACAATATGGATCGCTATGCCCAGCAGAAGGGGTTGCCTGGTGGATCGGGACAGTCGCTGGAAGCACAGAAGGCCGATCCATCCCCAGCCTCAGAGTTATCATTGCAGGACATCAAGGGGGCGATTGAGGGGATGCAATCATCGATTGGGCGACAGTTCGAGACCCTGGCGCACAAGGTGGACATGATTTTGGTTGATGTCAACTTGATTCGCGCGGACCTGATCTTCTCGGAGTGAGCGTAAGTTGACACAGTACTATCCCTAGATTATTCACAATCTTCAAATATGGCACAAGTAGTAATTAGATACCATTACAATTGAATTACAGGAACAGAAGCCCGATTCCATCTTTACATCCGCCCTGAAGACGACCTCACAAACATCACACAGGTCCCCATCTACACAGGTCGAAACGCGTTGGCGCACAAGCAGAGATCGCGAACACCTTTTGTAGAAGACTAAGCGAGAACCAGCTCCTCTACACAAGCAAACGCAAATGCACAGAAAGACCACAACTTGCATTTTTGTTTAAACCATTTATAGACACAAGTACCCGACTCTGCTCAGGACCGCAATAACAGCTATAACTATAGGAGCCAACCGCTCAAGTTTCACAAATCAAACAGTTTCGGACAATTGACTACGGTTATGTAAAATAGATCTATTTGATAGCCTTTATGGTATTTTTTGTCACATTTTGAAGTCACTGTACAAATGTAAATATATATGTCACTGTATGTTGTATATAATAAGTGTTTGTCTAACGAGTAGTGTTCATCGAGCCGAAAAGTTGATAAGCAAAAAATTGTTTTGCAGATCGCAGTCATTAAACAGACTAGCTGATAAAACAAATGTTGTAATCAATGGTGTCAGAGGCAAAATGTATGTTGTAAACAGTTAGTCCAGATTCCAGCCTCTGATATACCACATTGAATCTCCCCCCACTTTTTTATCCACGATTAGTGTGTGCACCAGGCACACGAGGGTATAGGTAGACTACCACTACCTTGGAAAATTAAAATCCTAGTGCCTAGAACAAATAAATCTAGGTTCCAAAAAATTCTTTTCGATTGAACACTACCCCGTTTCACACCAGCTAGTTTCACAGCTTCACAAAAAACTAAGCAATAGTCAATCTTACGCTCACAAACCTCGAGACCACACCTCACAGGTGAAAACAGTAGAGTTCGCTCAGATCAATGACAGAACCCAAAACCCTAAGCTTCAGAGAGGAAGACATCGAAGAACTCCTAAAAAGACCATCGTCGTTCAACCTAGGAAAGAATCCTACCAGTTTTGCCCAGCAAACAGATTTGGAGAGAATAACGAGATTGAAGAAAAAACAGATAAGAACAGCCTTACACGGAGAAGTCCTATTAGAACATCTTAGAGCAGGCACAATACCAACAGGCCTACAAGTGAAGAACATACCCGTGATATTCACAGACCAACCAGAGTACCTTGAAGGCTTCAGCCATATTGGAACGAAATGCTCAAGAGACTGGATGTTCCATTCTATCAAAACCGCTGAACGAATGAGCCTAAAAGAGTTGGAACTAATCCAAGCACTGGAAGAAGCGTTCCTAAACAATACAGCAATAGAGGACGCTAAGAACATCCTATCCAAATTGGAAAAAGAAAACACCATTTTCAAAAAGAATACTGAAGAAGCAAAAAGATTTAAACTACAGAAAGACATAATAAACTTCTCCATATCTAAAGCCTATCCCTACCTGGAAAAAGAAGATTACAACCAGCCCCAAAACACTGGAATATTAAACGTATACGGAGGCAGAAGCAAGAGAAGGTTCCTTACATTCTCAGAACCCTCTTCCTCATCCGGGACATCCAGCGACAGCGAAGGCCCTACAGACACCAGAAACATTCAACAAAGGCCATTCTACCAACAGGCACCTTTTTTAGACAGAGGCAACAGCAGACCGAGAGGCCGTCCACGAGCCAACAGATGGTACAATCCCCAATCGAACCAACATCAGGGAGAGATCACAACCAGGAGGAACGTATACCGGTGGTAAGGGAAGAAATAGGCTCCATATACAACCTTTCAAACGAAGCCCTTCTTCCAACTGAAATCCAAGTACTCCAAAAAGGCCTATCATTTATCCCCACGGCCAGACCAGATTTAACTCAAATGAAAATGGAAATAATTCAACTCTTCAGAAAAATGAGACTCAAAGTATTTTTCCAAGATAGAGAAGAAATCACTTCTCGCAACTTCTCTGGTTTGAAAATTCCATCGTCCTTCTTTCCAAATTCACAAAACATGCCCGTAGAACTCTTAACTTTTGAGAAGAATGTTCTAAGAGATCTTGACAACCTAGACAGGAAGAAACCCTTCATGAAATGGAACCTGTCAAAACAAGAAACAGAAGCTCTGGATCACCTGCAACACAACAAAAATCTCATAATCAAACCGGCGGATAAGGGAGGAGGAATAGCCATCTGGCAGAGGGTCAAATATGAAGCCGAAGTACATCGCCAACTAATGGACAAAAAATATTATAGGAAAACTAATGAAGATTGGAACTCGAAGATAAAAAGTAAACTTCTTCCCATTATCACCACAGGCAAAGAAGAAGGGTGGCTGACAACGAAAGAAGCACAGTATTTGATCAACGATAATCCCAGGACACCCATTATGTATGTCCTCCCAAAAGTGCACAAAGACCCCAAAAATCCTCCAGGGAGGCCCATAATCTCAGGAGTAAACTCGATACTGGAGAGACCAGCAAAATATGTGGACACTTTTTTAAAACCACTGATCAAAGACACTCCGAGTTACGTGAAAGACACTATGCAGGCCATCATCACGCTCGAAAATTTTCCCTTCGACAAAGATAATGAAATCCTCGTAACCCTGGACATTGTCAGCCTATACTCAAATATTCCCCAAGAAGAAGGCCTAGAAGCAATACAAGTTTTCCTAGACAAAAGAGTTCGACCGCACACAGTGCCAACAAACCATCTTGTCCAACTAGCAGAAATCTGCCTCAAGAACAACTTTTTTTCCTTTAATGATACCCAATATCTACAGGTCACAGGAACCGCGATGGGATGTCCCTTCGCTCCAGAAATGGCCATAATGTTCATGGCCTTATATGAGGAAAAATGGGTGTATAATAACAACCCATACGACGGCCACATAAAAATGTGGCGTCGTTACATCGATGATGTTTTCCTCCTTTGGAGAGGTGAGATACAAGACCTAGAAGCGTTTGTTACATGGCTAAACAACAGGAGTCCAAACATTCAATTTACCACGAACCATCACAGAACAGAAATGAATTTCTTGGACCTACTCATCAGACACGAGGATGGTCATCTCTACACAACACTGTACACCAAAAAAACAGACAGAAACACATTTCTCGACTTCTCAAGTTTCCACCAACGTAACCTACGTGAGAATCTCCCTTACAGTCAATTTCTGCGAATTAGGAGAAACTGTTCGAAAAAAGAAGACTACTTTGAGAACGCTAGCTTCCTAATGGAGAAATTGCAAAAAAGGAACTACCCAAAAAAACTTCTGAAAAGAGCACTAAAAAGGGCATGGTATACTCCCAGAGATTCCCTTCTATCCCCAAGACCAGACAAAACAAACCCTAAACTGGTATGCGTCACCACTTTTTCAAACAGAACAAACGAAATGCAAAAGATCATTCGAAAAAACTGGGACACAGTAAAAGGAATTCAACCATTCGCACAGATACCAATCTTTGCCCTCAAAACAAACACCAGCATAAGAGAAAAATTGGTACGTGCAAACACCAACTACAAACAACCAGGGACATCATTGAGATCCTTGCTTTCACTACCACCTATAAAAGGCCACAAAAAATGCGGTACATGCGTATCATGCGACAGCACAATAGAAGGTACAAAGTTTGAGTATGGGCCAAAATACTTGATTCACAAAGGTTTTACCAACTGTAATACACAAAACGAAACAACCTGTGAAAAACCGCATCTCACAACATCGATCAAGAATCAAGTGCAAAACTCGCAATGCACCAATGGTGTCCCACTGGATTGAAAAAAACCACAGCATAAACGAACTAAAGTGGACAGTTCTACGCCATATCAAAAGCAAGAATGTAGACGCAACCCTTTCGAAAGTGGAAGCCAAAACTATAATGTTCCTAGGTACCATAGATAATGGATTAAACGAAATGACAGAAATATCGAACATCATCTGATAGGGGCCAGACATGTCACCTCCCTGGAAAACCAAGCACCACAACGCAACATCCAATGCACATCATTATTGAATAACCAACACCGGCCAAAAGATAAATCACATCTGATGCCACATGAACTCGTGTAGAACTGTAGACACATTTACACACCCAATATTCAGCAGCCATAAAATAACAGCAGACAATGATCACCCACAGCTCCAGGAACGAACGAAAACACGAAACATAGCTCAAGGAAGCAAGAGGATCAAAACATCAACGCGCTAATAAAAACAGGACTGCTATAAAAATCACGCGTCTGACAACAGCCCAAAGTGCGAGACCGGCACCCCTCCAACAATGATTATGTTCCTAAAACGCAACCCCAACACGCAAACAGTCAATAAAACAAAACCATTGAGACCGCAAAAGACGCATCAGACCCGGGAGCGGCTCAATAAAGTTTCTTTCGAATTGAATCTCGAGGCTGAGCAACAAAATGATCACCATGACTACAAACACACACCTCTAAGTCGTAACAGACACGCTGCATGTCAACGCATTGGAATTCCGCATAAATTCATCCATCGAAAGAGCGCCCTTCAGCGCAAACTCAAAACGTCAGCCAGTAAGAACGGACCAACACAACTTCAACTAACGCATTTGATAAACACAATCAGCAATTTAAACCGTGAAAAGACGTTACCAAATAGTTAGCGGCAGAAGAAAAGTTCAATTCAAAACAGTGCCTGCGAGTGTCAACAACCCGGTCACTATGACTACGACACACCCCCAAGTTAAAACAGCTGCAACCAGGAGCACGCAGCGCGCCAATACGTGGTACTCCCATATAAATCCACCAATCGCAATAGCGCTACCTACCACTTCGAGAAAACGCCAGAAGAGTGACAGCAGCCGCAAAGGAGAGAGGAGACCCCGGAGCACCGAAGAAGCGGACCAAAATACGCACAATCAAAAAGGTACGGAACAGCATGCCCCCACGGGCTACTTGTAAACAGCATGCCGCGATTCAAAAAATCCGAACTAACATCACGCGCTGAGCCAGCCCATGCACACTCAGTGAGTAGAATCGTGATTCCTAATCGTAACTAACATGGTGTTCACTCAGGCACAATGAAACAGAGCTCCTTCACAGAAATCCTCTGCATGCACAAAAAGAGGTCACGCCCTAAAATTTCAAAAAAGCACGATTAAGGCACGTATAAGCAGAGCGAGCCACGAACAATTAGCAGTAAAGAAACCAATCAATCAAACCGCATGAGCAGTCACAGCGAAAAACACCACCGCAAATTAGAAACCTGCCAGATATAATGATATAGCATTGGCGCCATTAAGAGGGTGTAGATGCCAACTCCTCTGACTTCCCATTTTTCCAGAAAGAAACCAACGAGACAAATATAAAGCAAGTCATTCTCCACCAGTTGGCAGTACACGGAACAAGGCATCACATAGAAGACAAGCCACTTCTTCTCGGAGTGAGCGTAAGTTGACACAGTACTATCCCTAGATTATTCACAATCTTCAAATATGGCACAAGTAGTAATTAGATACCATTACAATTGAATTACAGGAACAGAAGCCCGATTCCATCTTTACATCCGCCCTGAAGACGACCTCACAAACATCACACAGGTCCCCATCTACACAGGTCGAAACGCGTTGGCGCACAAGCAGAGATCGCGAACACCTTTTGTAGAAGACTAAGCGAGAACCAGCTCCTCTACACAAGCAAACGCAAATGCACAGAAAGACCACAACTTGCATTTTTGTTTAAACCATTTATAGACACAAGTACCCGACTCTGCTCAGGACCGCAATAACAGCTATAACTATAGGAGCCAACCGCTCAAGTTTCACAAATCAAACAGTTTCGGACAATTGACTACGGTTATGTAAAATAGATCTATTTGATAGCCTTTATGGTATTTTTTGTCACATTTTGAAGTCACTGTACAAATGTAAATATATATGTCACTGTATGTTGTATATAATAAGTGTTTGTCTAACGAGTAGTGTTCATCGAACCGAAAAGTTGATAAGCAAAAAATTGTTTTGCAGATCGCAGTCATTAAACAGACTAGCTGATAAAACAAATGTTGTAATCAATGGTGTCAGAGGCAAAATGTATGTTGTAAACACTAATTGAACAACAGCGGCCTTGGGAGGTGTGAACTGGCGGACGGGTGCTGCTGCACTTTCACTTTCGCTTTCTCGCCCTTTCCTTGCTCTGGCCCGGGAGTGCCTCATGCCGATCCCCTGATATCTGGAAGACCTGCACTCGACCCTGACTGGCTGTTGAAGTTCTGGTTGACCCTGTTTCCTCTGGCTGAGCGAGGGACGTCTTTTTGTAACCGACCGCCCTGCTGTTCGAGATGTCGACCAAATCGGAGGTAGACAAGCCGAAGTCTAAGGCTACCAGGCGGGGAGGCTATACCCAATCCAACAATATGGATCGCTATGCCCAGCAGAAGGGGTCGCCTGGTGGATCGGGACAGTCGCTGGAAGCACAGAAGGCCGATCCATCCCCAGCCTCAGAGTTATCATTGCAGGACATCAAGGGGGCGATTGAGGGGATGCAATCATCGATTGGGCGACAGTTCGAGACCCTGGCGCACAAGGTGGACATGATTTTGGTTGATGTCAACTTGATTCGCGCGGACCTGGGCAAAACCAATGAGCGGGTCAGGTCCCTGGATCTCAAGACCACTGGCCTCGCGGATGATGTCTCGGAACTCCAGGTTGAGGTTCGCAAGTTACGGACCGCGAATGACCTCTCCGCTCGCCGGCTCGAAGACTTTGAAGGTCGGGCCCGGCGCAACAATGTGCGCCTTATTGGGGTCCCGGAAACTTCGGAGGAGCTCTCCGTGGATTTACTCGTCGAGGACTTGGTGGTGAACCATCTTGCGCCTAAGGGCCTCTGCAAGTTTTTTGCGGTTGAGCGGGCCCACCGAGTGCCTGGCGGACGGCCTAAGGTGGGAGCCCCCCCCGCGACCGATTGCCGCCCGGATCTTTAATTTTCGAGACCGAGACGCTATCCTGCAAGCATCGAGGGTGAAAGACCCGGTGCCTTTTCAGAATACCTCTGTGAGCTTTTATCCTGACTTCACCCAGATGGTGCAGAAGCAAAGGCAGAGTTTCCTGGGGGTGAAGAGGCGGCTTAGGGAGATGGACCTGAAATATGCTATGCTTTTCCCCGCCAGGCTACGTGTGGTGGATGAGGATCGGACTTTCTTCTTCGAATCGCCGGACATGGCAGGGGACTGGTTGGATGCGCTCCCTCGGCGCCAGCCCGACGGAGACCGAGTGGCTGGAGTGGAAGGCGACCGTGATGGACAGGAGTGATACCTCCGGTGTCGGTCTGTTTTGACTCAGCCCCGGACAGTGACTAGCACCCTACTGCAGTAATGGGAGGGCGGCGGGGGGGAAGATAGGAGCCCTTTCCTCCCTTGGGGTACTTTTTGTAGATTTGTTTTTGATAGGGCGACAGGCACACTGCAAGTTGGGGGGGCTTTGTAAGCTGACGCAGGGGTGCAGGGAGGGGGGGGGGGATTTGGGATGTTGGGGTTGTTGTTGGGGTTTTTTTTCTTGCAAGGCGTAGTAATTGTTGTCAGTATTGTCCGATTGTGGTTCTCCGGGGGGGGGGGGGTGGAGGTCTCTTTGCGTTTGGGGATGGGGGGTAGGGGCTTAAACATAATTAGCTGGAATGTTAATGGCTTAGGGGATCGTATTAAACGGGGGATAGTCCTACAATTCTTGAAACGGACCTCGCCAGATGTGGTCCTCTTGCAGGAGACCCACCTTATAGGGAATACGTGTTATGCACTTAATAGAAAGGGTTATAAATTCATTGCTCACTCAGGGTTCTCCTCGGGCTCTAGGGGTGCGGGCATACTTGTTAGAGCTTCCCTACCATTTGAGGTTGACTCCACCATTGCTGATGATAGGGGGCGCTTTGTGGCTGTGGCGGGGAGGTGGGAGGGAAGAACTTTGGTATTGGTTTCTGTTTATGTCCCTCCTGCCCTGCAGGCCTCCACGTTTGCTGATCTGGGCAAGGCCTTGTTGGAACTCCCTGAAGGGATGCTGGTGTTGGGAGGAGACTTCAATGCGGTTGGATCTGGATTGCTCGATAGGTACCCGCCCAGGGACACCGGGGGGGCTCAGAAGTGGCTTCCCGACTTTATAGATACTTTCGGCCTGGTAGACTGTTGGAGGCTACGGCACCCCACTCAGAGACAATATACCTTTCACTCCGGGGCCCACGGTAGCCTCTCTCGGATTGATTACTTGCTCACTCTGGCTGCGCACGCCTCATTGGTATCTGAGGCTAGGCACATGGCACGGGGTATATCCGATCACTCGCCGGTGTGGGCCCGTCTGGATATTGGCCGGGTAGTGGGGGGCAGGGTGGCTCCCATTAACCCCTGGTACTTTCGTGACCCCAAGCTGCGCAGTGCATTGCTGAAGGCAGTTGATCACTATTTTCAGGATAATCAGGGTTCAGTTGAATCTGCGGTGTCCTTGTGGGAAGCGTTTAAGACCGTATTGAGAGGGGAGGCCCTTTCCTTGGTAGTGGCCACCAAGCGGCGGAGAGACGCCGAGGTGACGCAAGTTGAGGACGAGATTGCGGCTTTGGACGTGGCCTTGGAGGAGGAGGTTGCAGCAGCCACACTGCATAATTTGAGCTTGAAGCAATTGGAATACAGGGATTTGGTGACGAACGCTGCCAAGACCCTCAATAGGGAGCAGCAGGGTCGATTGTACGATGTCGGTGATAAGGCCGGGAAACTGTTGGCGTGGTTGGATAAAAAAAGAGCGTGTTAATCGAGTAGTCCCGGAGTTGTCGATGGATGGGGGAGAGGTGGTCACTGACCCCGACGGTATAGTCCAGTGTTTCTCGGACTATTTTCGTACGGTATACACCTCGGTTTCGGATAGGCCGACTGAGGACTCGTGCGACCTTCTGAGGGAAATTGCTCTGCCCTGCCTTTCTGCCATAGATAGGGATGACCTCGATGGAGATATAACTGTTGACGAAGTGGCGTGTGCTATCCGTGCGCTGCGCTCGGGTAAGGCCTCGGGCCCAAATGGTTTGCCGATTGAGTTGTATAAGCTTCGTCCGGATAAGTTGGCCCCTCACCTGCGCGCCATGTTCGTGGAGGCGCGGGTGAATGGGTTTCTTCCGCTCGATTAACGGCTGGCGACGATTGTGGTAATACACAAAGACGGTAAGCCCCGGGATAAGTGTGGTTCCTATCGGCCGATATCACTTCTCAACGCCGAGCCGAAAATCCTCGCCAAGATCCTTGCTAACCGCCTGGTCCGGGTGCTTGGAGATTTGATCCACCCGGACCAGTCGGGCTTTATCCCGCACCGTAACACTGCACTGAATCTTAGACGCCTTCATGGCGTGATCGCTAGGACGGGCACGATACGAGAGCCGGCCATTGTGGCGGCCCTCGATGCCACGATGGCTTTCGATACGGTGGAGTGGGCATACCTGTGGGCTGTGCTAGCCAAGTTCGGCTTCGGGCCTGGCTTTGTAGGCTGGGTGAGGTTGCTTTATGAGGGGCCCCTTGCTAGCGTCGTGGTGAACGGGCGGGCGTCGGCACCGTTCGAGCTCGGGCGGGGCACCCGGCAGGGCTGCCCCCTGTCGCCGTTGTTGTTTGCCCTTGCTCTTGAACCGCTGGCGGCGTGGATACGATGGCACCCAGATATACGTGGGATTCGTTGGTCGCCTGACCACGAGGACCGTATTTCGCTTTACGCCGACGATATTCTGTTATACCTCACCTCGCCTAAGAAATCTCTCATAGTGGTTTGTGACGTCCTGACTTCTTTCGGTAGGAACTCTGGTCTTGTTATTAATTGGGGAAAGTCATACTTGTATGTCCTGTGTGGTGATGTCCCGCCTGTCCCGCGAAACTGCTCGATCCAGATCGCCCGGCAGGGCTTTTTGTATTTAGGGATCTATATTTCCACTGACCCCACTCTACGATATGAGAAAAACCTGCTCCCTCCCTTGGCACGTTTGCGGCGGGACGTGGCGGGACGTGGCGGGTTGGCGGCGGTTGCCGCTTTCCCTCCTCGGCCGCGCCGCCCTGTTTAAAATGATGTCTCTTCCCCGTTTCCTCTATGCCTTGCAGAATACCCTTGAATTGGTCCCGGCCAGTTATTTCCGAGAGGTCGAAAGCCTCCAGCGCGCGCTATTGTGGGAAGGGCGACCGCGTATAGCGATTGCTAAGTTGACGCTTCCGTGGTATGACGGGGGTATCGCGCTTCCAGACATTCGGCGTTATTATTGGGCCACTCAGTTGAGCGCGATTAACCATGGTGTTTATGGTCCGGCGCTGAGCCCCGGCTACGCCATGGACCGGTGGTTGCTGCGCGGGGGTAATTACCACAGAGCGTTGTACTCGAAGTCGTTGGACTTAACCCTTACGGGGCCCACCAGGGTGGCCGTGCACGTGTGGAAGGTGGCGACAGATTCACTGGGCTGGAAGGGTAAGCTTACCCTTGCCACCCCGTTGTTTGACTCCGATATTCTGGGAAAGCTTTGGCATACGAAAGGGTTTGAGAAATGGGACCTGATCGGTATATCCAGGGTTGGAGACCTTTTGGCTAAGGGTAGGGTGAAGTCATTCGAGGAGCTGCAGAAGGAATATGAGCTAGGGAGCACGGAGTTCTTCCGATACGCTCAAGTGTGTCACGCCTTGCGGTCAGTCCTTGTAGAGGGGGAGACGGTGCCTGAGTCCTCTCCGTTAGAGGACCGGATCCTGGATGGCCATATGCCAGAGAGTACGATCTCTCTCATTTACAAGAAACTAATTAATGTTCGGGCAGATCTTCTTCTAGGGCTGCGCGATCAATGGACTAGGGATGGCCTCGAATTAGATGATGAGGATTGGCAGTATGCAGTTTCTTCCCCCAAAGAGGTCGCGATCCCTGCGCGCCTGCGGCTGGTGCAGCTTAAAATACTCCATAGAGTTTACGTGACAGGGCCTAGGCTGGTCCATATGGGTTTCTCTGAGGAGGGCTTATGTAAGAGAGGCTGTGGTATGGTGGGCACCTTCCTACATATTATTTGGGAATGCGGTGCGATCATGGAGTTCTGGAAGCGAATCCACGATGTGATGGGGGAGGTGACGGGCATCGCCATGCAGCCGGAGGCGCGGTGTTGTCTCCTGAATATTTGGGGTCCTACTGACCACGACGCGGCACAGACTCAGTGGGTGACCCTAGGGAACATGGTAGCTAAGCGCGACATTGCTCGCCTGTGGGGCTCTACTAGGCCTCCTACATTGACAGCGTGGATGGAAAACATGGATTGGAGCATGTTTAGGGAGAAGACAGTGTATTGTGCTCGAGGGCGCCCCCGGAAATGGCATACCGTATGGGGGCGATGGAACCAGTACAGAGGGGGAATATGCCTGCCCCCAGACCCGGACCCGCCTGAGGAGCAGCTCTCCCCTTAGCATTCCTTCCGGCTTTGTATTCTTTGCCGGTATGTGTTTGCCTTTTTGAGTCTCTGCCTTCCCCTCCTTTCCCTTACTATAGACCTGTGTCTGATGGACGAAATGGGGCTCGCTCCCCCTGCTGGGAACCCTTTTTGTGCTTTAAATACTTATCGCCTTGCTTGTGTTTAGGTTTGGGTTGGTGTTTATTTAAAACAGAACCTTTTGATTCTCCTGTCAGTGAAATGTGGACGCTCACTTGTGTTCTGTTTCTAAAGCTGCCGTACCTCCGGGTTGTCAGCTGAATAGCTGTGTCCCTGACTTAAAAGAATAAAGGTTTAAAAAAAAAAAAAAAAAAAAAAAAATTACAACCTGGTTTTGCAAGGGGGGTCCCATGAGTTTTTGGCCCTGGGCTCGGCAGCCATCTAGGGAAACCTACCAAACCCACACATTTCTGGAAACTAGACACCCGGGGGAGTCCAGCGAGGTATGGCTTGTGTGGGTCCCCCAACATTCTCCTACCCAGAATCCACAGTTAACATCAAATTTCACTGAAAAAAATCACTTTTTTCTCAAATTTCTGTGTGGGAAAGTTCTGGAATCTGCGTGGATCCACAAATTTCCTCCCACCCAGCGTTCCCCAAAGTCTTCCGAGAAAAATGGTACCTCACTTGCGTGGGTGGGTCAAGGAGTGTGCATGACATTGCTAACCCAGGATGAAGATTCAGAGATTGCTATGAGAGGACTGGGAAAGCAGGGCACATGAGTATTGAAAGCTCTTTGGATTCAGGAGACTGCTGTTTCTGTTGGCGCTTTGGTGATCGCTAGAAGCAGTTCATATTGTAAAAATACTTTTAAAATTACCTCAAATCCTTTCAGATTTTTGCCTCAAATGGAGGTGAAATCTGCAGTGAAAATCTATGGAAACAACATTAATTTGAGTATTGTTCATTATATGACCAAAATGGCGTACACAACTTAACATAGCACTGAGTGTAGTTAAACATTCCTGAGGGTTTTGAAAGTAAACTAATTGAAATATGGAGGCTTTTTATCCCAGTCACTTTTCAGATGCCTCTAGCCAGTCAAGTCTGAAAGTCAGCTGAGCGTTCATTAATTAAAATAAGAGTATATCAGTCGGTACCATTGGTGTTAATCAATGGTTAGAGAACCTGTTATCCCCTGCTTACTTGGACCAAGTCATTCCTCTTTCCTTTTTTGTGCCTCTCAATACGTTCTCTCTTTTAAACAGAGATAGAATGCCTGTATTTAATTTCCTCAAATTCATAATTCTTTGCAAAATTTCTCAAAATTTTAACACGTTATGAAGTATTTGTCTGCATATTTGGACTGCCCCTGGCGGCCGTTGGATTCCCTGCTTTTAGAAAGCACTACTTTTGTCATTCCAGTCCCGATGTTCCACCAATCAGGATATAATATTAAATTTACTGATTACTGACTCAGTCCTTGCTTACACACAACCCTGAACCTGACACCCCCCTCCTTTGGTCTCCCTTCCAGGCCCTCCCCAGGTCTTTTCCGCCCAACGGTGTAGTGCTTAATCAGTACAAGGCAAATAGAACAAAAGGTTCCATGGATCTCATACTTGTGGGCAGTGTTCTTTGTGTTGCATATGGCTTCCTTTGGAAACCTTTAGCATGAATATTCGAATCGGAATCTGCTTATTCATTGCAGTTACATCACAACAGTGTTTAATTAAATTAGTTAACCACTGTTGTGACGTCACATAGGTGGAACGCTCACTTCCCGTTTTTCCCGCTGCTCCACCTGTGTGTCTAGAGGCCCGAGCGTTGCAGCAGAATAGCAATTTGTGGTCTCCTCCTCCTCCTAGGTCTGACCGAAGGGGGACTGGAAGACATGGGCTGTGCTATGCCTGTGCCAGCAGCCTTCTCTCCCCGTCAACCTAGGTCTCTGCAGTGCCATATTAAGGAGGAAATGAAGCTGCGCTGACGAATGACTCTGAGAGACGCGATCAGTGCACTGCTAGCTCTGGATTCCAAAAGGCCTCTACATGGCAGAGCAGCGCATGCGCTGCTTTCGCCAGGCCGAGACCTAAAAAGGGTCATTTTTTCACTGTGAAATTGTGGTGTGTCCACGTTGCGTTTTGCGCCGTTTCCTGTTGCGGGCACTAGGCCTACCCATACAAGTGAGGTACCATTTTACTCGGAAGACTCTGGGGAACGTGGGGTGGGTGGAAATTTGTGGATCCATGCAGATTCCAGAACTTTCTACCACAGAAATGTGAGGAAAATGTGTTTTTTTGGACAATTCTTTCAGGTTTGCAAGGGATTCTGGGTAACAGAACCTGGTGGGAGCCAGTCAAGTCACCCCATCCTGGATTCCCCTGGGTGTCTAGTTTACAAAAATGTATAGGTTTCCCTAGGTGCCGGCAGAGCTAGGGTTCAAAACCTACAGCTAGACACTTTGCAAAAAAAGGGTAATTTTTCATTGTGAAAATGTGGTGTGTTCATGTTGCGTTTTGAGCCGTTTCCTGTCGTGGGAACTATGCCTACCCACACAGGTGAGGTACCATTTTTATCGGGAGACTTAGGGTAATTCAGATTTGTAAAGCAACTGTTATTACCTTTTGAATTTCGATGCATTTCTGCCTTCCACATGAAAGACAATGAGTAAAAAAAGAAGTCATTTTGAAAAATGACCGATTATTCTCATGCTAGTAGGAGTATTCCCAATTTCAGAGATGTGCAAATATCTACTGTTTCTAAACTCTATATTTTGTTCCCATTTCAGAAACACATAGGTGTCTTTCATACCGATTTTTCCATGTATACATTTTCCCAGAATAATTGCTATACCCGGTACATAATAAAAAACCATTGCAAGATGCTGCTTAGTTTTTGGCTCTGGGTTCGTCGGGTTCTTGGTGAAACTACAAGTCCTATAAAACCCCACAACCAGTAAGGTCCAGCGGATGTAACGGTATATTGCTTTCAAAAAGCTGTCATAATTAGAAGTTACAGGTGAAAACGTTGACACAAAAAGCTGTTTTTTTCAACTAATTTTCATTTTTTCGTATATTTAACTGTTAGTGTCTATAAAGAAACCTTGATGGATTTACACAAATGACCCCTTGTTAAATTCAGAATTGGGTCTACTTTTCATAAAAGTATAGCTTTCCAGGATCCATTATTGCTTTCATACCCATTTCTACCATTAACTGGAAGGAGGTTGAAAGCACAAAAAATAGCAAAAATAGGCTATGTCCCAGAAAAATGCCAAAACTGTTAAAAATGTTTGGTTTTCTGACAAAAAGTCTGTCATTCCCTTAAAGCTGGGAAAATGGTGATTTCAGCGCCACAACCCCTTTTTTGATACCGTTTGCAGGGAAAAACCCAGACGCTTTCATTTGCACCACTTTTTTCCCATTTTTCCCCCAAAAAACAAAATGTAGCTGTATTTTGGCTAATTTCTGGGTCCCTTCCAAGGGAATCCACAAACCCTGGGTACATTTAGAATCCCCATGATGTTAGAAGAAAAGGACGCAAATTTGGCGTGGATACCTTATGTGGTCAAAAAGTAACAGGGGTCTAAGCGCGAACTACCCCAAATAGCCAGAAAAAGGCTTAGCACGTGGGGGAAAGGCCTAGCAGCGAAGGGGTTAAGCTATAGAGTGTTAGCATGTGATCTAAACAGAAAGAGCGAGTCTATGAATGATGAACCCTTCTAATGGAACAAGTAACATGGACACTGAACATTATTTTGTAGGAATAGACAAAGAATGTCACAATACTATAGTAAAGGAGCAGAATCCCTTATAAGATCACACTGAAATTGTTTCCGGGCGGTAGAAGCCATCTCAACAGACAGGTGCCATTAGGCTGCCTCTGGAATTTTAACATGTTCTGGCCTAACCTCGCCATGTTTGTTTCTCTTACTTGAACACAAATTGATTTACTATATAAGGGAAGATGCCTTAAATCATAAATGTTTTACAGAATATAATTTCCAAACATTTGGGCCCAGTTATCGAATTCGCATCACCTGCATACTGCACCTATTAGTGACTCACAGATCCCATCTCGAAGGCAAATCCTGCAAAGAAAGCATACAGTTTCACGTAGACCCCTTCCTCAATCGGTTTGACTGGGTTTAAAAGCATCTGATTGAGCATTAGAATTGGAAACACCAGAATGACACTACACATGTAAATCTTGGGTCGATTCGCTGTAAATATTAGGACAAATATCTCCATACCTGAGATTCCAAGGTGCAGTTTTAACGTTTCTCCCCCCTTCCTGTCTTCGTGCAAAGATTCTAAGTCTCCTGAAATGGCAATAGATGTGGCTGTGGAAGGTGGTCTGCAAAGAAAGGACATTCAGACAGTAAAACAGAGAATTTCTATCTGCAAGCAGTTTAGCTGAAAAGAACATACTTGTGAAAGTCAATACTTTGGCTGAAGTACTCAAGTCGAGCGCAATGAGGACACCCCTTCCCTAATCGCTAATCCATGAGAAAGAATGGTAACCCGACTACAGCTTTTACTGTACGTATAAAGAAGGAATCCTGAAATAGTCTTCGCATTATCTAGCATTTGTGTGCTAGTAATCAGATTTTTTTGTTTGCGTGGAAGGTGTGGCAAAGCCAATATTTGAAGTTGGAGAACTTCTACTTCAAATTTGAAAGGAAGAAAAGCATTATAACTACAGCAGGCTTTTATTAAATACAATAAAGAAGCAACACTATTATGTGTAACATACTCTCATTTTTCACAAGAAACAAGTATGAAAAACACCGAACACTTTATAAAAAGCAGCGAGCATTGTCAAAGAATCTGGCCTTGGCAAGCTGGTGCGTTAGCACTTTTTTTTAATGCAAACATACAGCTCAAAATAAATATTGGAAAAGAATTAAGAATGCTGACGCCAGAACTTGGCAGTGGATTGCTATAAAACAATTTGACCACTGGGTACATTTTAATAGAAGGGCAGAGGTGCTTTCTAGCAAGCAGGTGCACTTAAAACAGGTACAGAAACGGTTTTTAGTTTTAAGGTGCATCTTGAGGAAAATAGGACTTGTTGGCGCAAATAAAACACACTGCTGTAATCTAAAGATATAGTTTAAACGCACAAAGATGACTAAAAAACATAAAACCGGATAAACACTTAAAAGAAATCATCGATAAGCAAAGTACTTGCCCACCAGCCATGAGACTGGAGTGCACTTCTTTTTAGGGTGATGTGCTCAGGTGATCACCCAAATGTAGTCTAACCCCTTTCCCATTTACCTATAGGTGCCCCTAGTTCAGGGAAGACATGGCTTGGCAGTTCGGGCTGGACTGTTCCATGAGGCACAGGGTCAGACTGATTTGCATAAGGCCATGTCTGAACTGGGGTGGCGGAGTGAGCTAAAGAATGATGATGGATTAAACCCAAATCAGTTGACTGGGGTGAGTGCTTACAATGTTCAACACTCCGTCCATCATCCCCTTTGGTTTTGCTTTGTTCGCCCTAAGTTGGCAGGGTATGCCCAGACGTGGGTCCCTTGTTCACTTTGCCACTGGATTCAAGCTAGCCTGGCTGATGATGGCTGATTACCCAGAAACCGGTCCCAGGATGCTTGTTTCCAGTCCAGGGAAGACATGGCTTGACAGTTCGGGCTGGACTATTCCCATGAGGCACAGGGTCAGACTGATTTGCATATGGCCATGTCTGAACTGGGGTGGCCATGTTCGACCACAGAGAAAGGCAAGAGACAGAAGGGGCAAGAGAAATAAATAATATGACAAATGAGGGGGCACTAAAGTGGGGTGAGACAGCAGAGGAGGCAAGAGCAGTGATACTAAATAGAGGGAGGAGAAAGCAAAGGTCTAGAGAGCAACAGTGTAGGGGTGAGGGAGTGTACGAAGTGGCAGAGCGGAGTAGAGATGGTGAATGAGTAAGAGTGAAAGAGGTGAACAACAACAGTAGGAGAGAGAGGACGCAGTGAAATCAAACAAAAGGTTGCAGAGTCAGTCGTAGAAATTTAGTGGAGCAGACTACAAACAAATGCAGAAAAATCAAGTGCACTGTTATGTAAAATAATTCTGATTTAATTTTTCTATTAGTTTTCATTTCCACTCAAATGAAGCTGGGGACTCTAAAAAAAAAAAAAAAAAAAACTTCTGAAGGCTGTAATATACAGATAATAAAACAAACCATATAAGAAGTGTCTCATGATAACCAGATGCTCAGTCACTACAGTTTATACTCTAGATTTTATTTGGCAAAGGCCTTAATTACCTGGTCAATAAAGTCTTTACAATTCTCCAAATGAAGTAAGAGTAATTTGTAGTGTGACAGAAACAGGGATCTGCCGAAAAACTACAGATGGCCCAGTCCACCATAACTTTGGTTCCCACACATCCGTAAGAGGCATAGCAACCGCCGGAGTTTTGACGGCGGACCATTAGATTTATCAGGTGTTGAGCAAGGCCACCGGTTTAATGAACAAGATTATCTAGCTGCACATTCCCCACCTTTTTAATATTTTCCATGCGTCACAGTGGATACGGAAGATTTTTCACCAGTACCTCGGCGCCGTGTGGCTATGCACCAATGCCTATCTGCTCCAGAAATGACACGTAGAGCCTGTAAAGGTGCCACCCCTGTGCGCTGATGCCAGTTAACTTCGAGGCTGTCTGCGCCCCCAGAAGCTGAGCCTCAAGAGCAATACTGATCGAAAGAAGTGTGCAGATTCCTAGACTTGGGATCTTATTAACATGTTGAGTGCAAATACAGAATGGGGAGGAAGGGAGGGCCGGGTGAGGAAGCTGAGGCTAAATAGAGCCTCTACCACAAAGAACGTTACCAAAGGTAAGTAACTTGTTTTTCTGCTAGCGACTTCTAGCAACAGATTCCACACCTTTTGAACAGATATCAAAGGCATACCAATTTGGAGATAAGCCTGTGAGTGAACTCAAACCAGAAAGTCCAGCAGGACGGAACAGGCAAAACATCCCTCTCAGCGAACTAAACCATCCAGACAATAGTGTTTCGGGAACTTATGGAGGTACACCCACATAGCTGCCTGGCAGACGTCTAGGACAGGGACTCTGCGTGCTTTATTTTATTTATTTTTAAAGTTTTATATAGCGCTGGCTAGACCCAGAGGTATCAGAGCGCTTTACATGAGTAAGATAATATAAACATGGCATCCAAGTAGATAAAGGATAATGAAACAACATGCAAAGTATACACATCAAAATAGATAAACAGGTGCAAGAGATAAACATTCAAGTAATTAGGTGGGTGATGTTAAGGAAATGGACAAATAATTGGGCAAATATAACATGGTGATTGGGGGTCAAGTGCAGGTCACAGTTTAGGACCCCCAATAATAATTGGGCCAACATGGCATACAAGTAGATAAGGAATAATCAGGACAACATGCGGGATATACAAATCAAACAGGTAAACAGGGGCAAACTGGAATGAGTACGCAGTCCTCCTGCAGGCTGCTTTTTGGACAATGTGCAGCAGATCTTTATGCAGAGTACGATCCAGCAAGAGATGGTTATCTTCTGCACAGCCTTCCCTTTTTTCACTCTAGTGAACCCCACAAAGAGCTAATCGTCCACCCGGTGGTCTTTGAAATGATCAATGTAAAAACTAAGCGCTCTTTTGGAATCCAATCAATGGAGCCTCTCCTCCTCCTTAGGGAGGTGAGGTGGAGCATAAAAGACCAGCAAGGTGATGGATTGACCGGTAAATTGGAGACATTTATGGCAGAAAGAAGTCTTGAGTCCACAGAACTGGGTTGGCTAGGAAGGAGGAGGTGTATTGTGGCTGGACACAAAGAGCCTAAAGCTTGCTCACATGCCGTGCCAAGGTGATAGCAATAAGGAAAACAGTCTTGATATTAAAGAGCCATAAAGGGCGGCTGAGGAGTGGCTCTAATGGAGAGCACATCAGATTAGTCAGGACCAGATTAAGGTCCCACTGGGGCATTAAAAAGCGATAGGGAAGGGTATATGCAGCAGCCCTTTAAAAAAACAAAAGTCACATCACAACCTGGTGACTTATTTATTATTTATTATTATTTTATTTATTTATTATATTAATTTCTATGGTGCACAGCTACCCACAATGGGGTCTCCCGGCGCCGCCGATGACATGGCGAAAAAGGGATCACTGTGGTTAAGATTTATTGGCGAGGAAAGAGCCAGGTCTTCAAGTTCTTTCAGAAGTTATGGAAGCAAGGTTCCAGTTTTAACGGCAGAGGTAGTGAATTCCAGAGTTTAGGTGCCATGCACGAGAATGAGCGGCCGCCCATGCTGGACAGCCTAAAACGGGGGATATGAAAGTTGCCCTGAGAAGAGGATCTGAGAGAACGGACAGGAACGTAAGGACGAATGAGAGATTGCAGGTACGCAGGGGCCGTCTGATGTTTCATTTTAAACATTATGCACAGTGTCTTGTATTTGATGCGATTTTCTATACGCAGCCAGTGTAGATCTTGAAGAAAAGGAGAGACGCAGGTCCTCCTGGGAATATTACACAGGAGGCGGGCCGCTGAATTTTGGACTAACTGCAGTTTCCGCAGAATCTCCTGGCTGCCCCCCAAGTATAGTACATTCACGTAGTCTAGGCGTGATGTAATTAAGGCCTGAACTACTGTGCGCTTGGTGGAGTCCGGGAGCATCCAGAGGATCTTCCGTAACCATCTCAAAATGGTAAAACAGGTAGCTGCAACACTGACCACCTGTTGCCGCATCAAGAGTAGATCGTCCATAATAAAGCCGAGGTTCCGCACCTGCTTCACTGGCTGGGGAAGAGGACCCATTGTAGTAGGCCAATGTTGGGGGCCCCAAAGGTGTTTTTTATTACCTAGTATCAGCACCTCCGTTTTCTCACCATTTAGTTTTAGAAGATTAGTCTGCATCCACTCCGCCACCTTACCCAGACCAAGCTGAAGCGAGGAGGGAGAGCTTTCCTCTCCCGCTGATAGTGAAAATATAATCTGGGTATCATCTGCATATGAGTAAAGAGCTAAGCCAGAGGTCTCCACAATATCCGCCAAAGGACGTATATAGATATTGAAAAGCAGAGGGCTAAGTGAGGACCCCTGGGGAACTCCATATGCAGATGGGCGGATAGAAGATGAGGCAGTTTGTGAAAAGATCTGAAAGGAGCGATTCTGTATAAAGGAGGCCAACCAGGCCAAGGCTGAACCCGCTACCCCTGCAGACCCGAGGGCGTTCAATAGGATGGAATGCGACACAGTGTCGAACGCGGCACTTAAATCCAGAAGGATAAGAGCCGCCGATTCTCCCCTGTCAAGCAGAGAGCGGAGATTCTCGGACACTCCTAGTAGCGTGGTCTCGGTGGAAAAATGCGAACGAAAGCCTGATTGAGAGGGATGGAGAAAACCGGACGATTCTATGTACAGCAACAAATGGGTGTTAACATGTCTCTCAAGAATCTTGGAGAACATAGACAGCAAAGAAATCGGGCGGTAGTTTGAAAGAATTTTGGGGTCCGCTGGAGGCTTTTTAAGAAGAGGGACCACCATAGCCCGCTTCCAGTCCTCAGGGACAGTAGATTCTCGAAGGGAGGCATTTAAGAGGGCCTGAATAATAAGAAGGGAATCAGGGGAGAGCGGACGAAGAAAATCCATCGGAACTGGATCCAGAGGGGAACCATATTTGACCTTGGATAAGCAATCAGATAAAGTTTGTTGATCCAGCCTGGGCCATTTGAGTAACAAAGGGCGGGCAGAGACAGGGACTGGCAGTGATGGTACAGACTGCAAAGAAGAAGATGGAGGCTGAGGTCCCAAAAGGGAACGGTAGATAGTTTCTACTTTGGTGGTGAAAAAGTCTGCAATCTCATTGCAGCGAGGCTCGTCCAGCGAAGGTGGAGATGGGGAGGCCTTGGAACCAGCCAGATTTTTGACCATAGCAAAGAGTGCCCGAGGGCGGTTAGAATAGTTATTTATCTTAAACAACAAAGGCTGATCTGGCAACTGAAAGATAACATTTAACAGAGCCTCAAGCAAAACTTGCTGGGCAAGAGAAAGAAAAAAATAACAGAATGACAATAACTTGGCTTGGAGGGGGTCTATCGGGTGCGAGCGGAATCAAGCCACGAATTTACCCCATCATACGTTTATACAGTTTTGTCAAGGGATGCCTGGCTGCCAAGATGACATCAAAGAACTCCAGAGGGAGGTTGAAGGTGTACAGCTGTCGTTGCTCAATCTCCACGCATGAAGATGGAGATTGTGAAGAACTGAGTGAGGAACTCTGCCTTTGCCTTGTTGCTGCAACAGCACGTCCTCCCGGAGGGGAAGCCATATCGTAGGGGATATGCTGAAGCCCAGATGTTCTCAATCTCTTACTCTGTCTGTGCCCAATCTCGAGTCACTAGGATGACTTGGGCCTGACCTGTCCTGAACTTCTTGAGAACTCGGGCAGGAGTAAAGCAATACACGAGTTTTAAGTTCCACTCGAGGCAGAATGTGCAGTAGAGTGAGAGACGCCTTCGAAACTCCAAAACGCAGAAGTTCTGACATTGTCCATTCTCAGCAATTGCAAACACATCGACCAATGGTTCTCCCCATTCGCGGAAGAGTTCTTGAGCCACCTTCGGGTGCAACTGCCAATTGTGATTGGCTAGGCTACGACGGCTGAGCTTATTCGCTTTGGGATGACCCCAAAGCGAATAACATCAAGCTGATCAGGAAAGTTCTTCCCTACATCCCAGACACCCTTAGGAAAACGGTAATGGGAGCCCTGGTCTTATCCCGCATTGACTACTGTAACTCCCTCTATTTGGGAGCAGGAGAAAAACAGCTGTCTAAACTTCAGGCAATCCAAAACGCGGCAGCCAGAGCCCTACTAAACATTCCCAGACGCCACCCCACATCCAAGGCTATTCGAGAGCTACATTGGCTCCCAGTCAGGCGCCGAATCCATTTAAAAACTCTCTGCCTGGTCCACAGATCTCTCCACGGCAAGGGACCCGACTACTTCAATAACCTACTGCCCCGATACATCCCCCCGCGCGTACTGAGGTCATCCACCCTTGACCTCGTCTGCCTACCCAGAATAAATAAAGCCCGGTGGGGGGGGAAAGTCCTTCTAATACCAAGCGGCAAAAATCTGGAACTCGCTACCCCCAGCTCTTCGTGCCCAAAAATCTAAAACGCGCTTCAGAAAAGATCTAAAAACCTGGCTCTTTGTCTAGATCAACCTGCTCCTCTGCCTCTCTCTTTTCTGGATCTGTTAGCGCCAAGACGCCGCGGCATTCGTGCGCTCTACAAATACTTCAGTCAGTCAGTCAGTCAGTCAGTCAGTCAGTCAGTCAGTCAGTCAGTCATTCAAGGATCCTGCCAAGCAGTTCACCACCAGGAAATTTCTTTGGCAGTCCAGCCATTTCCAGAGGCTCAAGACCTGATGGTACAAGGTCCGTGACCCCATCCTGCCCTGATTTTTGTAGTACCACATGGCAGTGGTGTTGTCCATGAGCAGCTGCACCAATTTTCCTTTGACGGACGGACGGAAGACTTTCAACGCCAAGCGGATGACCCTCAGTCTCAGAAGGTTTAAGTAGAGCTAGGAACCAGCCAAAGAACAGAAGCCTCTGATCTTCACCTCTTCCAGATGGTTGCTCCAACCCAGAAGCAATGCATCCTTCACCAAAGTGAGCTCTGGGTGGGGAATGGAGTGGGGTCTACCGATGACACAATCCCAGACCAGCAACCACTACTGCAGATCTTATGCAGTTTCCTCTCAAATCTGAACCTGGTCGGGGAGGTCCCCTTGATGTTGGGCCACTAGATCTTCAAATCCCTCTGCAGAATCTGCATATGCCACATGGTGTACTCGACCAACAGGATGCAGCAAGCTATTAGTCCTAGCAGCCTGAGAGTTGACCGACTTAAATCCGGGACAGAGCCTGAAAAATCGGGATCATAGCCTGAAAAATCGGGATCATAGCCTGAATGTCCTAGACTTATTTTCCTGGGGAAAGGCACAAATCCAAACAGTTTCCACAATGACTCAGATGAAGAGGAGCGTCTGAAAAAGCGTCAGGTGTGACTTCAGCACATTGATAGAGTACCTCAAAGATGACAAGAGGTTCATCGTAATCTGGCGATGGTGGACTACTGCCTGAGGGTGACCTAGTCTTTAAAAGCCAGCCACTGAAATAGGGAAAGACTGCCAGTCATCCCCTCCGAAGTGTTGCTGCCACAAATGCCATCACTTTTGTCAACACCCGAGGGGCACTGGTGAGAACAAAGTAGAGCACAGCAAATTGAAAGTGCTCCTGTGCCACCATGAACTACAAGCAGTTCCGACGGGCTCGACCCAAAGCACCACAGGCTCATCTGAAAGGGATCTGTCACAGACATTTGTTTGCAACGGTCCCAATAGGGCTTTAAACCGGTCGTTCTAGCGGATGACTTCCCTTGCAAACTGAGAACATTCGAAAAATATTGATAAAAGTCTTAGAGAGCAAGGAGCTCCAGAACAGCGTCAGGTGGTGTGGAAAGAATGGAACAGACATCAGTACGCAGGGGTGGCATAGATATTGGCTTTGCATGTCATTTCGGGAGTGGAACGGTAACCTATCTGCGCACTGAGATACTGCTAAAAAATCTTACAGATCCAGTCGGAATTTTGGGAAATGCTCAAAATGAGAGGAATCTGCAGCTAGAAGTCTCTATTAGAAAGCTGCATTATTTAGGGTGGGCATTCAGATGCAGTTTTTGGGTCTCGCATAGGCAGCATTACGCTGTCTCTTCGAGACATGCTGGAGTCAGGATATGTGGATAGAGCTCCACTTACTTCCCACCCATCTTTTTAAATGGATGCTGTCCCTGTCCTTTGTAAACAGTGGCTTTTCATTTGTCATTAGGCTTTGTAGTCCCTCTTTAGTACAGCCTTGTCTCTTCTTGTAACCTCCCATGAGGACACCCCCTGTTACATGTGTTGTTACGTCCTAGGTTTTAATTACAGCCTCAAGGCACTACTTTCTTAAAGGCCTTCAGACAGGACACTCACTTAAGTCCTAAACTCGATTGGCAGTGATTACTTTACTCGCTAGCACATCTCACATTTATATTAGATCTTCTATAAATTTCCCTTCATCAGCTCCACATAGAGTACAACCTAATCTGGAATTAATATAATATTTTGTCACATTTCAAAGCTACTAATTGTATACATGAACACAGCTATTTGAATGTATTTGTGGTACTGTCTTGCATGCAATGCATTATGGGTAGGGTAGATTTACCATATCTTCAAAGTTTATGATGCTCACTAGGGACCTCTAGGCACAGCTTTTGCTACTGCACCTAGACAAGCAGTGCTGGTGCCTTGCTCATGAGGGATATATAGGCGCAGTTTGTGCTACTACACCTAGACAAGCAGTGCTGGTGCCTTGCTCACAAGGGAAATCTAGGCACAGCTTGCTGTACTGCACCTACCACATCTCATTTATATTAAACCTTCTATAAATTTCACTTCATAAGCTCCACAGAGTACAACCTAATCTGGAATTAATATAATAAATATTTTGTCACATTTCAAAGCGACCAATTGTATTTGTACTTTGTACTTATAGTCGTGGCTTGTGAAAAGCAAGGCTGGTAGTAACTGCGCCTCTTTAACTGCCAGCCTTGCTGTTCATATGCAAGGAGTATAAGCACAAAGTGCGTGTTTAGGCACCGCTTGCAGGCTTTCAAAACATATAAATAAAAGACATTGTTATTTACAATGGCAATAGCTCAAATTCTCGAAATGCGAGACCTATTGCATTGCAAATGCTTGTTTTTCCTGCTTGCAAACATCCATGAAGGGAGCAAACCTAATCAACAGGGAAAAAACAGACAGCAACTCTCACTGCTAAACTAACAGCATGTCTTGGCTATTGTTATCTTCTTTTGCATATTTTTTTTTTTATCATGCAGAATGCCATAAACCAAGATTCAAACAGATCCTGGGGGGCGGGGGTGGGGATCTGTGTCTGGAAAACATGTGGTCCCACAGTGTCGGTAGCAGAAATAAACACCAGAGCAGCAGCACAATCTCTAAATATGGCAGGCCATATTCTACATAAATCCAAAAGTGATAAGGTTGAATTATTTCTAGAAGCAGGCCTAAGTGTTCGGACTGTCTGGCTTAAGATAAAGGACTACACATTACACTCTGATTACCTGCAGCCCTCGATGAGGCAAACAAAAGATAGATGTCACATGGATGAAATGTACATCAATATGGCCCAACAAAAAGCCACTACCAAGATTTGCGAACTGTAATCTTCAAGTCCTCAGTTCAAATTCGTGACAAGAAAGCATAAACGAGAAATGCTATCCTACCATTCAAGAAAGTATGTTCACTCAAGTCCTGACATCTGCCCATCCAGAAACAACAACGTGCATCTGATGTTTCCCTGGGAAATACTACAACTGTACACGTTTTTCAGAAACACCATTTTTAATGTGCATTCAAATGATTTTTGATGAACTCTATGTATAGTGAAATGTTATCAGAATTTGCATAGCACAAAAATGACAAATTAGCTGCAAAAAGATTGTTTTATTGTACAACACATTTTTTTTTACGTGAATGAGTTGTGCTGTAAACAAATTAATCTTTGTTATGCGAACTAAGATTTTACTATTCTCTTTTGTACAATTTGCAGGCAGTTTTGAAGGTTAGTACAAACCGGAGTGAAACTGAATACATACACTTGGCTGTTTTCTGCCGAGAAGTGTTTAAACATAGTGCATGCAGGAGATATCCGAGAATAGTCGCACCTTGTGATTAAACACATACAAGCTCATTCTGGAAGGCAACAAGTTCGAACAGCACGCTCGTGCCAAGAGAGAAAGTGAATTAAAAGGCTGATGATTCAAGTTCCGCTATACAGATCAACATTTAAGATCCTTCCATCAGCAGAGTGTTCCGGAGACTGCTAATGGACCCAGAAAGACACCGAGGGAAAAGGACAACCAGGAAATATTTCCAAGCGCCGATTGTCAATTGCCTAAAAGGTAAACAGCGGTCATTGCCCTTGCAATATACAGAATGTCCAAGACCACAATGCATTCAGTGTCTGGAGTTTTGAATAGTTTTTTTTTTTTTTTCCCAAGATAAGTTTAATTGCTGGCCGAAAGAAATCAAATTAAAATTGCAATTTGACTGTTAAAATCGGAGCGTTAGTTTTGTTCACATCAGTGGTAAAAAGGGGCAACGCAGTGAGCTGGCTGAACATTTGAGGAACATTGCAGATGAAAACTGTTATGGAGTTTAAAGATACAGTACAGGATTACTGTATGGTGGCAGCCTACTCCAGGGAGACCACGGTATTGCAACATTTCTTCAGCACTATGCGAGGCAGCAGAAGGGTATTGATAGAGAAGGCTTCTCCAACAAATAGCTCGGGATTTACTGGTAGCTCTCCAGCTACCTAAAAGTAATTCTCCTTGGTGCAGCCCAACCTACTAAATTAGAAGCTTACGATTGGTTGAATCAATATATGTATACTTGAAAAGTGTGTATTCAAGATGAAAGTGTGTCTATTTTCAGAACTCATGCGCTGATGTTTGGAGAAGAAAGGTATAATTTCCAAAAAATACTTACAGCTCATGTTCGAGCAATAAATCATGCCTCATTGGGGAGACTTATTACTCATATTGATACCTTGGTACCAGTGGTATTGCAGCTATGGCTGTTCGGTATTACCCAAGTAGAGGCATTCAACACTAATCTAGCCTTTTATTTACATCACTGCTGGCAACCCTGCCTGATAAACTGAGGTAATCGCTGGTGGTAAATCATGCATGGAGTGACCACTAATGTAATCTTGTTTGGTGTGGCCACTATGACGCCACTAATAATGTTGTTGCTCAAGATGATTTTCACTGAACATAAATAGCTCTTAGTAAAGAAAAGGTTGGAGACCCCCGTGATAGACCGATCAAACATCAGTAGTGTGTTTCTGAGATGTGTATGAGCCCAGGGAGCGTGCGCAACATTATGCTGGCATGTGAAGGGAGTGTGGAAGATAATTTTGCAGGCAGTGTATAGAACCAAGAATGACTTGATTTAATAATCCAGGAACCGTTTGGAAGCTCCCACATGTATATTTTTTATCTGAAGTCTACCCAAGAGTGCATAGAAGCCTAATGCTTGGAGGCACTGTTAAAAACAGCGAGCCGTTAGCCAGCAACACTTCAAAGCAAATTGAGTCACCTTGCTCAAAAGCAGAAAATATCGCCGTTCAGCAATCCAGTTTTACCTCTATAGTACCACTAGTCGATTGATCTCAGTCCCTAAGTCGTCATCTAGACAGGTCAAAACAGTATGCCAGCACCAACAAACACATCTTGCCACAATATGGTGCCATTTGGCATGCCACTGTGTGAATGATAGCTCAGACTTCTTTTGTACTGACACAGAGTTGGATGCTTAGGAATATAAAACAATGATTGGTTAGATTGGTCCACAAATCCTCTTCGCCACAATTCCTAATAATTTTATTATAATACTAGAAACTTCACATACGTTTTGACCTTCAGATGTCTATTATGGATTGTGTATACTCATGTGAATTAAATACATTTCAAATTACCTCAAAAGAGCTTACAGTTTTGGACAAAGCGCATCATGAACTATGGGCCTAATGTATCAAAGGGTTTTACTCATTCGGTCCCTATGGGGGAATGCTTTAATACATAAGGGCCTATATCCTTTGCTAACACTTCTCATTAAATTAATTGATTTGCAATCTGTAATTTGTTGTTGGTTGTCATGAAGGCGCGAACTGCTTTTCCTGAAGAGAATGAGACATTGTCCAAATACCAGGGTACGGGAAACGTCAATGAAACAGGTGAAAAATGAAATAAAAGAAATTACATTTTAATGAGTTTTTTTTATATGAAAAGGAATATATGTCCACATATTCTTAATATGTTTTTTTACTTGTTAAATCTCTATAGGGTGACGAGAACTTCATATAAATGATGCATACTTAACAGATCCATATGTAGACATGAATAAGGGATGGAAATACAAGCAGGTGGAGAAAAACTCTTAGGTGTTTACAATCATGATTAAATAAGGCTTGTCCAACATGGATGATAAGCATACAGGTTCACAAGAACTTTAACCCAGCCGGCAGCCCTGGGGATACGGGTGGTGATGTGATTGAATTTCCTAATTCAGTTGATTCGATAAGCAGCAGGTTGGAAGATCATTTTTAGTGGTGCAAGTTGGGACTCCGTAAGGCCTGGTAGTTCTCCAAGTATTTCCAGATTCAATTCTAGATATCTCTTGGCTTACAATTAGGTCTTCAGGTCAGACTTGAGAAGCAAATGAAAGACCTTATGTAAGAATCTGAGGAGAACTTTCCTTGATGTGGGTGTGCTAATTTATCTCTGTGTCTAGGATAACAATCCACAGATTTTGCCAATAATACAGTTTTACGTAATGCCACATTTAGTTATCTGCTGTTGTTTTTTAGAGACAGAACAAGAAATCGGGGTTTAGTTTATAAGGTCATATTTTTCATTCAATATTGTATTTTGGCTATTCAAGTTGTTAGGGTCAAAAGACTGCTTGGACGCTTCATTTTCATGTATATCTGTGTCAATCTCAGTATTTGTAAGAGTAGAAAGCATGTTTTGCATTAGTTCATCCAGTGGTTTTACCTAAGCGCTGAAGAGGGTGGAGGCCAATATAAAGTGTTGTTACACCAAAAGATGAAGGGGCTAGTTTGAAGTTCAAATGCTAAACTTAATTTGAGAGACAGTGTCAGAACCAGCTCAGAACTGTATCATTAAAGGCCATTTGAGTAGGGCCAGCATCAGCCTTCTTTACGAGAGGTCGTATATGGCTGATCTGAGAGATCCAGGCATACTGCCTTTCTGGAGAGAAGTAAATGATGCATTTTAACCCAGAAAACTGTGTTACCCAGAAAATCATTGTTCGACCATGAATGGGGGATGGGATTATCAGTGCATTGCAGTACCCTTGTCTTAGTGAATGTTTTTTCAATGGTTTGCGATAAGAGCAAAAGTGAGCCACTCAGTACAGATATTCCTTGGGAAGAAAGTAATGACAGCTGATTCTATCTCTTTCCTGAATTCAGTGACTTATTTGATAAGGAGCTCCCAAATTCCTCAATTCTGGAATCGATCTGGTGGATGGGTGTGGATGACTGTTGATTTAAGACGCCAAGTTCCTTAGTGCAGTGGCAGGTGTTTGTTACTCTGTGCAAAGCTCAGAGTACATTCTTCAGAAGCAGCCGCTTTTTGGAGATGCGTCTTGTGATCTTGAGCTGTGTGTGGGCGCCTTCTGATACATGCTTTCTTCATTTATATTCATCTGCTTTCAGTTTTTGTCTTTGCATGTTTATTTAGAGATAATACTAGCAAGCGTTAGTACTAGAATAATTTTATTAATCTTGTAAGAGAAGGAAAAATGGTGTGAGATGCTGTGAGACTAATTTTATTCTTGCAAATGTAAGATGGGAGCTATACTTTGGAGTCTAAGTGGCCATTCGAGAGGTAACCATGTCCTTGAAAACTCTATGCTTGATTTTTCTGAAGTCATTGTGTACTTCAGGATTTTCTTCGGAGTGCCTCATACAAGAGGAGTGAAGAAGAAACAGCGTGCTATAAATGATAGAACCAATTCACTGAAAGAGGCTGGATGATCAGGAGGACAGAAACAGTATGGGTGTTTGACAACACGAATTAGACAATGCAAACCTCACTTTAAAGTTATCTGTGTCCTTCTTATTTCTCTGCTTTTTCTTGTACAACTAGGTTAAGTCAGATCTCTGCTCTGTAGCAAGTACCACCTTAGAGAAGCTTCAGAAGCTGAAGTCGGTTCTATGGGAATTTTAAGACTGCCATATTCATGATTCTCAATGGTACCTAAATAGAAAAGGCCACCAGGTCACAAGTGAAATGGTAGGAAATGTGACATCACAGACAGACCAAGAAAATACAAACTACAGGGCACAGTGTGTTCGCCAAAATATGTAAAGTACCACCATCTTTTAAATAATGCTCGATTTTGTTGACCAAGATACACTCTTGGGTTTTCCTTCTAGATCTGTAAATTTCACTAGAAGCCCTTTAGAGGCTATCTTTATTTCTTACTTTTTTTCCATACAGACATCCGCAGAGAACTAAAGCTCGAGGTAATTATAGATTAGGAATATTGCGCCTACTTGATAGCAATAGCTCAGCTTGAAATATTCAGGACCGCACTGCTTTTCTCGTTTGTGGTAATGGTGTCTTGGCAGCCACATGAATTATCCAGATGTTTGTTGGCAAATAACCTGATGTACTGATTTATCTGTTTAGCTCGGAGCAAGACTGTAGTTCATTCTCATTAAAATCACAAAGATATTTCTTCAGTAATGCAAGGCAGGTCTTAAAATTCACAGCAGATGGCTCGTCAATGAACAAAGCATCAACTTCACTACTACTTTTAGCACAAGTGAAACCTGCAACGAAGAGTGTATTCCAGGGTAAATAAGTAAGACCAACATGATCACATTATCAGAGGCCAAGTACACGCAATATCAAATTCACCTCTGATTTTACTATTTTCAGACAACATAAAAAATATAATTCCGGACTGGTTATTGTTATAATCAAGCAAGAGCGATTTATGGAGCACTTACAGTTTTTTGTTTGCAATGAACATTTGCTTTGTTATAGTATAGCATTTTCACCCTTTCTTAGGGTGCCACATTGCCCCAGGAGAATAGCTCTTTTGGCTTTTCCCTCATTATTGTTATCAATGTTGGGTGTCTTGTACGTACTCAACTTTTGGGTTAAGTGCTTCGGTTCACATGTGCCACAAAATACTGGCACGGAGAAGGGAATGAGTTTGATGGCCTCTTTGAAACACAGAGGCCAGATATACTGCAAACAATTGCTTCTTCCTACTGCCCACTGTGGAGTTCTCTAGGTGACCTGCTGCCTTGATCCTGTAGTTCCACTGATTGTGTCCGCCAGCCTCTCAAAGCACTGGTTGTATGGTTCTCTACAGCTGAACGCAGCCCCACAGTGAGGAGCACTTTCCTTCCTTCTAGGTATCAGAGCATAGCTACCTCTAGTTCTAAGGCAACTTTTTTTTTGCAAAACATTTTATTGGTTATTACAAACAGTGCGAGTGGTGGTTCATCGTGCACAGTAAAGACATAATAAACATCCACAAAAATAGCATGACCACAAAGCAGCAAAGCAATAAAGCAAGCCAGGTTGTATATCGACATCATCCTACCAGCATGCCCTGACCCTCTCAACCCATGCGAGAATTGTAAGTGTCAGAAGTACATAGGCGTGCATCACCCAAGCTGCGCCACAGTCGGTCTGAGTGTGGGTCTAGGTGAAAGCCGCTGAAACCAGCTCAATCCTTCCATATTTTGTTGTACTTCTGGGGACACCCTCTCACTAAATAAATTGCTCGTTCTAGTGCCAAACAGAAGTTAATGCCTTTAGCCCACGTCTCTATGTTAGGGGCCAGCACATCCTTCCAGGCTCGAGCAATGTCTTGTTTGGCCACAATCAAACCGAGCCAGAGCAGTGCCATTTGATAGCAATTGACCCCCAAAACGTTTGACACACAAAAGGATGACTTTGGGATCTCGTGGAATCTTTCAGCCCAGCACCTCCTCTAACCTTATCAATACCTGCTTCCAGAAGTGGAAGAGTATGTGCAGTGCCAAAATGTGTGGGACAGATTAGCTTGTGGTTCAGCACACCTCAAACATTTTCCCAATGATGTCAGGTCCATCTGATACAAGCTGTCTCTGGTGAGGTAGACACGGTGGAGCAACTTGAGTTGGACCCCCCCTAAATTGAGGTTCTATGGTAACACTGCAGCTCTCTTGGGGTCATTTAGTATAGCCAGTAAACAACAGGGACTGAGGCAGACGTGGCACAGAGCACATGGAAAAGCGTCCTTCCTGTAGTTTGTGTGGCCAAGCCCCCCATATTTTATTTTCAAGCAGCTAGTCTGAGCACAAAAAATATATATTTATACCACCAGTGCATAAGATGGTACACAGACCTCTGGCTAACCACAGCAACAAACAACTTCTTTGCACAAATACCCTAGTAGCAGAACTGGGGAGACTGTGACTAAACAGGAATTAAACATTAAAAAGATATAATAAAGTAGATTGGAGAAGAAGCGCAATGTCCTTAAAGAGTAGATTATTTGTGTGCAGTAAAATGCTAGATATAGAGACTGTAGATGCCTAACACAGTGATCAGGTTTATCATTACTTGTGAGCGTTGCCTCAACTGTACAAGTAAGGGTAAATGGAGAAAATAAATAATTAAATGAATACTAAGATTCCATAAAAATAAAGTAAATTATTACATTTCCCACCAATACATTCTAAACAGAATTGGTACAGAATACTTAAAAAGTAGTAGTAGTACAGGCTATCATCACTGTTTAAAAAATTCGGCTTAAGCCTGTGATCTCCATAACCACTGCTTAACTTGAAATTTTGCAATCTTGCTAATATAGCAAAGCCGTATACATTCTGTTTATGTACAGAGGTAATTCATTGATTATACAGGGACATCACTGCATTCCGGTTTAAATCTTAACAAGTGAAAAAGTATTTGAAAAGGCGTAAGACAGCTGAATGAGAAACCATGAGGAAGCAGTGATATAGGATATGTACTGCCCTAGAGAAGGCTTGAAAATGAAAGAGGAACTCTGTGTGTGTTGATTACGTGACTATCACCACTACACAAAATTACCATCTAGCCAACTGACGACAAAGAAATTGTAAAATCCAGCTGCTAAGTGAGAAAATGTGGTAGATGCATTTAAAATTTGATGCGAGTATGTAGTGGTTTGTTTTAATTTAGAATTCTTGAGCCCTTAATGTTCTGGACTCAAGAATTCTAAATAGAATGTTTAAGTTTAAATACTTGTACTGGTTGGTCTGGAGGAGCGGAGGAAAGCGGCTGCTGCGCAGCATTCAATGAACATTAAAACCTATTTGTTAATCTGCATCGCTCCCCGACGTGATTACTACAGATTGATTTGGCGACGAGCTGGAGAATTGAATGCTGCAGAACCCACAAGAAGCGAAGCGTAACGAAACCAAGAAACGTAAAGAAAAGGAATTTAAAAAGCCTTGTCGAAGAAAAGAAAAGGCAGCAGCGAAATTACCTTAAAGAGTGTCACCGCTGAATCTATCGACGACATTGCCGAAGGAAAGCTGGGGTGCCGTCTGGTCTCGTCACGTTGTGAATGAAAGTCGGCGTTTTAGCTATCGGCCCACGTAGCACGCCATCTTGGGAGAACATTTCCCGTAAAAAGAAGCGTGCGGAACGTCATTGCCATAGAAACGGAAGGAACACAGTGTAAGAATTTGCCGACGCATCCTGTGGCGGAAGGCGGACACAAAAGAAACGAAGGGCAGCGTAATGTGGTCGTAGCGGACTCATTCGGTTTCCGTGCTTAAAGACTAACTCTACGCAAGTATCACTGTGCGGTGACAGATTGGATTTGAATGAAAAAAGGGTATTTTTCATGTTTGCGCAAGGAACGGTGACACGCACACCAGGAAGAATTTGTACATTTCAGATTTTTAAAAAAACGAGGGTTGTGTGGAATGTGTATCGCATCAGACCCATAAGGTTGTTAATACTCAAACTGAGGAGACTGAAAGTGGGTTGTAGGGTACCATAATTCCTAAAAGTGAATGTACTATATTGTTTTATTAGGAAAATATATATATATATATATACATGAATAATTTACGGTACAACAGCATAATAATAAGGATGGCACAGAATAGGGTTTAGTTTGAATAAGAATATAATTTATATCACATTTTCTTTGGGTCACATTCACTTACCCTCAAGCATAAGGAAAATGCAATCTGTTTCTCCTCCACCACCTTTCCTGGAGACACCTGGGGATCCACCCATTTCATGGAAAAAATGGTATGATGCATTTCTGACATATATCGGTGCCATTGGTGGTTCACGTTATAGAGCAGAAAGAAAGAAGTGCCTCCTTTTAAATGTATTGGGGTTTGAAGGGAGAGAGATTTTTAAACATTTGCCTCCTTTAATACTTGTGGGTGGTGAAGAAGGAGACATTGATGAGTTCCAAGAAACTGTGAAAAAGTTAAGAGTTGCGTTTTGATATCCAACCGAGTTTAGTAGTTGAGAGACATAAGTTTTTAAAAAGAGAACAGAAAATAGGTGAAAAAGTAGAAGATTTTATTTCCGCTTTACGTATTCTTAGTGCTGAGTGTCAATATGAAGGTTTCAGAGACCAAATGATAAGAGATCAGTATATTTGTAAATGCAACGACAAAAGTATACAGCAAAAGTTATTGTCGGGGGAGGAGCCTAGCGCGCAACCAAGATGGCCGCGTAGGTGCGAGGCTCCCGAGGACCTCCGCGACCTCCTGCATAAATCCTGACTATATCCTGTCCTAGACGAGGGGACTGTGTTTGTGAGCCTGAGCTGAGGTGCCACCCGTTTTCCGTTTCCGAATCGGACCTCGGACACCGGCGGGAGCACCGATTGAGGTTTGCGGCCTTCTCCACGCCGGCCCCCCGGATTGGAGTTGTGGGGCGATCCGGAGACAAAGTGAACAACAGCGGCGGGCAAGGCTGGGCGACTCGCGTACCCCGCACTTTCACTTTCGCTTTTGCGCCCTCCTTGCTGCCAGGCGAGGTAGGGTTGCGGGGCGGTGTGCAGTGGTGTGGCCTCGTTGGGGTGCCCTGCCGGCCCGCCGGCTGTGATCCGCCCTGCGGAGCTGTGGTCGCCCCACCCCGGAGCCCGTGAACTGGTTTGTTGGCCCCTCTCAAGGAGATTGGCACGATTTGGGGACTGGAACCATGTCCACAAAGCAAGATGGTGACCGGGCAAAGGTGAAATCGACCCGCCGTGGCACAGCCCATCAGTCCAACAACATGGACCGCTACACCCTCCAGAAGGGATCTCCAGAGGCGCCGCGCGGGTCCCCTGCGGGCCCGACTGATGCTCCTCCTCTGCCCGCGGATCTGACCCTCCGAGACGTCATGGGCGCCATCGCCGAGATGAAGGCCTCGGTGGACCAGCGCTTCGACACTCTGGCGCAGAAGATTGACTCGGTCCTCGTGGATGTGGGCCTGGTGAGGGCCGATCTGTCTAAGACGAATGACCGGGTCGATACTCTGGCCCATACTACCTCGGGCCTTACAACGGACGTGGCGGCCCTCCAAAAGGAGGTGCGCCGGCTTGGCCAGGCGAGCGCCCTGATGGATCGTCGACTGGAGGACTCCGAGGGTCGGGCCCGGAGGAACAATGTCCGCATTATCGGGGTGCCGGAGGGACGTGAGGAGGAGGCGGCGGATCTGTTTGTGGAGGACCTGATCCTCACCCATCTCCAGCCCCGGGGGCTGAGTAAACTCTTTGCGGTGGAACGTGCCCACAGGGTTCCCGGAGGAAGACCTAAGGCCGGAGCCCCTCCGAGGCCTCTCATTGCCCGGTTTTTTAACTTTCGGGACAGAGACGCTATCCTGCAGACCTCTAGGCTACAAGGACCGGTCAGACTCGACAATATGGGCGTAAACTTCTATCCTGATTTTACTCCGGCGGTCCAGAAGCAGAGACTGAGTTTTCTCGGAGTCAAACGTCGCC
Source organism: Triturus cristatus (assembly GCF_964204655.1). NCBI lineage: Eukaryota > Metazoa > Chordata > Amphibia > Caudata > Salamandridae > Triturus > Triturus cristatus. The sequence continues at coordinate 568,906,256 of NC_140586.1, forward strand.
TACGGGACCTGAACATCAAGTATGCGATGCTTTTTCCAGCGAAGTTGAGGGTAGAGGTGGATAGCCGCACGCACTTTTTTGATCGTCCCGAGGCGGCCGGGGACTGGTTGGACACTTTGCCCGGGGATCGGAGCCGGGGGGGGTGGGGGGGGGCGCGGTTGGCGGGAAGGGCTCGCCGGATCAGGACTGAGGGACTAATAGTAGGCCTTGCTCTGGACAACATTACTGTCACTATTGTCTGATTGTGTAAGTTCCCCTCCTGTGGAGGTCGTACGGGGTCTCTTGGGGGCTTTCCCTCCTCCTCTGGGGGACTAGTTAGTTTTCTCATTTATGGGGCGACAGGCACACTGCACTTTGGGGGGGCTGTCTGGGCTCATGCAGGGGTGCAGGGAGGGGGGAGTTTTGTTGGGATGGGTGGGTTGGGGTGGGGTGTTGTTCGTTTTTTCCGCAAGGCAAACCCTTTACTGTATTGGTGTTTTTGTGGTGCTCTCCGGGGGACGAATGATGGCTTCTGTGTGTGATGGGGGGTAGGGACCTGACTTTGTTGTCGTGGAACGTTAATGGACTGGGGGATAGGATTAAGCGAGGTGTGGTCCTGCAGTATCTGAAACGAATTTCGCCAGATGTGGTCTTTCTGCAGGAGACACACCTTATTGGTAATTCCTTTTTTGCCATGAATCGGCGTGGCTATCGTCTGGTGGCCCACTCGGGCTTCACGTCTGGCTCGCGGGGGGTGGGCATCATGGTCAAGAACTCGCTCCCGCTGGAAATAGACGAGGTGCGCCATGATGAGAGGGGACGCTACACTGCCTTGGTGGGGAGAATGGAGGGCAAAGTAGTTGTCTTGGTTTCAGTGTACGTCCCACCGGGGTTACAGTCTACCACTTTTGCGGACCTGGGGCGCCTCCTCCTTGACCTTCCGGGGGGGCTTCTGGTGGTTGGGGGGGACTTCAATGCTGTGGCTTCTGGGACTATGGATCGTTACCCCCCCAGGGACCTCCCCCGGGCGCAGGCGTGGCTGTCCGGCCTCTTAGATACACTGGGATTGGTGGACTGCTGGCGTTTAAAACATCCCACGCAGCTGCAGTACACTTTCCATTCGGGTGCCCATGGTAGCCTCTCGCGGCTTGATCATATCCTTGTCCCTGCCGCCTATGCTGGGAGAGTGGGAGAGGTGCGTCATCTGGCGCGGGGTATTTCAGATCACTCCCCGCTCCTGTTGCACTTTGATGTCTTCCCGAGGGGGGAGGGAAGGGTAGCTCCAATCAATGCCTGGTACCTGCGCGACCCCACTATCCGTGCTGACTTGATTAAATCCTTGCAGCGGTATTTTGAGGAGAATGTGGGGTCTGTCCCTTCGGCTATCTCCCTGTGGGAAGCCTTCAAGACAGTTCTTAGAGGGGAGGCCCTCTCCTTCATATCCCATGCCCGGAGGCGCGAGCAAGAGGAGGTGACCCGGGTGGAGGCCGAAATCGCTGAATTGGAGGGTGATCTAGAGGGTGGGGTGACGGATGCTGCACTACATGTCCTACAACTTAAGCAGGCGGCCTACAGGGCCCTCGTCACGGAGGCGGCCAGGGGCCTCTATAGAGAGCAACAGGGGCGACTGTATGATGTGGGTGATAAGGCTGGTAGACTGCTTGCATGGTTGGATAAAAGGGAGAGAGCGAGTCGTGTGGTCCCGTTGATTGAGAGGATGGATGGTGTACGTGTCACCGAGCCAGAAGACATTGTCTCTTGCTTTGCGGACTATTTCCGCGAGGTGTATTCCCCGGTCTCTCCCTGCTTGGAGGCGGATTCCCATGCCCTGCTTCGGGATATCGCGCTGCCCTCCCTTTCGGTGGAGGACAGGGAGTCGTTGGATGCTGCTCCCACCTCGGACGAAATTGCCCTCGCCATACGCTCGGTCGCATCTGGCAAGGCCATGGGCCCGAACGGCATCCCTATCGAGTTGTATAAGCTGCGACCGGGTGTACTGGCGCCTCACCTCCGCGCGATGTTCCTGGCGGCCCACTCGCGGGGCTCCCTCCTGCCGGACCAGCGTCTGGCTACAATTGTGGTGATCCACAAGGAGGGGAGACCCCGAGACCGGGTTACATCCTATCGGCCTATCTCGCTCTTGAACGCGGAGCCCAAAATCCTCGCCAAGGTGCTTGCCAACCGGCTGGTCGGCGTGGTGGGCGATCTGGTCCACCAAGACCAGTCCGGCTTTATTCCCCATCGCAACACGGCCCTTAATCTGCGGCGCTTGCACGGGGTGCTCGCGCGTGTTCCGTTTGTGCGGGAGCCGGCCATCTTGGCGTCCTTAGACGCCACCATGGCGTTTGATACGCTCGAATGGCCATACATCTGGGCGATGTTGGCGAAATTTGGATTTGGGCCGGGGTTCATCAGCTGGGTCAAATTGTTGTATTCGGGCCCATTGGCGCAGGTGGTAGTGAATGGACGAGTCTCAGCCCCATTCGCGCTGGGACGGGGCACGCGACAGGGTTGCCCCTTGTCGCCGCTCCTGTTTGCAATGGCCTTGGAACCCCTGGCGGAGTGGCTGCGGTGGCACCCTTCCATCCGTGGTCTCCGTTGGACCCCCGAGTATGAGGACCGCGTGTCCCTCTATGCTGACGATATCCTTTTGTACCTAGCCTCCCCGCGCAAATCACTGATTGTCCTGGTCGACGTCCTGCGCTCCTTTGGCCGTAATTCGGGCCTCGTCATTAACTGGGCTAAATCATGTGTCTATGTGCTTTCCGGGGAGGCTCCCGTTCTCCCGCGGGGCTGTCCGATCCAGATTGCCTCGCAGGGATTTCGGTACCTGGGTGTCTATATCACGCTGGACCCGGAGGCCCGCTACGAGCGGAACTTGCTTCCCCCCCTCCAGCGCTTGAAGGAAGACGTCGTGCGCTGGCGGCGTCTGCCGCTTTCGCCGCTCGGCCGGGCGGCATTGTTTAAGATGATGTCGTTGCCGCGCTTCCTGTACGCTCTTCAGAATACTATGGACTTAGTCCCGGCGCGCTACTTCCGCGAGGTGGAGAGTCTACAGCGCCGCCTTTTCTGGGACGGGAGGCCGCGTATAGCCCTGGCGAAGTTGACGCTCCCGTGGTACGACGGGGGGATTGCCCTCCCGGATATTAAGCGGTATTACTGGGCCTCCCAGCTAGCTGCAATTAATCACGGCCTCTATGGTCCCGCTTTAAACCCGGCATTTGAAATGGACAAGATGCTCCTGCCCGGGGGCGATTACAATCGAGCGCTCTACTCTGGCGCGCCCGATCCCCGCTTGACGGGCCCCACGCGTGTCATGGTGCGAGTGTGGCACGCGGCCAATGCAGCTATGGGGTGGAAGGACCGTTTGACCCGGGCGTCACCGTTGTATGCGCCGCAGCGGTTGGGTTCCCTGTGGACCTCGAAGGGCTTCGAGAAGTGGGTCACGATAGGCATCAGTAAAGTGGGAGATCTCTGGACGAGGGGGGGATTCAAAACATTCGAGACGCTGCAGACGGAGTTTCAGCTGCAGGGCAGTGAATACTTTCGGTACTTGCAGGTCCGTCACGCACTGGGCTCCGTCTTCCCAGACGTCGCCTCCATCCCGGAGTCTTCCCCCCTGGAGGATAGAGTGCTAGACGGTCACGTTCCGGACAGCACGATCTCCCTCATTTACAAGAAATTGATCAATGACCGCTCGGGTTTGCTGACTGGCCTCCGCGAGGCTTGGGTTGCCGATGGGCTGGAGTTGGACGACGAGGACTGGATTTCCGCGGTGGCCTCTCCGAAGGAGGTGGCCATACCGGCTCGCCTTCGCTTCGTCCAGCTTAAGATACTCCACCGGGTTTACATGACGGGGCCAAGGCTTCTGCGTATGGGCTATACCGAGGATGGGTTGTGTAAGCGTGGGTGTGGTGCTTTGGCGACCTTTTTGCATATTCTGTGGGAATGCCCGAAGGTGGAGCGATTCTGGCGTGGTGTGCATGAGGTCCTGCGAGTGGTTACGCATGTCGCGCTGTTGCCTGAAGCGAGGAGATGCTTGCTGAATGTGTGGGAACCAAATGATTACTCGGTTCCGCAGACGCGATGGGTGACTCTGGGATATATGGTAGCTAAGCGTGACATCGCTCAGCTGTGGGGAGCCCAGAGGCCCCCGGTGGTGTCAGCCTGGACAGAACACATGGACTGGTGCATGTTCCGAGAAAAGGTGGTGTATGTGGCGAGGGGTAAGCCTGGGGCGTGGGTGAAAGTATGGGGCCCCTGGAACGCCTACCGCGGGGGTATTTGCGAGCCACCATTGCTGCCTGCTGTCTCACCAGCTCCGTCCTCCTAGTTGACCCCCTCCCCCAGCCCCGGGCACAGGGTTCCCCCAGTCCTTGATCTGCTCCCCTTCCCCTCTTTAGATTCCTGTGGATGGTTGGGGTCCCCGATTTGAGGTGCACGTGCTGTTACTTTTGACTGCGGGTTGCCTTGCGGGTGTGGTTTTTTTTTGTGTTGTTGTGTTCGTATAAACTGAAACCGTATTGTGGGCTCAGAGTCATGTGGCCCACGTCCTTGATACCTCCTGATTTACTTCTCTGCTACGCCAAGTGCCTTTTCTGTACGTATGTCACATGCTCCTGTCATTCTAGCGGCCGGCCGGAAGGTTGTAGGCCCATACTTGTATATACTTGAAATTGCAATAAACGGTTTCAAAAAAAAAAAATAATAATAAGTTATTGTCGCTTGGAAATCCAACGTTAGAGGAAACGATAAGGATTGCAAAAAGCATAGAACTTTCAAAGTTGTCAGTCAAGGAACTTGAGGGAAAAGCTCCAACTTCTAATGAAAAGGAAGAAGAATGTATTAATGCAGTAAGAGGAAAGGAGAACAAGAATGTTAACTTTTATCGTGGTGAAAATAAGTTTTTCAAGCAAACAAATATTTTTTTTAAATGTGGAAACTCTCCGCATTTTAGGTCTGGACGTGCTTGCCCTGCTAGAAGTGTAACTTGTAGGGCATGTGGTAAATTAGGTCATTTTGCTAAAGTCTGCCAAAATGTCAGGAGGAGTTATTCTACCACACAGGATGGAAGGATGAACAGTGGTGTTACATCTTCTTCTGCAAATTCCTCTATTGCAAATATTTTGTTGTGTGAACCTAAATGTGATGAGCTAAAGAAAATTCAGGATGATCTGAGAGACATGGTGGTTGTGGTGACGGATGTGAGTCAAGTTTGCAGTGTACAAGATGAGTGTGTGGATCCTTATGTGGATATGGAGATTGGCGGTAAAAACGTGTGTCTTTTGGTTGATTCTGGAGCAAGGATAACGATGGTAACTCAAGAAAAGTTTAAAGAAGTATGGGGTGTGCGTTCACTATTTCCTCCAGATAGATCGCCTGTCTCCTATGAAGGGAGAACCATTGAATTAGCAGGTTATTTTGAAGATTATTTGGTTTTTAGAGGAAGGAGAATTTTTGGGAAGATTTACGTAGCAATCAAAGGATTGAATATTCTCGGATGGTTTCATCAGGGTTTGTTCAAAATGGTATTGAGACCAGGTACTGTAGATCAAGTTTCCATTCTTCGTGTTGATGATTTTGTTGACTCCTTATCTGAGCATTTTCCTGATGTTTTCGGTAATGAGCTTGGATGTGTCAAGGGGTTTATGCATACTATCAAGGTGAAAGACGGTGCCATTCCGGTCAAGCATCGGCTTAGGAATGTACCGTTTAGTGTCAGAAGTCAACTTGAACAGGAGCTTTCTGGTCTTTGTAAGAAAGGGATTATAGAACCGGTTAAATCTTCTATCTGGCTTTCTCCGTTAGTCGTCGCAAAGAAGAAAAATGGCGAGATTCACGTTTGCATTGACTTACGCAGTTTGAACAGGAATATCTGGATAGACTCTCATCCTCTTCCTAATATCCCAGAAATGTTGTCTTTGATCAATGGGTCGAAATGGTTCAGTAAATTAGACCTAGCGTCAGCGTATCATCAGGTTGTTCTGGATCCGGCCTCAAGGCATTTGACTGCTTTCGTTTCACCTATAGGAACTTTTCAATACTGTAGGATGCCGTTCGGGTTAGCTTCTGCCGCGGCCGTGTTTCAAAGGATCATGTCTAATTTACTTAAAGGGATCAAAGGTGCGATTGTGTTTCAGGATGATGTGTTGATTCATGGTGACACATGTGAGTCACATGACGAGACCATGTATTGTGTTTTGGAAGCCTTGCGCGGAGGAGGTGTTGTGTTGAAGAAAGAAAAGTGTGTTTTCAGGGTAAAGAAGATTGAATATTTAGGACATGTTCTGTCAGAACAAGGGGTTGAAACAAGACCAGGGTTGGTCAAAGCGATAGTAGATTCTTCTCCTCCTGAGGATAAAGCGGGACTTAAATCATTCATTGGTTTATGTGAGTTTTATTCGCGTTTTGTTCCTGGCTATGCGACAAAGTGCCAACCGTTGTCTAACATGCTTAAAAAGAATGTACCTTTTAAATGGGACGCTGAATGTGAAGAAATTTTTAAATGGGTCAAAAATGAACTTAGTAGTCCAAGAGTGCTCAAACCTTTCATCCCAGACGTACCTTGCATTGTCACGGTTGATGCTAGTGGTTTGGGTTTGGGGGCTGTTCTCACGCAAATGGTAAATGGAGTTGAACATACCATTGGGTTTGCATCAAGAGTCTTGCGTGGGTCTGAACTGAATTTTTCGGTAATTGAAAAAGAGCTACTTGCATGTTGGTGGGCTATTCGGAAGTTTAATCCATACATTTGGGGCAGACATTTTAAACTAAAAACTGATCACAGTCCTCTTGTTACAATTTTGTCTGGGGATAAAATTAAAGAACATACGCCCAGGATAGCACGTTTATCTACTAAATTGTTGCAATATAATTTTGAAGTAAGTCATATTCAAGGTTCTAGGAATGTTTGTGCGGATTACTTTTCTAGGCATCCTGTTGAATCAAAGGCGGATATGGAGGATGAAGATGAAGAGGAATGTTTTGTAGCCTCTGTAGGTTTGGATGAAATGTGCGCTGTGAGTGAAGTTGAATGGAGACATTCACTGTCTAAGGACACACTATTGGGTGATGTCATTAGGCATATAAAGGAAGGTTGGCCTAGGGAGAAAAATGTAAAATTGCCTCTCCAAACTTTCGTTAAAGTTGCGCATGAGCTTTCAATAGAGGATGGCTTGCTTGTGCGCGGAGATAGATTGGTTCCTCCTGGGATGTTAAGAGCGAGGTTAATGCAGGGAGCACATGAAGGCCATTTAGGTAGAACCCTCACGAAGAGGAGATTTCGTGAACATTTTTGGTGGCCACAGATGGACAATGATGTGGATTTGTTTGTAGGGGATTGCGTGATTTGTTCAGGTTCGGACAAGAGTTTAAAAGTCCATACCCCTCCGTTGCAGCCTATTGTCTTACCAAACAAACCTTGGGAAAAGATAGGAATAGATTTGGTTGGACCATTTAATGTGCTTCCTAGTAACTCGAAATTTGCTATTGTTGCAATTGATTATTATTCTAAATGGCCAGAGGTACGTTTTATTGATGAACCTAATTTTAAGAATGTCATTGATTTTTTAAAGGATATTTTCCTTCGTGAAGGGTTTCCATCCACAATTGTTAACGATAATGGTGTACAATTCACCAGTCAAGAGTTTGAGTCCTTTTTACAACAGGGTTGTATTGTACATGCTAGGAGTGCGCTTTATCACCCTCAAACCAATGGGTTGGTGGAGCGGATGAATAGAGTTCTCAACAATTGCGTTCAGTGGGCTTTGGCAGGAGGATGCAATGTACAGAATGCTGTGAGATCAATGTTGTGGTTTTATCGCACAACTCCGCATTCATCTACTAAGGTTTCTCCTTATGAACTTTTAAGAGGAAGGAAGCCTTGTTCTAAAGTATGTCCAGGTTGGATGTCTAAATGGGTTAAATTAGATTCTGTGAGTGATGTGGATGGTGTTGTTAGGGAAAATGTTCTCAAAGCCCAGTTGCGTCAGAAGACATATTTTGATTCAAGGAAAAGATCTGTTGAACAACCTTTGTCTGTTGGAGATGTTGTTCGTATAAAGATTCCCATTCATTCCAAGAAAGGGAGTTTAAATTTTCCGAGCCTTTCACTGTTGATAAAGTTTTCAAGAATGCAGTGAGAGTGAATGCAAAGAACTGGTGGAATGCTTCAAGAGTAGTGAAAATCAATCCACGTGTTGAGAAAAACTTGTGTGATAAAGACGGGGTAGTTCTGCCTTTGCCTGATGTGCAAAGTTTACGCAGGAGTTCTAGACAACGTGTCCTTCCTGCTAGGTTTCGTTAATGTGTTTATTGTATTTTCTTGTTTTAATGTAATATTTATTTGTTCAGTTTCTTAATTTCTTTTTCTTTGTTTTTGAAAGGGAAAGGATAATGTAGTGGTTTGTTTTAATTTAGAATTCTTGAGCCCTTAATGTTCTGGACTCAAGAATTCTAAATAGAATGTTTAAGATTAAACACTTGTACTGGTTGGTCTGGAGGAGCGGAGGAAAGCATTCAATGAACATTAAAACCTATTTGTTAATCTGCATCGCTCCCCGACGTGATTACTACAGAGTATGGTAACCATGGGCTCGAGCAGGCAGGGAAATACGTCTAATGGTCTTTTTCGCCTACACCTTTGTTTACGTGCGAGCAGGCCACGAGTGGGGGGGGGGGGGGGGAGCACGCGGGTTGAAGGCGTCCAACCACTATTTTCACAGGGTGAACGCTGTCCACCCTGCCAAGAAGTTGGGCCCCACGAAATAATGTGCTGAACTCGTCCCAGTGTAATTTCCAAACACCGGGACACTTTCAGCAGCGCCTGCACCCTGCACGTTGTCTGCTTTCCATCTGCAACAACGGCCGAATCAAAGGCTGAATTTGAGGGGTCATCAGGCCTCCTTTTGTTTGACTCTCCTGGCTGGAGCAGTCAGGAGCCTCACACCTAGAAGCAAATGCAGCAGAGGGGAAACAAAGATTAGCACTTCACACATACTTAAGAGAGGCAGCTTTTCACTTTGCTCAGGCTCTGTTTACTAGTACATGCATACACTGTAAGAATGTTGGATGTGTTGGCCTTTTCCAGTAGTTACATAATACTAAATGTAATTTATATATCGCTTACTACCCCTGAGGAGGAATTGAAATAATTTAAGTACTACTATTTTTTCTTGTATAGTGCTACTCATCCCAAAGCAGGGTCAGAGCGCTTTACGTCACACTCACACGTACATATTAAAGTCATGGCTTGTGGAGCCACTTCCTATGTCAATTCCTGTGATGCCACATGTAATGTCATGCGCTGTGCCACTTGCATACTGCCTAACTAGGTTAGTCCCTCCACTTCTTTTTAGGTCGAGGACCGTCCGGTCTGCGAAGGCAGAACCGGTAGTCGGAGATTTAATGTTTCTGAGAGTGGCTCTTTAGCCCGCCTCTCTTTTTGCCTCTCCTCCATTGGCTGGCTTCCTAAACGGAGGCCAGCCATTGGAGGAGAGATCCGTCCCTCCAAATAGGCTCCGTCTTTTTCAGATTCGGGGGCGTGTTCCGTGCTGTTCTTTCCACTTTTTAGCCACGCCCTTTTTCGAACAGCAGGAACACGCCCTCAAACCCGAAAAAGTTTGGAAGCTTCCATCCACCATTTTTTAGCAATCACGCGAAGCTCCGAGTGCCCTGCCCCTCGATTTCTGCAGCTGAAGGCGGCACAGTAACGGGGCATGGTACGGGTAAATGCGTTGCTTGCTTAGGGGCCCACAGGGCAACACGGCGATATGTAAATGACACAGTGCCCGGACAGCTGACGTGACCCCCCGACCTCCTTCGTCGACCGACCCTGTTCGCAGTGACGGGCATTTTGGAATGACGGTGTTCGGTATTAAATACAGGGGTGCTGAAAATTAAACCGCTACCATAGACGAATACATTGGCAATATACAAATAGTGAAGCTGTCGTAAGAGCAGTTTTGTACGAATGTTGACCATGTCATAATTTTTGTATACTTAAAGAGGTTCGTTCTTCTACAGTGTGAGCATTATGTCCAATCTAGGTATAGGCGTGTCCACTTCTCTTTTCGGCGTCATCGGTACGATTGTTTAATTGCTTGCTACTGAAAAAATAACTAATACACCTCTTTCTGAAGATGACCGCTGCGGTGACAGCAATTTTGCTCTAGGTGCTTCAAACAATTGATTAGACAGGAAATTAATATGCCCTTTGTCTCTTTTCTATTTTGCTGCCATGCTTCGCCTCTCTGAGACGAGGAAGTGACGTTAATATCTTGTGGAAAAGAAACAGTCATCCACGTGCGCTTATCCCGCGAGTCAGCTGGCTGGTGTGGACCAATGGGTGCGCGCTTCGTGTAGTTGAGGCCAGGCTGTGACGCGGGTAGGTGGCAGGGGCGTGGACCGTGGAGGAGTGCTGAAGAAAGGTAGTGTCAAGGCGGGCTGGGACAGCAGTTGTTGGAGCGCGGTCAAAGGTCTGGAAGCACCCAACGAGCAGGTGAGGGATGTACAGGTTGTGGGTCTTTTTTCACTCTGCCTTCACTTGACGAGGAGGGTTTGTTACCATATTTGGGAATTGGAATAGAGCACCCCCACAATGAAGAGATGCTGTCCAATCGGGCAAAGTCATTGTATTTTGGGGAGTTTTCCTGATTGGTCGGCAGTGTCCAGATGGGCATTGCAATCTTCCAGTCCATCCCCAGAAAGTGACTCGGGAACATTTTGCATTGCACTTGATGATTCATACAAAATGGTCAATGCAGGCCACTGGTCACTTGCTGTGAAAGTGGTAGTGAAACATGCATGTTGACGGCGAAACTTAATGAGACGTAAAAATAGGTGTTTAATTACACTCTACGTTGTATCGAGTTCGAATCGAAAGAAGGTAACGTTTTGAAATCTTCACCCGTGGGTTTCTCGAAGATGACTGCATCGCGAGGTCATAGAGCCATCCTAAATTGTAGCACTAGGCTAGAGCCTATTAAGGCAAATTAGTTATACAGAAATGGCTGTCCTGCGTACTCTGTTATAAATGGGACTGCTGGGGAGGTAATGGGACCCACCCAATTTACTCTGGTCGCCTGGGGTTGTGATAGCATGACGCAGGGGCGTGGTCGGGGTGTCAAGCTAACGCAGTGTAGTGGTACTGACACAATTTCTGTGCATAATAGCAACATGTGACAGGACGGTTGTCCCCAACTATAATTCTTAAAAATGCACCCAAGAAAGGAAAGGGAGCACCTGCATCCAGTGCAGTGTTTCGATTGAAATGGCCCTGCTGGCATGACACAAGGACACACTCGGGAGTATCTACACTTTGTGTCCTCTGCTTTTGTATCAACAAGGAGAGCGGGAGATGTCTTATTGTCCGTTCCAGCTGGGCTCAGTACAAGTACCTCACTTAAAGGGCCGTCAGCGCACACATTCAACTCCCAGGAGAGCTAGCTAAAGTTTACCGCCTTGCTACCAATCCCACTGAAACAAAGACACTAAGCTTGTTGTCGCTTCCCAAGGACTTCCAGGATAAATGATGATTCGGGAGAAGGGTTTATACTTTTCGTAGCCTTGTTATTCAGCGCCAAGATACCCGTAGTGGTGAACGTGCGCATTACAAATACACATGTTATGTTATTATGTTAAGGAGATATGCATGCATATTATGAATATCGAATTCAATTGCCCATACTGATGTGTTTTATTATGAAATGGAACCCTTTTTAGTAACCTTAGGAGATGGGGGCGTTAGGTTCCAAACTGATGCTTTGAAGGTTGCATTTCTCTCCTAGATATTTATTTACAACTCGCTAAGCTATAGTACAAGGGTTGTAATTTGTGATCTATAAGTAACACAAGGATATCTGTACAATAACAGAAACGATTTGAGCTGTGTTCACAAAAAACAATCCAGGGACCTGCTTGTTACAGGCACATTAACCCTCTTTGCTATTTTATGATGAGTCAATGTGTGAGTAGCCAACACACAACACTCTTCAGCAAATGCCTAAACCGCCAGAGTTATCTTATGGCATTTATATTCTGGAACTTGCTGGATACACAATATCTGCCGCAGGAGTCTTAAAAGGCAGCCTGTTTGTGACCAATTAATTAAGCCGTAACTGGCTAATGCCAATAGAAATGACAATGCCATTTATTTAGGGATACAAAAATGATTAAAAAATAATGAGCAATACCAATAGCTCTACCTATAATATTGCCGAGACCATTGCATTGTAAATGCTTGTTTAGGACTTGTGCCCTGCGTGGGAGGATATAATTAGTTGTAAGCCTCTTGAAAACTGCACAAACAAGATAACAATTATAGCTTTTCTATGATCGATTCAGTCGCCGAAGCTTACATTTTACAACCACATAACACTGGATAGACTTATTTAACAGCTCAATGCAAGAAACATACCCTTCACATTAGGAGAACACGGTTACACTTCTATACACTTTTAAAGGTACTCCTAATACCACAACAAACGTGATCGCGATCTTTGAACTATGTTAAAAGGTATGCTGTACAAAACAATGGCATTTTACATTAAAAGACTTCCCAAGATACTGAGAAGCGATCAGACGCATCCCACTGATTATAGAACAGGCAGCTTCCGCCGGAAGCTGGTCAAGCACTCTGCGGCCATCTGTTCGTGTTTTCATGGTGCCTAACCACGTAACGGCGGAGTTCGGCTAAAGACACGCGACTTAACACCGTGACCTACATACTCTGATGCACGGCTGCGCGCGGCGATCTTTCTTGTTAGGGCAATTCAGTGCACACTCTACTGGTTATCTGCTTTTAATAGTCTGACAGGACATAACAACTAGAACAAGAAGCAATGCTTTAATTCACATTTTAGGTCTGGCTATACACAAGTTTACGTAATGGTAACGTTCAGGCAATCAAAACTGAAACATACACGGAGACCGGCTTGGAGTCAGGTCAGCCCCCTTCAGGCACTGCCTGAATGAGGAGTCATCCACAATTAGTATCTGGCCGAGGCGCATTTCGGTTTCCCAGTGAGCTTACTGCCTAATAAATATGCTATTCTACGTGTCTGAAACGCATACCCCATGTGTACAGCAATGGAGGTGCGTCTGTACTTCTATAAGTGTTGCCACACTCCTATAGATACAGCACCAATTGTGATTTTGTGAATGTGATCCGTACTCCTAAAAGGCATAAATCAAGGCATACAACACGACTCTACAGTGACAGATCAAACGCACAACCCACCCTGAAGACATTACCGCCTCTCTGTGAAGCAACCACCGTCCTGGTCTGCCTTTACAAAACAGCAACACACAAACGGACTATCCACAAAACAACACAGCCATCCATATGCAAGGCCCATACAAGAGCTGTGATTATCTAGCCTCATACTTCATTAACACCACTTACTACTAACCACAGCAAACACAGCTACAACACCACCGGCAAAGTCAATAGCTGTCACTTTAAAGTGCCAACACGTTGTCGCATGCTTTAACATTTTTAAAGCAGACCTAGAGACTTCAACAATTCCTGCAAAGGTCATTCGGTCAATAGTCATATGTTCGTGGATTCAGTAATAAATGAAGTTATCACCATTCAAGCATTAGGAACAGAAGGAAAGAGCAGAAGAACGGAAGCAGCTTGCTTGGCACACAAAGATGCCAAAGAATAGAACGCTGCGGTAACATAAAAACAATTTTAATGATCATGGCTAACAAAAGAAAAGAAAAAGAAACACTGAGCTGGGTTCTATTCCATGGCCTCACAAAACACAAAGCCCACTGCAGTACTATCAAAATAATTCTGAGGCACATAGCAGGATTACAGTGTGAGCAAAGCTCTTTTCATCAGGCAGCTCAAATTCAAGAAACTAGTAATTCCCCATAATTTGTGGTTTCTAATAATATTAAAGTAACATACTGACCAGAACCCTATACTCAAAATACCATTTCTTTATACTAGCACACCCTTTTTCGTAAACATTTCAGATCAGTCAACCAATCATCTATGGAGCGCGGCTTATCACCCCGGGGGTTTTGAGTCCCTTCCTGAAAATGGTGAGACTTGGCGGCGACGTAGGACAAGGAACAACTTCCACAGCGGCTTCGACAAATGTGTGGAACGTGTGCGGGGGCAAGGAAGGCTGAGCGGAGTTTTCTGGCGGGTTGGTGGGAAGTGAGGCGGTAGTTGATGTAGTTGGAGCCGATGTTGTGGAGGGCTTTGTATACGAGGGACATTATCTTGAACTACTGGCATCTCTTCTGGACTGGGAGCCAATTGAAGCTTCTGAGGTGATGGGTGATGCTAGTCCGTTTGGGAAGGTCTAGGATGAGTCTGGCTGAAGTGTTCTGTTTAGCCTGGAGGCGTTTGAGGAGTTGTGTGGTGGTTCCAGTGTAGAGTGCGTTTCTGTGGTGAAGTCGGCAGCATAAAAGGGTTAGGGTTACAGTTCTTCTGGTGTTGACAGGGCTCCATCTGAAAATCTTTCGGAGCATGCAGAGGATGAGGAAGCAGGCAGGGGATACTGCATTGATTTGTCGCTTTATGTTGAGTTGACTTTCAATGATAATGCGAAGGTTACGGGCGTTGTCTGCTGGGGTAGGAGTTGGCCCGGTGGCGGGGGGCCACCACTGTGAGCTATTGTTTCCGAAGATGAGCACGTCTGTCTTGTCAATGTTCAACTTCAGGTAGTTGGACCTCATTCAGTCGGCGATGCTGGTCATGGCGTTCCTGAAGTTGGATCTAGTGGTGGCATGGTCCTCGATGAGTGAGAGAATGAGTTGGGTGTCATCTGCGTAGAAGATGATGCTGAGTCCGTGGGAGCGGACAATGTCAGCCAGCTGTATCATGTAGGTATTGAAGAGGGTGGGACTGAGGGAGGACCCCTGGGGAACAAGACAGATGATGGTCTTGTGATTCGGAGGTGAAGGGTGGTAGGCGGATTCTCTGGGTGCGTCCTGTGAGATAGGATTTGGTCAACTTGAGGGTGTTACCTCGTATGCCAATGTGGTGGAGTCTGGTGATGAGGGTGTGATGGGAAATCGTGTCAAACGCTGCTGAGAGGTCAAGGAGGATGAGGGCTACTATCTCTTCTCAGTAGAGGAGGGATCTGGTGTCGTCCATTTCGCCAATCAAAGTTGTCTTGGTGCTGTGGTTGGTGCAGAACCCAGATTGGGAGGCGCTGAGTAAGTTGTTCACTTCCAGGTGTTCAGAGAGCTAGCAGTTGATTACTTTTTCCAGGACTTTGGCAGAGAATGGGAGCAGCAGAATGGGCGGTAATTTTTGAGTTTGCTAGGGTCGGCAGTTTTACATTGACTTGATACAGAAGATTATTACATTATCTATTACACATCCCTAAACATTTACAGACTTCTGTCTAAAAGCTGCAACACAAGGAGAATCCAGATGTACAAAGCTATACCTTAAGGAGGTATCAGTGAGATTTTAAATCATAAAAAAATGCATATCACCTCCAAAATGCAAAGAAATTCTTGAACATAAAGACAGAAGTAATCTTTTGCCTTATCTCGCGCCACTAGCTGTTGTAGAAAAACGTTGCAGAGCACTGCTTGGTTGCTTCATAAATTTATCTCATTCGCTCTTTGTTTTGTATTTATTTGGCTTTTCTATCGCTGAAGAGGACGCAACGAACTCCAAATCACAATGGGTTCCTGGGCACCATTTTCAGAGCACCTGGTTGATGGGGTATTCTTGGTAGCTAAACCTGTATATGAGTGACGAGTGGGGTGTTTGAGGTTCAGAAAGGAGCTCATAAACATGGTGCAGTGTGGCACTTACTTGCCAAAACGAATGAAGTGTTGCAGATTGTGAAAAGGCCAGGTTTTATATTTTTTCTGAAAACTGAAGGTTTCTGTCAAGTATACATAGTTCATATCCTGACCATCTTAACTCAGAACGTTTGCCAATTTAGAGCGAAGTGGTATAGTTTGGTACATGGAAAAGTGCTTATGCTGACAAATGAACTTTCTTGTTCACGGTTCTAGACTAAATGGGATTTAGAAATTAAATACTGAGTTGGATGAACTTTTTCTATGGATGCCAGGCTGCATGAGTGAGAAGCCACCAGATTATTTCAATAGCATGGACAGTACAAAGAGGAATGTAACAAGGATATCCACAGTCCCTGCTCTAGTTCACATTAGCAACAGAGCCACTGGCTGAACTGAAGGAATTGATAGAAGCTTAAGATTATACGGTGAAGCAGCGCAATTTAGGCTTCACCCTTATATGTTACAGAAATGCAATTATATACATGCATTTGACATTATATTTACTGAGTGCTTTAACTTCATTAATGTGTATGAAACATTTAAACGTATTAATTAAATGTATTCACTGTAGAGACTAGAGCTTTCTACATGTGTGCATTAATGTTCAGTTTAAAGGTGTAAGCATGCATTCTTTAGTCAGGTTTTACACTTACACTTCAAGTTATATTTGCATATGTAAAAATGTACTCTTTTACTCATGTGTTACATTTATTCTTCAAGTTACATGTGTGCATGTATAAACATGTATTCAAAGTGTATATAAAATGCTTAATTAAAGTTAGCCTGATTACAGGCTCAGTGGGAATGCATTTTGCTTTGCCAGCATGTATTCCTTTTTTAGTGCATTTATTATTTCGATAGTTAGAGAAAGGATTATTGTTTGTATTAGACTGCTGAACGGGAGGGGAGGGAAGACTTGTCAGACAGCGTGGAGAAACAATGGTCGAAAGAGACCTTCCGTTCATCATGTACCAGGATGGCAGGATGTTCAAGGCTGAGAACTGCAGCCCCAGTTAGATGTGTTGGGAAACTGAGGCGATGTTGCAGATGCACTTAAGTAATGATTTGATTAGTCCCTGGTGGTGTGGAGGAGATAAGAACGTTTCTGAATCTCCAGTTACTTTTAAATTGGTATTCACAGAGTTAAAGGCATCCTCTCTGCTTGCCCTATTCTTGCAAGTGTGAAGCTTTATGCTATACACTTATTTACATTTGCCAAAGACCTCTACCGTAGTCAGATCATGCCAACACCTGCTATGCTCACAAATTAGAGACCCTTGATAGATGACCCCATATTGACTTATGTTTGGAAGAGAGAAAGGAAGTTTCTTTATGGAACACCTGTTTGCTTTAATTTGTTTTTGTATTGTTGTGGCTATCACAATGTTATATCTCATTCAGTTGTGCCTTAACCTACTAAGATATTTCAGCTTACCTACTGTATTGCTGTACTTATTAAACTTACTTATGGTTTGCATATGAATAAGTTACTTACATTCGGTAACGCCTTATCTGGTAGAGACAGGATCTAGCGGCAGATTCCTTCCCTTTGAACTATCCCCAGGCACCAGACTGGATCCGGAAAGCTTTTCTACAGCAATATCTCTGAGCATCGGTAGAAGGCCTCGAGCGACTACTTAGCGACGTCGTCCACCGGATGTGACGTCGGCAGAGCCCATACAAGCCCACTCCTGATGTCAGTTTCTTGTGTGACCACTTTCCGCGCTAAATTGCAGAGCCACTTATTGAAACTGCTAGGAAACAGTGTGCCTGAAAAGAATGTTCTTTTTGTAAAACGTTAGTTATAGATAGATTTTTTAATTATTATTTTTTTAAACTGTAAGGTGCAAGAATGCCAGAAGAGATCTGAAAAGGACAACCCAGTAAACAGAGCGAGGAGGAGTGCAAACTGGTAAGGAATCTGCAACTAGATCCTATCTCTACTAGATAAGGCGTTACACAAGGTAAGTAACTTATTCATCTGATAGAGAAATCTTAGCCACAGATTCTTGACCTTTGAATTCGGTACCCAAGCAATACCATACCCGGGAGGAAGGTCTGCGAACTGGTCCACGAAAGATCCCAGACTAGGTCTAGCCAGCCCTAAAGCAAGAGATAGAGTGACCTGCCGTCGGTAGGGTAGGTGAGGGAAAAGACGGCCCACCAGAAATATCGGAGAAGAAAATGGGGAAAGACACCATCTGGCAGTAGAATAAGGATGGGTTAGAAGAACACTTGAGATCATTACAACACCATAGAGCATCCCCGATGTTAACCGGACAATTAGTGGACGGGGCTGAAAGCCAATGAAAATGGCTAAGACCACCGAGTCCAAGCTATTTGCCATAGGCACAAGCGATGCAAAAGCAGCACCCATACTGCAAGAAAGATTGACAAAAAAAAATAACAAGGACAGCCATAGCCCATCCACAGCCATAGAAAACACTCAGAGAGAAAAGCAAACCCTCTGGGACCATGTAACGGAGAACCATAGAGAAGGAAGGTTTGCGATTGCAAAGCAACAAACAAGTGAACGCCCTGTGGGACACGAGGAAAGACGTAGCAACGTAAGCAAAACCGTACCCCATCCTAATAAGGTAGCATAACATGACTTTCTATAGAGATAAAATAAAAACAAAATATGGACATATATGTATAATATATTTAAATACATTGATATGCACCATATACAATGTATAATAAAATATACCCAAGAAAGGTACATAGAACGTGCACAACAGTGGCCATTGGCGGGCCCACAACAGCCATACGGGACCGTCTAAAAGAATAGACGAAGTGGAAGAAATTAAACACCCCAGCAAAAGAAAAGCAATCGACCATAAGACAACACTACTGAATAAATGGTGACAAGAAGGTGGTTGAAAGATGACCGAAAGGGAAAACAGCAGGTGAAAAAAAACTCGCTACAAAGACCACTATCTGGGACTGTAAAAAAGCAAGTTGAACAAAGGCTGACACAGGGAAGCCTATTTAGACTAGCAGTCACCATCTTAGGAAAAGAAATGATATCAGACAGATAAGGGGCTGGTTGAAGCCGTAGATTAATAAGTGTGGGAAGACCAACACCACAAGTGGAGATCCAAAACCAATTGTTCAGTAGAAGAACCTCAGTTACCAACAGAGTGGCAGCACACACAGTATAAAAAGTGCGGAGGCCACAAAATAAATGTGTTCATAGGAAACAGGACCCATAAAAAGGATCAGAAGGTATAACAAACACAACAAGAAACCCAATGTATACCACAACTATGGATGAGAAAGAACCTTAAGGGAGTAAAGGAGAGAAGATTTTACAAGCAAAAAGAAATCTGCAGTGTCCATGGGAAAACCTGTGTCCAGCCAACAAGTTCTGTGACATTAAAAGTTAGGATCTCGGCGTCACCCAAGAGCTTTATTTTCCCACTCTTAAGTCCAAGGGATAAAGAACCCAGAAGGAGTTGGAAATGTATCCTTGCCCACGAGAAGGGAAAGAAAAGCCCTCGGAAAAACCCGAAAGGAGTACCAAACCTCTGTACAAACCAACCAACCGACCCAAGGGAGGGTGGTCAAGCAACACACATTCAAAAAGAAAAACCAGATAATAACTAAGGGCTGCGGTTGGTTTGGGAAGGGTCACGGAAATGATTCCAACAAAGCACAAAAACTTTGCCCTAAGCAAAAAGCAATAACAGCTTTGCGCAGGACAGAAGCAGAGTAAAAACAGACCATGCAGTGGCATTGAAGAGAAAGAGTCGGCAGAGTAAACCACCCATGCCAAGATACAGACAAGGTACATTCACAAGGAATCTTGAGAGAAAAAAAAATGACAAGAGTCCTTTCTACCCGTGCATAACGAGAACTAGCACAAAGAGGTGCTAAGCCGGAACGAATATAAAGAACATCAACTAGGGCAAGAGCTGACAATGTACCCTAGGTCAAGAAGTATACTCTCTTTCTGTGCATCTGATAGGAAAGAAGGGCACCAAATAAGGTGCAAGGAAAAGAGGGAGGAGAAACTCTATGCACCATACTACCAAACACAGAATGTGACGTCCCTTATAGGGGGATACCAAAGTGCCAGAAGCATACGAAGGGATGCCCGTAGAACATACCAACAAAGTACCCTGGGGGACAGGGAACAAGACAACTGTGCAACCGCACAAGACAAGCAGAACACCTCAATGGGACCTTGGCAGAAAACAACAAAATAACATCTTGCATCAACAAGTGTGGAAGCCAATAGGGCCATGAAAATAAAATGTGCCCCAATAGCTGGGAACATAACTAGTCCTTGACAGGTCTGGAAGCAATAACAAATACCTGCAGGACGCATAGGTAAAGTATGAAAGAAAAAAACAATAGCACCGTTTCAAAATGGGTCTCACATGAAATAAAAGCCAGGTGGCCATACGCTTTACAAGCTTAGTATAGGGGAAAAAGAGGAGCAGATGTTATAGCAATCAGGGATTAAAATTTCACTCCACCCCAACTGTCCCAAAAACGGCGTAAAGAGGAGTAAGCTTGAAAGCCAAATAAATGTTGACCATCGAAAGCCATGTCCATCAAGGTATCTACCGTGAACAGCCTCTGAAAAGCCAGAGGTGCGTAGCCAGGCACGCTGGCTAAGAGCTACAGAGAGAGTCATGGCTTGCCTGACAGAATCTGTGGTATCCATGCCACAGCGAATCAGCAACTTAGCCGCCTGATGGCCATCTTGGAGTAGCTGAGTAAGAGTGTCCCCGGTATCATCAGGAACGGAGGGGAGAAGGTGCAAGACCGATCCCTGCAACACGTGCGAGATACAGCAGCAGAAAACAAGCAGTATTAAGGGACCGCAAAGCGGAACTGGTGGCAGAAAAGATACATCGACCAAGAAAATCTAGACTTTTAGTCTCTGTGTGAAGGAACGTCAGGCAAGGCACCTATGGGGAGGCTGTAGCAGCCTGAACCACAAAGCTGCGTGGAGTTGGCTGTCGGAAGAGGCAGATCAGGTCTCCAGGGGCAGGGCGGTGCCTATATGCTATAGACCGGTACACGGAAGTCCTCAAACTGGGTTTAGCCCAAGAACTCAACAGAATATCAAAGAGGGCTTCACTGAAGGGGGGGGGCACAAGCACAGCCCCATCTGGCCCTGATGAAGCACCCCAAGTGGGGGATCAATGACTACCTCTACAGAAGGTTGCTAAAGCTCCAGAACCACAGTAACTCTCTGCAGAAGCTCAGCAATACCAGAGCTAGCCTCAGTAGTGAAGCTATAAGAAATCAAGCCAGAGAATGGGGAAGAGTCAAGGCCACTAGCCTTAGCAAGGTCGGACACACAATGAAAATCCAGAGGAGGTGAAGTAGTGTCACTCATGCCCTCAAAGACATTACCAAAAAACTTGTATCCCGAGGGGAAAATGGCAGGGGGCTCCTCTGAAGGCAGAGAAAAGTAGCCAGAAAATAACTGTTCTGCCAACACCGCTCCCGACATCGAAGAGGTGACACCTCAGTGTCGGGGAGGAGAGACATAGTAGCGTTGATCGGTGGATCCAACACTGGCGTCACGGATGGGAACCCCGAAGGTCTGTGCACTGGTGGAAACCAATATGGATTTGATCAGGGATCCAGAGGGCCTCACTGACACAGAGGAAGGCCCAGTCGGCTTGGGGTCAGTCAAGGCTTCTCCAGCCTCCTTGGAGCCAGGACGAGCACCAGAGTGAGGCGAAGAACCCAAAATAACATGAAGGGTGAGATAGTATTCCTTCATCTGACACAGAGTCGCTTCTGCGATAGGGAATACCGTAAGGCGTAGGGCAGATTCTCGCTCCAACTCTGCAACCAGAAGAATAGGAGGCGTGTCAGAGACACCGCATGTACACAGTAAAGTCGGGGAAGACAGCGACTCCGACCACCTCCGGGGTGGTTTACCAGTCAACAGCGAAGACGAAGAACTTTTGGAGAAGAGGACTGTGACCGACGAGGGGTCTTCGACCACCGCACCGCTAAGTGTCATGTGGTGCTTCTGCGACGCGGATGACCGAAGCTGAAGATATGAACTGCACCTTTCGGAGTCACGGTGCATGCCCAGACACCACATGCAATTAGAATGAGTGTGCCGGTCGACATCACATTCGGTAGGACCCTGAAAACACCCAGAAAAAGACACACTGTATTGTCGACAAAACGACTAAATATGCCAAAAATGGCCAGAAGTACCGCATTCCGGATCCGCGTGAAGTGCGGGAAGGAAGAAACTGATGCCAGCGTGTCAGGGGAAGGCTTATAGGGACTCGGTCGACGTCACATCCGGTGGATGATGTTGCTATGGAGTTCAACGGCATCTACCGACGCGCAGAGGTAATGCTGTAGAATAGTTTTCCAGATCCAGTCTGGTGAAGAGGTATAATTCAAAGGTAAGGAATCTGCGGCTAGATGTCTATCAGATTTACTGGATTAATTGATAATTCCCCCAAAAAAACTTTAACCATATTCAGCGATTCCTGGTCCTTATTGTGGAGTCACATTGGCTTCATAAGTTAGAAATGTATTGTGGAGGTCTTCTCCCTCTCAATGCTTCATGTCAGCTAACATAGGTTCATACGACCAAAGGGAAAAAACATTTAACGCCTTGTCTAAGAGATTATATTAAAAGGAGCAAGACCTCTGACCTCCTGATCAGGGAAACTGCTCTCACCTCGCGCAGCTCCGTCGTTGAGGCACTCCCCCCAGTGCCTTTCTGTTTCCAGGTAGGTGTTTGAGTCCCTCCACCACCCGCACGCGCTCCTGCCTGCACCTCATCCCTGGTGGTCCAGTGAGAGAGCTTGCTCTTTTGCTGGTCAGCTCTGCCAGCCTCTTTGTGTCTTTTTGTGTCTGCTGTCTCTTAAATTTTCATTTCTGTCTTTGCCTTTTGCCCATTCTGCCTTTTTAGGTCTCGCCTGAGACAGCGCTTTAGCGCTGCTCTGGCGAGACTTATAGTAAGCGAGTTTTGGAAGTGCAAACAGTGGCTTTTCAGGCCTCCAAATACAGTGCATGTGCGCTGGGCACGCGCACCATTTGGCAGCCTGAAAAGCACTTGCTTTGATGTCCTCAGTGAGCCGCGCGGCCACTGAGGACATCAAAGTGCACACCATTTGCCACCCCCTTCTTTTCCTTTGATCCCTATCTTTCCCTTTCTCAATCTCACCCTCTCCCTGCCTTTTACAACTGCGGCCCGCACCACTGTGCCCGCCCCCACTCCCCCCTCCCACTCCCTCCTCGTCAGCTTCAGTGCGCTCTTGTTTGGGCTTACACTCTCCATGCCCTTTGGCGGCTCCGTGCTGCTTTACCCTTCCCTCTGCTTGTTACTCTGCCTGCTCTGTGTTGCGCTCCCCTCCGACTATGTTTGTCTTTGTTACTTTCAAAACGCATGCTAGGCTTGGCTTCGTGTTAAATTATTTAATTAGGTTTGTTGCATGGTTCAAGCACAGTCACAGGTCCTCTGTCGTAGGACTCAAATAAAAAAGGCTATTTTTTCAGAATGTGTCATTCTTTGTGTGTTTGTGATCGAAATAATAAAATTCACCTTCTTAAAAATACAAAATCCATACGTTCTTTATGTGTTGCAGAACAGCAGTTTAAATTCTGAATATACAGAATCCTATTTGCTATATGAAATAAAAAAATACCGTGGGAACATATTTGTGTGGCTGATAATCACATTTCAGAAGGAAGCAAACCTTTCCAATCCACTGGGGTGATGGATGTCTTACGGCTGTTTATTGTACAAGCGATCAGAGTAGTTAATTTCTCTTTTTTTAGAAATACTGCTATGAGGTATGTATCTTTGACTGCACTTCTGCTCCATGGGACGAGTGTGGCTGGAACATACAGATTTATTTTACGTTCTTGTATTATTAAATGAATTACATTATTCATAATTTTGCCATTATCGATCTGAGTGTCCCTCGGTTTATTTCATGTTCATGTATAAAATATGGCAATGCAAATGTTGGTCCCAGCAGCCCTCAAACACTCGTTCCTAGTGTGGCTTCCTATCCTGCCCCCCCCCCCCATACGTTCTTTTTCACAGCGGCCAGGAATGCAGATGCATGGTTTAGCGAGGTGATGCAGTTCCAAGCTTTCCATTTCATTACGTTTGCATCAGATCACAGTATGTTCAGTTTTGTTCAACGATTTTGCCTACTTTTAACTAAGTGCACGAACAGGGAGTCGGAATATGCTGTAGCCCGATTGTACCAACATCCTGTAGCCTGCATAACCAAATTACAGTATAATTTAAGGTACAAATGTCACTGTCGGGCGCTGCGTGTGTTTGTAAAGTCTTATCAGCGACTCCTGGATTTTTTTCAATATTTCTCCTGCTTATCAGTTCACAGTGCCAGGGAACCATGCGCTCTATATGCATTTATTAATGCATTTGTTTACTTTAAACCGGATTCCAGTAGGTTATAATTACTCATTTTAGCACTGATGTTTTGGAGGGTACAAGAACCACGTCTTCTCGTGGATGAGATTTGTTCAGAAACTTTAAGCCTGGGGATTTAGATTTCTTGCTCTGATAGTTGTTGTATGTTCTTACCCAGCCTTTGTTAGCACAGCCATTTAGTACATGGAACTAGAAAGTGCTGGTTAGACTGAAGACGTGTGTATTCCCTCTCTGTTATATTATTTTCAACTGATTATTGTGAGTGTAATTATTTTCCACGGAATAAGACTGTCTGGAAACATGCTGTAGCTCAGTTTTCCTTTTGTGAGTGTGTAATAAATGCCTTTTTATATTTTTAATGGGTGATTTTTCAACTTCTTGGGAGAAACGTTTAAAAGTAGCATTTCTAGAAGAGGGCTCCTGAAATTAGCAGAATACCTCACATATAATTGCTTTGCAATAATACAGAGTACATCACTTCCGTACTTTCCCATGGTGGCTCATTTACAGTTCTGGAAATTTGTGCGGACTTTTTTCCATCACTTTTCAAACAGATAGCGCTATTATTTATTGCCAGAGCGCATCAAGGTGTTTCTTGTCACAACGAGAGGACAAAAGTAGGACTTGCATTTCAAAATGAATGCTCTTCTGTTCGTATCACATGGCGGACCAGGGATGCATTCTCTTTTAACACAGTTGGTGTACATTTCTGAGCAACAATATCCTTTGTCTGTGTTCCTGATACAAAGGACGATCACACAGTGTAAATGCTTCATTGACAACACACGTTGATTGATGTGCTATTATGTGTGTGTTTTCAGGAAATGTAGTTGGTGTGCTTGCATCTAAGTTTGTGTATTTCACAGCAAAAGTAATTCAAGGTGCGGGTCTACCAAGTGTTAAGTATTCATGTACCTTTCAGGCTCCTTCAGTGGGAGTGTTTTAGGGGATTGCATTATGTATTTTTGCGTACCCCTGCAAGGTCTCTGTATGCATGGCTGAAAGCAGTTTCCCTACAGGAGTGTTTATTTGTAAAGCATACAATGTGTGTTCATTTTTTGTCAGGCAGCATATTACTCGTTACTGTTTTGCTGCCTCTCATTCTCATGTGCACTGGAAAACAGGAGTGAGGATAGTATTTAATGTTCTTTGCGGCTCTTGTTCTGTGAGATTTCATGCAGCTGAAAGCAGCCCCGTCCTGTACATTTTTTCTAGGTGTCAGAAGCAGACCTGCTGGCTGAGACCCTCTTGGTTACTCAGCGAGTCGGTTTCATTTTTGAAACATTTCTTCCACCAGCCTGTTAATTTGTAAATGCATGAAGACAGGGGGAAGGTAAGATTCTTTCGGTTTCTCTAGTAAGCCATGGGCCGGACATTGGAGGAGGGGGAGGGTTAGAACCGGCCACGGTATTAGAAACAAGAAGAATCTTACCTCCCCCCTTGTCTTCATTCATTTACGAATTAACAGGCTGAAAGACAAAATGTTGCAAAAATGAAACAGACTCGCTAAGTAACCAAGAGGGTCTCAGCCAGCATGTCTGCTACTGACGCCTCTGGAAACTTTTGAGGCAGCTCTAATCTCTGTGCGTCCTGCAGAGCCCGGAACTTGCACAGTAATTATCTACCGAGTGCGGGAAGCACGAGTCACCTACAAAGCATTGTGAGGGAAGCCGTTAACAACAAGCATTTGCAATGCAATAGGTCTCGCAGTTACACAAGTTAAAGCTATTGGCATTGTAAATGACAATGACAATAGGCATTGTTATTTGCAATGTCAATAGCTCAAACTCCTATAAATGCGAGACCTATTGCATTGCAAATGCTTGTTCTCTTTTTTGCCTTTGCTTTTTCCAATTTTTCGTCATTTTCCTCTATTTCCCGCAGGTACTGTCCCTGCGGCCCCTCCCCCGCGTGTTCCCGCTCCTGGCTCTCAGCTGCTCTCTCGCCCCCTACTTAATGGCGGCCGCGCCAAAGGCAAGCCCATCTGAGCCCGTCCGCAACCCGAACGTAACCAGTACCAGGGACCCCCCCGCCACTACGACTCCAGCTCTCTCCACGCACTCAACACAACAATTGCCAGCTCTCGACGCCGAGCAACTCCCAAGGCCCGTTCTCCTGCCGATACTGCCGCCACACCTTCACCCACCTCTGGACCCAGACAGCTAGCAACAACCCACCGCTCGCCAGCGCACCCAAATCCCTGACTTCCGCCCTCAGCCGCACTCCTCTCCCTACCATGGCAGATGCCAACACTGCAGCCAGCGACCTCCACCAATGGATCGCCGACTGCGCCAACACACTCGCCACCATCCAGAAATCTGACAGACACAACACAAAAGCCACCTGGTTCACCACGGACCTCCGAGAATCCAAGCGCTCATGCCGACGACTAGAGAAAGCATGGAGAAACAGCAAAACACCGGAAGTGCGTACTGCCAACAGGGCCGCCACCACGGAACACCACCAACTCATCAGATCTACGAAGAGAAACTTGATTCAGGACAGAATCCTCTCTAAATCCCACAACTTCAAGGAACTCTTCACCATCATACAAGATTTCACCAGACACCACAGCGAAACCACCAACGTCCCTCCCTCCCAGAACCTCTGCAACAAACTCAGCTCCTTCTTTCACCACAAGATCAGGATACTCTAGGACAATTTTGACGACCAAGACCACGGCACCGACCCAACACCTTCCACCAGCAACCCCACCCAGCTGACCCTCCTCACCTGGACCCCTGCCACCACTGAAGACACCTCAAAGACTATGAAGAGCATACACTCTGGAGCACCCACTGACTACTGCCGGCCCCACAGGGCCACCACCGCCATCGCACCAGAACTACAACGGACAATCAACTGCACGCTTGACACAGGCACGTTCCATGACAGGAAACATGCCGAATTCAGACCCCTCCTCAAGAAGCCCTCCGCAGACCCGATGGACCTCAAGAACTACAGGCCCATCTCTCTCCTCCCCCTCGCCGCCGAAGTAATTGAGAAAATGGTCGAACCCTGCTGACGCACTTCATAGAAACCAAAAAGAACCATGACTCATCTCAATCTGGATTCCGCAGCAACCACAGCACCGAGACTGCCCGCCTAGCCGCCATAGATGACATTCACGCCCTCCTCAATCAAGGCCACACTGCAGCCCTCATTCTACTAGACCTCTCAGAAGGTTTCTACACCATCACCCATTGCACACTAGCCGCCAGACTCCACGACGCCGGCACACAGGGAACTGCCTTAGACTGGATCAGCTCTTTCCTCTCCGGCAGAAGACAAAGAATAAGACTGCGGTCATTATTCTCCGAACCCACAGAGATCAGATGCAGTGTATCCCAGGGATCCTCCCTCAGCCCCACGCTCTTAAACATTTACATGCCCCCCCCCCTGCAACCATTGTCAAAAAACATGGATTAAGTATAGTATCCTACGCCGACGACACCCAGCTCATCCTCTCCCTCACCAAGGAACCCAACATCACCAGGCACAGTTTCCAGGAAGGAATAAAGGACGTCACATCCTGGATGAGCAGCAGCTGCTTGAAGCTCAACTCGGAGAAAACTTAAGTCCTCATCTTCGGATCCACCCCCGCCTCATGGGAGGCCTGGTAGCCCCCGTTCTCAGAAACCCTCCCACCACCCCGGACCACGTATGCCATCTGACATGGACAGATCACACAATAGACTGCGTTCGAGGTATAGATGACAACATTTAATTATTTAGGTATTCAGACATACCATGATATGTCCAAGATCATAGAAGGGAATGTGATTAAAGGACTGTCAGCATCTAGGAACACTCTGATGTTCTAGAAGAAACATAGTGCCCGATTTAGACCTTGGCGGACGGGTTACTACATCACGGCGGTGACGGATATCCTGTCCACCAAAATATAAGCTCCATTATATCCTATTGGATTTATATTTTGACAGACGGGATATCCTTCACCGTTCTGAGAGGGTAACTTTCCGCCAAGATCTACAACAGGCCCTTATTCTATTGGTATCAGAGAGCAATGCCCCATCAAATAAGGTGTTACTGTCTCGCTTCTTATATTATTTCACAAATAAACCGGTGAAATTACACCATACACTGCTTAGAACACGAACCACACCACTAAATCGACATGATGTGGGGTGGCGAGAGACACAGGAAGGCCCTGCATAAGCCCTAACTGCCCCCGTGGAAAGAGAATTGGGTGCATTAGATTATTAAGTTTACTATTTGTCTGCACAATTGCTTCTCAAATTAAGAGGAGCAAAGAAAGCCATCATGCAAATATAAAGAGATCTTCAAGAAATAACTAAGATATACCTAGGTCCACTTTGGTAGAGATACAATATTGACTTAGTTAGGGAATTGAATGACACATATTGGTTGTAGGTGCTTGGCTACCTTGTTGTGATCCCTAGAAACTAGAGGTTTTAAACTGACAACATAACATGCTTGACCATTCATATTTGACTCTGCAAAGATTACAGACTAAGCACAGGAATGTAAGATAAGTGCCCAGGATGTAGCAACTATGGAGTGGAGTTCATACATAAGCTACGGTCTTGCAATAAAATAGTTGATTTCTGAAATGCAGATACCAAACAGCTTGAAGCCCTTGCAATTTGTAGAAACAGGTTAGCACCTGATAACTTTCCACTTGGTTTAATGTCAGGGCATAAAAAGCTAAAAATGGAATATAGAGGTTTGCAGATCTAGCGTTCTTGGTAGCTAAAAATGTATTGTCAGGCACTGAAATCCTCCAGTGCCTAGCTAATATTGTTAGTAACACCTGAACCCATTAATTGGACCGAAACGGAATGTGCTTATCTTTACACTTAGAGCTTGAGAGGGGTGAAAGAAACTGGAGTTGATGAACAGGACACTATATTAACCACTTTGACTGGAAAAGATGAGGACAATCCCCAATGGTCATACACTCAGCTACAAGTCTCAATAAGACATTAACGATGAGAACATCTGACTCCGGTATCATGAGCTAACACACTAAAGCTCACATATAAAATCTGTAGTGAGCCAACAAGATGGGAGGGACAGGGACCACCAACGTGCCCCCCACAACTTTTGAGAAGAGAAAGTAGACAATAAAAGTTACTTCTAAAAAATAATAATCCCAAAACACATTTTGCCTGTGCATGATCTGAAAATATTTCTGAAACTTGTCCAGAAGCTCCACCAACTCTGATGTGCCAAGTGAGCTGTGCAACTTGAGCAATAATGGTCCTTTATCTGTTCTTCCCTTTTTTTTTATAGTGTTGAGCATACACAACTAACCTATATGCAGACATAAATACATTATAGGCTCTTGATACAGCAAACTGGACTGCTTATTAAAAGCCAGTAAACAAATAAAAAAATACAATGCCAAGAATGACTGAGACTGGCATACAGCATGAATCCTCCCCCTAGAAGTAGAAAGTAAACTGTTGCAGTAATGTTTCACCAAGGATCTAGAATAACAAGAGGCCCGCAAATGTTGCTGTTATTTCTACTGCACATCTCAAGATAGTCACTCTAATAAAGTAACAACTTTACTCCATCTGCCTCCACTCCAGTCCTGGCTCTCCACTTACTCTGCTGACCAAACCAAGGAGTAGAGGTAAGACGTATTTTATAAAACTTGCCAATAATGTTTCATCCACCGACCATGCCTCAGTCAACGTAGGACAGGGATGCCTTGCTTAATTCATCTAAAAAAGACCAACATTTTGGAGCGCAGGGATTCTATAATGTTGTAGCAAACAACCAGGATCCATTTCAGTAGGGTTGAAGAAAATAGAAACCATGTTTGTATTTAGAAAAATCAAAAAACATTTCTTCTCACTCTGATGTCTACACTAGTCACTGTTGTTTACCTGAAGACTTTCAGTGCTGAGAAGCTGTTCCTGATTGCTTTAATTTTCCAGAGGCAAACCAGGGGACCAAATGTTACAAGTGGACCACGGTATAATCTAATTTGAAATTGGAAGCTTTGACCCTGAAGCCATCATATGAGTTGCATAGAGTTCCAAGGGAGATGCTGAGGATCTTATCGGGTGCCATAACAAGTAGTTTGGAAATGCTCTGAAATACATATTACAGGCAGTGAAACAGTATAATTTATTTTATTTATTTATTTTTATTTTTAGAGTTTTCTATAGCGCGGACCAGACCCGGGGAAGGGTATCAGAGCGCTTTACAATGTAAACATCATACAAAATGAAAACAATTTGAAATAGAAGAATAGCATACATAAAATCAAATTTTGAACAAACGGGTGGGGAACAGCGAGGGAGTCTATTGGAGGACAACAGGTGTATATCTGGAGAGGTCCGAGAGATATTTTACGGGAGGAATTTACACATAAGGAAAGATTTTGCTTCTTTTTTGAACAGAGGAGTAGAGGGGATTTTTCTGATGTAGGGAGGAAGCGAGTTCCATATTCTTGGTGCTGCTCCGGAAAATGCTCTGTCTGAAGTTTTTTTCTTTCTAAAGCGTGAGGGTTTCAGGAGTAAATTATCAGCACTCCTTGAATGTCTGATTCCTCCGGATAAGGTCAGTTTTTGGGATAGGTACTGGGGCGTATTGTGGTGAAGCGCTTAGTGGGTGATGCATGCCATTTTTAGGTGGATTCGGGCTTCGAACGGAAGCCAGTGAAGCGCTTTCAGGTGTGGCGATATGTGGTCAAATTTCCTGGATCCTGTTAGCAGTCTTGCTGCGGCGTTGAGACAGGCTTTTAATGGGGCGGTTGAGATTTTGGGCAGACCCGCGAGGGTGGTGCAACCGTACTCCAGCCTTGAGATGACTAGGGATTGAATTGCGGTTTTGAGGTCCTGGTTATCGATGAAAGGTTTCATTTTCCTTAGATAGCTGAGGTGAAAACGTGCATTTTTAGCAAGCAAGTTGATGTGTGTTTGCATGTTAAGGTTCCTGTCTAGAGTGATTCCAAGTGATTTGGTGGAGTCCACTAGAGTTGGCGTGCAGTTTAGTGCAGTGATCAAGTTGAACCATTCCTTTTTCTCCTGTGATTTATTAGGGGGGGGGGGGGGGGGGGGGAGATTAGCAGAAATTCAGTTTTTTGTGAGTTTAGCTTGAGAAAGTTGGTTGTTAGCCAGTGGACGGTCTTCTCAAGTGCTATGTTCATCGATGTTATATCTTCAATGGAGGAGATCTTGATGTACAGCTGAGTGTCGTCCGCGTACATGTGGTAGGCTATGTTTTCCTGCTGTAGAAGTTCGGTTAGCGGTTCGACATATAGGTTGAATAGGGTGGGGGATAGAGTAGAGCCTTGTGGAACACCCAGGGGGTTTGGTGATGGGCGGGAAAGATTTTTGTTCACCATGAAAGATTGTGTTCTGTTTTCCAGAAAGGATTTAAACCATTGAAGGACTGAACCAGATAAACCCATCCTATTTTCCAGTCTTTTTAGAATTTTTTCGTGTTTGACCGTGTCGAAGGCTGAGGAGAGGTCGAGCAGGACTAGTAGACAAGTTTTGTTGCGGTCAAGGGCAAGGAGAGCATCGTCCACTATATGTAGAATAGCTGTTTCTGTGCTGTGACCGGGCCTGAAACCCTGCTTTTTTGGACTATGTGTTTCAACCCTCAACTTACCTGATGATGGATGACAGGACTGAGACTGGGACCGTGAACAACCTCCAGCTTGATCCGCCTCTTATCTTATATTCCAAGACATAAATCTTGACTTTGCGCTCCCTGATGTTTTTCCGGTACAGTGAGCATTTGCTGCTCAACTTTGAATTGTGATTGATGACTAGGAACCTCAGACAGGTGTTGTGCAGGTCAGTGCTTGCAGGAGTCACGGCACAACTGGAAATCGGTCACCTTCTGTAGGGACATGTCTCTGGCACACCATTTTCTGAATTTTGGGAGTTGGCAACTACACCAAAAAGTTCAGAGCGGAGCTCAGGATCCAAGTCAAAGGGAGTGGGAAAAAAAAAATTGAAGTCAGTGTGCAGAAGTGGCACCCATATGTGGCTCCATGTTGTCACTTGAGGAGGCGATGAAGAGTCGACAAGGGATCGAATGATGGCACCTGATGACGCACTGAAACTATAGCAAGTTTCTGGACTACGTCTAGACGCTGCCAGGATTCATAAGGTGAGCAATCCACAAGTATCAATCAGAAGGTGCACCCCTGTTATCTAACTATGAAAACTGACCAAATCTAAATATTAATAGCCGTCTAGTGGGAAAAGGGACTGGTCCCTGTACCGGATATCGAATCTAATTAGATCACATACCAGGGCTGTTACCAGGGAAAGCTTAGCTTTCTTACATGCAGTCAACTCAATTGGGCATCAGGCAGAAACCCCAATTGAGAATACTCTCCCAACCCTGCTCTACATCTCTGCCACTGCTCCAAAATGATCTTTTATGATAGTTTTCAAAAGATCATAATTTTACCCTTTGTCTGACTGATCTATAGGCTACGATTTCACAATATAATAAAAGTGGCTAGTGGTATTGCTCAGTGAAAGTTTCCGGATCCAGCCTGACGCCTGGGAAATTCAAAAGTAAGGAATCTTCAGCCATAAGTCTCTATCAGATAAGACAATACTGGCATGTTATGTTATCTGTTTTTCTTAAAGTGCAAACTATCACCCTGGGAGGGGTACCTTGCATCTAAAAGAACCTAAAAAACATATAATATCAATGTTGCTAGAGAAGGATCAGATGCTGCTAGAGAAGGATCAGATGCTGTTAGAGAAAGATCAGCTCAGAAAGAACAAAGCGTTATGGCTTTAAAAGGCAGCATCACTGGCATAGAACAGGGCAGGCAGCTTAGCCCCTTCCCATTTGAGTGGGTCATTATCTAGGGTTAAAACAAAATCACCTAGATCAGTAATAAATACATTAGGAAAAGAGAAAGTGTACTATCATACTTCATGCATTGGGTTGCAGAAACTAGTTTAGTTTATATCTTAGTAGGTCCAGATTTAATGATCACCCACTCATTTAATTCCTGATTTTGCACTCATCTTGTACTAAGAGATTTCAAAAATGTTTTTGAGACATTTAACTCTGCTATCCAGCCAAGCCATGGTACAAAAGCTGCCTCACATTTTATTTATTGGTACACATCCAAATGTATTCTAAGACCTTGTTCGAGGAGTATAAGACAGAGGAGCGCTCAGTCTCATCATGCCATCTTGTTATGCTATTCCAGTAAACACGCTTGTCCACATTAATGACCCCAGCAGGGCAGCCGACTTAGCAACTCTCAGTATGGATCCGATATATCTGGCTTTTCTTGCTACTACATTGGACTTGTGTCCTTGATTAATTACTTCCCTATTAGTGGCCATCTAAATCCACAAGCAGTAGAAGCAGGATGTGGCACTGAAGGAGTTGCAGAGAGTGGACAGTCAGCTGGCGGGCCCTCACTGTCTACAAAGCTGTTTTTGGGTGGCTGCTTGATTTGCCCTAGAATGCTAAATCTAGTAGCAACTCTGTTTTTAGTCACCAGGTAGGAATCCGAGGGGAACTCCCTCAGTACATTCCTTCCAAATTTTTTTCCTGTGCTCCTGAGGGGAAGATGGTGCCTTGGCATCCACTAGAAGATTAAGATATCAGCTCCTCTCCACCGGTGACAACAATCTTATCATCCGAGCGCTGAACTCGACAACATGGATTGCATCACTCAAAATAGAGTCCTTGAGGCTTTGTACATGCAACCACTTCCACATTCAACCCCTCTCCAATCCAAACCAAACACCCCTAGCTGAAAAGATCAGACAACATCCTAGAATACCCCCTTTTAAATTTAGGAACTGGGAAAGGGAGGTGGCGCTATACGCCGATGAGTTAATGGTATTTACATCAGACTTAAACATCGCAATCCAAATAATTTACAAGGAAGCACAACAGTTTGGACTCGTTTCAGGATATGAAATGAACGCAGCAAAAACTGAATGTATGGCATGGAACCTAAACACTAGTGCTTATCTAACGAAAAAGTGAGGAGGTATCTAGACATAATGATTACCCACAATATTGATAATATTACGGATACAAATTTTCATAAAACCAAAAAAGAAATACACAACTCCTTACCTCTCTCATTAATTGGCAGAGTTAATTTAGTAAAAATGATAGTGCTTCCTAAAATAATCTTTTTACTACAAAACATCCCTCTGGCATTTAACGAAGAAAGCCTGAAAAAGCTCCAGGCAAAAATAAACAGTTTTATACGGGCCTCGAAAGGTATCAGAATATCATGGAAGAAACTACGCAGAAAAAAAAACAAGGGAGGGTTATGCCTGCCAGACTTAGTTTCTTGTGCGAGGATATTCCTATTGAGGGCCGGGAAAATGCTGATGGATGCACCAGACAGCTCGGATATAGGCATAATGTTTAAGGAAATGTTGTTAGATTTTGAGTGAGGAAATCAGGGCTTCTTATATAAATATGGTGACCCAAGATTCTTTCTTTAAGAAAGTTTGCTTAAAAATTTTGAAGGGTCTAGCCTGTACGTGGTCTGAAGTTAAAAACGATTACTGATCAGCTATTACAGTGCACTGGCACCCATCTGGGATGCTCTGGTAACTCCTTTGATAAGAGCTGGTATCTTGGATTGGGAACAACTTATACCGGAAGGTTCTTTGCTTTCTTGGGATGCTCCGAGTGCACTGACAGATAATGGTTTGTCCAAATTCAAGTATTGGCAAATCAAAAGCTGGCATCAAGCCATTGGTATAGCTGTTGGCGTGTCTAATGAACTGGAAAACAACTGAGAAGAAAAATCTCGAAAAAGAAAGAGGTGGCGTTCCTTTATTGGCTATTGCTAGACCTGGCGGAGGACGAATTCAAACTGCCATCAGAGCTGTGGGGAGAGAACTTGCCTGGCGCCTATCCTGAAGATTTATGGCAAGTATCTCACAACATTTTGTATACTACAGTTCAACCTGCAAATTTAAGGAGAAGCCATATTTTCTGTCTCCACAGGGTGTACTGGTCTCCTTTAAAGTGATCTAAATTTACGAAAGGTCCTGCGCCAAAGTGTCCAAAATGTCTCCAGACCAATGCTGATGATGTCCATAGGTTTTTAATCTGTCCAATGTTGCATCATTTCTAGACTGCTGTAAGTAGAGGTATGGAAAGTATTTTTGGCTTAAGTATCCAGGTGAGCATAAGCTTGGTGTTTTTTGGGTTGTCTCCATACTATGAGTCAATGTCTCGGGAGGAAAATAAGTTATGTTTCTACCTGGTTTTACTTGCACGGAGAGAGATCTGTAAATTGTGGGTCAAAAGTACATCTCCGATGCTTCTAGAGTGGCTGCTTTCCATTAAATATACGATGAAGCTTGATAGAGCCATATTAGAAAAAAATGATAGTCACAGAAAAGATTTTTGGGCCCCATGTGAGGAATGGTTGGGTACTTTTTGATAATTGGGGTGCATCAGTCCAATGATTATGCCTCTACGCTGATCTACATCACCCCTCTGGTAATTCTGCGAGGCGCCTAGAGAGATACAGAATAAGCCAGCAGAGAGGTCCTGTCTAAAGTGCATCCATTTAGATACATAGCTCTCCAGTTGGTGCCATCTTAGAGGGGGGCCACAGGAGTTAATCGAACTGCTCTGAGTTATCTGATGGTGAATAGGGAGAAAAAAAAAATCCAAGCCAAACAATTTGAACAAGGCACAGATGCACGCTGAGTAGACTAACTGTGGAGTAAGAAGCACGTCAGCACAGAAACTGAGAGGCAGTGATGAGGAGATGACATCGTGGAACGTAACCTTGGAGAGAGCTTTGCTATTCCGGTGCTAATTTTCAATGCACTTGATATTCAAAGATAGTCTAGGTATGCATCTTACTAGGCTTCAGAGCGAATAAAAAAAGTTCAAGGTACAGTACAGCTGACAGAGTAGCAAAATGATTGCCTTCAGCTCTTGAGATCAGAAATTAGTCTAGAAGAGAAAAAAATACATACTTGATATCCCTAAAAATATTATTTCTGACCCTTGGGTTTGGAATGTTCCTCTGTAATGAAATCTACTTTCTGTGGCCACAGTAATGTCTTTCGGCAGTACTGCATCCCCCAAAAGAGATGGACTGCATTTTTTCAGCCTCAGTGTCTTCGTTGTATGTTTCGGACCTAATTTCAATTGCTTACAGTCAGTACAACCTCAGTCACTCTGTCTTAACATGTCTATGGTTATCAATAGAACAGCACAGATGTGCGACTACTTTCCATTTTCTGCTTAGCGTGTCCAAGCATTAACTGTATCATTGCTGGACAGAAAGGTGCTAGAATCACACTTCTCGTCCTTATATCACTGTTGGACTTAGGTAGCTTTCCGATGTTGTTATGATCAAGCTGCTTTCTCTGGCAGAACCTATAAGCTCTCTTAGTCTTTTTCATCAGGAATATTGTATCCGCGGTGCACTGTCTATAATAACATTCAGTCTTTGCAAAGAACAATACATTTCTGCTTTTGAGACAGGGAGAGGTGACATTTAATTAAAACCAATCAAACGTTGTCTTTAATGTATTAGGAGTCAAAAATATGGGAATTCTGAGACTTGATTAAAACTTTTCAAAAGCAGTTTCTCTATTGTCTTGTTTAACCATAACTCCTATATGAATGCAATATTTTTTTTGGGGGGGGGGGGGATTTTATTGGCATTTAAGATATAATTACACAATCAAGCAGTACATCGGTGGAGCATTCAATGCCGTATATAATACACGAGCTAGAAATCGTCAACAGTGGTACATCTTGTATATCAATATATAAATGTCACATACCCCTTGGCACTTATTTTGTGTTGTACGTCGTGATGCTTGTCTTGCCCAACCAATCTTCCCCTGTCCATCGCTATCTTCTGATTCCTGCTCTGCTGGGGGAGGTTCACAAATGTCCCCCCGAATCGATTCCATATTCCCCATAACCGCGTCCATTTTTTGGGACAGCCCCGGTGAACGTATACCGATTTCTCTGTTATCATCGTGTGGTCCATATCGCGGCACCACTACTGATGTGACGGAGACAGCCCTGAACCCCAGTGTTGTGTTATATTACGTTTTGCTAATGTCGTTTCAAGTGTTACCCAGTCTTGGTCTGCGTGATTTAGATCCGTGGGCTCCCAGATGTTAAGTAAACATCGTTTTGGTTCCGGCGGGATCTCTACTCTGGTAACTTGTGTCATAGTGCGCAGGACAGCCTCCCAGAAGAGAGTGATTATTGGGCAGTCCCATATTGTGTGCCGAAGGTGCCTTCGGTACCGCATTGTCGAAGGCCGAGAGGAGTATCTGTCCTACCTAGCTTGTGTAGCAGGGTTCTCGTGTAATAGACGCGATGCAGGATTTTTAGTTGTACTAATTTTAATTTAGAGGGTATTGCAACTTCCCTCGGGGACGCCAGGGCTGCCAGCCAGTCCTCTTCATCTAGTTCTCCCAAGTCTGCTTCCCATCTCCCTTTCAGGGCCGCCGTGGGATCCTGCTGATTATTAATTATCTTTCGGTATGTTAGGGAAATGGCTTTTTTTTTTTTAAGGTGTTCTGTGAGGAGTCTGTCCTCCAGTGTGGAGGCCTCCGGTAAATGCGAGGCCGTCGGGATCGCTGCTATTAGTGCATGTCGGATCTGCGCGGATCTGTAGGTTTCGGTCTGCGCCAGGTTGTAGGTGGCTTGCAGTTGAGCAAATGAACCAACCTCGCCTTTTTTCCACAGGTCCCCTACCCTGGAAATACCCATCAGATCCCATTGTCGGAATCCCTTGGTGTTTCCAAGTCTCCCTAGTTTCCGGGTGTCCCACAGTGGCGTCGATTGCGTGAGAGTCCCTTCCCAGCCCAAAGCTCGCTGCGCCGCATGCCAAATCTGTATTTTGTGAGCCGTAGGGTCCGTGTAATTCGATTTCTTAGCTCTATTATAGAGTACTCCCATTATCCCTTCAGGCTCTAGGAGATGCCGGTCCATACGGAATGCCGGGTCTTCCCGCGATGCATGGAGCCACTGGTTTATTACAGTGAGTTGCGATGCCCAGTAGTACGTTTGTATATGTGGGAGGGCAATTCCTCCATAGTACCAGCCCTTCACCAGTTTTTTCATGGCAATACGGGCTGACCCGCCATCCCACAGGAGTTTAGTTACTTCAGCATTGATCAATGTGAAAAAGGAGGGGGGGGGGGGTCTGAAAGGGGGTATTTTGTAGTATATACAAAAATCTGGGTAGCGCCATCATTTTGAAGAGGGCCGCTTTTCCCCGTAGGGTAAGTGGCAGTGAATGCCAGGGCTTTACATCACGGCGGAATCGGGCCAGGGGCTTCATAAGGTTTTCTTCTGTGAAGTGCGGGACTATGAATGCAATATTTTTAAGTATTTATTAACATACGTAATTTGAGTTTTGAATATGCACAATTCACTTAATATCAAACTTCGAGTGTACAATAACAGTCCACAATATCAGGAATGCTGGCACCATACGTGACCATTTTAAATCAAACAGTTCTACAGAGAACCACAGAAAGAAAATAAACACTTACGTCTTAAAGCATGGGTCACCAGACATGAGTTGCATGCTAATCACAACCTAGAGATAAAAGAGAAGAACATAAAGAGAAAAAATAAATCCAAGTCAGCTATCACAACAAGTCACAGGAGATGCACGCATTTATAAACAAGCTACTATATACATACACAAGATATTAACTATAACAATGTTTTTCCAATCGAAAAAGAATATGCCTTTTTCAATAAAAATAATTGCTACTTGTGATGTGATTTGCAAAACAGCAATCAATTCCTTCCAGGATTGTATATTCAACAAGGCACAGAATGTGCCTCTTTACTGCGCTGCATGACGTTTGTTATGAACAGAACAGTAGATCAGACAAGAAAAACAACACGCTGTTAGCGTAAACATATGCTGACCACTCACTACCTTAGATAGTCACTCCAGAACCACCTTCCATCATGTGTCAGAAACCCTGTATTTTGCATAAACCCATTCTCCCGCTAACTCCATGCTTCTTCTGTTATCCATAAAAGTAC
This sequence comes from Triturus cristatus, assembly GCF_964204655.1. Classification (NCBI taxonomy): domain Eukaryota; kingdom Metazoa; phylum Chordata; class Amphibia; order Caudata; family Salamandridae; genus Triturus; species Triturus cristatus. The sequence continues at coordinate 568,945,443 of NC_140586.1, forward strand.
TGTCTCTATGAAGTTGTATAAATACTGGACCTAACAACAGAGCGGAAGATATTCTGCTGCACTGAGAGAAGCAGTCAGGATCTTCCTCACGCTGCTCATGGTGCAACCACAATCTGATTGTAGACCTGCAAAAATGGTCCCCACTGATATTTTCTACATTGGTAAGTAGATGATGTTCTGTGGCTTCAGACAGAAAGAGAGGTTTGTGGGTGAGGAGGATGCTGGGCGACAGAGAAGGCGGAGTTCACAGAGTGAACGATGGATGCCCATGTGCACCTTCATTATTGCAATGACCTGCTTTGCAGGGCCTGTAGTACGCTTATAAAGAGGTCCACCATCAAACACCCTTCTGTGACGAAAAACAGACATGATTAATGAATCTCTTTTATTACCAGCCTGGCGCTTGCCCCCACAGAAAGAGGCAAAACAGAAGCATATTCGAAGAAAGCCCAGTTTCATACAATCGATTTTTAGAGGAGTTCATGGAAAACAGTGGGGTAAGGAAGTTCTTTTTTAATTGCGCAAATGTTCAAATATGTTTAATTAGGTGCCTAGCGTATGTTTTTCTCAGATAATAAGGACTGTGATACTGAAGAGGTACAAAGAGGTGAGGGGCATTAGCCACAAGCTCAGACACAACCTCAACGTTCCTGGTTCTGCAGGCCTTTACAATGAATGAGCAAACCAACAGTATACAAGCTGATCAATTACTCAAGACTGGGCATTTCCAGATCTGCACGGTATTTGCATGGGTCACAGGGAAGGGTCTGGAGGCAAGTATTCCACTGTAAAAAAAAATACCATTGGGCTTCTCCCTATGGGGATCAGCTTGTTGAAAACTTTCCTGCGTGCATTCAAACTGGTTTGAAAGAGGATAGTTGAGAATCTAGCGATGAATCGCAGAGGAATCCAACTAGTGAGGCAAATCCATCAGATATGGGAATCTAACCCCTCATGACTACAGCATACTAAAGTGAGTCCACTGTAGTATGACTCTTCCAAAGGGAAACGGCCAATTCCAAATATTGCTTATTGAATTATGTAGTAACAAAAGTGGGCCCAAGTATGAATTTAGTCTACATAAATTATTAAAAGCAATAGGGCAATCATGGCTCAATGGCTATCCTTGGGTTGTTATCAGAGGGCATAGCGAGAGACACAGAGTATATAGATAACCTTTAAGTACATTTTGTTTTGGTACTTAGCCATGTTCGCCCACTAGGGGGCACTATTCGCAAAAAGTATAAACTAAGTGAGTCTGAGCAGGAGTACACTCAAATTATTTTCAAAACAGTGAAGCAGAGTAAAAGTAAAATACATACACAGAATCTCACTAGAGTGGTTTGAATTCAGTGGTTTGTAGTAGTGCAGCACTCGAATGAATGCAGAGCCAAACTTGTCTTTTGTGATATAATTAACTCTGGATCTTTCTAATACACACATTGCTGACCCCTCCTATGAACAAATTACCCAACTTACCTTCAGAATGGAATTATCTTGTCTTGTATTTTTTGTGTCATAGCCCTCAAGTAAACATCGGCGAGTGGTATTTCCAGAGCCAGCAAACTCGGCCAAGTTCAAATCTGCAAAACCCAGCTAATAGAAGGAAAAAAAAGAAAGGGCAGATCAGACAGCTACTCAAATACATGTGACTCAAAACAAATATTTATGATTTTCCCTTCCAATAGCAACACAATAAAGCAATTCACCTTAAAGCCAATGTGATAAAAATCACTTTATGCACTACATCAATTTAGGAAATTTTACTGCCACCAGTAGACGGCTATATGCACGTGAAGAATATTTTGCAGTAGTGAGACTGACACATTTAGTATGAGGCAGATCCACTGCAGACATCTCTCCCTATGGCCTAGTAGCAGCAATCTGTTAATTGGTCTACAGAGCCAAAAAAAAACCTGGTAGATGAATACCTTTTGAATGAAGACCAAATAAGGTACGCTCCTAATTCCTGAAACATATATCTCTCTTTGGAGTCACTGCCAGAGTACTTGGGTTTTATTCTGATAAAACTAATAGAGAATCTGGTAATAATCCTTGCAATTGTAAATGAAGAACCCTAATGCATGTAAAAAATGTCAGTATATATCCCCTTAGAGATCTGAGGAACATTTTCGCTGATGGCATGGTAAACACTTTAGTTTAGGTACCTGGCATAGAAAACTGGAATCTTACACCTCCAATTCTAAGTCTAAAAGGATTGATTGGTCTATGGCAAGGTCCAGCATGAATGGGAATTGAGGCTGGGAAGCCCATGAAGCCACTTTAGCCGTCAATAGGAACTCGGGGTATGTCAACTCTTCCTTGCTGCTCTTGTCACAGGAGGAATGAATGTAATAATTCCCACCCTGAAAAGGGTTTAGGCCAGGGAACTTGAAAAATAGTAAAAACGCAAGATACAAAAGTGTCTACGGCCATGCTATTGCAAATTTATGTTTTGAGATTTTAGCTATCCATACAGTGACCACTGTTAACATTGGAGCCATTCTCCAAGCACTTCCATACAGGGCAGATGGGGTTTCATGGCTCAAAAAATAAAAGAGTTTCTCTTAGTAACAAAATCACCAGAGTACTGTGCTTTTTGTAATTAGCTACAAAATCATAATTAATTTAAAATTGTAAGTTTCAGTCAATTTTCTTATCAGAGAATCATTAAAGTTCAATGTTAAACGTATAGCTCCACTTGTTCAAAATAAATTGCATAATCCATTCCTCCATTTCTCTAAACAGGTGAGAATTTGGTGGTGGGCTATGGGCCCCCATATTGCAAATGTAAAGGAGACACAAGCAGCCTTTGCCTAGTAACGCACCAGAACCGTCTGTGGCTCAGCTGAATCAGCGTGGTGGCCCTGTCTAGGGAGGGCTGGTGGCATAGTAGACTCAGTGAGGATACTGCTCTCGGCCCACTTTATTTCCCACCATATTGCATGCTCCAGAAGCTAATGTTTTTAGAAAGTCAGTGGATTACTTGGATTTCACTTTCCTGCGAGCCATATCCGAGTTTTTTATGTGTCTTCATCATAGACTATTATAAATATAGTTGCCCACTTTAAGGATAAGTTTCCTTTTGTTCTGTGTTAAAATAGATACAAGAAAAAGTGCTTGTGATGTCGTCCTGGTTTTGCACCAGGTTTAGGTGGTGAAGGCATTCAAAGGTATCCCTATATTGTCCATAGTGCTAATCAAGCCTTTAGGGTTCTAGAACGTTTTGGTCTTAGATATAGAGCCAATCAGTATAGCGATGCTTGCCTCTCCCCAAGTTTGGTTGCTTCCAAAAGTCAGTGTTTTAAAACATAAGGGTGAGAAGACACCATCAATACAAGAGAAGAGTGGGCATTCCCTTATTGCTCTACAGCAATTAAATTAAGGTTTCAGGTTCTTTGTGAACAGATGACTGTTTAATTAAGAACTCAGATTCAGGTCCCGAGCATGATGCCGACAGACCCCATTTAGGGGAAAGAGGTGGGGGAAGGGCGGTTCATAGGGCAGAGAGCGACTACAGGCTGGGCCTCTAGCCTCTGTGGTTGAGGTCTTTTACCAGTGATGCCCTGGGGTCCGTCCTACTATGGTTCTGCAAGCTGGAGGACCTCAACTCTTTCGGCACTTCACTCTCAAAGTAGAGAGGGCGAGCAGTCAAAGGCTTCTCAGGGAGGTAGTGTGGGGGAAAAGAGATGAGAATTCAAACATAATACCATAACGTTCAGCACTCTGCAGTTTTTTTTCTTTCAAATAAAAGAAAGCACTTTACTCTCAAAGCAAAAGGAAATTCTACACATTTGAACAGAAATCGCAGTTACAGAAATGGAATCGCAGCGCTACACCCCCTTTCAATACTCCCTTCCTGTACGAGCAGATCTCTAATGTCTCATGTCCCCCAGGACGATGCAGGGCTAGGCATGATCTAGGGAAGGGTGCAGATCACTTATATTTACTCCATGGGTTAGATACACAACTCACTTAAACAGTTTTAACCCCATATGTTCACTCAGGCAAAACGTTTGAAGTCTTTGTACTGGATTCCAGGGCACAAGTTTAGTCCTTTGTTCCGCTCGCAGGCTAAGTTCCGCTTTACCTGCTCATTAGATGTTACAGATTCAGTGTTTCGGCAGGGTGGGTTCGCACTCACATTCATCACAGAGACATCTTCTCACTGCGGGTACCTCAGCAGCAGCCTCCCTTTGTAATGGGAATTGCTAAATGGACCTCCCACAAACACAGGAAGGACCGAGGCACCGACGGAGAGGGCGGGGTCTCAATTACCTGAGTTGTTACCGGGTGAGGTGAGGTCTGACGCTCACACAAGTAAGGAGTGAAATACACCCTACTTGCCGTGAGGTCGATAGGTACCAGGTTGTATTGTTGGAGAACTTGTCACTTTTTCTTGTTTTTTCTTAATCACTTGCAGTAGCAACTATGTATTGGTCCTGAAGAAAGCCGGGAATACATTCCCTTCTGGCTGAAACTAGTCGACCCTTATATGATGCAACCTATTTGTTAAAAGTTGCAGCTACACGCCTTTTTAATAGGATTGGAACAGAGATATTCATTAAACATAGTTTTCTCTGTCCAACTCCCTTTTTAAAGTTTTCACTTGCACTGCACTTATTACACATAGTACCCTTCAACAGAAATACATATGGCCACTCTTGGTCGATTTCTCTCTTGAACTTGTACTCTACTCTGATCTTGGCTACTACATCTGCCTCTTGGCGTGGAGGAGTAGTGACAAGAAGGAAGGATTACCAAGTGATGACACTGGCCTCCCTTGGCAGTTGATGGGAATCCATATCTAGAGTTCAATGTTCTATCTCTATCAACAACACTCAGACCAGTTGATTATAGTAACACTCTATATTGTATCTGTTCTGTTTTCTTTATATTCAGTTCCTCATTTTGCACGACCACCAGTTCACTAGTGTTTTTCAATTGCTAAATGGAGTCAGTGAGGCAGGTCATGCGTAGTGGCACATCATCTTCAACTGCTGCGGTCCTCCAGGCCGAGTGCACACAAACTCAGGTATGGCAGTTGCGGTCTCTTGGCCAATTCATCAAAAGTGTCTTTGCAGTTGGGTGCTTCTAGGTCGATCAAGCTCCCACTTGATGCAGTTCCTCTTCTCCGGTGCAGCAGCACCAGTTCTCAGACTCACAGTGGGCTGCTAAATAATAATGTGGTACTCATACTCGCATAGTCTTGCTGTAGCTCACAAGGAGGACTTGTGGCCCCCTCACATGGGGCATGTGACCCCTGGTTTTGTCCTCTAGTGCAGTCAAGCTTCTCTCAGTGTTCCTCACACTGGGAACTCTCTCAGTATTCCTCACACTGGGAACACACAGAGCTTCTCCTTATGGACAGTCCCCCTCCTGCAGGTCCAGTTACTCTACTTTCCTCTTTCTGCAAGTAGGCAGGCCTCTACGCACCAGGCCAACCTCTACCGTCCAGCAGGAATTGCAGACTTCAGGTGATGTCCCCTCATCCTCTGGGAGACTGGTGTCATGCAGACAACAGTCCTGGTCACACACTAATCTTTCGAGAACACTGCGGTGCACACCCTTACTTGGTCATGAAGAACTTGGAAATGAAACAAAGTGGGGTGGTTTGGATCCCTCTTTTGCACACATTTTCAAGGCAAAGAATGTGGATCCACTGTTTAAGTCTACAGAACCCGTTTGGGTTGGTTCCCTTTCACATGTAATTTTCTTGCTGTTAATCAGACACAGTCTATGTGTACTGTGATAGCTCTCAGAGCAGGTAGCAATGAGGCTGGGAGTAGTACAAAACATATGGGTGCAATGACATGGGGAATGTTGGCACCTGGCTGTCATCAAACTTTCTCGAAGCAGTAATTAAGTACAGGGAAAAGGGAAGGCCCGGACGAGAAACATCCTCACCTTGAACAATGAAATCGCACTCCTCACCCCTACCAGCTACCAAGTGTCTAAACTTAGGAAGAAGTGTTCAGCAGCCCTTTGCTAGCAAAAGCACTTATTGAATGTCTTAGGTCTGCCCTGTCTCCATTTCCCCCACTACAAAATGGATCACACTGGTCCTAGTACTCATATGTTCACAACACATACTGTCCTACTACCGCACATTTTCTATAAACTCAGTGCACATGCACGCACATGTGCATGCTCGACAAATGCACACAAAATGCAAGCATACGGTTCTGGAATTCACATTACAGCAACAATTTAGAAAAGAGGAGACAGAAGGCTTGCTTCTCCTTGACACAGAGAAAAACATCTGGTTATACTACGGATTCACAAAACATGGTGCACTGCCATTACCCAGGGTATGGATAGTAATCTAATGCCAACTATGAGGACATGCTTGGTGTACCCCTTGAGGTCAAAGAGCAACTTCTGGATCTCTCATTACTAGGGACAAGTGTAGGCCTCTACGCACAGGCTAAATTAGAGTGACACCAGGACCAAACAAAAAGACAGGATGACAGTTTCACATGAAGTTGGGCACTCAGGGCAGGAGTGCATGTCTTTTATCATGCAGGGCCATTCCTGTTCAAACAGATACTAAAATGGAGAGAAGCCTTCCTCCAGGCTTCCATCATGTGATCATCAAGGGCAGATTAGGTAGGATTCACTGGATCGGCAAAAGTGGTTGGTGCATACTGAGGTGTCATTGCTGTAGTTATAACAGGGTTACGCTCTAGAAGACCTACAGGATGGTGAATTTCAAATGTTCACTTTGTCAGGGGCCAGTGAAATGCTTGCATGACCAAGGGCCTGTGTCTTTTCAGGCAATCTGAGACCTGAACTAGTCACACCACAATATTTGAGTAATCAAAACCGGATAAGCGGTCATGCTTTTTCTATTCAGTGGTTCAAAATCAGTAGAGGAAATGTAATCTTTCGCAAGTTCTGTTAATTGTTTACACCTGTGAGGGCAGCACTGATATGAAATATGAATAAGAGGTTGCTGATAAACAGAATTCAGAGATTCCTGCTTTTGCCTGCTGATACAGATTCCTCTCTCAGCATCAATGCAACACAAATGGATGGTTTTGGTTCAGCCAAAGCCTATTTTTTTCTTCACTCCTCTGAGGCAAGAGAAATGTTCTCTCAACAGTTGGTATTTGCAGACATACCGATATACTACTATGGACCAGCGCTACATGCCCGAGAAATAGGTTCATCTGTATATCATCCCTATATATCTAAAATTGAAGAGTTGGTGCGTTGGACCAAGAGTTGCACATATGCACTGAAGAACAGTGGCCTCAGGAAAGATCCCTAAAGTACTGCGGAAGAAAGTATGAACATGTCTGAGTGTGCTAAACTAATCCAGACTTGAAATCTTTACCCTGTGATGTACAAGTCAATTCAACAGAGTTCTGTTTAAGATACCATCAACTAAGGTTTAAGAAGAATCTTGTAATTCCCAGTCTCATAGATGTTGAACAGACCAAAGAGCATGAAGGCTGTCTCTTTGTCACTGTCCAAGGCAAAGCATATTTCTTGAAGCTTATTAGGCAATAATAACTGTACACTGCAAAACCTTGAGTTTGAAACCCAATGTGCGATTACTTTAAATGTTTTGGGGTTTCAATCGTTGTTTCCTAAAATTTGTATTATCCAACGTTAAACCTTCATAAACATGTATTTTGCTGATGTGCAGGGATCCTGGATTAAAAATGGGTATTATGTATGAGTTTTGGTAGATACTTTGGTACTGTGCAGAATATAGAACCCTAAATGTGACCTAAATATTAGTTTATGACTCGCCATTTAATACCAGAAGAATAAACAATTACATTAAACATCTGCACAACTGAAACAGACAGGAGTGGTCTAAAACATAACATTAGACAATTTCACATAATTTCTTACTCTTCAACACATTCATATTGCACATGTTTTTGCTATGATCGATAGATGATGTATCTTGTAACTATGCAAAAATATACTAAAGAATTAGCTGGTTTAAGGTAGCATTAATGTCATTTTCTATATTAACAAAACAATGATTCATTGAAGGACAAGCATACCTACAATTTTAAAATGCAGCAATGAGTCTGATGATGTCAGTAATAACGAACATGAAACCTGATTAGAATACCAGGACGCCCGAGATCAAAGAAACTAGCAAATTCAGAACAAACACACTTTCTAAGGGGTCTAAGGGGTTGCAAATGTTCGTTCTTGAGAAAGGATTCCGGACAGATTTGGTTGATATACATATGGGTAAATGCCTGGATGATTCCATAGCAAACCATCTAGTGCAGGTCTCGGATTTCACTCACCTCTAGAATTTTAATATACACATTGATAAAGGTATAAACGCTCAAGCAACCACTCTCTTAAAAAAGCTTACATCTCTAAATTTGAGTCAATATGTTAATTGTTCGACTCATCAGGCAGGGCAATTTTCGACCCCATTTTCTCGAATAGGGAAGTAATAATTTGAAAAGTTGAAGCTATCCCATGGTTGGAGAATTGACCCCTAAACCGCAGGTATCATCGGGGTTGATCGAATGATACGGTATCTGAGATGGAGTTATTGTTATTGTTAATGAGCTCCAATTCCACATTAAGAGGAGATGTGGAGGCTACACTTAAGCCACAAATTCATGGAGATAGTAAATAAGGAGGCACCCATAAAATTCAGTGGTCAACCAAGACATTTTCTTCTGAGTTGGCAGTAATAACAAAATGGTGTAAACATCTAGAAAGGCATTAGAGACCGCATTATTTGTTGGAATATAAGGAGAAGCATAGGTTGGCATTGAAGCATTATTATGGGTCAATAAAACAGGCTCAGACCAACTACTTTTCGGATACAATAGTCTCCGTAGAAAGCAGTCCTTGTGAAGTCTTTAACACTGTTAAGTTCTTTCTCCAACATAGGTTCCTTTCACAGCCTATCTGGTCATCTGCAAAACAGTGCAGAGAATAAAATCGTCAAAATTGTGACGGACCTGGAATTAAACAGGGCTCCATCTGATATGGAGATTACATCTATAGGCATCTTGTGGATGATCACGGACAAGCTTTTAGAATTTTCTCAGATTTCTTTAGTGGAGGCTGAAAAAGCCAGTTTGACATGCAAGTAGGACTCACCAGATGAGCATTGCACTCCTCAGATTTTGGCTGCTGCTGTGTAGCCTATTAATCCCATCTTCAATCATGTATTCAATCTTTTAATCCAAACAGCTAGGAATCCATCTTGCTGTAAAAAAAAAGCCAGACTGATTCCCTTGCTAAAATAAACTGCGTGCAGATTGTGTGTAGCTGGCTAATTATTGGCCTATCTCTTTACCCCCTTCTGCCTCTAAAATGGTTGAAAAGCTTCTGATTTCTCAGCTATCCTGTTATTTAGAATAGCAAAAACTCTTGAACCCTTCGCAATCCGGGTTCAGACCACAACACTGAATTTGTGCATTCAAAACTGTTGTGGTTGACTCCACTAAAAAGGAAGTGGATCAGGGTAAACAGGCCACCATGGGCCTGTAGGATCTATCTGCAGCCTTCGGCACAGTTTCCCACAAGATCCTGTCACAACTCCTAGAGGATATAGGTGTGACTGGTTCAGCCTTGGCGTGGCCTCATTCTTCTCTAGAGAATCACAGTAAGCATTCTGGCTGGCTCCACATTCCTCTGAGCCGAAAACACTCAAATTCGGCATTTCACAGTGCTCTTCTCTGAGCCCTACGCTTTTTAATATGTACATGCCTCTCCTGGCCTTGTTAGTGGGATCCTTTAGGGTTCATATTGTATCTTATGCAGATGACACTTAGCTTTTCCTATCTATGGACAAGGATGCCCCGGAGATCAAGGTGTCAAGATTGACTCTAACCTTTCAATGCACCTCCAAATCATGTCAGTAGTAGGTTCATGCTTTGCTACTTTAAGATCGTTTAAAAAAAAGGAGACTGCTTCCTTTTCATGCACAGAGAACAGTGATTCATGCTGTAATCACGTCACAAATAGATAGTGGTCATATCCTGTACCTGGATTTGCCTCAACATCTGCTCAAGAGACTGCAGTTTGTTCAGAATGCTGCAGCTAGATTATTCTTAAAAGTTCCTAGGTGCTGGTCAAGTATCTCCTCATTTAAAGGAGCTCCAATGGTTACCTGTTAAGGCAATGATTCAGTTCAAGGCCTTAGTCCCGGCTCATAGAGCCTTCTATGGCACAGGTTCCCATTATCAGTCGATTAGGCAACATCACTAGCAACCGGATAGACCATGCTGCTCTTTGGACGCCAATCTATTATCAGCTTCAAGGATCAGATGTAAAAAGAGAGGAGGGGCCTCACTCTCTTTTTGTGCGGGTCAAGTATGGAATCAGCACCTGCTCTACTGCTGCAACATTAAGGGGGGGGGGGGGAGGTTATGGGACTCTTCAGGAAAGCATTGAAGACTTGGCTATTTGATCTGGCTTTTCAAGGTAACGATTCTGTGGACTGGGTGAATTTTTGTTTTCTTAGCACCAGCAGGCTCTTTGAGAGTAGATTGATGTATTTGAATAAGAAATGTTATACGGTAGTGATATTATAATATTAATAGTAATAGAAACTAATAACAAAATAAATCATAATAGCAATAACAATAATCATCATTATGTTTTCTGAATAGACCTTCATACATCCAGATTGATTATATCATCCCTTCAGTCTAATAAGGATGAAAAAGTGAGTTGCCCCCGTCTTCTGGTGTGACCTAAAGGTCACACCAGAAAACAGCAGCGAATACTTAGCAGTACACTGTAGTAGCCATAGCACACGGTTCAAGCAATTTTCTCATCAACAACCTTCTTAACACTCTTGCTGGAGAATGCGCAACCAGGGTGGATCGACTCAAAGAAACAGCAGTCTCTGTTTTCAACAGGCCGAGATTCAACCCCAAAGGCATGCAGATCCAGCAATGTAATATTTCTCAAGCTAGGCATCAATCTCAACCGACTCCAAGCCCATCAGTGCTCTGCTCAAATAGCAGAGGAACATTTAGGGTTTGACAATGTCAGCTTCCATGACACAAATGAAAATCAATAAAAAATAAGTATTGACATGGAATATAAACCGATTCAATAAATATTTGATAGAATCAATTTTTTTATTTTTTATTTTTTTTAAAGAGTCCTTGTTTAATCATGAGCACTCTACACTGATTGCAAACTTTTAGATAAAATATCAGATTTGAACGCATCAATCAGTTCAATTGGGAATAAAACCTATATGTTCTACATTGTATTCAACTCCCAGAAGAAATAAGCACTGGCAAAAAGCAATATGTCTCAATAGTTTTAATCTTGTTATACAGCACTGCAGTTGTTAGATATATATATGATGGATCACACCATTGTTTACCTGTGACTAGCGCCAAAGTGTAACAGTCTTTCTGATCGCATTCCATGTTTATCAATTGCAAGTTCAAAATGAGCTTCTTGTTCATAAGTTGTTCTCACAGTAGCCATACTGTTAGTCCATGTTTGAAGAACACAGCTTTACCTAAGACCTTATATTTTTTATCAGTTCCTCTGATCACATTCAGATTTGTACACTCAGTGCTTCAGGGGGCCAGCTTTTTAATGTTTGCAATAGTGTCTTTAATACTCGTACGTCAGTTCCCTGTAAATGGGTCTGACTAACAAGTGTGAGAGCAGAAAGGGGAGAGGCCACCAGTGGGGAGAGAACCGATTAAGCACATTCCGCATTGGCAAGAGATTTGCACTGAGAGGATAAAAATGGTCACAGATATGCACTGAGAGGATAAAAAGGAGTGCTGCAGAAATAGTGCTAATATTTGCTTTGCAGAATTGACAGGGTTACACATTTGATAAATAGGCAGGTACAGTATACTCTAACCGCAGCTCTCTTTAGGATGGAAATCACAGCGTCAGCCAGATACCAGTTGCAGCTTTTCACATGGCTCTATACAGCTTTAAACATTCTTCTATATCCATGCTGACATTGAAACTGTACATATTTTATAAATAAATACTTGTTATAACTTACAAGACAGTGTCATGAAGAGTACATTTACTGAAGAGAAGAGCTGTTACTTTTCTTTGATTCTCATTCCACAATGACATAACTCTCTAAATAGTTCTCTGAAAGGTAAAGATCACTCTCGAATCTATTGTATAAAGTAATAGCCGAGGACCAGGCCAAAACATCCCATCTGCACTACTCGTCTCTTCCTCCCTCCGGTCGGAGATGGGTGTTTGACAGTCAACACCAGGTGGAGGTAACTCCTCACTGCACACCGACTGCACTAAGCACAAGAGCAGTAATTGCTAGGGACTCCTGCAGCATGACAAACACCAAAATCAAGAGTAGCTAAGAGTCAAGTTGTGTGTATACAATTTCTCAAGGCTTCTACAGTGCAGTAAAGAATCTCTAGCTAGACGTCAGGGAGGGCGATTTAGGGGGAGTTGACACTTATTCATCAATCAATCAATCATGAAATTTGTAAAGCGCACTACATACCGTGAGGGTTGCAAGGCCCTGGGGGGAGGGGGGCTATTGGTCGAAGAGCCAGGTCTTGAGTTGTCTCCTGAAGGTCAGCAGGTCTTCGGTTTGTCGCAGGTAGAGGGGGAGGGTGTTCCAGGTCTTAGCGGCGTGATGGGAGAAGGATCTGCCTCCGGAAGTTGTCTCCGGATGCGTGGGACCGTGGCCAGGGTGTGGTCAGCGGAGTGGAGTTTCCTGTTGGGTACGTAGAAGGAAAGTCGACTGTTGAGATAGGCTGGGCCGGTTTTGTGGAGTGCCTTGTCTGCGTGGATCAGGAGCTTGAAGGAGATTCTTTTGTCGACGGGGAGCCAGTGCAGGTTCCTCATGTGGGGGGTGATGTGGTCGCGGCGTGGGACGTCGAGGATCAGGCGTGCAGAGGCGTTCTGGATTCTCTGTAGTCTGTTGATTAGCTTGGACGAGGCTCCGACGTAGAGGGCGTTTCCATAGTCGTGTCTGTTGCTGACTAGGGCCTGGGTGACTGTTTTCCTCGTGTTTGTCGGGATCCATCTGTAGATCTTGCAGAGCATGCGAAGGGTGTTGAAACAGGTGGAGGAGACTGCGTTGACTTGTTTGGTCATGGAGAGTTTCGAGTCTAGGATGACTCCCAGGTTGCGTGCGTGGTCGGTGGGGGCCGGGGGGGACCCCAGTGACGTGGGCCACCAAGAGTCGTCCCAAGCGGAGGGGTTGGATCCGAGGATGAGGATTTCCGTCTTGTCTGTGTTCAGTTTGAGGCAGCTGTCCTCCATCCAGTCTGCGATGGCCTTCATTCCCTGGTGGAGGTTGGATTTGGCGGTGAGGGGGTCCTTGGTGAGGGAGAGGATCAGCGGGGTGTCGTCAGCGTAGGAGATTATGTTGAGGGCGTGCTGTCGGGTGATGCGTGCTAGTGGTGCCATGTAGACATTGAACAGCGTCAGGCTGAGGTAAGATCCTTGAGGGACGCCGCAGATGATCTCGGAGGCATCGGAACGGGGGGAGGCGGACTCTCTGAGTTCTGCCGGAGAGAAAGAAGGAGGTGGTCCAGTCCAGGGCCTTGTCTCGGATCCCTGCGTCGTGGAGGCGCGTGCGTAGTGTGCGCTGGAAAACGGTGTCGAAGGCGGCGGAGAGGTCCAGGAGGAGGAGGGCCGCACACTAACAGACTTCTGAATACACAGGATGAGGTGGGCATGCTCAAAGAATGATGTATGAAATGCATGCCTTTAATACTGCTATATTACATTTGTAAGGAATTCTCAGCCTGAAATCAGCGTATTATTCAAATGGATGCGAAGCTCCAATGTTGGTGTATGTAAGTGAGTTACTGCATAAGAACTTAAACTTTCTCTCAACTGCCACAAATGGTGTAAACTAATACGGCTGAGGGGTCTCTGCCATTCCAGTCGTGTAGGGGTGTCACTAACCAAAGGTGGCAATGCCATTTTGCATTTCTTACTCATGATTTATGGCACCCAGGAGAAGGCAATTTGACCCAACCTCACCAGTAGGGGTATTTAGTGGCCTCACAGATGCGGTGGTTAATCAGGGAGTGAGCTTACCAAGATACAACAAAGAGTTGGTGAAACTTAAAACGAGCTTCTTAAAGGAGACAATTTAGAAAAAGATTATAATTCAAGGTCACGGAATTGGCAATCTGCAATTTGAGAAACGAGGGAGAAGCGATGTGACCGAGCATGTGGGGATTAAACGTGAAATAGCAGAATGACTAGGGTAAAATGTGAGACTTAAATGTAAGCATAGAGGCAGAATAGAACCCTATGAAGTGTCCTTACAAAAGACAGTTACATACACAGAAAGGAAGTAAGTACCTGGCTGCATCCAAAGAGAAACGACGTTCTTCAGTACAGTGGACGATGATGCATGGATAGTGAACTAGCATACAAAAGGCAGCTTCTGAAGATTTCTTTCAAATTTTCTCTTCTTCATCATATTTAATCATCCCCTTTAATTAGGGGGTCACGAAGTTGTTTACAAAACGCAATGCAAATATGCATTAAATTCACACAGTACACACAAGGGTTAGCTAATGTGGAGAGGTGTGGTGCAGCGGCCAGGGCAGCTGACGTCGAAGCACGGGGCTAACGGTTCGATCCCCGGCTCCGGCGGCAGCTCAGCTCAGCACTAGGGCTGGGCGGACTTTGCATAGCGCCACTACGCAAAATAGTGAAAAAAATTGTGGAAAACGAGAGCACATCCTGAGTAGGGCTGGGCGGACTTTGCCTAGCGCAACTACGCACTTTCTGAAAAAAATTGTGGAAAACGAGCACACAACCTGATGGACCGTGTGCCCGGGACTGGGGTCCCTCGTGCTTGGGCAGGCTCCCCGATCTCCCCGGGCTGGCTGCGTTGAGAAGCAGAGATCGGCCACGGGCCTCCTGAGTTTCGGTCAGGACCTGGGAGCTCGCGTCCTGCGGCCTGCCAAGTGTCCATCTGCCCGGGACAAGGGTCCCTGGTGCAGAGCTCCAGAGCCCTGCAAGGGCAGGTGGGAGCACTACCGCTATGACTCGGCACGGGCAGATGGGAGTCCTTTCGGTCCCGGCCATCTGGTCGCACCTTTCCCTCAGCCATCTGGTCGCACGCAATGCTTTCCAATGGGGTGACCAGATGGCCAGGCTGCCCTGGAAGTCCCGATGTGGGCTCATTCGCCTTCCCGATCCCAGGAAGGGCTCCAAGAAGTCGGATGCGCCCAGGCCTAGGGTCCCCTCCCTCACTCAGTGCTCACGGTTTACCAGGAAGGGGGGTAGCCTTCCTCCGGATTACTAGGGGCAGGGTATGCCGGGACACCCCTCCTGGGGATGGCAGTTCTCAGGCGGGGACCAGATGGGCCAAGCCCGGACGACACTTCTCCGGGGCGTGCGGTGCTCCCTCCTCCAGCCCGCGGCGAGGCAAAGTGCCCGGGACGGGCTCCTTGGGTCCCCAGGGCGTCAGAGCCCCGGGAGCTCCGCTGGGCCTCCCATGCCTGAGGCCCAGCGTGGGGTCTACGAATCCCCCCCCCCCCCCGAGCCTGCAGCCCCAAAGCCCTGCAGCCCTGGAGCCCATCAGCCCGTTGCCCTGCAAGCCCGGAGCCCTGCAGCCACGGAGCCCTGCGTGGGCAGGCGGGAACCCTAGCGCGAAGGCTCGGGGTTGGACAGATGGGAATCCTTTCAGTCCCGGCCATCTGGTTGCACCTCTCCCCTCTGCCATCTGGTCGCGCGCAATGCTTTCCAATGGGGTGACCAGATGGCCGGGCCGGCCTGGAAGTCCCGATGAGGGTCCATTCGCCTTGCGGATCCCAGGCAGGGCTCCAGGAGGTCGGGCGCATCCGCGCCTAGGATGCCCTCCGTCACTCGGAGCGCGAGGGTTACAAGAAAGGGGGGTAGTCTTCCTCCGGATTAGTAGGGGCAGGGTGTGCCGGAAGACCCTTCCAGGGCTGGCTGTTCTTTGCCGGGGACCAGATGGGCTACGCCCGGGCAACATCCTCCCAGGCGTCCGGGGCTTCCCTCCTCCGGCCCGCGGCGTGGCAAAGTGCCCAGGGAGGGGCTCCACGGGTCCCAGGCAGTCCTCCCCCTGGGGCGCCCGGGCCAGAGAGCTCCGTCGGTCCTCCCCGTGCCTGAGGCCCAGCCGCTGTCCCCGAGCCCCCCCGGGAAGCAGAGCCCACCGAGCCCTTGGATCAGGCGGGAGCCCTACCGCTATGGCTCGGCTCTGGGCGGGCAGACGGGAGTCCTTTCAGTTGCCAGCCATCTGGTCGTTCCTTTCCCCTCGGCCATCTGGTCGCGCGCAATGCTTTCCTATAAGGGGGGCCAGACGGCTTGGGTGGCCTGGAAGTCCCGATGAGGGTCCATTCGCCTAGCGAATCCCAGCCAGGGCTCCAGGATGCGGGCGCGTCCGTGCCTAGGGTCCCCTCCGTCACTCGGAGCGCGCGGGTTTCAAGAAAGGGGGGTAGCCTTCCTCGGGATTACTAGGGACAGGGTACTCTGGGACCCCTCTCGGTTCTCAGCCGGCAGCTGGACGGGCCCGGATGCTACCCTGGTTCTGTCACGGGGGCTGCCGTGTGGCAGGGTGCCCGGGACAATGGGTCCGGGGAGGCTTCCCCTGCGCCTGTGGTCCTGGGAGCCCCGGCTGGGTCCAGGGGCCTGGCCGGGCCCCGGGTCAGGGGCTCCGGCCCCGTGCCCCGGCCTGCGGCACTGCCAAAGGCCCAGGACGGGGTTCCGTTGTGTCCGGGGAGCCTCCCCTCGCTCGTCTGGGTTCAGGAGTTCCATCCCGGCCCCTGGGGGCCCCGGGGAGGGCGGCCTCCCCGCCCCGGGCTCCGTCCTGGGTCCTGTCGCGTGACAGGGTGCCCGGGACGGGACCGGAGGGCCCGGGGAGGCTTCCCCTGCGCCTGCGGGCCTGGGGGCCCCGGCTGGGTACAGGGGGCCCTGGCTGGGTCCAGGGGCCCGGCCGGGCCCCGGGTCGGGGTCTCCGTCCCCCGTCCCCCGGCCTGCGGCACTGCCAAAGGCCCAGGACGGGGTTCCGTTGTGTCCGGGGAGCCTCCCCTCGCTCGTCTGGGTTCAGGCGTTCCGTCCGGGCCCCTGGGGAGGGCGGCCTCCCCGCCCCGGGTTCTGTCTGGGGTCCTGCCGCGTGGCAGGGTGCCCGGGGCGTGGTCCGGAGGGCCCGGGGATGCTTCCCCATCGCATGCGGGCCCGGGGGCCCCGGTTGGGTCCAGGGGACCGGCCGGGCCCCGGGTCAGGGTCTCCGTCCCCGGGCCCTGTCCCCCGGCCCTGCCAAAGGCCCAGGACCGGGTTCCGTTGTGTCCGGGGAGCCTCCCCTCGCTCGTCTGGGTTCAGGAGCTCCGGCCGGGCCCCTGGGGGCCCCAGGGAGGGCGGCCTCCCCGCCCCGGGCTCCGTCCTGGGTCCTGCCACGCGGCAGGGTG